>NC_133126.1:130718203-132011924 GCF_048418815.1 Hemitrygon akajei | reverse complement strand
TGGCAATGATCTCGAAATAGTTCTGTGGACTGAGATGTGATAATAGGTACTGCATGGTTATAACCATCTCTGCATCAACTTAGGCTGTGCAGCCAACTATTTAAATCTGAATTCTTCAGCAGTATTGTAGCAGAATTTGAAACGATGGTTTCATGTCTGGGTACCTCCTTGCTGGGCTTGAAATTGAGTTTAAAATTAATAAGTTTTATATTTTGAGTGTTGCCTTGATTGGTTTTATTAGTAATACTGTAAATTGTACATTTTCAGTATAAAATTTCTTTTTGTACATTTTAAAGCTGATGCTTCACCTTTCCTTTAATAAACTGTTTGAAAGAATTGGTTTCAGACTTTCAGTTCTTTAAAATGTTCATTCCTTGGTTTTGATTTCTTCAATTTTTCAGTCTTGATATATCATTTTAAACACAGTTTTCATGCAGTTAATGAAAGCCCTAGCTACTGCGTCTCCTAATAATGAACAAAGATTATCCAAGAAAATCAACTTATTCTATTGTTAAATGTCTGAATATACATTATGGGTGAAAGAATATTGGTAATACAGGTTTAAAATAGTTCTCGTTACAAGGATATGAAGAATGCTGACTATATAATTATAGGTGGTTCCTCTTCCCACTCATGCACCATTAATCTCAAGCCTCTTCCAAATTTTCACATATGCTTTACCCCCTCATGGACATCATCCCATAAACAAATTAAGTTCCACAAGTATACTGACAACCACACAGTTCTATCTCACTACCATTTCTCCGTGGTTTCCCTCACCTTCTTAATAAACTCTGTTCCTTATTCATCACTACCATTCTTCTCCCTGACAATCATTTAAGGATGAACCAGACAATTCATCAGCTTAATGATCTTTCAACATAATGCCTATCTTTGTCATTAAGAATACTTACTTAACTTACATGATGCCATCTGATTGTACCTGCATTACATAGGCTGTTGAAATGCTTATCATGGTTTAACTATTTTATTGATCTCCTGTTCACTTTTTCTGCTTTTTTTCTCCATGAGCCCAAGATAATCCAAAACTTTTCCTGATTTTCTAAATTCATGTCCTGTTCACATATTTTTCCAAAATTTATCTATATACTTTTGTGCTGCCTTTATGGCAGTTATTTAATTTATAATATTTTCGGCTTAGTAATTCGTGTGTAAGCATTTTTTAGTTAAAGTTAGGATTGTTTAAGTAAATTCATTTGTCTGTAATATATCGTGGCATGCGATGACGTCACATCCGGTTTCGCCGCGTCTTGTGGGAAAATACCGGTTTGGGATAACCGCAAGGGTGGGGGCCGGACATGTGCCAGTTCAGCGCAAGCAGTTTTCTTTCTACGCACCAGAAACACAATGAAAGCAACGCTGTAAGTCATGAGATAATCGATATGTTGAATTAAAATGTTAACGCTGATTCTGTTAAAAGTAACGACGGTCGATAAGGTTTATGTTTTCGTTAGTTAAAGAGTTGCGGATAGTGTGTGTTGAAGTATATTTAAAGCAGTCAATGGAGTAGGTAGATTCTGACTGTATGCTGCACTTTAATGTATTTGTTGTAGTTTTACCTTTGCAAGTATTCACGATGTAAATGTGATATCCAGAAGGAAACAAATATTGTACCAATCTTGTATTGTTTTATCAACAGTTTCACCATACGTTAATGTGGAAGAGTGAACAGTAAACGGTTAATCTTATTGTGATTCTGTCTTCATTGACAACGGTTTATCTCGACGTTTAACTCGGGTTCCGTTACACCCGAACAAGAACATTACAACTTTGGTTTCAAGTACATCAAGACACAATTTTAAAATGTTTGTCCTTGTTTTGCAATCCTTCTCATTCTCTCTCTCTAGTTTTACTAGATGTAGTTTTTCTTGACCCAGTTTCTCTAAATCCATCACGAGCAGTTTTGTCCCAAAGCTCTTAAATTCTGTCAGGAGATGTTCCTACAACTTCTTTTAATACTCCTTTCAAAACTGCTTCAGTCAAGCATTTGGTCCTCACGTGACCTGTACTCAAAAATACTGTAATCAAATAATTAGTGCAGCAAAACAATTTGTGACATCGTTCTATGTAAATGCTTTGCCACACGTGCTAAGTATTAATTACTTTAAACTTGGAAAATTCTTACTTTGGAAAACTATGAAAGTAAAAACTGATACTCAAATAAGTTAATGTGAAATTAGTCACAAAATATCTCTCTGCTAAATTGGAATACAAGTTTATTGTTAAATTGTCTCAGACCATAGCTTTATCAGTTTTTTGAATAAAACTAATTGTGCTTCATATATTTCATACCATGTTTGTGTACTGCTATTTATTGCATACAAATGTAAAAAGATCAGTAAAAACCAACATCCTCTTTCATGTCTTAAAGGAAGAAAATGTAACATGTTGTCACCTCTGCTCACATCCTCAAATGGATTTGTGGCTAGATTTGCTGATGATACAAAGATAGGTGGAGGAGCTGGTAGTGTTGAGGAAACAGAGAGCCTGCAGAGAGACTTAGACAGTTTAAGGGAATGGGCAAAGAAGTGGTGAATGAAATACAATGCTGTATGGTCATGCACTTAGGTGGAAGAAATAAATGGGCAGACTATTATTTAGATGGGGAGAGAATTCAAAATGCAGAGATGCAAAGGGACTTGGGAATCCTTCTGCAGGATACCCTAGCGGTTTGCTTCCAAGTTGAGTTGGTGTTGAGGAAAGCAAATGCAATGTTGGTATTCATTTCTACAGGTATAGAATATAACAGCAGGAATGTGATGTTGAGGCTCCATAAGGCACTCATGAGAGCATACTTGGAATACTGTGTGCAGTTTTGGGCTTCTTATTTTAGAAAGGATATACTGACATTTCAGAGAAGATTCATGAGAATGATTCCAGGAATGAGAGGGTTACCGTATGAAAAATGTCTTGTCAGCTCCTGGGCTGTATTCCCTGGTGTTCAGGAGAATGAGGGGGGGATCTCATAGAAACATTCTGAATGTTAAAAGGCCTGAACAGATTAGATTTGACAAAAGTTGTTTCCCATGGTAAGGGATTCTAGGACAAGAGGGTACGACTTCAGGATTGTGCAAACAGGTTTATATACAGCTAGGACACCTTAACTAATTATATAACTTCTAAAACTAATTAGCTGCATCAGTGATGATTTGGTGTGTCATATTAATGGGGGTGAATACTTATGCAATCAATATTTTGTGTTTTATATTTGTAATTAATTTAGATCACTTTGTAGAGATCTGTTTTCACTTTGACATGAAAGTGTCAAAAAAAAGTAAAATTAAATCCACTGTGATTCCATGTTGTAAGACAATAAAACATGAAAACTTTTTAGGGTGGTGAATAGATTTTGTAGGCATTGTAAGCCCAAGAAGAGCAGGATGAAATGCTATAACAACCATCATCCAGTAGCACTTGGCATCTACGGTGATGAAGTGCTTTGAAAGGTTGATTATGGCTAGGATTAACTCCTGTCTGAGCAAGGACCTAGATCCACTGCAATTTGCCTATTGCCACAAAAGATCTATGGAGGATGTAATCTCGGCTCTTCACACGACCTTGGATCATCTGTACAATAATACTTACATCAGGCTGCTGGTTAGAGATCACAGCTCAGCATTTATCACAATCATTCTTACAGTTCTGTTCAAAAAGCTCCAAACTTGGCCTCTGTACCTCTCTGCAACTGGATCCTCGATTTCCTCAGCAGAACACCACAGTTTGTGCAGATCGGAAATAGCATCTCCGCCTTGCTGATAATCTAAACCTCAAGGATGTGCGCTTAGCCCTACTCTCTGCACCCGTGACTGTGTGCCTATCTATAAATTTGCTGACAACACAATTGGCAGAGTTTCAGATGGTGACAAGAAGGTGTACAGAAGAGAGGGAGATCTGCTGGTTGAATGGTGTTGCAGCAACTCAGTGTCAGTAAAAACAAAAAATTCATTGTGGACTTCAGGAAGCGTAAAATAAGGGAACACACACCAGTCCTCATTGAGGGATCAGAAGTGGAAAGGCTGAGCAATTTCAAGTTTTTGGTTGTCAACATCTCTGAAGATCCATCCTGGGTTGAACATATTGATGCAATTACAAAGAAGGCACAGCAGTGGCTATATTTCATTAGGAGTTTGAGAAGCTTGGTATTTCACCAAAAACACTCAAAAATATCTATAGATGTTCTGTGGAGAGTATTCCAACTAGCTGCATCACCGTTTTGGTATTGGGGGGGGGGGGGGCTACTGCAAAGGATCAAAATAAGCTACAGGAAATTGTAAACTCAGTTCCATCGTGGGCTTTAGCCTCCCCAGCATCCAGGACATCTCCAAAGGCAGAAAGGCAGCATCTATAATTAAGGAACCCCATCACCGCAGGACATCCCTCTTCTCATTGCTACCATCAGGGAGGAGATACAGGAGCCTTGAAGTCTGAAATAGCATCTTCCCCCCAGTATTAGATTTTCGAATGGACATTGAACCCATGAACACTACTTACTACTTTTTTTCTCTTTTTGCACTACTTAATGTTTCAATATATATACTTACTGTAATTTACAGTTTTTGTTATGTATTATAATAAGCTGCTGCTGCATAATAACACATTTCACAACATATGCTGGTGATATTAAATCTGATTCCGATTCTAATTCGCATTCTTTGAGATGAGAGAAAATTTATTGCAGCAATGTCAAGGAAATCAATGTGTCTGCCTTGGGTTTTGTTGGACCTTACCCAGATGTACTATTTGTACATTTCCATTCATCTCAACTGCTTCAGTAAAAGAAACATTGATGTACAATTTCAGATTGAATCCAGTGTTATATTAGATTTGAGGGATCCTTCTTGGGTTCAGATCTCACATTAAGATGAGCTGTTAAAATTTGATACGTTTTCTATTTTGGTAAACTAATTGTTGGTAGAATGAAGTGATTAGGTATTGAAGCTGAAGTTATTTGCAAAACCATTTGAAAATTGTAGCACAGGAGTTTATTGCCTAGAAATAAAGGTAAGTCTGAAATACAATTGTTGACCTAAAACTTTCTTCTTAGATGATTGCAATAAATGTGTCCCAGAATCTACCCAATTCTCAACTAGTATATTAAAGTTAGAGTGGCCAACACTTATACAATATTGTAGAATAATATTTGTTTTCACTTCCTTGTCTGTGTGTGATAGTTGAATAGATTTACATCACCTATGATTTGGTCGGCAGCGATTAATTGTATATGTGGCCAGGTTGAAATCTGTTCTATTTAGTTATAAATAATTGTTCAAATAATTTTTTAAAGGGTTAAATAATTTATTTCATGTGAATAGCATTTCATGTTGAGAAAAGTGATACTACTTGAAGAACATGGAAATGTGTTGAAAATTCTGAGAATCTGGATGTTATTGGAGTATAAAAGTTGAAATTGTTTGCTGTGTAACCAAAACTATGTTGTCAGCTTTGAAACTTGCTATTTGCTATGCATGTACCCAATTTAGTAGGAGAATGAAATCTTAAGAATGTAGAAGACAATGGTGTGTTAATGAGAGGTAGCTAAGAGATGTAGATTAGAACGTGATTAAGTCAATGGGTAGAAACAATAGTGGCGGATGTACGTGTGATACGCAACTATAGACCGATTGCATATGCTAATGCAACTGGACCAGGAGATTGCTATAAAAAATGCTGTGTCCAAGGATCGGTGGGCAATCAGCGACTAGCTCAATGACTGTCTCAGCTTTGATTTGCAAATTAAAGTTTAACCCTTCTTGAAGAATCTTCTGCGTCTCCTGGTCGTTTGTGGGGCACAAGAAACCACGACAAAATTGGCGACCACGGCAGGACCGGAAAGAGACCCACGGAAAGGAAATGGCAGATTGGGGACGCTTCCCAGTCCTCTAGGGACCCCCACAAGGCTAACAGAATTAAGGGTGCACCCAAACAAAAGGTAAGCGCTTTTTGCGACAATTTGGACTAAGAATTCTGTTGGCTTTGGGGAGGTCTTGGAGTCTCAGAAGTGTGGAACCACTGCCGAAGGGTCTCTCCGGTCCAAAGAATCTGGCAGAATTGGGGGTTAACAGGAGGCTCAGAGGATTGATCAAGAACACTGCAGTGAGGTTAAGTACAAATAAGTTAATAAGAAGTTAAGTTAAGAAAAATTCCAGGTGGTGTTGGTAAATCCCTGTGGATACCGCTTCGTATGAAATGAAGGTCTGAACGGGCAGGGAAAGGGAAAATAGAGAAAATCCCCGGGGATACCGCTTCGTATGAAACGAAGGTCTGAACGGGCAGGGAAAGGAAAATAGAGAAAATCCTCGTGGATACCGCCTTAAGAGATAAGGGTCTGAATAGACAAGGTGCAAAGAGCAATTTCTGTGGGTACCGCTCTGAATAGAGGTCTGTACGGGCAGAACAGAATAGGAAACAAGGACAGTCCAATATATAGTTTAAAGTGCTGGTAGATAGACGATAGACTAGGCATAGAATTAGAGTAAATATTATCCAGTAAACAAACTGTGAATCTCTGAAATACCTTAAAAAGAGAGAATAACATGACAGGTAAAGGAACGGCAGTAGAGATTCTGAGCAAAAAATTCCCGATAAATAAATATGAGATCACAAAAACTACAGAAAAATGGGAAAAGAGAACCAAAAACCTGGTCACAAAGTGGCCAAGAGAAGGAACATTTGATGTAAGTTTGTGCGAAGAAATGGAGGGACTAATTAAAAATTACAAACCAAAAGATAAATCTAAGAAAGGAGGGCAAAAAAGAGAATGAGAAATGGAAGTGCTAAAACTCTTCAGAATGGAGGGAGAAAGGCTGAGGAGGACAGGTAGAATATTGATTACAAGCGAGGAAGACACTAAGGTGCTGGAGAAACAGCCTGTTAGAGAGAGAGGAAGGTACAGTGAGAGGCTGGCTTCAGCTCCGTACCTGGATGTGAAAGAAACAGAAAAGCCCCCTCCCTATAATAAGGAAGGAACCCCTAAGCAGTGCCCCCTGCTGACGGGAACAGTAAACATGCAGGGAGAAGTACAAGTTTGGGATAATGAGGAGGAAAAAAAAACAATACAAGAAGGAAAAAGCGGCGATATGGAAGGAGATACAGGCAGAAAGGATAAAGATGGAACAGGTAAAGAGAGAAATGGAAGAAGGGATTGAACGGATGAAATACTTGAGAGAGGAAAAGGAGTATGAGGAGTATCGGTTATACCATAGAAATAAACAGACTAGAAAAGAAAGTGGCTCATCAGGGCAGGAAGAGATGAGGCATTCAAGAAGAAGTGGAAAAAAGATAGGAGATGAGAGGCTTGGAGAAACACAAGAGAGAAGGGAATCAAGCACGAGTAAGGATCATGAGGAGTCCCTGCCACAGGTGTACAGACACGGACAGGAAGAAAGAGAAGGTGACTCATTGGAGGAGCAAGAGTTAAGTGGAGAGAGAGAGGATGCGAGAACTTGTGGGGAAGAGGTAGGAGGCAGAAGCCTAGAAGAGCAGAAGGAGGCGGTCGGGGAGCGACTTGCAGAAGTAGAGAGAGAGCCAGATAAGTCACTGAGAGGGGATTGCCAGAGGAGATGCGAAAAATACTCCAGGGGCCAACCAAGTATTGAATCAAGACAGAAAGGAAGGACTCCACATGGAGACCGAGGGAAGAAGAGGACCCCAGAGACATTTGTGTGGGAGGCAGTAAAGACATACCCTGAGACAGATGGGGAGTCAGGCGAGGAGGAGAGCCAGGGCAGGTGGGAAGGAGGAGGAAGAATGATGCCGTTGTTAGTTAAAGGATCAGGACAAGTGCAGTATATCCCTTGGGGATCCCAGGACCTAGAAGGGCTGAAAAACACTCTGCCCAATCTACATGAAGGAGCAGGGGAATGGATTAGAGCCTTTGAAGAAGAAACGGCGGGACGATTATTGACTATGGGAGATTTGAAGGCACTATTGATAAGGTTGATGGGAACCTCCAAATTTAACGAACTAATGGAAATGGCTGGCATAGTAAACTCGAACAACCCAAGAACTGATGGAGACGGGTTTGACAGAGTGAGGCAGAGGGTATGGCAGGCCCTCAGAAAGCTTTATCCACCCAAAGTGGACCCCAAAGCCTTAAAAGGGGATCCATTGGGAGACACTGAAAACCCAGCAGCCTACGTAGAAATCCAGTTGAAAAGGTGGAGACTGGAGACTGAGCAAGAGGTGGAGAATAGCTTATTTATGACCTCACTGTTCCGACATAGCATTTTGGATGCAATGCCTCCACAAGTAAAATCCAAACTGGAGGAAGTGGTTGGGCTGACGTCAATGAGCCCACAAGAATTTAGAGACCACGTAGTCCATGCGGTTGAGAAATACCGGAAAGACAAACGAAGGTTGGCTGAGCAGCAGGAAGAGGTGCAAAGAAAGTTAATACAAATGCAGCTCGAAGAACTCAAAAAGAAGGAAAAAGAGAAAAACAAAAAGATGCTGCCAGCAACCACCGGTTCGAGTACAGCCATCGAACTGGACAAAGCACTGCTATATGGAGGAACCGATCATACTGTAAGACAAGGGCTGGAAAACCCCATGCCAATAATCGTCTTTGGAGGAACATTCCCACAAATGCCCTATCAGGAACAGACTAAATTCAAACAGCCCAGACAGGACTGGAAGTCCCAAGGAGGGGGACAGAGGAGCTATGGGCAGAGGGGACCAGTGAGGAAACGGGGAAAGAGAGGTAGAGAGATTGTGCTGGGGATGTAATCAGCCAGGTCACATGAGAAGAGATTGTCCGTTTACACCATGGCCTGTCACACACCAGCAGGAACCAATAAGAAGGGAACTAAAGTTTAGCCAAGGACCAGCCCCCACAGGCCCAAGCAGACCTGTGAACCCCTATGCGAGGTATTAGGGGTGCCCCGAGAACTTGAGTGGGAAGGGACATTACCCAATGATAACAAGGGAGGCAGGTGAGGAACCCATTGTTCAGGTTATGTTAGAAGGGCAACTGACACCAATGATGATAGATACTGGAGCCACGTACACTTGCGTACAGCCACAGTATGCCCTTCACCTTCCCATGTCAGGAAAGTTTATTAAGACGGTAGGGTTCTCGGGGAAAACACAGTTGACACAGTGCACGGCTCGGCTCCAGTGCGGTTGAGAATGGGAAATAAAGGAATTGTTTTGCCGATGCTAGTATTTAAAGGAACTCCGATTAATTTGTTAGGCAGAGATGCCTTATTGAAACTGAAATTAAAATTAGAATGCACCAGAAATGGGCTGAGTGTGGAAAGAGTAGGGGCTCAATTGATAGTGCGAGAAGACAAGAAGGCTACTGTCTTTTGGATAGGAGACATCGCAGATCAGATTCAGGAAACCTGGGAAAAATGGAAAAAGGGTGTGCAGGCTATATTACCCAGGGCTGTAATGCCCAAATCTGAGCTACATTGTACAGTGATTTTTGACGAGACTCAGAACAGGGAGTTAGAGGAGAGATGGCACCTGGAAGGGGAGGCTGTGATAATTGGAAAGCAAGGGGCAGCTTTACAAGTTAAGTGGAACACCTTTTTAGAAAAATGGTACAGGATACCGGAGGCTGCGCCCCACGTAACATTGTTGGTAAACAAGGGATATCAGTCTAAAGACTTAGGACCCTTAGTTAAGAGTGCTGAAACCGTAACAGTGTGGAGGAAAATCACGCCAGAGGTGTGGATATCAGAAGACAACAATTGCATTAAAATAATGGTAAGTGTAGATATGGTAGGGACAGTGAGAGAGGTCGAAATAACTCCCCAACCACACCTGCCCTTGCTGGGAAAGGAAAGAGGCCAGCAGAAAGATAAAAGGTTAGATGAGTTGCCGTCTATTCAGTGGTCACAGCATGACACGGACGTAGGGAAAATAAAAACAGCTAGTCCAGTGGAAATAAGGCTGAAAACAGGAGCAATTCCACCCAGGAGACCACAATTCCCTCTAAGACCAGAAGCAGAAGAGGGAATAGCATCGACAGTGCAGGGGTTGCTTGAAATAGGAGTGCTTAAAAGAACAAACAGTCCATGCAATACCCCGTTGTTGCCGGTCTTAAAAGCAGATAAATCTAAGTGGAGATTGGTGCATGATTTGCGAGCAGTAAATGATGTGGTAGAGGACTGGCCAGCGGTAGTCCCCAACCCACACACGCTTTTGACTAATGTTCCACCAGAAGCAAGTTACTTTTCAGTGATTGATTTGTGTTCGGCTTTCTTCAGCATTCCTCTAGCCGATCAGCGTCAGTATCTGTTTGCATTTACTTACAGAGGTGCTCAGTATACCTATACCAGAATGCCGCAAGGATTTAAACATTCACCACACATTTTTAATCAGGTATTGAAGGCAGACCTAGAGGGCGTACCATTGGAAAGTACATTGTTACAGTATGTGGATGACCTGTTGATTTGCTCCCACAGTAAGGAACAGTGTGAGCAGGACTCTGTAACTCTGTTAGAGAAGCTGGTGCACGGAGGACATAAAGTGGAATACTTAGGCAGGGTAATATCCAAGGGAGTGAAGGCGATAGCACCAGATCAGATTGAGGCAATAACTAAGGCCCCAAAACCCCAGACTGTAGGGCAGATGATGACGTTTTTGGGAATGGCAGGGTACAGCTCAGATTGGATAGGAGAATATGCTGAGATTGTGGCACCTTTGAGAAAGATAATGAAAGAAGCAGGACATACCAATTTGAAGAACAGCTTACAGTGGAATGGAGAGGCGGAGATAGCTTTCAATACTATTAAGCAGGAATTGCAGTCAGCACCAGCATTAGCTTTGCCTGACTATGAGAAGGTTTTTCATTTGTATGTATCCAACCGACAGGAGGGTTACGTCACAGCGGTTCTAACACAGGAGACAGGCACAGGAAAAGCAAAGCAGCCAATAGCATAGTACAGTACGAGACTAGATGAGGTGGCTCAGGGGTACCCACCCTGTTATCAGGGATTGGCGGCGCTGTACTATGCATATGGAAAGGCATAATCTGTAACCCTGGGCTATCCTGTGACTCTGTACACACACCACAAAGTAACAGAATTGCTGGAAAGAGGGAAATTTGTGCTGACGCCAGCCAGGATAGCAGCGTATCAGATGCTATTGACATTTCCAGACGTAACTATACAGCGATGCACTACCAGTAATATAGCCGATTTTGTCCCTTTGGGCTATGAAGGAGAACCCCATAATTGTGTAGGGAAGACGATGGCATTTGCCAAATTGAGAGCAGATTTACGGTCAGAACCACTAGAGGATGCAGATAAAAAGGTTCTGTTCGTAGATGGCTCTTGTTATAGGGATTATGATGGAAATCACGCAGGATTCTCAGTGGTGCAGCAGGATCAGTCGAGCTATAAGATTATTAGGATGGAGTCCTGTCCCCAACCGTGTTCCGACCAACTAGCAGAAATCAAAGCCCTGACAGCTGCGTGTGAAATGATGGAAGGTGAGAAAGTAGATATCTATACTGATTCGGCATATGCTCATGGAGTATGCCATTTGTTCGGGGCAGTGTGGAAGCAGAGAGGTTTTTAAAAAAGTAAGGGAGATCCCATACAACATTGTCAGCAAATTCTAGACTTAATAAAAGCCATAATGAAACCTAAAGCATTAGCTATAGTAAAATGCCAGGCACATAAAAAGGGAAATGATGTCATAACAAAGGGAAATCAAGCTGCAGACGAGGCAGCCAGAAAAGCGTCTGGGTGTACATCAGCTGTCATTGCCCCCCAGGTAAGCCTAACTCCAGAACCTGACGTGGAGGACCTAATTGAAATACAAGGTAAGGCAACTTTGGCAGAACAGACAATGTGGAGACGAAGGGGGGCCAAGCAGAACCCGGAAGGCTTGTGGAGCATGGAAGACGGTTTGTTGGTAGCGCCCACCCCTCTACTGACGATTCTGATTTCAGAAGCGCATGGGATTGACCATTGTGCAAGGGGGGAAGTGATAAAGCAAATAAAGAAGGATGGTTTTTGGTCACCTTATTTACAAGCTTCTGTGGACTTTGTCTTGTCACAGTGCGAGGTATGCACACAGAATGCAGGGTTCGGACAGGGTTAGAAAGTAGACTCGGAGGATGGGGAGCATGGATGACTAAAGTAGCAATAACTGTCAGTATTATATTGTTGAGCTGTGTGCTTGTGCTGTGCTGTTTTCTTCCTTGTCTCAAATCTCTTGTAGTGCGTGCTGCAACCAAACAGTTTCCGATGCTCGTGACAATTACTGAAGCAAGCTTAGTGGAGAAAGAAACACCGAAAATGTATCGTTACAGCCTACAACACCTGCAGGATGAACAAGAGCAAAACGACAGTGTGGGAGTAGATTGTAAGGGCTTCTGAGTCTTCTTCCCTGTCTCAGGTGCAGAGGGACAGGTTTTTGGCTCAGCGGCCCAGGGTAACAGGGAGAGAATACTTTGAGGTCTTGGCGCAGAAAATTATAGTTTAACCCGAGATTTGGGAATAAGTGCTTGAGTTTATTGGGGCTTTTGTGCGCAGACTCTTAGTCTTTTCTCTGTGTGAGACCCTCTGGGTCTCAAAGGGGGGATATATTGGAGTATAAAAGTTGAAATTGTTTGCTGTGTAACCAAAACTATGTAGTCAGTTTTGAAACTTACTATTTGCTATGCATGTACCCAATTTAGTAGGAGAATGAAAGCTTAAGAATGTAGAAGACAATGGTGTGTTAATGAGAGGTAGCTAAGAGATGTAGATTAGAACGTGATTAAGTCAATGGGTAGAAACAATAGTGGCGGATGTACGTGTGATACACAACTATAGACCCATTGCATATGCTAATACAACTAAACCAGGAGATTGCTATAAAAAATGCTGTGTCCAAGGATCGGTGGGCAATCAGCGACTAGCTCAATGGCTGTCTCAGCTTTGATTTGCAAATTAAAGTTTAACCTTTCTTGAAGAATCTTCTGCGTCTCCTGGTCATTTGTGGGGCACGAGAAACCACGACAAAATAAGGTATTCTTTCGCAGTATTGAGCACTCAATCTGCCATTGATTTGTAAGGGCTCGCATTCAATCTTCAGTACACGATTGATTGCTCAGGCTTGTGAGAATGCCGAGGAGGGGTAGTACACGCCATACTCATTCTATAAAGTGACCAATGCATGAATATAACATACCTATGTTTTGTTTGCCATATCCCTTTTTCAGGTGTACAAAATTTTGGAGGCCCTTCCGAGATTGGGTGTGCAGATGGACCATCTCCTTGCCAGATTGAGCTCATCCATACCGCACCCAGTCTTTCCTTAATCGCCTCGAGCAGCAGCAGAGGGAGGCAGTAGACTGAGGTAGGTGAGGCTGAGAGTCGATGGAGCAGTGAGACACTGTGAGTGCTTGAGGCACTCAGCGGCAGGTGATCTTACAGTCATCACAATAACTCGCACCACTGCCAAGAGGAAAAGAAAATAGATGTGCTCCAAGAAGAAATTGGTTAGAAAGTGTGTGAATTACCTAAAGACAAGCTAGTAGAACTCAGACGCTTCCTTTAGCTCTAAAGACAGAGCGTAGCTAAGAAACATGTTTGTCTCTCGCTTCCCTAGTAAGTCACCATTAGGAAAGAGAGGAGCTGGGAATTCTGGAGGACCTTGGCATGTCTGAATTTATGCAGGTTAGAAACAAGTTAGAAGACTAGCGCTTGTTACAGCTGCTGTGGCTGATGAAACAGCAGAAATTACAGTAACCCACAGTTCAGTACAAAGGTCAGCTCCTAACAAGGTGAACTCAAGCACCGCCATGGTGCAAAGACTTTAAAATATCTGATCAGGTTGGTGGGCCCAGTCATTGTTTTCCAGCCTTGTTTGCCAGATAGAAAGCACCCTAAATAGAGGCTATCCAGAGGCGGAGATGATCAGTGCAGTGATCAGATTATGCGGTTATGCCTGGGCTCCAGTTATCTTGAGGGTAAGACAGACTTGAAGTTACCTACTCTTAGAAAGACCCTTCGCTCACATTGTCAGGGGAAAAGGGCCACCAAACTGCTTAAGCAGTTGACAGCAGAAGCCCAATGCAGTACAGAGATGCCACAAAGTTTCTTAATGCGTGTTACTGATCTGAAGCAGGAAGTACTGTTTGCCTCAGGGGAAAGGGAGCCTGATCAGAAAGATGATCCAGTCTCAGTGCAGAATATGTTTTTACATACTGTACTCACCAGTTTACAAAGTGATTGTATTCAAAAGGACTTTCTACCATAACTTGTAGAACCCAAAACCTCAGATGAGGTACTATTAGAGAAGCAAAACGTTGCACGTGCAAATGAAGTGGAGAAAAAGAATAAACGGAAGCCAGCTGGGTCAGCCAGCACTGTCAACTCTGCTCAGTTAGAGGAACATCTGTTGTGTGTAAATGTCAAATGGAAAGGACTCATATAGACCTAGTGTCACGGTTGAAAACACTTGGTGAGGAAATTGCAAAGGTCAAAGAGCAACTTCAACAGCCCATGCCTGTACATCAACAATGCTTTTCAGTTTCAAATTTTAAAAAAAACAGGAGGGGAAGGCAACTCCACCTCAGCTGTAGGACCTAGAACAGAGTTACCAGGAACCACGAGAGTGGGGTTCAAAGAGGCCTGAGCAGCCCATGGGGCAAAACGTTGTCAGGTCTGAACTCCAGAGAGGGTCAAGCAATGGACAAAAACAGTGGAGGAGAAAGCAAAAGCAGTTAACTGAACCGGCACTGCCTCAATGATACCCAGCCCCTCAACAACAAAGCTTTCCCCCATTTCAGCAGTATGCAACAGTATCATATGTATTGCCATTTGAAGCCCAGCAGCTATGTCAAGTAACTCCACAGAATTATTCATTTTTACCACGGTATCCAGTCCCAGTAAGTCCATATCTTGGCCTGCCTCAGCAGCTTCATTCACTACAAACTAGAAAGTGTTTTCATTTGTCAGCAAAGAGGGTGTGAGGAACTTTGCACCCACTGTTACAACTGTTGTAACGTTCTCGCTCGGGTGTAACGAAACCTGAGTTAAATGTTGAGGTAAACCGTAGTCAATGAAAACAAGGTCGCAGTAAGATTAACCATTTACTGTTCACTCTTCACATTAACGTATGGTGAAAACTGTTGATAAAACAATACAAGATTGGTACAGTGTTTGTTTCCTTCTAGATATCACATTTACATCGTGAATACTTGCAAAGGTAAAACTACAATAACTACATTACATTAAAGTGCAGCATACAGTCGGAATCTACCTACTCCATTGACTGCTTTAAATACACTTCAACACAAGCTATCCCGACTCTTTAACTAACGAAAACATAAACCTTATTGACCGTCGTTACTTCTAACAGAATCAGCGTTAACATTTTAATTCAACATATCGATTATCTCATGACTTACAGCGTTGCTTTCACTGTGTTTCTGGTGCGTAGAGAGAAAACTCTGCTTGCACTGAACTGGCACATGTCTGGCCCCCACCCTTGCGTTCATCCCAAACCGGTATTTTCCCACAAGATGCGGCGAAACCGGATGTGACGTCATCACAGCCGCGATATATTACAGACAAATGAATTTACTTTATACAATCCTAACTTTAACTAAAAAATGCTAACAAACGAATTACTAAGTGAAAATATTAAAAACTAAATAACTGCCATAAAGGCAGCACAACTGTGGTAGCTGCAAGTACTACTTAGCAGGATGTAAAGCACAAGGAATAAGACTACCCAAAGAGGATTGCTTAAACCAAGATGGGTTGCTTCCGCGGAACAGGAACTAACTAGTATTACAGAAGTGTCCCACCAATGGGCCAGCTGTGGTGGAGAGGATGTAAATACAAGGTGCCCCAGATGTAAAGTCTCATATTACTGCTCAAAAAATGTCAGACAGACCATTGGAATCGGTGTAGGAATCAATGAGGGGCAGACATCCACCAGTGTTTTAGTTGTACAGTGACAAGCCAATGAACATTTGTCTGTAACTTGATTGTAGGGCAGAGAGTGCCTCATAGAATGTTACTTACAAAGGACGTCAAAGTGAAGTGATATGGGACACAGGTATGGATCATAGACAAGCAGTGGATAACTAGGCACTTACCTGGAGTTAAACTCAGAGATGTTTCAGAGGCAGTAGGGTCACCGTGGCAACAAACATGCCGTGTGTAGGATGTTCAAATTAGCTTCACCTGGTGCAAAAGAATTAATCATACCGGTTCTGGTTCTGAAAGGCAGACCTCTACCCATCCCTTCATTGGATTTAATATGATTGAACAGGTTATAAAGGAGAGTGAAGAAGGAAGACTTAACAACAGGAAGGAAGGATTTTCATATGAAACAGTAAGAGCTGCATTCCCTAGCCTTAAAAGAGGCAAAATCAAGGCATTTATCAATCTGATTAGCATTGAGAATCCCTGGGAATATCAAGTACTGTATAGTAAACTAAGGAGAGAGTTAACATACCACAACATACAACAGCGCGCGTTCAATGCTATATGGTCTCCATTTGTGAGGGAAGAGAAAATAATGCTCTTTGAACCAGAAATGAGCCTACAATGAGCAGAAGGCCTTGAATTGTGTAAAAGATTTGTAACACTCCAGAGGGATACATGCCATTGATGTGCATGACAGAACAGACCGTGACATGGTGCTTGCTGAGAAGACAGTGCTTGGGATGTTGTAACCAGTTAAGCCTGTCTTCCCTGTCACTGTGCAAAGCAGTACCGTATTCAACCCAACCACTTGACACCAATTCAAAGATGATATGGGTGAACTCGACTCTGATTTATGGGATCCCCCAGTCGATATGATCCACCTAAATATACAACAGCAGCAGATCGTGAAGCTGATACTACGAGAAGAATGTCACTCACTTTTCAAATCAGACAATGACATTGGATGCGGAGCTGAGCATCTCTCTCAAAGATGATGAGCCAGTTGACTGCTCATATTTAAGTTCCAAAACTCCGCTACAATGAAACGAAGGACTACTTGCTTGACTTAATCATCCGTGGGTGGATGAAGAAATCTAACTCGCCAATCGTGTGTGTCAGAAAGAAAGATGCAAGCCTTCGTCTCTGTATTGATTATAGGGACCTGAATATGAAAACTTTTCCAGACCCCAGCCCATTCCACAAGGGCAAGACATTGTGGACAGTTTAGGGGTTAATGCTTTGCTCTTGTCACTTGACCGGGGGGGGGGGGGGGGGGGGGGGGAGCAAACCATCAAGGATTCATGATAAAGGAAAGCAGGCCATTTATAGCCTTCAAAACCCTCTGGCACTTTTATGAGTGAGTTCGATTCCCCTCTTGACTCATGAATGCGCCCGCAGCCTACCAACGTTTCATGAAGGAGTGCCTTGAAGGATTAAGAGATGAGGTCTGTGTACCATACCTGGATGACATGCTGGTGTTCATTAAAACCTTTGATAAGCGGGTGACAAGAGTGCTACAGTGAATGCAGGAGCATGGAGTGAAACTTCAACCCAGCAAGTGGGAGTTCTTTAAGGCTGAGGTTCATCACCTGGGGAGGATTGTGCCAGCAGAGGGAAATTGGATGGATCCTGCAGACACCATGGCAGTAACAGCACTGAGAGAGAAGAGGCCAGGCACAGCAGGAGAACTGAGGAAGATCCTGGGTTGATTAAGCTACTATCAACAGTATATTAGATATTTCACCAGAATTACAACCCCCCCCCCCCAATGACCTGTTAAAAATCAGAAAATCAGAGATGACAGTGACCAAAATCAGCTCAGTAGGTGCAGCTTCAGAAAGACAAATAAGAAGAGGAACTGTGTGCCCTCTTGCAAACCAATCACTTAGACAGAGACATGTGAAGAAACTTTGCAGAAGCTGACTGACTGCCTAGTACAGCCACTTGTGCTGAAGTCCCCAGATTTCATACAACCATTTCTTCTCCACATTGATGCCTCTAGTCAGGGGCTGGGAGCAGTCCTGTGTCAAAAGCAAGATGGGAAATTGAGAGTCATAGCCTATGGTTCATGAACATTGACGAATGCAGAAAAGAACTACCCCTTACACAGTAGGAAATTGGAATTCCTTGCGTTGAAATGGGCAATTACTGAAAAATTCAGGGATTACCTGTACTATGCCTGGACATTCACAGCTTACAGTGACAACAACCCTTCATGTATGTTCTTGAACCTAGCCAGTGCCTTTGGGTCAGTCTCACATAACCTCCTGTGGTTTTTATTTGATTTCTTCTGTATACCAGAATGTGTTCAACCTTGGTCAATGCCTTCTTTCAAGATCTCCAGTTCTCATTGATAACCACAGAGTACAACACAGCTTGGCAGCCCGTGGAGATAGGAATAATGGCAGGTTGCACCATCTCTCTGCTGGCCTTTACCATGGCAATGGAAGTTATAATTCAAGCTTCTAAGTGGGTATCAACTGGTCAGGACTACGCCTACCACCAAACCCGGCATTTATGGATGATTTAACCATCCTGACAACTACCATCCCACGTAATGAATGGTTGCTTGAGAAGCTCCATTCAAACATCAAATGGGCCTGAAGCACAATTAAAACAAAGTCCAGGTTCATTTCTATAGTCAAGGAAAGCCTGGTCGACTGTAAGTTCCACGTGGATGGGAAAGTAATTCTCACTGTGTCAGAAATGCCAGTTAAAAGCTTGGGGCATTGGTACAATGTAAATCTCAGTGTCACAAATCAAGTTGTTACGAACCCCGTAACTGGGTCACTTACCAGCAAAGATAGAGAGGTCCGCTGAAGTCTGATGGTACTATTTTTAAACGTTTTTATTTATAAAGGGGCACAAAAGTAAGGTTAATACAAACATTCAGATAACATACATCGTCAATACTCAATCTAAAGCGCGGGTATAGTAATAATCAACAATAAGAAGTAGCTCTATCATTTGTCTAGGGGTAAAACTATTGTCCGATGGAAATATCAAAGTCTCTGAAGTTCATGTAGGCTTTTAGCCTTTCGGAGACCGCTGGGGCTCATGTGTTGGAGAGAGAAAATAAACTTGCCAGCCTGTTGGACTCAAATCGTTGAATCGGGAACGTGGGTTCCCCGTTGTCAGTTCGGAATTCTTTTCGGGGTTATCAGTCACTCGATTCCCTAGCTAGGGGAACCGAATCACACGTGGCTCCCGAACAGCTTCCCCTCCTTACGGGAGCGATGAGCGATGGTGTCTCCGTCTGATGCGTCGCTGGCGTACTGCCTCCTGCTGTCCCCTTTTATCATGACTGGCAGATTTGTAAATGTCAATCAAGGTAGGGTGATACAATCCCCACCCCACATTGCCCGAGGGTGTCCATGTCCCTGATAGCTGGCACGTACTATAGAGTTGCAATTCACACAGGTGCCTCTAAGAACAATGGTCAAATCCGTTGCATTGTCTCTCATTTCCTGGGTCCAAGACCCGAATTAATAGCGATCTTGCGATTCTCCGGAAGGAGGGGGCTGGTCCCGCACCCTTCGGCCCCTCAGAGCTGTGGTACATTCATAACAACAGTGACAGGAGGAGCAGATGAGGTGTGCAAGAGCAGTGTCTCGGGTAAACCAGGGACAGTGGACAAGGTGGGAAACATTGAGAAAATTCAGCTGGAAAGACTTTTGAGAAAAGGAAAGAAGAAAGATTAGCTTCCTTATAAGAGTTGTTTATGATGTTGTCCCAACTCCCAAAAATCTGAACCAATGGCTCAGTGAAGATCCAGCTTGTTCACTCTGGAAGAACAGCAAATCTCAAGCACATCCTCTCAGCTTGTAAAATAAACCTCACTCAAGGAAGATGCATATGGAGGCACAACGAGGTCCTCAAAAGTTTGGCATCCATTGTGGAGAAGCAAAGGTTGAGTAACAACTCTAAGCCCCATATGACCGGAAGAACCACCATCCCCTTTGTCTGGCAATGACAGACAGAGCCACCCTCGGTGACATAATTGGTGTAAGGCCTACTGGAGCCTGCTTGAGACTGGAACATGGCTGTCAGCCTTGACAAAATATTTCCCCCGGAGATAGCCACTACCACCCACAGACCATATTTGGTCTTGTGGTCCAGCAGTCCGAAGGTTGTAGTGATCTCAGAGCTCACAGTGCCCTGGGAAGATGCAGTCTGTGAGCCATATGAGCGGAAACTTGTAAAATGCGCTGAGCTGGCCACAGGTGCTAAGCAGTGTTAAGTGGAAGGTGCAGATTTTCCAGTAGAGGTTGGCTGCAGAGGATTTGTGGCTACTTCCATGGTCAGCTTGCTGAAGGGATTGGGAGTCCGAGGCCAGGGCCAGCAGCAAGCTATAAAAGAACTCTCAGAGGCAGCCGCTGGTTATGGATGAAGAGGAGTGACAGTAGCTGGTTCCTAAAATGACCCATGGGATGCACCACGGATGCTGGGTCACACTGTTGAGCACTCTGGAGATGTCGTGGGCTTAAGTTGACAAAACATCTAAGTGGGGTGGGGGTGCCTACCTGACCCCTGGGAAGCACCAAAGCCCCTCCTCAAGATCTCTATGCTATGACCTGAGTTAGGATGTGCTTATCAAAGGGATTGAAACATCTAGTCCTATGAGCTCAAACTTTAAAGCAAAGTTCAGTACAGCTGGATATAGCTGAGTCGCTGATCTGGCTGATTTCAACTTCGCTGGCCATCATCACCCGGGAAAAGAAAATGTTGAAGCTGACTCTTTGTCCCAAATGTCAGTAGCCTCGGAAACGAGTATGAGTGAATGCACAGAAGAAATCTCGTCAGACTCAGTGGGAAGCCACAGTCCAGGGCACTGAAGTGCTGCAAAGTACAGACCTACCCTGGTCATGGCAGTGTCTGTACAGTTAGACGCAGTTCACATCAACCTGGTGAACACGTCCGTTTCAGCACTGTCCAGGAGAGAAATGCGGCAAGCACAGGAAAAGGATGGTGACATCAAAACGGTAATCCACTTTGTATGCCAGGTTCGAAACCTATTTTTCAACAAATATAGACATTAAGCAAGCGAGCCAGGTGCTTTCTGCGAGAGTGGGTTAAGTTAGTGAAACACCCTGGTTTCCTTGGCTGCGCAAGTCTAGGTAAGACAAACTAGAGAGATTGAGGCTCTCTCCCACCCAAAACCCAATTTGTGTGGATGCTGTGTAATTTCCTACCCTGTTACAAACTGGTGCCACATGAAATAACAGACAGTGCACTGCATACAAGTAAAGGAATTATATTTATGAATCTTAACTAAAGGGTTAATAAACAATAACAAAAGGAAAGGGCTCATTCTAATTAAACAGTGAAATGTGCACAAGTTGGAGCTCATCTTGAACTTCTCTGTCACTCTGTCGCTGGGCCCTCGACAGCGTGGACGCCCAAACCACCTTCTGAACGTTGCTTGCAATCCATCTTGAACAAACGGGTCTCCCACCGGATTGTCCACTACAACCGGTTCTCCCAGCATCTCCTCTCCTCATCTCCCACCGAACAAAAAAAAACCCAAGACCAACCTTATTGTCCCTCACCAAGAAAACCTCCTGCTAATTGGAAGGCACACATTCCACATCACCCCTTATCTTCAACAGCAACCCAAACAAGCCGAATCGGAGCAAGCTGAAAACAAGCAGCTCTTACAGATCTGCCAAAATGAAATACATACAGCACAACAGTAAAAATACGAACCAGGGCGTTACATTAGTATTGGAAGAAGATGGCATCCTTCATCGGAAAACTACCCAATAGACACAACTGGTGCTACCTGAGAAGTTCAAGTGTATGGTTCTGAAAGAGCTACATGATAAAATGGGGCACCAAAGCACTGATTTCACAATAGCTGTGGTAAGAGAGAGATTTTTCTGGCCTCACGTGCAGAGTGACATTGAGCACCATGTGCTAAGAATCTGTACCGGACTCAAGCAAAAGAAGCCCTGTCAGGAAGAGTATCGTGACAACTCAGCCATTTGAACTTGTGTCAGTTGATTTTCTTCACCTGGACAAGTGCAAAGGTGGATACGAATACAGTCTGGTGATTATTGATGCTTTTACACGAATTGCACAGGCATATGCCACAACGGCAAAGTCAGGAAAAACTCGCTGACTGACCTTCCCCAGAAGTTTGGGGACCCATTACAAATACATGATGACCAAGTGGCCGAGTTTGAGAGCCAACTCTTCATGCAACTGAGGTAACATAACGGTGTGGAAGGATCAAGAATCACCATACCACCCAAAGGGAATTGGACAAATTGAGACGATCAACTGGACCCTTCTACAAATGTTGAAAGCTCTAGCAGAATGACAAAAAGATAATAGGAAAGGGTCATTGAATAAAACTGTCTATGTTTACAACTGTAAAAGGCCGGAAGGAACAGGATCCCCGCCATCCTAACTCCTCTTTGGTAGATAGGCGAGGTTGCCCATAGGGATATTTTTTGGCCTAAACACTGACATAAGTCCTGCAATCCACAAAGAATACTTGGGAAAATGGGAAAGAGGGATACAAGAAGCCCATCAGATTGCCAAGAAGTATGTACAAAATGTCTCAGGGAGAAATTAAAACAGCAGAGTGAGATTTACAGAGCTACAACCTAGGAATCATGTCCTAGTCAAGAACCTGACACCTCGCGGAGGCCCAGGAAAGCTTTGAAACTATTGGGAGGACGGCATCCGTATTGCTGTATGAAAAGTTGGGGAGAATGTGCCGATCTGTGAAGTAAAACCTGAACAAGGAAAAGGAAGATCCAGAGTACGATATCGCAATCTTCTCGTTCCATGTGAACACCTGCTGAACCGGAAATGGATATTGTAACAAAGCAAGGATGTCTGCCGAAACAGAGCACCGGGACTCGTTCAGCTGCAGAAAGGGAAGAGAGTGACCCAGCCAGCGATGGTGAGGATGCCAAGCCGAATGTCTCCAACCTCACAGTAGCAAGGACTGCAATAGTTTTGAAGTAGAATCTATACAACCTGCCAAGCAGCAAACGAGGGCGGAGGATTCACAATACTTTGAGTGACAATTGCCTGAGAAGGAACAGTTGTTGAGCCTTCCTGCATGTGAACCAGTCCCTGTATTTATTCCTGTGAATGACAAGCCAGACAACCTGATGGACAAAGACAAGGGAGCTCAAAGATTCCTCGTTGAGAATGACGGCCACCAAGGTGCTTTACTTACAATAAGGTTGTCACAACATACAGACTGTAGACTGTAGGCCACATCAGTATCAGGCCTTGCCCTATTATTGTGTAACTTAAATGACTTCATAGCTACCTGTGCCTCAGTTCCTACATCAACTACCATATCCCTACTAGAAACAAAGGAATATTCTGTACAAGGAAAGTAGTGATTGCAAGTCTAACACAGGGAGGAGATGTCGGGACAAAATCTACTTTTGAGGGGGAGTGTGTGACAAGGTGAAAATCTGTCCAACTTAGGTATAAATAATTCTAATAATTTTTGAAAATAATTAAAATAACTTATTTCATGTGAACAACACACACAAAATGCTGACGAAGGGTCTCGGCCCGAAACATCAACAGTGCTTCTCCTTATAGATGCTGTCTGGCCTGCTGTGTTCCGCCAGCATTTTGTGTGTGTTGTTTGAATTTCCAGCATCTGCAGATTTCCTAGTGTTATTTCATGTGAATATCATTTCATGTTGAGAAAAGGAATACTACTTAAAGAACATGTAAATGTGCTGAAAATGCTGAGAATCTAGATGCAAGGTATTCTTTTAGAGCACTGAATCTGGCATCAACTTGTAAGGGCTTGCATTCAATTTTCAGCACGCGATGGATTGCTCAAGCCTGCCAGAATGCTCGGTGAGGGCTAGTACACGCCGTACTCGATCTATAAAACATATGAACATAGCGTATTAATGTTTCATTTGCCATATCCCTTTTTCAGGGGCACTACATATACATGGCACTGAGAGCTGAAGGTAGTCCTGAAGAAGTAACATACAGCGATGGGAAAAAAAGTGATACACAATAGGAGGCATCATGCATCTTGCAAGTAAGTCAGATCTTACATGATTTAAAAAATGGTTTATGAAGGACGGATTGGTAATTTATTACAGTAATTGAAAGTGAGGAACTTGTAGCTATGGCGATGGTAAACAGAATAAGATCTGAATGTGATCGCTAGTCTTTGCAGAGCTGCTCTATGTTTAGACATTTCATTCATGTAATGTATTTCTGTTCATGTAAATATGGAGAATTTACATGATATAATTTTCAATGTTCGAGTCTAAACATAAGATTGCAAAGCTTAAAGCATTCTCTAGAAGTGTTTGATAATTGGATGTTTATATTTGTGCTCCAATAAATTCATTTTCATTTCATTTGGAAGCATATTATGCCACCTGGCTGAATTGGGAATTTGTTCTAAATTTCACATTTTGATAGTTGATAACTGCAAAACTGGTGCTAAGTGAAACTATCCAAAATCTTAGAACATTAGTCATTTCATAGAAAGAAACAGCACAGAACAGGATCTTCAGCCAATTGTATCAGTGCTGACCATCAACACCCATTTATTAGTACTTAGGTGTTCCCGTCAACTTCCCCCAGATACTACTTCTTGTCTCTGTAGAAGAGTGCAATAATTAGCACTAAGGTTAGGAGGTATGAGAAGTGGCAGTATATATGGGGCTAAATTTGCAGCTTTCATGCTTCAGTGCAAGTGTTTATTACAGTATTTGCCTGCACTAATTGTTTTTCCGTACCAAACACTTAAATCTGAGTTGGTAACTTCAAACCTGATGGCATGAACATCGATTTCTCTAACTTCCAGTAATTACACTCCCTTCTCTTATTCCATTCCCTCTTAACCCTTCTCTTCTCAGCTGCTGGTCACATCCTTGTGGTACTTGTTCTCCCTCCCTTTCGCGTGCTGACCTATGTCAATTCCTGGTTGAGCTATGCGTTGATTTTAAAATACTCATTCCCCATCACTTTTCAAAAGATACCTTTTCTATTTGTGTTGGTGTTGTACCTTTTGCTGGCTTCAGAATCACAGTCACGTTTATTGTCATCGGTATGTGTTGTGAAATTTGTTAACTGAGCAACAGCAGTTCAATGCAATACATAATATAGAAGAAAAAATAAGTAAATCAATTACTGTATACATATATTGAATAAAGAATTGTGCAAAAAAACAGAAATAATATATATTAAAAAAGTGAGGTAGTGTTCAAGGGTTCAATGTCCATTTAGGAATTGGATGGCAGAGGGGAAGAAGTTGTTCTGAATCAGAGGTTGTTCAGCCTTCTGTACTTTCTACCTGATGGTAACAGTGAGAAAAGGGCATGCCCTGGGTACTGGAGGTCCTTAATGATGGACTCTGCATTTCTGAGACACCGCTCCTTGAAGATGTCTTGCGTACTTTGTAGGCTAGTACCCGAGATGGAGCCGACTAAACTTACGACCCTCTGTAGCTTCTTTCGGTCCTATGCAGTAGCAACACCCCACCCCCATACCAGACAGTGATGCAGTCTGTCAGAATGCTCTCCACGGTACATCTATAGACGTTTTTGAGATACCACATATCTTCAAACTCCTAATGAATTTGCTGCCTTGCCTTCTCTGTAACTGCATCGATATGTTGGGACCAGGTTAGATCCTCAGAGATCTTGACACCCAGGAACTTGAAGCTGCTCACTCTCTCCACTTCTGATCCCTCTATGAGGATTGGTATCTGTTCCTGAAGTCCACAATCAGCTCTTTCGTCTTACTGACGTTGAGTGCCAGATTGTTGATGCGACACCACTCCACTAGTTGACATAATCTCACTCCTGTATGCCCTCTCGTCACCATCTGAGATTCTACTAACAATGGTTGTATCATCAACAAGTCTTCTAAGATCATAGATCCTCTCAGGGAAAAGCAATAGCGGCAGCCAAGTCAGTGGTACTATCAGTGTCTGTCTTGTGTGGCAGGGAGGGTCAAAGTGTGAGTGAGTCATAGTCACAGGGTTCTCTATTACTCGTGGGCAGGGATTTTTTTTTTATGTGGCCATGAGCTAGACTCAATGTTGGTGGATTTTCTCTTTGGCGCCAAGGTCAAGAATGTGTGGTCCATTTCCAACACTTCCCTTCCTATTCTCGATCTCGCTGTCCCTATCTCGGGAGACAGCTTTATCTACCGATGTCTATTATAAACGAATGGATTCTCACAGATACCTGGACTATACCTCGTCCCACCCTGCTACTTGTAAAAATGCCATCCCCTTCTCTTAATTCCTCTGTCTCTGCTCTCAGGATGAAGCTTTTCGTTCTAAAAAGGAGAAGTCCTCCTTTTTCAAAGAAAGGGGCTTCTCTTCCTCCACCATCAATGCTGCCCTCAAATACATCTCTTCCATTTCACACACATCTGCTCTTACTCCATCCTCCTGCCACGCTACCAGGGATAGGGTTCCTCTTGTCCTCACCTACCACCCCACCAGCCTCCGCAACCAGCACATAATTCTCTGAAACTTACGCCATCTCCAACGGGATCCCACCACCAAGCACATCTTTCCCTTCCCCCCACTTTCTCCATTCCGCAGGGGTTGCCTCCAGCAACTCCCTTGTTCATTCATCCCTCCCTACTGAACTCTCTCCTGGCACTTATACTTGCAAGTGGAAAAAGTGCTACATCTGCCCCTACACCTCCTCCCTCACTACCATTCAGGGCCCCAAACATACCTTCCAGGTGAGACGACACTTCACCTGTGAGTCTGTTGGGAGTCATATACGGTGTTCGGTGCTCCCAGTGTGCTCCTGTATATCGTAGATTGGGAGACCGCTTCACCAAGCATCTACTCTCTGTCTACCAGAACAAATGGGATCTCCCAGTGGCTACTCATCTTAATTCCACTTCCCATTCCGATATGTCAATCCACGGTGTCCTCCACTGTCGGGATAAGACCACACTTAGGTTGGGGGAACACCACCTTATATTGTTTGGGTAGCCTCCAAACTGATGGCATGAACATCGATTTCTCAAACTTCCAGTAATGCCCCCCTTCACCATTTCATCTCCTTGTCCCTCTCTTGTTATCTCCTCGCCTGCTCGTCATCTCCCTCTGGTGCTCCCCCCACTTTTTTTCCTCTTTCTTCCATGGTCTTCTGTTTCTTTCACCAATCAACTCCCTAGCTCTTTGCTTCACCCTTCCCCCTCCAAGTTTCATCTATCGTCTGGTGTTTCTCTCCCCTCCCCCCACCTTTCAAATCTACTCCTCAGCTTTTGTTTCTCCAGTGCTGCCGAAGTGTTTCGGCCTGAAATGTTGACCGTAGTTTTTTTCTTAGATGCTACATGGCCTGCTGAGTTCCTCCAGCATGTTGTGTGTGTTGCAAGAATGTGTGGTATTCCTTCCTTGGCAGCTCTATTGCCTCTAATATTCTTATAAAAGGTTTAGTATACTCCTTAATCGTATTTGCCAAGATAATTTCATGGCCTCTGTATTACCCTCCCAATTTGAAATGAATTTAATTTATATTTAAATCTTACATCCGTCCCACAATGTAAGGGAGTAAAAATCTTTATGTTATGACTCTGTCACATGTGAATTTATCAGCCTGATGGCTTGTAGAAAGAAGCTGTCCCGTAGCCTGTTGGTCCTGGCTTTAATGCTGCAGTCCTGTTTGCCGGACTGAAGCAGCTGAAATAGTTTATGGTCGGGGTTGTTGGTGTCTCCGATGATCTTCCAGGCCTTTGTTACATAGCTGCTGCTGTAAATGTCCTCAGTGGAGGGAAGTTCACATCCACAGATGTGTTGGGCTGTCCGTACCATTCCCTGCAGTGCCCAGTGATCAAGTTGGTGCAGTTCCCATACCAGACGGTGATACGGCAAGTCAGGATGCTCTCAATGCTACCGCTGTAGAAGGTCTTGAGGATCTGGGGGCCCATGCTGAACTTCTTCAGTTGCCTGAGCTGGAAGAGACACCACCTTTCTTTCCTGCATTTCCTATAAACCTCTAGAAACTTATTTGATATCAATTTCCTATATCTGACACCAAATTTCAAAGTTATCCTTTTATCATGATTCCCTAAACTTACCATCTTTGCCTGTAACCCTGCTGACTCTAAGCTCTATTCTAGTTGTGGTCTCGCCAATGCCCTATATAATTGGAGTATAACCTCCTTTTGTATTCAGTAACCCAAACAATAAACAATGACATTGTCCGGTTTGCTTGCTTTACTGCTAAGATTTTGCAGATACTGAACAGATACCCTGATCCCTCTGCAATCTCCCATTTAGAGAGTTTAAGATTTCTGTTTGTACTCTATATACTTCATATTTGCTCATGTAACCTATCTATATTTCCTTGCACCCTTACGACTGCTTTATGTTTTCTACCTTGGAAACATAAGAGAAATGAAATTGAAATGTATTAGGAAGATACAACAAATCAAATTAATATTTTGCCTATTTACAATTAAAACTATTGAACCTTAAAGCTACTGTGTATCCATTGGATGCCTATAGTATAGCAATTTGATTTTCTTTTGCCAAGCTGAAAGTTTGCTGGTCATAAAAACACAACTGACATTTTAAACTTAAATTCCCATTGGTATTTAACTTACTATGAACATGTATTTAATTGTCAGAATTAATAATGATTTCCTAAATGTATCCTATATTTTTCTAATATCAAAAAGAAATCTGGGGTCAGAAGTCAGCAGTGGGGTTTTTCCACTTTTGAAATCAAAATGTAATATATCAGGCATGATCCAGTTCTTGTCAAGTGGTTAAATCAAAGTTGAGGTTCAACTCATTTACTGCATTGTCATCTACTCATTTAATGATAGTGTACACATTATAGCCCAAATGTTATGCTGCTTACTACTTTATCAATAGAGGCAAAGAGAAAAGGCTTCACAAGAACAATTTATTTTGTTCATTCTAAAAGTTATTACTAAAAAACTTAGTTCCTGCTGAACAGATTGAAGATTATTTTTATCCATTAAAATAATTCAATCCTTTTAAATAGATAATTTTTCTATCCCATTGTCCTGTAGCTCTAAAGGTTTTTGCTTTACAGTGGAATATTGCCATGCTTTTTCCAAGGGTTGGTCTGTTTCTTGTTTGCTAGCATCTCCAGGTCTTGACAAATTCGCTTTCGAGTGGTTGCTGGTTGAATTATATCATCAACAAAACCTGCAGAGAACATAAGCATGTAGAGTCAATTGTCACTTAATTAATATAAAAACATGTTTTTCACACAGTTCTCATTTTCTCCTTCCCAGGTTCAGGAATATTAGAGTCCAAAGATTAATAACCTTTTACAGCGAGGAAATCAAAGATACTTCTGAGAAGCCAAGTTCATGTTGAATATTTCTGGTTTCCTTATAACAATATAATACTTATGGCAGCTTTGTACAATTTCATCAGTCTCATTCCCTGTAACCTATTCTCCTCTCATGCCTATTAACCTCTACCTCTCTTCACCTCCTTCCCTCACCTACACCCTCCCCCCCACCCCCAACACATATTAGTGGCAATTTACAATAGATAAATCTACTGGCACATCATTGGGAAGCAGAAGCGCCCTGGGAAAATGTGCATTCTACACAAGAGCATCAAAGGTCAGAATTGAACGCGAGTTGCTGGAGCCACGCTAACTATTGTACCATTGAACTAGAATACAGGGAGGAATCTCCCCAAAAAAGTCTATTTCTTTTGAAATTTTCACAGTGGCAATGTTTAAAGATTAATTTTATGCATTTTTCTTTTATCTTTTTAGAAGCGTTCAGATAACAGATCAAGTTCAGCCTCTTGCGTGAAAGCTCAAGCATGTTCTTCTCAGTCTCAAAGTTAAGTTTTGCCTTAGGAAAGTGTACAATAGAATTCAATAACAATAACTTTCTTCCATTTACTGAGTCACATTACACCTGGAAAACAGAATTCAGCTAATCACAGAAAGAGGAAGGTAAGAAAGTAGACATTTGTCCTACTCTGGAGATAGGGTTAATACTCCCCCCCCACCCCCCAACCAAATCATGGTAAATCAAGCAGCACATTGTTCCTCCATTCTATTTGAAATCTTATGTTTTAAATAATATGTTATAAATCTTCAAATAATTTGCAAGATACTCCAGAGCCTTGAGTTATTGCTGATTTGAGCATCTGTTATGAAATGCCTTCTCAGTTTCCAAACATATTTGCAAATCACCAAAATCATCAATTTGGAAACTAGTGCAATGGAGGAACTTTAAAACAAAGCATAATTTTAACTTAAATCAATTCACCTAGTTACTATTAAGCAGATGAAGTAGAAAATATTCTAATTACAGTAAGTCACTCAAGAAACCTAATGTATAAAAAGTTTCAAAAATAAACCAAAAGGAAAAAGTCTCATTTTTTAAAGCCTCTGAGGCTTTAAAAACCAAATGAGTTCAATTAACAGCAGAAATTCCAAGGTATGGGCTGTCTTCGGCCAGGACCAGTAAAATAATCGTTTTCAAAACAGCTGTTGTTGGGCTTAAATTTCACAAGTATATGACCATACAAATTTAGGAAAATTGTAACAAAGAAAAAGCAAGCAGAAATTCTAGGTCAAATAAATTTAGACAATTACTATACCCTCTCCGTGGTACTTGCCTCTAACAGCTGCAGGGAATGGATTTGCAAAAGTCTCCACATATTCCGCCTCTGCTTTCTCCTCATTTCCCTTTCCTTTGAAGATAATCTGCACAGCACCCTTTGAAAGAAAAATGTAAAAGATCAAAATTTCCAATAGTAATAGTAGACATTAAGGAAATTAGATTCAACAACAGAATTCTGTACCATTGACACAATGAATCTTTTAACAGCTTGAAACTCAAATATTCAAGTCAATAACTAATTCCTTTCAGCTAATTATCTTCCCATAATGTACCAAGGAAATCTCTGATCTTGGGTAAGTCGCACTACAATTTATTCATTCCTGACACAAAAATAGTAGATTAAGCTAACTATAGGAGCTCAAATCAACTCATTTTGTTCCGTTACTCATTTATAGACTAACTGATGCATAAAAGGTCACAGTGGGTACCACTGTCCCAATGGGTATCGTGCAAGGTACACAACTCACTACTAACTTTTACATTACTTCGGATCAGATTTGGACAATCAATTTAGCCGTTACATTTTGAAAGGGTAATAGAGGGAAATGAGGAGTGAAGCCTGCATTTCCCTCCATTCATTCTATTTTTTTTTGCAGGTAATTTAAAAATTGCTATTCAAGTTGCAATAGAACTACAATCATCTATTGGAGCTTCCTTGTCCCTTCAAATTCTTCAAATGTTGATGATTTGTTCAGAAGGAAAAAAGGATATTCATCATTTTTTGTAAAAGTCTGAAAGGATATTATTAACATGTAATGTGTTTGTCCAAGCAGGTAATTTAAATTTAATTGGATCAACTTTTACAAATTAGATCTCTAACTCTGTGACAGATTTTATTGTGACTAATTATCCAATGAATAGATCTGGACGATCTATCTATAGCTTTAAAGCATGAATATGCAGTGATGTGACTTGCCTTTGCCCCCATTACTGCAACCTCAGCTGTTGGCCAAGCATAGTTCATGTCTCCTCTTAAGTGCTTGGAGCTCATCACGTCATAAGCACCTCCATAAGCCTGTCAAGGAAAACACATCAAATATGCAGTGCACCATTCAAAAAATAATGTGCAGTATATAGCAGTGTTAATTTATTATTACATTACTACTAACAGGAAATGCCCAATAGGTAAAAGGTCACTGGGTCTTGGTGAATGTTGTTGATGGACTGGTATAATTTCCAATAGAAATAGGCAGACAGGTGATCAATATTTTTATTGTATTCCTTTAAATATTTCTCTCTTCTCTCCCTGTCAGAAGGTATTGATGTTAAGATGCAAATTACAAAATAGAAATTCACTACCTCACATACATATGTAGTTTAAATGGGACATACTCCACATAAATCCAATTTCCTGAAAGAATGAGAACCTTCCTTAGAAGGTTGGCGTCATTCAATGTTTGTAGTGAGATGCTGAAGATGTTCTATAGGTCAGTTGTGGAGAGCGCCCTCTTCTTTGTGGTGGCGTGTTGGGGAGGCAGCATTAAGAAGAGGGACGCCTCACGTCTTAATAAGCTGGTAAGGAAGGCGGGCTCTGTCGTGGGCACAGAACTGGAGAGTATGACATTGGTAGCAGAGCAAAGGGCGCTGAGTAGGCTACGGTCAATCATGGAAAACCCTGAACATCCACTGCATAGCACCATCCAGAGACAGAGAAGCAGCTTCAGCGGCAGGTTGCTATCGATGCAATGCTCCTCAGACAGGATGAAGAGATCATTACTCCCCAATGCCATTCGGCTTTACAATTCAACCGCCAGGGGAAAGATATGTTAAAGTGCCGGGGTTATGACTGAGCTTAAGTTATCATTCAATGTATTTTAGTAAACTATTTAAGAACTTTTTAAAAGCTATTTATTAATGCTTTTTTTTTTGAGAGGGTGATTTTAGATGCATATCATATTTATACTGAGTTAAGTATTGTATGTAATTAGTTTTTGATACAATAAGTGTATGGGACATTGGAAAAATGTTGAATTTCCCCATGGGGATGAATAAAGTATCTATCTATCTATTCAGCAAAATGCAACATTTGATTGATGGATAAAGTTTGTTCCCACTGCAGAACAGTCCATTTATTTGGAACAGCCTAGTCTCTTGCATCTCTGTGCAGAGAAACACCAACGACATCAAGTCAGGTGGTATTCTGCACAGAATATGCTGAAGGCCGTATGGAAAGATATATTGGATTGTGATTTCTGAAGGAGATTGCCAAAGTTACTTTATAGAATGCCTCTTCTCCAGGATTTGAACCAAGTTCAAAGTGTTACTTGGTGGTGGGAATGGCCCACCCATCAGATCTACTGTACACTGCTCAAGAGCCAGCCATTCATTTTATTCCCACAGGAGCTCTGTAAAACACTGTAGTGGTCGATGTTATATTTCCTTTTAAACAACTATTTCATGCAAAATTCTGATTTACAAGCTTCAATAGCGTGGTGGAGAAAGGAGAATCAGAAGCTACAACAATTTGCTGGAGGAACTCAGTGGAACAAGCAGCATCAGTATAAGGAAATAAAACCCTACACCAGAAGTTAGTCATGCAAAAAATCATTTCATCTGCCCAAAACTTGTTTTTTCCAATCCACAAGTAAATGTTGTAGACTGACATTTCAAGGTGGAGATCACATACTGAGGGATGCACATAAACTGTCTAAATGCAAAGGCGCTGTTCAGGGTAATTAAGATGACAGGTTAAGGTCATCCCATTATCGGTCTAGGGCTTATTTAGTCACAAGTACAGTTGGCCCTCCTTATCCGCGAGGAATTGGTTCTGGGACCCCTCGCGGATACCAAAATTCGTGGATGCTCAAGTCCCTTATTCAACCTGGCTTAATGCAGTGGATCTTAGGACCCGGCGGCAGAGCTCTGAATCCGCAGTGTTTCTGTTCACAAAAATAATCACGTCACGATCACAATTGAAATTAAAGTGGAAATAAGCAATCAGAAAGAGGTGAAACGCTATTGGTCATTGGAAAAGCATTAGGCTACGTCAGTTAACGAATGGAACAATTTTAAAGGATAAAGTGAGAAAGGCTCTGCCCCGATGAAAGCTACAATTATTACTAAGCAGCGCAGTGGTTTAATTATTGGGTTTTGGGTTTTTGATCCTCCACATCAACCCAGCAAGGTGGAGAGGGCACTCAGGAGCGGTCTGTCACTAGATCGAACACGGGAACTTTTGTTCCTGAGCCCAGCGCTGAAACATACGTTCTTAAGTGTTTTATATGCACAGAAAGGTAAAATGTATACTATATACTATGACAAACTTTTGACTAACTGACACTAAATAATACCGGATGTACCTGTTCCGACTTACTTAGTAAGAGAACTTCTGATTTTTTTCGATCCCGATCCACGATAACCCATGCACATCCTCCCGTATACTTTAAATCATCTCTAGATTACTTATAATACCTAATACAATGTAAATACTATGTAAAATAGTTGTTATACTGCATTGTTTAGGGAATAATGACAAGAAAAAAAAGTCTGTACATGCTCGAACAATAAGTGTTGGAAGAGCACTTCCGGGTTTTCGCGATTGGTTGAATTCGCGGATAAGGAGGGCTGACTGTATTATCAGTCTGGGGGATTTAGCATAGAAAATAAATGCTGGTTTACTGTCAAGCCTGTATGCAAATTGGACAAACATGAAATGGCAGATGTTGTACATGTTAAATAGAGTTCAAACTATACCAATGAACTTACTTTTTGAATACACTATTACATGATTGCAGCATTAAAAGTATTCTTTTGGGGGCAAAAAAGTTGCAATTTGATTAGCTGAGTCCAGCTTTAACACTGAACCCAAAATTTAGAGAAAAATATTCATGTTATGGGAGGGACATTTCCAATGTTGTGGCCAATCCACGTAATTGTAGTAGCATTCACTATGTACCTAGCAGCACAGAAATTCTTTGGCCAAAGCATTTCTGTTCAGTATCTTAAATTATTAAATAAATTTACAGAATTAACTTTCCAGCACTCCCAAATCAAAGTTTTTCAGATGTTGTTGTTGAGTAGTTTATCAAGCTGGCTTGTTGGCTTGCACACGTTTCATTACCCATCTAGGTAACATCAGTGCAACTTCAAATTAAATGCTGGTGATCTACATTGTTGGTCTTTTATGTGTCCTGTGGTTTGTGTGTGAGTCAGTGTCATTTCTATTGGTTACCGATTATGTAATCCACGATTGGTTTGCTAAAATCCAATTAGGTGATAATTGTTGTCCAGCCCGTGTTAGTCGACTGTTATGTAGGATTAACATCATCCTCATTGATTGACGAGTGTAATCAGGTGTGAAATAGCTCTTGGGTCTGGACTATGACTTGACGCTGAAGTGGGATGCAAACTGGGTTCACTTCAACGTGCTTGTTGATAGAATTCTGTGTGGAGAACAAAGCCTCTAATAATTCTCAGACTTATCATTGATGGGCTTGGCCTAGGATAGTGGCATTGGTCCAAGTTGAAAAACATCTTTCATAGATGTTTTTGAAGTAGACCCTTGTAGAACTCACACTAATCAGGCAGATTTACTGCAGACTTCCAACTTACCTTTCGAGTGATTACTGTAATTTTGGGAACTGTTGCCTCAGCAAAGGCATAAAGCAACTTGGCACCATGTCTGATTATTCCACCATATTCCTGACTGGTTCCTGCATGTAAACAATTGTTATAAATAAAATACTTACAGTAGACATTCCAATATACTAGATTTTGGTATAAGATTTTGAAAATGGACAGTACTTGCTGTTTTCTATGGGATTTGCGCAGGAGCATATGATTAAAGATGTATTTTGACATAGCGTCCTTTACAGGTTATGCAATTTTTCTGTTCCTGAGAACTGCCTTTAAGTCGGTTTTCCTAACAGTTTTCCAGTAATCCTTATCATATCATTTTCCATGCCCTTGCCATAATTGTGTTTCATTACGCTATCACTATCTACAATTAAGCTAATGGAATATACTGTATCAAATGAAACATCATGAGCCTGAAATAATGCTTTAAGTGTATGAAAGGATTTGTATAAAATTGTATTTCCACAAGTCATCAATTCTTATACTAAAGAGCCCCTAAAACTGACTTATCACCTTCCCCAAATGATAGTGAATGATTTTTAAAGTCTTATAAAATTTGAAGAACGAAGTGTAAATTAAAATACTTCAGTTCAAGATAAAATGATTGACAGTAAATGGAAAATGGGATTAAGTTAGAGACAACAGAAATTACATTTAATTTTAGGAACAGTTGACACCGAGCCACAATATCTTAGCCTATTTTTACTTTCAGGTAGAGTTAATAATAAGTGGTTAAGTATTGCAACTTGAAGCAATCCAAGTGCTTTAATGTTAAATAATTTCTCAAAGAAATCGTGTTTCAGCTTCTAGAGAACAGAGCTTAACCAAGATATAGGGAAATTTACATCAAACTCCTGAATTCCATGCTCAAAACATGCAGACATCATGTTACACCCCAATTTACTTTAAAAATAAGCCGTACTTATTTTTCACTATAAAATCCAGATCAATACTTTATGTAAAGGACTTTCTGAGGTTACCCAAGAATTACTAATATTCTTTATTCTAATTCTGATGCTGATGTGCAGGCTAGGCATTTGCAATTTAATAGGAGGAAGCGATATTGTAGAAGGGGCCATGTGAATCAACACTGTAGTTGGACATTATTATGTAGGTGGTTCAGCATAAATGCAAAAGGATTGACATCATAATAGCAACAGTACTGCCATCATAATAAGAGCCCTTAGCTTCAATTTAAAAATTGCCTGTGGCCATTTAAGTAAACTCCTGTACCAGTTGGCAACAGCTGCCATGCAATCTAAAGAGAAAGGTGCTTTTTATTAAAAAAGAAAGGAAATAAGCTTTGGACAATTGCTGTTTTCAATTTGAAAGCAGTGCATTGAAGTGCAGTAACAGCATACTGGAACAGCACTACAACATTACACTGTGTCCAAATTATCCAACAGGTTGATGAATAAAACACAAGTTACCAACAGAGGATTGTTTCTAAATATATTAAAAAAAGAAATGATGAGTTGGAACTTTTAAGTTGGATCATTAAAATCTGGGCCATTGTGTTCATCAAGTACAGAAACAATGCTCTGAATCAACCTAGCAAGTATGTAAATCCACAAATTAGACACGACACAGCGTAGCACAAATATGCGTTTGTGGAACACAGTGGGAGTTTGATCAATTCGAGCAATCGTTGAACATGAAAATGAAACATTCTAATGGCTTATGTTATTTTTTATTTTTTACCTGGTAAGAATCCAGGCACATCCACAAATGTAATGATAGGGATGTTAAATGCATCACAGAATCTGACAAAACGAGCTCCTTTAACGGATGCATTAATGTCCAGACAACCTAAAAAAATAAAGTTATGATATAGGATTAATAATTCTCATTATTCCTGTTGTAGATTCAATTTCCAGTGAAGGAGAGATTATGAATAAAGTTGACTAAAGGGCAACAGAAAGCAAATCACAAGATGGCAAGAAACTTAGAATTTGAAGTCTAGTAAAGGTACAAGGAACAGAAACAGATACCAAACTTCAAGATTATTTGCAAGTGCAGGTTATTACTTAAAAATCAAAATGCCTGTTCAGAAGATTTTCACTATTAAAACTGATATTATCAATACAAGATTCTCAGATCAATTAACCAGGTAGATGCTGAGAGGATGATTCCTCTCATGGAATCTAGAATCAGGGAGTGTAGCCTTAGAAACAATTAAGATGGTGTTTCATAATGAATTAAACAAAAAAAGTTATAACTTAATTCCTAAAAATTTGATGTTCTCAAATATTTGATTGGGCACTTCAGTGTAGGTTCCCTAAACTGAGAGCTGGAAAGCCATGGTGTGTCAATGAAATTCAAGAGAAGTCCACTGGAACCATAGAAAGATAGTCACAACAGCAGAAGACATACAGTATGTTGTTCCTTGAGCTACGTGGAATTTCAATGAAAAGTACAGAGATGGCAGAAATAGGGGTGAGACTGGGATGCAGAACTGAAGTGACAAAGTTCAGAGTCATCCTTGTGGACTGAATAGAGACTTTGCAAAGCAGTTACTCTAGTTGTATTTAGTTTCTCTAATAACGAGCCCATGCAACTGCACAAATTGGAAGAGACAAATTGCCAGTTCACAGCAAGGAGTATTTGAGTTCCTGTGTAATATGGGAAGAGATGATGGTGTGCTAATGTCACTAAGCTACGTATTCACTACATCACATACTCACCTGAAGCCACTTTAGGCTGATTACCCACAATTCCCACTGTGCCTCCATTCATTCTGGCAAATCCGATAATAATATTCTTTGCATAATTAGGCATGAGCTCAAAGAATTCTCTTTCATCCACAATCTAAAACAGAATTTCAAAAAGAGCTTTTTAAACTGTGGTTTGTGTTAAAGTTAATTCAATACTAGCTTGCTTGTCGTAAAACACTTTCACAACTTCAAACTATGATCAAACAAAGCTGTGTATTGAACAGTATGGTCCTCATAAACCACTTTGGATACTGTTGGAGGGATGAAGTAGCAGAGTTAATTCACAGCAATCAGGTCACTGGCATGGAGTCTGGTCCTGCGACTCAGAAGGGAAGGTGGGGAGGGGTGGGTAGAGAAGAGGCAAGCCATGGTGATGGGGATTCATAGTTAGGGAAAGAGAAAGTGGGTTTTGTGGTCGAGAACAAGATTTTCAGATGATATGTTGCCTTCCGGGTGCCAGGGTCCAGGACATCCTGGATCAAGTCTTCAGTATTCTTAAGTGGAAGGGTTAACAGCTAGAGGTCGTGATCCATTTAAGTTCCAATGGCATCGGTAGGACGAGTGATAAGGTTCTGCATAGGGAGTTAGATGCCAAGTTTTAGGAGAGGACCTCCAGGGCTTTGATCTCAGGGTTGCTAACCATGCCATGTGCTTAGCGAGGCCAGAACTACAAAAATAATACACTTTAACATGTGGCTAAGGAATTGCTGTAGAAGGACTTTTGGATCATTGGGTTCTCTTCCAGGGAAGGTGGGACCTGTACAGAAGAGTGGTTTTTGCCTGAACTGGAGGGGGACTAATATCCCAGTGGGAAGGTTTGCTAGCGCTACTGGTGGGGTGTTAAACCAGAGTTGCAGGGGGATGGGAACCAGATTGCCTAAACAAATAGTAGAGAGGTTGAAGAGACAGATGTTGTTAAGACCTCAGAAAAAGTCAAAAATCAAAAGGTTGAGCATGGTGCGACTAATGTTCTGAGCTGCTTATGTTTCAATGCAAAAAGTACTGTAGGAAGGACAGATGAACTCAGGGCATGGATCAACACCTGGAATTATGATATTGTAGCCATTAGTGAGACTTGGTTGCAGGATGGCTAAATCAATTATTCTGGAGTTCTATTGTTTTAGACGTGACAGAATGAGAGGAAGGGGTGGTGTTACTAGTCAAGGAAATTGTCACAGTAATGCTCAGTCTGGACAGATGTCTAGGCAGGCTTTATGAGTGGAACTGAGTAATAAGAAAGGTATGACCATGTTAATGAGGCTATACTACAGACCACCGAACAGTCTGCGGGATTTAGAAGAACAAATTTGTAGAGTGATCGCAGACTGTTGCAAGAAACAAGGCTGTTATAGTACATGGTTTTAACTTTTCACATATTGGCTGGAATTCCCAACCTATAAAAGGACTAGATGGGATAGTTTGTGTCAAGTGCGTTCAGGGAAGTTTACTTAATCAGTTCATCCACCTTTTTTGTACGTCTTGATTTGACCACAGTATCTGCAGTGCACTTTGTGTTTACTTAATCAGTACTTAGAAGTCCCAAAAAGAGCATGTGCGATACTTTATCTCCCATTAGGGAATGAGATAGAAATTGTGTAGGGGAATATGTTACATCTAGTGATCATAATGCCATTAGTTTCAAAGTAAATATGCAAAAAGATAGCTTTGGTCTGCAGGTTGAGATTCTAAATTGGAGAAAAGCCAATTTTGATGGTATCAGAAAGGATCTGGAAAGTGTGGATTAGGACCCATGGTTTTCTGGCAAAGGCATACTTGATAAGTGGGAGGCCTTCAAAAGTGAAATTTAGAGAGTACAAAGCTTGTATGTGCCTGTCAGAATAAAGGTTAAGATAATAGGTTTATGGAGCCTTGGTTTTCAAGAGATAATTGAGGCCCTGGTAAAGAATAAAATAGTAGATGCATAGCAGGTATAGGCAGGTAGGAACAAATGAGATATGTAGTATAAGAAATACAAGAGAACACTTAAGAAATCAGGAGGGCTAAAATGAGGCATGAAGTTGCCCTAACAGACAAGGTGAAGGTGAATCCCAAGGGATTCTACAGATATGTTAAGAGCAAATGGAGCAAGTGACAAAATTGGTCCTGGGAATTTATACGTAGAGGCAAAACAGATATTTACTCAGGAGATGAACACAGACTCAACAGAAGTGAGGCAAAGCAGCAACAAGGTCATGGACCCAATACAGATTACAGAGGAGGAGGTGTTTGCTATTTTGAGGCAAATTAGAGTGGATAAATCCCCAAGGCCTGACAAGGTGTTTCCTCGAACCCTGTGGGAAGCAAGTACAGAAATCGCAGGGACCGTAGCAGAGTTATTTAAATTGTCCTTAGCGACAGGTGAGGTACCAGAGGATACATAACATTGTTCCACTGTTTAAGAAAGGTTCCAAAAATAATACACCAGGTAGAAAGGTAGAAATTATAGGCCAGTGACCCTGACATCAGTAGTGGGAAAGTTATTGGAAGGTATTCTGAGGGGCCTGATATATGAGTATTTGGATATGACAGGGATTGATTAAGAATAGTTAGCATGGCTTTGTGTCTGGTAGGTTGTAATTAACCAATGGTCTGGGCGCAGGTTGATGGGACCAGGCAGTTTAAATGGTTCAGCATGGACTAGATGGACCAAAGGGCCAGTTTCTGTGCTGTACTTTTCTATGACTGTAAACCTGCTAGACAATTTTATACAAGTGACTACCAGGAAATTAGATTATTATGGTCTGGCTGAAGTCCCATTTAATGTCCAATGTTCTTCCAGGATTCTGGAAGGAAACCCAGTATGATAAACATGAACTAACAAATCCGGCAAATAGTGACCACTAGCTCCATATGTTTAAATTTTTTTAAAAAACATTGATAAATCATTATATTTATCTGTTCTTCAAGAATTGTAAGCACAAAACTAGGGGACAAATACACAAACAAAATTAAAGACAAGGGACCATTGGACTTTCTTCCACAAGAACTGGAATTTATGTTGCAGCTACAGAGAATAAACCTGATCCTACAAGACCTCCTACATTTAGTGCTGAATACTGAACCTCAGGTTATCTTATTTGGGAGGAGCATGCAGTACTGCAGTTTCATAAAAATGATATAACAGAGGTAGTATCTGATCTTGTGCTTCTGCTGGTTCTTGAAACAAGTTGTCTAATCAAGTGTTTTTCCCAGTTCTGCCCCAGAACCTTGCAAATGTTTAAAATTCACTTAAATCATTTTTTTAAAAAAATGTGGTAGAGTCTGCGACTACCACATTTTGGGTTGTGCAATCCAGATAATGCATGACTTTGTTCTTTTTCTCCCCCTTGGTTAATTTAAACCTGCCTCTTACATTGACTTCTTAGCTTTATATTCAAATCTGTTGTATTAAAGAGTGAGATTCCTTTTAGAAGTGCATTTATATATCAGCTTCAATAGTTAAATTAACCCTAGATTAACCAAATACAGTTTGCCCTTAAAAATGAGCTAAGTTTAATGTTTTCCCAATCCAATGATGTTTCATAATAATTCTCTAAAATGTTCTCATTGTTCCACATGTTTTAATTACTTGGGTGTATTTGCATGTTCATCTTGCACGTCTGTACAGTACATTGCAATAAATACCAAATATACCCTCAAACTCACAAAATATTCTACTTTTCCTACCTGTCAAAATGAGCATTTTCAAGTTTGCACACAATGAATGACCACTTAGATTACTTTACATCCTCCTCCATGTTAATCAAGGTTTTTGTTTCAAGTCTCTGCAGGGATAACTGAACTCTGAAATTACAGCATTGTTGATGGTACCATGGGTGACAATTTTAAGTTATAACTAGACAATAGGTGCAGGAGTAGGCCATTCGGCCCTTCGTGCCAGCACCACCATTCACTGTGATCATGGCTGATCATCTACAATCAGTACCCTGTTCCTGCCTTCTCCTCATATCCCTTGACTCCGCTATCTTTAAGAGCTCTATCTAACTCTTTCTTGAAAGCATCCAGAGAATTGGCTTCCACTGAGGCAAAATGAGCTCACATAGATCCACAACTCTCTGGGTGAAATAGTCTTTCCTGAACTCCGTTGTAAATGGCCTACCCCTTATTCTTAAACTCTGACCTCTGGTTCTGGACTCCCCCAACATCGGGAACATGTTTCCTGCCTCTAGTGTGTCCAATCCCTTAATAATTTTATATGTTTCAATCAGATCCCCTCTCATCCTTCTAAATTCCAGTGTATACAAGCCCAGTCGCTCCAATCTTTCAACATATGACAGTCCTGCCATCCCGGGAATCAACCTCGCGAACCTACACTGCACTCCCTCAATCGCAAGAATGTCCTTCCTCAAATTTGGGGACCAAAACTGAACACAGTACTCCAGGTGTGGTCTCACCAAGGCCCTGTACAACTGCAGAAGGACCTCTTTGCTCCTATACTCAGCTCCCCTTGTTATGAAGGCCAACATGCCATCAGCTTTCTTCACTGCCTGCTGTACCTGCATGCTTATTTTCAGTGACTGATGTACAAGGACACCTAGATCTCATTGTACTTCCCCTTTTCCTTACTTGACACCATTCAGATAGTAATCTGCCTTCCTGTTCTTGCCAAAGTGGATAACCTCACATTTATCCACATTAAACTGAATCTGCTGTGCATCTGCCCAATCACCCAACCTGTTCAAGTCACCCTGCATTCTCCTAACATCCTCCTCATATTTCACACTGCCACCCAGCTTTGTGTCATCTGCTAATTTGCTAATGTTACTTTTAATCCCTTCATCTAAATCATTAATGTGTATTGTAAATAGCTGTGGTCCCACTAAGGTTACGCTAGAAAGCATCCCATTCTTTAAGAGGATGGAATAGTCAAACACAAATTTGCTGAGGCTGGATCAATGTGATGACAAGGTAGAGACTGGGCTTTCTCATCTATTGTGATGTAAATTAAGTATGGTCATATGCTGTTTTGCAAGTGCGAATACTGTATAAACAATACGACGTTCAACCTAAAAAGCACTCACCGCATGGACAATATCCAACATATCGTATGCCTTTGTGGATTCAAGGGGAACCAATGTATCCAAGCTTGGTACCATCCTGTCACTTTATAAACAGAAAGAACAAAGTTTTTAAAAAAAAGATTTGTCAACCAATTATTTATAGTATATATGGTGGTAAATTTGGGCTTCAATCATCATTGACAGTTGTGGATAAGCATTTAAAGTTTTCCACAAGGTTTTGATTGTGAACTACTAATAGAACACAAGAGAAAATCTGCAGATACTTGTGGTAGGAGCCCTTTGGAGATGACAGAAGTTGCAGAGAATGATGATTTGGATGTAGAGGCTCATGGGGTGGTAGATAAAGGCCAGGACTAGCTACGAAGTTCAATTTCACACTGCACTGCATATCAAAATTATTCTGCCACATTGTTTTAAAAAATAACTTCCTTCTAAACATTGATAAGCTTTATCTATAAACTGAATACTTCAAATAAAACTGTATTAGATCAGTAAAACTTAACACATTCATGGTTGCTGTCCTCAACAGATCCATGCATTTCTACAGATTCATCAATTTATATTGAACAATGGAAACCCAATATATCTGCTTCAACAATTCTGCTCTGTTCAGAATCAAAAGCATATTTTTCAGTCTTATAAAAATTTGGTCAAGGAGACAACAACATAATGATAATCTTTGCCAATTCATTCTACATTAGTTCAATAAAACAAACACTCTGACTCTGAAACAATCAATTTCACCTCTAAAATCATTAAATTCAGCCATAAAGGGAAAAATAAGTCCAAATATCTTACAGGATGTACGGACATACTGCAACACAGACATCATACATGAGAAACAATTACTTGAAATACCAACTAAGCAGGTACTCTCCTTTTAGGATTTAGAGTTTCAGATTATTTCCAGACAATATCAATTTCTAACATATATAAAACAATTAAAAGAGAGCAGATATCAAATCTAATTCCAACTTAGTCAATCACAAGGCCATCATCTTGTAATTTACAGTGCAGTAAATCATTTTAAGTAGTATAGTTCTATAATAGTTACCACCTTGCAGAAAATATTATACAGCACACTTGGGTTTAGTGTTCTGTAGTTGACACTTTGAACGCAAAATTTCAGATCCAAGAGACACATAAATTAGCGTCAGTTCAGAAGTTTGTCCAAAGTTATTGTCCAAATAAAAATGTGACTGTTATTGCATAAAGTTAATTTACAGCTAAAAATAACTGAATAATGCATTTATAACAATTTTAGAAAAAATATTCATTTTTGAAATAAATAAAAATGGGTTCTTTGCAAAAATTTGTGATCCAAAAGGGTGCATAATTCAATACGACCACTAGATGACAGCCTTTCATTTGTAACTGGAGAGGAAAGAAAGCACCATTCCATCAATTGGAGAATTCTCCCTGCAGCCACACGAGGGCAGACTTGGACATTTAAAGAGGTACAGTAGCAGTAAACTCAACACACAAGCAGCTCTTCAGATGGAGATGAAATGTTCCTTCATCTTCCAGGCACACAGTTCCATTTTTGTACAATGGAAGATACTGTAATTCCACTGTCAGCCATGATATTTCTATTCAGACTACTTAGTAAGTGAAATATATCCAAATGCTGGCATTCTTTTGCACAATGTACCAACAAACAGTAATTGAATCCTCAAGTTGTATCTGCTAAGAGTTGTATCCTGGCTAACCGTTACCCAGAACAATATTTTCCAGCATTTTTCCCATTAATAAAAAATCTACTGATTCTTTTAAATAGCCTGTTATAAAGATCCAGCCACTGCTTAAATCTATACTTGTCCACAACAGAGTTGCATATAATGGCCTCTGCAGGCAGCTTAGAATCAGAATTAGGTTTATTATCACCGGTATGTGTCATGAAATTTGTTAACTTAGCAGCAGCAGTTCAATGCAATACATAATATAGAAGATAAATAAATAAATAACTCAATAACAGTATATGTATATTGAAAAGATTAAAAATTGTGCAAAATCAGAAATAATATATATTTAAAAAGTGAAGTAGTGTTCACGGGTTCACTGTCCATTTAGGAATTGGATGGCAGAGGGGAAGAAGCTGTTCCTAAATCGCAGAGTGTTTTTCATGTTTCTGTACCTCCTACCTGATGGCAGCAATGAGAAAAGGGTGCTGGGGGTCCTTAATAACGGACGCTGCCTTTCTGAGACACTACTCCTTGAAGATGTCCTGGGTACTTTGTAGACTTGTACCCAAGATGGAGCAGACTAAATTTACGAACCTCCGCAGTTTCTTTCAGTCCTATGCAGTAGTGCCCCCTCCCCACATGCCAGAGTGATGCAGCCTGTCAGAATGCTCTCCATGGTACATCTATAGAAGTTTTTTTTAATTAGTTTTTTTATACATTTTCTACATCGCTACAGATAAAAAAACCCAGTTCGAAATGAAGAACATTAATACAGTGCAAAAATAAACATACAATAATAATATAATACAAAAGAAGATAATTGAGAAAGCACCCAAATTGAAGACATGTAAAATTAGTATCCTCCCCAAGCCCCGCAACAAAAAAGAACTCCAGACCAACCACAACACAATCTAGAGAATATACATCAGGACATTCAAACCCCCAAAACTGTAAATACACTTAGCAACAGAAGATATTAATGCCTACTACCAACAAAAAAGGAGCTGAAAGCAAGGGACTGAAAAAAAAAACCTTAGTTAAGAGGAAGGTTATGAAAATACTCAATAAAAGGTCCCCAGACCTTATGGAACTTTGTATCCGAATTAAGAACTGAATAGTGAATTTTTTCAAGGTCTAAGCAGGACATAATATCATTAAGCCATTGAGCATGCATGGGCGGGGCAACATCCCTCCATCTAAGGAGGATTAAAAGTCTAGCCAGGAGAGAAGCAAAAGATAATATTCGACACTTAGTCGAACTCAGACGTAAATCTGTCTCACCCAGAAAACCAAACAAAGCAATTAAAGGGTTAGGTTCTAGGTGGTGATTCAGAATACAAGATAACGTTATGAAGACGTCTTTCCAAAATTTCTCCAAGCTAGGACAAAACCAAAGAAGTTTTTGAATGTTTTTGTCGACATACTAAATCTCTTCAAACTCTTAATGAAGTATAGTCGCTATCATACCTTCTTTATAGCTGCATCACTATGTTCAGACCAGGTTAGGTCCTCAGAGATCTTGATCTTGAAATTGCTCACTCTTTCCATGTCTGATCCCTCTATGAGGATTGGTATATGTTCCTTTGTCTTACCCTTCTTGAAGTCCACAATCAGCTCTTTCGTCTTACTGACGTTGAGTGCCAGATTGTTGCTGCGGCACCATTCCACTAGTTGGTTTATCTCACTCCTGTATGCACTCTCGTCACCACCTGAGATTCTACCAACAATGGTTGTATCATTAGCAAATTTACAGATGGTATCTGAGCTATGCCTAGCCATGTAGTCATGGGTACAGAGGGAGTAGAGCAGTGGGCTAAGCACACACCCAAGGTGCACCAGTGTAGATCGTCAGCGAGCAGGAGATATTATCACCAATCCGCACAGATTGTGGTCTTACAGTTAGGAAGCTGAGGATCCAGTTGTACAGAGGCCCAGGTTCTGTAACTTATCAATCAGGATTGTGGGAATGATGGTATTAAATGCTGAGACATAGTCAATGAACAGCATCCTGACATAGGTAGTCTTAGGCCATCTGAAGAGCCATTAAGATTGCGTCTGTCATTGACCTATTGCGGTGATAGACAAATTGCAGTGGGTCAATGTTCTTGTTCAGTCTAGTCATGACCAACCTCTCAAAGCATTTCAGCACTGTAGATGCGAGTGCTACTGGGCAAAAATCATTAAGGCAGCTCACATTATTCTTCTTAGGCACTGGTATAATTGTTGCCTTTTTGAAGCAAGTTGGAACTTTGGCCCATAGCAGTGAGGGTTGAAAATGTCCTTGAATACTCACGCCAGCTGGTTGGCACAAGTTTTCAGAGCCTTACCAGGTACTCCATTGGGGCCTTCCATTTTGCGAGGGTTCACTCTCTTTAAAGACAGCCTAACATCAACCTCCAAGACGGAGATCACAGGGTCACAGTGTACAGCAGGGATTCTCCCTTTCAAATTGGGCATAGAAAGTGTTGAGTTCACCTGGTAGTGAAGTATTGCTGCCATTCATGCTACTGGGTTTCACTTTGTAGTAATGTCTTACAAACCCTGCCAGAGTTGTTGTACATCCGATATTGCCTCCAACCTTGTTCTAAATTGTCTCTTCGCCCTTGAAATACCCTCTGCATGTCATACCTGGTTTTCTAGTACAGACTTGGGTCACCAGCCTTGAATTCCACAGATCTAGCCTTCAGCAGACGATGTACCTCCTGGTTCATCCATGGCTTTTGATTTGGGAATGTACCACAAATCTTTGTAGGCACACACTCATCCAAACAGGTTTTAATGAAGTTGGTTAACAACTGCAGCATACTCATGCAGATTTGAAGATGAATCCCTGAGTATGGTCCAGACCACCGATTCAAAGGAGTCCTGCAGGCACTCCTGTGCTTCCCTTGTCCATACTTTCTTGGTCCTTGCTACTGGTGCTGCAGTCTTCAGTCTCTGCCTATACTCAGAGAGTGAAAGTACAGACAGGTGATAAGACTTCCTGAAATGAGAGCGTGGAATCGCAGGGTAGGCATTCTTGATGGTGGTGTAGCAATGGTCCAGTGTGTTTACTCTGGTATTGCAAGTGATCAGTTGATGGTAATTGTTTAGTGATTTTATTCAGACTGGCCTGGTTAAAATGCCCCTAAACGATGGTGAAGGCATTAGGGTGCGCTGTTTCATGCATTTTGATCCCATTGCTCAGATCATCTAAAGCCTGATTGACATTGGCTTGAGGTGGAATATGTATACTGCTACCAAAATTATCATGAACATTTCCACTGGTAGGTAAAATGGGCGGCACTTAACTGCGAGATATTTCAGGTCTGGTGAGCAGAATGGGGACAACACTGGTATATTTGTGCACTGAGGAGATGATCATGAGGCATACTCCTCCACCTCTGCTTTTGAGAGATCCTGACGGTATATACTGTAGATGATAACTTGACAACTATTTTAAATACTTTTACAAAGTTCATTTTGTCTACTTGGTCCAGTGTGTAATGTATTTTTGGACAAAATGAAATACAGTGATAAGCTGAGTGACCTGAGTGCTGCTCTTATTCAATTTTCACTGCATGCATCATCTCAAACATCTCCCAAAACTGCTAAATGTTAACATAGTGGAAGATCACCCCATGATATTGCTTACAGGGAAAGTACTATGCATATAAAATAGCTCAACTGTAGTTAACTATTTTAATGCTGAGGCCAATTATAGATATTTATTTCACACAAAAGAATAGCACAAGAAATAGCTCCATGATCCATTTTTGTGAAGCAGATCAACAGCACTGAGGAAGTATGAAATGCTGATCTTGCAATCAGAATGATGCATTATCAGAGTTATACAACATGTAAGCAGGCCCTTTGTTCCAACTTGTCATACAATCAGAGTGCCTATCTGCACTAGCACTTATAGCCAGTACTTGGCCCATATCTATCTTTTCGATCCATGTATCTGTCCAAATGTCTTTTAAAAGCAGTAACTGCACCTGCCTCCACCATTTATCCTGGCTGTTCCTTCCATATACCCACCAAGTACTGCTCACAATACTTCCAAGTGTGGTCTAACCAATGCCTTATAAAAGCTCAGCATTACATCCTTGCTTTTATATTCTAGTTCTCTCGAAATGAATGTTAACATTGCGTTTGCCTTCCTCACCATCAACTCCATCTGCAAGTTAACCTTTAGGGAATCCTGCACAAGGACTCCCAATTCCTTCTGCACCTCAGATTTTCTGAATTTTCTCACTGTTTCAAAAATTGTCTATGCCTTTATTCCTTCTAGCAAAGCACATTGTGGTGATATCATGTGCAATGACATGCCAGTTCCTGATTAATGTCGCAGGCTGGAGAGCTTTTTGTTGAAAATTGCAATGTAGACGCTGTAAAAAAGCATGAATATATCAAGAAATATAATAATACGTCAACAAAAACCGATGGAGAGCAAGACGGCATTTGAAAAAAAGTCATGTGACCGCTGTGCGCAGGAACACCATCCAAATCAGTGTTTCACATATGGAAAACTTTGTTACAGCTGTGGTAATATTAATCATTTTTCATGCTGTTGTAAAAGTAGAAAGAAGGAAAATGAAATGAAACAAGTAAATGCTGTGATTGAAGATGAATGTGAAGAAAGTTATATAAATGCACTTTATGAAAATGCTGACATGGAGAATATAAAAGCAGTTGCTGCAGTGTCTGATATGACCAAACAGGAGGAAATTGATGATGTGAAAAAGCAATGGCAGGAAGAGGTTGCTTCAATGCAAGCGATAATGAAAGAGACGCTGAGAGAATATGAGATTCAGTCTAATCACCAGCTAGAGCAAGAACTAGAGCTAGAGGTTTAGTTGAGATACATGAAGAAAAGCACAAAGCAGAAAAGAAGAAAAAGAAGAAGCACAAGAAGAGTCATGGCATAGATAGCAAAGAGCCAACTTCAGAATTTCAGTTAGCCGATAGAGATTTGTTTATTAGTTAATGTTGTTATTTGTTTTTCTTTTTAAAGGAAAAAAAGATATGATTCTTCAGAGATTTAGGCTACGTCCACACTAGACCTGATAAATCTGTAACCAAAGCCTTTTCTCTTCATTTTGACCCTCCATCCATACTGAAAAGGCGTTTCCTCCCCAAAAATCGGAGCTTTTCTAAAACGCTCTCCAGTGTGTGTAAATCTGAAAATGTCAGTTGGGTGATGTAGTGTGCACGGGGTAACCGGAGCTTTTTAAAAACGTTATCATGATGTACTGAAACAGATGGTGGCGGCAGCGCGGCTTTTCAGTTTTTTCTTGAACGCAACCTCCAACACCACAACAACAATGGCGGACAGCTTCATGCGTGTTGTTTGTCTACGTTAATAGCTTGTTTGGAGTTAAACATAGGTGTCTACCATGTACATACAGGCAGCATATCTATGTACAAAAAGCACAACAGCGCCACGGAAACGGAAATAGTATATCATTTCCTCTTCGCTTGTTCTCTGTAGACGTGTCCTGCGCATGCCCAGTAGGAGAAGATTCGCCCAAATACACGTTTTAATGTGGACAGAGGTATTTTCAAAAACACCTGGTGTGGACGCCTATCGTTTTTACGCGAAACCAGCGTTTTCAAAATTATCTGGTCTAGTGTGGATGCAGCCTTAGTTAACTGATGCAGAGACAAAACATTAAGTAATAACAAGGAAACACAAGATCTGTGTGTACCACTTAGGTCTACTTGTGTACGTAAACCCACAGAGAGACTGACAGAGACTTGTTGAATTATGTATTTGTTTTGATTAACGTTGTTAATTGTTTTTTCTTTTTAAGGAAGGGAAGATGTGGTGATATCACGTGCAATGACGTGCCAGTTCCTGATTGGAGAGCACCGAGTATGCGCGGGGTTTGCCAGAATATTTCAGCATGTGGCAGGGTTAAGATGTGTCTGTTTATTACTGTAAATTAAAGTTCTCTAATTCTTCCAGAATATGATTCTTAATTGGTAACCCGTGGTATGTTTAAATGGAAGTAACATTACATACATGACCATACATTTTGCTACACTACATTTCATTTGGCACTTCTTTGCCTATTCACCTAATCTGTCTAAGTCCTTCTGCAGACTCACTGCTTCCTCAATACTACCTGCCTGTCCACCTGTCTTCGTATTGTACTCAAACTTGGCCACAAAGCCATCAATTCCATGATCCAAATCATTAAAATATAAGATGAAAAGTGGTCCCAACACCGACCCCTGCGGAACAACACCAGTCACCAGCAGCCAACCAGAAAAGGCCCCCTTTAATCCCACTCTTTGCCTCCTGCTGGTCACCCAATCCATGCTAGCAGAATCTTTCCTGTAAAATCACATCTAAAGAGTAGAATCGAGTGCAAAGCGGAATTTTACTTACCATGGATCTTGACATTCTCTTACTGGAGCTGGATCTTTGTTATTCAGTGGTATATAATTAAAAAACTCTCTTAAGTTCAATAAGGCATCAATATCATTTTCAAAAGCCCTGTGTGCAACACCTGCAGCATGAACAACTGAGCATTACTAAAATATACTGCTTAAAATTGGTCAAAGATGTATAATACTTTAAATAATATTTCAAGGGTTATTATTGCATCAAGTTAATATAGTTACTAAAGTTTTACTGTTAGACAATTTTTAAAAATCTAACCAATTACAACAAAGCGGTAAAGGTGGATACTGCACTGCATGAATTCTACTGTACAGGTTTAAATCACCATCTCATGTTGAGAGGCTGTTGGACATTCTGTCACAGAAAATTCCCATGATCAGCATAAGTTTCATAAGTTCAATTTGTCAATGCATCTTCTCAATCAGTTCAAATGCAACCCTGTGTTTATACAAAAGAATACTTTTGCTCTTATAGCTGACATAATAAACAACAACATAAAAATAGTTTCTGGGTTTGAAGGCGGGCTGCCTCAAGAAGCAGTGATGGAGCGTCAAAGATTGGAAAAGGTCGTTTCAGGTTCACAGTACTTATTAGCAAATAAAGGTGGCATTTTGACTATATTTTCTATTTAAATATCAGCACCTTTTTTATTTTTAATCTAAAAACTGATCAGCGATAGTTTACAATTCGTGAACTAAAACTTGCCATTCTGTGTCACTACTGGCAATTATAAGTGGGGTGGTGTATCCAAATTGGGTTTAACATCTGTGAAGTTATTTATATTTTACTTTGCACATTTTTTCCTTTCTATAGTAAAGCCAGCCCCCCAGTAAATCATTAAACAACTCTAGTCTAAAACCTTCTCTATCTCATTGGTTTGGAATAATGATGACTAATTCAGAATCCAAATTATATCTGTTGTACTAACACTGAATGTCAACATAAATGCACAATACAGACAAGAAATCAGAACTTGCTGATTAACCTAAGGCAGTGATGTTCCATCCACAGTTGAATGTTTGAACCTCTGTGGCAGCAAGAGCATGATCATGCAGCTCAAGGACATTAGCACAGGAGCTGGTCATTTGGGCCTTCAAACCTGCTCATCAATTCAATGGGATGATGGATGATCTGCTCTAGGCCTCAACTTTTCTTCAGTGATAGTTTCCCATCACCCTCAAATGCCCACTCTTTCAAAAATGTATCTACTTCCTCTTTAAGTATCTCAAATGATCTAGTCTTCATAATCTCTGGCACAGAGGATTAGAGAGAGATTTGCAACCCCTTAAGAACAAATCCCTGTACACCTCAATTTTAGACTACACTGCCTTAATTTTGCATTTATGTCCTGTCACTCAAGATTCTCCCACTCAAGGAATAATCAACATCTACTCTACTATTTCCTGTCAGAATCTTGCATGTTTTAATTAGACAATCCTTTATCCTTTAAATCTCTATTCTTTTCAGTTTAATTTCTTCACTTATTCATAATAGGATAACCCACTGATCTCAGGAACTGGACGCCTGAAGCTCTTTAGAAATGCTAGTGCATCAATTCTTAAATTAAGGGACAAAAACTGCATGATATTCCAGATATGATCTCACCAGTATCCAGTACAATTGTAACAGTATTTCTCCATTTTTAAGAATTACCGCCTTTTAATAAAGGCCAACATACCATTTGACTTCCTACCCAATTTTTGTACCTTGAGAAAGACTGCAGATAATTGTCTATTTTAATTTTTCCCCCCACATTACTCCATTTACAAAGCTTTTACCACTCAGTCAGCCCATTTATATCCTATTGCAGAGTCCTAATACCCTTAACTGCCACATGTCCTTCCCCCCAGTTTCGTTTAATTTCATTAGCAAATTTCTACCCTTTATCCTTCTCCAAATCATAAATAAATATAAATAAATTGGTGGCCCAAGAATTTCCAACCTACAAAAGATCTGCTTATCCCAATATCTGCTATGTGATTTCTAATATTCAATCCATGCTAATACCCCCCATATCATAGCCCCCTATCAAATGCCTTTAAAAATTTCAAATACATTACATCTACTGGTTCCTCTCATCAACTTTGTTTGTTACATCCTCAATGATCAAATACAATTCGCCTTTCATACAATGATGTGACTTGATTACAGTAAGGATCTCTCAATGACAAGCAATTTCTTCCCTGATTATAAAGTCCAGTGTCTTGCCAACAACAGAAGCTAAGAGGCCTATAATTACCCAGTTTATTAGTAAACAGTGGAACTATGGAATAGCTTTTGTGGCTCTCCATTCCACTTGGTGAGGTTTTGAAAAACTGCAAACAATGGCACCACCATTGCTGCAAACACATCCTATAAAACCTTTAGATACAGACTATCAAGACATGAAGACTTGTTTGCCTTCAGTCTTATTACAATCGCTATTAATATGCTCTTCCATACGATCTGAAACTAGCCTATAAGAAATCTTTGAGCTGCGACAGTGTCCCTAATGAAGACTGATGCAGGTATGTATTGATATAAACTCATCAGCCATTTTATCATTGTCCATCATCAAGTCCCAGACTTGCTTCCTCAGGTCCCCAGTTACACATTAGCTGCCCCTCTCCTTTTATAAACCCATAGCAGATTTTGCTGGTTGTTTTGATATATTTATCTGTTTTTCCTTATGATCAATTTTCTCCCTCATTAACTTTTGCTACTGCTTCTAGTAAAATTCCCCATCCTCTGGACTAATATGAACCTTTGCTTCCTTGAATGTTCTAGTCTCCAGATCCATATATCCCTTCACCTTCGTTTCCCAGGATCCTGTCAGAAAAATAAACTTGCACCATCCCAGACCTTGACCAGGGACAATAGTCTATTTTCTTGAAAGGCAAGAAATTGCTGTGAGAGATTCAAACCAAAGTAAAGTTCAATTTTCCCTACTATAATTTTTGCTTAAATGCTTTTAGTTATGTAGAAGCAGGTTTAAAGTTTAGGTGTTTTAGTAATTTGTATTTATTAAGCTCAAAGATTTTAATTGTTTAACTGATGAGACAATTTAATATTAAATATTATCACTCTTATACAGTTGCCAGACAAAGTTTGTGAATCCTTTTCAATTATCTGTTTTTCTGCATTAATTATTCATAATATGTGGTCTGATCTTTATCCAATAGCAAACACAGCTGCCTAAACTAATAACACACAAACATTTAATTGTACCTCTTCTCAGCAATACAGAGTACTGTACATCTTTTAAATAAACACAGGCTAGGGTGATGCCTTCAACAAAAGCTATTTGGAGTCAGGTGTTCCAATCAATGTGATGAGATCGGAGGTATGGGTTTTAGAGGTGATCTGATTACATGCACAATGCCTCGATCAAAACAATTTTCAGAGGACCTTAGAAGAAGAATTGTAGAGATGCACAAAGTTGGAAAAGGCTACAAAAGCATTTCTAAAGACCTGTGCACATCAATCCACAGTAGGAGAAATAGTCTATAAGCAGAGGAAATTCACTGCCGTTGCTACTCTCCCTAGGACTAGTCATTCTGCAAGGATCACACCAACAGTACAACGTGTAATGTTGAAGGAGGTGAAAAAGAACCCAAGGGTAACAGCAAAAGACCTGCATAAATCTCTAGAACTTGCTAAGGTCAATGTTCATGTGTCCACTAAAAGAAAAATACTCCTTTCAGGGTGTTCATTGAAGAACACCACAGAGAAAGCCACTGCTCTCCAAAAAAAGCAAAAACCACCTAGAAGTTCCACAACACTTCTGGGACAATGTTCTGTGGACAGATGAGACAAAAGTTGACCTTCCTGGCAGAAATGCACACTGCTGTCTTTGGAGGAAATAGGGCACTCCATACCAACACCAAAACCTCATCCCAACTGTGAAGCATGGTGAAGGAGCATCATGGTTTGGGGCCACGTTGTTGCCTCAGGGCTTGGACAGCTTACAATTGTTCAGGGAACAATGAGTTCAAAATTGTAACAAGACCTTTTACTGGAGACTGTCAAGATGGCTGTCTATCACTTGAAGCTTAACAGAAGTTGGATGATGCATCAAGACAATGATGGAAATCACAAGAATAAATCAGCAACAGAATGGTTTAAAAAGAAGAAAATTTGTGGTTTGGAATGGTCAAGTCAGAGCCCAGACCTTAACCCAATTGAGAAGCTGTGGCATGACCTGAAGAGGCTGTTCATGCAAGGAATCTCAGAAATATTGATGAATTGAAACATTTTTTAATGGAGGAAAAGTCTAAAATTCCTCCTCGCCATTGTGAAAGTCTGATCAGCAGCTACAGGATATGTTTGGTGGAGATTATTGCTGCTAAAGGAGGTTCTACCAGTTATTAAATACAAGGGTTCACATACTTTTTCCAGCCTGGATTATGAATAATTAAACATGCAATAAAGACATGCAAATTATAATTGCCTATGTGTTATTAGTTTAGGCAGATTGTGTTAGTCTATTATTGTGTCTCAGATGAAGATCAGACCACATTTTTGGGGTAATTAATGCAGAAAACCAGATTAAATGCAAAGGGTTCATAAACTTTTTCTTACAACTGTATATAAATAATGTTAAAAGACTAGACTTAAGGAGTAAACAGTACCAACCTGAAGATCCTTCAACATGAGCAATGCAAGTCTCTGGTTCATTTGTTTATTTACTGTTTCCTGTTATGGGTTGTTTCGCTAACTGAATAGATGGTAATATCGTTCTGATTTTTTGTAAATTGTAGAAAGACAAGTCCAGGAAAAAGTGGGACCATGGTTTTAATTTAAGTAATGATTAAGATGAAATATTGGAAAACTGCTGTGCTCACTTAGAAAGTGTATCTTCAGGAACCATCAAGATGTTTTCTAGACAACACAGAAAATGCTGGAGATATTCAGGTCAGGTAGCATCTGGAGATTGAGAAACAAAATTAACATTTCAGGTCAATGAACTGTCATGTTTCTCTCTATAGATGCTTTGACATGCATTATGTGCAGCATTTTGTGTTTTCATTTTAAATTTTCAGCATCTGCAGATTCTTTTCCTAGAAATGCAATGCTTTTTCTAATTTAATCAAATTATTTATTGTTCCTTCAGAGTCCTTTATAAAATACCTGTTATTCTGTATGGCAGAAGATGAATTCAGTAGTTCAGCACTTGCAGCACACTAAGAATTGACTTACCGGTAAATGTCCCCAGGCAATAAATTGTCAATGGATTTTCATCTGCTTGGAATACAGCTAACAGTATAATTTTCTTTGCTCTTTAAAATCTTCTTTGCTGATGTAAGTGTAGGCATTGGGAGAGATAATTACAAGTGTGTATCTGTTTTATACTTTCCTCTCAATTTTTCTCCCAGTAAGTGCCCATTACTGAGATGAAGTTGGCTGATTTTATAATTTTATTTTATTTTAGAGATACAGCCCTTCCAGCCTAACGAGCTGGTGCCACCCAATTATACCAATGTGACAAATTAACCTACCAACCTGCAAGCCTTTGGTACATGGGAGGAAACTGGAGCACCCAGAGTAAACCCAAGTGGTGAAAACTTCTTATAGAGAGTGAATTGAATCCAGGTTGCCGGCAAGCACAATGATACTGTTACGCTAACCACTATGCTGTCATACTTGCTTGCTTTCACTTTTTTTTGAAATGCAAAACAATAACAGACATCCAGTGCCCTAGCCAGACTAGATTGAAAAAAGGTCAGAGTCTTAGCCATTTTCTTCCCTTGCTTTCCATTAACATTTCATCTTATCTTATTGCTTTATCTATCTTTAAAGATGCTGAATTGCTTAATATTATTTCTTGCAACTAACACAAAATACGGGAGAAACTCGGGTCTGGCAACATCTATGGAGGGTAATGAACAGTCAAAGTTTGGATTGACACCAGGAAAGAAGGCAGGGAATACCCAGTATAAGAAGCTGGGAGAAGGCGGAGCACGAGTTGGCAAGTGATAGTGAATGCAGGTGAGGGGGAGAAAAGGGAATGATTAAGAGAAACTGAGAGGTTATGGGTGGAAGAGGCAAAAACACTGATGAAGAAGGAATCTGATAGGAGAGGACAGTAGACTATGGAATAAAAGAAAGACGGTGGAAAACAGGGAAGGTAGGTAGGTGATGGGCAGATTGTGAAGGAAAGGAGGGGAAAGAGAAAGAGAGGGTGGGGACAGACAGGAGTTGTTACTAGAAGTTAGATAAATCAGTGTTGATTCTGTCAGATTGGAGACTATGAAGAAAGAATAAAGTTTAAAGTAAATTTTAATTATCAAAGTACATATGTCACCATATACAACCCTGTTTCATTTTATTGTGGACATACTCAAGAATTTATAGAATAATAACCAGAACAGAATCAATGAAAGACCACCCAACTATTCAACCAGAGTGCAGAAAACAACAATGTGCATATACAAAAAAAAAAAAAAATAAATAAGCAATAAATATCAAGAACATGAGTTGAAGAGTCCTTAAAAGAGGGAACAGTTCAGTAATGGGGCAAGTGAAGTTGAGTGAAGTTACCTTTTTTGGTTCAAGAGCTTGATGGTTGAGGGGTAATAACTGTTTCTGACCTGGTGGTGTGAGTCCTGTGGCTCTTGTACCTTCAGCAAGAAGAGAGCATGTCCTGAGAGGGCAGGGGCGGGGGGGGGGGGGGGGGGGGGGGGAGAAGACATGTTCCTGATGACGGATGCTACTTTCCTGCAACAGCATTGCATGTATGAGGTAATTTATGTCTGGCTTCAATTCCACTTCCCATCAGTGTGGGAATGGGAAATGGAATTAAAATGGTTGGATACTAGGAGATGCTGGTTGTTACTGCAGACAGAGCAAAGGTGCTCAATAAAGTAATCCCTCAATCTGTGTCAGATCTCACTGATGTAGAGGAGGCCACACTGGGAGCAGCAGCTACAATAAGCAACCCAGAGCAGTAAAGTTCTGCCTTCCCTGGAAAGTCTGTTGAGAGCCTGAATAGTAGTGAGGGAAGTAGTGTCGAAGGAGGTCTAACACTTAGCATAGTTGCTGGGATAAATACATGAAGGGAAAATCAGTGTTTGTTGTAGGTTTGGAACATGGATTGTTCCACATAGCCAACAAAAGGTAGGCATAGCTGGCACTCATACAAGTACCTGTGGCCACAACTTTGGTCTGGAGGAAATGGAAGGAGCTGAAAGAGTTGTTAATGGCGAGTACCAATTCTGGCAGGCGGATGAGAGTGGTGATAAGGGAGAACGAGCTGGGTCTGTTATTAAGAAAACAGAAAGAAGCTCATGTGTCTAACATTATTTTTCACTGTTTAATACCTGCAGCATTTTTTGTAACTCCTAATCTACAATATCTGGATCACTCATTGTTTTTTGTGGTGACAGAAGTATATATTAATAACCATACCCTATCTTTCTACATCCACAAACATTAATCCTTTGGATTTATAATTAAATTTTACCATTTCACTCTCTAGATATTTCCAAATGGTGTTTAGGCTTTCTTTGGTGTTAACTTACCAGTACCATATTTTTGCTTCCCTCATTTCCTTTTTACTTTTGCCACTACACTTTGATATTGAAAAGCAATCCTGAAAAGTTTCACCAACTTTGAGAGTTAGAAAGCAATTTTCCAGATTTCTACCCATATTTTTTTTACATCTGCCTTTTCACCAAGACATTAGGTCAATAATTCCTGCAACAAGGATGGAATGTGATATATGTGTCCAGGAAGGATTCCTGATACAATACTTAGACAGGCCGACTAGAGGAGAGGCCATCTGGTGCTAGGTAATGAAACAGATCAAGTGTCAGATATTTTGATGGGTAAGCATCTCGGAGACAATTTGCACAACTCTCTGACTTTACCACTGCCTTGGAAAGGGATTGGAGCAAACAGTATGGGAACGTGTTTAATTAGGGGTGGGGGAATTACCCTATTAGGAAAGATTGTGAGAGCATAAACTGGAGCAGATGTACTGCATGGAATGCACCATAGAAATGTGGAGGTTATTTAGGGAGTACTTGCATGGGGATTATCAATAGGTTTGTCTCATTTAGGCAGGGAAAGGACAGTAGAGTAAAGGAATAATGGTTGATAAGAGATGTGGAACATCTAGTCAAGTGGAAGCAAAAAACTTACTTAAGGTTTAGGAAACAAGGATCAAGACAAGGTTCTATAGGAGGGATTCTTAAATGGGGTTCAATGGAACCCTAAGGTTCTGCAAGAGATTGTGATGAAAAATAAAATATGTTTTTTTTTTACTTCATGCATCATGCGATGCTAAGGCTTGCAGTGGTAGGTAGTAATCAAGCACCCCCATTAGCAATCTCGTTAAGAATTCTCCCAGCCCAGTATGGCAGTGCGTAGTAGACCGTGTTTATTTCTTCTGAATCATTTCACTGCACCAGTGCAACAACAGACACAAAAAAAGTCCATCTTTACAATGAAAGCTACTTATCAACTGATTTTACATGTACTGGTGATCTAAATTGTCTTATTTCATTGTGCCTAGTCTGTGGCAAACAATTTACAAATGCAGCAATGGCTCCAGTAAAATTGAAAAGACACTTAACTACAAATCACAGCCATACGACATGTAAAAGTGCTGATTATTTTAAGTGGCAATTAGGAACTCAAAACAGAGGAAAGCTTTTGTTAATAAAGTCAAGAAAGGTTCGCTAAAATTCATTCTCTACTCAAAAGAGCATTAACAATTATTTTTGGATTATTATACCTACTGATCATACTAACGTATCATGAGCTGTAGATATACTAATTTTTATGCATGGATTCCCTGAGATCTGAAAATTATTTCAAGGGTTCCTCCTGGGAAAAAGGTTAAGAAAAGCTTAGAGAGTTACAAGGTAGTGAGGAAAGAGCTGAAGAATGGACTTTGGAGAGCTACAAAGGGGCATGAGTAGGCCTACTAGAGTGAGGGTAGGACCAATCAGGAATAGAAGAGAAAAAATGAGTCTAGAGTTGGAGGATATAGGTGAGAATACATACCGTAGATTCCGGACTACAGAGCGCACCTGATTTTTAGCCGCTGGCACTAATTTTAGAAATAAAATCATTTTTTTAAATGTAAAGGCCGCACCGGATTTTAGGCCGCACCGGATTTTCGGCCGCAGGTGTCCCACGTTGTGATATTTACACAGAAAGATATTACACGTGAGGATTTTTTTAACTTTTAATTAAATCCATATGGTAACAAAAACAAATACATATTGCAAATGCTTTTTTTCGAACCGTGCCCGTACGCGGCTACTTTTAAATATACGTTGCGTATACTTCTTTACTGAACAACATTCCAATATCTCCTAACGACTGGTAAAAAATATATATACTGCAGCCTACCAGGAAAAGTTATTGATACCTTTAACTTAAAAGCAGATTTCGCTCGGATCCAAAGCCGCTCCGCCGCTCCCCCCCTCCTTTCCGTTTCATCGCAAACGGCATTTAAAAGCAGATTTCGCTCGGATCCAAAGCCGCTCCGCCGCTCGACCCCCTCCGTCCCGTTTCATCGCAAACGGCATTTTCCCACAAGACGCCGCGAAACCGGGTGTGTCGTCATAGCATCCCGCGATGTAGTACAGAAAACAAATATAGTTTAAACTAAGAGGGTAGGTAGCACAATGCTTCGAGTGTTTTCCATGTTGATGAGGGTGAGTACAAATGACTGATTTACAATAATTTAATTGTGAAAGTGCGCTTGATTTATCGTACAATTTCATTGGACCTCTGTGAACTACTCATCAATTTTATTCGTCTACTGTTACGAGGCAAAATGTTTACGAGGCGGCATGAAAAAAACCTTGCATTAGCCGCTCCGGATTATTGGCCGCAAAGTTCAAAGCTGTTCAAAATGTGGGAAAAAAGTAGCGGCTTAAAATCCGGAATCTACGGTAATTAATACTTTTCTTCAGTATTCACCAATGAGAGGGGCTTTAATGTTTGTGAGGACAACATAAGAGGCCAAGATGTTATAACATATCAACATTAAGAGGATGTACTGAAACTTTTGAAAAACATTAGGATAGTTAAGACCCTGCTGCCAGACAGGATATACCCCAGGTTACCACAAGAAACAAGGAAAGAACTGTTGGCAATGATCATAGCATCCCGACTGAATGCAGAAGTAGTAACGGATGATGGGAGGGTGACAAATGTTATTCCTTTGTTCAAGAAAGGCAGTAGAAACATAGAAACATAGAAAATAGGTGCAGGAGTAGGCCATTCGGCCCTTCGAGCCTGCACCGCCATTCAGTATGATCATGGCTGATCATCCAACTCAGAACCCTGTACCTGCTTTCTCTCCATACCCCCGATCCCTTTAGCCACAAGGGCCAAATCTAACTTCCTCTTAAATTTAGCCAATGAACCGGCCTCAACTGTTTCCTGTGGCAGAGAATTCCACAGATTCACCACTCTCTGTGTGAAGAAGTTTTTCCTCATCTCGGTCCTAAAAGGCTTCCCCTTTATCCTTAAACTGTGACCCCTCGTTCTGGAGTTCCCCAACATCGGAAACAATCTTCCTGCATCTAGCCTGTCCGATCCCTTTAGAATTTTATACGTTTCAATAAGATTCCCCCTCAATCTTCTAAATTCCAGTGAGTATAAGCCTAGTCGATCCAGTCTTTCTTCATATGAAAGTCCTGCCATCCCAGGAAACAATTTGGTGAACCTTCAGGGATAACCTCAGGAATTATGAACTAATGAGCCTTACTTCAGTGGTGGACAAATTATTGGAGAAGATTCTTGGATGGGATTTATGTGCACCTGAGGAATCATAGTCTGATTAGGAATAGTCTACATGGCTTTGTGAATAGCAGTTCATGCCTCACCAGACTGAATGAATTCCCTGAGGACGCGACAGAGCACATTGACAAAATAGTGGATGTGGTGCATATGGATTATAGTAAGGCATGTGATAAGGCTCTCCAACGTAGACTGATTTAAAAGTCAGGAGGCACGGGAACCAGGATAACATGGCTGTGTGGATACAGTACTTACATGTCATTAGAAAGCAGAGGGTGGTTCAAAATGCAGCATATTCTGCCTGGAGGTCAGTGACCAGTGGTGTTCTGCAAGGATCTGTCCCCAGTCCCCTGCTCTTTGTGATTATTATAAATGACTTAGACGAGGAAGTGGAAGAGTGGGTTAAGTTTGTAGATAACATGAAAGTTGGTTGAGTTGTGGATAGTGTAAAGGGATATTGTAAGTTATTGAAAGGATGCAGAACTGGGCTGAGAACTGGCAGATGGAGTTCAATCTGGAAAAATATGAAGTGATTCACTTTGGAAGGTCAAATTTGAAAGCAGAACACAGGGTTACAGCAGGATTCTAAGCAAGAGCAGGAACAGAGGGATTTGGAGTCCCAGGTCCATAGATCTCTCAAAGTTGTCACGCAAGTTGAAAAGGATTGTTAAGAAGACAATGGTGTGTTGGCCTTCATTAGTCGGGGGACTGAGTTCAAAAACCATAAGGAATGCCCTTGAACAGAAAATCTCAAAAACAGTAGTGGAGATGGCCTAATACATCATAGGAAAAGCTCTCCCCACCATTGAACATATCTACATGGAGTGTTGTCGTAAGAAAGCAACATCTATCATCAGGACCCCTACCATCCAGGCCATGCTCTCTTCTTGCTGCTGCCACCAGCAGAAGGCACAGGCACCTCAGGACTCACATCACCAGGTTCAGGAACAGTTATTACCCCTCAACCATCAAGTTCTTGAACCAAAGAGGGTAACTTCACTCAACCTACATGCCCCATCCCTGAACTGTTTCCACAACTTATGGGCTCACTTTCTAGGGCTCATCTCATGTTCTCGATATTTATTGCTTATTTATTTAGTTTTTTTATTTTGTATTTGCACACATTGTTTACCCTGTTGGGTGTGGTCTTTTATTGATTCTATTATTGTTATTGGAGTTTTTGAATATGTCTGCAAGAATATGAATCTCAGGGTTGTATATGGTGACATACATGTATTTTGATAATAACTGTACTCAGAACCTGGAATACTGTGTTCAGTCCTGGTTGCATTATTATACAGTAGGAAGGATGTGAAATCTTTAGAGAGGGTGCAGAGATTTAGCAAGATACTGCCTGGATTAGAGGGCATATCTTGTGAGGATAGATTGAGTGAGCCAGGGTTTTTCTCTCTGGAGTGTAAAATGATGACAGACATTGCTAGAGGTATACAAAATTAAGATAAAAATAGATCAAGTGAATAGCGAGAGACATTTTCTCAGGGCAGAAATGGCTGATAACAAGGGAGAATAATCTTAAGGTGATGGGAGGTAAGTATACCTAAGCTTTTCTTTAAAAAAGTGTTGAGTGAGCGAGTGGAACTCAATGCTAAGGATGGTGGTAGAGGCAGATACATTAGGGGCATTTAGGAAACTCAGGCAGAGGGGATGATAGAGAAGTGGAGGGCAATGTTGGAGGGAAAAGTTTTTATTGATCTTAGAGTAGAACAAAAGGCTGACACAATATCATGAGCCCAAGGCCAGTACTGTGCTATAATGCGCAAACACGAGGAAATCTGCAGATGCTGGAAATTCAAACAACACCACACACAAAATGCTGGTAGAACACAGCAGGCCAGGCAGCATCGATAGGGAGAAGCACTGTCGACGTTTCAGGCCGAGACCCTTCGGAGTCCTGAAGTGAAGGGTCCAAAGTGAATCAGGGTCTTGGCCCGAAACGTCGACAGCGCTTCTCCCTATCGATGCTGCCTGGCCTGCTGTGTTCTACCAGCATTTTGTGTGGACTGTGCTATAATGTTCTTTATGACAGTATGATGGGGACTGACGAGAACAGCCTGCTTTCTTTTACTGAAGTGTTTTCTAACATGATTAATGGATACAGTTATTGGGTATGATTGACAAATCCTTTATACAGCACCCTGCAAATAAGTCACATACCTTTTAATTTGTTCCTCAAGTTCCAAAAGAAAATTACATTTTTACATTAGAAAATTACATTAGAAAACATTGATTTGCAGTATTGTGCAAATACACCAAATATTTGGCATCTTTATAAATATTTCATCCTCAATCCTAGAGTTCAAGGACCCCACTCTGAACTCAAGTCATCAGTAGTTGAATTTACCCCCTTCCTGAAAATAAGTGATAGAACATAATTGAAACAGAGTTACATCTTCCTCTTGCAAATTCTAGAGCAAGTTATTTTGTGCCACTGCAGTTAATTCCTGAAGTGAATAACAATGCACTAAATCTTAATCAGTATATAAATTCAATTGAAGTAAAATTTGAACAGATTCTTCAAACACAAATTTCCTTAAAATGATCAATACTCAAAGGGGTAAATAAATAACAATCCCAATGCAGAAATTAAATAAGTTCAACCAGCACATTTCAAATGCAAAATATTGATCATTTAATACACATTCTACTTTCTAAAAATCATCTCACCTGAAACTGCAGTGTGGGTTTTTGCACCACCAAGGTCTTCCTGAGTCACATCCTCGTTTGTAACAGATTTTACCACATCTGGCCCAGTAATGAACAAGTAAGAGGTGCCCTGCAAAACCACAACACTGCTCTAATGGGAGTCAATTCTGATAAACAAATGAGCAGCATAAATTCTGTACGTGTATGTTTATTTTAAGAAAAAGACCTGGTACAAACAGAATTTTCTATTTAAGATCAGATATTTCACTTTCTGTTAAAGTCATATACTCACTTGATAATATAAAGTACTCCTAAAAACCAAGAAGTCAGTATGACTAAACCACAAAACATGGAGAAAGGTGTTTTAAAAATAAAGAGCTGGGTGGATGACGTCATTAATAGATTGGAGCCAGAAAAAAAAATCTGTTTTTACTCCAAATCAAATTCTAAGCCATAATTCAAAAGGAAATAAATTTTCTGTTGTTTTTCCACAAAATACCCAATTCCCAAAATGTTACCTTTCCTTTGAATTCATGAGACAGTGGCACAGAGGCAGAAAGAAAGGTAACAATTACAGAAAATTATGCAGGAATTTCTCTAATTGCAGTTGGTATAGGGTTTCATGTTAATGACGTGAAGGACCAAGAACACACTTCCAAGATGACCCTCCATTCCAGCCCACACCTTGGTGAACGGCAAAACATTTCATTTCTCCTTCCAGAAGCTACTTGGGGAAGTTCTGTGACTAACTGGCCAAAGGAGGAAGAAGGCTGTGTGACATTTTCACAGTCTGTCACACTGAGGATCTATGGTAACTTGTAGATTAAGAAACAGTGACTTTAGGCCATCCAGTCCTTTTAAGGGTAGTAGTCCCAAAAGCATTGACTTAAGGTGAAGCTATACTCAGCCCATCTGACTGGGTAGGCTCTGATCTTTCAGAAAAACTTGAAGGTAAGGTCTTGGCAAGAAGTATGTCAATCTACAAATGTATCATCAACCCAATCTACAAAACAAAGAAAGGAAAATGTACAAGTATCAGAAATACAACTCATTATTTTGCTAAAGTCAATAAGGATTAGGCTAAGATAATCAACAACGGGTGCAGAGCTGCAAGAGGAGATGAACTACTGCAATTAAAATGTTGGGATCCAATGCAGTCAAATCAAGAGTTCCCTCCTCCCCTCCAATCTTACTCAATTGCTTTATTAAGCTCATTGCCATGTTGGTTAGTGACTACAGTTGCAAGAACAAGTTTGTGAACCCTTCGTAATTACCTGATTTTCTGCATTAATTACTCACAAAATGAGTCACAAGAATAGGCAAACACAATCTGTCTAAACTAATAGCATACAAACAATTGTACTTCTCATCAATACAGAGTGCACCATTTAAAGAATCATAGTGTAGGTTCAAAAAAGTATGTGAACCTCTGGGGTAATGTCTTCTACAAAAGCTAGTTGGAGTTGGATTTCCAATCAATGATATGAGATTGATGGTCTGGATTGTAGAGGTACCCTGCCCTAGCAAAAAGTCACACAGTCAGGTAACTGACAGAGCCTGCACTTCTCAAAAAAGATCTGTTTATATACATCATAGCTTGAACAAAGCAACTTTCATTAGACCTTAGAAGAAGAATTGCAGAGATGCATGAAGCTGGAAAAGGGTACAAAATCATTTCTAAAGACCTGAGTGTTCATCAGTCCACAGTAGGAGAAATAGTCTACAAATGGAGAAAATTCACTACTTTTGCTATTCTCTTTAGGAGTGAGGGTCCTGCAAAGATCACACCAAGAGCACAACATGCTATTTTGAAGGAAGTGAAAAAGAACCCAAGGGTAACAGCAAAAGACCTGACAGAAATCTCTAGAACTTGCTAAATTCTCTGTTCATGTGCCCATAAGACATAGGAACAGAATTAGGCCATTTGACCTATCAAGTTTGCTCCACAATTCAATCATGGCTGATTCTTTTTTCCCTGCCTTAGCCCCACTCCCCAGCCTTCTCTCTGTAACCTTTTATGTTGTGTCCAATCAAGAACCATTCAAGCTCTGTTTTACTGAGTTAAGTATTGTATGTAATTAGTTTTGCTACAACAAGTGTATGGGACATTGGAAAAAAAGTTGAATTTCCCCATGGGGATGAATAAAGTATCTATCTATCTATCTATCTATCTATCTAAATACACCCAATGACCCGACCTCCACATCTGCCTGTGGTAATTCACCAGCCACAAATTCACCACCCTCTGGCTGAAGAAAGTTCTCTGTAACTGTTTTAAATGTACGCCCCCCCTCTATACTAAGGCTATGCCCTCTTATCCTAGACTCCCCCAGCATGGGCCATATCTGTCTAGGCCTTTCAACATTCAAAAAGCTTCAATGAGATCCCCCCCCCCATCCTTCTAAATTCCAGCACAAGATAACCATTTCATTCCCGGAATTATCCTTATGAACCTCCTCTGAACCCTCTCCAATGCCAGTACATCTTTTCTTAGATTAGGAACCCAGAACTATTCACAGTACTCAAGATGAGGCCTCACCAGAGCCTCATAAAGCATTAGCATTACATTCCTGCTCTTGTATTCTAGACCTCTTGAAAAGAATGCTAACATTGCATTTACCTTCCTCACCACCGACTCAACTACAAGTTAACCTTTAGGATGCTCTGCAAAAGGACTCCCAAACCCCTTTGTATTTCAGATTTCTGCATTTTCTCCCCATTTAGAAAATAGTCTGCACATTTATTTCTTCTTCTGAAGTGCATAACCACGCATTTTCCAACACTGTATTTCATTTTCCATTTTCTTGCCCATTCTCCTAATCTGTCCAAGTCCTTCTACAGCCTACCTGTTTCCTCAATACTACATTTCCTCCACCAATCTTCGTATCATCTGCAAACTTGGCAACAAAGCCTTCTATTCCATCATCTAAATCATTGATCTATAGCATAAAAAGAAGTGGTCCCATCACTAACCCCTATGGAACACCACCAAGTATTACAGTATTCACTGTAAGCAGCCCACAGGACTGCAAGAGTTATGAGATCATCACCCATGTCCTGCTGCAGTACCCTTTACATGCAAGGTATTGCAAGAGGACATGTTGGACTTTCTGTCCTACAGGTTGTTTCCAGTGATACATAACAGAACGAATATCAATTTCTGATGGAAATCTTTCAACTCAGTGAAAGCAGTTCAGTGGTCTTTCCAAAATCTGCTCTGAGTTCTGACATAAGGAACTATCCAAGACCTTGTGTTGTTGACTAGTATCACCAAGGTAGATTCTGAGAGATATATTCAAGGCAAGATGACGCTTTCACAGAGATCCTGCTTGATGTTTGGTGTTGGGATGAGGGGCTACAATCTAATGCCTCCTCACTAAAACTGTTTTGCTTATGTGGTATATTTAGAAAACAAATTTAGTTTTATATACCACACAAATGACTGCAGCTTATGGATATATCGATTTTAAATATAAAGATGAGCTTTATTTGTCTCATGTACATTGGAACATATAGTGAAATGCATTGTTTGCAGAATGACCAACATAGTCTGAAGATGTGCTGAGGCAGCCTCCGAGTGTCATCACGTGTCCAGCACCAACGTAGCATGGGCACAACCAACCCATGCATCTTTGGAATGTGGTAAGAAACTGCAGCAACCAGAGAAAACCCATGCAGTCACAGGGAGAACATAAAAACATCTCACAGAGAGCAGCAGGAACTGAACCCCATTCGCTGGCACTGTAAAAAAAACAGTGCTTACTGCCACGCTACCGTGCCGCCTGATATAAGAACATGACCTGTGCATGTATTTTTTAAATGAAATAACACTAACTCTGAAAAGTGGACACTGTCAAATCAATTTTGTTTGTTAATGTAACTCTCACAACAGGATGATGGGGGAAGGCAAGTAGGAATATCCAAAATTACACATTAGCCATCAATTTTTTAAAAAAATTTTTTCTTCTGCTGCTCAGTGATTTCCACCATTACAAACTGAAACAGAACTGAAGTTTTCCTTGCAAAAGACAACCTTCAAAAGGCATACTTTTCCTTGAATTAAAGCATGTTTATGGGCACTCAAAGGAACCAGATTGCAGAAAACAGCAGCCAAATGTAATTGTTCTTTGGGCTACTGAGCTGCACATCCAGTATTATGTGCATAATTTTTTGTATAAATGTATGTTCCTTCTCTCAGAATAACTTTTGTTTACTTAAACCTATCCAGAAAATATATTGCAGCATTGAGCTAATACCAAGTAGTTCAGAGGATTTCTTGGCAGAATACAAAACAAAGGATTTCTGTAATTGATTCACTAATTAATGCACATTACCTTCACCATAAATGTAAAGTCAGTTAAGGCAGGTGAATAGACAGCACCTCCTGCACAAGGACCCATAATAAGGGAGATCTGGGGAATGACTCCAGAGGTCAATACATTTCTCTGCAAAATATCAAGAACACAGTTTGTTATTGCATTACTTCTGGAATACAGTCTATAAGGCAAGCTGTTCATCAAGCAAGATAATTCAAATATTGTTCAGCTAAATAGCCATTAATGCTTACGTAAAGAATATTTCACAGATAAGCTGACTTATTGTATCAATCTAAAAACATTACACAACTGGCAGCATATTAAAAAAAAGCATATTGGGATAGCTGGCTTAATGCTATAAAACTGGCATTTTTAGTTAATACTTTATACATTTCATAGATTAGTAACAATGAAAATGTTATTTTCAAAGCATCAGGTAAGATGGCACCAGTGATCAAAGACGACATTGTGCAAGGAGCTTACAAAACTACTGGATACTTCTGCTAAATATACTTCTTATTCTTCTAAACTGCAACTGATTGCAGCCTGCAATTTCCCTTTTAAGAATGTATTTTTGAGCCAACTACATGATATGATGCTGCTGTGATCTCCTTGGGGAATCGACGTGGTGCAGCTCCAGCCGTTGCTGTGGGGTGACTACGTCAATTCCTAATGGCAGACCATGAACCCGTGGTCAGCTCCATTACTCTGCGCTGATTAAACTATCAAGCAAGATTAAAACTGAAGAGGATGAGAGTGGAAAACAAACGGGTGTCCAGTGCCGTTGGCCTGTGTTTGACCAATCTCCCTCTTGCTGCTATCAGCAGAAGGTGCTAGAGACCTGGTTCCCATGCTGCAAAATTCGATTATCTCTGTGGGTCATGCTGTGGACTCAATTTCTGTTATGGTTTTATGTCTAATGTCCTCAGTGCTGGACATTTGTGCAAATGTTTTACTATTTGTGCAATTTAATCAAGGTGCTTCGGCACAGAGCTGAATCTGCAGCCATTGACAGACAGAGTGCTGAACTGACTGACTCAGTGGCTGAAGCCGTGGCCATTGTCTCCTTGACTGCCGTCATTTGCCTCAGTGCCTCATGGCTGTAGACTCACTTTAGGGGACTCTGTGGTTTGATGTTTAACATTCTGTGTGTTATCTGTTTGCATGATTTGTTGTTTTTTTTTTGCACATTTGATGGTTTTGTTAAGTGGGGTTTTTCTTTAAATGGGTTCTATAGGCGTTTCTTTGTTTTGTGCCTGCCTGAAGAAGCAGAGTCTCAAGATTGTACACTGTATACAGTACATATTTTGATAATAAATGTAAATGTACTTTGATCTTTAAATGTATTTTGAAAGAGATCATGGTATAGGCAAAAACTCAAAGCCAAAGTGTGATCAAAACATTACTATATAGTTGGCTTCCAAAACCCAGCAATAGACAATAGACAATAGTTGCAGGAGTAGGTCATTCAGCCCTTTGAGCCAGCACCACCATTCACTGTGATCATGGCTGATCATCCACAGTCAGTACCCCGTTCCTGCCTTCTCCCCATATCCCTCGACTCCGCTATCTTTAAGAGCTCTATCTAACTCTTTCTTGAAAGCATCCAGAGAATTGGCCTCCACTGCCTTCTGAGGCAGAGCATTCCACAGATCCACAACTCTCTGGGTGAAAAAGTTTTTCCTCAACTCCGTTCTAAATGGCCTAACCCTTATTCTTAAACTGTGGCCTCTGGTTCTGGACTCCCCCAACATCAGGAACATGTTTTCTGCCTTTAGCATGTCCAATCCCTTAATAATCTTATATGTTTCAATCAGATCCCCTCTCATCCTTCTAAATTCCAGCGCATACAAGCTCCAATCTTTCAACATATGACAGTCCCGCCATCCCGGGAATTAACCTCGTGAACCTATGCTGTACTCCCTCAATAGCAAGAATGTCCTTCCTCAAATTTGGAGACCAAAATTGAACACAATACTCCAGATGTGGTCTCACCAGGGCCCTGTACAACTGCAGAAGGACCTCTTTGCTCCTATACTCAACTCCCCTTGTTAGGAAGGCCAACATGCCATTAGCTTTCTTCACTGCAGTGAACTAAGAAAAGGGAAACCAATAGTCACAAGAAAATTCCTTTTTGTACAAGTCAACCTTCATTGAAAACCTTGCTATTTCTCTTTTGCACTATTTTTTATTGTAACTTAGAATAACTATTATGCCTTATACTGTACAACAAATTTCACAAAATAGGTCAGTGATAACAAACCTGATTCTGAAAATTCCAGTGAACTGCTATGGCATTCCAATCCTTCAGTTTTTTTCCCTTAACAACTGGGGTGGGGCAATAGTGGCAGGATAATGTTATAAATGAGAATTGAGTAATTTTGGAAATATGCAAGTATCACATTATGTTGAAAACAAATTAAACTATGTTAAAAAAGTCTACGCTTCTCACCTGGATCACAAAAGTGGCAAACAAATATAAAACTAAAAATTTCCTAACTAAACAAAGCTTATACTTTGCAGTTCATTGCAATATAGATCCACATTACCAGCAAAACCTCTACATCATATTATAAAACTTTTATACTGACTAAATCATGTATCATTTGAGAGCAAGTAATCCATGGCTCTTTTATTGGTAAGGATAATTATCCTTGAATTTACAAATGATTCACCTAATAATTGCAGGTAAAATCTGTGTACAGAATAAAAATAGGTATTTTCTTATCGTATTGGAAATGAAACAAATATCATCTCTTTTTTCCTCCATTCTATTGACATTCAAATTAAAATCCAAGTAAAACACAAAAGTAAACAAAAATGAATGTTATCATCTTTTGAGTTTTTTTTATTGCACATTGCTAGTCTCACCAGGAAAATATCAGCATAACCAGCCAAGGAGTCGACACCCTCCTGAATACGTGCCCCTCCAGAGTCATTCAGACCTATAACTGGAGCTCCCACCAAGACAGCCTGATCCATAATCTAGAAAGTAAGCATATTGATTTATCAAACTGCATTAAAACTGACGGTCCAATATTTACATTAAATGGTTACATCTGCCCTCTTATTTATTATGGATGCATGTAATTTCAGTAGCAGATATTTCCTGCAGACTTCTCCTGAAAGGAGGCAAAGAGTGGGAATAAAGGGCCCTTTTCTGGTTGGCTCATAGTGACTAGAGGTGTTCCACAGGGGTTGGTGTTAGGTCCACTACTTTTCATGTTATATGGTAATGATCTACATGACAGAATTGATGGCTCTCTGGCCAAGTATGCAATGATACAAAGATAGGTTGAGGCAGAGGTCGTGATAAAGAAGCAGGGTGTCTACAGAAGGACTTAAAAGAACGGGCAAAGTGGCAAATGGAATACACTATAGGGAAGTTTATGGCCAGGCACTTTGATAGAAAGAATAAAGGCGGTGACTTTTTTCTAAAGGGCCACGAATTAGGGATACCCTGACGGTTAATTTGAAGATTGAGTCAGTAGTAAGGAAGACAAATGGAATATTAGCAGTCATTTTGAGAGAACTAGAACATACAGTAAAAGCACGGATATAATGCTGAGGCTTTATAATACATTGGGAAAACCACATTTAGAGTATTGCGAGCAATTTTCAGTCTCATATCGAGGAAAGGGTGTGCTGGCATTGGATAGGGTCCAGAGGAGGTTCATGGGAATGATCCCAGGAATGAAAGGGTTAATGTGTGAGGAGTATTTAATGGTTCACTAGAGTTTAGAAGAATGAGGATCTCATTGAAACGTATTGAACATTGATAGGTCCAGATAGAAAGAACATGGACAGGATGCTTCCAATAGTGGGAGAGTCAGATTCAGAATACAGGGAATCAGAAATGAACAGAAATAAGGAGGATTTTTATTTTAGCCAGAGTGGTAAGTCAAATGACTCCCACAGATGGTTGTGGAAGTCAAGTCACTGGGTATATTAAGAGCAGAAGCTGATAGGTTCTTGTTTAGTCGGGGGTCAAAGGTTAGAGAAAGCAGGAGAAGGGGTTTGAGAGGGAAAATAAATCAGCCATGATTGAATGGTGACCAGCCTCTGCCTCAGCCTCTTATGGTTCTTTTCTTTTTGAAGGATTTTGTGTAGTTAAATTTTCCCAATTTATAAATTATGTATGAAAACATGCAGCACCTACTTGTAGAAAGCGAATCTAAACAATCTTGGAGTTGTGGTTGGGAACAAGAAAAGCAGAACAGAATAAGACCTACCGTAAATTATCACATATCATATACTGCCTTAATTTAACTGAAATTTTAGATCATAAATAATTTGAACATGTTTATTGCTCAGTTATGGGAATAACTATCTGTGTAGCTCATGTTACTTGCAGTCATATGTAGCTCTAGATCAGGGGTGGGCAAACTTTTTGACTTGTGGGCCACAAAGGGTTCTAAAATTTGACAGGGGGGCCGGACCAGGAGCAGATGGACGGAGTGTTTTGGTAATACACCTCATAAGAGAAAATAAAATATCATGGGATATGTAGAAAACATGTGCTTTAATTTCAATTGAAAATGAACAAATACATTACAACAAAATATCTGTCTTTGAAGTCCCATGGTATTTAGCTATTTATTGAAATGACTTTTAAAACACTGAAAATTAAATGAATAAAATACAGCTTTTTTTAATAATAACAGTTATTATTTTAAAGCACTGAAAATTCTGTTATCCTTCAAGATATTATCATCATCACTCTCCTCTTGACTGTCTTTATTTCAAAAACGGTAGGAGATGCAGGTCTACTTGTCCTGCTCCTTCTTATTCAATTGTCCCCTGTGCCAAAACTCAACGACCAGCAGAAGGACAGAACAGTGACAGCGCGCCAGTATGTGGAGCGCGTTATTTGATCTGGAGCGCATTTTTTATTTTGAGAACGTACGTGCACCTGCGCACTACTCATGTCCATCACTTAACAGAAATGACATGTAACATGTAAGGCTTATTGAAAAAAATATTTTCAAATGCATTTTTTACATAACACAACGAAGAAACTTATTTTTAATTTCAGTGGGAACAGTGTTGTTGGTCTCCCTTTTTAGCCAGCGCATCAAAGTCTGGATTTAGTTTTGTTGTGGCGATTCTCAGGATGGATCTGAGGTGTTAACAAGGTTTATTAATATAATTTCATCAAGTTCTGCGGGCCGGATTAAAAAGCTTAACAGGCCGCATATGGCCCGCGGGCCGTAGTTTGCCCATGCCTGCTCTAGATCATATACAAAGAGCAGCTTCTTTATCTAAGGGTGTCAACAATTCAGAATGCAACTTCTACACACTTATCACTTTACCTTACAGATTTTTTGTGCATGAGCTCCTGACAAACTTCCTCCAAAGACTGTAAAGTCCTGGCAAAAAGTAAATAAAATTATTGTAAGTATTGTAAATGCATTGGATAAGTGGAAAATACATTGGTTTTCATAAAAGGTGAAATTAATTTGCTTTTAATGTTGTACAAAGTATATATACACTAATGCAATTTCACCTATATTTAAAAACTTTTAACAGAAATATTTGCCTTAGTATATGAACAAGAATGTCAAAAAATAAGTTTTGTAAGCAGGGATTAACTGAGACAACTTGTTTCAAAGTGGCACTTTTAACAAAGTATCCTAAAAATAGATATCACTCAGGGACAAAAATTAGTATCAGATTACATTGTTTGAACAAAAGGGTAGGTTTTGAGAAGAGATATAGAGAGCCAGATATGTTTGGGGGTTTGGGGTAGTGTGGAGTCAGGCGGAATGTACCTTGAGAGTCTTGATAGCTGAAAGCACAGCTGCCACAGAGAAATGGGCAAAACAATAGAATTAAAAGAGCACAGATATTTGAAAATAATGGGGACTGGAATAGGTTAGAAATTAGGAAAGGTATATCCACAAGGTTTAAAAATAAAGATAAATTTTAAATTGTAAAGAAGACTACACGGTTGTAGATACATAGTAAACATCAGAATAAGGCAGAGTATTGCATCACCTTGGCTAATGGAGTATGAAACAAAGGTAGATGGCCAGAGGAACAATGGAGTAATCATGCATAGAGGTAGATATAGCAAAGATGTAGGATTCATCAGGTAACCCTCAGCATGGAAATGATCCAAAGGGGTAAAAGATAGTCTTGGTGATGGCATGTTCAGGGTCCAAAAGTCATGAGGTCAGAGTGTAAACACTCTGATTAAATTGCAAACAATTACCAGGGTGAGAACTGGAGCGCTAGTGAATAGAGTTTGTTACAAACAGAATAAAGTGTTTTTTTAAATATTTAATCCACAATAGTAGAAATAAATTTTTGCTCAACTGGTACTAACTGCCCTACAATTCAGAAAAGCTAACAGGTTCAATACAGATAGTTGTGTAGTTTAAGAACCAGAACACTAATCACGGAACTCAAAGGGTGGTGAGGCAATCCGGTAGCTGCATAAATGTTGTGAATAAAGGGTCAAATGTTAGAGATAGCTCAGATGCAAATAAATTGGGGATTAATGAAGCAATGGGTGAAAAGGAAGATAATACCAAACAAATATGCATTGCCATCGAAAAATAGGAAATGGCTATACTTAGACAGACTGAAAGCATTAATCCCGTTTCTGTGATTTTCTATAAGATCTGAATTAAAACGTTCAGGTACAGATTCTAAATATTAGCATGTAAAATAATAATATACTAGAGAGCAGTAAAATCAATAACAGCATAAAATCAAAGCATAAATATCAGGAAATGACAGAAACATTTTAATGTTGCCGTGGGCATATATGTAGATATTCACTTGCTCTTTTATTCCAGTAGTAACATACAAAAGAAAACTTATATTTTGTGGAGTCCCATACAATATCCAGTAATCTTGGTTCATTTATCAAATTGATCAAAAGCTTTTAGGATGATACAACTCCTCAAGTAACAATACTTTTTGGAACATGGGGAGTGAGGAGGAGAGAAGAATGATCCAGACCAAATTGTCCGGGGAACAGTCATTGTTGATCTTCTACGCAAGTCCAGAACTTCCAAGGCTTGGGAGCATAGTTAGAAAATCAGATAATTGCCTTACTTACCTTGCAACTTTCTGGCATCTAATGCAGAAACATTCTGAAACAAAATCCATGGTTTGTACCTTATCAATACAACATTCCCAATGACCAGGATTTTTCATTTCCATCTGCAAACACTTTCTGATCCTTTTCCCTGTCCCCCAGTCTCCATAATCCAAGGAAATACCCTGACCCAAGGCAAAAGCTCCAATCCACTTTCATCTCATGACAATCATTACACATCAACATACAGCAAAGATGAAACTTGAAGGTACAGACTGGCATGTTATATCATTAAGGAAGTATTCAAGGCTATACTGGCAATACAATTGCACTGGTAGAAAGCTTATGTAACTAGACACAATGAATTTAAACTTGCTTTCATGCCTAGCCACAAGCTCAATGCCTTCCTTTACCATTTAAAACCTTCTACCCCCTCAAAAAAAAGGCACAGGGCACACTCTTCCATCAAATTTCATCAAAACAAATCTCAATCCTTCATTCTTTTAACAAAAAGCAGCATTAGTTAAAGATGCACAAATGCCATGCCAGGCACTTGGGTAGGACAGGAGGTTGCAGTACAAAATCTTTTTTTGGGGGCCCCCAGCTCCCCCACCCCTAACCCTCAGCCACAGTGTGCAATACCATTTGGACACAAGAATTCCCCAGACTACAAACACCCAATTTACGTAGCGACTGTGCATATGAACAAGCATTTGTTACACCAGTGGGATAGATTTGCTAGCTGTTTCTGGTGTACGGGAACTCAGTTTGCAGCAATATCCGAACACGTGATTAAAATGCCCTGGTTTAACTACACCTTGCCTTTGGTTAGCCAATATTTTATTCTGACTTCAGCTTACAAACAGTTCTTAGAAATGGAGCCCTGTTGAAACCTGGAGAGGGACCTGAATTTGAATGTGTGGTCACTGTCAGATAAAAAGGAGAAAAAAGTCCAAGCTTGCAAATTCTCAAAAAGGTAGTCACCTTTGTTGCACTTCCAATTAAGAAAGAAAGGTACCAATGAGAGCATTTATTTTAGTTTTCGTTACTATTCTTTAGATCAGGTTTCATGCTTCCTTCGTTGGAGCTAAAGAGAAAAACATTACCATTCATTGTTTTGCATTAATGCAACTTTGCCAACCTACTCTGTTCTGGACTACAGAAGAGTAATTGGGTGACAACAACTGTATTTTTCCCCCCAAATCCATTAGACAAATTAACATAAAAATTAACTAATGAGTACCCTTGTTTCCATCCGCAACCTAATGTAAATACACCAATTTCCCAAAATACAATTCCTCTGATAAAACCACCAGGCACCTGGAATGTACATGTAGCCAGTCTACTTCCTGCATGTTGAACTTGACAGTAACCAGGATTCCGGATCAAATCCACCCTCGAGTGTTCTGAGCTCTTAAAGTACTAGTAGTGTTAGTGATTCTTAATCTATTTAGGAAGAATATCAAATTAAAGCATGTGTATTATTACCTGGCTGAAGACATAAACAAGTCGCCCATTAATTTGGCCCTGACCAGTCACCACACTGTCACCAGGAAACTGAAAGATTCATAAATAAGAAAAAACTGATTAGTAAAAAATCATTTTAATTACTGCTAGACAAGGAAAAGTTAATTTACTTGCCAACATCTCTCTCATAAAACATTAAGAAATTGTGACCTTTAGACATAGGAGCAGAATTAGGCTATTCAACCATTCAATCTGTATCATCATTCAATCATGGACTTTTTCCCTCATCAACCCCATTCTCCCCATAGCCCTTAGCACTCCATTTCTTCAGCCCTCCAGATTCTGTTTCAGCATTTGAATGGATAAAGAAAATAATAACTGTCATACAGTATTTGCAGCCTCTAGCTGCCCCATTAAAGAAATGCACATCCTACATCAAAATAAATCAGTTCAATTTGAAGAACGAGCTTGATAAAGTTTCCTTTCCTGCTGTGCATCTAGAAATAATCAGTATAACAATCAGCATTATTCATCATTTACTGATACCTACCCAAGTCAGAAACACACAGAAGCATCAATAGTAGAAGGCTAAGCTATAATTTTCTTTCAAGCACATTCCACAAAGAGGTAGCTATGATTCACAGAATCACTTCTGCTCATTTTATAGGAACTATCTTAGCACTTCATTCAAGAATGAAGTTCTACCATGTTCTTCAAAGATGCAAAAAAATGTACTCTAACTCAAAAGTCAACAAATTTAGAGTGAAGACAATCAGATGGGAGGAAAGGTTCTTTATTATACTTCAGATTTCCACTGATTTATAGTCAAGTCGTGGAAAATATTTCTAAAAATTTTTCTGAAGCCATGGAGACCAGGCTTAAAAAAAAATTCACATCTCCAATAAGATTTTCCAGGACCAGCCAACTCCAGGACAAAGATTCTGGTTGGTTTAAAATACTCATTAACCAAAATTGACCAGATGTTGAAAAGAATTGCTCCTTAACCCTAAAACCAAAATTTAAAGATAGACAGACTGTTGCTTTTTGTAATGAGAACACAATCAGATTAAGAATGGGCCATGCCTTATCCAGACAATGCAATATTACCTTATTGTCTTCCGTGCCCATACCAAAATCTGAGCACCTGTGTTCAACGAATTTATCATATTCTACGAAGGAGTCAGGATCCAGGAGTAGCTGAATACGTTCCCTGGCAGTCAGCTTCCCCTAGGTAGAGAAGACCATTATTACAATGTCACATGTCTAGATATTACGTTTCATTTTACTAGAGACATAAATGGATAAAATAGAAACAAAATATGAAGATTACCAATGCACTTTTACATGAAAAACTAAAGTTATATGTGTACTGTATACACAGTCACAAATATAGCACCAATACTCATGCAGGAAATAAAAATCTACTTATTCTCACTATGGTACAGCTGCTAAACAAAGGTTACTCCTCCTCACACAGATAATGCTGCAACTTTTATGGATTCAATCCCGGTCAATGTAAAGTTCGCATATTGTTCATGTGACCATGGGAGTTTCTGCTGGCCTGCTCCCAGTTTCCTTCCAAATCCAAAAGAGATGTTGGAAGGTTAATTGATAACTGGAAATTGATAAATCACTGAAACTTAACATACAGGATCAAAAAACAGATCAACAAATGTTACATTGGCATTCATTCTAAACAGATTTGAGGACAATATAGAAATATGTTGCTCCAATTATATTGAGACATTGCAAGTTTCTGCCTGCAAGTTTTGTGTACAGATCTGGTTTCGCCTACTTCAAAAAGATAACCACAAGAAAATGCACTAGAGTTCAGTAAAGGCTCACCTGATTGAACCCTGGAATGAAAGATTTGTAGTCTAAGGAGAGATTAAACAGACTAGACATGTATTCACTGGAATTTAGAAAAATGAAAATCTCATTGTTTGTAGCCTGTTAACTCCAGTAAGAACTTCACAGTTATATTTTCCCAGCTAGGGTGCCCAAAACTAGAGGTCACGGCCTCAAAATGAGTTTGTTATTTGGTCATACATGAGAAGAAATTTCTTCACCCAAAAAGGGATGAATCTTTGTCACTCAGGAGATGAAGGCTGTTGAGGTTCAGAGTGCATTCATGACAGAATGACAGTTTTTTAAAATATATATGATATTAAGGGAATCAAGCTTTATGGTATGAAAGCAAGTTGAATGATGAACTGCAATTTTACTGAATGGGGGTTGAATGGCCTACACCTGCTTTTCATTTTTATGTTCTTCCATTTTTTTCTTTTACATGTACAAAGTTAAAATGCCACTATATAGTTAAATGTATTAGAAATTTATTTGAATGGAAGTTTAATCCTATATGAACAATGCAAGTCTGCAGCTGAATAAAAGGCTCCAGAAGGCAGTGAAAAAAATGTTGTTAAGCCACCTGCATTGAAAAGTTTATATGAGTTAGCAGTAAAGCTGGTTAATAATACAATAGTCATTTATAATTAGAACTTACTATTCTTAAAATGGGATTACAGCAATGGGAAACAGCATTTGTTGCAGTAATACAGGGTTTTTAGATAGTAATTTCAGTAAGAAATGAGCATTTGAACATTTTGGATACCCAAAAGAAATTTGCTTCTTACTACATTCTAAGGAATCTTTATGATGCATAGAACCTCTGCAAGGATTTTGATGTATTCTACTTGCTGTGAATGATTACAGCATCTAGATTTGTTTTATTTACTGATAATCACCTGTGGGACAGATAAGTGAAGGATAGAGGGCAGAGGGCAGGAAATGTAGATTAATGTAATACTACTTATAAAGCCACACATACAGATTTCACACCAAAAAAAAGAAATATGTCGAGGCCATTGAAGTATAGAAACTATATTAACTGAATCAATGGTCACTACAACTGCAGGAATTAAAATCCAGAATATGTACTGAATAGCATCAGACTCAGAGCGAGTAGATTCAATAGCTGGATCATGGTTAAACTGGTCATCTCCTCATGCTCACCATCTGCACTGTTCCTGTGACCATATTTACCATTTTGCAATTTCACAACTTCAAGTCACTTTCAGAGCTTGTTGTTGCCACTAGCTTATGAAGTGTGGGGATAGGCTTTGGTGGGCTGATCCCTAGGCCCTGCCTCTAGACTGCCGCAAAGGCTTGTTCATAAGTAGTGTATTATTAAAAACCTTTGTAAACAGTTCTTAAGTGTTTCTGCTAATCAGAAGTACTCAAAAACTGTTAAAATCTCAAAATAATTTTTAAGCCAGTAATAGCTCTGTGCTTTAATAAATTAAAGTAATAAAATTAAAATAAATCACTTAGCATTCTTCAATCCAGGTCACCAGTACAAATGCCAGCCAAGACTGTTATGAAACTGAGGGGCAGATATACTGTGCATTCAGCCCCTCAAATCAGCACATGCGTGGTGTTACACTCCAACCTCCAATTTGTTCTCAATTTCCATGTTGTGAAGTCATGAAAGTCAGGTACAAACAGTCATCAAATTGCAGCAAGCTAGAACTTTTTCCCAAGAACCACTAGCAATCATGTATCTAGCCTAATATACTACATAAGAAACAACTAATCAAAACAGGAAAGAAAGAATTGTAAAGCAAAAATGTCTGAAGTTTCATTTGAAATGATGAGCCTTTGGGCACGAGTCCATCACTGGAGAGACTGTTATTATGGATTCTAGCCACTCACAGTGGATTTGAACCTCCAGACAGCCAATTAGCAAAAAAAAAGGCTACTTCCCACTGAATTTTACAAGACACATCCTTTCTTTTCTTATACAAAAAGGTCTAGATCTAGTACTGCTCATTGTCCATCCCTAACGATCCTTGAACTGAGCCATTTCAAAGTTCATCACAAGGCAAACTGCGAATGACACATAGACCAGTCAAGTACAGATCTCCTTCCCAGACAGAAATAGTAGAACCAGATTTTTTTTTGTTTGCTAAATAACAATCCAGTAGCTTCCGGTCACTAAATCCAGTTGACAGTTTCTCCAAATTTTAGATTATTTACCAAATTTAATTTTCACAGCAGCTAGGGTAAAATTTGAACTCACATATCTGAATTGTTAGTCCATCTTCTGGGTAACTAGTCCAATAATACAGATTAGCTTTATTTGTCATGTGTACATTGAAACATCAAAATGAATCACTTGAGTCACCGACCAGCACAGTGCAAGGTTGTGCTGGGGGAAGCCTGCAAGTATTATCATGCTTCTGGTGCCAACATAGCATACCGTCAACTTACTAACACTACTCAGTATGTCTTTGGAATCTGTGAAGAAACAAGAACACAGAGGAAACCATGTGGTCATGGGGAGAACGTACAAACTCATTCCAGTTGCAGGAATCGAACCCCTTTGGCCACTGATATAAAGCGGGCCAACTGCCTCACTAGTGTGTTACCCAACACCACCATTTTTGTAGTACTCTGTTCACCTGATGGAGCAATCCATGTACATACTCCCAGGCTTGCATTGTTGATGTCTGAAATTCTGTGGGAAGCACAGCAGCCATATGCCTTGATTACTCTTTCCATTGTTCAAAGGTCAAATTTAATGTCAGAATATATACAATATACATCCTGAAATGCTTAATCACAATGCATTGTGATTAAGATTGCACTGATTTTCAACTTCCTTGCTAAGTAGCTGCAGCAGATCTCTGTGATCTCTCTCAATTTTCTGCTTATCACTGCCTCAGTGGGGCTATATCAAGTATTCACAAAAAAATTATTTCATGGGTGGAACGTGTCACCACAGCCAATAAGAATTGCCACCATTTCTATCTTGTTACAAGTCCAGAAAGCAACTGAAAGTATTCACAAGCCTCTCAAGGAATCAAATGAATATGACCTTTTTAATCAACAAAAAAAAGTCTCCAATTGTCTAATGTTCAGGCGATACTTCTCCTTCACCATCAAAGCAGACTAGACTCCCAGGTGTTTTTGGTGGCCAGTACAATCTTGGGAAAATTGTGGTTACTCTGGACTTCATTGGTTCCTCTCACTAGTACAGAGGATGAGCATAGATATCATGAGGATGATGAAACACTAGGACCATTGTTGAAAGAAGAGATTCCACTGCTTACATCAGTTGTAGGATACCTCATAGTATGCACAAGTGGCTGCACGACCCAGCACCAGAACAAATGGAAAAAAAATCTAGAGTCAAAAACTCATGAGACAAAGCCTAAATATAACAAAAAAAGCAGCAGTTTTGACTACTGGCATCAGCATCATATCCCAGCTGAAATAAGTGGTCAGACATGATATGAGGCTTCCCTTGTAAGTAATTTCTAAAAAATGAAGTGCAAAATCAGAATTCCCAAAGCAAACCCAAATAGCAGTCTACACCAGGGTTTTTCAACTGGAGTTCCGTGAGAGGTCGTTAGGGGCTCCGCAAGAGATCGTGATTAAAAAAGTATTGTTCTTTGAACTTAGTGTAACATGCCACGCTAGTGCTTGCAGTGGTGGTTAGTGACCGAGCAGTCCCATTAGCAATCTCGTTCGAGGTCTCTCAGCCCAGTATGGCAATGCGCAGTAGGACTATATTTATTCTCAAATTTTAATGTGAGACAGGGGAGGCCGTTGATAATTGGTGGGCATTGTATTGCACGGAGGGGGACGACGACAGGCTGTTAATTATTGAGCATTTATTGAGCACTGTATTGCATGGAGGGAAAGCTGGTAGGCTAATGGTGAGCGCTGTATTGCATAAAGGGGAGGATGGTAGGCTGATCATTGGTGAGCACTGTATTGCACAGAGGGGAGGCTAGTAGACTGATGGTGCCCGGAGGATTGGGAAATTTTCATTCTAAAGACAGTCTACTGTGGTGAGTTTTGAAGAAGTGTGAGATGGAAGAGGCAGATTCTCGGCCTAGGCCTAAGGACAATTCTGATAAGGTTAATGATGAAGAATTACTTCACTGCAATGAAGTAATGCAGTAAGCCTGGGTTCAATGAGTACTCCTGGCTCATTAAGTGGTGCTGCAGCTGGAACCTCTCCACTTCCCTGAGCCCCCTCGAAACCCGTGGGATAGGATGGGGAGCAGTCTCCCTTGCAGCTAGAGTACCATGCCCTCCACTCCACCTGTTGAGGAGCACCTTGTCTGGATTAAACTAGACCCAAACCCTCAACAGCTCTCAGTAAAAGTGAGGCAGTTCTCTCAGAGCAGTGCAGTTGATGCTGTCCACTGGAAGCTGTGTGTCCTCCTGCAGGCAGTGTCCCCAGTGGAGAAAGTGTGTCACCGGAGCATGCCATTTCGGAGGGTGGTCGGTATATAGGTATCTCTGCAGGGACGCGAGGCAGAGAGCCGCCAGCACATTACCAATGACTGACCTCTGCAATTGGAAAACTCAGGACTGCAGCAGAGACCCAATGCCTTCTGTTGCCCCAGAAGAATTCCACAGTTCTCTTCTGGGTCCTGGATACAAAAGCAGTGGGCAAGACTAAAGTAATCAGCTGGTACCATATCTTTACAATGAAAGCTACTTATCAATGGATTTTACATGGACTGGTGAACCAAATTGTCCTGTTCCATTGTGCCCCGTCTGTGGCAAACAAGTTCCAAATGTAGCAATAGCTCCAGCAAAATTGAAAAGACACTTCACCGCAAATCACAGCCACGTAAAAGTGCTGATTATTTTAAATGACTACTAGAATCTCAAAACAGATTAAAGCTTTCGAAAATAAAGTCACAGTCAGTGAAGAGATTCAGGAAGCAAGTCACTTAGTAGCTTTAAGACCAGTTCACTCAATAATGTTTAAAAAACTGTGTGAAAACCTGGACAAACAACACACCAATCACCTGCTACATATGGAAATCCGATGGCTTAGCAGCAAAAGAGTTCTCAACAGGGTGCTTGAGCTAAAAGGTCAATTGAATTGCAGGAGTACTTTCAAGAAAATAGTAGGCCAGATTTTGCTAAGTGCTTTGGAGATGAAGAATGGCTGTAGAAACCAGCCTCCTTAACAGACATTTTTCATCATATGAACCAGTTCAACAAGTCTCTGCAAGGGCCTGGAAAAAATGTCTTGACTTCAATGACGAGATTCTTGGATTTAAAAAGAAACTGAATCTTTAGAAAAACCATGCTGCAAAAAGAAATCTTGAAATGTTTCCACTGCTGCTTGGGCTTGAGAGTGAGGAAGGGTATCAGAAAGTCTCGAGTCTTATTGAAAACCACCGGAAGAACTGCAGAACAGAACTGTACAGTATTTTTCATCCCTTTCAACATAAGTGTATGACTGGGTGAGAGACCCTTTCTCTCAATCTACCGCTCAGTCTGAGAACTTGACTTTGACTTTGAGAGAAGAGAAAGAACTTTGTAAGCTGTACTCTGATCATGCACTCGTGATGAGATTTACTGATCTGCCCCTGGACAAGTTCTGGCTTTCTGTGAAAGAAGAGTATCCTGCCATTCATAGGAAAGCAATGAACATTTTGCAGCAGTTTTTAACTTCTTACATGTGCAAGCAAGTTTTTTTCTTTTTTTAACAAGCATCAAGAGCAAGGACAACGATCATCTCCTTTCAGTTGAAGGTGAAATCCGTACATGCTTATCTCAAGTTTGACTCAGAACTGAGAAATTTATTACGTTTGCCTTATGAGTTTTTAGAATTTATGAAAGAGAAAGGAAGAGATTAATTTCAAAAAAGGTAAACTAAGCTTAACTACGGTACCTGTTTTTTTTTCAAGAAAGGTTGGCTAAAAATTCATTCTCCACTCAAAAGAGCACTGACAATTATTTTTAATTATATTTTAACAACTTTCTGATCACGCTAATGTACTGTGAGCTCTAGACTCGAGACCCTCAGACCTGAAAATAATTTCAAGGGTTCCTCCAGGGCAAAAAGGTTGAGCAAGGCTGGTAACACAGTTCAAGAGTTACCAAAAACAGTAAATATCACTAATCAAGGCAGGGGAGCTCAAATTATATTTCTTCACATACTGTGTTGCAGGTCCACCTACACTCAATACCAGAATCAGGTTTAATATCACTGGCATATGTTGCGAAATTTGTTGTTTTCTGTCAGCAGTATATTACAATACATAATAATTTTTAAAACTAAGTATATATTAAAAAAATAAGTAAGTCGAGCAAAAAGAGAGGGGAAATAGTGAAGTAGTGTTCATGGATTCATCATTCATTCAGAAATCTGATAGTGGAGAGGAAAAAGCTATTCCTGAAATGTTGAGCACGAGTCTTCAGGCTGCTGTACCTCCTCCTTGATGGTAGCAATGAGATGGCATGTATGAGTGATACAGATTGATGCCTCCTCTTTGAGGGTGCGTTCAATGCTGGGGAGGTTGGTGCCCATAATGGAGTTGGCTGGGTTTACAACTTTCTGTAGCTTCTTCCAGTCCTGTGTGGTGGCTGATCCATACCAGATGGTGATACAGCCAGTTAGAATGCTCTCCACATACATCTGTAGAAATCTGCAAGTGTCTTTGATGACATACCAATTCTCCTCAACCTCCTAATGAAATATAGCCCCTGTCATGCTTTCTTTGTAATTACATCAATTAGATGGTCATGAATGAATATCTCATTCAAATTACTGATGTAATACACTTAACTCTTCATACATTAGTGCAATGAGGTAAAAATAGTCACACAGCTATGATGAAAAGGATTGCAATGTAAACATTAAATATGCAGGTGATAATATGTAGTCATTATATGGTATACTATCTTGTTAAACATTAAGCTGAAACAAATTTCTATGTATTACTAATCCAGAGAGAAAACGTGAAATTGGCAGATTACTGCAAAGTGCATAATTTTTGTAGTTGTAATAAAGCCTATACTTCCTCCCGGTGGAATGTGTGGATTTTCCCTGGGTGCTCCAGCTTCCTCCCACAAAGCAAAGACATACCAGGAAGGTTGACTGTGACTGTAACCTGCCCCCTGGTGAGGGTTAACAGGGGTTGTAGGGTGTGTGGCTCGACGAGCCGGAAGGCCTACTCCACGTTGTATTGCTGAATGATAAATAAATAAATAAATCTCGAGCATGATTGTCATTTAAATCTTTTGCCACAGAAGACCGTTAGTTGTTAGTAAATCACAATCAACATTGAGCCATAAGCAGATGCACAAGGTGATCTGGTTATCCTTTAAAATGCTGCATTCTTACCTAAAGTCTACTTGCACAAGTAAGGCTGAACAACATGCTTTTATTTTACATTATTCCTTCTCTCAGATCAATACCTACCAGACTACACTTTAAAGTTGACATTCAGCCAATTAAGTCTCATAATAAAAGGAAGTTAAATTGTTTTAACAAGAGTAAAACAAACAATCTGAAGTATAAAAATTGAGTGTAACATCTATGGAGAGTGCAAAAGAATTAATATTTCAACTCAATGACCCTTCATAAGTACACTGTTCCAGGTTGCTGATTTTTCATCAGATTGACGTTTACTATGTTCTCACAGCCACAGAGGTTACATGACCGAAGTACTTTCAAACGTTTCTGATTTTATTTCAAGATTTCTACCAATCACAATTTGTTGTTTTTGTTTCCCAGAAGCAAATCTAGAAAAGGGGAATAGTATAACAAAAATAGAACAGCTATTGAATCAGAGACCATGATTTGAAAAATTAAAAAAATTAAAATGCTAATACTTCATTTCAGCCATGCAAGCTGTCAGCATTTGGCCAAACAGTAATTTTATTCTGAATCTATTGTTTCATGGGGAAAAGTTGCATAATATTAAAAGCAGTAATGAGAAGTATTGCAACTTTAATATAAAACACCGCATAGGTTACTTTCAATGATAATTAGAGTTGCATTTAATTTCTGAAAGTCACTATAACACCATGGCAAAGCTCCAACTTCAAATTGAAGATACAGAAAGAGTTCCAAGCATACAAAAAATTAAGCTTTGAGGAAATTAATATTATTATAATTTCATATAAACCCCTACAGAATATCAAAATACAGAAATTTTAGCAAATTCCATTTGCCTAAAACATACAGTCGGCCCTCCTTATCCACGAGGGATTGGTTCTGGGACCCCTCGCGGATACCAAAATTCGCGGATGCTCAAGTCCCTTTTTCAATCTGTCTCAATGCAGTGGTCCTTAGGACCCAGCAGAACCCCAGGTCTTATTTAACCTGTCTCAGTGTGGTGGATATTAGGACCCGGCGGCAGAACTCTGAATCTGCAGTGTTTCTGTTCACGAAATAATCACGATCACGATTGAAAATAAAGTGGAAATAATAAAGCAATCGGAAAGAGGTGAAATGCCATTGGTCATTGGAAAAGCGTTAGGCTACGTCGGTCAACGATCGGAACAATTTTAAAGGATAAAGTGAGAAAGGCTCTGCCCCGATGAAAGCTACAATTATTACTAAGCAATGCAGTGGTTTAATTATTGGGTTTTGGGTTTTTGATCCTCCACATCAACCCGGCATGGTGGAGAGCGCGTTGGGGAGAGATCTGTCCTGAGTCCTGAGAACTTCCATTCCCGAACCTGGCACTGAAACATACATTCTTAAGTGTTTTATATGCATAGAAAGGTAAAATATATACTACACACTAAGGCAAACGTTTGACTAACTGATGCTAAATAATACCGGATGTACCTATTCTGACTTACTTAGTAAGAGAACTTCTGATTTTTTTCGATCCTGATCCATGATAACCCACGCACATCCTCCTGTATACTTTAAATCATCTCTAGATTACTTATAATACCGTAGATGTCGGATTATAAGCCGCTACTTTTTTCCCATGCTTTGAACAGCATTGAACATAGCGGCTTATAATAAGGTGCGGCTAATAGAAAGTTTTTTCCCATGCCGCCAAAACATTTTGCCTCGTAACAGTAGACCAATAAAATTGATGAGTAGTTCACAGAGGTCCAATGAAATTGTACGATAAATCAAGCGCACTTCACAAATTATTGTAAATCAGCCATTTGTACTCACCCTCATCAACATGGAAAACACTCGAAGAAAAGCATATGATGCAGCTTTTAAGTTAAAGGCAATCAATCTGGCGGTTGAACAAGGAAATCGAGCTGCTGCGCGTAATCTTGGCATACATGAATCGATGGTGAGACGGTGGAGATTTAATTTGGGACTGCCGCTTCAGGTCAGGAATGGCTCACGTGATATTAGACAGCAGTACAAGGGAGGGAGGGAGCGAAACTGAGGATTCCGCTGCACAAAAACAGTAAAACTCGTGTGTGAATGGTATCGGGCCAATAAGGACACAAGTGTCCGATGTTACCAAATACCGGTAGGTATAACAAAGTTTAGCCTTACCAAATATGTGTAGCGAGGGTTTGGTTTGGGGGAAAAAGGAGTATAAATAAGAGCAGAATGTAAGGGGAAGGCAAAACGCGTTCTGCAATAAAGCCACGCTGCACTGTAATCCGGTGTTGGTTGTCTCTCTTCCAAAACGAACACAGGGCAGAATTTGAAGCCCAACACGTGTAATATCTTTCTGTGTAAATATCTCATATTACAAGCGGCCGAAAATCCGGTCCGCCGGAAATCCAGTGCACCGAAAATCCGGTCCGCCGGAAATCCAGTGCGCCGAAAATCCGTTCCGCCTGAAATTCGGTGCGGCCTAAAATCCGAAGCGGCCTGTATAATAAAAAAAATGATTTTATTTCTAAAATTAGAGCCAGCGGCTTTTAATCAGGTGCGCTCTGTAGTCCGGAATCTACGGTACCTAATACAATGTAAATGCTATGTAAAATAGTTGTTATACTGCATAATGACAAGAAAAAAAAGTCTGTACAGGCTCGAACAACAAGTGCTGGAAGAGCAACCTCCAGGTTTTCACGATTCGTGGTTGGTTTAATTCGTGCATGCGGAATTTACGGATAAGGAGGGCCGACTGTATAAGTTATTTTTTCCCACCCAAATAACTGGTCATCAAGCTTCTTTCAAATAAGTAATTACAAACCCCATTTCCAGAAAAGTTGGGATATTTTCCAAAATGCAATAAAAACAAAAATCTGTGATATGTTAATTCACATGAACCTTTATTTAACTGACAAAAGTACAAAGAAAAGATTTTCAATAGTTTTACTGACCAACTTAATTGTATGTTGTAAATATAAACAAACTTAGAATTTGATGGCTGCAACACACTCAACAAAAGTTGGGACAGAGGCATGTTTACCATTGTGTCACATCACCTTTCCTTTTAAAAACATTTTTAATCCTTTTGGAACTGAGGATACTAATTGTAGTAGATTTGCAATTGGAAATTTTGTCCATTCTTGCTTGATATAAGACTTCAGCTGCTCAACAGTCTGTGGTCTCTGTTGTCTGATTCTCCTCTTCATGATGCGCCATACATTTTCAATAGGAGATAGATCTGGACTGGCAGCAGGCCAGTCAAGCACACGCACTCTGTGTCTACAAAGCCACACTGTTATAGCCCATGCAGAATGTGGTCTCATTGTCCTGCTGAAATAAGCATGGACGTCCCGGGAAGAGACGTCGCCTTGATGGCAACATATGTCTCTCTAAAATCGTAATATACGCCTCAGAGTCAATGGTACCTTCACATACATGCAACTCACCCATGCCCTGGGCACTGATGCACCCCCATACCATCACAGATGCTGGCTTTTGCACCTTTCGCTGGTAACAATCAGGATGATCGTTTTCATCTTTGGCTCGGAGAACTCGACGCCCATTTTTTCCGAAAACTAGCTGAAATGTGGACTCATCTGACCACAGCACACGGTTCCACAGTCTTTCGGTCCATCTGAGATGAGCTCGGGCCCAGAGAACTCGCCGGCGTTTCTGCATAGAGTTGATGTATGGCTTCCTCGCGTAATACAGTTTCAAGTTGCATTTCTGGATGCAGCAACGGACTGTGTTAAGTGACAATGGTTTTTCGAAGTACTCCCGAGCTTGCAAAGACTGAGCCTTTGATGGACGCTACTTTTATACCCAGTCACGATACCTCACCTGCTACCAATTAGCCTGCTTAATGTGGAGTCTTCCAAACCGGTGTTACTTGAATATTCTGTGCACTTCTCAATCTTATTTTAACTCTGTTCCAACTTTTGTTGTGTGTGTTGCAGCCATTAAATTCTAGATTTGTGTATATTTACAAAATACAATTAAGTTGGTCAGTAAAACTATTGAAAATCTTTTCTTTGTACTTCTGTCAGTTAAATAAAGGTTCACGTGAATTAACAGATCACAGATTTTTGTTTTTATTGCATTTTGGAAAATATCCCAACTTTTCTGGAAATGGGGTTTGTAAAAATAGCTTGTGGCTAAACGTTTAAGTTTAACATAATACAAAGAAAATACCATTTTTACCACAAGGTGCAATACAAGATTGTGTGCTTAGCCCCTATCTTACTCACTTTATACTTCTGTGAGGCTAAGCAAGCTCCAATGCAATATTCAACTTTGCTGAAGACACCACTGTCGTTGGCTAAATCTAAGGTGGTCACAAATCAGCATATAGTAAGGATATTGAAAAATCTGGCTGAATGATGCCATAACAACTTCTCAGTCAATGTCAGCAAGACAAAGGAGCTGATTATTAACTTCAGTTGGAGGAGACCGGAGGTCTGTGAACCAGTCCTCATCAGGGGATCAGAGGTGGAGAGTGTCAGCAACTTTAAATTCCTCGGTGTCATTATTTCAGAGAATCTATCCTGGGTCCAGCACATAAATGCCATTATGAAGAAAGCGCAACATCTCTACTTCCTTAGAAGTTTGTAACAATTCAGCATGTCATCTAAAACTTTGACAAATTTCTATAGATGTTAGATGGAGAGCATACTGACCTGGTATGGAAAAACCAATGCCCTTGAACTTAAAAAAATCCTACAAGAAGTAATGGATATGGTCTAGTCCATCATTGGTAAAGTCCTCACCATCACTGAACCCATCCACATGGAGTGCTGTCACAGGAAAGCAATATCCATTGTCAAGGACCCCCACCATCCATGCTCTCTTCTTGCTGCTGCCATCAGGAAGCTGGTACAGAAACCTCTAGACCCACACCACCAGGTTCAGAAACAGTTATTACCCATCAACTGACATGCTCTAGAACCAGAGCAGATAACTTCAATTGCCCCATCACTGAACTGTTCGCACAACCTATGGATTCACATTCAAGGACTCGTCATCTCATGTTTTTGATATTTATTGCTTCTTTTTCCCTTTTGTATTTGCACAGTTTGTTGTCTTTTGGTCATTGGTCGTTTGTCCGTTCTGTTGGGTGTGGGCTTTCATTGATTCTATTGTGTTTCTTGGATTTACAGTGTATGCTCGAAAGAAAATGAATCTCAGGGTTGTATTTGGTGACATATGTTCTTTGATTATGTTTACTTTTTGAAAATTGACATCATTTCCAAATTGTTATATCATTTCAACCAATTAAGGAAAACTAAATATTGCAGAATTCAAAAGAAACATTTTAATGAATTTAATGGAATACATCTCACATTAAGGAAACTTCATGCAGGAAAATAGCAATATACAAAAAACAAATGAAGTAGAAACTAAGTCTCTTTTGATGAGGGAAGAATGCATTCTGATTTTTGCAAGACAAACTAGCTAAAATGTTAATTGGCTTTACAAGTGTTAAAATTTAGTAATACAGCGGATTCTGGCAAACTGGGGCAGCTACTTATTTGGGACACCTCTTATGGAACAAAAACAAGTGAGCAAGTTGACTGGAGAGCATGGGTCGGCTCAATTTCCGAGGCTCCGTTCAAAGGAGTGGCAGTCGGTGGCGCTGAAGTGTGAATGGTGTGGGGATGTTGGGAAATAGCGTAAGTTCAGGTGGTGGGGAGGATCTGCAAAAGGAACTGGAAATGGAGGCTCAGGGGAGTGCAGGTAGGCGGGAGCAGGTTGGAATGAAGTTGAATCTAGATCTGGAAAATGGAAAAGGAAACATAATATTGGAGTAATTTGAAGTAATGGAGAGGAAGGGCAGGATATTTTGGGGAAAAAAGGGAGATTAAGATATTGTTTAAATTTGACCCGGATCAGTCTTCTTCTGTCAATCCCATTAAATTAACTAGAGTTGAAATCTGCTAAAATGGATATAGACTGTGCTTGTACTTTGAGAGGAGGTAATGTGTTAACCGTCTGAAAAGTTAAGAAAGCACGAGAAGGCATTACGTATGAAGACTTTGCTTGGCAAAAAGATAGTATCCATGTTACCTTATAAAAATAGAGTTATTAGGGGGTGATGTTATGGGTGTTCCTGTGGGATTTCAATAGAAGAGGTTAAATCTCATTTATTGTGAGGTAAGGTTAAGAAAGTAAAGAAATTACAAGTAGTTGGAAATGGGGGGAAAGGGATGGATAGTTTATCTGTATTGATTTATTTTGATGAGGCAAAGTGCACTGATAAAGTTAGTTTAGGGTATGTTAGTTATAATGTACAAGCTTATTTTCCACCGCTCAGATGTTATAAATGTCAGAGATTCGGACTATTAGAACAATTTTTAGGCTTAGCACATTTATATTTAGCAAATGACTTTGGCTACCAGTTATCACAACTGAATATATATTGTGGATTTGACTTGAAGTGCAGCTCCGAACAATGGGTTCCTAAAAGTCATGAATCTCAGACCAGACAATGGTGATTAAAGTTCATTTGGATGTCTGTGGTGTGCGTGCAAATATGGAGGTGTGAAGTTTCTGTGTAGTTTCAAAGATGGCATTATCCATACTTTGTAAATATGGAATTGTGTAACACATAAAATACCAAGCCTCATGTTGGGCCAGAAAGACCTTTTGACTGATAGCATCTCTGTATGATCCCTAGTGTACCTTGTTCTGTCAATTAAAAAAGCTGCTTTGTATCTATCAGTACTTTTCTCCAGTGACTTCATTCATGCAACAACAAGGGCGTGTTGTGAGAGTATGTTGTGGGAAACTAAGGTTCAGTACGTGTGGCAGGGAACATAAGTGTGAAGATTGTGGAGAAGGCGTGAAGTTTAACTGTTGTCATTGTGGAGAACATATTGCAGCTTATAGAGGATGTGAAATGCTTCTGAAGGCAGCTGAAGTTCAACAGGTTAAAAGTACAGTTAGGTGTGTCGAATACAGAGGCCTTGCAAAAATTTAAACTGAACGTTGATAAAGTATTACCAGTCAGAGAATAGACGGCGAAGTAAGTAAATACATGTTGGTATCACAGTTGTCTTTCTAAAGATACATTACTAGTTGATAAAATGGAATTTGTGATGTTTATAATGAATGTGGTGAACTGAACTGCTCAGACATCTAGTCACACTAAGAAAATTAAAATTATGAAAGCTGCTGAAGTACCTTGGTATAACTGGTGTTGGGTGGGAAGCTGTAAATGAAGCTCTGATGTATCTGTATTATAGTATACTTGTGAAGGTAGACACAATGGGATTAATAATATTGCAATGGAATGTGAGAAACCTGATTTCTAATGGTCATGACTTTAAAAAGTTTATTTCTGATCTGTCAAATCCTCCTGATGTTATATGTATTCAGGAAACCTAGTTGTTACAACATTTGAGTCTTTCTTCGCAGGATTATATTGTAATTAGATATGAAAGGTTAGTTGGTAGAAGAGGTGGTGTTGCCAGTTTTATATGGAAAGGGATAGGATGTAGAGGTGTGGATGTGAATGAAGCGCATGAGGCACATTTAGGAGGTAGGATTTTGGTCAAGCAAATTGGGAGAAGTTTAAGGTGCACTGAAGAGTGTGCAGAGGCAATTAGGAGGAAAATAAGGTGTTTAGGAAAGTTAAGAAGTATTAATCTCTGTGACCTTATTATGTATAAAAGGGCACAGGCTGTGGTGAGGAAAGTGGTTAACGGTGAAAAAGATTTACTGGAGGTCATTGTGTGATAGCACTGGGAGGGACATTATGAGAATGTGTAGAAGGGGTGGGCGAGGGTTAAGTGTAGCAAAATATGTAGACAGGATCGGGAAAGGATACATCATTGGGGAAGTGTAGTAGAACTGGGAAGAGGTAGCTAAAATAAGATTCCAGACAGCATGTGGCAACCACAAAGAAGAGGAACCTTGCGACCACAAGACAATGTGTTCGGCAAAGTATTTTGAGCTATATACCTATTTCGAGTGTTTTGCTTGTGTCCATACCTATTCCAAGTATTACGCTTGCGTCTATGCTTATTCTGAGTATTTCGCGTGCTTAGCTATGCAATAGCCAATCAATTGATGAATTTGAATCGGTAACCATATTTGCGAATGTAGTACCCTGCTTTTGGGTCTAAGTATGACCTTTGTAAACCAACAAATTGGGAGTTGGCTACCTTACGCCCAAAGTGCGTGGGACTGCGAACTCCTCTCTAAATAAAAACCGTTTCAGAGGTAATTTCGTGTCTCTGGTGTTTTTCCTCAACTGAGCAGGTTAATAATTTCAGGTTGACAATTTGGCGAGCTGAGCCAGCAGCCAAACGGTTGGCAGTTCAAGATCTGGTGTAAGAGATCGGCGGGCAGGTACGAGCGGGTTGAGACGGAAGGGCCCTCCGAGAGATTTTTCTCGGTCTCTCTTTCCCTCTCGGACTCCCCGTTCCGACCCCTTTGGCTCCGGCTGACCATCCTACGGCCTCCACGGACCAAACGGAGAACCTCAGTAGGGAGACACGGATAATGGGTAAGAACTGCGTAGAAGTTGGGGTTAGAGGCCCCTGGTTTAAGAGTTTGGGTTCAAGTCCCCTGGTATAGGAAGCGGGGTTAGAGTCCCTGCGTGGGGTTTGGGGTTGGAAGCTCTGGAGCAATACATATTTAATTTGATTAAGGTCTGGTTCCAACATCTAACTGAAACCGCATCCTGCCTTAGACTGGTTGTTAAGAGCAGAAATCTGCCACGCGAAGGTCAGGAAACTGAACTGGATGCGAGAGTAAGTTACCAAAATGGGCCAGACTCTAGATAAATCAGGACCAAATACGCCATTATGGAAAATGTATAAAGAATTCCCGGAAAACGAGACAGATTTATGGAGACTGAGAGCGCGGATGAATAAGAAGTTGGGGAATGAATTTTGGCCATTAGGTGGAACCTGGGATCTTGAGCAGTGTAAGCGAGCAGAGAGACAGGTGTGGCGACAGAATGTCTCACAGAAATGGAAAGATCTAATTACGCGTTGGTATACCGTGGCCAGCAGACTTAATGAGCGCTCCCGCCAGACCTCCTGGGAGGTGAATGCAAAAAATAGAAAGATACCCATCAATGATAGTAACGGAAAACCCAGGGGCTGGCCGGTACTGAAGGCCTTATGTGAAATCTATGATGAACAGCGTAGGATTGATGATCATAATGTAAAACTTGGTGATAAAAGGCTGGCACCGGGTATGACTGGGCTGCAGACCCTATTTGACCCTAATGAGGACACTGAGGAGGAGGAGGAGGAGCAGCAGGTCCCTTCGCCTGCGGGGGCTGCGAATCCCATCCCGACTGTACCTTCAGAACCTTCTGCTCCCCCTGTGCCCTTGACCCATGATCGTCCCCCCACCCTTATGCACTCCCAACCCCAAGTCCATGATTCACCGACCCCATTGCGGCCCGTACCCGAGCTAAAACCAGGAAAGGGGACACACAAGGTACTAAACCTGCGACCCCTAAGAACCGCATGGTTCGTAAATGGACAACAAGACGGCACCTCTATGTGGGTGATGGCCCTTTGATAGACCCCTAAGGGGACGAGTTTGACCCTGACTCAGACTCTACCACCTCCAGTGATGGTACTGACCCCGAGGATAATCCTGACGCAGCCCTTGTTCGAAAGTACCCTGATTGGCCCTACTCCACCAAAGATCCAGGTAGATCCAAGCCCCCCCCCCCCCCACCCGACAGATGCCAATGCGAGAGGTCCCTAACCCTCGTCACAATCCAGCCCAGGCTGAGGATGCTGTGCAAAATCCCTTGACGGTTTCTGTGTATACCCCCGAAGCCCAATGAAATGCTGGTAGTGATGCAGGGCGCTCCGGACAGAAAGCAGAAACTGGAGCAGTTTATTGAATATTTGCTAAGTACTATTAAGATCTACAGGGTGACCCCAAGGGATCTTTTTTGTTTCCCTGCATCAACCAGTGACGGTCTACTCTTCCCATGCGGTAACTGCCCTTCTAACCATGCACCAACTCAACATCTCACTCAGGCGCGACTCAGCCGCCATGAGATTGCTCTTCTCCATAATCCGTTGCTGACGTTCCCCTACTGTACCACACCTAACCCTGCTACCTTTGTCGATCACCCGCCTGACCTTCTATCCGAGCCTCTCTGCTCCTGCGTAGACCGAAACCACTTCCTCATTTCCCCGCGGCCAGACCTCCAGGACATTGAGTTCGACAATCCGGACCTGATACTTTTTGTGGACGGCTCGTCCTCTGTCTCCCCAGATGGTGTCCGGCAATCAGGTTATGCCATTGTGACCCCACACACCACCCTGGAGGCGGCAACCTTCCACCCACCATTCTCGGCCCAACAGGCTGAACTTTCCGCCCTCACTCGCGCATGCATCCTCGCCTCGGGTCAGATAGCAAATATTTACACAGATTCACGCTATGCATTTGGGGTCGCTCACGATTTTGGCACACTATGGGCGCAGCGGGGCTTCCAAACATCGGCTGGCAAAAGCAATGCCAACGGCCCCTACATTGACAATTTGCTCAAAGCCATCCAGCTCCCCGGTAAGCTTGCTATTATAAAATGTGCCGCCCACTTATCCGATGACTCTCCCATTAGTAAAGGCAATGCCAGAGCAGACCTGACAGCCAAGCGAGGCTCCTCCTCTAAAACAGTAACTGTGGATTCGGCCCCACGCCTTCTGCCTGCCAGGCAGCCGGTTGATAGCCCAGGCATATCCGACATCGCACGATTACAGGGGGACGCCCCGCGACAGAACTTGATGTTTGGAAAAAACATACGGTAGTTGTATTATTAATAACGCAACGGGCCTCTGGCAGACCCCAGCAGGCCAGATTTGTATTCCTGATACTCTCCTGCCTGTCCTGGTCGACCGCCTCCACTCTGACACTCACCTCGGCCAGGAGGGAATGTGTATGTTGTTATTAAAAACATGGTGGTCCCCCAGTTTGAATGAGGCAGCGGAGAGACGGGCAAGGGGTTGCTTAATTTGCCATAAAGTAAACCCGGGTAAATCTATTAGATGTGATAAAGGGTGCACCCCAACCCCAGCAGGACCGTTTGACACATTACAAATGGACTTTATTGAGTTACCCAAGGTGAATTGTTACAGGAGCGCCGCAGGGAACCGTACTCTCTCCAGTCCTGTTCACCCTGTACACATCAGACTTCCAATATAACTCGGAGTCCTGCCATGTGCAGAAGTTCGCTGATGACACGGCCATAGTGGGGTGTGTCAGGAATGGACAGGAGGAGGAGTATAGGAAACTGATACAGGACTTTGTGATATGGTGCAACTCAAACTACCTGCGTCTCAATATCACCAAGACCAAGGAGATGGTGGTGGACTTTAGGAGATCTAGGCCTCATATGGAGCCAGTGATCATTAATGGAGAATGTGTGGAGCAGGTTAAGACCTACAAGTATCTGGGAGTACAGTTAGACGAGAAGCTAGACTGGACTGCCAACACAGATGCCTTGTGCAGGAAGGCACAGAGTCGACTGTACTTCCTTAGAAGGTTGGCGTCATTCAATGTCTGTAGTGAGATGCTGAAGATGTTCTATAGGTCAGTTGTGGAGAGCGCCCTCTTCTTTGTGGTGGCGTATTGGGGAGGAAGCATTAAGAAGAGGGACACCTCACGTCTTAATAAGCTGGTAAGGAAGGCGGGCTCTGTCGTGGGCAAAGTGCTGGAGAGTTTAACATCGGTAGCTGAGCGAAGGGTGCTGAGTAGGCTACGGTCAATTATGGAAAACTCTGAACATCCTCTACATAGCACCATCCAGAGACAGAGAAGCAGTTTCAGCGACAGGTTACTATCGATGCAATGCTCCTCAGACAGGATGAAGAGGTCAATACTCCCCAATGCCATTAGGCTTTACAATTCAACCGCCAGGACTTAAGAACTTTTTAAAAGCTATTATTAATGCTTTTTGAGATAGTGATTTAGATGAATATCATATTTTTTACTGAGTTAAGTATTGTATGTAATTAGTTTTGCTACAACAAGTGTATGGGACATTGGAAAAAAAAAGTTGAATTTCCCCATGGGGATGAATAAAGTATCTATCTATCTATCTAAGTACTGTTTAGTTATAATTGATGTCTTCAGTAAATGGATTGAAGCCTTCCCCACAACGAACAACAAGGCTTCCACGGTAGTGCGAATACTGCTGAAAGAAGTTAATCCTCATTTTGGTATCCCACAAAGACTCTCATCTGATAACGGCCTGCACTTCATTGGGAAAGTAAACAAAGAATTCTGCGAAACACTAAAGATTAAACAACAATTCCACTGTGCCTATCACCCCCGAGCCGCAGGAATCGTGGAACGTGCAAACAGCACCCTGAAGGATAAACTAACTAAATTGACCCTTGAAACAGGACTAAATTGGCTTAAAGTCCTTCCCTTGGCACTGTATCACATGTGCATTACACCTCAAACCGGTACCGGGCTAACTGCTGGTGAAATACCGGTAGTTTACAGGCGCCCAAATAGAACCCCATGGGGCAGTGACCAGAACCCCCCACCAATACAAGTAGATCTACAAATGATGGGCGAGGAATTGCAGTGTTACCTCAAGCATTTAACTTTGTCTCTCAAGTTTCTACATACTCAGGTGAAGGAAGCCTCAAGACCTGTCCCTGACAGAGAAGGCGAGTGGCAGGGAGCAGAACCAGGAGATTGGGTGTTAATAAGGAACTGGGATCGACCCAAGCTGGGACCCCGGTGGAAAGGACTATACCAGGTCCTCCTGCAGACCCCCTCTGCTGTCAAGGTGAAGGGACAAGAACGTTGGATTCATCTGAGCGACTGCAAGCGCTGGACCTCGGACTCGCTAGAAACCACAGATAAATGAAGGGACTGATAAACGGACTTGATTGAACTGTTGTGTGTTTAAATTCCTTTTTCCTTGTGGTGCCACATCCTTGAAATTGTACTCTGGTAATGGAAGGTAGGATGCTCTTGGTTATCTATATTCTTTTAGGGATAGGGGGGTATAGGGCAAAGGTTGAGGGATGGCTGGACGAGGAACCAAAACCCCTAAAGAGATCGAAGGGGGACATTTCAAGGCAGAAAAGGGATTGGGGTTTCCCCAGAGGCCCCACCCTTGGAAGATCCTCCTCGGGGTTTATAAGTGGTAACTATTTCCAAAACGTGCACAAACGACTGTATGGCACTACAACCATCGTTTGCTATCCTCACCCCGCCAGTGTCTCCTCGCTCTTTACCATTTTCCCGCACTGGGATCGTGCCGATCAGCCCTTCCGATGTGCCCCCGCCAGCAAAACATTGCCTGAGGGAAAGAGGGTGGAACTCACCTATGACTCCTCCACGGCCCCTGTCGCGGACTGCCTATTTCCCCCGTCCATCAGTAAGCGGTCAAATCATGGACTCCTTCCGCGGATGAGAAAAGATCTCTGGTGGGAGGGGAATCCCAAGCCCCCGAAGGGTGACCGAGTATATGAGAACTGCTACTTCGGAACAGGGTGGGGATGTTCAGACGTGTATGTCTCGAATGACGTCACCTGCCTCTCCAAGCCCTGTAGGAAAAGGGAGTGTCACCCCACCAAGGACCCCTTAGGGATATCTTGCTCTTGCCATGAGACACAGTCAGCCCCTGACCCAGGGGGTGCAACTCCTTTGTGGGGAGGGGAACCGCACCCACCTCCTGGTCAATGATCATGTATTCCCACTACCTGACTACTGCAGTGGTACCAAACGAGCGTACCCCTCTGCCGGTGTGGGAGAGTGGAGCGACGACAAAAACCAAAAGGGTAAAGGTTGCACTGAGACCATGTATACCCTCCTGGGGTATTTTTTCTTCTATAACGGCATTGCCACCAACTTCCTGGAGTACCCTTACCCTTCCTCGGTGGCCTATGGCACCTTCCTCCCCACCGCGATCACTTGCCCTGGGACTTGGGGTCCCCTGTCCCGCCCGTCTGGGAGGTACAAGAGAGAGGTCTCCCAAGAATTTTGTGCAGATTACCAAGTCCTGCCTACCCTAACCGCAGGTCAGGTGGCACGGATATGGGGCAGCTGGATTTTTCTCTTTGGGGGCATCAGGAGCCGCTATGGCGGCCCACAATCGGAACTATCTAGCCTGTGGTCTCATGAGCCTCGGGAACGCCACCAGGGGAGCATTAAGACTCATAACTGACAGCCTTAACCAACTGCGGCTCTTCTCCACGCAAAACCGCTATGCACTTGATTACCTCCTCGCCAGGGAGGGTGGGCTCTGTGCTAGCGTAAAGGACAAATGCATAATGGGGCTAGACGATGCTACTGCCAACATAACGCGGTATATGAACAAAAAAGATGAACAGTTAGGATCCATTAAGAAAGGAACAGGTTGGGCGGGATGGGGGGGACTGGGGACTAAGTGCGTGGAAGGACTGCTTAATCAATGGGGCTATTTACGTGTTGACGGCTATTATAGGGATTTTTGTCTGTATCGCCATTGTCAAATGTGTCCCAAACCGCATGATTGTCTCGTTAGGGGACCTGCTGCCCGCTAAGCCACTGATGGTAGTATGGGCAACCGTCGAGGCCACCGAACTCCTCGAACCTGCACCAGAGGATTTTCACGATATTGATGAATGATCATTTCATGATCACAGGAGGGAATGAGAATGTGAAGAGGGTAAGGGGTACATGTAGAAGGGGTGGGCGAGGGGTAAGTGTAGCAAAATATGTAGACAGGATCAGGAAAGGATACGTCATTGGGGAAGTGTAGTAGAACTGGGAAGAGCTAGCTAAAATAAGATTCCAGACAGCATGTGGCAACCACAAAGAACAGGAACCTTGTGACCACAAGACAATGTGTTCAGCAAAGTATTTTGAGCTATATACCTATTTCGAGTGTTTTGCTTGTGTCCATACCTATTCCAAGTATTACGCTTGCGTCTATGCTTATTCCGAGTATTTCGCGTGCTTAGCTATGCAATAGCCAATCAATTGATGAATTTGAATCGGTAACCATATTTGCGAATGTAGTACCCTGCTTTTGGGTACAAGTATGACCTTTGTAAACCAACAAATTGGGAGTTGGCTACCTTACGCCCGAAGTGCGTGGGGCTGCGAACTGCTCTCTGAATAAAAACCGTTTCAGAGGTAAATTCGTGTCTCTGGTGTTTTTCCTCAACTGAGCAGGTTAATAATTTCAGGTTGACAATTAAACTTGGAGACATTTGGGAATGATTAAGTAAATGGAGGGGTTCATACACATAATAACATTACAATATTGATTAAAGAAGATAATATGATTGTTACTAAAACAGAGAAGGTTGCATTACTGGCTAGGTCATTTGCCGCAATTCATAATCAAGATAATTTAAGGGAGGAGGTTAAACAAGGTACCATAGAACCATAGAACATTACAGCACAGAAACAGGCCTTTTGGCCCTTCTTGGCTGTGCCGACCCATTTTTCTGCCTAGTCCCACTGACCTGCACCTGGGCTATATCCCTCCAAACCCCTCTCATCCATATACCTGTCCAAGTTTTTCTTAAATGCCAAAAGTGAGCCCTCATTTACCACTTCATCTGGCAGCTCATTCCACACTCCCACCACTCTCTGCGTGAAGCAGCCCCCCCAATGTTCCCTTTAAACTTTTCCCCCTTCACCCTTAACCCATGACCTCTGTTTTTTTTTCTCCCCTAGCCTCCGTGGAAAAAGCCTGCTTGCATTCACTCTATCTATACCCATTATAATTTTATACAGCTCTGTCAAATCACCCTTCATTCTCCTACGCTCCGGGGAATAAAGTCCTAACCTATTCAACCTTTCTCTGTAACTCAGTTTCTCAAGTCCTGGCAACATCCTTGTAAACCTTCTCTGCACTCTTTCAACCTTATTCTTCCTTCCTGTAATATCCTTCCTGTAATTAGGTGACCAAAACTGCACACAATACTCCAAATTTGGTATCACCAATGTCTTATACAACCTCACCATTACAGTCCAACTCTTATACTCAATACTTTGATTTATAAAGGCCAATGTGCCAAAAGCCCTCTTTACGACCTTATCTACTAGTGACACCACTTTTAGGGAATCTGTACTCCCAGTTCCCTCTGTTCTACTGCAGTCCTCAGTGTCCTACCATTTACCTAGGCATGTGGATGGTAGGTATAAGGTTTTAAGTGAATACCCTGAAGTGTTGGAAGCCAGCTGTAGCAATGATAGTATTAGTGATGTAGAGTTTTCTTTGTGTAAATCTAAGAAGGCTATTAATGGTGCAGGTCAGACATTCCTAGGAAAGGATGAATATATTTAAACATATATGTAAAATTGACAACTCTCTTGAAATATTAATTTTTAAAAATCATATTCGGAGGTTAGGCCATCTCGCTTCCTCATGAAAAATGGCAGTAGCAATGCCTATTCTAAAACCACAGAAACCCCCATCAGCTCCTTCTAGTTATAGACCAGTATCATTAATGTCCCATTTGTGTAAACTTATGGAACATATGGTAATAGAGCATTTGAATGATATTTTCGAAAAGAGAGGTGATATAGCATTTTATCAGAGTGGGGTTTGGGAGGGTAGAATGACATTGGATTCAATTTTACACTTGGAAGATGAAATTAGGAAAGCACAAGTGTATAAAGTACAGGTGTCCCTCACTTTATAAGTGTTCACTTTATGCCACTTCGCTTTTACAAAAGACCTACAATAGTAACCTGTTTTCGCATTACAAGGAGGATTTTCACATTTTGCGAAAGTTTTTCCCATATAAATTAATGGTTCTTCGCTTCACGCTTAAGAAAGATTTCATAGGAATGCTCTACCTTTGTAAAGGGGGGGGGGGGCACCTGTAATAGCAGTATTTTTTTGAAATTGATTTGAAACTATATGGTCAAACTCTTGAAGTGTCAGTGATAAGATTTCTAGGCATGTGGATGGTTAATAAGCTGACATTGTAGCACCATACCCATAAAATAATTGATAAATGTAAAAGAGCGTTAAATATTCTCAGGTGTCTATGTGAGTATTCTTGGGCACTACATGAAAATCTTTGTTGGCCATTTATATTTGTTTAATTAGATATGTGCTTGATTCTGGCTGTTTGGCTAATGGATCAGCTTCACCCTCAACTTTCAGATGTTTGGATGTGATTCAAACAAAGGCTTTAACATTGTGTCATGATGCAGTAACATTGTCCCCCATTTTGGCTTTACAGGTTGAAATGGGACAATTACCCTTACAGTTACGCAGGTTGAAGTTGATGTTAACATACTGGATTAATCTGAGGGGGCAAAGAAATGCCCTGTTAAAGGTGTGTTGGACAACTGTTGGGAACATCACAAGAAGAGTGTTTTTTTTTAGTTTTGGGTGGCTGGGTTCTTACCATGCTAGGAATATGGGTTTGCTGGATTGTGCAATATGCCCCACTGTAACTTTCTCAGTACCCTACCTTGGTTTTTACCAATTACTTTAGTTGATTTTAGGTTACATGGTGTAATGAAGTCTAAGAATTCTGATATGCCTGAGAGTCTATTGGTTCATCAATATGTTAAGGAAAATTATTATGATATGTTAACCATTTTTACTGATTGATCAAAGGATAATCAACTGGGAATGATGGTGTGGAAGTTTTGTGCTTGAATTACAGGTAACAATAAAAAAACACCTTATTTATCAGTGAAAACACTATTTATCAGTATATACAGCAGAATTGGTTGCCTTCATTTCAGGCTTACAGTGGGTGGAGAAAATTGTCCTTGCAAGGTGGTAATTTGTTGAGATTCTTTTTCAGTTTTGTTGAGTCTTAAAATTGGTCATTCAAGCAGGAGGTCAGATTTACTGTTGGAAGCTCGTCAAACTTTACTTCATAGTCAATGTATCAGTTTACATGTCTCTTCTTATGGGTTCCTGCACATACAGGTGTTGAGGGGAATGAGCAGGTTGATTGTTTAACTCAAAAAGCTGTTAAAAGTTCAACTGAATAACCACCTTCCACTTAGCAAATCAAATTCTAAGGGGTTGATAGGGTTAAGAATTAGGGGATTATGGAAAGACTTGTGGGATAATGGGCATAAGGGAAGACACTTTTACAGAATACACAAAACCTGGGTTGATGGGAGAAGGGGGTAAAAAAACGATTTCACTACTTCCAACAAGTCAGGAACTACCGAAGGATTTAAAGGTACTGATAATCAGCTTGAATGTTACAATGAAAATAAAGATCTGGAGGATACAGTTGTTGAAAACATTGTATGAAGGCTCTTGCCCTTGGAAGTCCAAGTCCATGGTACAAGTAATCATCACTAACTAGGGTCTTCCTTGGTTGCAGTGGATAACCATGTATTATGTGCTTATCATATCCTTCATTCTTCACAGAGCATTGCTGCTGGATCTCACTGTTGATCTCAACCATCCACTCCACTGGAGCTGACTTTACATGCTAGGACACGCATGTCCCTACTTCATCGGGGTATGAGGCTCGGCAGCTATCCTCAACTGGTTTAGCCCGATGTCAAAGCAATGTGTCAGGGTGTGGTCGCCGTTGAATGCAAATAACTACATAGAGCCACAGGTGAGAGCTGAGGGTCTGGTGAAGACAAAAGGTGAGTGAGCTGCTCCAGAATGGACATGACAAGCCCCTTCACCAGAGGTACACTCCCTCCATGGACACCCCATACACGGCAACATACACTGGATGAATTCCTCCGTCAATAACTATTAGGAACTAATACATGATTTTATAGTACTGTAGTAGCACTGGTAGTGTTCTAATTTGTTCCAATTTCATTTAAATGCATAATTTGCTACTCAGTTATACCTTTTTAACTACAGGTAATTGGGGCAGCAGCAATTGGGCCAATATGTATTGGTTCGGATGTGCACCAATTAACTGCAATTCCCTCTATTCAGCATTACACATTATTGCTGATTCCATGGTTGACCATAAGAAGAAGAATACTTTCCACTTTTAAAAAGTACACATGTACACAAGTAACAGTTAATGTCCGGTTGAGACTCCAACAAATAAAAGTAAAATTATCGATTAGGTGCATAATCACTTTATAAAGGAAGCACTGGCCTATTGTTGGTGAAACCTTCGAATTCAAGAGGCAACTAAATGCTAGCACACAGAAAATCACTAAAGTACGTTTTACATCATAAACATGCCGGTACAATAAATGACGTGTGCAAAGTAAAGCAGTTGCGGAATACTGGTGAAGGGTGATCGACCTAAAAAGTTAACTTTTTTCCATTCTCTACAAATGCTGACTGGCTGAGAATTTCTAGTGCTTTCTATTTTTATGTGCAACTCTTACACAATTGTCATAAAGATGCCTTTCAAGCAATGCAAACAGGAATAAATTCTTACACAGGAAAAGAAAAGCAACTACCACCATACTTAGCAAATACAGCTAACTCAACATAAGCGATTAATATACCTAATCAATTAATACCACCCAGCTTCTGACATTAGAAAGACTGTCTAGCAGGACATATGCACAAATAAACGGAACGTTTATAAAGTAAGGTAATATTCAAACATACGTCCCCACGAGGACTTCACGTTACTGCCGATACGTCAAACATACCCTCTTGTGTTGGGCATCTATCCTATGTTGACCTCCTCCAAGCATCGCCCTTTGTGATTTCCTCTCGATTCTCTCCTGTATGGTCAAATTGCTAACTGAGGACCACCGCTTCTGCTCCTCGGCAGTTCTGACCATCATGGAAACAGGTAACGTGTAGGTCCTAACCCGCAAGACGCGTGTCAGCGAGCGAGAGCAACCCAAAACAGACAACCCTGCCGCCATGATCGTGACTGGGGCTCCAGCTCCTGGCAAACCAGACTTAGCCCTGGACTCACTACGTCACTTGGTTGACGGTCGCAGCAACAATTTGGTTTCTACACTGCAAAGGTGCCGACAACTTCGACCAATAAAATAGAAGAAGGCGGGTTCACATATATTGGCACGCATGTTAAAGTTAGCAGACGGTACATGCGCATACTAAAATTTAAAAAGAATGCAGCGTTTCCAACAGGCGTTGTAGTTCTATGTGAAGCGTCGCAGTGACATTTTCCGCCCAGATTGGTCACACAAAACTACAATCCCAGCATGCCCCACAAGCTCGTAGGCGAAGGACCTCCACGGATGCTCGTTATTGGTTACGTGCTGGTGCCCGCCCTACCAACCTCCCTATAAAAAGGAACCACTTGTATCTTTGCTTAGATATGCACCATGCAAAAAGCAGTGTGAACACTTGACAGGAAATTATTCCAAGTTATAGCTTTTATTACAGCCACTGTACGCAAATAAAACTACAATCGATGATATTTATTTTGTAAGCATCGTCATAAAAAAGAGGATATTAGCAGGGGGAGAAACAAGAAATGAATCGGATCAGGCAATTGGAAAGGCGCTTCGCATTACCTTCTTTTTTCTTCCAGTCACGTGACCGGCGCTCGAGCACTTTCCGTTTTTTCCTCTTTAAACGAACGTTTCCACCATTTAAATTTTTTTTGCAGCCCATCGCCGCCGACCCCCGCGCCCTTATTCGAATCTGGGCAGAATTTAAACAGGGGGCGGGATATAACCGTCAGCGGGCAGCCCGCGAGGCAAGGAGAGTCGTATAGCCGTCGCAGCGAGGGTAATGGTGGCAATGTCGGGGCGGGTTGCGAGGGACTGAGCTGTGTGTGGTTGGCACGCTCATTCCTTCCCCCTACCCCACCCTCCACTCCCCTTCCCCCCTCTTCTCCCTCCCTCGGAAAGGAGCAGGCTGCCCTCGCCGCCGCTGGGAAGCAGGGAGCGGGGAGCCGGGGGCCGAGCGGAGGCGAGTTCTCGCGAATGGCGAGAGGCGCGCGCCAAAGGCCCCCCGCGCTCGAGCCAACCGGATCGCGAGAGGGACGCGGAGCCCCGAGTCGGCGCGGCTCGGATGGAGAGGCGGCTCACGGTTAGTCGGCTCCAGCGCAGCACCGCCGCCGTGTTATTATGGCCGTGGGCGAGGAGCCGCTCTACCGGAGACTAGGTCGCGGCAGCGGTAGCGCCGCTCACACCCCGCTCTGTTAAATGGACATTGGCAACGCCGCGGAAACTGGGCGTCGGAGAAAAAACGATCGGAAACGCGCTCGGCGGCGGCGGCGGCAGCAGCAGGAGCAGCAGCAACACAGCGGCCTCCCGGGCCGCTCCGACGCCGCCATGAATCCGGTGAACGCCACCAGCCTGTACGTGTCGACCTGCCGCTACATCATGCAGTGCGAGCCGCAGGAACCCGGCTCCTTCCCCGAGATCTACAAACTGCTGCCTTACCTACGCCAGTCCCTCTCCTGCTGTGTCTGCGGTGAGTGCTCAACGATGCAAAAGAAAAACCAGGCCAAAACATTGAAACCATGAAGGCCTTTTTTATTTCTTTTTTCAGAGACGGGGAACCGAAACATTCTGTACAATTATATAAGCAGCTACGCGCGTTTCTGTTATTTTAAGCCTGTTTTTCTCCCTTCTCTATTTTCAGTGCATGTGAACACTTCAAGGAAGGGGTTGTGCATTGCACCAGAGGCCTGTTGTGTTTGCCATCAGAAGTCCGTCAGAATTTGGTTCTTTAATACCTTGCCGATGCAGATGGTGCAAGTTCAGTAGTAAATGTGTGCGTGTGTTTGTTTTGCTTTTGATCAAGTGCAAGTGGCGTAGTCGGCCCTTCCCCCGCCTTTCGCTTGCGCTCATATATCCTTTCCAGTGCAGTTAAGATCAACATCCACCGTCTACGAAGTAAAACTAGAATCAGCATGCTTTGTAAAAATCTGGTCCAGCAATCTTTGAGAGCAACAGTTAGAGCAAAGTTGTTGTTCAATTGGATATTAATGTTTAGGGTAAATAGTTTTTCCTTCCCGACTTGGGTAAGATTAATTTTGCACTGCAGCAGAGGCCTGTACCTCCAGACCAGCCTTGTGTGATTTAATTGTCGAAGTCTCTGGTTTTGTTATTATTACAGTGAAGCAATTTAAATGATTTGATTATGTTGAGAATAACAAGTGGGTTGTATTTATTAATTGCACTATTGTGCAATGTGCACTCTGAATTTGCAGCCAAGGCCTGTAGTGTTGTCAAAACTGTGGAGCTTTTCACCCACAGCTTGACCATACGAAATCGTTTTTATTGTAAGGCTTCAGTACGGCTTAAGCAATGACTGTACTGATTGATTGTTTTTCGTTGCAACAGGTCTGTGCTTTTTATAGTATCGATCACAAACACAATTTGTAATTTTCCTACAAGCCTGTAAGTACAAAGATAACATTATTTGAATGTCCTTTTTTCGCCGAACGCCCAATTTATTTTGCACTTTCTTTGTACATTTCTTTGTAATTTGAGATCTAGAGAAATAAGGTTGTAGGTTTGCGCTTTGCCGTTCTGTGGTTTGAAAACAAAAGTCGCCACGTGTTTGGAGAAAGGAATGGTTTCATCGCAGTGTAACAGTTTCCTTACAGGTCACCGTAGTTCATTTACTCAACTTTTTTAAAAACGTGCTGCTGCTTTTTTGAGATTAATGGCTGAACGTGATGAGCATAATATTGCAAAGGAAAGTTGCTTTTCTCCCTTTTGCATTGACCAGCTATTGTTGCATAAACTAATTTTAAACGCTTGCCCCATTGCGTCGGCGAGAAGAAGTTATTTTTATAACCAGTTTATAGATATAGAAATTGTAATTCACTACATTCTGTGAACTAATTTGCAGAAAGCTGCAGATACGTTTCAGTCGTCTCACAATCCCCGGTTGCTGGTGCATTCTCCCAAAAGTAAACACGCACACGTGTTTCTCATGAAACTTCTGCCTGCAATGAAGCAAGTTTACCTTGTGAGGAACTCGATTCCAATTAGGTTCAGACACCGTCCATTATAATTTTGATATATTCTGAAGAGTATACTAACTGTCGCTGTATAAGATCTGAATGACATTGCGTGGAATGGTTCTTTTAGACACTTCATGAATGGTTTGTTAAACAGCTCCCTCTGTAAGACGGTGTGTTTACTCATATTTGAATGGATTGAACATAACATGATTGTCCTTCAGCACTTATGTTACACACGTACAATTTTATTTTCCCTGAAATCCTTTTGTATTGAGATCTCTCCGTCTTTCACTATTTTTTGCCCATGATTTTGTTTCCACCAAGGCGTACTGTCGCAGGTCTTGTGCTTAAACATTTTCACTCCCCTTTACAAGGTGGTTCTGTGGGTATTTTTGCTGTTTTGTCTGAACCTTTGCAGTCTCGCCAAATGGTAAAAAAAGCTGCACTACTGCACTTGCTGGAGATGCAGCAAATGGAGCTGCATCTATGCAGAAGTTCAAAGTTAATTTTTCAGATTCATGAGTTACTCATGTTTCTCTGTCCGCAGATGCAGCCAAACATGCTGAGTATTTTCAGTACTTTCACCTTTCACCTCTGATCATCATTAGCTGTTTCTCAGATTTTTTTTACTAAACCCATTTGCTGAAATGTTATTCCATACTGATTGGGTCTTATATGGCGACCTCTACTGCATTATTCTTTTAATGTCAAGGCAGGATATCTTTAAAAATAAATAAAAGCCTTACAGCAATGGCTGTTTTGAATTCTTTTTGGGATAGTTATCTTGCATTATGGCTCCTGTAGTCTTGTAAATATTTCAGCATATTTTAATGTGATAAAGTCACCTTTAAGGTTGATTCCTATGTAGAATATTTGCATTAACATTTCCGATAGTGAAATGTTTTTAATTATATATGGGTATTTATTACAAATACTTCCTAGCATTTAAATTGTTTCCTAGACCTGGAAAACAGATGGCAAGGTATTTGTTTCACTGGCAAAATTATTATTGTAATACATAAACTTATAGTATTGATAAATGGCAAAGGTGAATGGATGTCCAGGTGTGTGTGTTAGAGATAACGTTTATCAAAATAGTGAAAGTCAGATTGGGGAATATAAGTGGCATTCAGGAAAATATTTTTAATATAAATAATTGGGCTTGGAGCAAGGGGCCAGTGTATTGAGTGAAGTCTCATTGACTGAACAGGCTCAGGTGCTAAGTGTGTTTTTGAGTTCAGGTATGTTTCCCGTGTTTCTGTGTAAATAGTTTTGTATACTTGTATATGTTGTGATCTTGAATAAGGCCAATATGATCTATTTTAGTCATTTACTTTCTCCTTTTAAATTCACTCTGGCGCCTGGCTTGTATATATTACAGTATCTGACATAACACTTCATACAACATATTGCAATTCTTTGTCCATAACTTCCTGAATTCATGGCATTATCAAGAGCAGTTAGATTTTGAGAAGTTCAGGCTTCTCTGTCCAATTCTCAGGTAAAGTTTGATTGAAAGGTAGTCATTTTTTAAAGGTACAGGAGAAGAGAGCCTTTCCCATTTGAAATATTTAATTTCCCTTCCTATCAAGAGGTAGCATCCCTAGCTTTAAGAATGAATTATGCAAAAATGAGCTAGATTTCTGAATTGAAGAATGAGATGAAGAGATTGTGCTTGAAAAGAAAGTTCATATTGGAAAGCTGAATCCTTTGCATTTTAGTAGTTTATTTCGGTGGGGGGGGGGGAATGCTTGTTTAACATTAAGTTGGGTTGAGAAACTTCATCTCTGGTGTTTTGTTCAGGATAAGAAAGTGTAGAATTTGGAAATTCCATTTTTTATGTCATTCTGGGAGAGCATTCCCACTTCTGTTGAAAAAGTAGTTTTGTAAAAGATGGACTGTTGGTTGTTTCTTGATATGGTTTGTGATTCTGCCTCATTGTTTGGGTGCTGAGCTCTGGGCAGAGTGCCAAGAATCAGATTATTTGGTATGCATTACAGAAAATAGCAAAGATAATCTGGAAAATTTGTATGCATTGAGACTAAATCAGAAAATCAAAAGGGAAAATGTATCCAGATTTACATTCTACTGTTATGTCAGTAATTTGTTAAAAAAACATGTTTATTACATTTTCCAGTATTCTAATTGGATAGATTTTTCAAAGACTTAGTATTGAGATGAAGAGTTAAATAGTCTGTGACAAATCGTTCTGATTTGCCCAATAATTTTCATACACACTTTAATTTTTGGATATCGTAAACAGATTTAGTGTCATCTAAATAAATGAGTTTTTGATGCAAGTTTAAGAATTTGATATGTTTTTAATTTTTGTAATCAAAGAAAACTTTAGGTGCATTTGGTATGGAGTCTAGAGCAGAACCTAAGATGTAAAATCAACCATGGATTTAATAATGACTGGTATTGATTTGGTTACAATTGCCATAATACATTGGTTAAACACTCCTGTAAGATTTACTAGTGGAGTAGATTGAGCTTAATTGGAATTGAAACTTTTACATGACCTGATGCTTACTTTGAATCACTTAAAAATAAATTTTAAGTGAAATAAAAAAGTTTAATTACTTGACCAACATACACACAGAAAGCTGTAAAAACTCAGCAGGTCAAACAGAACTTATGGAGGGAATTGAGTTTATATACTTGTCAGCATCTTTGGAGAAAGCAGACTTTATATTTCAGGTCAAAGATGCTTCATCAAAATGCTAATATTAAGAGTACCGCTTGTGTTCTGGATTTCTTGTTTAAAATCATTGTGCACATACACTTGATTTATGGGATGATAACTGGATCTCCATTAAACTTTAATGATCTTTAATTTGTATTTGTTAATTGGGTTCTTTCTGGTTTCTTGCTTTGTGGCTACCTGTAAGTAAACAAATCTCAAGGTTGTGTAATTTATACATTCTTTGATAAATATACTTTGAATCTTATATTTTTAATTTTAAGTGTGTTTTGAACTTTTAAGACCAGTAACATTCTGGTGAGCCATGTTACAACTCTAATGCAAATATATCTTTAATGAGTTTCATTGCTCATAACTCCACACAATGTCTTATTGCTTTTCTAATGTGTGATTTTTTTTTTATCTGAGTGGGTCAGAGTGAAGTAAATTTTTGAGTAATATATACATAATGCTGGAGGAATTCAGCAGGTCGGGCACCATCTATGGAAGCATATATGGGTGATTATTCTGTCAAAATTAACTGAAAATTTAAATGTTCTACAGTTGTTAGGTGTAGTATATATTTTTTAAGAAAATGTATATTGCATTTAACTTGCGCAGAACCTATTTTCTGCACTGTTCATTTTCAGATTTCTTTTAATAAGGAATCCAGGTAGGTAGGAGTACCCAGGGAACTGATATTACATTTTATCTCTGACCTGAATGGAAGGAAAAATCATACACTTCCAGTGTAAGTTACGTTGATTTGGTGAATCCAAGAATTGTACTTCAGACTCAATGGCAATCTTTTCACTGTGTAATAGTGGAATATTATCAGGTGTGAGTGAAGTTGTTTATAGTGGACATTTAACTTGCTTTATTGCAAGGTATGTTCTGTTAGGCTTTGGAAGGTGTTCATTGATAAGTGGTTAGTGATATTAGATAAGGTTAAAAGATGAGCATTACATGGCTTTACATCATTAAGGAAATGGTCTAGAGCAGGGGTCCACGGAACCCTTGGTTAATGATAAAGGTCCATGGCATTAAAATAAACTCTGGAAAGATTTCCTTGTAAATATATTTCATACCCTGTAGGATTCTATTGTAGACTACTGCAGTGCAAAATGCTATTTTGCCTTGCATTTTCCTTTTTAAAATATATTAAAAGAAGCATGCTATTATTTGAAATGCCTTGGCTTTTCATCAGATGAAGGAGAAAAATATGACTTGTCCTTATCTGATATGTTTAATAAAATCTATTCATTTTAGAAGGCAAATGTCAAGCAGTTTTGTTCTTTTATTAAACAAGAAAAAAACTTGTAAATTTCTTTTTAGAATTTGATCTGTGTCCAGCAGCAAGAGCCCATTACAGTAGTTACACTGTTAGCTTCTAAATTTATCCTTTAAAATTGCAATAGTAACTATTTTTTAACATGGTATGAGCCCTTGTACTATGATCAGACATTGATTAATTCATCTGTGGTGTGTTTACTCAAACAACTGATATGAAAGTCCCAGGGTGTTTTGGCTTGCCCTCACCAGGCCAACAAGCAGCAGTTCGTTTCTATCCCTTGAGGAAAATTGCTTTTTAAAGAATTTTTCTTTCAAGTTTAGTATTTTCATCTTTTTTTGTATAATACTGCAGTCACTGGGTTTTGGATTTAATTTTGCACATCAAGCATGTTTAACAATTTGTGTAATTTTTTTTTGTAAATTTGAAGTTTAGATGTAAATGTAAGCAGTTACAAGTAAAATACCAGTCCCAATCAAGTTGGAATAGTAGTATTAATGGGTACAATACTAATCAACCAATTCATATTTCTTCTTACTGAGATTTGTTTTTGAGTACAGTTAAAGAAATCTGCAAGGTCAGATCATATTCATAGTTAGCTGGTAACTCATTAAAGAACTTGGGGCTTCAGGGGTTTCCAGATTTCATTACATGCATGGAACTACAAAATGTGCTAGAGGTCAAAGGCAAATGACCTTTGGACCAAGTACAGGGTCATTCCGTAACTGCAGGGCTGGATATATCTTGTATCTGGTCCCACCCTCAGTGATGTGACAGCTATAGCTGGTATATCTAGAATGGCATCATTCATTAATCTTGTTAACTAAAATGCATGCTAACTTTTCAAGTGTTCTGAACTTATTTTTGATTTGTAATTTTTTTAAAAAAAACTGATGGTTTCTAAGTGTCTTGGTTGGAAGCAGTGAGAAGGTATTCTAATAGCTTGTACTTACGAAAGATTGTCAAGACAGTCTGCTGGCAGAATCTTGGGTTCCACTGCATGTGGCCCTGTTGCCACTTGGAAAGCACTCCACTTTGTGGGAAGACCTCACCAGCAATGCTGGCAGTGTACTGAGAAGTATACAGCCACACAAGGCAAGTATAACTACAGAGCTCATGAGCAGCAACTGCAGGTTACTATCCAGGTCCCATGGGAACCTGCCCAATCACTGAAACTGTCTTTTAAAGCTGATACTGAAAAATGTACAAGACTGTCTTTTAAAGTGAACAAAGGAAAATGTTTACTTTAAAATGTTTTATTTGTCAAAGAATTGTTAGTATATTCAAATAACCCATCTGTTTTCTTTTTCGCTGTTCTTCCACATTTTAAATAGGCTAGTGTGTTCTCACGTGATTGATATTTGTATGCTGATGAAATGTTGATCAACCATTTGATCATGAACTTGTACTAATTCCTCTCTTAGACCGCTGTTCCTAAAGTCAAATCCTATACAGCGGTTGCTCTATTGAGACCAAAGTGGCAGCAAGCTTCCAGTTCAGTTTTTTTTCTTGTCATATCAAACAGCAATAAAATCTCGGTTCACAATCAGTGAAGGCAAAATATGGCTGAAATATTAAGGAGCAAGATGCAGGATAGGACAGACATCGCAAAAACTGAGGAATCCAGTTTTACAATATAATGGTAGCTGTACAATCATTCTTAGGTAAGGATTACCTGAGTAATGTTTTCTTTAGTCTGTTCCACTGGAGTCGTACATACTAACAAATGGTATTCTAGGGTCTTTAAATTTTTGTTTACATTATAGTCTCTAATTTAGAAAATAACACAAAAATGCTTGAATAACAGAATATTATTTTTTTACGACCACAAACTTTAATACTTTAATATATTTCAGTTGAAGTTGCCAGGTATCTTTTCTCCTTGTTCCTTGATGGAAATGTATATCTATGAAATAGAAGAGAAGTACATAGTTTCTTAAAGCCATCACACATCAACAATTTTTTTAAAAAAAGTAACATTGAAAGGATTTCTCAGAAAATAGATGAGAACTATATAGATTATTGTACTTTTTACAGAAACTTTAAAATTGTATTTAACATTTATCAACATTACTTATGTAATAATAATATTTTCTTTTGCAGGAAACCTACTGAAAGATCCAATTGCTCCTACAAACTCCACTTGCCAGCATTATGTCTGCAAAATGTGTAAAGGCAAAAAAATGATGATGAAGCCTTCTTGTAGTTGGTGCAAAGATTATGAACAGTTTGAGGAAAATAAACAGTTGAGCATTCTGGTGCGTTGCTACAAAAAACTATGTGAATATGTAGCGGAATCCCCAATTTCACAGCACCTCACTACAGTTATGGATGGTGCTCCTGACATCTTAAACCTGCTGCAAGAGGGCCTCTCATTGGATGAAGAGAGGCAAGGGACCGCTGCTTCAGCAAATGCTTTAAACTTATCAAATTCCCCAACCCCGTCAACCTCGGAATGCACCAGTGACCTGGAAATGGCATCAACACCACAAATCATTGAAAATATTCAAGACCGTGAGCAGGTTTCCAGTAATACTGAATTAACGTGCTCTAGTTTCAATGGATTGCCTGGTTGCAATGGACTTTCTGTTGGTGAATTTACTGTAAATATTTCTTCTGAAAGTTCAGAAAGGCTCAATACATCCTGTACGGGAGAGGATTTCAAAAATAGGGACATTTCTGACAATTTGCAGGCAGTCAACGAAGTAGTTTCTTGTAGTAATGTTGATGTAGTAGGTGTTGACATTTGCAGTTATGGTGAGGACATAAAGCCTATTGGTTCATTGTTACTTACTGGTGGACATGTATTTCAAGACTTAGAAAATGTTGCAAATAATCTAGATGCTTGTAGCAATTATTCACAATCGATATCTGAGGCTATTACACCCAATGGACCTCTCTTAGATGCCAAACCTATCTCCTTGCCTTCTAAAAGCAGTATTTTTGTTTCTAGCAATGCACCCCCTCATGGTATTCCCTGTGTAGCAGCAACGCCCAAAATTGTACGAATGAATCGGAAACGATCCCGGTCAGAGAGTGACAGTGAAAAAATTCAGCCCCTACCTATTTCCAGAATTATACATGGTCCGGCATTAGGGGCAGCAGCTCCTATTCCTGCCAAACGGGAGACCAAACTGTCCACCGAAACTGTAGTCACGGTGCCAAATGGGGGCACGTTAAAAGTGGGCAAATCCTTGCTTGCGACTAGTAAAAATGTTAAAAAACATTCAGAACATGGAACAAAGAAATCACACTCAAAAGTAAAGCAGGGAGCAACCAAATCTAAAACCAAGGAGAAGGTTCATAGCAGTGCTATAATGCCTGGTAGCCCATCAAAAATAGCATACAAAAAGCCCCCCGAGAAGAAGGGGTGCAAGTGTGGACGTGCTACACAAAACCCAAGTGTTCTTACTTGTCGTGGGCAACGTTGCCCTTGTTACTCAAATCGCAAGGCCTGTTTGGACTGCATTTGTCGTGGATGCCAGAACTCGTATATGGCCAATGGTGAGAAAAAATTGGAGGCTTTTGCCGTGCCAGAGAAGGCCTTGGAACAGACCAGGCTTACAGTGGGCATCAGTCTAACCAGCATCAGCAATGCGGTGCGAAATGCAAGCACGAGCGCAAGTGTCATCAATGTGACAACTGGGTCGCCAATACCTACTTTCCTAGCTGCCAGTCCACATGACGACAAAAGCCTGGATGAAACTATTGACTATCGATATGACTGTTAGATTGGAATCGATCTGGTAAACCTTAGGCATGTCCCTGTTAATGGGGATAACTACAACTTTAAGGCAGCTATAGTTCTATATTTGGGGAAAAAGAAACTTAGTTGAACTTGCCGTAGTGCTTTGGGTATAGATCACTTGAAGCAAATGTAAATCATCAGGTTTGCCTCCAGAAAACGGGAATATGCAAGTGGTTTATACTGAATGATCTTTGGCAAGAGAAATTTGACCTCATTGTTGCTGCTTATGCATTGTGCATAATCGCAAAAGGTTAAGGTGTAATTTAAAAAAAGAAAATGGTGAACTACAGTACGAACAGTTTAACAAAAACATGTAGAATATAATGTCACTTTTTATATGCAGATTATTTTTGTGTTCTCTAAATCAAAAAAAACATTGGTTTTGTTTTATTTTGGTAATGTCATTAGATGACCCAAGAATATATTTAAAACAAAATGCCTCATTATTTTCTAGTGTCTGCATTAGCATGGATCAGTTGCACAAAGCAAAACACTCCCATTACACCTGTGTAGTTAGTTTCAAGTAGAAATGGGGATGATACTTTAGGCACACATGGTATATGCTTTCTTCCCTCAGGTTTGCTTGCTGTATTATTAGAACCATGCAGTGCTAAATGTGTAATTTTTGTCATGAATGGTGGTTGCTGGAAGACCCCAACCCACTGTACACATGCACTTAGATGCTTACAATTGGAGACAGCATTGGACCTATGTTAACAACAGTATGTACAGATGAAGGTTATTGAGTTAGCTAAGTTGTGCGCAAATGCTTGTTAATCTAGCCAGAAGTGTTTTGTGCAAGTGTTTCTCTAAGGTATGTGAAGGACTCGTTTTACAAACTTAGAGGTGTACAATAATTTGATACGTGCTGGATTTGTGCTGCAACTTGCCACCGTCTCCATTTGATGATACAGAATGCAAAGTGGTGAAAATTTAACATTTAACCCAAATGTGCATATTACAGCAGTGCCTCTGCATTACTTGTCTGCCATTGGGTAGCATAGCACTTACTGGATAATCCTGTATTTACAAAGTGCACCTGTACCTTATAGTGACAGATAGTACTGCAGGTAATAGTTGATTATCAACATGCCTGACCAAAATAAACAAACATAATACATTTTAACCACACTGGCAAATTCAGGTTTTACATTGATATAAATCCAATTGAGTAACCAAACAGATGGCACCTGTGACTTTATGTGCAATTTGTTGCATACTTCACATAAAGTTAAAATAAATATGTACAATAACATTCACTCAGGCAGTTCAAAAATGAGGGCTAGTGCATGTGCTCATCTCCCTCTGGTGTTCCTTTCATTAAAAGCAAAACAATATTTTACCATTTATTAATATCTCATAACCCTATTACATGTGTCAATGTGGCTGAACTGCTTGTACCACTGTCCACCATTGTAATGATGTATATGAAATTACTCCTCAGCCTCACTTATGGTTTGGCACATAGCATGCACAACAATGGTTACTCACATAGTGTAAATGTGCAGGAAAATTTTCACATACAGAAAGAGTTTGAATGGCACCTTTTTGTTTTTATAGTGTAGCTGGTGTCATTTCCTGTGAATGTGGTCAAGTAGCGTTTTGAAGCCATAGGAATAATGTGATGTTTTGTGTCCAGTCTGTATTTTTATTTTGTTTTTTTTTCTTTTTTGTTTTGCAAGAAGAATTGAAACTATTTTTGATAATGAGAGTAAATGGTGGAAAATGCTTCTTCAGTTTTCTTGTCTTTTTTTGGCACCTAAGGCACCTACATTTTTAAATTTTTTTGACATCCGTGGTAAATTAATGTCATAGCAAAGCTATGTTTTTGTATTTGTGTAATGTGATTTCTGTATGCTGACCAAAAATTCCATTAATCGAGTAGGTGGTTGATCCTAACTCTCGCATGAACTTTACGCTTGCTGTTCGAGCATTGAAAACAGATTCTGGTATGTAGCCACAAGAAGTCCGTGGAATCATTTCATGACATTTTTGCAAAGCTGTGAAGCTGTATTAACACTGTTGTTTTCCTGTTATCCGTGGTAAAAGTTGGTCCAGATTCTGTTAAGGAACCTAGAAAAAAATCCTTAATTTCTTTTCTAAATGATGGTATATTCATGCCGTTTTCCGGAACATGTATGAGAAAGTAATGAATAAATGCATTAGTTTTATACTACTCTGGTTTAGCTATATTCAGGTGCAATACTTTATTGGGAAAAAGATGCAAAGTATTTGTATTATAGTATACCTGATCAACTTAATTTTCTTATGGGCTTTGACAAGACTATGTTCAATTTTGTTCAGATTTGAACAACAAATTTGTACTTTGGATCAGTGGGAAACAAACTGTAGTTGATAAAGAACTTGATAAAAGTTGATAACAGTATAGAAATTCTTTAAAAGTCGATTATCACTATCAACTTTCCTGTTTCTGAAAATTTTCTTGTTTTTGTAAATTACCCAAATTTGTGAGCAGCAGGGAATAACACTTAAGAATTCTTAATAATTTGATAAATATCCTTAATTGAGGGCTCAGTCGAGTCACATCAGTTTATTTGGCTTGTGATATCAAATAGATCCTTTTTTGTGTGGTCTTGATAGAAAAGCTCATCTCAAAATATAAGGGCACACAAGACCATTAGTCTGGTGCATCAGTGCATGGGGAGAATAGATTAACTCTCTCAATTTCCACATGGGTTACAAGTTATTTCTCTTAAGAAGAATATTATTGTTCCATTAATCTTTAGTAGTTTTTCATGATAATCTACATCTTAGCAGCATGTTGCACTTTCCTTTTCAGATGCTAATTTTGCTATATTCACACAAGTGGGACTTCTCCAAAGTTCTGTTTGATAATGGCAATCATTGTAACTGAATCTAGTATGTGTAGTCTTTCAGTTTTCTAAAAAGGATGCATAGAAATACAGTACCCTAGGGAAAAGGCTTAGTTGTGTCTTCACAGCTACTATCTCAGCTGAATTAGTTTTTGCATACCCTAGGTTTAGTGGCCTTTTTGTTTTTTGAACTGTTGGAGGAGCTTAAAGCCCTAAAGTTTGCTTGAGGTTATTTTTTTTTAAGAATACTTGGGTGTGTAGATCAAAAGCAAATAACTTTGATGTTTAGAACAACAGTCACCTGTCCCAACATGGCCAAAGATAAATTGCTGGAAAGTTGAATTTGCTATCATTTTAAATATGGCATTCTGTGCTGTTTTAGTTAAATAAGCACAACTTTATTGAACTGCTAGCAATCTTGTTACAGTTACCTTGATTTTTAGATGCTAGGAGAAGAAAGAATAGGAAGTAAAAAACAAATGCAAATGGGACAGAGTACCATCAACCAGATAAGCTTCTATCCTCCAGAACCAGCTTTGCCTCCTGCATTTTTAACCATGTGCTCATTTTAAAAAGGGGAGAAATTTTTCATTTATATTATGTAACAAGACTTCACTAGTCTGAGTTACGTTGAATAATATGTACCAAGTCAGATGCAACAAAGCCTGTTTCATAATGTATTTTTATTCTGAAAGCTGCAGTTTACTATTGTAATTGCTTACATTAAGTTACATCTTAAAATCCTACATTTAATGAACTGGTACTTTTTAAAATGAACCATATTCTATATTGTAGACTTCAGAAGGTAAGTTAAGATTGTTAAATGTATTTAACTGCAGTGGTCTGGAAGCTCTAAATTCAATTTTTATAGTTGTGTTACTCTACAGGAGATTCTGCTTTTGTATTGTCAGTGGATAATCTACATTTGTATCATGTGCTGGTAAATGAAGTTCCCTCACCATTTACAGAAAAGATAATTGGCAACTTCATTTACAAAAACAATTAACTGACCAGCTAATTGTTTGGGTCACCCTAAGGCATATATGTCAAACTCAAGGCCCGCGGGCCAAATTCGGCCCGCGGTGGAATTATCTTTGGCCCGAGAGATAATATCTAATTACTATTAAAGCTGGCCCCAGTAATCGAAGCGCCTATGGCGTATGATATGGCTAATGCTGAGTTTATTCAGGTACCAGGTTTTCAGGGTTTTTAGTGTTTATTCGGCAGTCTTCTTCATAAGAAACGGAATTTGTAAAGTGAAACACTTTGTAGTTATAGCAGAGACTGAGACACATGAGAGCAGGCTGAAAAAACGGAGGCAACGAAAGCTGCGTTCGCACGCGTCCGACTGATCCGGCCCGCATGAAGCTGCATTTTGCTCAATCCGGCCCGTGACCCAAAATGAGTTTGACACCCCTGCCCTAAGGAAATGGAAGTTCCTTTTGTTGTACTATGTACCGTTTCAGCAGCATCTGCCTAATAGTCTTTTATATTTCATTTGTCTCTCCTTGTTTGTAAAATACCTGTATGAATAAGTCTATTAATAGTTGTGTGTGCTTGATTGCTCACCTTAATAGTCAAAATGCAATAACATCTATTGAAGTTTTTGTTACTAAAATTAATCAATTTCCTTTTATAAACATGGATATTCTGAACAGCTTTACTGTTTATTAAGTAGCTATAAAATAGGAGACTATTTGCACATAACAAGTTTCCATAAATAGTAATCTGATAACCAGATATTCATGGTTTTAATGGTGTTCCTTCAGGATGAATATTGGTCAGGGTTCTATAGCTATTGATATTGGGAAATATTGCATCTGTGAATTTAAGGGGCAACAGTACAGTGTCAGATTTGAAAAGCAGGACTTTGAACAATACTCATGTCTCCAGGTAAGACATGCCTGTAACTTTTATACATTATTGCGAATGCTATCAATGAATTATTCTGTTGGCAAGCAACATTCTTAAATCAATGGCTAGGGTGTCAATTAATTGCCATCCAGTATATGGACTCTAGGTGAGCAGGATGAAGACTATACTGGATGAATTAAGTTTCTCTGACGTGGGCAAGGATGATGAATCTAGTGACGTGGAGCAGTCATATAAGAATAGTTGTTACATGTTGACAGACATTGGAGAAATGGATGTTTGATCCAATTTAGGGTTAGGGTTCTAGGCTTTTCAGCAATGTTGCACAAAATTTAATGGCTTGGAGGAAATGAAATGAGAACTAGCATTTCTTAGATCAATATGAATAGCTTCAGACTTGTCAAAGCTTGACATCCAGAATGAAACATTTATAAATCTTTATTATAAAACAAAGTACATTCTCTCCATCAGTGTTTCACTACAATGGTAATGTGTCTTTTATACATGACTGAGATTTATTACAGCCATCTAGAGTGGAGGAAATTGGATAATTCAAAGCAGATGATGTAGTAATCTTTTATGCGTACATTTTTTGGGCCAGTCGGTGATGTGGTATCAGCACTGGACTTTGCAGCACATGGTCCTGAGTTTGAATCTGGCCGAGTCCCAACCTCACAAGAAGAAAGGCCTCGCAATCTACTTCCGTATATTGTCATGAAAACCCTATGGACAACTACACTATCCATAGGGTTGCCATGAGTCAACAATGACTCAGTGGCACACAACAATTTTTTATATGGTTATCTTTCATTCATGTTTTCCTGAAAGTTTTGGGAGAAATTGCTGAGGTTTCAGTTTTTTTCCCTTAAAACAGCTTTTGAGTGAGTCAACATTGCTGAGCAATACGTTTGCCCTACCTGCAGCTCATTGGCATTTGCATTACTGTGAATAAATGCATGCAAAGGTGAACTTGACCTTGCTATCCTTGGTTATGTTTCATCTTGAGTTCAGCTGTAAACAGGACCTGATATTTGACTTGGCTGTTTTTTTTTCGTTCTAATGACAATAATTTGGTGGAAGATCTTGTCTGGGTGAGGAGTGCCACTAAGGAATGTCTAACCCAGTTTTTGCAATCAGACATTGGTCAGAAATTGAACATCAATACATTATGTTGTTAAGTGAGGCTTTGGGCAGCATGTGAGGTAGGACAGATATGAGGTGCTTGAAAGGCGAGTGCCAATATTGATTGGATAGAATAAAATGCTAGCAAGAGTGGAAGTGCTTAAGATTGCCCATCACGAAGGAAAAATTAAATATATTCCAAGATGCAGAGAATTGGTTATATTGGTGCAAATGGTTAGTATGCAAAGACAGTAAGTAATTCTGAATACTAATTTCTAGGAGAATTGAACACAAAAGTAATGAAGTTATCCTTCAGCTATAAGTAGCTAGCAGTCTACAGTACCAATAAAATGTATTCATCTCCCTTGGAAGTTTTCATGTTTTATTGTTTTACAACATTGAATCACAGTGGATTTAATTGCTTTTTTGACACTGACACGAAAGTCTTTCTGTTGATCAATGTGAAAACATCTCTACAAAGTGATCGAAATTAATTATAGTTATTAAACACAAAATAACTGGTTACATAATTACCCACCCCCTTCAAGTCAGTATTTAGTAGATTCACTGTTGGCAGCAATTGCAGCTTTGAGTCTGTGTGGACAGGTCTCTATCTGGACACTGCAATTTTTCCCCATTCTTATTACAAAACTGCTCAAGCTATCATGAGTGAACAGACCTTTTCAATTCCAGCCACAAATTGAGGTCTTGACTCTGACTTGGCCACTCTAGGACATTAACTTTGTGGTTTTAAAGCCGTTCCTGTATGGCTTTGGCTTTATGCTTGGGGTCATTTGCCTTGCTGAAAAAACAAATCTCCCAAATCGCAGTTCTCTCGCAGACTGAAGTTTTCCTCCAGGATTTCCTTGTATTTTGCTGCATTCATTTTACCCTGTACCTTATAGGCATGCCTAGTCTCCTTGTTAAAATAAGGCTAATGCATCTGAAGTAGTTCAAAGAAGATTTACAAGACTAATGCATGGATAGGTGGGTTAACACTGAGACTGAGAGGGGATATAATGGAAATGCAACACCCTGATCAGCCATAATTTTGTTAAATCATATGAGTACTACATTCTTTTTAACCAGTATTAATATTTGGAATCCTGTTCCTAACGTTAGTATTGAATAACAAGAGTTGGCAGGACAGAAAAATACCAGATTTAATTTAGTTGGGTGATGGGGAAAAAATGCAGGATTGGACTGATATTGTTGATTAAAGAAAGATTGTATATGGAAGTCTCTCCAAGTTACAGATGACTGTAAAAGTGATCTGAGTGAAAGCACTCAAAGAAAGTAATGATCTGATTCGTTATTTGTTTTTATATCAATGTTAAAATTTTATTATCAAAGTATGTATGTATCAGCATATACTATCCTGCATTTCATTTTCTTGTGCGCATTCACAATAGAACAAAGAAATACAATAAATCAATGAAAAACTGCACACAAAGACAGACAACCAATGTGCAAAAGAAAACAAACTGCAAATACGGGGGGGGGGGGGTGGAATAATTAATAAATAATATTGAGAACACATGTTTGTAGTGTCCTTGAAAGCGATTCCATAGGTTGTGGAATCAGTTCATTGTTGAAGTGAGTGAGAGCCTGATGGTTGAAGAGTAATAACCTTTCCTGAACCTGGTGGCCTGGGACTTAAGGTTCCTGTATCTCATTTCCTGAAGGGAGCAGTGAGAAGAAAGATTGAATATCAATTGTGAAATGTAGTTAAAATTAGTCTGCTGTTTCTAAAAATGTCTACCTTGTGTGGAGTTTTTGCATTACCTTCCTCTGAAATTGCATAATGTCTGTTTTATGTCACTTTAGAGTTCTGTGCATTTATTTTTGTTCACCCCAATTCAAATGAAGTACTACTTCATTACATGTTGCAATCTGCTATGTAGGGTCTGTGTTCTATTTTGGTTTTGAGTTTATTAAGCTGTTTGTAAGCTTTTGATCGTTTTTCAGATGGTATGTATAATAACTAAGGGTGGCACAAACATTTTGTGCAGCTGTTTGGTTGTTTGGAAGTAATAGTGCTGTGGACTGTTTGAAATTATAGTCCTTTAAATGATTTTTTTCCAGGAATTTTCAGTAGAGTAAATTAGAATCATTAGTTGACGCAACTTACTAAGCTAACAATTTTCTCTATAAAATTCTGATACATAATAATAATCTTAATGATTTGTTGACACTTCCAATTGCATGAGCATCTGTTGTGAAGTTACCATAGTATTCCATATGGGCTGTACTTTCCCATAATCAGTTTCAGATTATCTCATGATTCTCCACAAAGCCCCACATCTGGGAATATATATGGTCAACCTAGGAAGGTGAACTGAAATACCTGTGGTAACTGACTAGGAGTTGTAACTTACCTAGAATATTGCATTTCTCAAAATGCCCCTCCAGACTTGCATGATTTTTAAAACAAAATTCCATTCTTTAGGGTAGCTGGTTACTTTGCTGTCAGTACTCTTACAAATGTGTGTTTTCAGTTGTTTCTTCAGAACATGACGTTTTGTCCCCTCATTACACGCGTTTGCAGAGATTTGTCATATTGAGTGGCATTTGATACCACAAAATACCCTCAGATCAGATCAACTGTTGAACTGAATCTGTTGTATGTCATCCTTACTGAATTACTAGTCTCCCTGAATGGCCTAGTGTTTCAATGTTTTGTCACAGAATGGAGGTTGATGTCAAAGCAAGCATTTGCTCTACATCCCTTCTAAACCCAGAACGGAGGCAATTAAGGGCTAGTCACACTAGTAGATCTGGAGTGACATATAAGCCTAACAGGGCAAAAGCATGAATAAGTAGGCATGTTTTGTAGTCCTTATTACAGATACTTTTTTTTTAAAGAAGTAGATAATGAGGATTAGTTGAAGACTTGACCCACAAGGGAAAGTACATAACCAGCAGGTCTGGCTGTGCTTAAGTTGTAACCTGCTTCCAGCTATGTGGTGCCACTACAGGTTCCCTTCACTGTAATGATATTGTAACTCGGTTGTAGTTATATTTATATTCTTTGTACCGTAGTTTAGTAGCATTGTACCTGCAGTAATTACATGCATTTGGTTTGCACTAGTGTCTGCAAGTGATGTACACCGTACAAAAAAATGACATCTACATAGAATCTACGTTTTCCATCCAAGCTACTTAATTGCTTCAGTCCTGTGATTCTGAATTTGACTTTAATAATATTTAAGATTTATCACCCGACTTTTGTCCATTTTCATCAGAGAAGACTGAACTATATTCTACGTTCATGTTTCAGAGCTGCAGCTATGCACCTAATGTTGCAGCTGTACAAATTTCCACAGTGTAAAGGTAATAAGAAACTATGTATATATCTATCTATCAGCTGACAAACCTTTGATTTTAATTTACCTGAAAGATGTCATGTCTGGCTGCAGTTTTCCTTGTAATATTTCAGTGGAAGCTTCCTTCCCTGAAGTCAGATTTAACAAGCAATCTTCGATACTGGAGGACATGTACACCGGGGAGTGAAATTGTGATTTTGTGAGTAAACTTGGTGGCCACTTTATTAGGTATACCTGCACCTGAACACCTGCGTATTAATAGAAGTATCTAATGCTGATCTCTTGGGATTTTCACCCACAATCGTCTCTGGAGTTTACAGAAAATAGTGCGGGGAAAAAAAACAACCAATGCGTGGCAGTTCTGTGTGTGTGTGTGTGTGTGTGTGGGGGGGGGGGGGGGAGAGAAGCGCCTTGTTAATGACAGTTCAGGGGAGAATGGCCAGACTTGGTTCAAGCTGGCAGGAAGGCAACAGTAACTCAAATAAGCACGCGTTACAACAGGAATGTGCAGAAGAGCGTCTCTGAAATCAACACGTCAAACCTTGAGGTGGTTGGGCTACAGCAGCAGAAGAAAGATGTACAGAAGGTGTTGAGTGGATAGAATGTAAATATCTCCAATCAAATGAGGCTGTGGAAATGAACTGATAAAGTTATTGCTAATATTAATAGAGGTAGTTAGAAAAAGAAAGCAAGGAATATATAAAAGCTGTGAAATGCAGAAAATGCCAGACACACTCGTCTGTGAATGGATAACCTGCCACAGAATTGAATGTCCACTTAGCAGAGCATTCAGTTTGTAAGCGCCCTTGAGCTTCAGTTTCCCATGGCTTTAATTCTTCCCAGTCTAATCATACATTTTGTAACTGATTTCATATGGAAGACAAAGCCATTCAAGAAGAAAATCTGGGGACAAAAAAGGAAGGGCAACTTTAAAATAATTTCAGTTGCTAGAGAAAAGGCACTAGTGCCGGAACAATAGTGTGGCATTGGCTCCAGTAATCTAGTTTTGATCCTCTTAACCTGGCCCCACTTCGTGACTGTTGTTTCGTATGGCAGATGTTTTTCTCTTAACACTTAGTCGTTTTTGTCAAGCCACTCCTCCAGCTCGTGGCCGCATTGATAGACCTCGGCAAAGCCTCTCTGATCTTGGTTGAGAGAGCATGTTTGGACCAGTGGAGGATGCCCTGGATCGGGCTCAATATATATTGAGAAGTAGGTTTGATTCGTGATGAAATGTGGGCCGGGAGGAGCAGACGCAAGCACGTCCGTTCGGGAGCCGGGGTTGGATCAAATTTCGTCTGGCATCTCATCCACAACTGTTCCAACTTCGTCTGATGGAATCCTTGCAGCACGACGTCTACGTGTAGATCCAGGTTGTGGAGTGTCCCACTGTAGAGTATGCACATTTTCCCCAGGTGCTCAAATTTACTTCCACATCCCAAATGTGTGCTGATGGGTTAATTGGCTACAGTGTTCTTTTTTTTTAAAAAAAAATGGCCCTGGTATAGGTGTGTAGCAGGAGATTCACGTGTATTTTAGCATCTAAGTAATAATTTGGGGGAAATGGTATTGAATGCTCTGAGCCTGCATAAAAAATAATGAAACCTGATTTTGATGTGCTACCTCAGCCTAAGTGCTTGCATACTACTGTGATTTAAAGAAGTAGCTACACCGATGATGGGTGTGCTCTTGTAAAATTTCCAAGATTCCAGGAAGTCCCAGTGACTGGGAAAACTGCAAGTTGTGTTCAAGAAAGGCAACACAGAATTTTAGAATTTCTTTCATCTTTAAACTGATTGTATTCCCTTAAATGATCTTACTGCCTTGTTCAGTAAGTCGTCAAGGAGCTGTCTAGCTTTTTCCATAATTCTCTCAACTTGCTAATTATATCAGTTAATTTAGTTACACTACACTTGGTACCTTCGTTCAAGTAATTTCTATAGTTTGAAAATAGTGAAGCCCATCGTTGAACCCCCCCCCCCCCCATGGCACCTCACTATTTGCTGATCGCCAATCTTCTGTTAATAACAATTCATTGTCCTACCCCATGCACTCCAGTGCAGTAACCTTTTATGTGAAACTTTATCAAGTGTGTTCTCCTAAACCTGGCTGGCATTTATTCTTCAAGTTTATTGTATCCTCAGAGGCTCATGACCTGTTATCTCTTTAATAATGGATTTCTTCATTTTTAGTTTCCTGCTTTCTACCTACCATGATTCTTACGTGGTAATGTTACATGCGTGGTTTCTCCAATGCTTTTGGAGAATGCTCTTTAGAGTCTAATGAATTCTGGTAAATTGCAACTGAAGAAGCCACTGTCCCAAAGCCATTTCCTTTAAGATGCCAGAACGTGTGATGGACTGGACCGTTTCCACGACATTGTAGGCACATCTGTTCAAGAGCATTGGTATTTCCATATCAGGCCATGATGAAACCAAACAAAATACTTCCCAGCACACAGCTATAGAAGTTAGACCAAATTTTAAATGACATGCTCAAGCTTGCAAACTTGTAAGAAAATAGAAGTGCAATTATGCTTTCTTTGTAATGGCACTTGTGTGGTGGACCCAGGGCAGATCCTCTGAAATGATGGTTGGCATCTGTCATGAAGGACAATGGGTGATCATCATCACAAACCTGGGTGGAAGGTATGGAGATCCTGAGAAGCCCAATTGTAAGATACCCCTCTTGGCCTCACCGATGTAGTCCAAAGGAAAGCTTATGAAGCAATGTGTTTGGCACCAGCTTGGCTGCAGGAGCTGCCAGAAGGATGTTTAATGATGTCCAGCTGCCTTAAGGGCTCTAATCTGGATTTGCTGTCTGGGTTTACTTCCATAACCTTCATTTACCCATAGCTGGGGATATGGTTCACGAGCACTAGGACGTGTCCACACACTGGTGGACCTGCATGCTATGAATGCAGGGGCCAGACCTTCTCTCTGTACTCTGTAGTTTAGCCTGAGTCCAAAATGGGCTCAGTTTCCACATGTCGCCAGTGGGGAGGCACTGCATGAGGCTTGCTATTGGAGAGGCTATGTACTGGCCGAGAGAGTCTTGTACATTCAGCTCTCCATTTTGTAAGATTGCTGGCCAGAGGTGGAAGCTGAAAGTGAGAGCGACAAGCACCACCCACTACACCACCACACCAGGTGCATCACAACAGCCATTTTGACAGCTGAAGTGATAATACTGAGAAATTTAAGGTTGCTAACCCTCTCCACCTCTGATACTGATGAGATAGCTGATGGCCCTCCAGTTTCCTCCTCCTGAGGACAATAATCAGCTCCTTGGTCTTGTTGACATTGACTGAGAAGCTGTGGCACTTCTCAGCCAGATTTTCAATACCCCACCCCCACCCCATATGCTGATTTATTGCTACCTTTGATTCAGCCAACAACAATGGTGTCATCAGAAAACTTAAATATGGCGTGGGAGCTGTGCTCAGCCTCACAGAAGTATAAAGAATGCAGCAAGGGGGCGAAGCACACAGCCTTGCAGTGCAGGTAGAAATAGTACTTATTTTGCATTATGTCAAAATTAACTTATTAAATAACCACAAGCTACCCAGTGGCCAACCAGACATTGGAAGTTTGGAAAGGGGGGGGACTTCAATCAGGTCCACTGCCCGAGGATAAAAGGCAGCAGCAGGTTGCAGCAATGTAAAAGAGCTTTGACCAGTGACCAGAGCCAGAGTGGCTTCATCAGAGAAAGCAAAGGAAAGAAAAATTCTTTTTTTTCCTTCTCTTTGTCTCTGCTCAGCTAAGACAGTAGAGATGACAGGCAAAATAGTGAAATGCTCCTCTTGCGGGATGTGGGAATGCAGGGAGACCTTCAGTGTCTCTGATAACTACAACTATGAGAAGTACATCCAGCTGCAGCTTCTAACAAACCACATTCAGGAGTTGGAGCTGGAACTGGATAAACTCTAAATCATTTGAGAGGCTGAAGCAGTGATAAGTAGGACATAGAGGTAGTTACACTCAAGGTGCAGGACATAGAAACTAGGTGACAGTCAGGGAAAGGAAAGGGGTTAAGGAGCCAGTGTAGAGCACCCTGTTGCCACCCCCATCAAAACAGATATATCACTTTGGATACTGTGGGGGCAGGAGGAATGACATAACAGAGGAGTCATAATGGTTGGGTCTCTGGAATTGAGTCTGCCTCTGTGACTTGGAAGGGAAGAGGGAAAAGAGGCATGCTGTGGTGTTAGGAGATTTGTTGGGGGAATGGACAGGAGGTTTTGTGGACAAGAACGAGATTCCCAGATGGTATGTTGGCTCCTTAGGTGCCAGGGTCCATGATATCTCAGCTTGAGTCCTTGTCATTCTTAAATGGGAGGGTGACAAGCCAGAAGTTGTGCTCCATGGGGGTACCAATGACATGGGTAGGATGAGTGACCAGGTTCTACATAGAGAGTTCAGAGAGCTAAATGCTAATTTTAAGGGTAGTACTTCCAGGGCTGTGGTCTCGGGATTACACCCAAGCCATGTGCTAGAGAGAGTCTAGAGCTAGGAAGATTATACAGTTTGTGTAGGAGGAAGGGTTATAAGATCTTTGGATCATTGGGCTTTCCTCCAGGGAAGTTGGGACCTGTACGGAAGGGACTATTTGCCCCTGAACTGGAGAAGGATGAATATCCTAGCAAGAAGGTTTGTTAATGCTGCACAGTTGGGTTTAAACTGGAGTTGTAAGGGGGATGGGAACCTGAGTGCCAGAACTGTTAGTGGAGAGGATGTGGAGGCAGATCTTGGTGAGACCTCAGATAAAGTTAGGAATTAAAAGGTCGATCATGGTGTGACTAGTGTCCTGAGCTGCCTATATTTTAATGCAAGAAGTATCATAGGAAAGGTGGATAGTAGTGTTGAAGATGAGGTAGCTGGTTTGCAAACAAAGTGAATGTGTAGTGTGAAGAAGCTGTTGATCGGGCAAAATTGCCCTCAACAGGATGAGTTGCAATGTAAAAGGCAGACAAAATCAAAAATACAGGACTGAAGGTGATGTATTTGAATGCGCACAGTATACGGAATAAGGAAGATGAACTTGCAGCCCAGTTGCAGATTGGCAAATACGATGTAGGCATCACTAAACCATGGCTGAAAGATTATAGCTGGGAGCTTAATGTCCAAGGATACAAGGATGTGCAAGAAGTCAGAGGGGGCTGTGTTACTCTGTTGGTAAAGAATGAAATCAAATCGTTAGAAAGAGATGACATAGGGTTGGAAGGTGTTGAATCATTGTGGATAGAGCTAAGGACCAAGGGTAAAAAGACCCTGATGGGAGGTGTATCCAGATACCCAAACAGTTGTAAGGATGTGGTCTACAAATTACAATGGGATATTGAAAATACATGCCAGAAGTGCAATGCTACAATAGCCCTAGGGGACTTCAATATGCAGGTAGATTAGGAAAATAGGTTGGTGCTGAGTTATATGAGGGGGAATTTCTAGAGAGCACATGAGATGGCTTTTTAGAGCAGCTCGTGGTTGAGCCAACTAGAGGATCAGATATTCTGGATTGTGTTGTGCAGTGAAACAGAATTCATTTGAGAGCTTAAGGTAAAAGTGCCCTTGGGGAAAGAGATCATGATATAGTCAAATTAGCAGTGGAATTTGAGGAGTAGAAGCTAAAGACAGGTGTATCAGTATTACAGTGAAGTAAAAGGAATTAAAGAGGCATGCAAGAGGAGTTGGACAGAATTGATTGGAAAGGAACACTGGCAGGGATGATGGCACAGCAGCAATAGCTGGAATTACTGGACACGATTCGAAAGGCACAGGATATATACTTTCCAAAGAGGAAGTAGAGTTCTAAAGGAATGATAACAGAACCATGGCTAACAAGAGAAATCAAAGTCAACATAAAAGCCAAAAAGAGGGCATATGATAGAGCAAAAATTAGAGGGAAGTTAGAGGATTGGGAAGCTTTTAAAAACCAACAGAAGGCAACAAGAAAGTAATTAAGGTAAAGTTGGAATATGAAAGTAAGCTGGCCAATAATATTAAAGAGGATACCGAAAGTTTCTTCAGATACATAATGTAAAAGAGAGGTGAGAGTGGATATTGGACAACTGGAAAATGATGCTGGAGAGGTAGTAATGGGGGACAAGGAAATGGTGGATAAACTGAATAAGTATTTTGTATCAGTCTTCACTGTGGAAGACACTAGTAGTATAGTAAATGTTTCAGGTGTCAAAATGGATGAAATGTGTGAAGTTATAACTAGAGGGAAGGGTCTTGGAGAAACTGAAAGGTCTGAAGGTAAGTAATTCGCCTGGACCAGATTAGATTCAGGAATGGTTCTGGAAGACTGGGAAATTACAAATGTCACTCTACTCTTCAAGAAAGGAGAGAGGCAGAAGAAAGGAAGGAAGAGGCCAGTTAGTCTAACCTCAGTGGAGTCGATGATTAAGGATGAGGATTCAGGGTACTTGGAGGCACATGATAAAATAGGCCATAGTCATCATGATTTCCTCAAGGGAAAATCTTGCCTGACAGATCTGTTGGAATTCTTTGAAGAAATAACAAGCAGGATAGACAAAGGAGAATCAGTTGATTTTTGTGTACTTGGATTTTCAGAAGGCTTTTCACAAGGTGCCACACATGAGGCTGCTTAGCAAGCTATGAGACCATGGTATTACAGGAAAGATTCTAGCACGGATAAAGCTGTGGCTGATTGGCAGGAAACAAAGAGTGGGAATAAAGGAAGCCTTTTCGGGCTAGCTGCCGGTGAGTAGTGATGTTCCACGGGTCTGTGTTGGGACTGATTCCTTTTACATTACATATCAATGATTTGAATGTTGGAATTGACACATTGTTGCAAAGTTTGCAGATGATATGAAGATAGGTGGAGGGGCAGGTAGTTTTAAGAAAGTAAAAAGGCTGCAGAAGAGCTTAGACACATTGGGAGAATGGGCAAAGAAATGGCAGATGGAATACAGTGTCGGGAAGTGTATTGTCATGCATTTCAGTAGAAGAAATGAAAAGGTTGACTATTTTCTAAGTGGAGAGAAAATGGAAAAAAACTGAGGTGTAAAGGGACTTTGTCCTTGTGCAGGATTCCCTGAAGGTTAATTTGTAGGTTGAGCCTGGGGTGAGGAAGACAAATGCAATGTTAGCAGTAATTTCAAGAGGACTAGAATGTAAAAGTAAGATATAATGTTGAAACTTTATAAAGCACTGGTGATGCCTCACTTGAAGTATTGTGAGTAGGTTTGTGTCCTTTATCTTAGAAAGCATGTGCTGAGACCGGGGAAGGCAGGAGATTAGGGCTGAGAGTAAAATTGGATCAGTCATGATGAAATGGTGGAGCAGACTTGATGGGCCAAATGACCTAATTCTGCTCCTATATCTTATGGTCTTTGCTATTGCTGATTGTGGAGATGTTGCCAATCCAAACTGGCTGAGGTCTGCAAGTGATGAAATCTAGGCTCCAGTTGCACACAGAGGCATTGAAGCTTATTACTTAGTTTTGAGGGAATGATCGTGTTGAATGCTAAACTGTAGTCAATGAAGAACTTTCTGATGTATGCATCTTTTGTCCAGATATTCCAGAGTTGTGTGAAGAGCCAGTGAAATGGCATCTGCTGTTAACCTATTGTGACAGTTGGAAAATTGGAGCAGATCGGAGTCACTTCTCAGGCAGGAGCTGACATGTTTCATCACCAGCCTCTCAAAGAAATTCATCACTGTTTCTGGATGATCATCATTTAAGCAGGTTACATTGTTCTTCTTGAGCTTCCGTATAATTGAAACCTGCTTGAAGCAGTTGGGGACCCCAGACTTCTGAAGTGAGAAGTTTAAGATATTGGCAGAACATTGAAGCCAGTTGATCATCATAGGTCTTTAGTACTCTGCCTGGTACCCCGTCGGGGTTAAATGCTTTCCTGTTCACCCTCCTGAAGGATGCTTTCAAAGACTGAAAACACAGGGTCATCAGGAGCTGTGGGAGTCCATGTTTTGGTGGTCAATGCAAGCATAAAAGGCATGTATATCATCTATGTCATTTGTTTTCACTTTGTAGGAGATGATTGCATTCAAGCCCTGCCATAGTTGTCGAACATCTTTCAGTGATTCAAATTTGGTCTGGAATTGCCGGTTGGCATATTAGTTGGCTTTTGGAGATTGTATCTGGACCTCGTCAGGCTTGACTGTCACTGATCTGGCCCTCAGCAGATTATGGTTTTCATGATTCATCAAGGGCTTCTGACTGGGGAAGACTTTGAATGGTTTTGTGGGGGGACACTTGCCTACGACTGTTTTTATGAAGTCTGTGACAATCTGAGTGTGACTCTAACCTGTACCCTTAGCCGCTCTTCTGCATCCTGTGATCACCTCTCTGTTGTCCTTATCCCTGGAGTCTTGCTCTTTAGCCTCTTGTTGGCTTTTAGATACATAACTCTCATCCCCTGCTCTACTCGCCTTATACTTATGATTGTGAGGCCAAGTTCAGCTCCAATGCTATATTTAAGTTAGCTGACAACACTACTGTTGGCCAAATCAAAGGAGATGATGAAATCATATATAGGAGGGAGATTACGATCTGGTTGAATGGTGCCAGAACATCAACCTCTCACTCAATACCAGCAAAACCAGAACTAATTATTGACTACAAGAGGAGGAAACCAGAGGTCCAAGAGCCAGTCCTCATTAGGGGATTGGAGGTGGAGAGGTTCAGTATTTTTTTGATTCCTTGGTATTATCATATCCTGGGAACAGTGTTGTGTATTTAATATTTCAGTAATATTTGAGTGATCTTGTAAATATATTGTTTGATTAAACATTCTTTGTTTATATAATTCATTATGGTTATATGCAAAGATGCATGAATTGCATTCATTATGATGTGAGCCTTGCTTAGAGTAAAAAAAACAAAGTTAGACTCACATTCCTAGCTGTGTTTTTGCTTTTCATTAGTTTTGTGTTTTGAAGTTACAAAACATAACAGTGGTGACAAGCAAGTTTTAACTGAACCCGAGACAACTAGTTACCAGTTGAAATGCTGCACAATGTTCGAACTTTTTTTGGTAAAATAAAACGCAGCATGCTTTCTTCACAAGAGAGAAATGGTCAAGTTTCTTTTTCTAAAAAAAAAGTGCAGTCCATCTTTTTTTTCTTTACAATTGGAGAAAGTTAAGTCTTTTTTTTAAAAAGGCAGGAAACGGTAGAATTCATGGGTTTATAAACAGTGAGTACCCATGATAAAAATCATTTTTAAAAAAGAAAAGAGCAGAAGTGACCAGAATTACATGTTTGATCGCACAATAGATAACTGGATATTGTATATTGGATGGAGTGTCAATTTTGCTGAATGCATTGGATTTAAAAGCATAGTTTGCTTAGGAGTTTGACTGCTCCAAATAAACTGGCAGTAATGAGCTTTGCTGATGTCATGAAAGTAATGCAGGAACATTTAGAGCCGAAACCACTGTTGATTACAGAACACTTTAGGTTTCGTAAGTGGAATCAAAAGGAAGGAGAGTCCATTTCAGCTTGTGTGGTTGAATTGGAGAAATTGTCTGAGCATTGTCAGTTTAGTAATGGGTTTAATGATGCACTGAGAGATTGTTTGTGGAATCTTGTGAGAAAGCCTTCAAGAACTGCTAACTGAAGCACAACTTACATTTATAAGATCAGTTGAAATAGCTGTATCAATGGAAATGGCAGACAGATGCAACTGAGTTGCAGTCAGAAATGAAAGTGAGCATGAACAAAATTGCAATGTCTAACAGAACAGAAACCGGCCTTTCTGAACTAATTGTGTTACCACTGTGGCAGGGGCTTCCATGCACCAGACCAATGCAGGTTTAAAGGTGAATCCTGAAGAAAATGCAGCCAAGTAGGACACGTACAAAGAGCATGTCAGACAGACAAAAATAAGTGAAATGGACAGGTGTAGTGGTTTCTTGAAATAACCAGGAGACGCAGAAGATTAACCCTTTATTTGCAAACAAAAGCTGAGACAATTAATGAGCGTGTCACTAATTGCCCGCCGAGCCTAGTACACAGTATTCTTTATAGTACTTTCTTATCTCAGTTACATTAGCATACCCTCTTATCAACAGCACATTAGCTTCTCGATTCGCCACCAGTATTTTTGTTCAGTAGCTTATACTTGTTCTAGTGCCTTGACTCGTTTTCATACCATCACACCACTCCACGACCCTGTCTACCACCGTTATCTCTACATGCTTACTTTCACTGTTAGCTATATTCTTAAGGCACTGATGCATTCAATAGTACAGAGGCAATACAGAGATTACATTCTGGCCAATAAATTGGATACATAGCAAATAGCAAACACAAGGCTGGCCACACAGCAAACGATGCAACTTTATTCTCCAATACAGGGAAGAGAAAAAGTCAAGTTGCAGTTTCAAAAAGAGCACTAACCTAAGTGCCACTGATGAAAAATCTGATAATAATGAGAGGGACACAGGACTGAGTAGCTTTGAGATCTGCTGTGAAAACTAACTGAACAAGCAATATGGCTTGCATCAGAAGAGAATGGCAAATTAATTAAAATGGAATTGGACACTCAGCTGTTTCAATCATTCCTCAAAATGCTTTTGAACAGCATTTCAAAGATACTGAACTGAAGCCTGCAGACACCCAGCTGAGAACTTTTACTGAGAAAATATCAGTCCTGTGGGAATAGCATTAGTAACAGGGAAATGCAACCAAAAAGCCATTTTGGATTTGTATGTGGTTTAAAAACTAGAGGGCCAGCATTGTAGGGGCCATATATGGCTGAGAAAGCCACAACTTGATTTCAGATCCGTCCACCATTTGCATGCCACATCCCCTGAAATATAGCCAAATGAAAGTGAATCAAGAAAGGTATTGGACGATGCCACAACTGTCTCCATGCTCTACATCATGAACCATTGTCAAACACAGGGCAAACAGATGTTGGTGCCAACTTTTGTGCCTCTAGTTGGAAAGCATCTTGGACAAGTGCTACACTAGCCCCTACACCTCCTTCCTTATTACCATTCCTTGGCCTTGGACCATTACCAAGGCCTTGTGATGCCTTGTGCAGGAAGGCACAGAGTCGACTGTACTTCCTAAGAAGGTTGGCGTCATTCAATGTCTGTAGTGAGATGCTGAAGATGTTCTATAGGTCAGTTGTGGAGAGCGCCCTCTTCTTTGTGGTGGCGTGTTGGGGAGGAAGCATTAAGAAGAGGGATGCCTCACGTCTTAATAAGCTGGTAAGGAAGGCGGGCTCTGTTGTGGGCAAAGTACTGGAGAGTATAACATCGGTAGCTGAGCGAAGGGCGCTGAGTAGGCTACGGTCAATTATGGATAACTCTGAACATCCTCTACATAGCACCATCCAGAGACAGAGAAGCAGTTTCAGCGACAGGTTACTATCGATGCAATGCTCCTCAGACAGGATGAAGAGGTCAATACTCCCCAATGCCATTAGGCTTTACAATTCTACCGCCAGGACTTAAGAACTTTTTAAAAGCTATTATTAATGCTTTCTGAGATAGTGATTTAGATGCATATCATATTTTTTTACTGAGTTAAGTATTGTATGTAATTAGTTTTGCTACAACAAGTGTATGGGACATTGGAAAAAAGTTGAATTTCCCCATGGGGATGAATAAAGTATCTATCTATCTATCTATCTATCTATCTATCTATCTATCTATTCAGAGCCCTAAACAGTCCTTCCAGGTGGGGAAACACTTCACCTGTGAGTCTGCTGGGGTCATATACTATGTCCGGTGCTCCCGGTGTGGCCTCCTGTATATCGGTGAAACCCGACGTAGATTGGAAGATCGCTTCGCCAAGCACCTACACTCTGTCTGCGAGAGGAAGCGGGATCTCTCAGTGGCCACCCATTTTAATTCCACATCCCATTCCCATTCCGACATTTGTATCCATGGCCTCCTCTACTGTTGCAATGAGGCCACACTCAGATTTGAGGAACAACACCTTATATTCCATCTGGGTAGCCGCCAGCATGATGGCATGAACATTGATTTCTTGAAGTTCCAGTAATGCCCATTTCCCCCCCCATCCACCCCTCTTCACCATTCCTCATCCCCCATCCCCTTTTCCCTTTCTCTCCTTATCTCCTTGCCTGCCCATCTCCTCCCTTGGGTGCTCCTCCCCCCCTTTCTTTCTTCCATGAGTGTCTGCCCTCTTCTATTAGATTCCTCCTTCTCCAAACCTCCTCTTTCACCAATCAACTTCCCAACACTTTACTTCACCCCTCCCCCTCCCAGTTTCACCTATCACCTTATGTGTCTCCCTTCCCTCCCCCCACATTTTAAATCTACTCCTCTTTTTTCCCCCCTTGTCCTGCTGAAGGGTCTTGGCCCAAAACATTGACTGTGCTCTTTTTCATAGGTGCTGCCTGGCCTGCTGAGTTCCTCCAACATTTTTTGCGTTGCTTGGATCAAGGAAAGACTATGCTGCTCAGAGGAATTGTGAAAGCGACGAAAATGGTGGTCTGACTATAACAGTTTATTTCGGCAGCATATCTGAGAAAGCTCCTGGTATGATAATACAGTTAATCTGCAAAATGTGGCCTGGTTTCAGGCTGAAAGAGAGTTCAAGGAGCTTCAGGAAAGTTGCAAGGATTTGGCTTCTTGAGTATAAAGACCCAGAAACTTAAGGTTATTGCATGAACTTCAAGTGAGAGACAAAAAGCTACTTGTAAAAGTAGATGCAAAGACCAGAGCTCAGCTGGATGAATGAAGGGTGAAAAGAAAGGAGGTACAAAAACGGGATTCATCCGATGATGTTGTGGATGAGGAAACCAAGAGGAGAGATCAGATTGTAAAGAAAGCACGAGAAGAATTAATAAAAGAATATTCCAGTTGAACTAAGTGCACCTTCCCAAGATCAAGATGTACCAGCTAGGAGAAGAAATGTTTTCAGAGTTGTCAGAACCACTTCCTGCGGTCTCAGAGTCAACTCCTTCAACCACCATGGAGGAGGCCCCAGAACTTGACAATGTTTTCACAGCCAGAGGTCTCCCCTGCCAAAGAAAGTCGTTATCCAATAAGTGTAAGAAATTCTCCACAGTGACTAAATCTTCAGTCCTGGGTGGGACAATTTACTCTACTGTTCCTCTCTATATAGAAATTGTATTATATAGTATACAGTATGATATATATGTAAGTTGAAATGTATTCTCTATTGAGTTGTTTACAGCTAAGAACGAAGGAGTGTTGTGTATCTAGTATTTCAATATTTGAGTAATCTTGTAAATATTTGTTTATATATTCCATTATGGTTATGTTAAAATATGTGTATTTCATACATCATGATGCCCACGAGCCTCACTTATAGTAAAAAAAAATGAGTTAGACTCGCATTCCTGCTCTTTTGTTTTCACTTTAGTTTGTTATGGATTAGCAAAACATAACAACCAGCACATAAGTGCCATTACAAAGCAGGAATGGCATTGCCTCTATTTCCTTAGAAGGTTGCATAGATTTGGCATGTCATCTATAACTCTGACAAACTTATACTGATACATAGAGAAGAATATCCCAACTGGCAACATCATAGCCTGGCATGGATGCACTAATGGCCAAGGATGGAAAAGACTATGGAAAGTAGTGGATACAGCCCAGTCCTTCACAGGCAAAGCCCTTCCCACCATGGAGCACATTGACCAGGAGCTCCGCCACAAGAAAGCAGAATCCATCACCTGGGACCCCACCATCCATGCCATGCTCTTCTCACCGCTACCATCGGGCAGGAGGTACAGGAGCCCATACCATCAGGTTCAGAGACAGTTGTCACCCTTCAACCGTCAGGCTCCTGAACATGTGTGGATAACCTCATTCACCTCAAAGCTGAACTGATTCCACAACCTATGGATTAACTTTCAAGGACTGTACAGCTCGTGTTCTCAATGGTATTTATAGTATTTATTATTTGTATATATATTTATAGATTATCTTTTGCATTTTAGTTGTAAGTCTCTATGTATAGTTTTTCATTGATTCTATTGTAATTCTACTGTGGATGCCTGAAAGGAAATGAATCTTGGTGTAGCATATGGTGATATATATGTAGTTGATAATAAATTTACCTTGGACTTTGTACCACTCTACTCTCCCTTCACTCATGACTGTTGGCTGGGCACTGCTCAAACGCCATCTATAAATACGTGGATAGCACCACTATTGGCAAAATCTCAAATGGCAATGATGAGATGTCTGAGAATGAGGGATTGGCTGGCAGAGTGGTGTTGCGACACAATCTTGCACACACCATCAGCAAGGCCAAGGAATTGATTCTAGACTTGAGAGAGAGAGTTGGGAGAACACACACCAGTTCCCATTGAAGGATCAGCAGTAGAAAGGGTGAGTAGCTTCAAGTTTCTGTATGTCAACATCTCAGGATCCATTCCATGTCCAACACATTGACACAATCATGAAAAAGGCATGCCAGTGGCTATGGCTCATTAGGAGTTGGAGGAGATTTGATATATCATCAAAGGCTTGCAATTTTCTGCAAACGTGTGGTGGAGCTTATTCTGACTGGTTGCATTAACACTTGATATGGAGTCTCAAATGTGCAAGATCTAAAGAGGCTGCAGAGTGGTTAGAGTCAGCCATGGACACAATCCTTCCCACCATTAATGACATCTTCAAAAGACAGTTCCTCAAGAAGGCATCATCCATCATTAAGAGCCCCCACCATCTAGGACATGCCTAACAGTGGGGATTAGGTACAGGAGCCAGAAGACTCGCACTCAATATTTTAGAAACGACTTCTTCACCATGAGATTTCTGAATGATCCATGAACACTACCTCAATATTCTTTTGTGTATTTTACTTATCTATTGTAGCTTGTACTTGATGTCTTGCACTGTACTGTGCAGCAAAACAACAAATTTCATGACATTTGTCAGTGATAATAAACCTGTTTCTGATACCTAGGGAAACTTAAGTTTTTCTATTTGCTTGATGACTGTCATAATCATTTCTCTCTATATTTTGTTTAGTCATCCTTTGTTTTTTTTAAAAGTCTCCAAATCCTCTAACAAATCACTAATCTGCAGCATTGTATGCCTCGAACTTCCTTTGTTGGATACTAATGGTATGTCCTTGTGGAGCATTTCATTGTACATTGAAATATCCCTTTAAATCTCTACCATTACTTAAATATAATTATGCCTTTAATCTAGTTTTCAAGTCCACTTCAACCATCTTATCCTTCATGGTATTGCATTTGTGTTTATTTAAGGTTAGGTTCCTAGTTTCAGACCCAAGATTCTTGTCTTTTTAAACTGAGTTTGCAATGGTGCCTCACCATGGTTGTTCTTTCCTTGGGGAATCCTTGCTATGAGAATATTAATTAATTCTGTCTCATATTGTGTTGCTTAAGAAACATTCTGAAATACACTGTATAGACTCATCCTCTTGCCAATCTGGTTCACCCAATCTATGTGATGATTAAAATCACATGATTATTTGCAGCACCCGGTCTCGGCCTGAAACATCAACTATCTCAGCCTCACCTTCTGAGTTCCTCCAGCATTTTGCGTGTATTGCTTTGCTTTTCCAGCATCTGTAGACTTTTTTGGGCCCATCATTTCCAGATTACACCCTGTCCTCTAGTATGGCTGGTGACAGGGGATCTATATAATACTAATGACTTCTTACTCTTGCCATTATCATAACTTATTACTGCAGTAATTTCCCTTATTAGAGGTTCCTCTATCTTTTCCTTTCTGCCTCTCATTCTAAAATATAAAATATCTTCAATATTCTTGGTCAACTTGCAACCACATTTTTGTAAAGCTATTAAATTATTTCCATGTAGGCATATGTATGTGTATTAATGTGTATGTATATATATCACAAACTCCCACATCATCTTGCAAATATTGTGTGCATTCAGATAAAGAACATTTACTTTTTGTTGTATCTTACTCTTTTTGTTTACCGGTACTCTAAGATCCTATGTTCCTAAGATCTGCCCTTATTGATAAACTCTGGTCATTGTTACTTCTGTCATTTCCTTGAATTCCTGCCTTCCGTTTTCTCTTTTTTTCCCAAATACCCGTCTTCTGAATCATATCTTCTATTTCAAACATTTCCTTCAACTCTCAGATTCCAAAGAGGCTGACTTATGAGGCAACTTTGAACTCCTGCTGTCTAAATTTACAAAACTGAGACGTGATATTATTGAAGCATAAACTTTTGAGCAGATTGATAAGGATGTTTCAACTCTTGGAGGGTTATGAATCTCTGGAATTCTCTACCCTAGAGAACTCTTCCTCCTCTCCCATCAGATGTGTGACGTGCAGGTACTGAACAGTTAGCTGTTTTATGTAATACAACTCAGAGTACAAACAATTCTCAATTAAAACATTTCATAAATATTGTTGAAATAAAAGTAGGAAATCGGGTTGCATAATTAATACATGACGACCATAAGACATTGGAGCAGAATTAGACCATTTGGCCTATTGAGTCTGCTATGCAACATGTGCCAATGCTTGACTTTTCTAGATTTTGTTCTTGTGTGGATGTGTTTCATTTCCTTTAGTAAATAATGACTGTTGGTTATAATATTGGGTTAATGACAATTGCTGTGTCTTCCGATTTTATTTTTTGTTGCTTTATTGGAAGGATGGGTAACAGGGAACTTGGTTAACTTAGTATTGCATACATCTGATCCCTTTAATTGGCTTATCAGATGTGTTGACCATCCCAAATTTAATGCATATCACTGGAGAAAACTGATCCTGTCGCTATTTTCCAAATTATTTTAATACTGGACGTGAGTATTTTCCCCCATCGATGTTGAGCTAGCCAACCTATAATTTCCTGTTTTCTCTATCCTTTTTTTTTAAAGCCGAAGGATTACAATATCTACATTACAATCCTTAAACTAATCTAGAGGTCAAAGAATATTGGAGAATATCCATTGAAGTATCCACTATTTGTAGGGTAACTTCATTATGTTCTGTAGGGTCCAGTGAATTGAAAAGAAGCTTAAACATGAGAGAAGAGATTTGGAAAGTGGAGTTCAATGGCCAGGATGTCGGGTAGATACTTTTGGCCCTTTCATCACAGACCCAAGGCGCATAAGGTTTTGCTTTCATCATGTCAAGATAAGCGTCATCATGGAACATTAAAAAATATTCTGCAAGTGAGGGAACCAAACACATGTGGAAGAAGTATGAGATGGAGGTTATAGGGTAGGAGTTAGAATTCCTGCGTGCCAATATGTCAGAGGATCTATCCTGGGACTGACATGTTGATACAATCACGAATAAGGCACACCAATGACTGTATTTCATTAAGAGTTTGAGGAGATCTGGCATATCACTAAAAACTCCAGCAAATTTCTACTGTTGTATTTTGGAGAAAATTCTGACTGGTTGCGTCACGGCCTGGTTTGCAAGCTTCAATAAATGGGACTGAAAGAGGTTGCAGAGGGCTGTAAACTTAGCCAGCTCCATCATGGGCACAAGGCCACCCATCATTGAGGACATATTCAAAAGGCAGTGCCTTAAGAAGGTGACATCCATTGTTAAGGACTCTCAACATCCAGAACATGCCCTCTTCTCATTATTACTATCAAGGAAGAGGTAGAGGAGTCTAAAGAAATACACTCAACATTTTTGGAACAGTTTCTTCCCCTCAGATTTCTGAATGGTTCATAAACCCATGAATAATCCCTCACTATTTTTATGTATATCTTTGGTAGTAATTTCTGTGTTGTACTGTACTGCTGCAGCAAAACAGCAAGTTTCATGATGTATGTTCAGTGATAATAAACCTGACTCTGATCCTGAATTTATGATTAGTATTGTTAAAGGTCGTGATCTACAGATTATTCCTTGTGCCAGGAACCAATGAAAAAAGACTCATGACATGGCACATAAGGGAGTCCTTCAGATTCTGGGGCCATTGTGCTGTGGAGCATATGTTAGTTGTTCTATGGTTTAGTGGTATGTCGTTGTCTATGACACCAATGTTCCTGTTACCATGTTAACATACTACGGGAGCAAAGCTAAAACTAATTTGGTATGGATTTGGGCATCCTGCTGCAGAAGTTAAATGAATAAATAAAAATAAGGAATGGAGAAGGCACACAGAAACAAATAGTTTAAAAAAAACTAATGAAAACCTGAAAAGAAAATAGGAAATGGTGCAAATAATCAGCAAGGTTGCTGAAGGAAGAAATGGGACCTACAGTCTTGCATCGGAAGTGGGAGGATTCAAAGTGAAACAAGGTCCAAGTTGCACAGTTGGCTGGTGAATGTGGAATGATGATGGACTGCAAATGAGATTAAATTACATGAGTGGTTATAACATTAGCTGGAAGTTTGTAAAGGAGTGATTTAAAGCCATTTTAAGGAAAGGTATGAGGGCAATCAGATCAATCCTAATAACAGGAGAGGAGAGAGAAAAATGTAATGTGGGAAATGTGAGAAATAAATTGTTAAATTTGAATTTGAGTCTTGAAGAAATACTTTGAATTGAAAGACGAATTGTTATGTTTTGGTCTTGCTTTGAACTTTGTTTTTGAACAAGCTAAAGACAAGTTAGAATTGGAGTGGAATGGAGAATTCAAATGACAGGAAACTGAAAGACACTGTGTCATTCTTATGGACCAATCTAAAGTGTTGTGTGATATGTAATACATTCCTTGTTTCTGTCCTGTCGGGTTTCACCTTTGCTAGAATGTTCATAACTGTCAGTTGTGCTTTCTATTCTGACAGGTTTCATCACATTTTTAAAAAAAATTATCTCAGAATTATCAATAACTCTTCCCTTTCCCATCTTTTGTGCCCATTTCAGGTAAGAAGTTTGTGATATGGATACACTGAACATTCATGCACTACCATATCAGCAATTCTCTGCTTCTGTCAAACCTGTTCTGGCAATGTCATCTGTTGCAGTATTGCTACGGATATGTTGTTTCCTTTATTTTAATCTCTGCCATATGTCTATTCTTTGCAATCACCTCGTGCCAGAACAAAGGTAGTTTTCTTCTCCTTGTCTTCAACTCCACTTTTTGATAGCTCCAACATAGTGCCATCGCCAGCAACATCTCTCCCTTTCTGCTTTTGGCATTCCTGTGGTCTTGTTCCTCTGTGACACCTTTCATTTCCATCAATGCCCTCTACTCTCCTGGTAGAATCTTCACGAGAGATCTCTTTTATCCTGTCTCTTTCAACCAGGGACCCAAACTCTTGGTTTGGGTAAGGCAACAATTTCACCCTGAGCTTCCTGTGTTCTGTTTCTTTGATTCGCCATCCCACACCCGTTCTGACCCCTCTGTTTTTAATCACCTTGTCTGCTCCATTGAGGTTCAATGCAAGATCGACCATTGACGTATGAACAGTACCCCATCTTCCAAGTTAGAAATATTAGAGGCTTCAAGATTAAACACCAAATGCTATCATTCCAGATAATCAGCCATTACAATTCACATTTCTAGCGTTCAATTTTCTCTCTTCTGTACTGGTATTTAAGATTTCATTTTTTTATATACTTCAAACATATAATTTGTTATTTATTAGCCTTCACTGTTATTTTAAGAGGACCCCTCCCCACTTGTTTCAACCCTATCAGAGACCTTCCTTCTGCTCTTTCAGTCCCATCCCACCCACCTTCCCTGCAGCATAAACTTGCTTTGATTGAGATCCTTTCCAGTTCTGATGGTCATTGACTTGAAATATTTCTGTACCCATCTCTCTCCACAGATCACAGTTGAACTATAGATTATTTCCAGTATCTTCTTTTTCTGTCATGCATAAGTTGTTGGGCCAGTTATTACAGTAGTGTTGAAGGGAGTATATTTTCAAAGATGATGGTGTGTGACTTAAAAGGGAACCTGTAAATGATCATGTTTTCCCCTAGGTGGTGGAGGTCACAGATTTGAGAGCTGTTTTTGAACTAAGCTAAGCAAGTACCTGCTCTGCATTTTGTAGATGGTATCTATAGCCACGATGCATTAGTGTCGGAGGCATTGTTTTGGATGATGTGTGGATACCAAGCAAGCCAGCTGCTTTTGCTTCTTATTTGATGCTGTTGTTCTTCAGTGTGATTGAAGCAGCACTTTGAGCATTCCGTTCATAGTCCTGCATGTCTTGTAGATGGGGGTGATGATTAGGTAGTATTGTAGGTGAGTTACTTGTCACGGGATACACAACCTTGGAGCAATTGTATCTTCAATATTGTGTATGTCTTGATTTCATTTCTGGAGGAATTTTCCTTTCCACGATTGATATGATGCAATAAAAACTTGTGCAGTCTGGAGATAATCATGGAAATTTCATGGTCACTCTACACTAACTATGCACTACAAGGCCAGAAATTTTTGAGTGTCTGCTTAGTAGTTGAGACAATACACTCAGTGATAGTGAAAAGTGTTGTCTGAAAGGTATGAATATTGTCTGTGAAGAGAATTTGCAACTCGTCTCAAAATTTGATATTTAAAAGGCTAGCACATACGTTGGGATCAAGTGCCCTTGACCTTGTACCTCTTACCTTTTAACAAATAATTTTGTTAAGCTGTCCTTGTATTACAGAAACAAGGGTTCAGGTATAATTCAGTGGGGCAATAGTCATGAGGTATCAAATAGATTACTCATGTCTAAGCTTCTTATCAATGATGATCAAAGCCGGATCATTTTCCTCCCTTCAGTACTGTAAACTAATGCTGCACAGACAACTGGCATTCTGTTTGTGTTCAAAAAAATACTCAGTGTATTTTTAACATGACGTTCACCATGTTAGAGCCATATGTTCCATTGTGAGTTGATTTAGTAGTATGATGTTTTCAATCACATATACAGTATATTTAAAAAATAAATATTGAACAATCATACTGACTTTTATATAAAATGTTGCTGCATTTCAAATTCTTGGAACTAAACATAGATATGTATATAAGATGAGATAAAACTTTATTTATGCCGAAAGAAATTATTGTTGCAAGGTTGTTCAGTCAGAAATATATACTTTAAAATACAAAACATTAGCTTTGAGGTATGAAAAAGAATACAAAATGTGCATTAAAACGTAATAGTACAAAATACTGGTGTGCAGTGGAACCATATACTTCTGTACTTAAGGAGGAGTTGTAGAGTCTTATAGCCACAGGGAGAAAGGGAGAAAGGGACAAAGTGGTGCACCTTGGTGGAATCAATCTGTAACTAAAGGTGCTCCTCTGCTTGTTCAGTATGTCATGGAGGGGTTCATAGCTTCTGCAGCATCCTCCTCTTAGACACAACTGCCAGGGAATCCAGTTCCACCCCCAGAACAGAACCAGCCTCCCTGATGAGCTCATTGATCTTCTTGGCATCAGCTGCTCTCACCCTGCTGCCCCAGTAGACTGCCTCATAGAATGGAATGCTGGCCACCACTGAGTACAGAACATCTGCAGCATAGTATTGCAGATGTTGAATGACTGGAGCCTCCATGGGAAGTACAGTCAGCTTTGTACCTTGTACAAGAGCCCCTTTATTTTCAGTCCAGTCTAGTTTATTGTCCAAGTAAGTTCCCAGGTATTTGTAGTCCTGGACAACTTCCACTTCTGTTCCCTTGAAGGAAATGGGAATGCAAGGTGTTTTCACCTTCCTGAAGTCCACCACCAACTCCTTTATCTTACTGGTGTTGAGCTGCGAGTGATTCAGCCCACACCACTCAACAAAGTTGTCCCACACTCTTCTGTACTCAACTACAGAAGTTGAGTACAACTGCCAAATCATCTGAAAACTCTGCAGGTGGCAGGACTCTTGAGTTGTATCTGAAGTCCGAGGTGTAGATAGTGAACAGGACAGTCCCCTGAGGTGCTCTGTGCTGATAACCCCAATATCTGATACACAACCCTACAATCTCACAGACTGTGGCCGCCTGGACAGGTAGTCTGTAATCCAGGACACTAGCATCTCCGTGATCTTACTCCCTAGTAAAGCAGGTCATACGGTGTTAAAAGCACTGGAGAAATCAAAGAACATGATTCTCACAGTGCTGACTGGGTCATCCAGATTGGTGTAAGCCTGTTGAAACAGGAAGATAATGGCACCCTTGACTCCAATATGTGGTTGGTAAGCAAACTGCAGGCAGTAAGCAAACTCCTAAAGATAGAGTATAGCAAATATTCGTGTAGATATTTGAATTATTGTGTTTTGTATTGACCTGGCCTTTAAAAATTGTCATTAAAACATATAACATCGTTGACTGGGATGTTCCAGTATAATTAATCCTTATTCAAGGAATTTTCAAACTGATGATCATATTTTAAAAAATTCAAGATTCATTAAAAAAAGTAACTTCCCAATAAAAGCAAAATAATCTAAATAGGATTAATTTGATAAAAATGCCAAAGTTGTGAAATATTTTTCTCTGGCAAAATTCACAAATAGTTACTTCTTTACACCATTGTATACAAAGTTCACTGCAGTGGAATTTATCTTTAAGGAACCTGAAACTTGTAGAAATTACATAGCTGTAAATAACCAAACCACTCTTCAATCCCTAGAGTCATATTATTTCCTCAACGTGCAAATAAAAGAGTAAAGAACCACAGCATTAATTTACAAAATGATGCTAGTAGTATTTAGTACACAATACAAATTTCAACATTCAATATTTCTAATAAATAATGTTTTTTTTCTGAACTGGATTAAGAAAGTTTCCTCAGAATACCAATTATCAATAGTATTAATAGTGCATATTCATATTTTCTTAAGTACTAGACATGCAATTCTTTTAATTTTTTTTTTTTTTTATTTTTATTTAGTATCCACCTCAGCTCAGTTTCTGAAAATCAACAAGTGGAATCTAATCAATGTTTATATATTTTACTTTATGTATCATTGTAATAGATAATCAAGTGTTCAGCTTTTGTTTAGTTCTGCTAAGTCAAATTGTCCCAATAAGTTCACTCTCACAGTTATTAGCAAATTCACAAAGTTGTTGCACACTAGTGGCTTGTATAAAATTTAAATAAGATTGCAACTGATGTAACATTGGTCAATGTAATGATGTCTCTCGATTAGTGTGGTACATTCATTAGAAGCAATTGTCCCAACTAAATTTAACTTGGTGGAAGAAAAATTATAAACTAATGTAACTTAATGAAAAGGGCAGTTTTGGTCTTTCAAAAATAGGCTGCTTTAGTACCCATTATCTCCTGTTACAGCATCTTGTTCCCTGTGAATGCCTACGCTGTAGATTAATTAAAGAATAATGCTTGTTCGGAACTTAAAATGTTCCTCTTTATACAATGCTTTTCCTTTTATCAAAAACAAGAGAAAATCTGCAGATGCTGGGGGAACTCGGCAAGCCAGGCAGCATCTATGGAAAAGAGTACAGCTGATGTTTTGGGCTGAGACCCTTCATCAGGACGGGAGAAAAAAACAGATGAGGAGTCAGAGTTAGAAGGTGTCATTTTATGGAGGTTCTCAGAGAGCGGAGGAAAGGAGGGGTGAAAAGTTTGAAGAAGCTGCTGCACCTGATCAAAACAACTGGAGACAGGTTTGTGCAAAAGTGACTCACATCAAGACAGGACAACCGAGGGAGGATGGTATTTCTTTGAGACAATATGGGTGCAGTTTTCTGCTGGGAGCTGCAGACCTATTAGCAGCTTATATCTGCAGAATGTAATCAGATAATTCTTGTGTACATAGCAGGGAGCTTGACCAATTGGAAAAGAACAGAGGTGAATCTGGCTGGTGCTTTGCAGTTGCTATGACAACAATTTCCTGCAGTCACACCAATACTGGCAAAGCAGTATATGGGTTGTTATTTATGGTTAAAATTAACTTAATTTAAATTTCACAGGTGAAAGCACAAAGTAGCTGTTTCATTACAATAAAACTACTGCATTAATTAATGAAATGGTAGCCAGATTTCATAGCAGAATTTGTCTTAAGAATAACTATTAATAATCTTCAAATGCTTGACCACATCTGGTAAACGACAATTTGGTAAATGTACATGCCAACCTTATTTGTTCTGTACTTAAAATACGAGGAGAAATTAATCAGAAATGACATTGGAGTCATAGTCTGAATCTGCTTAGCACTGAGAGTCTTTAAAATGGCATGATAAAAATATTCCCATGGAAAAAAATCAACTAGAAAATGCAGACCTTTAAAATAAATGGCAACAGTATATAGAAATTATAAAAGGGCAAATACTGTTTCATGCTGAAATTTTGTAGTGTTTCTGAAATTATCTATGGTGCTATAGAAAAACACAAGTTCAGACATTTTGGTTTTGGAGTCACCCGACTACTTCCATGCAACCCCTAAAACCTTCCCCATTTCCTTCACATTTATCAACATAAATGATACAAAATATGACATGATACTTACAGCACAATAATATCTGTATTACTCAGCATGGGGCATGTTGCCAATGTATTATGTCAGGTACTTCATATTAAATATTGTGCTTAATCTGGAATGGTAGGTAGGAATTTCAGGGAGATGAACAGGGTTGCTGACCTGAGATGTTAACTTATTACCTCTCCACAAATGCTGTCTTATTGTGTGTTTCTGATGTTTTGTTTTTATTATAATTATTGTATTTAAGGTGAATAATTTCTGTAATGCACAAATATTGCGCCACACGGTCATGGGCATCAGTTTTCATAGTATGAGCTACTTACTGTGCGAATTTGTATGATGCAGAGTATGAGGGCCCTCATAAGTACTCAGTGACCTGAGTCAGGCCAGGACAGGTATTTTCATTAGCAATTTTACTGCTAATAATTTTCATAGAACCTTCATTAATTGTAAAAGTGCTGGGTAACTGTGTCTAAGATCAACTTGACCACATTGTCTTTTCTCCATAGACAAGAGAATCTCATAGTTGGAAAGAACTTCAGCTATACATGCAAGCAGATTGATTACATCTAAGGTAAAGGTGGGAGGTTTGATGTGTGTCGTTTATAGTGTATATGCAGGAAAATACTGCACAAGTAGAGTATGATTTTACTTTATTTAATGACAGTTACTCTGTAGATCCATTTCAATCTAGTCCAGTTTAGATGTTAGATTAAATAATCTTTAGTATGAATATTTTGCACCTCAAAAGTGGTCATTGAGTGACTAAATGAAACTTTCACTGGTCTAATGTGAATTAAGAGCTAACATAGTCCACCTGATTCAGTGGGCCCTCTCTGCCATTTAATAATATCATAGCCTACCTAATTATGATATCAACTATTCATTCTTGTCTAATCAAGCTACAGTAATTATTCACCCTCTTAATAATTATAATTTTATCTCTTGCTTTAACACAATGCTTCCACTGTCCTTTGAGAGAGATCCCAAGACCCAACCTGCTCAGTGCAACTTCATATTCTTCCAAGTGCGATCCAGAGTTCTAGATTCACCCATAAGAGGATCCTGTTAAGCACCATCATGGCTTGTACGTTTCAGTCAAGTCCCCTCTCACTCTTCGAAAATTTATCAGACACAAATCTAGTCTATCTAAATCCATTCAGATACACTCGGGCCACTTTATTGGGTACCTGGTCAGTTGCCCTGTAGCCCATCCACTTCGAGGTCTGATGTGTTGTGTTCAGAGATTCTCTTCTGCACACTGCTGTTGTAAAGGATGCTTATTTGAGTTACTCTTTCCTGTCAGCTTGAACCAGTCTGGCCATTCTCCTCTGACCTCTCTCATTAACAAGCCATTTTCGTCTACAGAACTGCCACTCATTGAATGCTTTTCTCTCTCTCTCTCTAAACTCTAGAGACAGGTGTGAAAATCCCAGATCAGCAGTTTCTGAGATACTTAAGCTGCACTGTCCGGCCCCCAAATCATTTCATGATCAAAGTCACTTAGATCACATTTCTTCTCCATTCTGATGTTTGGTATGAACAATGAATGTCTTGACAACACACACACAGGACAGTCCTGCCGAAGACTATTATCCTGAAATGTTGACTGTATTCTTTTCCTAGATGCTGCCTGGCCTGCTGAGTTCCTCCAGCATTTTTTGTGTTTTGCTCGGAATTCCAGCACCTACAGATTTTCTCATTTATGAACCTCTTGACCATGCTTTTATGTACTGAGTTGCTGCCACAAGCCTGTTAGTCAAATAAATTTCTGAACTACAAATGCGTTATTCCTTAAGTAACAAGATCAATACCATACAGATGACCCAGAGTAGTTCCATCGATGCCCCATATAACTGAAACAAAACTGCTTTTATATTAATTTCCCTTAACAATAAACAGTAACATTTCATTTTCCTAGTTACTTGCTCTACTTACACACAACCCTTTTGTGTATCATGAACAAGGACGCAGATGTGCCACACTGCATTTCTTACCATTTAGATAATATGGCCTTGTTCCTCTGCGTAATGGACAATAACCTCTGATGTGGCACCTCGTCAAATGCCTTCAGGAGATCTTGGTTATCCAATACATACACGCAGTGGCCATTCTATTAGGTACACCTGCTCATTAATGCAAATAGCTAATCAGCCAATTATGTGGCAGCAGTTCAATAAATAATAGCATACGGACATGGTCAAGAGGTTCAGTCGTTGTTCAGCCTAAACATCAGAATGGGGAAGAAATGTGAACTTAAGTGATTTTGATTCTAGAATGATTGTTAGTGTCAGACTGGGTGGTCTGAATATCTCAGAAACTGTTCTCCTGGGATTTTCACACACAACCATTCTGGAGTTGACAGAGAATGGTGTAAGGAGGTCAGAGGAGAATGGCCAGACTAGTTCATACTGATAGGAAGGCGACAGTAACTCAAATAGCCACATATTATAACAGTGGAGTGCAGAAGAGGACAACTGGTTCCACTCCTTTATTAGGTACACTCCTGTACAACATAAAGAACTGCAATGGGTCAGAGAATATTTCCCTTTAACAAAACCATTTTCATATTGGCCGATTACCTTCCTAAAATGTTTTCTATTTAGCTTCTAACATTTTCCTATGATATATTTTGTAAACATTCATCACATTAATATTGATAGAAACTGCAATCATCTGGAACTTTGACTTACATTTCTAATTGTAAACTTATTGTACTGTATTCATATACGTAGTTACCAGGAGAGAAGAGACCCTGAGGGGTTGCTGTAAATGTCACAGTGCTTCAGCTGGGAAAATGGGAAAGCTTTTTCTTTCCTAATTGCTACCTAATGTCTTCTGGTTTAAAAATTAGATTTACTTTAACAATGATGCCTTTAGTTGAATGCAGATACAAATGCAGTGAACTGAATATTTTTTAGAAATACCATTAAATTTACTAAGAAACTTGCAACCTCTTTAAAATTTCTTTATTTAATTTCAAAAAAAGTGTATGCAAAGCCATGCTAACACAAATAAACAGCTTATTTCACACCAATAATTATTTTCAGCAACCAAAACCAGCATATAAGTTTTATTTTAAAACATTTCCATGTTTTAAAATCATTAATAATTACAATAAAAACTTGCGCAGTTTGAGTTGTTTACAGTAGATCACACTTTTCAGAGATGGCGCCATTGATTTTGCATAGAGCAAGAATTACTGTGAAAAAGAAATGTCAACTTTTCATCAAGTTAGTCATTTTGGACAGACTGTGTTACATCTGAATAATGCATATTTTAACAATAATTAAAAAAGGCCCTCTTACCTATAAATAACACTGGAAAGTGTTACATAACTATGGTGGAGCTTCTCACTTAATATACAAATCTGTCCAGTTCAAAGAATAATTTGAATATTTAATCTCAATCTCAGTCACTTTCCTCTGCTTTTTAACATATATAAAAAGAAAACCCTGTAAGGTAGTTTATAAATTTACAAAGATTCTACTGCTGAGGTTCCTATATTTGCAAACCACGCTGAATGAACAAACAAATGTCATACATTTTGGCTTATAGTCTTTATATTACAATACTTACAGAAATAACACGTCTCCTATGTGTGTATACTTTAATTCTCTAAAACATTAAGGTTATAAATAAGGCACATTTTCAAAACAAAATGTTAACAAGTAAATGGCAGTTGCAGAATATAGTCTTTGTATATTTTAACGAGCTTCACAAACAGGAAGTACAGATGTAAGCTTTCTAATTAGTTTAATTGTTTCTCACAAGCACTGTGTGTTGAAAGGGAAATACAGAATTGGCTGGCAAGAGGTCCATGTTTTTGTGGACCCAACACATTGACCAACTTTGGTTGTGATTATTTTGCATACCTCTGCTGTTTTCTTCATAAATATACTTCCATTTTATGTGGGCAATTAAATATTACAGCTGAAAATTAGTCTAATCTGGTTAATGGTATAAATTAATGGCAGTAAGCAAGAACCAAGGGTTATATGGGAAGGTTTGGGGGGGTCCTCCTTTAACTTAAAAATAAAATGAATATTGATACATTTCATGTTTAGCTATGTAGCTTTCCTCCAGATTAAGGTCCTAAATGATTTATATCCTGCTCATGATTTAATAAAAGCATGCAGCTTATGAAACTATAAAATCCATTTGCTTTTGCAAACAAAATAACTTGGAGTTTTCATTGCACACAAGGAAAATAAACATCTGCAAGATCTGTGACAAGTTAAAAATTTCTAGGATGTAGGCTTATGCTAGCTAATCTGTATAATACCATAATATTAACTGTGATAATGCAATCAAAATATTAGAAATTATAATCCAAAGCACAATCCAAGCACATTGCCAAATCAACATGCTACATAGTTGGTAATCAAAGGAACATACACTTTCCTTTGTTATCTGCCTTTTGTTCTTTTGGGAAAATACTACATTTGCCGCTTCTGGCTTTGTTGAATGGAGGAGGTTTAACTAAACCCAGGGCAGTAAGGAACAAGTTCAATGCTATGTGGAGTTCAAAGGATAAGGCTTCATAGGTAATGACTTTGATAATGGCACATGACATACCAGTATACCTGCTTAATATTTAGTATTTATCCAAGATCACCACCCAAAGTTACAATATACAATCATCAGGACACATGAAATACTAGTATACTGAAAATGTTTGTGTTCTTATATGCTTAGGCTGTTTGGTATTCCACCTGCCTAGAGCTAAGAACCAAAAAGTGAAATTTTACATTGTTAATTTTAAATGCACAAAACATCTGTTTTTTATATTCACTCCACAGAAACATCTGTACATGCTATCTGTGATATTGTATGCTTAATTCTCAAACACTATGGTGAAAACTTAAGGAAAAACAATTAACACTCTCATTTCTGAATACAGTAGATTCTGGTTAAATGGGCCATCAGTTAAGCGGGGGAGCTGCTTATTTGGGACAACTCTTGCAGAACAAGAAAAACTAATTGAGAAAATAGCTGGGATTCCCTTTGTCTATTTGGGACACTATGCTGCTAAATTGGGACAGGAGACTGCTGCCGAACAGTTTCTAACTAGTGTCACTCACATGCACTTGTATGGCCATCAGACACTATAGAGCGAAATTTTTAAATAGCATCAGTTGCATGCTTTTGTGTTCAAAAAACAGTAATTTTTGTCATTGATAGAAATAAGCAGTTAGACATTTCAGAACTGCTTTGCTCATTGTGATTTCAAGCATTCAAGCTTGGAGATGCCAGAAACAGAGAGGAGTGAAAATTAAAGTTTCACTACTTCCGAAAGTTAGGAACTAACTTCAGATTTTGAAGGTATTGGCAATCATCTTGATTGTTACAATGAAAATGAAGATTTGGAAGATGCATTCTTCAAAAGCATTGTATGAAGGTAGAACATCTACACTAGGTGTCTGTGCTAATTTACAATCAATCAAAAGAATACACCAGCGTACACTCATTGAATTTCTCCGTCAGTAACCAATACAAACTAAAACAGGTTTTTAGCACTGTAGTAGTTAGGTAGTGTTCTAATTGGTCCTGCATTTCATGTAAATATATTATTTGTTACTCAGTTAAATGGTAGTTTGTCTTTTTATATCTTTTTAACTATTTCCATGAAACTTTGGCTAATTGGAGCTGCTGCTTAATTGGGCCAAAATGTACTGGTCCCAATGTGTCCTAATTAACTGGAATCCACTGAATTTAATAAATGAGTGGTACAGCTGAAGACCCAAATTAAATGGTCTTAAGATAATTTAAAGTTTCCATACTGCTTTCAATTCATTTTAAGTAGACAAAGTCTTTATATAAGAGAGACTGGAACAAAGTACAATCAAACAATTTGTTCTATATTCTAGATGAAAGAAAACAAATTATACTTTTTGTCCAGTCATCCATCTTATCTTAAAATGTTGGGAATCATAGTTCTGCTGAACTCCAAAATAAGTAAACAATTAAAATAATAAAAATAATTCTTAAGAGTCCAACAATTTGTCATGAAAGATAATTATGGTTGAGTAATCAGTTATTTATGAGATTTCTTTCGTCTGCTTAAATCAGCAACATAGTAAATTACTTTTAATACTTTACTAGTAGCACATGGAGAAAGTATTATTACTTGTCAAACATTGCTTTTGTACTGTACTAAGCCAATGGTATACCACAATTTCAAAACAGTAGTTTTGCATTCATGCTACAATTTAAAGTGACAATATTGTTTATTTTAAAAAAAAAGTTTTGGGTTTCTGAACAAAAGCCTCCTGTGTGCTGGAAAATAAAAGACTTCCCACTGTTATTACTCTGTGGCCAAAATACACAATGGTTGTTTCTGTTATCCTAACACCAATCCCTGTATGGAAATATACATTCTTCCACTTCACATACCACTGTGACCAGCATTACTATTTCATTAAGAATTTGTACTGTAGCTACTAACCCATTTGAAACAAGAGAAATAATTTAAATTCATTACCTCTCCTGTTGTTATTGCTAGGAATATTTCCAACCACTTAATTGTTAATGTTGTAACTCACATTCATAATTCTTTAGATATAATTAAAAGCAAAGAGCCTGAAGTAGTCCAGTATGAACTCTTACTGCTGTTCTCTGAATTTCCTGCCACTTGTTTTAGTTGAAGCATTATCCAGTCCATGTGTTATAATGCTCATTTAGTGGAATGAAGTAGTTCAGTTAAAAGCAGACCCTCAGCCAGGATATCAAATTCTTTCACCACCTCAGAATCACAAATACAATTCCCGAACACATGTTCAAATGTATAATTCTGAGTACACTATACTCATTTGATACTATATGTTATGATGAAGATGATTAAATTTCGCTTTCATGGTTATTTTTATCCATATGTTTGAAGATGGACAAGAGAACCTAGAGTAACAAAGAGCATAGTGCCCTGTCTTCCACTGATCATCAGTTGTGTTTTCATGATGTTTACCTCTCCTGAGCAAACATCCTATCCAAAGGTGCTATAATCGCCGACCAGCGAACCAGAATCAGGGATCCCACAATGAGCCCTGACTTCAGTCACAAAGTAGCAACCAGCATAGCCTCTGTAAACAAAAGCTTCCAGTATACTGTACTTTCATGCTATTCCATGCAAGAGTAGAACAGCCATGGAAAATGCCACCAAAAGTCCTCGTGTCCAGAAATTGAAATCCCATTGATTGTATATTTTCCAAAGCATATTAGAAAATAATTAAAATACTTGCTCATGCTACTGCAAAGTAGCATTTGGTTGGCAATTAATCTAATCAATATTTTCTTACTTGAACCTTTTACTAAATGGTAACATGAAAATTGAACAATTTTTTTTTGATTTGTAAAACATGCAATGCATATACACACGCATGTAAAATTCTTATATTAATATCTAACTGGAAAAAATGGAATTGAAATATTAGTGGAATAGTTGTATAAAACTAAAATTGAGTAAAATTGAAGTGCGTACCAGTAAATAGAGCAACTTAGTAAGAAGTGTAATTCACCAAATGTTGAAATGTTTTGTGATCTACTGAAGCTTACACAAGCTCCTCCTTACACAACCCTAGTGGATTTACAGTTTCCATCTTTTGTCACCAATTTGCATCAAATATAGAATAACTGAACTCTATCTGCACTTTCCAATAAAACCACTTCACCAAATTTTATATTTCTATTTAAATAACAAACTGTTTCTTACTTATTTTCTGTGTGTACAGAACAAACACCTAAATCTAATTCATAGGGAACCTTATTTGTGCATTCTAGGTTAAAATTTAACCTGAGAGATGATGTGAGCTTGGCTCAAAGCAACTTCTCAATTAACTCTCACTGGGTTAAATTCCTGAAATAATGACCTGTGTGGAATTTTATGATAATCTGCTTGCCAGTTGGTTTCAACAGAGATTAGATCTTTCCAACACAAGTTTGTTCTTATATATACCAGATGTAGAAAACACATCCCATTCCATTGATTAAAAAAAAAGAACCTGGAAGAGACAAGCCAGACCCTCTACTAAAATGAATTAAGTATTGATTACAGCATGCTTTTTTGCTTAAACAACAAAAAAAAAGAGTACCTCTCAAAAAGTTCCATTTGAGATTAGATTTTAGTGCTTAATCTATAATTTTCTCCACAACTGTGTTAATACTTCAATGGAAAGATAGACAGGCAATAAATTAACGTCAGTGGTCTGTAGTTAAATTGGTGTTAAGTCTACATCAAAGCTTGTTCTATTTCGCTTGCTAGTAAAGGAAGCTCAATTTCCATTTAAAGGCATTATTGCAGTTCTAGAATTTCAACTGCAGAGGCTAAAAATAATAACTCTCAACTGAAGTATTTTTGATTAAAAAGGGAGTGCATTGTTCCACTGGTAATTCTAAAAATGTATTATAGTTATGTAACATTATGCTAATTGCCATATTTAAATCAATTTCTGAAGTTTGCTCATGTAATGATGAGGGAAAGTGTTTTAAACATCAATAGAGATAAATAGTTACTCGAGGTTATGACAGTATAGTAATTCAATTAGTGTAGTAGAATCTAAAGGCCTATATCACTGACCCAGAGTTTGTGTTTAAAGTTCATTCTGGCACTGAGTGAATTTAAATTACTTAATTATATCTGAAATGAAAAGATTATCACTAAGGCTGACCACAAAATGACTGTTGTAAAAAATCCTGATTCACAAATGTTCTTCAGGGAAGTGTCTGTCCTCGGACTGATTCCAAGCCCTTCAAGGACTAACTGCACACCAGTCTAGGCGTAATGAGGGATGAGTAATAAATAGCAGCCAAGGGAGTGATATCCTCATTCAGACTTGCAGCTTGGTCACATTTATAGAAACCACGTGTACCTCATATCCATTAATAAATTGTAAATATGATTATATTGTACTTGTTCAAAACAAACTATGATAGAACTGTGGAAGACAGATGGCGACAATCAGAAAGACAATTTTTTGTCAGGGTTGGTAAACAGCACGTATAAATAAGCCACAAAACTGCAGAAAACGAAAGGGTTTACTCGGGTGGAGGGAGGAAGGTTCACTCAATTATAAATAAATAGATATATTGATTTGCAGGAAAGCTGCTCAATAGCTTTATATTTGAAATAAAAGCACTGAAAACGTTCAAATAATAAATGAAATACAATGGATTCTGGTCAAGTAAGCCATCGATTAATTGGGGCAGCCGCTTATTTGGAACAACTCTTAAGGAACAAAAATAAACAGAGAAAATAGCCAGGATTCTCTTTATTTGGGACAATATGCCACTTAATTGGGGCAGGAGATGATCAGTAACGCTCACTTGTGTGGCCGTTAGACACTTGCTCATAGAGAACAGCTGGGTCAGTTGCATGTGCTTGTGTTATGTTTTCCATTTGGGCCAACAGACACTGATTCAAAAAGCAGTAATTTTTGCTTTTTTTTCCCTCGACTTAAAATTTTTTTTCGATATCCTTGCCAAGATGAAAAGATTTGACACTAGCTAAAAAAATTATCCTAATAGACCAAATTAAAAGCCATCTGCCTGACACCAATCATCATCAACTGGCAGAGATAACTGCAGTGCCAAAATCTGCAACTGCATGCTTGATACAGCAGTAAGATTAACTGTGAGAAGAATGGGCATTACGCAAGAGAGAACAAGAAACATCCCAAAAATGAAAGCATGAAGGTAAAGATCCAGATGTTGAAGTGGCTCTCAGTCAACAGTAACTGGATGCAGTGGACCAATGTCAAAAAACAAGTCAGAGGAACTAGCTAAGAAGCTGGGGCAGGAAGATTTTAACACAACAGATGGCTGGCTGTCCCGATGGAAGTGAAGGGAACACAATAAATTCAAGAAAGCACAGAGCAAGACAGGTAGTGCTGATGCTGTAAGTGCAGAAACATGGAATTCTACAAATCTCCCCAACTTGCTTCAAAAATGTGCAGATAACATCTACAATGCCAATGAAGCAGGCCTTTTAAAAAATAATTGTGCCATGCTGGATGGTTCTCTTTGCTACAGACTGGTAACACAATCAGGTTCAAAGAAAGCAACAGATTGCATAACTATGTTTAACCTTTGTTTAAGGGCTTGAGAATGGAGTTTACCAATGGAGTACTATGCTCATAAAAACGCGTGAGTGACTTCCAAACTTTTCAGAAAATGGCTGATGAGTTGGGATTTGGGGCTACAGCAGAAACCAAGCAAAATTCTTCCGCTTGTTGACAGTTGTGCAGCACGTCCTAATGCAGAATGTTTGAGAAACATCCAGCAGGAATTCCTACCTGCCAACACCAGGATATGGAAATGATAAAAAAAAATTAAAGATGTATCATGGAAGGTTGCTGAACCACATTCTCAAAGCAAACGAAGATAATCTAATGACATCTTCTTCAATGGCTAAGGAAGTGAGTGTAGGGGATACCCTTTTTCAGGCAGCATAGTTTATCGGTGATATTTGGAGAGAAATAAGCAGTAAGACAATTAAGAATTGTTTTGCTTACTGCTGTTTCAATCATTCAGACTCAGCTGCTGGAAACGGGTGGGAGTAAAAATGAAATGATTTCATTACTTGAACAAGTTAGCAACTACACAGAAATTGAAAGTATCGACAATCATCATGAATGTTACAATGAAAATGAAGATTTGGGGGACGTAATCGTCAAAAGTGTTGCATCACAACATTAAGGTAGGTGGGTGGGTGGGTGGGTGGGGGGGGGGGGAACATGAAGACAAGTGATGAGATGACACAACTGAACCTGAGCTAGTAACTACACAGGATGCCAGGGAATTTGTTGTTTATTTACATCACTTCATGCAGGAAGGCAATGAAGAAAGTCTATTATCTGCACTAAGTATCTGTGCAGATTTTGTTCAAAAGAATACATTGGCGTACACTCGCCAATCAGTAAACAATATGAATTAATATACAGTTTTAAAGTACTGTAGTAGTTTTGGTAGTGTTCTAATTTGTTCTGCATTTCACTTAAATACATAATTTATTACTCAAATGGTTGTTTGTCTGTTTATACTTTTTAAACTATTTACATGAAACTTCAGATAATTAGGGCAGCCATTTAATTGTGCCAAAACATATCTGTCCTGCTGTATGTAATTAACTGGAATCCACTGTATATCAAGTTATTAACCATTCCTTCCTTTCTGCATATTCTGACAGATCTGCCATTTACTCACAGCATTTTCAGTTCTCTCCTTTTATTGAAGGTATCAAAAGCCACGAAAGTAATAATGGCTGAGAAGATATTTGAGAAAGTAAAATGTAAATAAAAAAATAAACAAATCATTGTTTCCATTCATGTTAATTTGTCACCCTCAAAACTATTTTGCTAAAATTATTATGTTTAACAATTAGGTATTGCTTGACTTTATATTGTTAAAACATCAGTTTGCAACCAAACCCAGAATCTTGTACCTGCTGGACAGCTGAAAGAAAACACATTAAAACTGAAATGTCTTTAGCCTGAAACCCTAACTCTATTCCTCTCTCCACATGTTGTGTGTCCTGGATTCATATTTATTTATTTATCACAAGTACATCAAAGCATATGGTGAAATACACTGTGTTAACAACATATACAACCTCAGGATGTGTCGGGGGCAGCCCTTAATTTTGCCTTAATTTACTGTTTTATTTAATTTTTTCAATTATTACAGTGATATCAAGTTCCTACTTGTCATTTATGAAACAGGTAGCTGGCCCATGCTACAGAATATCATGGGCTGTAATTAACATTTTATCTCCTCTGTAGTGATAATAATTCCCACTAGAGTCAAGAAATTATGAAATAGCAGGGAGCTATGATCAATTTGAACCGGATCATGAAATAACTGATCTCTATAGCAGAGACAACTGGAGTGCATTAAAATTGCAAATTCAGAAAGCTTGGTACTGAGTGGATTGAAACAGGCGGGGAATATATCACATACAACTAAAAACTGGATGAGTGAAAAAGAAATGACTAGACATGCAACATTTCAATTAAATCTGCAAAGAAGCTTGGTACACAACATAAAAAATCAAAATAAAAGTAGGTTACATCAAAAAACATATGCTCTGCGTTTAACTGACTCAAATTTTCCATACTCTTCACCCTGTTATCTATTTCTTATTACCATCTGCTTTCTTTACAAACTGCTGTTAATATTCAGAAACAGGAGGCACCAGTTTGGCTATAAAATTATTATTGCATGGTTTGAAGAAAGAAACTCCTTGGACATTGAATCTTTAATCTGCATTCAAAACCACATGAAACCACCTTTGAACAAATGGACCACTGCAGTATCAGAAATTGGGAGTGCAATAAATATTTAAACTCCACAGTTCAATAGTACGCGAATATTAGAATGAATGTTAGAAGGAGCCAGAACAGGGACCATGATAAAGGCTCAGTGATTACTTGAAAAACAGATCAGAACTAACAGCAAGGCAGTTGGCCGTACAAGTCATTTTGTACTGGTCACCATGATGGGGTAGCTCTTGCAAGAAAACAGCAATTCTCACTTTGTTGAAGCTCCAATAAACTTGTAAACATTTGAAAGGGAAATTGAAAGCAGGCTTCTCCTTTAAGTTTATTATCTTATAACCGATGCCAGTTTGATTCTATGGGATACAATGCATTATATCAAATGTTATTCCAGTGAAAGCATCGGGGATGATCTTCTACATGAAATGTCTACATAGTTTATAGTAGTATTGCCAATCTGTGTAGATAACCTATATATTCAACAATTACTGCCTGCTGTCAATGAGAGCAAAATATAATCAGATCTCGAGAATACTAATAAGAGGAAAGAAAGGAATTCTTAATATGGGACAGATTAAAGGGTGACTTGTCCTGCAAAGATGGCAATGCTGAAATATGAAAGAGAGGGTTGAAAAAAGAGAAACAAAGAACAACCATAACTAAACAGTGTCAAATGCAGCGATGATAGCTAATAAAATCCACATATAACACTGCATTTTAAGACATATTGCACAGAAAATATTTTTTTCATTTTGAATAAAGTCCATTGCACACAGTAAGCATGTACTTTGTTCTGATATAAAATCTAGCATATTCTCTTCAACAAACAAATAAACCAACAAAAACTATAAACAATTTCTTTACACTACGCACCCAACTGGGTGCCAGTCAGTCTTCAAAGTTGGTGTGTACTGGTCACCCTGACTGTCCAGCAGCTAAGCATGCCTTGATTTATGTTGGAAGGTCAGAAATGACAAGCTTATCTATCTTGTTGTTGAGTTCTGGGGCTGTGGACAGTTCGTCTGATTCATAATCCTCTTCAAATGAGCTGCAAGAAAAGCAAAAGACTGAATTAGAATCCATTCACAGGATAATAATTTTGTACATTATGATTGTAAAAGGAGACAATAAGTGATTTAACCCTACAGGTTTATGGCAAGACTGAGGGGGAAGTGGTGGACAAGTCTCCAGAAATATTCTAACAGCAAAAGTTGACATAACGTGGAGGAGTCCTTTTCTAAACATGCAGACCAAGTATCGATTCCATCAATTTCAATCTGCTAATCTTATTTTAAAACTTAAAACATATTGTAAACTTAACTTTCAAAAGTTTTGTTTTGCATTTATTCTTTGGAATCAGGAAAGTCAAATGTTAAGATTCAAAAGCAATGAATTAAGATGATTTTCTCTATAGCACCAGGTGGCATTAACAGAATGGCTAATGTAGAATGGCACTTACCCTTCCTGTAACTGTTCATTGGCCGATTCCTCAGCAACTAAAATTTCATATTCTTCAGCTGCATATTTGTCCCAGTCTGAAGGTTCTGGACCATCACTGTCAATGTCCTAAAAGAAACAAAAAGCAAAAGAACATTACAACGCAGTACAGGCCATTCAGACTACCTTTAAACCTACTTTCTAAAATCAATCTCATCATTCCCTCCAATTTTCTGTCATCCATGTGTTAGATTATCTAAGTGCACCTTAAATATCCTTAATGTATCTGCCTCTACCACACCCCTGGCAGTACTGTCCACACACCCACCAGTCTTTGTATAAAAAACTTACCTCTAACATCCCGCCCCTATACTTTCCTTCAATCACCTTAAAATTATTAGCTATTGCTGCCCTGGGAAAGTTCTCTGGCTGTTCACTTGAGCTATGCCTCTTATCACCTTGTACACCTCTAGCAAGTCACCTTTCATCCTCCTTCAGACCAAAGAGAAAAGCCCTTGCTTGCTTACTCAATCCTCAGAAGACATGCTCTCTAATCCATGCAGCATCCTGGCAAATATCCTCTATACCCTCTCAAAAGCCTTCAAATATAACCTACCAAGTGAATCACTTTACAATTCTCCAAGTTGAACTCCATCTGTCACCTCTTGGCCGGCCCAGTTCTGCATCTTTTTAATGCCACACTGGCAACCTTCTACACTATCCATAACTCCACTAACCTTCACGTCATCTGAAAACTTACTACTGCATCCTTCCACTTCCCCATCCAGGTCATTTAGAAAAATCACAAAGAGCAGGAGTCCTGGAACAGAACCCTGCAGAACACCACTGGCCAATGACCTTCAGGCACAATATGCTGCATCTACAACCATCCTCTTTCTTCTGTGGGCCTACATTAATATATTTTCTGAATGAATCTACCATGGGAAACCTTATCAAACATTTTACTAATATCCACATACGCCACACCACTGCTCTACCTTCATTGCTGTACTTTGTCAAACCCTCAAATTCAATCTGGCTTGTGAGACCTGCCCCTCACAGAGCTATGCTGACTATCCCTAATCAGATTATGATTCTTCAAATGCTTGTAAATCCAGTCTCTAAGAATCTTCTGTAATAATTTGTCAACTTCTGAAGTAAGACTTACTAGTCTATAATTCCCAGGGTTACCCTTACTCTTGAACAAAGAAATAACATATCCCACCCTCTAATTATCTGGTATTGCTCCTGTGGCTAGTAAGGATGCAAAGATCATCACTAAAGATGCAGGATTCTTTCCTCTCACTTCCCCTAGTAACCTGGGGAATTCCTTCTGGCCCCAGGGACTTATCAATTCTAAGATTTTTCAAAAGTTCCAGCACATCCTCTTTCTTAATGTCAATGACTATCCACAGATTAAATCCTGACTTTAAAAAAAATGTATATAGTTTTAAAAGTATACATACAGCGCACTAAATTTATATATTAACAAGCAAGTCTACATTAATATACTGTTAAATGTGCTAGAAATTTTGGAAACTTTCAGTTTAGGGGGAAAAAAAGCAATGAATAATTTAATCAAGAAGTTAATGTTTTCAAAAAAAGGTACTTAAGGGTACAAGTTTACACAAGGTTATAACATTACCCCTTTTTTTTCCCTGTTGTAGATGTTACTCGAAAGCAAACTAAAACTGTTGAGAGACTGAATACGGGAGTTGATGTTGTATGATATGCTTCCAGAATAACTAACTTCCAAGTCGAGAAAAGTAAGTTTGGTTCTTTATTACAAAACCAGCAAAGACATGATCTTATAGTGATAGAAAAACTTACAAAAATTACTGATATAGCAAAATTAACAAAGTAAGGGCTCCAATTATCAGTCAACAATTAGCAAGAGCACCACTGGAGACCTAGGATGTGAATCACTTCCCACACAAACAGCTCATAGCTCAAGTAGCTGCCTTTACCAAAATATAGCCAGTTTGTCACCTGTGGGTGCTTGGACTGGAAAGATGAACAACACAGAATAATACAGCACTAGAACATACCCCTTTGCCTAATATGTTATACCAGGCTAATGTAACTAGTAAATACCTAACTAAACTAATCCCTCTACTTACACAACAGCCACATCCCTCCATATTCAAATGCCTAACTAAGAACCCCTTAAATATCATTATCGTATCTGCCTCAACTATCACCCCTGGCAGTGCATTCTAAACCACTCTGTTCAAAAAATGTTTCTTGCAAAACTCCTTTGAACTTGCCCCTTCTCAAATTAAAGGCATACCCTCTGGAATTAACAAGTATTATAGTAATAAGTATTATAACAAATTAGAGTTCTGTCGGATACACTAACCTGGGAACCACATAGTTAACCCTATTTATTTGTTCAGAGATACTGCCCAGTAACAGGCCAATCTGGCCCAGCCAGCCTGTGCAACCTAATCACACCCAAGTGACCGATTAAACTGTATGTCTTTGGAATGTGGTAGGAAACCGGAGCACCCAGAGGAAACCCACACGGTCACGGGGAGAATATACAAACCGTGCTGCTAATCTTGACTAAAATTCCAATGCTGCCATTACACTTACCCTTTCAGTTTCTTTACTTTCTGTTTCATATATCAGCGCATGATAAGGACCAATCAGTGGAATCAGTTTATCTATCAGTGTCTGCTGAGGCATCAGCTACTTGTGCCAGCAATCATTCTGCATAAATCTTGGTAATGATTGCCAGCAGGTTATGAGAGCGTTCATTTACATGCCAAGTAGTATGACGAATATTCTTATATTATTAAACAAACTACCTAGCTTCTGCTTTCTCAATAGGTACAGATCAGAAATAGTCTCAGATGCTCAAAAGCATTCTCTGTCTTCAACTTAAATGCTTTTTCTTCTCTATTGTTGTTAAGTTACATTGCACAGTTGCCCCATTTATGGTTACCTTCTGCACAGCAAATGGATCTCTCTGTTCATGGTCCAGATACTTCTCTAAGTTGAAACAGGTGTCATAAAAAATGTGGGCCATTCGGCACCTCTTTAGATCTCTCATGGTTATTTTACCTGGAGTGAAAAATGATAATTAAAATAAACCAGGAAAACATTAGTAAAACTACAAATATATTTTCATTAACAGATCACTTGCAGCTATAGTCTCAATCTTGGCACTGCATTTTTTCACCCATTCATAAAGTTGTCAATAAATTTCCTCAGCTGACAATAGGACTTTTTTGAGTGTCCATGTTTAGGTGAAATGGTGGAAATGTTCAGGAGAAAATCCTTTTTTTCCCTGAAAGTAGGACTGGCAGAAGACATCAGTAAATAATGAACAACACTGCAGCTAAACTTAATCTTATACTCATTCAATACTGATATATGTAGGGCTACAGCAACTGGGTTGTGGATTATAGTGTGTAGGCAGAAGGATTAGTTCAGTAAGGTGCTTAATCAGTTCAAGCACAAATATTGTGGGTCAAATGGCTTTTTTAAGCTGTACTTTTTCTATGTTCTAGAACACAGAAAATAAAACAGTACAGCAGCAGAAAAGGCCATTCAGCCTACAATGTTGTGCTAAACCAACTAAAAAGCAAATCAAAGACACTCAAACACTCATTCCTTATACCTACACCATGTCCGTATCCCTCCATCTTCCTTACATCCATATGCCTATCCAAATGTCTCTTAAAACCCTCTAACATATTTGCCTCTACCACCACACCAGGCATCCACTATTCTCTGGGAAAAAAAGCTCTAACCCTCACATCCCCCCCCCACCTTCAATGCATGCCCTCTGGTATTAGCCATTTCAACCCTGGGAAACAGATATTCCCTGTCCACTATATTTATGCCTCTCATAAAACCTCTATCAGATCTCCCCTCAGCCTCCGGCACTCCAGAGAAAACAACCCAAGTTTATCCAGCCTCTCATAATAGCTCATGCCCTCTAAACCAGGCAGTATCCTGGTAAACCTTTCCTGCGCCCTCTCCAAAGCCTCCATATCCTTTCTATAGTGGGGTGACCAGAACTGTAAGCAATACACCAGATGTGGTCTAACCAGAGTTTTATAAAGTTGCAACAGAACCTCTTAACCATGATGAGCTACTGGAATAACAATTCCAGCTAACTCTGGTCAGGTGGAGCCAGATGTGATGTTGTGGTTCAGATTTTTTGGGCACCACTTGATGAGTTAGGATCAGATTAAGAAGGGGGATGAAGGAGTGTTAGAGGTCAGGGGCAAGAGCCAGTGCCCATTGTGATCATGGCTCAGATTTACTTGTTTTTCTTGTTGGGGAACAGCATGGGGAGTTAGGGGTCAGGTTAAGGTTTAGGGACAGGAATGAGAGAAAATGAAGAGTAAGGGGCAGGAGCTGTGTTTGGAGTCCACGTTGGAATGCTCAGCAGTTGAAGGTCGTGATCCCAGTGGTCAGGTCAACAGGCACTGAGGAAACCAGCAATTTCTAGGTCACTGAATTCAAGCTGTAGGTCCATACGAGTGGGACTCATGATGACCAGTGACCTCTAGGCCACTGGAATTAGAGGTCCAAGCGAGTCCAGAAATCAAGGCCCAAGGTGCTTTGTAGTTGAAGGTCAACAACCCTGAACTTTAGAGTGGTCGAGGCCTGAAGGTGAAACCCATCATCAGCCAATCCTGGGGTCAAGACTCAGAGCTCAGTGAAGTCCAGAGGTAGAAACCCCCAAAGATTTAATACTGAAGTCAGCGAGTCTGGAGGTAGAGGGCAAGTCCAGGCAAGATACTGGAGTTTGGAGGCCTGATATCTGCATGTCTAGGAGTCCAGGTTCAAAGACAGGCGGTTGGAGGCCTGATATCTCCACGTCTGGGAGTCCAGGCTCAAAGACAGGCGGTTGGAGGCCTGATATCTCCACGTCTGGGAGTCCAGGCTCAAAGACAGGCGGTTGCAGGCCTGATATCTCCACGTCTGGGAGTCCAGGCTCAAAGACAGGCGGTTGGAGGCCTGATGTTCTGGAGTTGGAGGCCAGTGTGTGTGATGGGTGAGAGGGTGGGAACGAGGCTTGTTTTGCTGTTGCTGACTGATTTTGTTCTGTGTTGTGCTTTTGTTGTGTAGAACATTTCAGGCATGCTATGTTGGCGCCAGAATGTGAGGCAATACTTGGGCTGTCCCCAACATATTTTGAGTGTTGGCTGTTAATGAAAATGACACCTTTCACAGTAGTGTTTCGATGTTCATGTGTCAAATAAATCTGAATTTGAATTCAGCAGTTGAGACTTCAGTCATGTCTACGTGACTGTAACACTACCACAGCAATGGACCACCACAGACCACCTCAAGTACTACCGTAAACTTGTCTCAGATTGTGTCTTCTTTTTCTGCTGTCTTTTTTCTACTCTCTCTCTTTACTGTCTCGTATAATTTATGTACGATTTATACTCTGTTTATGATTCTGCTGGAAGCAAGTATTCATCACACCTGTACATCACTGTACTGGGGCAGGTGGCTTGATGTAACTCGTCCACAGGATGTTGCTGGTGAGGGATGGTTCATATACCATGCCCGTCTTGTTATCCACAAGCATGGAATAAACAAGGGATCCACTTTCCCTCCATCAGTCATTAAAAGCCTACACATCTCAGCTTCTCATAGCATATCAAAGCACCTTCTTCTTAACATGCTCAAGCAGCAAGTCCTAACCTTAGGAGAGCAGGATAAACTACTGTAAATGGATGTTGTTGCATGGAATAGTGAAATTCAGTACATAATTTCTCCTGTTCAACACTGATATATTTATATGTGAATAGGTAAATGAGTGTTGTGAATATTTAACAGTGTTATCATCTATGTAGTGTAAGCATATATGTTAGTTGTTAATCTGCAATGATGTGAACACCCAAGGTTTAAAGCTCTTGGCGCTCCCCAAGACTGTGATAAATAGCACCTAGAAGCATTACAAGTTCAGCTCACTGACCAGCTCCAAATTTAACACAATGGCTACAAGTGGCAGTAACAATTGACTTGCTTGATGCACCAATAGAGAGACATTCATCATGGGGCCCCAGGACTTGGGAAAGATAAATGTTCAGGCATTTTCATTCCATGGATAGTGGTTTAGTAAGTTAATCTGGCCAGGAAGTAGTATTTAAGAGAGAAAAGGTTTAGACTGAACACAGCACAGTACTCATCCCATGATGTTCTGCCAACCCTTTAACCAACTCTAAAATCAATCTGACCCTTCCACATAGAACATAGAATAGTACAGCACATTACAGGCCCTTCGGCCCACAATGTTGTGCTGACCCACAAACCCTGCCTCCCATATAACCCCACCACCTTAAATTCCTCCATATACCTGTCTAGTAGTCTCTTAAATTTCACTAGTGTATCTGCCTCCACCACTGACTCAGGCAGTGCATTCCACGCACCAACCACTCTCTGAGTGAAAAACCTTCCTCTAATATCCCCCTTGAACTTCCCTCCCCTTACCTTAAAGCCATGTCCTCTTGTACTGAGCAGTGGTGCCCTGGGGAAGAGGTGCTGGCTGTCCATTCTGTCTATTCCTCTTAATATCTTGTACACCTCTATCATGTCTCCTCTTATCCTCCTTCTCTCCAAACAGTAAAGCCCTAGCTCCCTAGCTCCTAGCACACAGACCTCCATTTTCCTTTCAGAGAGCATAGAGAGTAACGCTGTTCACAGGAGAAGTAAATACAGTATGCTGGGGTGCCACGGTAGTGTAGCGGTTAGCGCAATGCTGTTACAGCACAGGGTGGACGAGTTTGGTGTTCAATTCCAGCACCATCTATAAGGAGTTTGCACATTCTCCCTGTGACCACGTGGGTTTCCTCCAGGTGGTCCGGTTTCCTCCCACAGTCCAAAGGCATGCTGGTTGGTAGGTTAATTGGTCATTGTGAATTGTCCTGTGATTAGGCCTGATGGAACAGACGGCTTTGTTGGCAAGTTTGCAGATGATATGAAGATTGGTGGAGGGACAGGTAGTGTTGAGGAAACAGGTAGGATGCAGAAAGACTTAAGACAGATTAGGAGAATGGGCAAGAAAGTGGCTAATGAAATACTATGTTGGAAAATGCATGATCATGCACTTTGGTAGTAGAAATAAATGTGTGAACTATTTTCTAAACAGGGAGAAAATCCAGGAATCTGAGATGCAGAGGGACTTGGGAGTCCTTGTGCAGGACTCCCTGAAGGTTAACTTGCAGGTCGAGACAGTAGTGAGGAAGGCAAATGCCATGTTAGCATTTATTTCAAGAGGTCTAGAATACAAGAGCAAGGATGTGATGCTGAAGCTTTATAAGGCATTACCTTGAGAATTGTGAACAGTTTTGGACCCTTCATCTTAGGAAAGATGTGCTGGCATTGGAGAGGGTCCAGAGGAGGTTCAAAAGGATGATTCCAGGAATGAAAGGGTTATCATATGAGGAACATTTGATGGCTCTGGGTCTGTACTCACTGGAATTCAGAAGGATGGGGAGGAGATCTCATTGAAACTTTTTGAATGTTGAAAGGCCTCGACAGAGTAGATGTGGAAAGGATGTTTCCCATGGTGGGAGAGTCTAGGACAAGAGGGCACAGCCTCAGGATAGATAGGCTCCCTTTCAAAACAGAGATGCGGAGAAATTTCTTTCGCCAAAGGGTGGTGAATTTGTGAAATTTGTTGTCACGTGCAGCTGTGGAGGCCAGGTTGTTGGGTGTATTTAAGGCAGAGATTGATAGGTTCTTGATTGGACATGGCATCAAAGGTTACGGGGAGAAGGCTGGGAACTGGGGTTGAGGAGGAGATAGAGAAAAAGGATCAGCCATGATTGCATGGCGGAACAGACTCAATGGGCCAGATGGCCTAATTCTGCTCCTATGTCTTATGGTCGTATAGGCTAGGGTGAAACAGTTGTTGAGTGGGGTGGCTTGCTGGGCTGAAAGGGCTTGTTCTGCACGGTATCCCTAACTAAATAAATAAATCCAAGTGAACAGAGAGTAGAGAAGCTTCAAGTTCTACTCTACCGCTGGAAACAGGATAAGCAATGCAGGGAGAGGTTAATGACCTACTGGTTTGTAATCTAGAGTATAGACAGGAATGATAAAAATGTTTACATAGTTCAAGTAATCCTCTGCTTAAAGTACATTTTGAAAATGTTGTCCAGACGTATAGGAGCAGAATAACACCATTTGTCCTATTGAGTCTGCTCAACCATTCAATCATGGTTCACTTTCCCCTGTAACCTTTAATACCTCTACTAATCAAGAACCTATCAATCTATGCCTTAAATACATTCAATAACCTGCCTTCTGAGGCAACAAGTCTCACAAAATCGGAATCTTCTGGCTGAAGAAATCCCATCTCATCTCAGTTTTAAAGGGAGGGATTGCCTAAGAAGACAAAAGGGAAGAAGGTTTATTTAATGTCCATAAAGATAATGTGATAGCCTAGGAAATATTAGAAAATCTTTTAAGAATGCTTGCATGAGCATTACTGGACACAAAGCACATACAAGCACCCAGCCTGGTGCCAAACCAGTATATTGTAAAACCAAACCAGTGTCACATTCAGTGAAAATTGAGAAATCTCATCAAAGCAGTGCCAGGCAAACTAGAAATGAATTGAGAGTGACTGGATTATGTTGTAAACCAAGTCAGCAGGATTGTTATATCAGTGGACTACCATAAACTGAGCCTTAACCAAGTAATTAGAGTCAAAGTCCTAGTCTGCCCAGTGTCTTCTCTATTGCTGATTGTGAAAGACCTACCCTGATTTAATCTCAACCTTTTCTCATCAGTATTCAAATTTCCATTTAGCATTACAGCTGCGTTTTTCCACCAGTATTTTTCTCCTGCAAGAAGTACTTGTTTATTTGTTTAAATACTTCAATAGGTGAGTTAGCAGAATTGCTTTTATTTGTCTCCCACTGAGTTGTTAGGATGTGAACCATAATTTTGTTTCCAATATAGTTTCCACTGAATGAGGCCATGACAAACCCAAGTGCGTTCAAATTCAGTGCACCATGAGCTGCTCTGCTGGGATGAGTCTTGTGATAGTATGTGATGTTACGTGACACCTTAACAAGAGGTTAGCTAAACTTGTCTCTTCAAGACATTCTTAGAATAGATACTTTTTTTCAGTTGCACTGTTAGAAGATCGATGATATTAGGGATTTAATAAATGTTTGATATGGTTGCACCTAATAATACAATCAAAACACATAAGGCAGGAATTAAGGCAATTAGTCTGACACCATTTCTTTGGGTAATACCTTGATTATATGCTCTGCTGACATGCATGATGCCCCAAGACTGACATCAATCCATTCAAACAACAGAAATGTTGGTACAACACATACAACAGGCTGGAGGAACTCAGCAGGCCAGGCAGCATCTATGGAAAAGATTTCCAGCACCTGTAGATTTTCTCTTGTTTGTGGTAAGAAAATTGTTGATGCTTTTCTGACAAAAATCAAATGTAAATTCAATGAGTGTAGTCCACACCCCTGTCAAGAGTTGGCTTTCGTCAAACTTCATGCACTATCATGGATTTTTCTCTGATTGTGTGTTTTATTCTTCAGTCTTTTTGCTACTCTCTCTTTACTGTTTTTTTATAATTTATATACTGTGTATTTTCCATACCTACGACCCCGTGGTGTAGATGGAGGTAAGGCTTTCATTGCACCTGTACCTCACTGTACTTGTGTAAATGACTTGTCTTGACTTGCCTAGACAACGTTGTTGATGAGCGATGGTAACATATCAAACCCCTGTCAGTGTTTCCTACCTCCAGGAAATAAACATAATTTGGTCCACTTTCCCTCCATTGGTCTTTAAAGGCCTGAGCATCCTCAGCGAGTAGAATATCAAAACATATTTCTTAACCTTGTGGGAGCAGGATAAGCTACAGCAAATGGATGCTCTGGCACAAAATAGTGAACTTCAGTACATAATTTCTCCTGTTCAATACTGGTATTTATATGTAAATGGGTGAATGAGTGTTGTGAATATTTAACAGTGTCATATAAGTAGTGTAAGTACATGTTAGTTGTTAATCTGCAATGATGTGAACACCCAAGGTTTAAAGCTCTTGGCGGCTCCCCAAGACTGTGATAAATAGCACCTAGAAGTATTACAAGTGTTTGAGGTAACCGGAAAATGAACTCAGCCTTTAATCACTGTGTCTATGTGAAACACTTTTCCAGAGGTAAAACAGCATGCTATATTTGCATGTAAATATGAAAGGATGTTATGTGGGTATGTAAATGTGATGACATCATCACGTACGTGACAAAAGCACAAAGTACTTGGCCTCAATATGAAATGAAGCTGACACCTATAATTTGAAGCTCCACAGGTCATTACAGATAGCTGCGCAGCACCAAGCTCGTAGACCACCTCTAAACAACATTGTTAGAACACTGGTTTGAAATCAAACTCGCTATACCAGGAACTGAATGCTTTCAATAGCTCTCTGAAACAGTAATATAGTTTCCTAGAAGGCAACAAAGGATATATTTTCAATTGAAAGACAGAGGCATTTGACCAACTCAATGGAGAAGCTGTTACTTATCACTTTGCACTAAACCAGCAAAAGCTGGTTAAAATTACATAATTTTGTCACACTTAACATACCTCAGAAACAAATGGTTTAATCTTTATAAATTGTCATTACATTAGACTATTATCCATTTTCACCACTTCTACAAATTTGATGAAAGTTGGCATCTGTTTCAAAATACAGGTGAGGGACATAGGACATAGAAAATCTACAGCACATTACAGGCCCTTCAGCCCACAAAGTTGTGCCGACCGTGTAATCTACTCTAGAAACTGCCTAGAATCTCCCTACCGCATAGCCCTCTATTTTCCTAAGTTCACATATGAGCACACATGGGATAAAAAGAAGTTCATTACTAAAACACAAAGTGGCATTTATAATATATCAGAATTCAAACGTTCAAAATACATTTATTATCAAAGTACATATATGTCACCATGTACAACCCTGAGATTCATTTTCTTGCTGAAGTACATGGTAAATCCAAGAAACGTAATAGAATCAGTGAAAGGCCACACCCAACAGACAGACAAACACTGTGCCTAAAAGAAATAATAATAATAAATAAACAATAAATATTGAGAACATAAAAGAGTCCTTGAAAGTGAGTCCATAGGTTGTGGGAACAGTTCAGTGTTAGGGCAAGTGAAATTGAGTGACGTTATCCTTACTGGTTCAAGAGCCTCATGACTGAGGGATAGTAACTGCTTCTGAACCTGGTGATGTAGGTCCTGAGGCTCCTGTACCATCTCTCTTATGGCAACAATGAGAAGAGAGCACGTCCTGGGTGGTGGAGGTGCTTGATGATGTAACTGATTTCCTGCGATACCGTTCCGTGTAGATGTGCTCAATGGTGGGGAGGGCTTTGCCCCTGATGGACTGGGCTGTATTCATTTCTTTTTGTAGGATTTCCCATTCAAGGGCATTGGTTTTTCCATACCAGGCTGTAATGCAACCAGTCAATACACTCTCCACCACACATCTACAGAAGTTTGTCAAAATTTTAGATGTCATGTCGAACCTTCGTAAACTTCTAAGGAAGTAGAGGCACTACCATGGTTTCTTCATAAATGCATTCATGTGCTAGGTCCAGAACAGGTCCTCTGAAATGATAATACCTAGGAATTTAATGTTGCTGACCCTCTCTGCCTCCAATTCCCTGATGAGGACTAGCTCATGGACCTTTGGTTCCTCCTTCTGAAGTAGGCAGTAATCAGCTCCTTGGTCTTGCTGACATTCAGCATTAAGCTTGTCATTCATTACCACTTTCACAACAGTAACTACCAGTTTTCCAAAACAACGTTCCAGGAAAACACTGATATTGAAACATATTCACTCAATTATGTTTGACTATTCATTTTCTGAAGTGCACTCCCTTTGGAATTTTACTCCCTGCTAACAGAACAAGATTTACAGAAGTGCTCTGGTGATGCAATTACTTACCTTCACACTCTGGTTTTACTAGATCCAGCATCTGACAGAGGAGATCGTGGAACGGCAATGGCTCGATACCCATTCCCTCCATTCGTTCACATTGCTCTTCGTAGAAGTATTCTAGTTCATACATGGAGAGCACCCCATCCCCATCAATATCCATGGCCCGGAACCAGTATTCCATGCTGGAAGACAGTGAAAACAGGTCCTTACTATCTTATATGCAATTGTTCAATGTTAGAAGTTATTTGCCTCATGGTCAGAAATTTTCTGGGTTCAGGTTCCAATCCATAAAGTGAAACACAAAAATTTAGACTCATACTCTAGTGCAATACTGAGAGAGTACAGCATTGTCAGAATGTTGTCTTTTGGGCAAGATGTTAAGCTTAAATCCCATACTCTCTTTCACACAAATGCTTAAGATCCTACGGGAGAATTTTGATGGAGCTAGGGAATAATTTCTGGTATTCTGCCTAACATGTATTTTTCAATGAGTAATTTAATAGATTATCTGGTCATTAGCCTAGTGCTGCTTCTGGAAGCTTGGGAACATTTTTTTCTGCACTTCTATTGGTGACTACACTGAGAATGTATTTCATTGGGTGTGAACTGCTCTGGGATGTCCTGAAGTTCTAACTGTAATTACCAAAAGTTTCCTTTTATTAATATGAATTAATTTTGCCCTAATCTGAAAACTTTGTCAGGGAACTTTGTCGCTTAATCTTTAGCAAAACTTCATTATTATTGCCTAACAGCCATTTTCCCCATTCTCACTATTTTCCTATTGATGAAATCCATTTAAATTTTTAATGAGTTAGAAATACAGCTGGATTTAAGGTTAAGATTTTTATAGCCCTTGTCTGATCCAGGATAAAATGATGTGAATTAAAATTATAACGGGTATTCACTGTGCTGGGCAAGGGGGTCTTCTTTTTTGCCAAGCTCAGCTTTCTAAACACAGCAGTTGACACTTGTAAATATCAAAATGTTGTTTGTGAATATGTTAAACTTCCTACTTATATACTTTGTTTAGCTGCTGGTTTAGCTGCTCCAGGATTGTTTTCAGGCGACCGACTGGCAGGCTCTCTGTGAGCCACATGGAGAGGACATTGATGGCTCACAGAGTGCATCAACTTCTGTGTGGACTGCAATGTTCCGCAAGAACTGTCCTTGGTTATTCAAATAACAAGCCATGGGTAACAAAGGACATTAAGGACATCCTGAATGCTAAAAAGAGGGCGTTTAGAGATGGAAATAGGGAGGAGCTGAGGACAATACAGAGGGACCTGAAAGCCAAGATCAGGGAGGCTAAAGACAGGTTTAGGAGGAAGCTTGAGTGGAAACTCCAGCAGAACAACATGAGAGTGGTCTGGAGTGGGATGAGGACCATCACTGGGTTCCGGCAAACCAGCAACAGAGGAGCTGAAGGCAGTGTGGACAGGGCCAACGAACTTAACCTGTTCTTCAACAGATTTGACACTGTGGCCCCTGCCCATTCCCCACATGATTCATCTGTTGTCAGCCCCCAACCAACACATACTCCCACTCTCCCCTCTTACCCCTCCTCACAACCCCCCAACCTGCTCTCGTGACTACACCCGTCCCACACCTGGAACCACCACGGTGGGTTTCACAGGTGAGAAGACAGCTGAAACGTCTCCACCCAAGCAAGGCTGCAGGCCCGGATGGTGTCAGCCCCAGGGTGCTCAAAGCCTGTGCTCCCCAGCTATGTGGAGTACTTCACCATGTCTTCAACCTGAGCCTGAGTCTCCAGAGGGTTCCTGTGCTGTGGAAGACGTCCTGCTTCGTCCCTGTACCGAAGACACCGTGCCCCAGTGGCTCCAATGACTACAGACCGGTGGCATTGACCTCCCACATCATGAAGACCCTGGAGAGACTTGTTCTAGAGCAGCTCTGGCATATGGTTAGGCCACACTTAGACCCCCTCCAGTTCGCCTATCAGCCCCAACTAGGAGTTGAGGATGCCATCGTCTACCTGCTGAACCGTGTCTATGCCCACCTGGACAAGCCGGCGAGCACTGTGAGGGTCATGTTTTTTGACTTCTCCAGTGCGTTCAACACCATCCGCCCTGCACTCTTGGGTGAGAAGCTGACAGTGATGCAGGTGGATGCTTCCCTGGTGTCATGGATTATTGATTACCTGACTGGCAGACCACAGTACGTGCGCTTGCAACACTGCGTGTCAGACAGGGTGGTCAGCAGCACTGGGGCTCCACAGGGGACTGTCCTGTCTCCCTTTCTCTTCACCATCTACACCTCGGACTTCAACTACAACACAGAGTCTTGCCATCTTCAGAAGTTTTCTGATGACTCTGCCATAGTTGGATGCATCAGCAGGGGAGATGAGGCTGAGTACAGGGCTACGGTGGGAAACTTTGTCACATGGTGTGAGCAGAATCATCTGCAGCTTAATGTGAAAAAGACTAAGGAGCTGGTGGTGGACCTGAGGAGGGCTAAGGCACCGGTGACCCCTGTTTCCAACCAAGGGGTCAGTGTGGACATGGTGGAGGATTACAAATACCTGGGGTTACGAATTGACAATAAACTGGATTGGTCAAAGAACACTGAGGCTGTCTACAAGAAGGGTCAGAGCTGTCTCTATTTCCTGAGGAGACTGAGGTCCTTTAACATCTGCCGGACGATGCTGAGAATGTTCTACGAGTATGTGGTGGCCAGTGCTATCATGTTTGCTGTTGTGTGCTGGGGTAACAGGCTGAGGGTAGCAGACACCAACAGAACCAACAAACTCATTCGTAAGACCAGTGATGTTGTGGGGATGGAACTGGACTCTCTGACGGTGGTGTCTGAAAAGAGGATGCTGTCCAAGTTGCATGCCATCTTGGACAATGACTCCCATCCACTCCATAATGTACTGGTTAGGCACAGGAGTACATTCAGCCAGAGACTCATTCCACCGAGATGTAACACTGAGCGTCATAGGAAGTCATTCCTACCTGTGGCCATCAAACTTTACAACTCCTCCCTAGGAGTGTCAGACACCCTGAGACAATAGCCTGATCCTGGACTTATTTCCACTGGGCATGATTAACTTATTATTATTTAATTACTTATGGTTTTATATTGCTATATTTCTTCACTATTCTTGGATGGTGCGGCTGTAACGAAACCCAATTTCCCTCGGGATCAATAAAGTATGTCTGTCTGTCTGTTATAAACAGGAGCCAGTCTTCAGTTCTAAATGTAAATGGAAAGCAGTAATAAGTCTGAAGTTAAAAACACAGCATTGAAAACATAAGAACTGTCCATATAATACACTTGCTGGCTTCAAGCATGTGAGCTAACTGCTGAAGAGGTGCAATGTAAGACAGTGGGTAATTTAATTTGGCTAGTTTCAAATCAGACAACACTATCTAAGCTGTTTAATTCAATGAAGCTTGTAGCCAACATGGATAATATCACTTAGCTATTTAATAAGTCTAACCCATTGATTTTCACAGCTACCTGGACTATACCTCTTCCCACCCTGTCACTTGTAAAAATGCCATCCCCTTCTCTCAATTCCTCCGTCTCAGGTGCATCTTCTCTTAGGATGAGGCTTTTCATTCTAGAATGAATGAGATGTTCTCATTCATAGAAAGGGGCTTTCCTTCCTCCACCATCAATGCTGCCCTCACCTGAATCTCCTCCACTTCGCGCACATCTGCCCTCACCCCACCATGGATAGGGTTCCTGTTGTCCTCATCTACCACCTCACCAGCCTCCGCATCAGGCACGTAATTTTCCATAACTTCTGCCATCTCCAATGGGATCCCACCCACCCCAAGCACATTCCCCCCCCACTTCTGTTTTCCTCAGGGATCGCTCCCTGTGTGATTCCCTTGTCTATTCATCCCTCCCCACTGATCTCCCGCCAGTACTTACTCTTGCAAGCAGACCAAGTGCCACACTTGCCCCTCAACCTCCTCCTTTACTACCATTCAGGGCCCCAAACAGACCTTCCAGGTGAGGGGACACTTCGCCTGTGAGTCTGTTGGGGTCATCTATCATATCCGGTGCTCCTGGTGTGGCCTCCGGTATATCGGTAAGACTGACATTCATTGGAAGACTGTTTTGCCAAGCACCAATGCCCAAAAAATTGGAACCCCCCCCCCTCCCCCGTGGCCACCCATTTCAATTGTACTTCCCAATCCCAGTCCAAAATGTCAGCACGCGGCCTCCTGTATTGCTGTCAAGAGACCAAACTCAGGTTGGAAGAACAACACATTATATGCCCTGAAGGCATGTACATTGATTTCTCAAACTTCCAGTAATGGGCCCCCCGCCCCCTTCACCATTCCCATTCTCACCTTATGCCCTTATATCACCAACCTCTGGTGCTCCTCCCCCTCCCCTTTCTTCTATGGCCTTCTGATATCTCCTAATAGATTCCCCCTTCTCCAATACTGTATCTCTTTCACCAAACGACCTACCAACACTTTACATCATCCGCATCTCCTCCTTCCCTAGTTTCACTTATTACCTTCTCTCTCTTGTACTTCCTCCTCCCCTCCTCCACCTTCTAACTCTGACTTCTCAGCTCTTTTTTCCACTCCCGATGAAAGGTCTCAGCCTGGCACGTTGACTGTTTACCCTTTTCCACAGATGCTGCCTGGCCAGCTCAGTTCCTCCAATATTTTGTGTGCATTATTTTGATTTCCAGCATCTACAGACTTTCTTTAGTTTGTGATAAGTTGGAAGGCTTGCGTACTGATGGACCCCGAGTGAATCTGCAGATGCTGGAAATAAATAAAAAACACAAAATGCTGGCAGAACTCAGCAGGCCAGACAGCATCTATGGGAAGAGGTAGTGACGATGTTTCGGTCCGAAACCCTTCATCAGGAGTATCAACGGAGTTCTGTGAGTTGATGAAGTAACTTGGGATGGTCAACCCCTGCCCCCCCCCCCCTTACCCCATCCCTATCTATAATTTTAGTCTGGTTCTTTTTCTCTCTCTTTCCCCCCTCACTACAATCTCCCCCCAGCCCTACCTTTCTTTCTCTTTCATTTCCCATAATTCTCCACCTTTCCCCAGCCCATTTCCCTCCAGCCTATCACTTCCTAGCTCTCTACTTTATCCCTCCCCCCACTTCTTATCCCCCCTCGACCATCCCATGTTACTTCACTCCTGATGAAGGGTTTCGGCCCAAAACGTCGTCCCTACCTCCTCCCATAGATGCTTTCTGGCCTGCTGAGTTCTGCCAGCATTTTGTGTTTTTTACTGATGGACCACTTGTTTAAAAGGTATTCAAAAGAATATCATGTGTATGAAGTCACGCAAGTGTCAGAGAAATAGTATAAATTTTGAGAGAAGTTCAGATGTTTTAGGAATACTAATAAAACAAGAAGCCTGACAGAAACACAGTGTGAATTAACGTTCATCCCTCTGCCTTTGAATTCTACAATGGATGACTGGTTTGTCTGCCACTCATGGGTACATTTGCCTTTTTAGCTTCTTGGAATTACACGTGTTTTGGAATTCCTTTGTGTTTTAGAAATGGTTTGTAATTTGGAAGTCTTTAATAAGACAGAAATTTCCTGAGTTTTAAATGTGTTTCAAGAACGTTGTTTGAAGTTAAATGTGTTTCACCAAAGATATGTTTAAACTATTTTGTTAGCCGGTAGGGAGGGGGGTCCACCGTTCAAACAGTGGATATTGGCAGCTAAGCTTGATGTGGAGGATAAACATGGAAGTGAATTAGTCTTTGAAGATTGGGTAGCTACAGTATAGCCTCCCTTTAGTGAGAATACCCGTGGCTATATATCCAATAGGGCTTAAGGTCTTCATCTGAGTTTAGAACTTCGTGATCAGCAAACTCAATATCATCACAAACTGACCTTTTGTTTAAAGTCACTAACAGGAATTTATTACAATAATCACGACCTGCTCGACAGCATCATGGAAACGGAGGAAAATGGAAACAGAAGTAGACTATTGAGCGTAGAAGTTAGAGTAATGCTTTGCAGTGCAAGTGACCTGGCTACAATCGTGCATTCCTCTGGGTGCCCTGCTTTCTTCCACATTCCAAAGACGTATAGGTTAGTAGGTTAATTGGTCACATGGTATAATTGGGCAGCGTGGGCTTGATACGCCATATGCACCTGTTACTGTGCTGTATCTATAAGAATACTAAAAACTTGCTGCACCATTCAATGTACTCATGGTTCATCATCTTTCCAACTACGATATTCTTGCTTTCTCCCCATACCCCTTGATACCGCATGTCTAAAAACTACATCTTTCTTAAATATATTCAATCACTCAGCTCCCACATTTAATCATCTTTTTGGTGAATAAATTTCTTCACCTCCCAATTCAGTTTTCCTACTGAAAGTTCAAAGTAAAATTTTTTATCAGAGGACATACATGTCACCACATACAACCCTGAGATTCTTTTTCTGCGGGTGTACTTAGCCCATCTATAGAATAGTAACTGTAAACTAAACATCAGGAACTGTAAACTGTAAACAAATTGTGCAAATGCAGATATAAATAAATAATGAGCATGAAATAACAATATAACAGAGTCCTTAAATGAGTGTAGCTATCCCCTTTTGTTCAAGAGCCTGATGGTTGAGGGGTAGTAACTGTTCTTGAACTGGCGATGCAAGTCCTGAGGCTCTTGTACCTTCTACCTGATGGCAGCAGTGAGAAAAGAGCATGGCCTGGGTGATGAGGCTCTTTGATGATGGATGTTGCTTTTCTATGACAAAATTTCATTTTGATGCGCTCACTGATTGCAAGGGTTATACCTGTGAGGTACTGGGCCGAATCCACTAACTTTTGTAGGATTTTCCGCTCAAAGGCATTAGTGTTCCTGTAGCAGGCTGTAATACAGCCAGTCAGTGCACTTTCTACCACGCATCTATAGAAGTTTGCCAAGGTTTTCGATCACATTCCTGAGGAAGTAGTGCTGTTGTTGTGCTTTCTTCGCAATTTTATATGATGGGTCCAAGACAAGTCCTCTGAGATAGTGACACCCAGGAATTTAAAGTTACTGACCCTCTCCACCTCTGATCCTCCATGATTACTGGCTCATGGACTTCTGGGTTCCCTCTCCTGAAGTCTACAATCAGTTCCTTGGTCTTATTGACATTGAGTGAGAGATTGTTGTTATTACACACTCAGTCAAGTTTTCAGTCTCCCTCCTGTATGCTGATTCATCACCCCCTTTGATGCAAACCACAACAGTGGTGTCATCAGCAAACTTGTATATGAAGTGGATAACTTCCCACTTATCCATATTATCTTGCACCTGGTATGTATTTGTTCTCACTCAACTTGTCCAAATTGCCACATAGTCTCACCCAGATAACATAGCAGAAACAGTACTGTTTACTGACAACTTCTCAAGTTCAAATAAGGATGTGCAAGAAATACTGAACTTAACAATGAAGTCAATATCTCATGGACACATAATAAAAAAGTGTAAAGATACTAAGAGTCGGGGAAAATTACCTTGTAGGATTCTTCTTATCTTCTTCTGAAAGCAGAAACCATACAAAATCAGCATAGCTCATTCGACCTTCTCTCTGAACACAGTTTCCCCTGAAAATAAAGGAAACCAGAGCTATCTTAATTACCCAAATCAAAGCTGAAGTCTCTTTTCAAAAGGCAAATACAAAATGGGTCTTTAAAAAAAAAACTAAAATCTCCAGTCTATTCTCAAGGCCAGGGCAGATACACCTGACTTTATAGGGTAAGCTCCTTACAAGCAAACTGATAGTCTTTGCACTGTTATAATCTCCATTTATGATCAGTTTATGCAAGCAACAGAAACTCGATTTGATTTTCCTTATTGTTGACCCACCAAGTCGGGCAGCAGGCTGCCTCCTCATATAAAGTGGCCACAAGACCTTGCAAAGGTTTTGGAAAATCAGATGAATGTTACCTCTGCAATATTACTATATAAATGATTATGTTTTTATTCCTTATATCAAATGGATTAAAAACTGTTTTAAAACAAAATGGTTAATCATTCTTTTTAAATGGAGAGATCCACTGCATAGAGAAATGTGCCATACCGTTGACCATGTGCATGGACTATCAAGCACCCATTTGATACTAACCTCCTTTACCAGTACTTGACCTGCAGCTTATACCTTGGCAATTCAGGGACTTCATGAACTTTGACAGTACCTGCCTCCACCACATTTTCAGGCACTGTTTTCCACAATGCAACCAATTCTAGGCAAAATAATTCTTCTTCAGAGGTCCTATAAAATTATTTTGCCTCATCTTCAACCTATACCCCCAAGTCTTTAACACCACTGTATGGAGACAAACTACGTACGATCTATCTTATCAATGCCGGTCAAAATTTTGCATTCCTCTATCAGGGTTTTTCTCATCCTCCTGTTTCATTCATGCATATTTATTAATTACCTTCTCAAATAACACAATGCAGCTCCATCACAGTAACACTCTCCATTTTGAACTCATTCAATGAAAAACCTTAATTATATTAAAAAGATGTTATACTTACCTTGTGACTGCTCCAGAGAATATCCTTTCAATAATTCTATTAGAGATGGCTGTGGAGAAATAAATAAAAAGCCAACAGTTCATATTTTGGACACTGTGGGCATTAAATATTTAGGCCTTCAATAAGGGGTGAAGAGCTCAAAAAGCATCTCATCATCATTCAAGATTTAAGATTCTTTAATGTCACATCCAGTGCACAAGAGTAAAGAAGAACAAAGTAATTGTTATTCCAGATCTGATGTAGCACAAAACACAGCAAGTTTAAAAAAACAACACAATAATAAAAGCAAACACAGTAAATATAAATACATAAAATAGTTTATATAAATGGAGTGACTGTATGTCCATAAAGTGAAGCTAGGCTGGATTTAAAGTGACTGAGAGGAAATGCTAAAGAAATGGTGGTTGGGAGTGTGGGTTAGTGGGTGGAGGTGCAGATCAGCCTTGGGCCTTGGCTAAGGCAGGAAGCCCAGTGGGCTGGCCTGTATGGGAATACTGAGAGAGAAGGCAGCTTCAGCTCACATCTTTAATGGACCTGTATGCAAACAAAAAAGGACAACAGTGACTTTATCCTTTCATAGTTTTAATGCATTTAAAGTTTATTAAGTAGCATTTAATCAAAAATCAGTGGTAATAGTTCTGGCTCTAATTAATTTTGACAGCATGGCCTGTCTCACATAAATCTTATAATTAATCTTCACAGCACAACATTAAGGCTGACATTTTGAACTCACTTTGACTTTCATCAAAGCTCTCAACTAAGCCTTTCTTCAAACATTTTAAGCATTGATATTGGGTTAATATTTTTAACCAACAAATCCACAGTGCTGATTGTGGGTAAGAGGTTATACGATTTACAAAAGGTTTTCCTTATTCAGTTAATAACTGAGAGTAAAATAATGGCTGAAATAATTATGCTGGTACTCCATTGGCAGATGTTCTGGATTAAAAAAGAGAAAGTCACTGTTTCATCTGTCAGACATCATTGGGTTTACCTGATACTATAGTAGACAGAAAAAAAGGAAGGAAATTAAGGCTAAAACTTGCAATATTTCCTCAGAGATTTAGCAGAGAGTTTCAATGAGAGCTAAAATGAAGTGACTTCAAAATGTCAACAGTGAAGCTGCATCGTAAAGATTAAACTTGAGGATTTATATCAGGCATCCTGTGCAGTCAAAATCAATTTGAGTCACGGTTATTATCACTGATTCCTTGATGAACTGTTACTTGTTAAAATTAGAATGCATTAAAACAGGGAAAGAACAATAAATGAAAACCAATTATTTGTTTAAATTACTGTTAGGTATTTTCCAGAAGTGATTTTCTGGCTTTTATTTCTTTTGTGATTTTGTTGATATTAGATTCCATTATTAAACAGTTTTATTTTTATTTATATTTTAACTTCTTAGAAATGTTGTTGTGAATTCATGCCCTGTCTGTGGCACTAACTGGAATTTAAGAGGCAGAGCACAATATATAGATAATTGACATGACATATATAGCGTCACTGACTGGGGATGAGTACTGTATTTATACAATTTTCCTTCTGAATGAGAATTCAATTAAAAGTGCGAGTGGAGGCAAAGTTGTTTTACTCGCTTAGTTCTTCTGTTTTACTTATTTAGGAATTCAGTATGGAAAACAAAGTTGCCACAAACTCTAGCCAAGCCTTGAATGCGCCTATTCACATTATATTACCCAAGACTTAAGAAGTATGTCTGATAGAGAAAAGGCCATTTATCCCAATAAATGTATTTCATCCAGAGCCCATTTTTATTAGCCTAGTACTAATTATGGTGGAACTTCACCATGAACAGTTACATTGTGATAAAAAAAACTCTAAAAATATTGATTAAAATCATCTTAATTTTGTTCCAACTGTGTCACAAGGTTGCTTTATTGATATGGAGCTTGCCAGGGAAGCTGTATGACAGGGGTCCAAGTCTTAAACATGTGTGAAGGCCAGTTAATTTTAATTCCTAATTTCTGTGTGAGCTGGAATGATCAGAAATGGACCTTCAATCACTCCCCCAAAGAAAATTTCAGTCCTCCTTCTTTACCACACCCTCCTCCCCCCATTCCCTCTTCTTCACCACGAGCCACAATAGTCTTCCATCCTGCCTGATGATTATTTATTCAAACCTCTTTGTTATCCTCATGGTATATTGATACCAGGTTTAGTTAAGATCTGAAGACTGAACTATTTAAACAACCTACATTCAGTTAAGCATTTCAGGCCTGTGTTTGAGTTTTAGAAGAAAATTGGTGGTCACCCTTCCAATCTCAAGCTTTCCAGGTTAAAATTGGAGTTACTATATTTTGTTAAAAAACAAGCAAATCACCTTGAGCTACAACTAATAATCCATCATCTAAAAATTGTACTGAATCCGGAGGCAAAGACAATGTGATCTCAGGCTCTAAGATTCTGATGAGCAGTTGCTGCATGTGTGACCATACTTTGAACATTGCTCACTACTATCAAACCAAACAGAGCAAAAATGAGTTTCATAGTTGGAAATAAAATAGAAGATACAGCAAAACTGTAACAGCTAAAATTTGCTCAATAAAATTTTAAAAGGTCTATGAATATATTTAACTATTACACAGAATAATAAATAAAAATTAAGATAAATTGTTATGTCAGTTACAGAGTTGCTTACCATGGTCATTGTGTCTGGCCAAATCCTTTTGGTCAACAAAGAGGTCATGGTCAGTGTCTAGTTCCCAGAATTTACAGTAAATAACATAGAAATGCTCATAAGAGAAGTAGTCTGTAATTTGGTTTATGTCATCCTCTTCCTCTAGGAGGGCAAGAGTCTAAGGAAACCAAGTGACAAAAGGCAAATATTAGCAACAAATCAGTTCTTACACTGATCCTGCATGGCTTGCAGACTTTTAGACAAAGGCGTAAACTTTCTACCAGTAGAGAATAACCAGTGAGAAGCTCTCTGTGGGGCAAGTCATCTCTGATATCCATACCTGCATATTATGGTATGGAAGCCTGAGATGAGCTGGAGTTCAATGCCAAGATTCCTGCTTCAAAGCTGGACTCACCGAGAATCCTGGAGTGGAACACTAATGCCCCGTGAAGCCAGATACAATGCATGCAAATGAGTTTCCCACCTCATTTGAAAAAGATAAGTGTTCTGGGAGACTTTCCTAGTTTAACGTAATGATTTATAAATAAGCTTATACCATATGAATGTGCTTTAGGTAAAATGATTATTTTAGACTTTTCAACGATTTAGAAGTTCTTTATTGAAGTGTTTTTGAACTATTTTCATGAATCTCCATTAGAAAAAGCCTAAGCTGTTGAAAGGCCATCAGGGCAATACAAGGACGAGTCTCAGAATCGGTTCTGGTTGATGAGTCAGTGTAACAGGAAGATTAAAACCCCACAGAAACACAAGGATGCATAAATAACTGTGGAAATAATGTAGGTGGCGGTTCAGAGTAGTGGACAGCGCTGGAGGAAGCATCACCTTGTTTTAGCTAGATAACCTCTTTGCCATTCTAATGCAATAAAAGACAAATTTTCCAATCTCTTGTTCTGGAATGTGATTTTTAAAAGATCAACTATAGGATTCCAAACCAGCCACCACAGCTGATGGGGACGGAAAATTCCAAAACTGCTCAAATTAATACACCGGTCATACAAAGCAGATGTTGTTCCTATACTGTATACATTTCCCACATTGTCTTATGATGTAAGAGACAATTCCACTTATCAGAGCAATCACATTCCACTTTCCACATTCTTATGACATAGGGGACAATTCAGTCTATCAGAAAAGTCACATTCTTGCTACTTATTTGTTGGTAAGGTATTCACTCTCACATGCCTTGATTCTCCTATCACCCACCTGTACTTGGGATAATTTATCCTAGCCAATTAACCCACTAACCAGCATGTCTTGAGGAATCTGGGAGGAAAATGGAGCACCCACATGAAATCTTTGCAGTAACAGAAAGGACCTACAAATGCCTCAGAGAACAGCAGAATTTGGGTCACTGAAGTGGCGATACAATTGCACTACTTGCTGCAACACAGTGCCATACTTTGCCATTTGTTGTATGATTTCAAAAACAGTCAGACAGTAACAAAAAAAAACAATCATTCTTGATTTACTTTCTTGCTTCATTTTCTCTTCCTCAATCTGCTCTTTGGCCGCCATGGTAACCTAGTGGTTAGTGCCACGGTACTACAGCTCATGGTGTTCCAGAGATGGATTTCAATTTCGGTGCTGTTCTGCAAGGTGTCATCTTACGCCCTTGCGCTGGAATTTGTGGGTCTTCTCTAGGATTTCTGCTCTCCTCCCACAGTCCAAAGATGTACCGGGTAGGAGTACTGGTTTTTGTAAATTGCTTTGCAATTAGGTGGGGGTTATATTGGGGTTGTTGGGGCAGCTTGGCTCGAAAGGCCAGAAGGGCCTTCTCCACGCTGTATCACTAAATAAAATAATGCTACCATCCCAAGCTTCTCATTCTGCACTTGATCTGAAACTAAAGTCGCCCGCTGTAATTCTCCATCTTTCATGCTTAAAACCACATTGGTTAAACGTCTACACTGTTAGTTCTATTGTTTGCAAAGTGTTGGATATTCCTATCTACCCCATCCACCTGCCCTCCATCCTTCCCACCACTCCCACCCCAAACTTTGTCTTGTTCTATGGGCAACAGATTTTAACAGTGCACAAAGGCAAATCAAAAGCAAACTCTTCAAGTTCTGGGCCAACATGCTTTCAAATAAAATTTGTGTTATTAGACAAGATTATAATCTTAAAATGATAATCCCTTGCAACATATAAGCATCAAAGATATTTGCTCATTGTTTATTTCTGCAGATTATACTTAAATAAACACACTACCAATATTTCTCACTACACAAATGAAGGAAAATTGACCCTATTTATGAATAGGATCAAACACTGAAAGGACAAGTTCAGACTCAGAAAATCAATGACTATATGGAGCATAGCAGACTCTATGCTGTAGGAGAAAATGCTACATGAATACACTTAAATATATTGAATTCTGATTATTCTTATTTTACCATTGGGATTTTGTAATCTAGAATATTTTTAAATCTATTTGTTGGGTAATCCAACAAATATGGAGGTATCCAGGATTGGGCAGCTGAGTTAATAAAGTGACCTCTTTTTGTATAATGTAAGAAAGGTCATCAGGGTATCCAGTAGAAGAAATGCTGTGATGTTACACACACTTCCGCATTTTTAGCTTTTTAGGTTTTTTTTAGGTTCTCAACAGTGTTAACTCGCCGGTCAGCCTGACAAATTGTGAGAAATCTGGATCGTTACATACTTGTAGGAAGTTGCTCTTCCTTAGTTCTGTCAGAGTTATCTTGCCAGACCAGGATCTGTTGACTGTGTAGAATATTCTCTGTATCACCTATGGAAAAAAAATAAAGCACAAATAATCCTCTGTGTTGATTCCTGAGAGATAAGGGAAAGGGCAAACAGGCCGCAGTTCCACCTGGTAGTTTAGACAGCTTTCCTTTAAAAATTACAGCATAGTCTTGCCAACCTCAAATGCCACTCGATGTGTCTGATCTCCAAAGAGAAATTACCATTCTATTTTAAATCACCTCACTACGACTTGTTAACAAACTAGATTAACATTATTCATATACATTACAGAAACCAATGACAAACTATGTGCTTAATAAGGACAGTCATATGATAGAGGTTAGCTCTCTCACTCTTTCCATGACATGCTAATTTTGAAATCCCTAGCACTTACTCATGCATACACAAGTGGCTGCTGTTGTTAGCCCCTTGCTTTTTTGAGAGGTAGTCATATGAATCTGAATTTTTTTCTAACACTGGGATCTCAAAATCCCTCCCTCCTCTTCCTCCTCAGCTGTCACTGAAGGGAACTGCTTTTTTTTGATGCTGGCTATTAGTAAACATGCACAGCATTTGAAGGAAATGAGAGAGAGGAAAAAGCAGCAAGTTTAATTCCCTTGCAACAATGGAAACCAAGGGCAAAAGTGGAGAAATCAGATCATGGGATACCTGCAAGTAGTCTTTTTCCTAGTGGTAAACTCCTAACTGTCAATGACAAGAACAAACTGGTGGGGTGAGAAACCGTTTGTTTTCTTTAGTTAGTATAAATATTGTTTAAACAAAATCACCTTGTTTATAAGAAATTAATCCCAATTTAAGCATTGGATGCTGTCAGGCCACAACAGATAATGGTTGTTGATCTTGTCATCTGTCCAATTCTATTCTGAACTACAAGAATCAAAAGTGAAGCACATCAAACTACCGTTCTCTCAAACTGCCTATAGCATTCGCTGAAAAAGTTACACAGCAACAATACAATGTAGTGAACAAATCGGTGGAAAAAAAGAAATATGTTGGCAAGAGCAATTCATAAATAAATATACTTTAATTTAAGACTACATAATACCACCAATATGACTTGCATTCATCTCCTGTAGTCACTTGGCTGAAAATTATAGACAATGACTACATGCAGAATGAGCTCACAGCTTAACAAAGACATATATGTGTAAAAGCACAGCTTGGATGAACTTTAATTCCCAACCTTTTTTTTTGGAAGGGTATATCACTTAGGAACAATGTTGGTTGTAGCTGGCTCTCAAAGGCACATGACAAATTTTAAACAACATAATTGCTCAGTTAGATAGGCCTCCAAGAGGACTATAACCTTGCTGTAGGGTTCAGCTGCTTGCGTGCCTCAATAATCTGGCTGGAGTCAGGGCTCTTGGTAGGGTCACCCATGCCAAACAGGTCAAAAGATAGAGGTCAGACTATTGTTCACTGGTCCTCTAGAATCGGGGGTTCAGCTCAGGCATATAAACCTTAACTAGTAAAACAATACAGTTACAGAAATATCAATGAAGAATCCTTCTACATCTGAGTGTGATGGTATTCCTGGAACTTGCATGACTGACAGTAGTGACAACCGAGCTACTGACACAACGAAAAAAGCCCTGAACACCACCAGTGATGGAGGACCTTCACTGCTGTCCTAAACACCAGCGGCTTAACAGGTAGATAGGTCAGTCAGACAATACTAAATATTTTTTCTAATAAGGAGTGTGCTAGAAAATTCATGGAAAATAAGCATTACAATGGTAGTCCAATCACAAACAAGAGAAAATCTGCAGATGCTGGAAATCCAAGCAGCACGCACAAAATGCTGAAGGAACTCAGCAGGCCAGGCAGCATCCAGTCCTGCCAAAGGGTCTCAGCCGAAACGTCAACAGTACTTTTTTCCGTAGATGCAGCCCGGCCGGCTGAGTTCCTCCAGCATTTTGTGTGTGTTATTACAATGGTAGATAAGGTTAATAAGTACTATCACTGAATATTACAATATATTGTGGTACCCTGAACTTAATATAACAATAACCAATATTGTAGTTTGGATATATTTTGTATTTATATTTGACTTATTAGGAAACGCATTTTCCATTCCCTTCCCCTGACAGCACTCTTCCAAGGCCACATACCTGAATAGCCAATGTTGGCAGCACACACTGTTGATCAGCGATTGAGAGGAATTATTTAAGCACAGCCTGGTAAAGACTGCTTCACTGTGGAGCACTGTGATTCAATAGGGTCAAAGATTAAAGCTGTACCATCTGTATTTTTAATCCATAATTAAAGAGTGAACTTAAGATTCAGACTGGTGCAGTCTGCATGAACCAAAATAATGTTGAGTGAGTAGTTCAATTAAAATCAGGTAACATATACAGAGCTGACATGCATATTGTAAGACTGGACATCAATGTATAAGGTAATTTACATTTCAGGGATGAAAGGGTTGACATTCCACTGTGCTGGCCTAGGGTTTGACTTTTCAGGATCATATTTGTGCCCCTTGATCATGCACAACATTCTGCCTCAAAGAAATGTTCTCAATTTTACTTTCAAAAGGGATGGCATGATGATAATGTTAATGTTAAGAAGATAACAAACAAAAGTAACTTGCCCAACGGCTCCCTACTGAATTACTCTTATTTCCTTCAAATATATCTGAACATTGACATGGAAAACTTTACTTAGACTACTTTTCTTTTAATGTAAGGAACAGCGGTATTATTTTGAATTGGCAGCACAATGAAGAACACTCTCAACATATTCAGAATGCAGGAACTATCTCAGTGCCAATCAGGAAGTAGATTCGAACACATTAGTTTTTAATCTCTTTGCATAGAAGAGCCCTTAGTAAATATTGCCATACTCTTTGGGAACAACAATGACTTCAGTGAGCGTGGGGGAAGGGTGGTGAATTACATACCACTGAGTTGAGAACTTCCAGTTCCTAGATGTAAACATCAACAATTGTCCTGGAACAGCCGCCTACATGTTATGGCATAAAAAAGCAGACCAGTGCCTCTACTTCCATTGAAAGCATCCTATCTGGATACAAGAATGCTTGGTACAGCAGTTCTGCCTGTCAACTGCTTTGCTCAAGACCGCAAGGAATTGCAGAAAGTTATGAATACATCGTAATCCATCACAAAAACCATTCTCCCATTGACAGCCTCTACTTCCTACTGCTTTGGGATAAACAAGGAACACTTCCATCCTGATCATACTCTTTTCTCCCCTCTCAAGATAGAAAAGCTTGAGAACATGTACCACCAAGCTCAAGGAAAGCTTCTATCCTGCTGTGATAAGACTCTTAAATGGACCTTTGTGCAATAAAGTTGAACTCTTGTTATCTCAGTCTACATTATCGTAGCCCTTGCACCTTATCTGTCTACCTACACTGCACTCTCAGTAACTGTAATACTGTATTCTAAAATTTGTTTTTCCTTTTGTACTAGCTCAATGTACTTAGTATAGTACAATCAAAAGCATACAACCAAAAGCTTTTCACGTCCCTTGGTTAAAGTGACAATGATAATCCAGTTAGCAGTAGCCAAATATAATAAAGTGCTGTCATTGGAGAAAATATTTTTATTGATATATGGTAATCAACAATAGGGAAATCAGTTAAGAGTTGTCAGAAAGAGATGTCCCAAAATCTTGGAAACTCCAGATTTTCTTAAGGACTCCCTCAGAGACTTCAGAATGCCGCAGGGATTCCTTCAGGGAATAGGAACCCCACTGTAAAAACTAGGATTTGGAAGGGCAGCATATCCAACTTGATATTACCGTGGTAATGTATCTTGAATGGAATTCAGGTGCATCCTTCAAAAATGTTAGTCCTGGATGCGTATCCACAATATCCTGAGAAAGACATTGAAAAAGTATATAATTAACTATTGCATTTCGATCATTCTACCTAGCAAAATTAACATTATTCATACATACATTATAGACCTCGTAACAGACAGACAGACAGACACACTTTATCTCTCCAGCATGCTAAGATATTAGATTAGATAATGGCTCATCTGCAATTCAAAAGCATCATACATAGCTTCTTCTTTTCCTTAATATACTTCACCAATAAAATTCTTTCCATCACAATTTTAAAAGTTTTAAGCACATGAGGGTGGGCGTGTTTGAAAATCTGGTTGGCTGGCATCATAACTATAACCTCTCAACCACTGCTTTAAATATACAGCTTTACCCCGCTATTCGAAGGTAGAGCATTCCTATGAAACTGTTTGTAAGCCAAAATGTCGTAAATCCAAGTAGCAATTACCATTAATTTATATGGGAAGAAACTTTTGAGCGTACCCGGACCCAAAAAATAACCTACCAAATCAAACCAAATAACACACAAAACCTAAAATAACACGAATATATAGTAAAAGCAGGAATGATATGATAAATATACACCCTATATAAAGTAGAAATATTGTATGTATGGTGTAGTTTCACTTATCAAACTCGGGAAGACAGCGAGCCAAAATCGATTTGGAGAAAAAAAATCAGCACGTACACACATGTGCATGTACACGCATGTGCAAACAACTGCCTGCACAAGGCTTCACAGTCAGTGCAGTCTTTCTCGGGGTAAACACACATATAAAGCGGGCGTCCTTTTCTCGTAAAAGCGAAAATCCTCTTTGGTTAGCGAAAACAGGTACTAATGTAGGTCTTTCGTAACAGCAAGCTGTTGTAAAGTGAACGTTCGAAAAATGGGGGCCACCTGTACTCGATTACTTGGCAACATCCATCCATGGCTTTGAATTCCACAGATTCACCACCCTCTGGCTGAAGAAGTGATAAAACTGAAGAATTTTGCTGACCCTTTTCACCTCTGATTCCCAGATGAGGGCTGGCTCATGGACCTGCAGTTTCCTTCTCCTGAAGTCAATAATCATCTCTTTGGTCTTGAATGAGGGGGAAATTAACAGGCTGGATCGACAAAGGAAAGTCAGTGGATGTTGTTTTGCTTGGCTTTTCAGATAGCCTTTGACAAGGTGCTGCACGAGGCTACTTAATAAGATGAACAGCCCATGGTATTACAGGAAAGATCTAGCATGGATAGAAGACTAGCTGATTGGCAGGAGGAAAAGACCAGAATAAATGCGGCCTAATCTGGTTGGCTGCTGGAGTCAAGTGGTGCTCTGCAGGGACTGGTATTGGGACTGCTTCTTTTCACATTATATGACAATAATTTGGATGCCAGAATTGACGGCTTTGTGGTCAAGTTTTCAGATAATACAAGGATAGGTCGAGGGGCAGATGGTGTTGAGGAAGCAGGTAGTCTGCAGAAAGACTTGGACAGATTGAAGGAATGGGCAAAGAAGTGGAATATTGTGTAGGGAAGTATAAGGTCATGCACTTTAATGGAAGGAACAAAGGTGTAGACTATTTTCTGAATGGGGAGAAAATTCAAAAATTGGAGGTACAAAGGGACTTGGGAGTCCTTGTGCACGATTCTCTAAAGGTTAATTTGCAGGTTGAAGGCAAATGTAATGTTTCCATTCACTTTGAGTGGGGATTAGAATTTAAGAGTAAGGATGTGATGCTGAGGCTTTATAAGGCATCGGTCAGACTGTACTTGGAGTACTGAGAGCCGTTTTGGGCCCTTATCCAAGTAAAGATGTGCTGGCATTGGAGGGAGTCCAGAGGATGTTGACAAAAATGTTTCTGGAAATAAAAGGGTTAACATATGAGGAGTGTTTGATGGCCTGCACTTACTGGTGTTTAGAAGAATGAAGCGGGATCTCACTGAAACCTATTGAATATTGAAAGGCCTAGACAAAGTGGATATAGAGGATGTTTCCTATAGTGGGCATGTCTAGTGGGCACAGCCTCAGAATGTCCACAGAATGTTAGAACAGAGATAAGAAGGCATTTCTTCAGCCAGAGGGTGGTGAATCTGTGGAATTCAAAGCCAGGGATGGATGTGGCCAAGTTATTGAGTATATTTAAAGCAGTGGTTGATTGGTTCTTAGTTAGCAAACACAAGGAAATCTGCAGATGCTGGAAATTCAAACAACACACACAAAATGCTGGTGGAACACAGCAGGCCAGGCAGCATCTATAAGGGGAAGCATTGTCGACGTTTCGGGCCGAGACCCTTCGTCAGTCATTTTGTGTGTGTGGTTCTTAGTTAGTCAGGGTGTCAAACATTACAGGGAGAAGGCAGGAGAATGGGGCAGAGAGGGACAATAAATCAGACATGACTGAATGTGGTGACTTGATGGGCCGGGTGGCCTAATTATGCTCCTATATTTTATAGACTTACGGACACATTAAATTGAGAGGAAAGACTGCTGTAAATCAGGAAAGTACTTCTTTGTCGAGAAAGTGATTATGGTTTCTTTATACCAAAGAAACATGTGTATTTCACTGCAATAACACCACAGTCATTTTGCAAAGTCTGAACAAAAGAAATGCCTACATGTGCAAGAGGTAACAGGAGAATACTGAATGGCTCCTCGTACTTAATTCTTAGTTAGATAAGATCACGGTTTATTTTCCGTTCCAGTTCTGTTTTCCAGCCTATTCCTAAATGCCAGATTTCTCAGTTTCTAAAAATTAATATCTATCTCGAACTGCAATATATTCAGTATCTGAGTTTCTCTAGCTCTCTGGGATAGTTTCAAGCAATCACAACCTTTTGAATGACAGAATGTCATGACTTTAGGTTAAATATTGACCACCAGTCTGGGTCTACACCCCCCGCCCCCCCCCCCCCGTTTAGAACTCCCTAGCGATGAGAAAGAATCTTTCAGCATTCATCTTTTCAAGCTGTTTCAGAATCGTACGGGCTGCAATGAGATCTATCATTCTTCTGAGATTTTAAAATCAATTAACAACCCTCTATCAGTCACAATATGTACTTTTAAAAACATTTATTTATTTTTATTCATTGAGATACAGCATGGAGTAGGCCCTTCGAGCCACGCCACCCAACAACCCCCACTTTAGCCTTAGTCGAATTATGGGACAAATTACAATAACCAATTTTTTTATTAAACAAAATATACTTCATTCAAAAATAAATTATATACAATAAACCATTCAATGACTTTCCATCCTTTACAACTGTTTCCATTGCTGTCTTTACATTTTCACACTTTTTGCCACCCTCGTGGCACTCTGTTATTCCATATTTACATACACTTGTTTAGGGGTATACACCCCGCCCCCCTCAACTCCCGCGGGAGAAGAACCCTAGACTGTGGTCCTTCCCCACCGGGCCCTTGCAGTGGCTGCACCAAGTTTGAGTGCGTCCCTCAGCACGTACTCCTGCAGCTGAGAATGTGCCAGTCGGCAGCATTCTCCCATGGACATCTCCATGTGCTGGTAGACCATCAAGTTTCGGGCCGACCAAAGAGCGTCTTTCACCAAGTTGATGATCTGCCAGCAGCACCGGATGTTGGTCTCCGTGTGCATCCCCGGGAACAGCCCGTAGATCACAGAGTCTTCTGTTACGCAGCTGCTGGGGATGAACCTCGACACTGTCCCTTCCATCCTACAATAACCAATTAACCTACCAATCTTTCCACCGTGGGAGCAAACAGGAACACCCGGACAAACCCAAGTGGTAACAGGATGAATGGAAAACTCCTTACAGACAGTGGTGGAAATTGAACCTGGGTTGCTGGTACTGTAAAATGTTGTGCCAACCATTATGCTACCTATATACTGAATGTTTTCTGAAAATCGAGATAACTTCCAACTACATTCCCCTCTATGCAGCATGCTAATCATGTTCATCAATCTAAAGAGGATATAACCTCTCATGCATAATGCAATGGTGACATTGCATAATCATAACAATAGTACTTCCATAATAATGAATACATCTTGACTGGACAGAAGTTTACCATTTTCTGTCTCCTCCCATTCTTGAGAAGCAGTGCTACATTTTCAGCTTTTCAATCTGTTGAGACGTTCTAAGATTTAAAAAATGCTGATAAAAGTTCAAACAACATATCCAGTTTCTCTGCAGCTACCTCTTAGAATGCTTAGATGTAGAGCAGAGTACCTAGGAGATTTGTTGGCATTTAGTCCCATTGGTTTTTTTGAATACTTTTAAAATATTTCCTGAAATTAGTTATTTTAACTTCCATTCCTTTGGCTCCCTTAATTGGAATGTATTTGTATCATCTGTTGTCAAGAGATACACAAAATACATGTTGAGAAACTCAATTTTACACCTAAGTATTCAAGCATCCTACATTTATACATACAGCATTTTACTTAATAGAAAAACTCTTACAATTCCACATTATTGAATCATCCCAACTTCTTTTAATATTCCTTCTATATTTTCCAAATATCTAATTTCAAACTTCAGTCCCCTTGCAATCAAGTCGCTGCAAAAGCTACGAATTCAGACATTTGTGTCTTTACCTAACTTATTATAAATGGTCCTTGTAATGAGAAAGCTGTTCCAATCTTGACCTTTTTATATTTTCCCCTTTCTACACTAAACTTAAAAGCTTTCCCCCTCCTAACATAATTGGCTCATCAGTATCTGATGGACTGCAATGCTCTTTCCACTTTTACACCCTTCATAACCTTCCTACTTTTTAATTTTAAAGGCCTAACCACAGCCTTATTTACTCAATTCATTCTATTTGAGTAAACATCTGATATATTAGTTTTTTGCCATAAAGGATGGTTAACCCAAATAAAACTTAATTTTTCAGTGGCATAAACAGACAAGCTCTAAGGAAAGGTGAAAGTACCCCGAGGTTCTGTTCCTGCCCGTGTCCCATTTGCAAACTTATCTGAGTTGTTAAGTGTGAGTATCTCAAGTAGAACAATAATCTTCCGGAGGAACTCAGTGGGTTGAGCTGCTTCTGTGAGTGGGGTGGCGGGGGAAAGAATTGTCGATACTTCTAGTCAAAACCCTGCATCAGGTCTCTGCAGTCTCATGTCTCCTTATCAAAACTGGAATTGGATGAAGAGTCAGTTCCATCCACAAAAATCCATAGAGAAAACAACTGTTCTCCCCGCAGGCAGGAAGGTCTATCAGGAGCCAGCAGGTGGAGAGCTCCACCAAGTTCTCCCATATATTCTACATTTAAAAATACAATTACTTTCTTTCTCACTGTGCACTTAATATTAACAGACTGTTGTACATTAAGCCTCTACTGCCGCAGCAGAAGCCTTCTGTATATTAAGTATCTCTGATACAGAGTTGCTGAGTTTTGAGGAGAGAATAACTGGTGAACTCCTCCATGCAGCAGGATAACACAAATCGTTGGTCAAATTAATAACTGAACTCTTCCTCTGGTACGCTGTAGGAACAAGTAAATTTGTGGCTCTTTTCACTAATCTATTCAAACTTCTCCAATGCCACCAACACTTGCAAGCCCTCACAACATTGCAAATTCATTATTTAAAACTTTTGCAATGAATATGGCTGTGCTTGAGTAGGTGATACTTAGTTTATATAATTCTGTACAGCTAAAAATAAATTGGATCACTATTATTTGGTTACAAGCAGGGCAAATTTCCTTTGGCAAAATTTACGTTACCAACTCAGCTGCTAAGCTATTTTAAATATACCGTAGATTTCGCACTACAGAGCGCACCTGATTAAAAGCCGCTGGCTCTAATTTTAGAAAGAAAATCAATTTTGTACTTGTACAAGCCGCACCGGATTTTAGGCCGCACCGGATTTTCGGCCGCAGGTGTCCCACGTTGTAATATGAGATATTTACACAGAAAGATATTATACGTGAGGATTTTTTAACTTTTAATTAAATCCATATGGTAACATAAACAAATACATATTGCAAATGCTTTTTTTCGAACCGTGCCTGTAACGCGGCTACTTTTAAATATACATACGTATCGGTAACACAAATTACGTTGCGTATACTTTTTTACTGAACAACATTCCAATATCTCCTAACGACTGGTAAAAAATATATATACTGCAGCCTACCAGGAAAAGTTATTGATCGCCTTTAACTTAAAAGCAGCGTTCGCTCAGATCTAATGCCGCTCGCCCCCCACCTTCCCGTTTATTGCAAACCGGTATTTCACACAAGACGCGGCGAAACCGGGTGTGACGTCATAGCATCCCGGGATGTAGTACAGAAAACAAATATAGTTAAAACACTTCTAACTTTAACTAGAAATTACTAACAAATGAATTACTAAGCGAAAATATTATACACTAAATAACTGCCATAAAGGCAGCACAATGCTTTTCTTCGAGTGTTTTCCATGTTGATGAGGGTGAGTACAAATGACTGATTTACAATAATTTAATTGTGAAAGTGCGCTTGATTTATCGTACAATTTCATTGGACCTCTGTGAACTACTCATCAATTTTATTGGTCTACTGTTACGAGGCAAAATGTTTTTGGTGGCATGAAAAAAAATCATGCATTAGCCGCACCGTAGTAAAGGCCGCAGTGTTCAAAGCTGTTCAAAATGTGGGAAAAAAGTAGTGGCTTATAATCCGACATCTACGGTAGTTACTTAACACTGATGTTATGGTAGCATGTTTTTCAGTTTGCAATACATAAAGCAAGTCTTAACTCTATGCAAGATAATCTCAGAAACATTAAGAAAGTGATTCTGATGAAGAATAATCCTATTTACCGTAAATAACTTGTGCTATGTTTATTAACAAATGATAAAGTAGATTGATCCTTATAAACAAAAATTATGGAATTTCATTTCACATGAGGAAAAATGGACAGGTTTGTATGTGTTGGTTTTAATTGTATCCAAGGTATTAAACTATTTGCATAATCTCATTAAGTGCCAGTGGAATTAGTAACTTTTGAGTTAATTGCAACTCCACAGTTCATTTTTGATAAATCAAGAAAGCTCTATACAAATCATTTTATTCCTCTCATGGATGTGAAAATCTCCAGCAAGGACAGCATTAAATACACATTCCTAATTCCCCTGAAGTGATTGGGACTAGTAAGGTGTGCAGGTAGAGAGAACTAAGCAGAAGACCAGGGTGCATGGATCAGATGGGCCAAAGGGCCTGTTTCTGTGCCGTGGTGCTCTATATCACTCTATTCAGTTGTACCATTACTGAGGCACTTAAGAACTACACATTGTGCTGTGGGTCAGGAATCAAATATAGACCAATTCCTTTCTTGATTTCCTGATAGCATTCTCTGAAGGACATTACTGAACCGGATTGGTGTTTATTACTAATACAGTATCTGCAGACTCAAGTGACTTCTTCCAGTTTGTGCATGAAACAGCTTATTCTTGTTCACTTATGTCTTTCTTCTCTTTTCAAGGTTGCTGGGGTTCTATCGGAGTCCGTGATGTACAGTTCAAACAATGGTTCTTTGCAAGCGGAGGGTTTTTGAACCGACTGTACAGCCTTAGGCTTTGCCTTGTCCAGGAATGACCGGGAGGACAAAGGAGGCTGTCAAAAGAAGGCCCTTGTACTCAAGTGATTCCTCTCTCTATTAAAGGTGAGTGAGAGCCTGTCGGTCCTTGAGGCGGTGGGGGGGCGAGGGGGCTTGGAGATGTGACGCAGAGGATTGTAACATCGGAACAGCGAGTTTGCTGGTCTGCGCTCCCACTGTTGCAGGACTGTCTTCTCTCTCCCTCACTGGAGTGAGAGACAGAGACAGACACCACCACCCCCCCCCCCCCACCCCCCGAAGAGCTGGATTTTGGACTGTGCTTTTGATGGACTCTGTATCAACGTCTCTTTGGGGAGCTTTTGCTGTTATTTGCATGGTGGGAGGGGTTGGGTTGGAGCTTCTGCTGGCGTGAGTTGGGGGAGTTGATGCTTTTGCAGAGGGCAAGGAGAGGTGGGGTTTAGGGGCTTTGATGTTTCTATCATTCATTCTATGGGGTTTCATGCACATCTGTGAAGAGTATGAATTTCAGGTTGTATACTGTATACATTCTCTGATATTAAATGAACCTTTGAGCTCTTCTGTTGGGAGTTGAACTGATGGCTATGGTTAGGTCTCGTATTGGGAATTGAACTCATGGTTATGGGATGTTACACCAGGTTTCTGGATTGCTACTTTAAATACTAAAGTAAGAACACTCAGGTCAGGTACTATCTAAGTAGAGAGAAGCAATATTAATGTTTCAGGTAAATATGTCTTCATCAGATATGATCACAAATGATCCCTTGAATTTATAACAACATACACAAAAAATGCTGGAGGAACTCAGCGGGTCAGGCAGCATCTAAGGAGGGGAATAAGGAGCCGACGGCTCAGGCGGAGACCCTTCATCAGGACCCATTGTGTGCGTGTTGCTCTGAATTTCCAGCATCTGCAGAATCCCTTGAAATTATGGTTCAACAATTTGCTATTTCCAGCAATACTGGTCTTCATTACAGATTTCAGCATCGATTTTGAATATAAATTCTCTACTGCTTCTCCCATTAGATTAACTTCCCATGAAGGCAAGTTGGGAATTTGCACTCACATGAGTGATGATGACAAAAAATAATTAGATAATTCAAGACAAAGATCTTCGAAGTGAGATGCATTTTTTTTAGCATTTTATTCTGTTGCTCCTTCAGTTTTACATTCTTACTATACCACCCATTTGTTCAGAATGATCACTAGGAACCTTAAACACATTGCCAAAGTTCTAGACCTAGTGTTCCACACCCCATTGCAAATGGATCTCTGACTTCCTGACCAAGAGGCAGCGATCAGCAAGGAGAGGCAACAATATCACCTCCACAATTATCCTCAACATTGATACTTCACAAGGCTGCATATTTGGTTCCTTACTATACTCCCTTTTCCTTACGACTATATGACCAGATTCTGTTCCAACTCCATTTACAAACTTGCAGATGACCGCCATGGTCTCAAACAATGATCAAAAATGAGACAGAATACAGGAAGAAGATGGAGAGCACAGTGGCATATGTCAAGACAAGAAACTCTTCTTCAACTTCAGCAAAATGAAGGAGCAGGTCACTAATTTCAAGAAGTGGGTTGGAGTACTCACCCGTCTGTATAAGTAGTGCTTGACTGGAGGTGGTTAAGAACTGCAAGTTCCTAGGTGTAAATATCACTAACAATTTGTTTGTCCAGCCGCGTGGACCATCTGGCAAAGAACGCCTCCACTTCCTCAGAAGGCTAAGAAGATTTGGCACATCCCTGATGACTTTGCAATGTTTACAAACACAACACAGAAAGGGATGAATGGTTTGGAGTTTGTAAAATGTGTGCAGGATAGTTTTTTTGCAGCAATACATAGAGGTACCAACTAGAGAAGGGGCAGTGTTGGATCTTCTGTTAGGGAAAGAAATAGGACAGGTGACAGAGGTATGTGTTGGGGAGCACTTCGGGCCCAGTGATCACAATGCCATTAGTTTCAATATAATTATGGAGAAGGATAGGACTGGACCCAGGGTTGAGATTTTTGATTGGAGAAAGGCTAACTTTGAGGAGATGCAAAAGGATTTAGAAGGAGTGGATTGGGACAATTTGTTTTATAGGAAGGATGTAATAGAGAAATGGCGGTCAATTAAAGGTGAAATTTTGAGGGTACAGAATCTTTATGTTCCTGTTAGGTTGAAAGGAAAGGTTAAAAGTTTGAGAGAGCCATAGTTTTCAAGGGATATAGGAAACTTGGTTAGGAAAAAGAGAGGTATCTACAATAAATATAGGCAGCATAGAGTAGATGAGGTGCTCGAGGAATATAAAGAATGCAAGAAGAATCTTAAGAAAGAAATTAGAAAAGCTAAAAGGAGATACGAGGTTGCTTTGACAAGTAAGGTGAAAATAACTCCAAAGGGTTTCTACAATTATATTAATAGCAAAAGGATAGTGAGGGATAAAATTGGTCCCTTAGAGAATCAGGGTGGACAGCTATGTGTGGAGCCAAAAGAGATGGGGGAGATTTTGAACAATTTCTTTTCTTCGGTATTCACTAAGGAGAAGGATATTGAATTGTGTAAGGTAAGGGAAACAAGTAGGGAAGTTATGGAAACAATGATGATTAACGAGGAGGAAGTACTGGCACTTTTAAGGAATATAAAAGTGGATAAATCTCTGGGTCCTGACAGGATATTCCCTAGGACCTTAAGGAAGGTTAGTGTAGAAATAACAGGGGCTCGGACAGAAATATTTCAAATGTCATTAGAAACGGGGATGGTGCTGGAGGATTGGCATATTGCTCATGTGGTTCCATTGTTTAAAAAGGGTTCTAAGAGTAAACCTAGCAATTATCGGTCTGTCAGTTTGACATCAGTGGTGGGGAAATTAATGGAAAGTATTCTTAGAGATGGTATATATAATTATCTGGATAGACAGGGTCTGATAGGAACAGTCAACATGGATTTGTGCGTGGAAGGTCATGTTTGACAAATCTTATTGAATTTTTTGAAGAGGTTACTAGGGAAGTTGACGAGGGTAAAGCAGTGGATGTTGTCTATATGGACTTCAGTAAGGCCTCTGACAAGGTTCTGCATGGAAGGTTAAATCATTAGGTATTAATATTGAAGTAGTAAAATGGATTCAACAGTGGCTGGATGGGAGATGCCACAGAATAGTGGTGGATAACTGTTTGTCAGGTTGGAGGCCGGTGACTAGTGGTGTGCCTCAGGGATCTGTACTGAGTCCAATGTTGTTTGTCATATACATTAATGATCTGGATGATGGGGTGATAAATTGGATTAGTAAGTTTGCAGATGATACTAAGGTAGGTGGCGTTGTGGATAATGAAGTAGGTTTTCAAAGTTTGTAGAGAGATTTAGGCCAGTTAGAAGAGTGGGCTGAACGAAGGCAGGTGGAGTTTAATGCTGATAAGTGTGAGGTGCTACATTTTGGTAGGAATAATCCAAATAGGACATACATGGTAAATGGTAGGGCATTGAAGAATGCAGTAGAACAGAGTGATCTAGGAATAATGGTGCATAGTTCCCTGAAGGTGGAATATCATGTGGATAGGGTGGTGAAGAAAGCTTTTGGTATGTTGGTATCTTTTTTGTAAATCAGAGCATTGAGTACAGGAGTTGGGATGTAATGTTAAAATTGTACAAGGCATTGGTAAGGCTGAATTTGGAGTATTGTGTACAGTTCTGGTCACTGAATTATAAGAAAGATGTCAACAAAATAGAGAGTACAGAGAAGATTTACTAGAATGTTACCTGGGTTTCAGCACCTAAGTTACAGGGAAAGGTTGAACAAGTTAGGTCTTTATTCTTTAGAGCGTAGAAGGTTGGGGGGGGGGGCATGATAGAGGTATTTAAAATTATGAGGGGGGTAGATAGAGTTGACGTGGATAGGCTTTTTCCATTGAGAGTAGGGGAGATTCAAACAAGAGGACATGAGTTAAGAGTTAGGGGGCAAAAGTTTAAGGGTAACATGAGGGGGAATTTCTTAACTCAGAGAGTGGTAGCTGTGTGGAATGAGCTTCCAGTAGAAGTGGTAGAGGCAGGTTCGGTATTGTCATTTAAAGTAAAATTGGTTAGGTATATGGACAGGAAAGGAATGGAGGGTTATGGGCTGAGTGCAGGTCAGTGGGACTAGCTGAGAGTAAGCATTCCGCAAGGACTAGAAGGGCCGAGATGGCCTGTTTCTGTGCTGTAATTGTTATATGGTTTAAAGCATTCTAGCTTGGAATGGCAACTGTTCTGCCCACTAATCAGAAGAAATTGGGGAGAGTTGTCCTTCATACAAACCAGCCTTCCATCCATTGACTATCTGCATTTTCAGCTGCCTGGGGAAAGCAGCCAGTCTAATCAAGAACTCCACCCACCCAGTCACCCTCCCCTTCTCCCACTGGGCAGAAAATACAAAAGCATGAAAGCATATACCCCCTGATTCAAGACAGCTGCTATCCTGCCGTTATTAGACTCTAGAGCAGACCCCTCAGATGCCGAAGATGAACCCTTGATCTCCCAATCTATCTCACTGTGGTCCTTGAACTATCCTTTCTCTGCTGCTGCAGCACTTTCGCCTGCACTGTATTTTGCTTGACTTTCACAATGTACTCATAGCTGGCAGAATCTGACTGGAAAGTGATCAAAGGTTTTTGGTATCTTGGTATATGTGACAATAAAAACCAGTACCAGTGTTAGATTTATTATGTGTACCATCACCTTAAAGCCTCATATTTGGTCTGTGGAGCTCTGATGACAGGTGCTAGGAAAGTATTTGCATTCATTTTCTTTCTCCAATCTGGCTGCTAACACTTCGTCAATAACCTTGTGAAGTGAGGGCTCACCTCAAGTGTCCATGTGGGATGCCGCTTCCTCATTTTTTAAAATAAGATGAAAAGCAAAAATTTGTTCTCATCAAAAATTAAACTAGCCTGTGTAAAATTTTAGTGAGTATTGAAGCAAAATAACCTTGAAGGTACAACACTAGTTGCTTTGGAGAAGACCTTCTGTGCGAGGAGCCAACAGGGATATCTCCCCCACAGAGCTCAAGAGAGTAACTTTATAGTTCATTTGCTCTGCAGGTCAAATGATGCGTCAGAAGTACTCATGACTGCACTTTTCTATGCTCAGTAGTAAAACATTTGTTTGTTAACTATTTTGTCAGTTGAAGAAAAGATCTCCAAGTCATTTTGATGGCTTTAAATTACATTAATTATCTTGTAAAAGTATCTTCCAATCACTAACTAGGCGATTATAGCTCAAGGCGATAACGTTATTTTTTTAACCTAATTTGTATTTCAGCTGAACTCCTGCTGTGGTTGGCATACTAATCACTGACATGTTTTGCTTCTGGCGTTTTCTACACTCTCTCCTGTGTCAACATACCACTTTGGACATCACATTGTATTTATGTCCCAAATGAATGTGGTTCCTCCAGAGATCTCAGGCAGAGTTGCTTGAATCAGTTCACATACTGGGATGAGAGTTATTACACTGTTTTCTTGACATGCATGCCAAATTTGTTTTTTAAAGCTATGTTAGGCATGATGCTGATCACTGTCAAATTCCACTTTCCAAATTTTCAGCCCCAGAAGTCCAAAGTAAAAACTCAGATACAGCAATTCTGTCCAAAGTTGAAAGGCAATTTGAAAATAAATTACACAAGGGGAATACTTTCAACACCTAGTTCTCACCAACTTTATTGATAACAATAAACCTCGATGAAATGCAGAAATATATATGGAAATATAATAAATGGCTGTAAAATATCAGCTTTCGTCTCATAGTCCTATCTTTTTTTATAAATGCTGAGAAAAGATGTCGTTTGGCATTATATATTTGTTTGTAGGATGTGGCAATAATATCCATTAATTAGCCTTCAACTGAATGACTTGCTTAGTTGTCTCTTAGGGCAGTTAAAAGTAAACCATATCATTGTACATCTGTATCATTTCAGTCTGAATGGTTATTGAGGGCAGATAGATGTTAGTGAACAAGATTAGGGATTGGCTCCCCAACCCATATCTGACAGGATTCAACACCAATACACAAGGGTCACGTTGGGTATGATAAAAATTATTACCCCTCGGCCACTGATAGTATCAGGCCAGTTTGATTCCTCATTTAAAAAAATCATGCAAGTTTTCAGTGTGATAGTGGGAATACTGTATGTTTCCCATCATATTGAAAAATGTGGGGAGTAAGCTAGGTAATAATTCATTGAGTTGCTGTGGCTCAGTACCAGGTCCGGTACCCAGGGTCTCTCAATCGTGGGTCCAAGCCTATGACCTGAAGCCTTGAGGAGAATGTTAATACAAGCTGATCACAGGGTGATGGAAGTTTCAGTCCAAGCATATTCACTGTGGCACTGAGGGAGGATTGGATGGGTCTTTAATGCTAACTGTGGTAACCTTTTTCCAGGGAACTCCTTCACAGTTCTTGGACCAAATGTACATTGTACAAACCCCATTTCCAGAAAAGTTGGGATATTTTCCAAAATGCAATAAAAACAAAAATCTGTGATATGTTAATTCACGTGAACCTTTATTTCACTGACAAAAGTACAAAGAAAAGATTTTCAATAGTTTTACTGACCAACTTAATTGTATTTTGTAAATATACACAAATTTAGAATTTGATGGCTGCAACACACACAACAAAAGTTGGGACAGAGTTAAAATAAGATTGAAAAGTGCACAGAATATTCAGGTAACACCGGTTTGGAAGACTCCACATTAAGCAGGCTAATTGGTAGCAGGTGAGGTATCATGACTGGGTATAAAAGTAGCGTCCATCAAAGGCTCAGTCTTTGCAAGCAAGGATGGGTCGTGGCTCACCCCCTTGTGCCAAAATTTGTGAGAGAATTGTTAGTCAGTTCAAAAGGAACATTTCCCAACGCAAGATTGCAGAGAATTTAGGTCTTTCAACATCTACAGTACATAATATTGTGAAAAGATTCAGAGAATTCAGAGACATCTCAGTGCGTAAAGGGCAAGGTCGGAAACCACTGTTGAATGTGCGTGATCTTCGAGCCCTCAGGCGGCACTTCCTAAGAAATCGTCATGCTACTGTGACAATTATAGCCACCTGGGCTCTGGAGTACTTCGGAAAACCATTGTCACTTAACACAGTCCGTCGCTGCATCCAGAAATGCAATTTGAAACTGTATTACGCAAGCGGGAAGCCATACATCAACTCTATGCAGAAACGCCGGCGAGTTCTCTGGGCCCGAGTTCATCTCAGATGGACCAAACGACTTTGGCACCGTGTGCTGTGGTCAGAAGAGTCCACATTTCAGCTAGTTTTCGGAAAAAATGGGCATCGAGTTCTCCGTGCCAAAGATGAAAGCAACCATCCTGATTGTTATCAGCGAAAGGTGCAAAAGCCAGCATCTGTGATGGTATGGGGGTGCATCAGTGCCCACGGCATGGGTGAGTTGCACGTATGTGAAGGTACCATTGACTCTGAGGTATATATTAGGATTTTAGAGAGACATATGTTGCCATCAAGGCGACGTCTCTTCCTGGGACGTCCATGCTTATTTCAGCAGGACAATGAGACCACATTCTGCACGGCTATAACAGTGTGGCTTTGTAGACACAGAGTGCGTGTGCTTGACTGGCCTGCTGCCAGTCCAGATCTATCTCCTATTGAAAATGTATGGCGCATCATGAAGAGGAGAATCAGACAACGGAGACCACGGACTGTTGAGCAGCTGAAGTCTTATATCAAGCAAGAATGGACAAAATTTCCCATTGCAAATCTACTACAATTAGTATCCTCAGTTCCAAATCAATTAAAAAGTGTTTTTAAAAGGAAAGGTGATGTTGTGGCGACCCACTTCCTAGCGCACTCGAACTGGCTCACAAATAGCCAGCGCGCCGGCATAAAGGCCAGTCCCAAAAGGGCGCCAAGTCAGCTTCACCAGCAAGGGGAAAAGCCCGTGCGCGGGACAGGACTGTGAATACATGCCCCCTATAGCATCCGCGTGCGGGACAGGACTGTGAATACGTGCCCCCTACAGCATCCGCGCCCGGGGAGGGCGGGATCAGGAAGGCTTTAAAGCGAGGCCGCAAAGTTCGAATAAAATCTTTTTGTAACTGCAGTTCATCGACTCCGTGTCATTATTTCAGCACTGCGTGTAGCACACCGCTACAATTGGTGACCCCGACGGCCCAAACAATATTTGGGCCGAAGATGAACGACGCCGCATCTGTTCATGCAGTTTTGTTGAAACTGCCAAGCATCTGGACGCTGCGACCTCACCTATGGTTCCAGCAAGCAGAAGCCCAATTCCACATTCGGCAGATAACCTCGGATGCTACACGTTACTACTACGTGGTGAGCCCCCTCGACCAGGAGACAACCGCCCAGGTTGAGGAGTTCATACAGTCTCCCCCAGCGGACGGCAAATACACAGAATTCAAAGCCCTGCTCATAAGGACTTTCGGACTCTCACGGCGTGAGCGGGCTGCCTGCTTACTGCACCTGGATGGTTTGGGGGACAGACCGCCATCGGCTTTGATGAATGCGATGCTGTCTCTGGCCGGAGGACACAAGCCCTGCCTCATGTTTGAGCAGGCGTTCCTGGAGCAGCTGCCCAAGGACATACGCCTGCTGCTGTCTGACGCGGATTTCAGCGACCCCCGGAAGGTGGCAGCCCGGGCGGACTTGCTGTGGAAAGCCAAGAAGGAGAGTGGGGCATCCGTCACACAGATCACCAGGCCACGCTCCCAGCAGCAAACCAGACCAGGCCCGGCCACAGAGCCCGCTAACCCCAGAGGCAGGGGTGAGGAGACCAATGAACAATGGTGCTTCTACCACCAGTGGTGGGGCGCAGAAGCCCGCCGCTGTAGCCTGCCCTGCAAGTTCCCGGGAAACGCCAGGACCAGCCGCCGCTGATGGCTACGGCGGCTGGCCATCGGGATAGCCTCCTGTATGTCTGGGACAAACAGTCGGGACGCCGGTTTTTGGTCGACACCGGAGCCGAGATCAGCGTCTTACCTCTGACGAGTTACGACACCCGCAACAGGGCACCGGGTCCCACCATGAGGGCCACGAACGGCAGCACAGTAAGGACCTACGGCACCCATACAGTGCAGCTACAGTTCGGCTCCAGCTGGTTCACGTGGGACTTCACACTGGCCGCCATAGCCCAACCGCTCCTGGGCGCGGATTTTTTGCGGTCTCACAGCCTACTGGTCGACCTGCCGAGGCAGAGACTGGTCCACACCGAGACCTTTCAGACGTTCTCCCTGGGTGAAGCCCAGTTGCCAGCCCCACACCTTGACTCCATCACGCTGTCCGACAACGACTTCACCAGAGTCCTGGCGGATTTCCCATCGGTTCTGGCACCGCAGTTCACGGCAGCCATGCCCAGACACGGCGTACAGCACCACATCCCAACACAGGGACCATCCCTCCATGCCCGTGCTCGAAGGCTTCCCCCGGACAAGCTCTGACTGGCGAAGGAGGAGTTCAAGAGGATGGAGGAATTGGGGATCATACAGCGGTCCGACAGCCCATGGGCCTCCCCCCTGCACATGGCGCCCAAAGCATCAGGGGGCTGGAGACCATGCGGCGACTACCGCAGGCTGAACGAGGCTACAACACCGGACCGCTACCCTGTGCCGCACATTCAGGATTTTGCAGCAAACCTGCACGGCGCACGGATCTTCTCCAAGGTAGACCTCATCCGGGGATACCATCAAATCCCGATGCATCCTGACGACGTCCCCAAAACGGCACTCATCACCCCTTTCGGCCTTTTCAAGTTCCTCCGCATGCCGTTCGGCCTGAAGAATGCCACACAGACGTTTCAGCAGTTAATGGACGCGGTGGGACGCGACCTGGACTTCGCTTTCATCTATTTGGACGACATCCTCATAGCCAGCAGCAGTCGTCAGGAGCATCTGTCCCACCTCCGTCAACTCTACGCCCGACTAAGTGAATATGGCCTGACAATCAACCCGGCCAAATGCCAGTTCGGGCTCGACACCATCGACTTCCTGGGCCACAGGATCACTACAGACGGGGCAACCCCTCTGCTCGCTAAGGTAGACGCAGTCCGCCATTTCCCCCGACCCACCACAATCAAAGGCCTTCAGGAATTCGTGGGTATGGTAAATTTCTACCACCGCTTCCTCCCTTCAGCTGCCCGAATCATGCACCCCGTTCGCCCTGATGTCGGGTCTGAGCAAGGACATTACCTGGGACAGAGGAGTCCGCCGCCGCTTTCATTAAAACTTAAGAAGCCTTGGCAAACGCCGTGATGCTGGTGCACCCCAGAATGGACGTCCCTACCGCCCTCACAGTGGACGTATCTAACACGGCAGTTGGTGGGGTGCTGGAGCAACTCATCGAGGGTCGCTGGCAACCCCTGGCATTTTTCAGCAAACACCTGCGACCACCCGAGCTCAAATACAGTGCTTTCGACCGGGAACTGTCGGCGCTATACCTGGCAATCCAGCATTTCAGGTACTTCTTAGAAGGTAGGCCCTTCACCGCATTCACGGACCACAAACCGCTTACCTTTACATTCACGAAGATGTCCGATCCCTGGTCGTCCCGCCAGCAGCGCCATCTGTCCTACATCTCTGAATACACGACGGATGTCTGGCACGTCTCGGGAAAGGACAATGTCGTGGCGGACGCACTCTCTCGCCCTAACATTCACGCCCTTTCCCAAGGGGTAGACTTTGAGGCACTGGCCGAGGCACAGCTGGCAGATGTGGAGATCCCGTGTTACAGAACCGCAGTCTCCGGTTTGCAGCTCCAGGACCTCCCCGTAGGCCCAGGTGAGAGGACCCTACTCTGTGACATCACCACCGGTCAACCCCGCCCGTCGTCCCGGCAGCCTGGCGGCGGCACGTTTTCAACTCCATTCGCAACTTAGCGCACCCCTCCATCAGGACAACCGTCCAGATGGTCTCCAGCAGGTTCGTTTGGCACGGAAACAAGTCAGTGAATGGGCCAGAAATGCATGCACTGCCAAACAGCCAAGGTGCAGCGGCACACCAAAGCTCTGCCGCAGCAGTTCCACCCCACCCGCCGGCGTTTCGACCACATCCATGTGGATATCGTGGGCCCTCTGCCAGTGTCGCGTGGAGCGCGGCACCTCCTCACTATCGTGGACCGGTTCACAAGATGGCCAGAGGCGATCCCGCTCACCGACACCACCTCCGAATCTTGCGCCCGAGCACTGATCGCCAGGTGGGTATCTTGCTTTGGTGTACCGGCCCATATTACCTCCGACAGAGGCGCCCAGTTCACCTCCAGCCTGTGGTCAGCTATGGCCAGCCTTTTGGGGACACAGCTACACCACACCACTGCCTACCACCCACAGTCAAACGGACTGGTGGAGCGTTTCCACCGTCACCTAAAGTCGGCTCTCATGGCCTGCCTGCGAGAAGCTAACTGGGTGGACGAGCTTCCCTGGGTCCTACTCGGAATCCGCACGGCGCCCAAAGACGATCTGCACACCTCGTCGGCCGAGTTGGTGTACGGCGCACCCCTGGTCGTCCCAGGGGAGTTCATACCAGCCCCAAGGGGGCACGAGGAAGAACCCGCAGCAGTCCTGGACAGACTACGTGAAAGGCTCGGCAACCTGGCCCACATACCCACTTCGCAGCATGGGCAGAACCTGACCTGCATACCCAAAGACCTGCAGAACTGTAAGTTTGTGTTTGTACGAAGGGGCGGGCATTGGGCACCACTACAGCGGCCCTACGAGGGGCCGTTTACGGTGATCAGAAACAACGGGTCCACGTTCGTGCTGGACGTTGGGGGGAGAGAGAGGAGGTTTTCACAGTGGACCGACTCAAACCGGCCCATGTGGATGTGGCGCAACCGGTCGAGTTTCTGGCACCGCGGTGCAGAGGCCGACCTCCCAAACAGGGTCCGGCCCAGACTGTGGACATTGGGGGGTGTATCGCCGGTTCTGGGGGGAGGGGGTTATGTGGCGACCCACTTCCTAGCGCACTCGAACCGGCTCACAAATAGCCAGCGCGCCGGCATAAAGGCCAGTCCCAAAAGGGTGCCAGGTCTGCTTCACCAGCAAGGGGAACAGCCCACGTGCGGGACAGGACTGTGAATACGTGCCCCCTATAGCATCTGCGTGCGGGACAGGACTGTGAATACGTGCCCCCTATAGCATCTGCGCCCGGGGAGGATAGGATCAGGAAGGCTTTAAAGCGAGGCCGCGGTTCGAATAGAATCTTTTTGTAACTGCAGTTCATCAGCTCCGTGTCGTTAGATAGATAGATAGATAGATACTTTATTCATCCCCATGGGGAAATTCAACATTTTTTCCAATGTCCCATACACTTGTTGTAGCAAAACTAATTACATACAATACTTAACTCAGTAAAAATATGATATGCATCTAAATCACTCTCTCAAAAAGCATTAATAATAGATTTTAAAAAGTTCTTAAGTAGTTTATTTAAATACATTAAATACAATCAACCCCGGCACTTTAACATATCTTACTCCTGGCGGTTGAATTGTAAAGCCTAATGGCATTGGGGAGTATTGACCTCTTCATCCTGTCTGAGGAGCATTGCATCGATAGTAACCTGTCGCTGAAACTGCTTCTCTGTCTCTGGATGGTGCTATGTAGAGGATGTTCAGAGTTATCCATAATTGACCGTAGCCTACTCAGCGCCCTTCGCTCAGCTACCGATGTTATACTCTCCAGTACTTTGCCCACGACAGAGCCCGCCTTCCTTACCAGCTTATTAAGACGTGAGGCGTCCCTCTTTTTTGATTGGGGAGGTGAAGTTGCATAGGATACCGAAGGAGCTAGTGAGCTGGATTTACAAATGGCAGAATGATAGGAAGCAGGAGGTTATTTCAGCGCTGCGTGTAGCACACCACTACAATGTAACACAATGGTAAACATGCCTCTGTCCCAACTTTTGTTGCGTGTGTTGCAGCCATCAAATTCTAAATTTGTGTCTATTTACAAAATACAATTAAGTTGGTCAGTTAAAACTATTGAAAATCTTTTCTTTGTACTTTTGTCAGTTAAATAAAGGTTCACGTGAATTAACATATTGCAGATTTTTGTTTTTATTGCATTTTGGAAAATATACCAACTTTTCTGGAAATGGGGTTTGTATATGTTAGAATAAGCAAGATTTCCCCTCGTCCACCTGGCTAACTGACTTTACCCTGAGAGAGCTCATTTCCGTTCATTGGACTGTGTCATGTTTCAATTGGCCAAATTCATATTTTGTCCCGAGCAGACCTCTAAACCAGAGAGGCTCTTCCCAACTTTTTAATATTATCCAGCACACCGATGTTTTAGGTGTGACAGAGCAACTCGTAGAATTGGAGGGGGTGTTCTCTTTTTATAAAGGAGGACATAATACCAGTGCTTAGAGAGGATATTCTTGAGGGATCATCTAACAAGGCCATTTGGGTAAACCTATAACTAAGTACAGCTGCAATGGAATTTTGCTGATAATACTACTGTTGAAGGACAAAGCACTTGTGGTGACAAATCACCATATAGGAGGGAGATTGAAAATCTGGTTGAATGGTGCCAGAACAACAAACCCTAACTCAAAATCAGGAAAACCAAAGAACTGATTATAGACTACAGGAGAAGAAATCAGATGTCCATGGGACAATCCTCATTTGGGGATTGAAGGTGGAAAGGGTAAGTTAACTTTAAATTCTTTGGCATTACCGTATCAGAGGATACGGCATTACCTAGGACTAGCGCGTACGTGCCATCACAAGAAGGCACAAAAGTGCCTCTTCTTTTATAGAAGTTTGTGCACATTCGGCATGTCATCTAAAACTCTGACGAACTTCTACGGATAAACAGTTGAGAGTATTTTGACTGGTTGCATCACAGCCTGGTATGGAAACACCAATGCCCAAGAATGGAAAAGCTACAAACAAGTGATGGATACAGTGATCTATCCCAAGCAAAGCCCTCCCACCACTGAGCACAGCGACAAGGAGCACTACCATAAGGAAGTAGCATCCAACATCAAGGACCACACCACCCAGGCCACACTGCTGCCATTAGAAAGTAGGCACAGGAGCCTTAGCTCCTACACCACCAGGTTCAGGAGCAGTTATTATTCTTCAACCTTCAATGTGGTAACAAAGGGGATAGATGAAGGTGGGGCAGTGGTGTCGGTTATATTGACTTTTAAGGACTTTTAAAGGGTCCCATGTGGCAGGCTGATTGGGGAGGTGAAATCGCACAGGATACCGAAGGAGCTAGTGAGCTGGATTAACAAACGGCAGAATGATAGGAAGCAGGAGGTGACAGCTGAAGATCAATTCTCTGACTGAAGGTGTGTGACTAGAGGGATGCTCGGGGGTCAGTGTTGGGACTTCTGTTATCCATTATTTATACAAATTATTTGGAGGCTGTACTGTACAAGACATGATCCAGGTCTGCAGCAGTTGCTATCTCATTGGCTCTTCACTCAACCCTGGAACTTCTGGATAGCAAAGATGGATACTTTAGGATATTCTTTATTGATGACAGCTCATCATTCAATGCCATGATCCCCCTCAAAACTAATCAATAGCTCCTGAATACCTCCTTGTGCAATTGGATCCTTGATTTCCTCACTTGCAGATGCAGTCAGTTCGGATTGGCAACAACATCTCCTCCACAATCTCCATCAACACAGGTGCACCACAAACCTCTGTGCTTAGCCCCCGCTCTATTCGGTTTACACTTATTGACTGCATGGCTAAGCACAGCTCCAATGCCATATTCAAGTTTGTTGACAACACCACCACCACAGGCCAAATCAAAGGTGGTGATGATTCAGCATATAGGAGAGAGACTGAAAATCTGGCTGAGTGGCAGCATTACAACAACCTCATATTCAACGTCAGCAAGACCAAGGAGATGATTATTGACTTCAGGAGAAGGTTCATGAGCCAGTCCTTATCGGAAGATCAGAGGTGGAGAGGGTCAGCAACTTTAAGTTCCTGAATGTTATTATTTCGGAGGACCTGTCCTGGGCCCAGTACGCAAGTGCAATTGTAAAGAAAGCATGGCAGCACCTCTACTTCTTTAGGAGTTTGCGAAGATTTGGCATGACAGCTAAAATTCTGACAATCTTCTATACACGTGTTGAGAAGAATATCACAGCCAATGTAATTGAATGGAAAAATCTTACAAAAAGTAGAAGATACAGCCCAGTCCTTCGCAGGAAAGCAGCTTCCCTACCACTCGGGGCATGCTCTTTTATCGCTGCTGCAAGCGAGAAGGTGGTACAGGAACCTTGACTCTCACCACCAGGTTCAGGAACAGTTACTACCCCTCAACCATCAGGCTCTCGAACAAGGGGATAACTTCATTTGCTCCATCATTGAAATATTCCCACAAGCTTTGGACTCACATTCAAAGTCTCTTCATCTCAGGTTTTTGATATTTATTGATTTTTTTTATTATTATTTTTCTTACTGAATTTGCACAGTTTGCACACTGGGTGAATGCCCACGCTGGTGCAGCCTTTCACTGATCCTGTTATGCCTATCAGTCTATTATGAATTTATTGAGTATGCCTGCAAGAAAAGGAACCTTAAGGTTGTATACGGTGATATGTATGTACTTGGATAATAAATTTACTTTGAACTTTGATTATCAGGCTTGCTGATGATATGAAATTGGGAGGGGGGGTTGTTGATTGCGAAGCAGATTAAAATGAATTACAATGAGGTCTTCTTCAGTTTGGGGAATGAGGTAATGAATAGCAAATAGATTTCAACTTAGTTAAGTCTGAAGTGATACAATATGGACACTGAAAGCAGGATAGACCAATACAGTGAAAGGTGGGTGGTTACAAGGTTGTGGAACAGAGGGACCCACGAGCACAGGTGCACAGTTTACTGAAGACAGCCACACAAGTAAACGGCATGGTGAAGCAACTACTTAGCATGCTGGCCCTCACTTATCGAGGCGTCAAGTTTAGGAGTAGGGATATTATGTTGTACTTATACAAGTCCCTGGTGAAACCACACTCGGGGAATTGTATGTAGATTTGGTCACCCTGTTATAGGAAAGAGAGTATCAAGCTGGAGAAGGTACAGCAAGAAATTTATAAGGACAAGTGGGCCAGAGGTTGCCCATGCTGGATCCTTTATTCTTTGGAGTGTGGGAGAATAAGAGCTGTCTTCATAGAAGTTTATAAAATCATGAGTTGTATGGTCATAGTCTTTTCCCCAGGGTTGGGTAGTTCAAAGCTAGACAACAGAAATACAAGATAGGAGGGGAGAGATTTAAAATAGACCCAAGAGGCAGCTTCTTCACACAGAGGGTAGTAAGTACCCGGAATGAAGAGGGGGTCGAGGAGGGTACAATTGCAACATTTAAGAAGCATTTGAATAGATACATGGAGAAGAAAGGTTTGTGGGGCTATGGGCCAAAAGTGGGCATGCTATGGCCAGCAATGACCAGTGGGGCTGATTAGCCTGGCTCTGTGCTGTTGACTATGACTCATTCATCTTTTTTACCAAAGCTACTGGCACTAGTATTTAAACAAAATAATCCAAGTGCTTAAATTATAGAATAATCGCCCAGGTCTCTACATAGAACTGCTCTAATTTAACTGCTATACTGTTACATTTCCAAACTGAAGCAATATTCACAATAACATAGGACAACAAATTAAGAATAGAGGAGAAGATACACAGAACAATGAGTTCAAAAAATTGTTCCCTTAAGACACTATACAAACTTAAAATTAACAGGTAAAACTTCTGGTGTATGAAAGGCAACTCAAAATGAGAGATGTACAGTATTTAAAATCTGGACATTATCACTATCACTAATTATAGTGCTTCCTTCATATTAGAGGGGAAGGAAACAGTGGCTAATTTTGTACACATTTATCAAAGGTATTTTATGGGATGGATGCTGCAACTTATAGGATCTTATAGCTATTTTAATTAAAATCATTGGCTAGTTTACAACTAAACACCTGTTGTCTTTCCAATTATTAAAGTTACAATTTTCTGGGCAGTCTAAAGTGTTTGTAGTGAAACAAAGGTGGGGTAATATACAACATGGTGCATCTTCAAATAGAATTGGCTACTGAAAAAAAATAAACTGCACAAAGCTTAATGTCACTTATAAAAGTGATAAAAAGGAATTTCAAGATTCCTCTGGCCTTCAATTAAATTTTGGACACATTGCTTTAGGGGGACTAGAGACTAGTAGAGTTAGTGTTAAGAAAAAATTGTAATAAATGCTCAAGAGGGTTTGTTCTTAATACCATCCTTCAACTTGGAGTCTGTTACTCAGAAACAATGGAAATACTACTGGTGACCAATCTTATTGTAATTGGTCTAACACAAAACGTTTTCCAGCTCGAGGAACAAGTAGGCTGTTTTGTGCAAAAGCCTGGTCTACCTAATGGTTCTCCATTTGATCAGAACATGCAAGGCTATCACACTCTCATTTCCAACTTTTGCAATTGAAAAATAATTGCATGTTGTATCTCTCCATGGCTACACACAATTCAAATATTGGTTGTGTTGGTTGCTTAGAATGTTATCTGTAGCATATAATGGATTCTTTCACTCTCCACCTTTTCATGACATTACTATCATAGGCAGGAGAACCAATAGCTGCTTTGTATAAATAGTTTAGAATAATATTATGATGTAACTGTTTCAATGTGAAGATTTAGATTCCTACAATAGCACCACCTGCTGTACAAAATGAAGATAAGAGCCATAGCAATTGGCAGCAACTGGTAGCTGGAACATTAACTGATCTTGATAACCTTTGATTATACCCAGGAAAGTAGATAGTCTGGTAGCCCAAGGGGTGCCAAGAACATGCAATTTCTTGTATTACTTCAAAGTTCTTATTACTTATATAACCAAGTGTTCAAAGTTTCAGGGGGAAAAAAACTAGTTTTAAGAGCAAAAATGGACAATTTGACAATCACGCTTTCCATCTCTCAGTCCATAGTTTTCTAGGTTACAGTTGTTCAATTGCTCATCCAAGTACAATTACAGTAAATGTGGATTTTACCACCAGACTCCCACCATGCACTGGGTGAGAATTTTTCCTCAATTCCCTTTGATGATATTTGATATAGGTATACGGTAATTGATTTACTTATTTATTATTATTATTATTTTGTTTTTTCTTCTTCTATATTATGTATTGCATTGAACTGCTGCTCCTAAGTTAACAAATTTCACGACATATGCCAGTGATAATAAACCTGATTCTGATTTATATTAAGATTTTAGCTACCCATCTCCTACATCAATTGCTAAGTGTGCAGTGCTTCACTTTAGAGATTAATTCAAGGGTTGCACCCAAATTCCTATCAGCTATTTTAGCAGTTGTTAACCCATTTTGTTAATGCAGGGGTTCTTAGATGGAATGTCACTCCAAAACCTCCAGCAGTTACTCTGGGTGCAGAGTGTTGTTCCTCATACAAGGCCCAGTGCTCTGTACCCTAAGGCAATCGGTCTGTATCCCAAGCCAATCATGGGATTCAGCATGATAGTGCCAACCAGTTCACCTCCATCTGGACTATTATGCCAATAAACAGAGTAACTAGATAGAGGTCTGTAAGATTATAAGAAGCACAGACTGAGTGGACGACTGATGCCTTTACCTTAGGGCAGCAATGGCTAATTCTGTAGGACATCCTTTTAAGGTGAGTGATGGAAGGTTTAGGGGAGATATCAGAGGTAGGTTTTTATATTACATAGACAGGAGTAAGTGTCGGGAATACACTGACAGGGGTGGTGGTTGAGCCTGATGCATTAGGGATATTTATGAGACTCTTAGATAGGCACATGGATGAAGGAAAAATGGAGGGTTATGGGCTATGTAGGAGGGAAAGGTTACATTGATTGTCGAGTAGAGCAAAAGGATGGCATAGTGTTGTGTGCCGATGGCCCTCACTATGTTGTACTGTTCTTAAAAAAGGTTGCCATCATCACCCTGAACCTGCACAATAGTGGTCAAAATGCTACATATATTAAGAACGTTAATGCATACGGTTTAACCTTTAACATTGTGAAGTCTTGAGCTGCACTACCCACAAATACGTGGGCAGTCCTCCTGCAAAGTGTTGGAGGACTCACAGGAAAACGCCAAGTCACACTGCATCCTCACTTGGAAATGTATGCTCCCTTTCCTACCTGCTTGCTCATTCACTACTTTTGAACTTATCCATAAAGAAGTTCAATCAATCATTAACGATTTTCAGGATCATATTTTTTTAATTTACTAATTAAAGTTTGGTGGTGCACTGGGTAGATCCACAATTATGGTTAGCAATCTAAAGGTTAGGATTTAGTCTACAGTATTTAATATTTGTGGAGACACTTAACTTTTAATTTTGCCCAGGAAGATACATCAATGAGCTAAACTGCTAATGTGTTTTGTTAGTCCTCTACTTCATAGGGCTGGCCAGTGTCCTACTATCTGAGAATCATGATCATCTGAAGGAAGTCTATTTTCTGAACAAAACTTGCCAAGGAGGCTTTATGGCTATGTTTTGCTTGTAAACATGTACAATTGTATTGCTATTTGTGACCCCAACGGTTGGAAACTTTTACAATGAAGTACTTCATGTCACCAGCAGCCTAAAGAAAACAGTTAAGCATAATGGATCTGTAAACTAGCTGAAGAAAATAACTCCTATGCTTTTCCCAAGGAAATACTGTCCTAAACAATAACAGAAGCAGAGTACAAAACAGCGTGACCCAAAACAATTATGTCTGTCCAGCAGGTTTATGAATGATTAGTTCCTGCAAAGATTTCCTTACACTTTCTAAAAATATTTTGGTGCAGGTGTGATACAATGTACATCGCATACTTAATAGGAGCATATGGATTTAGATCTATGATTAACAAGACTTTCCATGACAGACGTCTTTTTCTCAATTCACCTTTACATGTCTGCTGTGGACTAATTGAGACTGCTTTTTTACCATAAATAGTCAGTAACTCCATTACATTTTATGGTGCAACAACCAGAAAGATGAATGCATCTCTCCCTGAAACAGACTCACATTAAAAAAAATGAGATCTTCCAATAAGTTTCAATACTAATCCTTCCACAAGTAGAATACAGTATTGTTATGTCAATTGTTTGTCTCTTCATTGCTGCCGCTTAGCTGAACTTGCCCATTGTTATTTGTTGTTTTACATCCCTTAATTTTGATTGGTTACTCACTGTAAATATTTTAAGCAGAATTTAAATAATGCACATATCATTCACAGCTTTGAGGAGATAATAGTTGAACATTTAGTTACCCAACTTGATCTAAGATTCAATGAGTTAATGAATGAACCTAAAGTACAACAACCAGGTACAGGCACAACAGGTTATTAATAAGGCAAATGGAATGTTGGCCTTCATTGCTTAAGGGATTGCATTCAAGAGCAGGGAGGTCATGCTGCAACTATACAGGATACTGGTGAAGCCCCACCTGGAGTATTGTGTGCAGATCTGGTCTCCATACTTGAGGAAGGATATACTGGCTTTGGAGGCAGTGCAGAGGAGGTTCACCAGGTTGATTCCAGGGATGAAGGGGTTGACCTATGAGAAGAGATTGAGTAGCCTGGGACTATACTCTCTGGAGTTCAGAAGAATGAGAGGGGATATTATAGAAACATACAAAATTTTGAAAGGGATAGATAGGATAGAAGTAGGAAAGCTGTTTCCATTGGTAGGTGAGACTAGAACTAGGGGGCATTGCCTCAAGATTCAGGGGAGAAGATTTAGGACGGAGATGAGGAGAAACTGTTTTTCCCACAGAGTAGTGAATCTGTGGAATTCTCTGCCCAGGGAAGCAGTTGAGGCTTCTTCACTAAATATATTTAAGAACCAGATAGGTTTTTACATAGTAGGGAAATTAAGGTTTTATGGGGAAAAGGCAGGTAGAGGGAGCTGAGTTTACGGACAGATCAGCCATGATCTTACTGAATGGCAGGGCAGGCTCGATGGGCCAGGTGGCCTACTCCTGCTCTTATTTCTATGTTCTTATGTACAAATTATTAGGAGTTCATGAAATTAAGTACCCATTAGCAAAGATGAGATGCAAGAATAACAAGTGATCTGACAGAGAGCCTCAAATCATGAAGTGTTTCCTAACTCTAAGCTCATATCTGGGTGGCTTTTTTTTTACTACATCCTTTTAATATTGAATTTTCCCCAGATAGAAGTAGTTTCTCTTTATTTAACCCATCAAATAAAATTGTACCGTTCAAAGTTCAGTGTATACAATTTAGTTCGTGTACAATAAATCTGTGAGCCCTGACTTATAAACACTTCCTAAATTACAGTACTCACAACTACACTCACTTGCACATCATTGAGATGTTCCCACAGCCAATTATTTTACTTTAAGGATTCTTTATCTTGTTATGTCATATTCTTGTTATTTCTTACTATTTTATATTTCTATTTGCACAGTTTATTGTCTTCTGCACTCTAATTGATCTTTCATTGATCCTGTTATTGTTAATATTCTATAGAGTAACTGAGTATGCCCACAGGAAAATGAAATTCAGGGTTGTATATGGTGACATATATGTACTTTGATAATAAATTTACTTTGAGCTTAAACAAATACTTCTGATTTGATTTATCTAAGTACATGCAGAATTGTAGCAATAGCTACAATCCTTTGCCCTATAAGCCCACTGATTATTAAGTCTAGCATTCCATTACTCAGTTTAATTGTTCTTTTTCACATACCTATCAATGGTAACACATAGATCCATAAGAATGGACTTCCAAGTCTCTCTGGATTGACAACCCGTTTGTTGGTTTTCCACTATTCAGCAGCTGCACTAATGTTTTAAGAACTACCGGGACAAGGTTACATTTACATATATATTGAAATCCATTTTCTGAAGTTTTAATAAAGCTTTGCTCCTTCAATGTTGCTTACAACATTGTTTGTCAAGAAACTTTCCCTATAATGAATGGCAATGATTCCAATCGAGTGCAGTGAGCACCAACCCTAATTCTACACTTGTTATTCCACTTGTAGTGAACTTTTGAGATTTGCGGTTTCACTGTATTTATACATTTCATGGTTAGACTTCTGTTCCAAATACTTCATCTAACCGCGTAAAATAAACACAAAGTTAAAGAAACTTCTCGTATCTTACAGAATAGTTAAGGCTTTGATTTTATTAAATGCCGTATTGCATTGAAAGAGGAGAGACACCATGTACACAGACCTGTAGAAGTGGGATGAAGTCTTCCTGTTCTAGGTAGTCACAGCCTGGTTTGGCAAGAAGATAAACAAACTTAGATGAATCATCATGACAGCTCTGTAGTATTCTGTGGAAAGATAACCATTGAATTTATTACCCAAGGGCAATAAAGAATCCATTTCATGTGCAAACATGAACAAAAAGCATTTGCCCAAATCTACTCTTTTCAAAATACTAGTATTTTTGTCTATATTCTATATCACTCAACAATTTGACACAATTCTGTTTTAAAGTATTTCATCCAAAAATATATTATGCAGAGCAAAGCAAAAGAGCAAAGGACTAGGACCAGTTGATTGGTCCATATCCTTTCTCTTACATCCAAGTAAACCTACACATGACAGTTTCTACTGTCTCCTGCAATGATCGTGTGCTTAGTAAATGCAAGTTCTTTTTCAGCACCAACTACTGCTTTTTAATTAAGTTCAAGTTCATCATAAAAATAACACATTTTTCCATTGCTGGCTTCAAAGCAAAATTACTTCCATTTAAAGCTAGATCTTGAAAAACTGAATAATGCACTGCTATAATTTTTTCCACATCTCAGCGATGTGATGTTGAAATGAGCAAGGAGATGATTTGTCCAAGTTATAAAACATTGGTCAATCTTTAGTTGCAGTACAGTGTTCCATTTAATATTAAGAAAGCTGAGATAGTGCCCGAGAGGTTACAGAGAAAGTTCACCAATATGTTGCCTGTAATGCGGCACTAATTATGAGAAGACACTGGAGAGACATTTGTCTGGTTAAGAGAGTAAGAGGAGTCACCATTAAGGAACATAACATTATGAGGGCATCAACAAGGTAGACTACCAACATCTTTTCCCTTATTGTGGGTGAATAAAACTAAAGGGCATAGATTTACAGCAGAGGGCAAGAGAATTAGAGTGGATCCAAGGAGAATCTGTTTCATCCAGAGACAAGTACCTGGAATGCACAGGAGAGAGTGGTAGAATCAGGAGTTTCTAACAGCACTTAAGGTGGTGGTGTCTGGATGAGCACTTGAATCATCTAGCTAGATGGATAGGTTCCCAATGGTTAGCCAAATGACCTGCTTCCATGCTGTCCAATTCCATGACTCTCAAGTTTTGAACCAAATGAGTAAAGCAGATTCCCGTTAATTGGGACACATTGGGACCAGTACCTTATGGACCAATGCAGCTACGCCAATTAGCTGGTTTAATGGAAATTGTTAAAAAGGTATTAAAAAAATTACAAAACTACCATTTAACTGGGTAACAATTTATGTATTTAAAATACAGAACAAATTTAAACACAACCGATACTACTAGAAAACTGTGTGTTAGTTCCTAATAGTTACCGAAAGAAGAATTCATCCAGCTGTGTTTTTTAGATTGACTGGACATTAACAAAATCAGCGCACAGTGCAGATAATGAAACTGCCTTCACATATAATGCTTGGCTTTTGCAACTCCATTGACCTAATCCTCATTTTTATTTGATGATTGCTGATACCTTCAAATTCTTCATAGTTCCCAACTTATTGAAGTAGTGAAATTGTTTCATTTTCACTCTTGGCTGTTTCTGCCATCTCCAACCCTGAATGCTTGAAAGCGCAGTGAGCAAAACAGCTTAGAATTGTCTTACTGCTTATTTCTCGCCTATCAGTGACCAAAATAACTGCTTTTTGAACACAAACACACACAACTGCTGCTATTTAAAAACTGTCTGCAATAAGCATAGTGTAGTGTCTAACCGCCAAGCAAGCGCGTGACTGCTACTGATTAGAATCTGTTCGGCTATAGTCTTCTGCCACAATGAAGCAGCATAGTGTCCCAAATAAAGGAGAGGAATCCTGGCTACTTTCTCGATTAGTTTTTGTTCTTTAAGAGCTGTCCTAAATAACCAATGGTCCAATTAATCAGAATCTACTGGACTCAGTATTATAGTAGATGGGTATGAGAACTCAGTGGTAACAGGAAAGCATTATATCTGCACTGTCCTATCAAGTCAAGTTTGAACTATATAGAACTGCTCGACTTACACCAAACAGTATTGTTTACAATTAAAACATTTGGAAGGCCTCAGTGTGTTCCCATTACTTAAATTAGATGAACAGAACCGAAATGCTGTGTCATCTGTGTAAGGTAGCATGGGAAGGTGATTCACCATTTGATTACAAGTACACACAAATCAGTGTTTTGTGAACAATAGATAGCAAACAATTTTCCAAAGCCCAGCAAGGGTCAAGCATGTGAATAGGAAATAGACTGGGTAAATTAACCATCACTTGACACCTTCTGTTCATTTTCTACCAGTTTAAGCAATAAGCTTCAGTTTCCCACTATTTACATTCAACTTCATTTTGAATGTCTTACACTTTTTATTCTAATAAACTAAATTTCCAAATAAGCATAATATAGAAAAAACAAGTATCTAATATTAGTCTGAAAAACACATACATTTTTAAACTTGTGCATTCCTTAATAAATTAAGTAATACACTGGATGTACCATTAGTTCACGAGTTAGAGCAATGTACTGAGGGAGTAAGCACCGTGATTTCATTGGAAGCCATTCTAAGGTGCATCAAAGAAATATTACCAAACAAAATGAGATACTAAACTATACCTTACGACCAAAGTTTTAATCAGAGGCATGATTTTTTTTTGGATTGGAATTCCGAGATTGGGATCTTGGCAGGTGATGACACCAAAACTACAGTGATTAAGATGGGAGTTCAGAAGAGCTCATAACACCAGCATGGGGATTTCTTGGACTAAACTTTAGGTCACCTTCTTATGTTTTTCTACATCAGAGCAGCTATATTAATAAAAGTTGTTTGCATTGATATGACCTTCTCTGGCAAGTAGTCTGGACTATATTTTGATGCAATGTTAAGTGCTCCACTGCCAGAAATACCCCTTTCATAAAACCCCAGTGCAGTTTACCCTCTTGGTGATATCCTTTGAAGATCAGGCAACTTCTCCTTGTAACTTGAACTACATTTATTCTCAACCAAACATTACAAACAATAACTGGTCATTTTTGCCCATTGGTGTTTGCAAAACATTGCTCAGACATGTATGCAAGAACTTTTTTGGCTCCACAAACACTGCCGGCTCTGCTAGATCATGAAAATAAAGAGCCTTTTTATGTGGAAGTGAGGTTGGCGTATTAATGTATACTGGTGAGTGTAATAACCGAGTTTAGGACAGAAATAACACTCACTTTCTCCATATGGCTATAAATGGGTGCACAGAGACAAATCCTGTTCGTTCTCCACCAGCAGAAATGAACATGGGGGCCTTCCAGTATAAAGGACATCCACATGCCTAGAGAAACAAAAGACAAGCCAGTAATATCACTAAAGGCCTACATGGAAATTTCTAAAACATCACAACTGGGACATATCTAGTATCAGAGACATAACAGTCATACTACACAAAAAGTGGTCCTTCTATCCATTGAGCCTATGCTATCAAAGCACTGATTTACACCAATTCAATTTTATTCTCCCCAAATTTCAATGAATCATTTCCAGATTCTACTAATAATTTACACACTGGGGCAATTCACAGTGGTTAATTAAACTACTAACACACACACAAAATGCTGGAGAAACTCAGCAGGCCAGGCAACATCTATAGAAAAGAGTACAGTCAACGTTTCGGGCTGAAACCCTTTGGCAGGGCTCCTTTCCACAGACGCTGCCTGGCCTGCTGAGTTCCTCCAGCATTTTGTGTGTGTTGCTTAGATTTCCAGCATCTGCACATCTTCTTGTTTGTAATTAAACTACTACTTGTACATCTTTGGGAAGTGGGAAGAAAAAAACCTCACACAATCACAGGGAAAATTCCACACAGACAGCAGCAGAAGTGGGGATTGAACCCTGGTCTCTTCAGTCATGAGGCTGTAGCTCTACTGGCTTCGCCAATGTGCCACTCCTTAGGACTGCAACTTGGATTTCCTTCCATAAAATATTTAATGTGTAAAACATTGTAAAAAAAAAAAATCCTTAAGGTGATAGACTGGGTTTCATAGCAAGTTGATAACATTGCCCAGGGAAGGGCCCCCACTCAGTAGCACACTATTTAGTGGAAATTGTGTTCCACACAGCTTTTCAAGTAGCATATTTTGAAAACAAGAGCCAAACCAACAGTCACTGTTATATAGCACAATTCGTACTGCTGATGAAAGATAAATTTATAGTCAAATTTCCATTTGCTCTCTACATTTGATTCAAAATAGTCCAAACCATGAATTCAACCGGAGAATTATTTTTATAAAAGAGGAAATAGTTACGTGTGATAACTCCAAAACATAAAACTAATCAAAAAAGAAAACACAGAATCGGGAATAAATGTGTGTTCTTCACTTCTGAATTTAGTGAGGCACCCGCTTATGACCTAGTTTGTAGCTGCATCCACTACAGGCAGACCCTGGGTTACGAACGAGTTCTGTTCCCGAGTCCATCTTTAAGTCGGATTTCTACGTAAGTTGGAACAAGTACATCCGATATTACTAAGTGTCAGTTAGTCAAACGTTTGTCTTAGTATATAGTATATATTTTACCTTTCTATGCTTATAAAACACTTAAGAAACGTATGTATTTCAATAATTAAACCACTGCGTTGCTTAGTAATAATTGTAGCTTTCATCGGGGCAGGGCCTGTCACATGCTCCATTATTCTCACTTTATCCTTTAAAATTGTTCCGATCATTGACCAACTGTAGCCTAAAGCTTTTCCAATGACGTTTCGCCTCTTTCCAAACGTTTTATTATTTCCACTTTATTTTCAATCATGATCGCTTCCCATCAAAGGAACAGAAACAGTGTGGGCGGCAGGTCCCAAGCTCCGCCAGTTCCTAAGGACCACCGCACTGAATTCCCCAAGCCCTAAACTACACTGCACTGAGACAGGCTAAGTGGGACAAGTGGGGGCTGTGCTAGGTTTGGGTATTTGATCTTCCACAATATTCCGTGTGAGGATTTAAACTGGAGGTGGCAGTGCTTTTTTTACGAGGTCAAGTTGCAAGCTCGACATCAACCCGGCACGGATGGACAATGCACTCGGGAGTGGGCTATCACTAGATCAAACTCGGGAACCTCCGTTCTTGAGCCCGGCACTGATCTCACTGCGCCACCAGCCGACCGGAAAAGGGTGGGGGGGGCGGGGTCAGGGTGAATCTTGCCAAGAAAAATTTAAGCCAAATACAAAGTTACACACTCAACACAGTGTCAACGGCAATGACTTAAAATGACGGACAGTGTTGCGATCTGACTTAAAATGGCGGACAGCGTTCTCCTTCCTCAGTTCGTAAGTATGAGCTGTTCTTAAGTTAGATGTTCATAACTCAGGGACTACCTGTACTACCAAGAAATTTGTGCCTGTGAATGGTCCGGCAGAATCTACATGAATCCTCTGCCAGGGCAATGCAGGCCAATACCAGGAATGCAAAGCACTGCTCCTGGCATCTTCTGGACATGCTGTCATCCTGAACATTGCACAGTAAATTGCTCAATCTGCTGATCTATCCCAAGTCACCAGACAAAGCTCCAAGCCAAGCTTTCATTTTGACCATGCCTAGATGACAGGCATGTAACTCATCCAATACTTCAGCTCTCAGCCTGGATGGTACAATAACTCTCAATCCCCACATAGGACAACCCCCATCAAGGGGAAGTTCATCCCAGTGCTGGTAAAAATAGGGGAACTGGAGTTTCTGCTGCACTTTCCAGCCATTTTTGGTGGCCATGTAGACCTGAGACAGTGTGGATCTTTTCTGGTTTCCGTTTGGATCATCTCTGTTGTAATAGGGAGACTTCTGATTTGCATTAGGGAGAGTTTGTCAGGAGGAGTGTCCTCTTTTGTAAATTTTTCAGCTGTGTTCTTTTCCAATCAGGATTTCCATGATTAGCTGTCCTCTTAAATTCCATCTTGTAATTGTGTCCTCCAGGAAACAGAGCCCACCTCCGCAGCTATAAGAGAATGTGATGCAAAGGCTATGGGGAGCTCAATTCCATCATTCACAACATGTGAAATGACTACACCTATAACAAGGCAAGATGTGACATGCCAGCTTCACTGGATGATGTGGATAATAACATGTGAGTACAGTGTCTGACATCACCATTTCCTTTGTGATTTGGAAAGCCATCTCACACTGTTTTGTCCATTGCCATTTCTGCCCAATATGTCAATTACTATTAACAGGTTCAGGGGGTGGAGCACAGTAGCCAACTTTGGTAGAAACCTGTTATAGTAATTGACAAATCCTAAAAAGGCGTGCACCTGTGACACATCCTTTGCCCATGGGGCATCCACCATTGCTTGAATTTTCTCAGCATATTTGTGTAATCCTTGAGCATCAATGGTGTGACCACAGTAAATGATGCTTGGTGTAAAGAATTCACGCTTGTCGCATCATGCTCTGAGCCCATAATGCAAACACGAGGAAATGCTGGAAATTCAAGCAACACACACAAAATGCTGGTGGAACACAGCAGGCTAGGCAGCTACCTGAACTATTCCTCTTCCCACCCTGTCCCTTGCAAAAATGCCATCCACTTCTTGCAATTCCTCCATCTCCGCCTCATCAGCTCTCAGGATGAGGCTTTTCATTCCAGGACAAATGTGATGTCTTCCTTTTTTAAACAAAGTGGCTTCCCTTCCTCCAACATCAACACTGCTCCCAAACGCATCTCTCCCATTTCACGCACATCTGCTCTCACCCCACTCAGGATAGGGTTCCCCTTGTCCTCACCTACCACCTCACCAGCCTTCGGGTCCAACATATAATTTTCCGTAACTTCCGCCACTTCCAATGGGAACCCACTACCAAGCACATCTTTCCCTCCCCCCCCTTCTACTTTCCGCAGGGATTGCTCTTTATGCGACACCCTTGTCCATTTGCCCCCCCCCACCCCGTCCTTTCCCACCGATCTCCCTCCTGGCACTTATCCTTGTAAGCGGAACAAGTGCTACAACTGCCTTTACACTTCCACCCTCACCACCATTCAGGACCCCAGACAGTCCTTCCAGGTGAGGTGACACTTCACCTGTGAGTCGACTGGTGTGGTATACTGCGTCCAGTGCTCCCAATGCGGCCTTTTATATATTGGTGAGACCCGACGCAAACTGGGAGACCATTTCGCTGAACACCTATGCTCTGTCTGCCAGAGAAAGCAGGATCTCCCAGTGGTCACACATTTTAATTCCACATCCCATTCCCATTCTGATATGTCTATCCATGGCCTCCTCTACGGTCAAGATGAAGCCACACTCAGGTTGGAGGAACAACACTTTGTTTTGGAAGAAGGGTTCAAAGTCCAAAGCCTTTTGTTAGTGTTTATGGTGAGAAACACTTTGGACTCTTCTTCCATCTTTATCCGTAGGTAGGCCTCTGCAAGTCCACTTTGTTGACATGTTTTCCTCCTGAAAGGTTTGCAAAGATATCCTCTATGCTGGGCAAAGGGTATTGATCTATTTTCAGTACTGGGTTGACGGTGTCCTTAAAATCACCACAGATCCTGACAGACCCATTCCTCAGTACTTCTCTTCATTCGCTTTCAGTTGACTCTATTGCAGCAGATGTGGCAAGCAAATGGTGGATGGATTTCCAATCAAGTCGTAGCTGTCTCAGCCACTCCTTATCACACAACGCTAGTCCTTCTGCTTTTCATACAAGCCCAATGTGGCTTGTTGGTTGTTGTATTTCACTGTTATGAATGTCATGCCCACAGAAGTTATCTCTTCTCTAGTATAAATTCTTAGTAGGATATTTGTAGGCTTCAGAATAGGATCTCTGAAATGTCATTTATGTACCTGCAGGTTCTCCTTCTCCCTCACTAGTAAACTGTAACTGTGGGGTTAGGTTGGAATCACAGACCTACCTAAGAGTGACTGGACAGTTTTCTTGAATTAGTAACAGTAAGGCGATGATGGAAAACCTGACAAGGGTCAAACAACATGAGAATGCACCAAAATTGTTAGTACTTTCCATTGGAACAGACAACTCATCCATATCACAACAGAGTGTTTACATCAAACACACTTCCTGAGGGAGTACCCATGGCAATGAATGAATGAATCGATGGCTTCAGTTATAAGGAAAGGAAATTTTCTTCAGAGTGCTGGGAGGCTGAGGGAACGACCTTAAAGAGTTGTATAAAATCATGAGAAGCACAGATAAAATGAATGGTTACAATCTTTTTTTAAAAAGCAAGGTACAGAGTCTAAAACATGTGGATTTAAGGTGAGGAGGACAGATTTAAGAGAGTCTGGTGGAGGGTGGTATTGGGGGACAATATTTTCATTCAAAGGGCGATGGATTTATAGAATCAATTGCCAGAGGATGCCGCAGAACCATGTATAATTACAATGTTTTAAAGAAATTTAACCAGATAAGAAAAGTTTAGAGGGAATTGCAAAATGCAGACATATCGCACAGACATCTTGGTAGCATGGGTATTAGGGCAGGCCCAAAAGGCCTCAGTGTTGTATGTAACAATAACTACAACTTTCTTGTAATCTGGTACAGGTTCAATATCCCTTATCTGAAATGCTTGGGGCTGTACATGTTTTGGATTCTTTCCAGACTTTGGAATATGTAGTAAAACAGCTTGGGATTTTCATCATTTCCAACTCTGAATTTATGCATGCGCTACCGGTAAGCGGTCTTTCTCTTGCACTTGTTCACCACACGTATGTACTAAACAGTAAAAAATATTACATCCCATTAATATAATGTGTGCAGGGTAACAAAAGCAACACAGCAGATCCGGGAGAATACCTGAATCAGCTGTTGAACCAACAGACATGCAGATTTTCAGTCTCCACCTACGATGCCATGGCTTGATTCAAAGGTTACAGTACACAGTATCCGTATTTTACTCTTTTTTTTAGGTTTTATGTGAGGTATAAAAACAATCAGCATTAGATTTTCATCAGCAACAATCTCAGCAAACTCAATGAATTTCTCTGCTACTTTGTGATCAGCAGATGCTTTAAAAATTTAATGCCGTGCTTTTTATAAATTTCTGCAACCAGGCTGCTGAATATTCACAATTACCTTCAATTTTCAGTTTGTTATGATAGATCTTCGCTTATTTCATGATCAACATACCATTAAGTGGCATATGTTCACTCTGACGCTGACAAATACTTTTTCAATACTTGATTGAGAGATTCATTTTTCACTTTATGCAGTATTTTTCTATTTTTCATTAACTTCTGTTCATGTGATGTCACTTCTCAGAACTGTTTGTGATGTGCACAGACCTGTGCATCACCTGGAAACCTTCCCAGCAACTTACGGTATTTTCTATTTTGTGACGTCACGTCAGCGCTCAAAAAAGTTTTGGATTTCGGAACTCCGGATAAGGGGTACTCAACCTGCCAATGGATTTGTAAATGTTTGAAGGGGATGAATTGATGATCACTCTCCATGGCTTCAATGCCCTATGTAGGTAGTCCATGTCTCAGAAGCGCTGACCAATAATTGTGAGGTATGTGGCAAATTTAAGGGTTTCATCCTCACAAACACAACTGAAGGAAATGGCAAATGGAAGCTGCCCACACCTCCTCATCTTAGTAGGAACATTCAGCAGTGGGGGACTCTGTTGTTCAGTAGGGAACAGCAACCAGAATCAGACAAAAGATGGAGATAATTTCCTGTGGATAGGAAACTGGAGGACACTCCACAGCCTTCAATGATGGAAGGTGTTCGCAAGGTCAACAAAGTGCAGGTAAAGTATGAAATGGCTTCCTGAATTTCTCATGGAGATAATATCCATTTGGGTCTCCAAATGGACAGAATCCACACTAAGATTCAAGGAGAAGCTCCTCAGCGACAGGGAGGAGTAGGCTGAGGAGGGCCCGGCTGACAATGATCACTGTAATAGACAGCAAGCAACTCCCCCTGCTGTTACTGTGCTTGAATTTGTCTCCTTTCTTGAAGGCATATTTGATGCAATGTCTTCGAGCTAGAGTTCCAGTCTCTGACAAGGGAAATCTTGTCTGACAAATCTGCTGGAGTTCTTTGAAGAAATAACAGGCAGGATAGACAAAGGAGAGTCAGTGAATGTTGTTCATTTGGATTTCCAGGCCTTTGGCAAGGTGCCACACATGAGGCTGTTTATAACGATAAGAGCCCATGGCATTATAGGAAATATAACTGCACGGATAAGATGACTGGCTGACTGACAGGAGGCAAAGACTGGGAATAAAAGGGGCCTTTTCTAATTGGCTGCCAATGACTAGCAATGTTCTGCAATGATATTGGTGTTGGGACCATTTCTTTTCATGTTATATGTCAATGATTTGGATGACAGAATTGATGGTTTTGTGGCCAAGTTTGGGCATACTATGAAAATAGGTGGCGTGCTGAGGAAGCAGGGAGGCTAAAGGGCTCAGACAGACTAAGAGAATGGGCAAAGAAGTGGCAGATGAAATATAGTGTGGAGGAGTGTATAATCATGCACTTTGATAGAAGGAAGAAAGGTGTATACTTCTTTTAAATGGAGAGAAAAATCAAAGGCGCAAAGGGACATGGCAGTCCTCATGCAGGATTTCTTAAATGTTAGCATTCATTACAAGAGGACTAGAATATCAGAACACGGATGTAATGCTGAGGCTTTATAAGGCATTGGTTAGATTGCACTTGGAGAATTCTGAATAGTTTTGGGCCCGTTATCAAAGAAAAGATGTGCTGGCTTTGGAGAGGTTTCAGAGGAGGTTCACGGGAAAGGTCCTGGGAATGAAAGAGATAATATGTGAGTTCTGTTTGAGGGTTCTGGGCCTGCACTTGCTGGAGTTTAGTAGAATCAGGGTGAATTTCATTGAAACCTATTGAATATTGAAAGGCCTGGAATGTAGGACCAGAGAGCAAAGCAGAATGGAGGGGTATCCATTTAGAACAGAGATGAGGAGGAATTTCTTTAGCCAGAGGGTGGTGAATCTGTGGAGTTCATTCTCACAGATGGATGTGGAGGCCAAGTCATTGACTATATTTAAAGCAGAGGTTGATAGGTTGCTGATTAGTCAGGAGTCAAAGGTTACCGGGAGAAAGCAGGAGAATGGGGTTCAGAGGGAAAATAAGTCTGCCATGACTGAATGGCTGGCCAAATAGCCTCATTTTGCTCATATGTCATATGGTCTAAGTTTTAGAACCTCAGCAGTAATACTACCTTCTCCTGAAACCCATTTACTTTTCACCTGTCATACAGCCTTTGAAATCTTGTCAATCAAGGGTGGGAGTAGGTTACTCAAGTAAGCAAGCTATTGTGGATGCCAGTCATAAGCTGTACATTTCTGGTCATAACGCGATAGTTACCATGCCAGTAACTAGCAGTACAGATACCAAAGATGAGACTAAATGACAATATACATCACAAAACGGGCAATTCACTGTTCTCCAAGATAATAAGAAATAAAAATTATTAGAGTAATTTCTTTAAAATTTGGAACAGCCAGAGAGAAAGCAGTGTCATTGAAACAATGAACACTGTAATTTTGTCATCACCTCTCTTGAGAGCCTTTGGTGGATTTTCTCACAGGTGAGGGTACTTCTAAAGAAGCAACAAACTGATGGCCTGAGATGGAATGATTGATAAATTGACAATTGGGAGACAAATTCAATTTTTAGCTCAAATGAATGCAGAGAAGTATGTAAAAGCTCAACATTTTCCAGTGTTTTCAGTATTTTTGGTTTCTATTTCAGATTTCCAGTCATTTTGGTTGTTTGCTTTTTGACTTTGAATATTTCCATTTTGAGATTAGTGACAGTGTACATTGCAGAAATCCTAACAATACTGACATAAGTAGCCAAGCTATCAAGCAAATAAACCCACTGTAAATTGGGGGCCTGCGTCACTGAGCACCTCTGCTCCATCTGCCACAAGTGGGCCTTCCCGGTGGCCAAACATTTCAATTCTGATTCCCATTTCCATTCTGACATGTCCATCCTCGGCCTGCTGGAGGAGCAACACCTTATATTCTGCCTGGGTGGCCTCCAACCAATGACATGAATATCGATTTCACCTTCCAGTTAAAAATTCCCCCTCGCCTTCCTCTATACCACACTCGACCTTTTACATCTTCTCACCTGCTTATTATTTCCCTCAGGCCCCCTCCTTCTTCACTTTCTCCTATGGTCCACGCTCCTCTCCTCTCCTCTCAGATTCCATCCTTTCCAGCCTTTGACTTTCTTTTCCACCTGGCTTCACCTATCACCTTCCAGCAAGACTGCTTCCGCTCCCCCCACCTTTTCATTCTGGCATTTTCTCTCTTCCTTCCAGTCCTGAAGAAGGGTCTCACCCTGACACATTGACTGTCTATTCATTTCCACAGATGCTGCCTGACCTGCTCAGGTCCTCCCGCGTTCTGTGTAAGTTGCCAAGCAAAGAACAGCCTTGCTTCCAGGTATCTAGGGAAAAAAGTACAGCGGATAACAAAAAAAAATCTGCACATCACATAGCCATTTAGAGACGTTTCTCCCTACCTTTGCAATTTTTCCCATCTCATAAATATCGCATTTTTCATCCTCTAACTCAGCAAAGGCTGCTTCAATCTTGGCAATGGTCTCTTCGTGATTACTGTTAGCACTTGGAAGTCCCTTAGGAAAGTAGAAACGTGGAATGTTTACTGATGCTGGAGTGCTGACAACAACTTTGCTTGAAGGTTGAGGACTGGGCGTCACGCTTGTTACAGTAGGAGGAGGTGTTCCAGGTTTCTTTTCTTTATTACTTTGGACCTGTAAAAAAAAAGGAACATGCAGCTTAAATTCTGCAAAGATTTCCTGCAAAAGATGCTGTAAAAATTGTTTCACAATTCATGCAAGTTGACTCGTTTCCTTTTTGAATGTCTCACTGTTTCTAGTAATGAGATATACAAGTTGTGATAAGTGTCCTCATCTCTGGACACAAGGTGGGGGGGGGGGGGGAAACAATAGTTTTAAGAAATCCTGTCTCCCCATCTAAAACTAAGACTTCACCCAAGCAACTTTTCATTAATAGGCAACATTTAGCTCTCAAGGTGTTTGGTCTCTGGAGGGGTGAACAATGAATAAACCAAAAGTAACTAAATTAGTACATTTCCCAGATATGGGCTTTTGTTTTATAATGTTGCCAAAGTGCACTCCTTTTTGTAAACAAACAGTATCCTCTCAATAGGTGAGGAAAACCATAGGAGAATCACCACCAATCTTACAAAGTCCAAAGAACGTGTTCCTGTTGAGATTGCAACATGTTCTGTTCCTAATAATTCATAAAACCCACCATTCTCATAGCACTTCATTAAATCCCATCTTTTTTAGAACTTACATTGCCGGGCTCCTTTTTTGGAAGTAAATTATGTATACATTTAATACCAAAACAGAATCCATCGTTCCTGCATTGAAACTGTCAAGTCAATTTCCCTCAGGATCAATAAAGTATGTCTGTCTGTCAAGGCAACAAATACTATATCTGATTTGATGGAAGGGATGAAATTGCAATGCACTAATTAACTAAGAGAACCTGCAAAGTAGTGGAACATAATTTAAATCACTGAAATGGTTCTACAATGCATCGCTGTGATTCAGCCCAACAGTTTTAAGTAGCATCATCATCAGGAACATCAGCCACCCATGTCATCCTCTCTTCTTACTGCTGCCACCAGGAAGGAGTACAGGAGCCTCAGGAACAGTTATTACCCCTCAACCATCAGGCTCTTGAACCAGTAAGGATAACTTCATTCAACTTCAGTCACCGCATCACTCAACTACAACCTATGGACTCACTTCCAAGGATGCTTCATCACTTCAACAGGCTCAATTTAATGTCAGAGAAATGTATACAATATACATCCTGAAATTATTTTTCTTCTCAAACGTCCACGAAAACAGAAGAATGTCCCCAAGAATGAATGACAGTTAAATGTTAGAACTCCAAACCCCCCAGCTCCCCCCTCCCACGAGTAAGCAGCAGCAAAGTGATGACCCCCCTCCCCCACCGGCAAAAAAGCATCAACGCCCTCCTCCAAGCACTCAAGCGTGCAGCAAAGCATCAATAAAGACACAGACTTGCAGTACTCCAAAGGCTACTCGTTCACCCGGTAATTCGACATAACACAGCCTCTCTCTCTCTCTCCCTAATAAGGGAAAAAGAGGTGTCCCTGTTTCACAGTGAGAGGGGAGACGTAACAAAACACTGGTTCTTGATATTTATTATTATTTTCCTGTTTTGTATTTGCAGGCTGTTGTCTTCTGCATATTGGTTGTTTTTCATTGATTTTATTATGGTCCTTGGATTTACTGAGTATGCCCACAAGAAAATTAATCTCAAGGTTATATAAATATATATATATAAATAAAACACCTTGACGAAGTATTCAGCTCCAACAACTATTTTCACATTTTACTGTCTCATTTTCTAAATTTAAAATATATTGAAGTAGGAATTTTTGAGCTAATCGACAAAACATTGCATTGAACTGCTGCTGCTAAGTTAACAAATTTCACGTCACATGCCGGTGATAATAAACCTGATTCTGATTCATGTCAAATGAAAAGAAAAACTCCAAAACCTGTCAATAATTTACTAAAAATTAAAAACCAAAATTGTGAAGGTTGGAAGATATTCATCCCCTTTGTAATTACTATGCTAACTTTCCTCAGGTGAAATACTGTGTATTACCTGACCAAATCGACCAATCTGTTGATGTAGAAAATTGGAGGATCACCTGCTTTCAATGAATTCATAAGAATAAATAGCCCCTCTCTCTGTAAGGTCCAACAGTATGGCAGATTTTCAAAAAGACCAAACTAAAATGAAGACAAAGGAGCATTTAAGACAATTCAGGGAAATAATAATAGAGAAACAGAAACCTAGGAAACGGTACAAGACCATCTCAAAGGCACTGAAAATACCTCGGAGATCAGTGCACTTTATCATGGAAAAGTGGAAAAAATATAAAACCACAGCCACACTGCCTACGTCAGGGCACCCCTCTAAACTTAGTCACGGAGAAGAATGGCACTTGTAAGAGGTGGTACTGTGATGCCAACAGAATCGGAATGAAGGTTTAATATCACCGGCAAGTGTCATGAAATTGGTTAACTTTATGGCAGCAGTACAAAGAAACACATGATAAGTAAATACAGAGGAAAAAAATCTGAATTACAGTATGTCTATTAAATAGTTAAGTTAAAATGAGTAGTGCAAAAAAAAAGTAGTGAGGTAGTCACTTTGAGTGAGCTGCCGAAGTCAGTGGCTGCAACTAGAGATGAAATTAAGGGTACGTACTTACGGAAGAGTGGCAAGGAAGAAACCCTGCCTGGAAAAAAAAAGCCCATCCTTGCCCATAAAGACTTTTTGCAAAGTGTCACTTAGAAGATACTGTAAAGATGTGGAGGAATTTCTTGTGGTTGTATGAGGCTAAAGTGGAACTCCTTGGCCTCAACACTAAGTAGTACGTGTGGTATAAATCTAATGGCTGCACATCAGGCAGGTAACACCAACATACTGTAAGAATGCAGGAAGTAGCATCGTGTTATGGGGATGCTTTTCAGCAGCAGGGACTGGAAATCTAGTCAGCATTGACGGGAAGATGAATGTTGCTAAGTACAGCGATCCTGGTTAAAATAAATTTGCTTGCCTCCGCCAGAAAGCTTAGGGGAGGAAATTCGTCTTTCAGCAGAAAAACAACACAAAGCACACGGCCAGAGCCACCATGGAGTGGCTTCAAATGAAGAAAACTGATGTTCTTCAGTGTTTCAGTCAGAGTCCTGACCTTAACCTGATCAAGCAAGACCTCAAAACTGCTGTCCACCACCGCTCCCCAACTAACCTGGCACAGCTTGAACAATTATGCAAGGAGGAATGGGCAAATCATTCTGCAAAGCTAATATACACTTATCCATATACACTACTGGTTGTAATAGCAGCGAGAGGTGGTTGAACTAAGTACTGAACAAAGGGGAATGAATACTTTTGAATTGCTGACATTTCTGTTTTTGAGTTTTAAAGTTTTTCATGCCCTAATTTTCCCCATTCTTGGGCTCTACTCTGAAAAAAAATTCTCAGTTAACTTCATCAAAATCCTTGGTTGTATCACTCATTTATGTGAACAAAGGTTGGGGGCTGAATACTTTCATAAGGCACTGTATATACTTCGATAATAATTTAGTATATATATAAAAAAAGACAAGCCACCTGACTGCTCACATCTACTGAGATTCAATATGATAACAAGATCACAGCTGATCCTCTATTCTCAACATCACTTTCTTGACCTAACCCATAATTCTCATTTCCTTTACAATTATTTCTTCCCTGAAATACCCCTCTTCTGCCCATTACACTGCTGGCGTTTGGAGCAGCAGTGAAGGTCCTCCATCACTGGCAGTGTTCAGGGCCTCCTTCATCGTGTCACTCACTCAAATTCCGGCTGGAGACTCAGGAATACCTTCACACTCAGACGTAGAAAGATTCTTCATTGCTGTTTCCGTAACAGTTTTGTTTGACCAGTCAGGGTTGTTAGCCCCGAGCTGAACCCCCCCCCCCCCAACCTGGAGGACTGATGGACCATTCTTAGTCTGGCTTCTACCCCCATTTGGCATGGGTGACCCCACCAAGAGCCAAAGCATAAAGCCCTGACTTCAGCCAACACAGCTCTCCAGGTCATTGAGGCATGCAAGCCTCCAAACCACAAAGTCCTCTCCCAGGCCTCTAAAATGTGTAACTCTGATATTACTCTTTCTACTCATACCTCATGCTTAAAAACAACAGGCAAGGAATTTTAATGTCTCCCCCCCCCCCCCCCCCCACTTAGTGATCATCCCAAAGTCCATGAACTGAAGTAATGTCACAGATGCAATTTAGGGAGTTAACTGAGAACAACAGATAAAGAAGGGAGGATATATTAATAACGAGAAACGAAGAAGGCTGTAAACAGGTGCACGTCCAGTCTTTACAATCCCGCAGGCTAAACAGCCAGTTTCTGCAACTGTTAATACAATGCAACACAGTATGTGACCTTACTCTGCAGGAAGTTTTTAGCAAAGGTAACCTTTTTATGTGTGACAATTCGATTATATAAAAAGGGCACAACAATCAAATAAGTTATATTTAAATACTATCACATGTTAATATCACCGTTGTCACTCAAAATTTTCCACTTCCGAAGACTTGCCCTTTTAAACAAGTTTGTCTCATTTCGTAACTACAGCTCCGACTACAAAGAGAGAGAAAAAAAGACCTGAAACATCCTCCTTCCACAAAAACTATCTGACCTGTTGAATGTTTCCGGCATTTTGTTTTAAATTTCAGATTTCCAGTATCTGCATTTTTGCTGGGGATCACGGAGGTGACAGACATACAGTAAATGTTGTGGATTTTGTTCCCGGCGAGATTCAAGTGGACGTGGCAATGGAAGAGCGTGGCTTTGAGGATGTCACGCCTCTTTTTAGGGTGTGCACGAGTGCAGCAGAAAGTGCGAGAGCAAACCACAACAAACCAGAGCACAGCACAATCACTGGGTTCAGTCTACACTGCAGAAAATCAGCGACCCAGGGGCAAGCGACTGCCTGCCTGTGATCTATCGCCTCCGCCACAAGTACAGATGCAATATATTTCTCTGGTCTTTCTTCAACACGGCAGGCTTTTACAAAGGGGAAAAAAAGGATGGATTTGCGGGATTCAATCCAGCGCGAATAAAGAATCAGAAATCTCCCACACAAAAAAATCTGTTCGTTATATCCATGCAAACAGCTGAGGCCAAATTTAAAAGTGCAAGTCGCATAAAACCCATCATAAAATGCCCTTTTAATTATAAACAATAACAGTAAAAGAACTTATCTATGCATCGTAATTGACTCCTGAAAAGGAGGAATGAAACAGTTCCACGGACTTTTAACCCTTCGAGAACGCACTTTACACTTCCACGCACCTTTTTTCTTTCATATAGCATCTGCAGAAATGACTGACTGTAATAAGTTTCGGACGCAAGACATTATGAAGAATCAAGAATGTGAACGCATCGGGAGCCCCGAGGACTTTGGGGGCGAGGCGCCACTCCTGCGGCTGGCTGGACTCGGGGCTCTGACAATGTTGCTCATGCCCTCAAGGGGTTAAACATGAATGTACCGAACCAGGTGCAACACCAGAGCAGGACGTGCTGGATCTGAGCTGCCACTGGTATTGCCCCTATAACGTTGCTCACTCCCTAACACATTGCTCTGCAGACCACTCATTGCCTAGGCAAGATTGAACAAAGAAGCTAAGACCACCACCCCCCCCCCTCTCAGGACCCCAGTGTACTACAAAAATGCCTGAATTGAAATTTGGCTTTGACAGGCCCCGACGTCGCTAATTGCCGAAGAGACGCCAATTATGCGTCTGCACATTTACCAGAAAAATAGCAACTGCAAAAAAAGTGTCAGACATTTCAGCGTTACTCCAATAACACTCTTTGTGGGAACGTTCCTTTTACTCTCACAGTCGGCAGACTTTTAAAATTCGAGCCTGGCTTAATTTAACAAGGACTACTTGATTTAACTTCTCTTTTCGGGTTGCGCCTATAGTTCTTAAACTATTGTATACAGGGGTTATCCGGTGAGTTTTGTGGTTTTGCATTTGAAATTAGAAATGCAGTATTCAATTGTAGAATTGTTATTGGCTGGGGAGGCCCTTTGACTCATTGAGGCTATGCTAGCTTCTCTTTAGTCATCCTGTCAGTCCCATTTACCTGCCTATTCCATTGCAAATCATTCTTTCCAAATACTATCAAATCCCTCTTTGAAGCTGAAAATTGATTTTGTCTCCCATCACCCCTACAAGCAGTGAATTCCAGCTCCTTACTAGTTCAGGAAATGGTTTTTCCCTCAGTATATTACTCGCATAGTCAGAAGAATAAGTAAAAGAAGTAGGGTTTGAGCTGGTGCTTGCTCTACCATTCGAAAATATCATGGCCAGTCTTTTACCTCAGCACCAATCACCATCCAGTGATTCCATTTTTAGACCCAAAAATGTTAACATTTGTTATGAATATACCCAGTAGCCGAGCCTCTCTTATCTTTATAATGCCAAATATTCAATATAATCTGGATTAAGAAATTTCTTCTCATTGCAGACATTATCCTTTATTTTCTGCTTCTAGACATTCTACTCAGGGAGGCATCACCCTTGCATCTAATTTATCAGCTCTATAATAACATTTCTTATTTTTCTAATTAGAGGGCATATTGACATTATCTGTACAATTTTTCCTCAAGGGTCAACCAGGTGCAGTCTTGCAAGAGTCCTACGCAATTCCGGTAAGATATATCTACTATTGTGCTGAAATGCTCCAGAAATAAAGGTACCATAACATTTATTTTCATAATTGCTTTATTTAATGCAGGTTAACTTTCAACGATTTGCGTACAAAGACACCTAGGTCTTTTTGAACACTAACACCATGCATGTCAAACCATTAAAGAAAAGCATATTTTCCTCTACCAAAGTGGATTATTTCACAGTTTTCCAGCTTGTATTTAGTCCTGATGGTGCAGTGTCAGGAGGATCAGATGATGATTCTTTCAGTCCCTTTAACACACCAGGGCCGCAGTTTATTTATTTAAAGATTCAGTGCAGATCAGGCCCTGCTGGCCCAATGAGCCACAGTGCCCAGCAACCCACCTATTTAACACCAGCCTAATCACAGGACAATTTGCAATAGCTTATTAACCTACTGACCAGTAGGTCAGTGGACTGTGGGAGAAGTACCCAGAAGAAACCCACACGGTCACTGGGTGAACATACACACTCCCTACAGACAGCGCCAGAACTGAGCTCCAAACTATGGAGCACCCCGAGCTGTAAGGAGGTTGTATCATGAAGAGAAAATCTGCAGATGCTGGAAATCCAAACAACACTCACAAAACACCGGAGGAATTCAGCAGGCCAGAGAGCATCTATGGAACAGAGTACAGTCGACGTTTTGGGCTGAAACCCTTTGGCAGGATGTATGTTCAGAGTTTGTATGTTTTCCCCAGAACCATGTGTGTTTGCTCCGGGTGTGGCATCCAGTTTGCATGCTCCCTTTAACACACAAGGGTCTTGGTTCTTGTATTCTTTTAACACACCATAGCTCCAGTTCCTGCACTCCCTTTGACAAACCAGGGTCCAGTTTTAGGTGCTTCCTTGCAACTCACCTCATTTTGTTTCCCATGCTCGCTTTAAGCTTACTGAGTTGAGTGGAAAATTTATACAGGTTGAGTACTCCTTATCCGAAATTCCAAAATCCAAAATACCCAGAAATGTTTGAGTGCTGACATGACGTAACAAATGGAAAATTCCACCAGGCACTGGGAAGATTCCCAAGCAATGTGCAGCTCTCCATGCATCAAAGATAGTTCTGAGAAGTGACCTCTCATAACAAATGAACAGAAGTTCATGAAAAATAGAAAAACACTGCATAAAGCAAAAAATAAAGATCTTGATCATGTATTGAAAGAATGAATTTGTCAGTATTGGAGTGAATGTATGCTACTTTGTGGTATGCTGCTCATGAAACAAGCAAAGATCTCTGGAACTGAAAACTGAAGGTAATTGTGAGTATTTGGCAGGCTACTTACAGAAATTTAAGAAAAGGCACGGAATTAAATATTCAAAGTTTTAAACAATTTTAAAGATTGAGTATCTGCTGATCATGAAGCAGTAAGTTTGTGAAGATTGTCACAGATGAAAATCTAACACCAGAACAACTCTATAGTGCTGACTGTTTTTATACGTTACATTGAACCTTAAAAAAAAGTAAAATACAAATATGGTGTACTGTAGCCTTTTAATCAAAACATGGCATTGTATGTGGAGACTGAAAGTCTGCATGTTTGTTGTTGTTGTTTGACAGCTGATTCAGGTATTCTCCCGGATCTGCTGTGTTGCTTTTGTTAACCTGCACACATTATATTTTCATTATATTAATGGGATGTAATATTGGTAAGTAATAATTATTCCTGTTAAGTACACATGTGTGATAAACAAGTGTAAGACGAAGTCTTCTTAATGGTAGCATATAAATTCATAGTCGGAAACGATGGTGTTCACAAGCTATCTCATTACATATTCCAAAATCCGAAAATATCAGAAATCTGAAACCTTCCGGCCATAACATTTTGGACAACGGTTACTATATTCGTAGCTTAATATATGATTATTTTAAATTTAAGGCAAAATTAGAGATATTTCTCTGTGTGTTCAGTTTATGATGTATTTAAAATTATTATAGTTGTGGCAATTGTACAGCTCATATTCACTAGTCCTGGTAGACAGGTTACACTCTTTACAAACTGTGGCAACTTCCAATTGAGTATATGGTTAAAAATAATGGTTTTTGATTAAAAATAAGTTTTTGCTTACAATTTGTACATAAAAATGTCTTCTCCATTATACATGTCAGAATGGCTTTTATCCATTGCTTTGTATTGTCGTTTTCAACCAACCTAATTTTTTCCAACAATATTTGGGTATAAGCATTCTTCTTAAGGGGGAAAAAGTACTTACACTCGACAAAAATACTACTGGGCAAATGCTGACACCAGAAATTAATTTCATAGGCTGATAAATTAATTGTGCATATCTGGCTCCAAGCTAGGATTGATCCCTTCAAAGTTGAGAAGTGTGGATAGGCAGGAGAAAGGGAACTAGCATTTAGATGTATTTGAAATTTAAAACCTTTTCTTAATTTTGATTAGGTTTGAATATGTAAATTGGAGTTTTGGAGGGTATATTATTTTATTCTGAGCTGTTGCTTGTGAAACAAGTAGAGGTAAGGAGAGTTTTTTTTAATTTGGGGAACAAAGGGTAGTTCACTAACAGGTGTGCCTTCTAGTCTGGTTGACACTGGACAGAAGTAATACTTCCCTTTTTCAGCCAAGGACAAGGGAAGGGGTTTTTTTTTGGCAGCCAGGGACAAGGGTACAGATGAGGAAGAGCTTGAACTGCATGCTGCTATGTGCCTAAACAGAAATGGCCAGCATTTCACTCGTTTACATGCTGCAAACTTCACCACGGCCATATAATACAATTGCCGTCCTACTGTCTGGAAAAGTAAACTCACAAATCAATCTTGCATAGAATTTGCAAGATGTATATTATTCACTTACTGTATATGCAAACTATGTATACAAATTATAAATTTATTCTTCTCTAACTTTCAATGTCACAACATTGCTTCTCTGTAAAAATGACAGAAAAACATATAGCCTCTTTCAGAGTCGATGCCTCCAGAAGACACGGAACATCATTAAAGACCCCTCACACCCTCTCCATAAACTGTTTGTTCTTCTGTCATCGGGCGAACGTTACAGGAGCATCAAAGCTAAAACCACAAGGCTACTAAACAGCTTCCTCCCACAGGCAGTCAGACTGCTAAATAGCTGCTCAACCTGACTCTGCTTTGGACACTTTTAACTTGCACTGGACACTTATAACTTGATTTTAACCGACATGTGGCTGTTGTGTTTTACTATTTATTGTTGTGTTTGTTATGTTATGATTGCACTTTCCCCTGGGAAACGCTGTCTCATTCTGCCCTGCAGAGCTGATGTATGTATGGTTGGAATGACAATAACGTTTTTGAATCTTTGAATCTTTGAATGAATAATATGTGAAAAGGTCTTCAACTGAGGAAGGGCTTTCTTATCCTATATAAGTTGAGCATTCTGAACAGTTACTGTTGATGCACAGGGGCTCAAAGGCATGGATAACCAAAAATATGAATGACTTTTTCTTAGGAATCAGGGATATAATGTAGCAACATTATATTGCTCTTTATTTTTAAATTTTTTAAATTTATTTTATTTTTTATTATATTTGCTCTTTATTATTACTCTTGCTCTTTATTTTCTTCCCTTCTTCTCCTTCACTCTCTGCCCAGGAGCCAATAAGTTAAAATACAATTTGCAATGCAATATTAAAATGAACCTTCCAACTTTTTTGGATGAGGCCAACTCTGAAAGGTTAGCTTCTTGGAGGGACTCAGAACATAGTTGTGACTCAATGCCAGCAACTACCTGTTGCCCCTTAATCCTGTGCCATAGAACAGAAGACCCATTCTCATGCCTTAGAAGCCCTGTTGCCTCTGTGTCAGTTTTGGAAGTTCTGAGAATTTACCGTTTTACATTGGGTACGAGCTGGGGTTAAAATCTAGTCACTGCCCACCAGTTAGTTTTCACTGAGCTATATTTAACCTAGCACCTGCCACACACTTCTTCCCAGCTTCAGCATATTCCTCTGCTTGAAAGATGTGATGACATTATTTGCAAATACTGTGGTGATGTCACATTTTGCAAGTACTGGATATTTCAGGTTCAAATGCTGCAAATAACTAGGTGCTGTGTGACTTGTTTGGTCAGTTGGGATTCTCCAACTTAACTTGGGCATAAAATGGGCCAATTTCCATGTAAGTGCTTTAGCTGCCCCTTTCAGTGGAAGACCCACAAATAGCACAGAAAAATTAGAATGAGTCTGCAGCACAGAAATAGAATGCTGACATTTGTGCACCACATAAGCCCTCTCACCTTGGCAATCGTAGGAGTTATGCCCTCTTTGTTAAGGTTTTAATCGTGTTCTCATTAGAAATTGTCCACCATATTTTGTGTATCTGTTTGGTGCAACGTACCCAGTGCTTTTCTCAAGTCCAGTGACAGGTGAAAGCAGGCAGGACAGAAGTAATAGCTGGACATGGAATGTTTGTCCTGTTGCTAATAAATATTCTTTAGCATTGTTACTAGCACTAACAGATGGGACTTCTACATTAACAGACACAGAGAACAATGTCAGACTATTATTAGCAAGCGATCTTTTAATCAGTTATCTCTGCTCATTCAAATTGTGGATCAAATGGATACAATATCTTCACCTTCAGTGCAATCTCCTATGGAGTTTACACATTCACTCTGTCGCTGCGTGGGTTGCTCTGAGTACTTCCATTTCCTGCCATATGCCAATGATGTGCAGGTTGATAAGTTAATTGGTTTTTGTAAATTGCCTGTAATATGTAGGTAAGTGCAGTACTTATCGTAGAATAAAGTGCGATTAATAAAAATGAATGCTTGATTTGGATTTGGTGGGTCGAAGGGCCTGAAAACGCACTCTGACTCTATGACAAAATAAACTGCTATTTCTTTAGTCATAATATGATAGACATTTACCACATCTGCTCTGAGAGGAACTGTTAGCCTTTGTGTCTCTGATTTGAAGGTTCCAGGTTCAAGTCTCACTCCAGAAACTCAAACATAACAATTGAAGCAGACACTTGGATGAGTGCAGAGGAGAGCTGCACTGTTGTCTATCACGTAGATCTTAAATCAAAGCTGTCCAGATTCCATGATATCTCCTCAAAGAAAACCAGACACTTTCTCCCCTATACCTTCACCAAAACATATTCTCCATTAGTCATCACTAAGACAAATTATCTGACTGTTGCCACACTGTTTGTGGAAGTTAACTGGGAGCTATATTTTTTACATTACAGCAGTAGATACAACTTAAAACTGTTTCACTACAAAGAGCACAAAAGTACTTTTCCTTCTTTTTAACAAAGGATTTATTACAGTTATTTTAAAAATATCTTTCAGAAGCACTTTGCCAACTGTTTTGCATAATGTGTGAGGAAATGAGTCAATATATATCAAAAGTGTAAAAAGGTAAAATTCTACTTGTGATGAAGTCTATAACTTGAGATATAGACCGCAGACGCCATCATAAATTCTGAAGTTTAAAGTGTTATAATTAATTGGGTGGTGTCTGACAGAAGTTTACCTATGGATTTCTTGCAAAAAGCTGATGATGTTTAAAATTAATTTATTTGAGAATGGAGTGTAGTTTCCAGTTAGTTTCTAATGCTTTCTAATATCAATTCATACTGCTTAAATTGATGCAATGGTTTTTAGTTGTAAAAAAGTGACAAAAATAATTTGTCAGTTTCAATATTGTGGAATTGATTGGCTTCTCCATTGTTCCAACATCTTACTAAATATAATTATAGATAAAATGCAGAAGCATTTTGTTAAAAGCAAATATATTTTTAATTTTAATTTAAAAATCACATAATTCTTAGCTGATGAATTAGTTCTCCTCCACATTGAAATACAGATACCAACAAAGACACAGACTAGGTATCTGTCACCTCAATCTGTAAAGTCATATTTCAGCATATCCCTTGTTCTGCTATTATTATCAAGCCAGGGCAACAATCTTGGTCCAATGAGGAGTATAGAAGGGCATGGCGGGAGCAGCACCAGACATATCTCAAAGTAAGGCGACAGCCTGCTGAAGTTGTAACCCAAGAGCACATGCATACTAAACAATAAAAACTGCATCTAATAGAGAGAGGGGAGCAATCTTAGGTCTAACAGCTATGATTGAAGTTTTTCAGTCCTTACACATATAGATATGAAATGCATAGAAAATTAAACAGCCCATGGGAAAAGGAGGCTCACAATTTCCCCACATGTAATAATCTGCGTATTAAAAGGGTTGGAGAGTTTGCAACTATGTTCAGCCAGAAATACTCAATAGATAATGGATCCAGGTTTCTTTCTGAGATCCTACCACCACAAAGCCTATCTTTGGACAACTTGATTTACTCCACTGTGATGAAACTGCTGAGAGCACTGGAAACATCTATAGGACTAGGTAAAATTCTAGCTGTATTGCTGTAGACCTGTTTTCCAAAACCAACCACACCTCTAGTCAAAGTTTTGTAATGCAAAACTGGCATCTGTTGAAAATTGGATAAACCTAATCAATGTACTCTCAATCTTCACCAAACTGGTGTTGTAAACAGTGCCATCAAGTGGCACTTATTTAACAACAACCTCTCGTGAATGCCCAGTCTGACTCAGCTCCTGACCTTATCACAACCATGGTCCAAACATGGGTTAAAGAGTTGATGTTCCAAATTTGGCAGGAACTACCCTTAGGCAGCATTAGTTCTGTGGTGCACTTGAGCTTTTGGAGCTCAAGGATCTTGATAGTAGGGCACTCAGTGATAATAACATGATATAATGGAAAGGGTAGATAATTAGAGTCTCTCCTGTCAAAGGTGATCAGTGCCTGGCAGTTCCTTTAGGGCAAGTATTACTTCAAACTAATCAATCTATGTCTGAATGTTGCTAGGTCTTGTCATATGCAGGCAGGTTCTGTTCATTTGCTGCACATGAGGTGGAAAGGAGGTCTTTGAAGAAGACTGTTGGTCCTGGGGAATTGCCCACTGAACTTCTCCAGTGATGAGCTGAGGCTGGGATGATTTCCCATCAACAACCCAATAATCTTTCTTTCTGCCTCATTTGATTCCAACCATTGGAGTGTTTTCCCATCGATGCTCAATGACCAGGGCAGGAAAACCCAAACCAGGAACACAAAGATACATAAAGATTAGCTGTATTTGTCGCATGTATAGGGAAATATTGAAACATACAGAGAGATGTGTTGTTTGTGTCAATGCTCAACACTGTCCAAGGATGTGCCACCAGGATGGAATAGTCTCCTCATGTCTCAATGAATGCTGTTCCAATGGCCATGAATGTCATCACAGGACAGTGCAATTGGCATCCCCTCCAGGACCCTAAACATCCATTCCCTCTGTAATCACTGCATGGTGGTAGGATGTACACCATTACAAATGAAAAAATACATTGCAGATTATTTGCCTAAAATACTCTGGAAGCACCTCCCAAGCTTGCGATTGCCGCTCACAAGGGCAAGGCTGACAGGTGCAGAGTCCCCTCAGCCACATTTTGTACCAGTGGCAATGATCTACACTTTAGGTCATGAGGCTCTGCAGAGGTTTTAAGGAGTTAACAGAGAGCTTAAGAAACAAAATCTCAAAGGTAATCATCTTTGGATTACTCCCTGTGGCATTCACCAGTGACTACAGAAACAGTGCAGCTGACGTGTTTGGAGAGATTATACCTAAGGGAGGGTTTATACTCTTGGGGTACTGGGACTATTTCTTGGGGAGGTACAGTTGCATCGCTCCATAACAGAGCCTGAACCTATGTCCTTGTGAGAAGAGGCTCTGCTACAGTAGTAGATAAAAATTACTTTGGCAGTGGGTGGATGGCTAAAAAAATTGGAAGAAAGATGTAAAGGGCATTGAGATGGATGAACTACATTTTAAATGCAACCAAAGTAAGTGCGAAGTAGGCTTAAGGTACATTCTAGTGACCACTAGAAGCATATTAAATACTGATGGTGACCACAGGTGCAGCTAACACTGTGGGATGATTACATTGTTCCAGTATCAGGGATTTATCTCAAAACTAAAGGCAGGAATGGGTTATAATTATTCTTGGACATAAAGTGTTCACGAAGCATGGGGAAGTGAGGAAAGGGAGAGGTATAGCATTGATTAAGCATTGACCACATAATAGGCTTGTCATCTAGATTGAAAGATATGGAATAAATGGGGCTGCAGCAGCAGCATGGACAGAAAATTGATTAACTAACAGGAGTCAAACACTGGCAGTGAAAGCATATTTTTCAGACTGAATGGGAGTGTACGGTGGGATCCTACTTTATTAATATGTATTGAGGATTTGAACCTGGGTTTACAAAATACAATTTACACATTTGTAGCTGACACTAAGCTAAAGACCTAGTGAAATGCAATGAGATTAGTAACGCACTTCAGAGAATTATGTATGGATTGGTGAAATGGACAGGTGGGTGATTAATGCTGAGCAATATGAAATGCTACAGTTCGGAGAGATGAATGAGAAAAAGCAAAACAAGCTAGAATCCACAATTTTTAAAAGGTATATGAACAGAAATGTACGTGGTTATATGCTCACAATTCATTGAAAGTAGTGGGGCAGGTTGAGAAACTGATTTAAAAAATAGAATGCTGGACTTTATAAATAGAATATTGAGTACAAGAACAAAGAAGTAATGTGAATCTTTATCATACACTTGTTATGCCACAGCTGGAGTACTAACACCAGTTCTGGGTCCCATGCTTTAGAAAAGATGTTAACTAATATGGTTTCAGGAATAAAGGACTACAAAGTTATATGGATGGATTGGAATAGTTGGAAATGTTCTTCTTAGATAGAGGCAGTTGCAAGGACATCTGATAGAGATATTTAAAATCATGAAGGATATCAGCAGTGTGGATAGAAGTTATCTATTTCTAGAACTCAGAGCATAAAATGAAGGTAACTGATAAAATAAGCAATAACGCAAAAAGAAAAAGAAATTTTTGTATCCAATGATTGGGGCCTGCAATGCATTGCTGGGGTATTAGTGGAGCCACGTTCAGTAGTAGATGTCAAGAGGATCTGGATGCACATTGAAAGGAATATAACTTGCAAGATGATGGGAAGAGGGTAGGGAAGTAGGACTAGCTGGTTTACTGATGCACGGAACTATACAGACTCAATCAACTGAATGGCCTTTTTCCAGGCTGTAATCAATCTGCAGGTGTGTAACTAAAGAAAAGTGAAGGTAGTCTCTGTTACATCTTTAACCTCAAGTGTCAGACTTGCTTTACAGCTAACAAAGTTGTTTTGGAGCATAATGACATGAATAAGTATGGTTACTAGTTCATTCTAAATAGCATATCATCTCTCCTTTTCTACATTGAGGTAAACAATTATCAGTTTCTCCTTTCTCTCCACATAAATAACAAGGAAATACTAAGTGTCAAGAAGGTAGAAAGAAGTTTCAGTATTTTAATCTTGTGTTGAATCATTTTAGCAAAGAGCACAATAACCGTATGAAATTTTTGGAAGTGGTCCATACAGGGTTAATTTACCCTTACTAAGCACTAGTGTTTCTGTGGTTAGAGTGCTAGAGCAGCAGGTGCTGCTTTTAGCTTTCCTGTCAGTTTATTGGAACTGGACGGTTTCCATGCAGGAAACATGTGTCTGGAAAATGGATCACATAGCATCACATTCTTGTCACTTGGTGATTCAAATTCTATGAAAATAAAACATAATTTAAAACTGTGGGCATTCTGCACATAGCGAAGTCCACCATTTCCCTTCTGGAAAACCGATGCAGTGCTACAAAGTTGTGATGCACATCTAGACATCGGTTCTATAGTTTTCATTATTGATGTAAAACTGTTGTCATTTGAAGACCAGTCACACAGAATTAGACCTCTGCAGCACCTTGAAGTCTGTTCCATCATTTCTCAAAGGGTAGGTCCTTTTTTGAAATGGAGACTTGGTAAGTTCCTGTTAAGTAATTTCCTGACCTGACACCTTCACTGGATTCCCCCATCATTCCCAACATCCTCCTCTCTCCATCCCTTCCCAGAAGCAACAGCCAGCCCCCGATTCCTTCCAGTCCAACCCTGGATTCCATACCACCTGCGTTCCACCATTATTCACTAACTGTAACTGGACCACATAAATTTTACAGAGGCTTAGCCTGGGTCTACTTACAAATGAGTGACTCATCGCCAAACACAAGGCAATGCAAGAGCATTATGGAATTCTCTCAATTGTGTAAAATGAGTATAACTCCATTAATACTCTGGAAGCTCAACAACTGTAAAAGGTAAAGGACTCCATCCACTACCTTAAGCATGCATCCCCTTCACTATCAGCATATGGTGACCACAGTACAAACCTTCTGCCATTTACACAATATTATAGCCCCCTAGAGTACTTCACTAGCATTTGTTTTAAATTTAAAGGCATAGGTCCAGATATTATTCAGTGCAGGAAAATGCATGTAAGACCAGTGACCAGTAGCCAACACGCACTATAAAATTAAGTTGTGAGAATCAAGGTGAAGCAAGCAGAAGAATTCAGCCAGTTTGTGGGTCACTGGTTGCAGGTAGAAGAAGAGGTGGGGAGCTAGACTTGTGGGGATGAACATCAAATTTTACATCAGGGTAGTGAGGACAGATGTGTTGCCATCGAGGTGGCTGGTAGTGGTAGGAGATATTAAGTTAGGTTATGGCAGTGGGAGAACAAGAGTGAGATTGACAATGAGGAGTTGTATATCACAGAATTACATAGAATGGAGGCAGGCCCTTTGGCCCAATTGGTCCCTGCCAACCAAGATTCCCCACCCAAGCTAGTCACTTCTTCCAGCATTTAACACATTACCTTCGAAACCTTTCCAATCCAGATACCTGTTCATTTGTCTTTTAAAATTTGTTATTGTACCTGCCTTAAACACTTACTCTGGCAGCCCATCCCACAGGAGCTTCACAACAGAATTTTATAGATACATATGTAAAAATGTTGCCCCTCATGTTCCTCTTACATCTTTCCCCCTCACCCGAAACCTTAACCCTCAGGGTGGAGGAGCAACACCTCAGATTCCGTCTGGGTAACTTCCAACCCGATGGGATGAATATTGATTTCTCCTTCAGGTAAATAAATTCCTCACCCCCCACCTCCTCTATTCACCACTCTGCCCTTTTACCTCTTCTCGCTTGCCTATTACTTCCCCCTAGGTCCTGTCTTCCCTTTCTCTTATGGTCCACTCTCCTCTCCCATCAGATTTTTTTCTTCTCCAGCCCTTGACCTTCCCCTCAACCCCCCACCTGGCTTCACCTATCACCTTCCATCCAGCCTCCTTCCCTTCCCCCCCCAACCTTTTTATTCTGACGTCTCCCTCTTCCTTCTCAGTTCTGAGGAAGAGTCTCGACACAAAGCATCAACTATCTATTTCCATAGATGCTGCCTGCCCTGCTGAGTTCCTCCAGCATTTTGTGTGTTTGTGTCCCTCCCTCTAGTAATTGATTCCCCAACTCTGGAAAAAAAATGGAGTGCATTCACCTTATCTATGTCCTTCATGATTTGATATATAGGACCTCTGTAGGATCTAAGGATTGATAGACGCAGAGAGGTGATCCTATGGAGAACTTCATTCCAAGGAAGGAAACCCTAGCCTGTCCAACCCCTTGTTATAACTCAGGATCTTGACTTGGCTTGGCAACAGCTTTGGAAATCTTTTTTGTACTCTTTCCAGTTTAATAATGTCTTTCCTATAGCAGGGTGATCAAAACTGAACTCAATAGAACATAGAAAACCTATAGCACAATGCAGGCCCTTCGGCCGACAAAGCTGTGCCAAAAATGTCCCTACCTCTATTTTTCTAAGCTCCATGTACCTCTCCAAAATACTCCAAGTGCAACCTCACCAGCCTTCTATACAACTGCACTATGACCTCCCAGTTTTTATACTCAGTGCCCTAACTGATGAAAACCAGCATGCCAAAATCTTTTTTCACTAACCTGTCTATCTGTAACTCACTTTCAGTGAACTACGGACTTGTGTTCTAATGTCCTTCTGTCCTACAACATTACCCAGGGCCCTGCTATTCACTGTAAACGTTCTACCTGTACTTGACTTTACAAAATTCAACACCTCACACTTAAATGAATTAATCTCCATTTATCATTCCTTCGCTCATTTACTCACGTGATCAAGATCCTCCTGTAATTTTTGGTAACATTCATCACGCTCTCCATCCTTCCTATTCTAGTGTCATCTGCACACTCACTAACCATGCTTGTACATTCTTATCCAAGTTGTTGATATAGATAACAAACAACAATGGGCCCAGTATCCACCTCAGAGGCACACCCCTAGTCACGGGCCACCACCATCATCGTCTACTTTCTACCATCAAGCTAATTACATATCCAGTTTGCCGGCTTTTTCTGGATTCCACGTGATCTAACCTTCTAGAGCAGCCTACCATGTGGAACTTAATCATAAACATCATTGAAGTTCACATATAGAATGTCTTCTACCATGTCTTTACCAACTTTCTTAGTCTCCTCATCAAAAATCTGAGTCCGGTTTATAAGATATGATCTCCCATGCATAAAACCATGCTAACTGCACCTAATCAAACCCTCTCTTTCCAGATTTACATACTTCTATCTTATCCCCTAGAATGCTCTCCAGTAACTTAACTACACAGATGTTAGCATTATTTGGCCTATAGGTCCAAGGATTTTCTTTGCCATCTTCTTAAATAAAGGCATATCATTTGCTACTCTCTAGTCTACAGGCATGTCACCCTTGGCTATTGATAATGCAAATATCTCAACCAGGGCTCCTGAAATTTCTTATCGAGCCTGCCACAGTCTTCTGGGATATACCTGAACAGACTTTGGAGATCTGTCTACCCTTATATCTTTGAAGACATCCAGCACCCACTATACTGTAATGCGGGCTATTCCCCAAGACCTCTCCATTTAATTTTCCTAGTTTCCAAAGTCTTCATGTCATTTTCCATGGTTAAAAAAAAGGAGAAATATTAATTTAGGACCTTGCCCATCTCCCGTGGCTGCACACAAAGTTATCCTATTTTGTCTTTTTGGGATCCTGTTCTCTCACTAGTTATTCGTTTCCCCTTAATATAATTAAAAAATCTCTTTGGATTGCCCTTAATATTCTCAGCCAATGCTACCTCATACCCCCTTTATTAACCTGATCTCCTGATTTCATCCTTGAGTACACTCCTGCATCCCTATACTCTCTCCAGCGTTTGCTTGTATGTATATATATTAACCGGGACGGGTAGATGGTGAAATTAAAAGGGATCAACAAGGTGATTCCAAGTGACAGTATCATTTAGACTGGATCAGGCAGGTTCCTTTTAAGTCACAATAAGGCAGGCCTAGGTAACATGGTGTAGGTTTTGTTTCCAGCACTAGATGCGACGATGCAGCAGAAGCAGTAACCAGGAATGCATTATAAGCTCTTGGAGGCATAGTGACTGTCTGAACAACTCCCTGCTATGGAGCGTAATGTGTGTGAAGGCCTCAGAAGCATTCTGGCAAACTCTGCAAATGGTGCAGTGCAGTAGGTCCTGATTGCATTTAGCTATTAGGATTTTTTTTGGTTAAATTCATTTGCACAGTGCACATGTGCTTTGCAAGCTGTTTATTTGGGTGCTGAAGCTACAGTAGGTTAGTACTTATTTTAAATTTACCTTAATTTTAGGAGCTAAACTGCAAAAAATTTATAATAATCGTATTAAATATGTTTGGCATGGATACTGCAATGGGGTAGATAGGAAAGCTCTATAAAGGGCAGTCAGATCTACCCAACATATCTCCGGTACCGGGCTACCTGCTATCAAGGACATATACACAGAAAGGTACGGGAAAAGGATCAGTAACATCAGGAAAGACCCCAGCCATTCTTCACATGGGCTGTTTGTCCTACTCCCATCAGGAAGGAGTCTACGTAGCAGACACCCCAGGACCACCAGCTTCAAAAACAGTTACATTCTCCAAGCAGTAACACTGATCAACCCTATAACCCTGCCCTCCACAACCCCACCACCACTACTTTATTATTTCCTGTGCACCCTAGCTGTCTGTGTGTCAATACGCAACCCAGTGCACACCAGGACAGTATGATATGGAGAGCAAGCTGTTGCCCTTGCGACAGGCTCCCCTCTCCACATAGCTGATGAATCCAAAGTAATGGCTAGGACTGCGACAGTTTGGCAACAGCAGCATCAGAGGAGTTGCCAGTCAGTGTTGAACACAACACTGTAGGACTGACTGCCTTAGGGACTCGAGCTATGGATTTTTCCTCAGCCTGCCCCATGAGTGGGTATAGCTGCAAGGCAGCAGAGGTTTGGGATCAGAGTTTTCCGTCTGCTATATGAGCTACCAACCACAGCTGACGAGACCCATCTGCCCGAAGCGACTGGTTTTCCCAGCGGAGGGGAAATAGTCACCGCAAATTTCTTCTTTACAGAAACATGAAAACTTTTGATAAAAGAGGAAAACCAGCTTGTATTACTTAAAGTAGTAAGATGACACCTTTAACATATGTGGCAAATAATATTTTAAAATTCCATTCAACATTTTATTCTTGTCTAAAGATCTGCAAAATGTTATTTCCAAATCCAAGCAAACTCCATGTCTCAATACACCCTGTTCTAGAAATTTTAAATTGATTGTTTTCCTTGGGATAATTGGGATAATTGCCTCCAGTTGTATCAAGCACATCGATTTGCTTAGGAGCAGTGAATATTGCTAGAGTTAGGAACTATAGAAGAACCCATATAGTTTACCTCTGTTTTTTATACAATCCATACTTAGCAATCATTATTCCCTCAGCATTTTCATTATCACACCTTACCAGCTATAATAAATATGCTTGGAGTTCTTCCAAATTTTCCTTGTTATTTTAAAAGGAATATATTAGCAAAAATATACCCTCAGATCTTCATGCCCTTAACCATAAAATTTCCATTTCCTCAAAACTTCTTACAATCCACAATCTTCAGAGTTTTAAAATGTGAGCTTGGCAAATCCTGGTTGCTACTTTGTAATTTACTTCATTCATTTTACAATTTATTTATAGATTTAGTAAAGCTCTTGCTTCCTTTTTAAAAATTGCTACAATCTGTATTTTCTTAGCACACACTGCTATTCATAACTTAGCTCTCTAAAAGTACTTCAGAGCTATTTGATTGGCAGGATTAAGTGCTTTGGAAGTTAATGGGCTTCAATTTATACAAAATATTAAGGGATAGGTTGTTGGCAGTAATTGTTATTAATGGATGGTGGACAACCTGAATCAGTATCCATAGCTCCCATTCACCCATATGTCTATCTCTTCCTAATGGATCTTAGGTCCCTAACTATTCAAAAGGATGAACAACATTATTCTTTACTAAGTACATACTGTATTTTCTCTGTCTTTTCAACAGATCTATTTTTTTTTGCCATATACAGAGAATTTGCTGCCAAGTGTACGCTAATGTGTTTGATGTGCCATTAACTCTACCTTGTCAGACTATTTGTCCAACATCTGATATTGGATGAGTAGACTTCTCTGACAAAGTGAAAGGGGAACTAGAATCATCATCTTTGGTACCAACACAAAGCAGGTTTGCATTCCTCTCCCCAGAAACTGTCTGAAACTGATCAGACTGTTAGGACTCTGGTATCATTTGACCTGAGTTCCAGTTCATATAACAATCCATTATTAGGATTCCAATTTCCAATTTCCATAACATCATCAAACATTATCCATGCTTTTATTTACCTACTGATATCATGTATGCCTTTGTTACCTATTAATGCAATTATTGCAAGGCACTCCTGGCTGGTCTCCCTTATTTTACCCTCCACTAACTAGAGGTCATACAAAACTCACAAATTGACTTATTAATTATCACTACAATGACACTTATCCTAATTTTAAAATTCCTCCTTGATCATGTTCCTCCACATCTCTGTAATTCCTCCTGCCCTATAAACATTCTAATATTGGCCACTTGAGCAAATTAATTAATCACTCCACAATTAACAGCTAGATGCTGAACACTGGACCTAAACTTTTATGCCAAACCATCTCTCTTTTCTCCTTTAGGACCCTCTCTAAAACCCATCTCTTTGACCAAGCCTTATACCATCTGCCCTTGTATCACCGAAGTGACTTATTGCTAGAATTATATATTTTTTGGATAAAACTCCTGCAAAGGGCATTGGGATATTTTGCTGGACGAGAGTTGCTATATACCGCCCGTTGTTTTCGATAATATCTCTGAGTGACTAGATGCTGCTGCTCTGGTGCACTGGATGACCGTCCCTCCTTGGACAAGTTTGGAAAAACTAAAAACACCATTTGCCTCAGAACAGATTTGAATAGTAAGTCCTGATGACATTTGGAGAATTGACTTGCAGTAAAGATTGATGCAATCAGACCAAGAGTTAATGAGCATATATTCACCATACTCAAAGTGAAGACATTTCTCCTATTGCACTGCACAGGACTGAAAGAAGCTGCAAAGGGTTGTAAATTTAGTTGGCTCCATCTTGGGTACTAGCCTACAAAGTACCCAGGACATCTTCAAGGAGTGGTGTCTCAGAAAGGCAGCATCCTTTATTAGGGACCTCCAACACCCAGGGCATACCCTTTTCTCACTGTTACCATCAGGTAGGAGGTACAGAAGCCTGAAGGCACACACTCAGTGATTCAGGAACAGCTTCTTCCCCTCTGCCATCTGATTCCTAAATCGACATTGAACTTGTGTACACTACCTCACTTTTTAAATATATATTATTTCTGGTTTTTGCACAATTTTTAATTTATTCAACGTACACATACTGTAATTGATTATTTATTTATTTATTATTATTTTATGTTTTACTTCTATATTATGTATTGCATTGAACTGCTGCTGCTAAGATAACAAATTTCATGACACATGCCGGTGATAATAAACCTGATTCTGATTCATCTCAGTCTGAAATGAACAACCTCTTATTCTGATATTGTGACCTCTGGTTCTAGTCTTGTCCAGCAGGAAGAAACATTCTCCCTGCATCCAGCCTGTCAAGTCCTGTACAAACCTTACAAATTTTAGTGAAATATCCTCTCATTCTTCAAAACTCTTCAGTATGTAGCCTAGTCCACTCACTCTCTTCATATACAACAAACACAACAGTTCTGGAACAGCTATTGTGAATCTTGAGTGCCCTCCCTCTATGTCAAGTATATCCTTTTTCAGATAAGGTGACTAAAAACTGCATGTTTTCCATATATGGAAACTTCCATATCCGATCTCTCATAATTGCAGTAAAACATCTTTCCTCCTATCCTCCATAAGAATGGCTGATATATTATCATCTAATTAAAATTCCAATTTGCTCACTACACCCATTGACATTCTGTGACTTGTTTACAAAAACACTTTCAAATCAACATTACTCAATCTCTCACCATTTAAAAATACTTCGCTTATCAGTTCTCTGACTGGCATAAGGCAGAAAGTGTAGGAAACCGGAGTCCAATGACAGCTTGAATTCTGCCTCTGTATTGTTTCATGATGCGCTCGCTGAAGCTAACGTGTGTTGCTTGAGTTAATTACTTGACCCATTAGTTTTGGAGATACTGCCATCTTACACATCAGGAAGAGAGCAATAATATGTCTACATGCTTCTTGGATATTGTGTTGATACTTACGATTAAATCAGTAAGAAGATGGAGTAAAAGCATACCATCATTAAGGATTCTTTATCTGTTCACTCACCTAAGGGATGTCTGTGTATGTCGTATATTTGAGTGATAGAGAGTGGAAGAGTATTTTTCTGTAACTTTTTCAACATGAGAAAATGTCATTCCATGTGATTGTGTAGATATGTAGATCTATCCACATGTTTTTGTCATTCAGGTCCTTCGGCCCACCTAGTCCGTGTCAAACCATTTCAACTGCCTACTCCCATCAACCTGTACCAGGACCATTGCACTCCATCTCTCTACCATCTATGTACTTATCCAAACTTCTCTTAAATGTTGAAATTGAGCTCACATGCACCACTTGCGCTGGCAACTCATTCCACACTCTCATGACCCTCTGAGTGAAGAAGTTTCCTCTCATGTTCCCCTCAAACTTTACACCTTTCACCCTTAACCCATGACCTCTGGTGTAGTCCCACCCAACCTCAGTGGAAAAAGCCAGTTTGTATTTATACTATCTATATCCCTCATAATCTCATATACCTTTATCAAATCTCCTCTCAATCTTCTACATTCCAAGGGATAAAGTCCTAACCTATTTAACCTTTCCTTATAACTCAGGTCCTCCAGACCCGGCAACATTCTTGTAAATTTCCTCTGTACTCTTTCAACTTCATTTACATCTTTCCTGTAGGTAGGTGACCAAAACTTCACACTGTACCCCAAATTAGGCCTTATCATTGTCTTGTACAACTTCAACATAACCTCAATACCTGGATTTATGAAAGCCAATGTCCCAAAAGCTTTCTTAACAACCCTATCTACCTGTGGCACTACTTTCAACAAATTATGGACCTGTATTCCCGGATCCCTTTGTCCTAAATCCCTTTCTCATCACCAAATTAGATTCGGTGATGTGGCAGGAATGTCGGTATGTTACCATGTCAAGCTATTGTGTGACTTGGAGTGGCCTTGCACATACAGGTTATCCCATGGGATTGCTGCCCATGTTTTGGTAGTGGAGGTTGCAGGTTGGAAGATGATGTGCACATTAGTGCACTGCATTTTGAAGATTGTATGCAATGGAGGGAATTAACATTTAAGGTGATGAATAGGAAGAAGATGACACAGGCTGCTTTATCCTACATGGTGGTAAGCTTCTTTAGTGTTACTGGAACTGCATTTATCCAGATTGTTGGAAAGGATTCCATCACTCTCTTGACTTTTGCCTTGTGGGTGGTGAAAAGTATTTAGGGAGTCAGAAGTGAGTTACTAACAATATGATACCTGGTTCCTGATCTGATCTTGTATTCACAGGTTTGACATGGCTAGCACAGTTGTGTTTCTGGTCACTTGTAACCCCCGAGAGAAGAGGAATGATGACTTTAAATACTGGGTAGGCAGTTAGATTCTCTTGCATTGTGATTCTCCCATACTGTAAATTCTATGATATGAATATTATTTGGTGTGTAACAGTTTATGTTTGAATGTTGTCCAGATTTTGGTTCATTAACTACAAGTGACCTTTGCGCGATTTGCAATAACTAGCTGCCATAAAAATCACTAGGTAAGCCCGCACCATTTGTAATGTTTAATCACTAAGGATTGAACAATTGTCTGTGGGTTATTTCAAACTTTATACATTGGATTATACAGTCGATAGTTAACTAACGGATAAAAAATGCAATTGATTTCCATTTCAAATAAAGTTATGGAAAAAATATACATTTGTCTATCTGGATAGCATACTTACCTTTACCAGAAACAGAATCAAGTCATTCAGAGGGTTTAATAAATATTTCTTCCCAATCCAATTTAGGAATTCTGTCAGTTCTTGGAAGCAACATCTATGGACATAGTCAGTTCTAATTTTGGTCAAAACACTGTATCTGCTTTATGCTTCCATAAAGCTGTCATAACAATGCAAGTTGCTTGGGTATTAGCAATACTTCCACTACTGAGGCACATGACAGGAAAGGTCTGCTTTCCCTTACAGAACCATGTTGTTGTCAGCCAATTTATGACTGGATATGCCAGATGCCATATATGTGAATTTAAAATTAACTGAGGAGGCAAAGGAAAACTAGAAACTTCAAAATAGTTTTCAAACAAGATAGATTTATATAATAAAAGGTAACTTTCCAATTATGCACTGAATCAATTTCTGAATGCTTCTCACCGTAGATCTCCAATTACAGATACAGGATAGCTTCTGTCAGCTTTCTGGGGTCACAGTTAACCAAAGAGTAGTTTCTTTTTTTAAAAGAGTCTAAGCCATTAAGATTCTGCACTTCTCCAATTTAATCCACCCTTCTAACTGAAAGCCCTTGTCCTTTAGTCCAAGTCTCCACTAAATACTGGTGAGCCCCACTAATATGTGTTGTAAATAATGACAATGTTATGGTGGTATACTTGTGAGCTGGGAGCATAATTCTAAGTGTCTGATCCATGGTAGTACAAGATTAAATAAGCATTAATTATTTCAGCCTAAAACACCTAACAGTTAACATCAGCTATATCTACATTTGAAGTGAATGAGAATAATTTTGTATTGAAGATGAACAGTTGCTATTATAACATATAATGTTTGTTTGTGTTAGGGCTTTTAGCAACTGAATTCTTCAAACAGTATTTTTTGCCACCTATGGTACAATTTGGAACTTGGCTACTTGATAAAAGAAAAGATTAGAAATTTGAAATATATTTTGGGGCAGCAGGCCCTCTGACTTCCCATATTTGCTACCAGAAATTGCTGGATGATGAAAAAGATTTCTCATTTATATTAGACTCCATGAACACAAATCATTATTCTTTTTCTGGAATTATTTATTTATTCTGGAATTTACCATAATTTTGTTTTTGCACCAAATTGCTGCTGCAAAGTAACAAATTTCACATCATTTAAGCCAGTGATAATAAACGTAATTCTGACTCCAGCGGATCTGAAATCAGGGTTCATTGTAATAATGCCCGAATTTCCATGAACTCTGCTTCTGGTCAAACGCTCAGATTGGATTTAGTCTGTCACATGGTCTACATTCACACAAGTCCGTTCCAATTTCCTCTATTAGAGATTTCATTCAGAGTGTCATACACATAGTGTTTAGTCTGGATCAGACCCCATTTAGTGTGGAGTCCAATCAGTTATGTGGACAATGCAACCCTTCAGGTGTCTATTGCACATTGCATATCGTACGGAATCTGCACTGAATTAGTTAAGTCTGCCACATTTAAGATGGAGACTAGATCTGTATTGTTTCTCAATCTATAAAGAATTGAAGACATATTGTACTTATTTAATTTGATTTTCCACATGGTTATACATATACACGTTAATATGCTGGAGACTCCCTTTATGATGTAGTCTATAGTCTATAATGGGGTAGAGTGCAATTTGTTGCACACTGCATACCAATCAAGTCAAACATTACCTAGTTACACACACAAAATGCTGGAAGAACTCAGCAGGCTAAGCAGTATCGATGGAAAAGAGTAAACAGTCGATGTTTCAGGCCAAGACCCTTCAACAGTATTACCTTATTATGAATTATATGGTTCTGTTGCCTCTTCAGGCAGTAACAAAAAGATCTCACTTTATAGGAAACAGATTCATGAGAAATCTGAAGTGTTTGAAGTTCTAAGCCTGAAAAAACACTTCACGAATTAACCTGGCTACATACATAATGGGTTTGGCTTAATTTTTATTTGATTTAATTCCCGTGATCCATGTTTTTAACTGTCAAATATTCCTGGGGTTATAGTCAAATTGTGACTCTATTTTTGAGTGAAACATTCTGCAAACAGCTGCTTCCATTTTAAAAGGAAGTTTCACCTGAGCAGAGCTTTGAAATAAGTTTTATTGATCTAGCAGCAGCCTCCATTTATGTTAGCACTGTTGGATAAGTACTTAAGCTTGAAAATGTGAAGTTTTGCATTAATTTTGACTGGTAAATTAATTCCCTTGATAGGACTAGAGAACACAGCTAAAAGATATTATACAACCGAGTAAGAGGGAGATTAGATGAATTTTCATTGCTATGATTTGGAATACACTATCTGGAAGTGTGGGGAAAGCAGGTTCTGCATCAGCTTTAAATATGCACAAATATTTGAAAAAAAAAGAATAATTTGCAGAGCTTTGGGAAAACAGTGGGAAGATGAAACTACTTGGCTCATTGAAAGGGCAGCACTGACACGGAGGCTGAACGGTGTTATAATAATGCAAAAGACAGCAAAGAAGCAGGGAAAACTCTAGCCATAATTAAAAGATACAATAAGCAAATTTAAAAGTGGTGGATGATGCATAAACAGCTGGAACTAATCAACTCCTAATGATTGCCAGCATAGTTTTCATGAAGCCTACCTTTGGACCCTCTAGGGATGGCTCCTTTAAATGTCCCTCTGTAGAGCGGAACACAGACAAAATCTAGAGTATTTGAAATAGTATTAATTTAAATATGTATGGAAAAGGCAACATACTAGCAGAAGGAATATTGAGCCCAACCCCCTCCCTCAATGCTCAACCTAAATGATGTCCATATATGGTTAAGGTTAAAACTGGAAAAATAATTGCAAACTACTTTATAAAAGCAGCAATCAAAATGCACAATCACTCTCTCTCCTTTCTCTCTCTATTCCCCTGGTGAAAGATTAACCTGTCTCAGCATTTTCAACCTGATCTTGAATTTGTTGGTACTAATGCAAATAGCTGTCTCTAAAGATTTTCATATACTAATAGCAACGAGCAAAGAGGACACCGTATAACCGGAACAGAACCAAGAGTCAAGGTATTGAGAATTGTTTCAAACCTGTGCTTGCTGGAAAGATTTCAACCTCTTCTTGAATCGTGATGGCAAAACAAAATCACAGCCACGGGCGAGGAAAGCAAACTCCCCTCGTAAGTCAGGGTCCCTTCGCAGAGAAGTTTCCTTGATCATCATCTTGTTTAATAATACTTCTGGTGTGTGTATGTGTGAGTGTGAGACTGTCCTTTAGTAACGCAGTAACTATGGACTGAAAAACAGTTCAGGGTCCCTGTTTACAGAGAAAAGTGAAATTTGCCTTCTTGAAAGACTGCACTCTTGTCTTTATTTCCACAGAATGACAATGTCCATGCATTGTACTTCAGCACCGTGGGTCAAAGTCCAGTCCTGACATTTAAACAATTTAGCATTCTAGAGCACGTCTCTCGGAGTTTAACTGCTGTGTTGCGCTCAGCCACATGACCTGCAAGGCAATCTTGCCTAACGGAGGGCTTCACCACAATTGATCTGTCCAGGACTGTGGATATGAGTGCATTGTGGGAAGGGAAGAACCCTCTACCAGAAGAGCTAAAGTTAGCACTTGCTGAAGAAGACCCGAAAATAATCTAGCTTGCTATGACACTGTTTACACTAATAGCATCTTAATTTAAACTGTGAGGCATGCACTTCAATAAATCACATGGGTTTCACAGTAACCAGTTCAATGCCAAAAAAAATAATCACAGCTCAAGAAGTCATTTGGAACATTTTACAAAATAACAACAAACAACTTTACAAAAAGCTGGTTTGAGAAAAATTGTGGCAAAATTGTTAGGGTTATTTTTCAGACATTGATGTGAGCAGAAGAGCCTGGTGCTTTCACAGTTTTTTTGTTTACAGACAATTGACTGCCTGTGGGAAACTTTCTAACCTTTCTTCCCCTTTCTCCCTCTTGCTCTGCTGTACCCACTCCCCCACCCCCCACCACCAGCCCAATGTATAAATAACTGCCTTACTTGCTGCTGGCCCTGAGTCATGACATTCAAGTTCCACACCATTCCCTGGTTACTCCACTAATCAACAGCAGCTGTTTGGAGAATAGCAAACACATCAGGGATCCTAAGGAGAAATATGTTTGAACTTAGCTACGTCCTCTCTGTGGACAGCTTTGTATTGTGGGCAACTACAACATTTATTATCAAATTTTGGAAAGGGTCACATAAAGATGTTAAATCTGCTTGCAACATGGAGGAAGACCATCAGCTTGCTGCGGTGACAAAGAGCAGTGGGAATTTTAAAAAAAAACAGCTGTTCCTATAATAGCTAGACAAGATACAGTACCAGTTTTAATACTCTTGCACTGTTGGAATGTGCACCTGGATGGTATTCAGACAACATGCAATTGGTACTTGTCAAACTTGAACTATTCAACCATGCTTTTCCAAAGGCTATTATAAGGTTCTGTCCTCTGCATTACTTCCAATTTGAGTTACTAAATTTTGGTTTTGATTTGTTTGCAATAATATTTCTTTATTATATTTCAATGGACCCTGTTTATAGCCAATGCTCTGGGCTGGATTTGGCATTGACTCAATTCAGAATCAAAGTTGTAGCCTATGCTATACTGAAGTATTCACTCTAGTGTCAGAATCTCAGAAACACTTCCACAGAATAGGAATAGCTGGAATGCCTCTGGAGTCAGGAGGAGATCATCTGTTACCCTGAGAACCTTTAGGATGCATTTTGATCATGTTGATTTCTGGCAGTACTGGGGAATTTCACTTCCCCAACCCCCCATACAGTTTTATTTAGACGTGCAACTGTATAGCTATAACATAAATTCAGCAGTTTGGTACAGAGATGCGAGCCTTCAACTTTGTGAAGAGAGTGCAAAGCAATGAATGCAGAGAATAAAAAGTTTAGGGCAGGTTTAGTGGAGGTGTTCAACATTACAAAGTACTTGGATGGCTTAAATAAGGAGAAGCAGTTTTTGCTGTTGTTAAGTGGTTCGGTCACTAGGGGGCATAAATTTAAGGTCATTGAGAGAAGCATTGGAGGGTGGATGGGGGAAATATTTTACATCACACACATTGTGATGATTTGAATCAGAACACCATAAAGAGACATGGGAGCAAATTCAACAATGATTTTCAGAAAGCACTAATTCCCTAAACCACACCAGTTTAAGGGAATTAGTGCCGGCAATGTCCTCTTATTAATCAACTGCACAACCAGTATTTTACTGAATATTTCTCTTTCTGGAATAATTGTTTCTCATATAAACCTGCTGAATACGTACCACTTAATGCCAAAAATATTATTTTCAAAACTCTTCCATTTTGATTTCTATAATTCATATGTCATAACAATTCAGTGTGGTAATAATTCTCAACCTATTTCTTGAATGCAAGATACTGTAGTCTGCTGGTAATTAAACAGCCCAGATAGTTGACATTTAACATAATTGACATTAATAGGTGAAAAAAGAGCAAGATCTATCCATTACCCCTTCTGCCATCCTGTTAGTTGCAGAATAAAAGGATAATGGGTTTGTCAATTGATGATGTGGATGAACAATCAATATGGATTTTTTCTGATATTGGTTATGACTATTATAGACATGGAACAAAGATGGAAAGTAGGTTGAGAAGAGCAGTTTTTAAATAGCGTCTGTTGCATATGCTTGTGTTTAAAAAGCAGTTATTTCTGTCATTGATAGTTGGTGAGAAAAAAGCTGAAGTCAATTCAGACCTGTTTGCTCACTGCAGTTTCAAGCATTCAGTCTTGGAGATGCCAGCAATGGCTGTGAGTGAAAATGAAACTATTTCACTACTTCATCAAGTTAGGAACAATGAAGAATTTGAAGTTATCGACAGTCATCTTGAATGTTACAATGGAAATGAAGGTTTGGATGATAGACGATGTTTGGATACATCAGTAAGGTATGAAGGTAGCCTATTATTTATGCTAGGTGTCTGCACTGATTTTGTTCATGTACAGTCAATCAAAAGAATGCGTACACTGGATGAACTCCTCTCGCAATAACTATTAGGAACTAATACACAGCTTTAAAGTACTGTAGTAGTATTGATAGTGTTCTAATTTGTCCTATACTTCAACTGAATCAACTGGCACATTGCCTGATGCATTCTCAGAAATCATTGGCTCATATGACTCAGTTTGTAATGACCCTGATTTCTCACCGTGGGTGCCATTGCCCATTAAAAACACTCCCAAGCTCACAGTGTGGTTAATGTGCACAATGTATTGCATCAAGTGGAACTGTTACCACCAGAAGTAAAAGATACCTTCTCATTTCCTGTCCTCTATATTGTTCAGACGCCTAGCCTTCCTATGAAATGATATCTCGTTAAGAATCATCATTGAGATGAAAGGTAGATTAGCACCAAAGGAAGTTTTTAAAGCTTGATAATATAAAATAAAGTCAGATTTATTTTATCTTGCATTACCAAGCCTGTGTTAAACCATTTAAAAAAGCCTTTCCCTTTAAGGATTTTAAACCCCTACATCTATAAAAAGATTCGACCTATGCTCAGTTGAACTCACAAACCAAGATTATAAAGTAGTTTTAAATTTCAGGCTTCAGATTCTCCAACTATAAAAGTAATTTTGCTGTCGTAACAACATCATGTTAGCTCATTGTCATGTTAGGAGTATTACTTTTACAGTTGGAGGAATAGAAGGTGTTTTTAATCAGTCATGTTCGAAATCATTAGTTGACAGCTGTTGTATATATACTTAGAACAAAGGATCCATGTTACAGATCAACAGACGTGCTTTGCTCTGCCAGTCACGCCTAACCTCAGAAGTATTTAAGGAAATTGAATGTGGTCAGCTAGCAGATCTGACCTCCAAAGGGAGGTGCATAACTTTCTTTAGCTTAGTGACAAGGACATGCACTTTCAACACAGCAGGTTGTTTGTCGTCACTGAACGGCAAGGCAAATGTCTTCCCTATCTTCCAACGAACTTGAAAGAGGAATGTCAGTACTTCCAAGGCCTGGTCATATCTCATATTTTAAAAAAAACATGTTTACAGTCTTTTTCTTCTCCAGCAACACTTATGGGTCATTTTAGCAGCACAGGGACTGTGAAAACACTTTAGCTGCTGCGTGCATCTTTGATCATTTAACTTTTCCACCAGTTTGAATGACCTTAGGTTTTTCCACATTATGTTCCTTCTGCATGTCTTCATCCATTCACCTATCCTTAGTGGGATTACATTTGCTGCTTTCCCATCTGTGGAATGTTGAAACTTGGCAACTAGAACATCCATTATGTCCATAGCTACCTCTTTTACCTTGGGATGCAGGCCATCAGGTCCTGGTGATATATTGGTTTTCAGTTCCATCAATTATTCTATTGAATTTAATATTTATTCTTACTAATTTCTTTCAGCTCCTAATGTATTCTGGACCTGTTGTTTTCCACTTCTTGTGACTTTTTTCCAGAAAAAGAGAGTTGAATGGCAAAGAGACTGAATGAAGAAAGTCCAGACCTAAGGATCAAAACAGCCAATATATGTGCACATGGGGCAATAGTAGTAAGGTTTATAAGCAGGTCAGAATTGGAGGAAAATGGTTTCCACAGGATTGTGGGGGTCTAGAACATAGAACAGTACAGCACAGTACAGGCCCTTCGGCCCACAGTGTTGTGCCGACCCTTAAACCCTGCCTCCCATATACCCCACTACCTTAAATTCCTCCATATACCTGTCTGGTAGTCTCTTAAATTTCACTAGTGTATCTGCCTCCACCACTGACTCAGGCAGTGCATTCCACGCACCAACCACTCTCAGAGTGAAAAACCCTCCTCTAATATCCCCCTTGAACTTCACACACCTTACCTTAAAGCCACGTCCTCTTGTATGGAGCAGTGGTGCCCTGGGGAAGAGGCACTGGCTGTCCACTCTGTCTATTCCTCTTAATATCTTGTACATCTCTATTATGTCTCCTCTCATCCTCCTTCTCTCCAAAGAGTAAAGCCCTAGCTCCCTTAATCTCTGATCATAGTGCATACTCTCTAAACCAGGCAGCATCCTGGTAAATCTCCTCTGTACCCTTTCCAATGCTTCCACATCCTTCCTATAGTGAGGCGACCAGAACTGGACGCAGTATTCCAAGTGTGGCCTAACCAGAGTTTTATAGAGCTGCATCATTACCTCACGACTCTTACACTCTATCCCTTGACTTATGAAAGCTAACACCTATAAGGTTTCTTAACTACCCTGTCTACCTGTAAGGCAACTTTCAGGCATCTGCGAACATGTGCCCCCAGATCCCTCTGCTCCGCCACACTACCAAGTATCCTGTTATTTACTTTGACTCTGCCTTGGAGTTTGTCCTTCCAAAGTGTACCACCTCACACTTCTCCGGGTTGAACTCCAACTACCACTTCTCAGCCCACTTCTGCATCCCATCAATGTCTTTCTGCAATCTTCAACAATTCTCTACACTATCCACAACACCACCAACCTTTCTGTCATCTGCAAACTTGCCAACCCACCCTTCTACCCCCACATCCAGGTCGTTAATGAAAATCACGAAAAGTAGGGGTCCCAGAACCGATCCCTGTTGGACACTACTAGTCACAACCCTCCAATCTGAATGTACTCCCTCCACCACAACCCTCTGCTTTCTGCAGGCAAGCCAATTCTGAATCTACCTGGCCAAACTTCCCTGGATCCCATGCCTTCTGACCTTCTGAATAAGCCTACCGTGTGAAACCTTGTCAAATGCCTTACTAAAATCCATGTAGATCACATCCACTGCAGTACCCTCATCTATATGCCTGGTCACCTCTTCAAAGTACTCTAACAGGATTGTTAGACACGATCTACCCTTCACAAAGCCATGCTGATTGTCCCTGATCAGACCATGATTCTCTAAATGCCAATAGATTCTATCTCTAAGAATCTTTTCCAACAGCTTTCCCACTACAGATGTAAGGCTCACTGGTCTATAATTATCAGGACTATCCCTACTATATTTTTTTAACAAGGGGACAACATTTGCCTGCCTCCAATCCTTTGGTACCATTCCTGTGGACAACAAGGACATAAAGATCCTAGCCAGAGGCTCAGCAATCTCTTCCCTCGCCTCGTGGAACAGCCTGGTTAATATTCTGTCAGGCCCCAGGGACTTATCCGTCCTAATGTATTTTAACAACTCCAACACCTCCTCTCCCTTAATATCAACATGCTCCAGAAATTCAACCTCACTCATATTGTCCTCACTGTCATCAAGTTTCCTCTCATTGGTGAATACTGAAGAGAAGTATTCATTGAGGACCTTGCTCACTTCTACAGCATCCAGGCACATCTTCCCACTTTTATCTCTAATCGGTCCTACCTTCACTCCTGTCATCCTTTTGTTCTTCACATAATTGAAGAATGCCTTGGGGTTTTCCTTTATCCTACTCACCGAGGCCTTCTCATGCCCCCTTCTTGCTCTCCTCAGCCCCTTCTTAAGCTCCTTTCTTGCTACCCTATATTCCTCAACAGCCCCATCTGATCCTTGCTTCCTAAACCTCATGTATGCTGCCTTCTTCCACCTGACTAGATTTTCCACCTCACTTGTCACCCATGGTTCCTTCACCCTACCATTCTTTATCTTCCTCACCGGGACAAATTTATCCCTAACATTCTGCAAGAGATCCCTAAACATCGACCACATGTCCAAAGTACATTTCCCTGCAAAAACATCATCCCAATTCACACCCGTAAGTTCTAGCCTTATAGCCTCATAATTTGCCCTTCCCCAATTAAAAATTTTCCTGTCCTCTCTGATTCTATCCTTTTCCATGATAATGCTAAAGGCCAGGGAGCAGTGGTCACTGTCCCCCAGATGTTCACCCAGTTTAAATCTAGTCTACATATATGAACAATGCCTGACCACATCAATTCTCAGCAACATAAATTTCCACTATTGAAATATTGGAAGACCAGAGCAATTACCTAATATCCCAGCCACAAAATCTGTTCCCTGACTGTCTTCTTCATCATTCTCCTTTGCAAATGTGAGTGTGCAAACATAGCCACTGAAATTAATTGATGCTGGGACCACATACGTGTGATATCATTAAGGCCATCTATTCAACTTTTATAACTGCCTGACACCACTCTTCTCTTGGTTCTGCTGCCAAAACAATCAACTGTGACTTTTTCCCTCCAGGTGTGAGAATTTTCGAATGCATTCCAGGCTGCCCGCTAATCTTCTGGCTTCAATAAACTTGAGATCATCAAGTATATTGCAACATCCAATTCATTCTCCTTGGATTAAGCAAGCTTTGATTTAAAAATCCTTATTCTTGCAAACACCTTCCTTCTGCCACTCTGATCTGATTATACTGGTTTGAGAACAACTGCTGCATTGTGTGCTGTTCTGTTCACCGTATTTTAGGAAGAACGTGTGAAGGAAAGATTGCCAGAATGATTCCAGCAATGAGAACTGCCACTTTGATCTTGCCCACAGCTTCATTACCATTGCCCAGTTCCCCTTGCCTTTATTGGAGTCCAGACTTCATTTTGTGGAGTTTTTGTGTGTTTGTGTATGTACATGGGGGGGGGGGGGTGTGCAGATGGAGGCATTGTTCAGGATCATTGGTCTTTTGAATGTTGTAGGGGTCAGTGGGCTATTGGCTTAAGTATCATGTGTGTAAAGGTAATTGCTCCACACAAGTGATAGGTAACATGAAGCTAAATACCTGTGGTTTCCTGTGATCCTCGATTACAAGGTTAAGCTGTGGTTGTTTTTCTTAGAACAAAGATGCTGTGGTTGTTCTTAGAACAAAGAAGGTTCAGGGGAGATCAGTACAGATAGGGGTTTTGAGGGAAGCTTTTCTTATTAGCTTTAGCTGTTCCTATCATCAGGAAGGGATATAGATTTGGGATGATGGGTAAAATGTGCCTGTGTGGACAAATCTAAGCAGATTGGTTATGATTAGGAACTCTGCCTAAAAGTGCAGTGAAAAAAGAGTCAGTTAGTGCTTTCATAAAGGGATTGGCTAGGGACTTGAGGGGGAATAAGAAAGACCATCCAGCTCATTGCATTTATTTTGGAAAAATTAAAAGAGTGCCTTAGATTTTTATGAATGATAGAACAATTCTGGCCACAGCTGTAGTAAAGTAAAATGCAGTACTCAGCAAGCTCCTCCAAACAGCAGTGTAACAAAGTACTTGAAAAGCAAGGACCCATCCCCTTCCCAGTCACTCTCTCTTCTCCCCCTCCTGTCAGACAGGAGGTACAAAAGCTTGAGAGCATGTACCTCCAGACTCAAGGACAGCTTCTATCCTGCTATAATCAGACTCTTGAAAAGACCTCTCAAATGCTAAAAGATGACATTTTGATATACTTCAAGATATGCACCTTATTTATCTAAATATGAGAAAGTCTACAGATGCTGGAAATCCAAAGCAAGACACAGGGAATGCTGGAGGAACGCAGCAGGTCAGGCAACGTCCGTGAAAATGAATAGATCGTCGATGTTTTGGGTCAAGACCATTCTTCAGGACTGAGAAGTAAAGGGGAAGGAGGGGAGGGGGAAGGGAAGGAGGCTACCTGGAAGCTGAGAAGCTGAGAAGCCAGGTGGGTGGGAAAGGAAAGGTGCAGGAGAAGATGGAATCTGATAGGAGAGGAGAGGAGACCGTAGGAGAAAGGGAAGAAGAAGGGAAACCTGGTGAAAGTGATAGGCGGGTGAGAAGAAGTAAAAGGTCAGGCTGGGGACTTTCCTTCCCTTTCAGCTATGGTCCACTATCCTCACCTATCAGATTCCTTCCTCTCCAGCCTTTGATGTTTCAACAATCACCTTCTAGCTAGCCTCCCCCCTCCCCCACCTTTTTATTCTGGCATCTTTCCCCTTCTTTCTCAGTCCTGAAGAAGCATATCGACTCGTAATGCTGACTATCTATTCATGCTGCCTGGCCTGCTGAGTTCCTCCAGCACTTTGTGTGTGCTACTTTATTTATCTATCTCACTGCACTTTCTCTGTGACTGTAACACTGCATTCTGCTTTCCTTTATCTTACCTGGGTGTACTTGGAACTTATGGATGCACGTGCTTTCAATGGCACGACGCAAATAAAAGCCTTTCACTGTAGAATGGCACTTGGGATGTCATAAACCGATACCATTTCCAGAAGATCTATTTTACTGATGTTAGGAGAGATAACACTGTAAATAGCAAATATTGGAAAGATCCCCAATGGTCGTTTCTATCTGCCCAAGAGTATGGAAAGAAATGCAGTGGAGCACTTCTTTTACGCTGGCCTGGAATTTCAGGCTGGGTTTGCCGCTCGTGTCTCTGAAGCTCTGGCACTGATGCACTGCTGAAAGGGTATTGTGTGCTGGAATCTGGAGCAACACACAAATCACTGGAGGAACTCAGCAAGTCAAGCAGCACATGGTGTCCAGGTGAAGGGTCCTGACCATCCGTTTCCCTCCATTGATGCCACGTGTCTTGTTGAGTTCCTCCAGTGCTTTATGCTGCTGACTTGGGGTATAGTGTGTGGTGGGATTTGTAGGGAAGAGATAAGAGCTGTTGGCATATTTGACCAATCCAGTGAAATCGTATGGATTAATTCTATAGAGAACCCTGCCTGGTATTTGCAGAATTTGCAACAGATTTGATTACAAATAATTTCCTTACATTTTTTTTACCTGATATCTTCCCTTAGTCTCGGGGTCAATTTTCTGCTGCCAGTTTCTTAGTCAAATGGTGAAAACAGATGATGTGAAGGAAGTGGCCGATGCTGGATGTAGTGACAGTTCAGGTGGATGGGGTTGGTAGAACCCGTTGGCCCCTCCTCCCTCGTGAGCTACTACAGTGGAGCACTTGTCCCCCGCCTGCTGGCTTGATTGAAAACTATATCAATTATTCATTGTATGCAAATGAATATTACTGGCAATTTAAGGGCTCATTATTTCTTTGGTGAAAACTCTTTATAATCACTAGAGCTGTCCTTTCAGAGGTACTATAATGTAGCACAACTACCGGAGAACATATATTTCTCACATCATTGTGTGTTACCAGCTTGTATCAAATCCTCTAACAGTCTTCTGCATGTTGCAAAAAGAGCTATTCAGACATGGGTACATCGCTGGCTCTTTCAATCATCTACCCAACTTGTCCCTCTGTCCTATTTGTTCCTCTGATGTTTAAGTTCATTCCAAACATCAAGTAAGTACCCATCAACACTAAGCCCATGCACCAGCACTTGGTCTGTGGCCTCCATTGTCTTAACCTACGTAGATAACACTGATGTATGGTGGACAGGGCAAGAGGCACAAAAACAAAGAACTATGTGAATTGTACTACCCCAAAATCAAAGACTAGGGTGACTCATCCAATACAGATCTTGCATGTACAGTACCTCAGGATGAGCCACAGGATTTGGGGAAGGCTTTCCAGTAGAAACATGAGATACTGAAGGGTGAGCCGTGACAAGTTGGCATCATAGAGATGGTTCCTGCTGCTTCTCCATCTACCTTATGTTTGAAAGATCAAAAGTGCTGCCCTTCATTAGAAGTTCTGATTCACCCTGATCATCATCACCTCGCACCTCACTATTTACCTGCACTGCAGCTTCCCTGTGGTTTTTACACATTATCCTGCATTGTTATTGCTTTACTTTGCTTTGCCTCAATGCACTGTGAATTAATATGGACAGTATGCAAGGCAAGCGTTTTTGCTCTATCTTGGTACATGTGATGATAATAAACCAATACCAATACCAGTCTCCTGATATTAAACTGAAAGTGAACTAGTCTGCAATCTAGCCTAGAAGCAAGATTGTACTAGATTGTTGAGATCCTTCAGCAATTTGATTGTGTTGCTTTGGATTTCTAGCACCTGCTGACTTTCTTAAGCTTGTGATTTGAAAACTTCCACACTGAATTTCAAATCCACCCCAACACCACTCTCTGTAATTCATTCTGGCCAAGAAAAAAACGCTCTGAGACATCAGCACTATACGGTGGTTCAAATTGCGAAGTTGCCACCTCATTGCTCCAGTAAACCAGGCTCACTCCTGACCTCAGCAGCTACCTATAGGGAGATTTTGCATTCTCCACGTGACTGAGCAGGTTCTCCCAGTTCTTCCCACATTGTAATGACAGGTGGATTGGTAATTAACAATTGGAAATTTCCCCTGGTGTGTAGGGGCATGATGGAAGCTGAGGGCAGATGGGAATGCAAGGAGAATAGGTGAAAATTATTCAGGATAGACTCAATGGGCAAAAATTATCTCCTTCAAAGTCATAAGGAAGTGTAGAAATACCGTGCTCCAATTCAACTGCTACAGCACAAGCAGCTATGCTTTCAGCTGATAATCCCATCCACCTTCTAACACTGCCAAAACAATTTTCTGACCATACTTTCAGTTATCAATGTTGCTATCATTGGACGACACAGTAACGTAGTGGTTAGCGCATTTTACCTGGGTTCAATTCCTGCAGCTGCCATTAGGGAGTTTGTATGTTCTCCCCTTGACCACATGGGTTTCTTCTGAGTGCTCCGGTTTCCTCCAAAAACGTAGTGGCTGGTGAGTTAATTGGTTGTTATAAGTTATCCTGTGATTAGACTAAAATTAATTCAGGGGATTGCCGGGTTGCATGGCTCAAAGGCCCAGAAGGGTCTAGTCTGCCCTGTATCTCAATCAACCAAACCATCACTCAATCAATAAATAAATATTTAGTTATGTGCTCATCTCAAATGTTGTTTGCTAAAGACACCCATTATAGTGCCTGTGTACACACTCCCTCAGTTGTCATCTTCTGGATAGACCACAAAACTATTTATTTCACTTCTTTTACATCTCTTTTCCATCTTGAATGTGTTTCTGGAAATGCTGGAGCCTACGATTTGCAGTTTGGAGATCATTTGGGTGATCCAGTGCTTTGTCATCTCCGAGAGGACTCCGGAAGGCAGCGAGCGTGAGCCTGAAAGCGACAAGGCTTTGGGATGGGGCACGAGCTGATTTTCGACTTGATTTTGCTAAAGCTTCCATTGTTTGCTGATTAAAGCAACAAGGGACATTGAAACATCAATGTGAATGAGGAGGGCAAGTGCCTGAATTTGGGAATTTTGGGGCAGATGTTCTTGTTGTGTTTTGTGTGGGGATGGGGGAGTTTTCAGGGTTGATGATGCTGTTGCCGTTCTTTTTAGTGCAGGGGTGGGGGTGGATTGGCTGCTTTTCTCAAAATGACTCCCTTGGTTTTTCTTTATCTTGTGGCTATCTGGAGACAAAGAATCTTGAGTTGTATGCTGCATACATACTTTGATAACAAATGAACCCTTGAACCTTTGAATGAATCTGTGATGTTAAAAATGCTATATAAATACATAAATTGTTGTATCATTGTTGTATAAATTGTTGAGACATGACGGTTATTAACAGATATGGGGTTAGTGCTGTCCTGATGAAGGATTTTGGCCTGAAATGTCAATTGTTTATTCAGAATCAGAATCAGGTTTATTATCACCGGCATGTGACATCAAATTTGTTAACTTAGCAGCAGCAGTTCAATGCAATACGTAATCTAGCAGAGAGAGAAAAAAAATAATAAATAAAATAAACCATAATAAATAAACAAGTAAATCAATTACATATGTTGAATAGATTTTTCAAAAATGTGCAAAAACAGAAATACTGTATATTAAAAAAAAGTGAGGTAGTGTCCAAAGCTTCAATGTTAATTTAGGATTTAGGGATCGGATGGCAGAGGAGAAGAAGCTGTTCCTGAATTGTTGAGTGTGTGCTTCAGGCTTCTGTATCTCCTACCTGATGGTAACAGTGAGAAAAGGGCATGCCCTGGGTGCTGGAGGTCCTTAATAATGGACAGTGCCTTTCTGAGACACCCCTCCCTAAAGATGTCCTGGGTACTTTGTAGGCTAGTGCCCAAGATGGAGCTGACTAGATTTACAACCTTCTGCAGCTTCTTTCTGTCCTGTGCAGTAGCCTCTCCATACCAGACAGTGATGCAGCCTGTCAGAATGCTCTCCCTGGGTACAACTATAGAAGTTTTTGAGTGTATTTGTTGACATGCTTAATCTCTTCGAACTCCTAATAAAGTATAGCTGCTGTCTTGCCTTCTTTATGACTACATCAGTATGTTGGGACCAGGATAGATTCTTAGAGATCTTGACACCCAGGAACTTGAAGGTGCTCACTCTCTCCACTTCTGATCCCTTTATGAGGAATGGTATGTATTCCTTTGTCTTACCCTTCCCGAAGTCAACAATCAGCTCTTTCGTTTTACTGACGTTGAGTGCCAGGTTGTTGCTGCGACACCACTCCACTAGTTGGCATAGCTTGTTCCTGTACGCCCTCTTGTCTCCATCTGAGATTCTACCAACAATGGTTGTATCGTCAGCATATATGTAGATAGCATTTGAGCTATGCCTAGCCACACAGTCATGTGTATACAGAGAGTAGAGCAGTGGGATAAGCACACACCCCTGAGGTGCATCCTTTCCATAGATGCTGCCTGACCTGCTGAGTTCCTCCAGCATTTTGTGTGCATTAATCTGGAGTTCCAATGTCTGCAGAATCTCTTGTGTTGATGAATCTGCTGCTTGTTTTCGCCATTGACAAAGGAAACTCAGATGCTGAGTGCCTCAGGAATGATGCAGAACTAATGGAAAATTTGCTACTGGCCAAGATCAATTTCATCTCTGTGAGATCAATTTCTATCTACGAGATCATCAGGCATACAATTGCACCAAATTACACAATTGCCAACTTGAAGAAACCTCCCATTAATCTTGAGATTTAAATGTAAGCAGTTTCTGATATTAAAGGATGTACAAAGACTCAGGCAGGACATATTAGCCTACTGTGGGCTTGCTGTGTCAGAGAAACAGACAAGGGTCCATTGATATTAATCGGAAAAGGCATCAGACATGCAAATTGGGAACCATAGCGATCTCAGAACATATTTATCAAACTCATTGAGTAATTATTTTGTCAGAGCAATTCTCAAAATTGAAGAAAGATTTGACTCTTTTTTATGATGATTTTGTGGAACTGAGAAAAGGGGTGCCAAAACTGACTATTAAGAAGAGAGTCTGTACTATTCTGCTTCTTGTCACCAGTCTGCAGAACAAATCAGCACCTTTCCAATGAATGAAAATTTTGAATGTTAAATAGGTAATGTATTGACTCTGTTACAGACCAAGTGCAGGCAGGCTTGACTCAGAGAAAAAAAAACTTCTCCCCCTGTTTGTGGTATCAAGTAAAGTGAGTCACAGTGTCAGAATTCAGATTGAGATAAATAGAAAATTCTTCAATTAGACTGATTAAAACATATGGAATTCCTGATAATGGAAGGCTGTGGAGGCTAGTTTGCTGAATATATTTAAGGAGATGGAAGGATTTGTAATTATCAGAAGCATTAAATGGTATGGGGAGAGAACAAGACAAGACTATTGAGAGCTAAGATCAGCCCTAGTTATATTGAATAGAGAAACGGTCCGAGCAGTCTGAACCTACTCTCATATTTCTGTCTTTCTACAGATGTGTTGTTATACCCTGTGTTGAGAAATTTGTGTAAATACATCAAAGTTATTCCAATCATCACCACTGGATGGAGACAGAGATTTAGATTGAGCGCAGCATTCTTTGTCCTGGTTCTGAACACGGTAAAGGTTAATATACTTACCTGTTAACCCTTTGTGTCCAAAATTTCACATCCTTAACTACTATATCCAGCCTTTAACAAATTGGCTATAAGTTGAAAAGCAAATTTCAATACTTAACACCGATGCAAAATCATAATACATGGTATATGACATAGAAAGTACTACATGTCAGCTTATTAACCGAGATATCTATAAACTGACTATTTCACATTATAACGTAATGAGACATTGCATTACCAACATCATTAACGATATAGAGCTACAATTTGGCGTGTTTAGTGATTGAAAATACTAATCATGTTTAATTGTGTAATCATAAAGAAATTAACTAGTTGCATTAACCATGTTGTCAGATCATAGGAGACCAGTATTTTAGAAGAGTGCGAAAGACAAAGGAAAATGCCTGAGATGGAAGGTGACGAGTGAAGGGAGATTGAGAGTGGGATTGAGAAAAGAGATTGGGGGTAGAGAATAGGTGTTGGGTTGAGCAGGCTGGGACCTTATTCACTGGAGTGTAAGAGAATGAAGGGTGATCTTATGGTGGGGTGTAAAATCATGAGGGTATAGATTAGGTGAATGCACACAATCTTTTCCCAGTGTTATGAAACCACGAACCAGAGGCCACTGGTTTAAGGTGAGAGGGGAGAGATTTAATAGAAGCCTGGCGGTCAGCTTTTTCACCCAGAGGGTTGTCCCTATGTGAAGGGGCTGCCAGTGGAAGTAGTTGGCCAGGTACATGAACAACATTTGTACTAGGCACTTGATCAGCTACAGGGATAGGAAAGGTCAGAGGGATATATGCCAAATGAGGGAAAATTGGACTAGCTTAGATAAGCATCTTGTTTGTCGCTTTGAAAGGCCTGTTTCTGTGCCGTATGGCTCTAACTCCCATATTTTCTACATTAAATATTTATGATTAATATGGCTTGGTTACTGGATATTAAACATGTATCTTTAATGATGCTTTAATTACCTTGATTGATATTGCATGCAGAATGTTTCTGTTCTGCACTGCTGGTTGCTGCTAAGTCTTCAAAGTAAAAAATCTGTGACATTTACAAGAAATATTAATTTATACAATTCTGGGATCATTTGTGTTACAATGCGCAATTCTGACTGATCTACCATCACTCATTCAGTGACTGCATTCTCACCTCTGGGCCAGAAGGTATCGAACACAATTCTCTCAGCAAAGTTGAGGATGCTGAGCAGAGTGATGCTGCATGCTGACGGCTAAAATAGTCATCCTGAGGTGCGATGCTAAATCAAGGTCCTGTCTGTTCTTTCAGACACGTGTGACACTGGTTTGAAATGGAGCAGTGGATGTCCCTCAGTGTCCTGGCCAGCAACAATCCTTCATCTTCCGTCTGGTTGTCTGCCTCTGTGCTGCTTGTGGGAGGCGTGTGCATGATGGCTGCAGTGCTTTCTTCATTAAGCACACTGGAGCAGTATTTGTTGGCAATGAAGTGCATTATTTAAGTGCAAGTTCTTCTGTTCTGCTGCCTCATGTTTAAGTTAAACATTGCCCCATGCAGTGGTAACTCATTCAGCTCCCTTGTGTCGCAATGTAATGTGAGTCAATGTGTTTGCCTGTAAAACTCTCCATCCCCGACATAAGTTGTATTGCTGTTGAAAGGTGGTGGTGGGGGAGGGTGCTGAGGTTAATGAATTCACTCAGAAGCAGAAGAGAAATTAGTGGCAAGAGACATTCTAGGAGGCACTCTGTAGCAGGATGGTGATTGAGGAGAAACTAAGAAGTAATGAGACTACCTACTGAGTGATAGAAGCACACAAGAGATTCTGCAGATACAGGAAATCTTGAGCAACACACAGAAAATGTGAGAGGAACTCAGCAGGTCAGACAGCATCTATGAAGGAAAATAAACAGTTGACATTTTAGACCAAGGCTCTTCACCTGGACTGGAAAGGAAGAAGATAAAAGCCAGAAGAAGAAGTGGGGGGAGGGGTGGTGGGGGAGCAGTAGCAGCTGCCAGGTGATAGGTGAAACCAAGTGAAGAGGAAGGTAAGTGGGTGGGGGATGAAGTAAGAAGCTGAAAGGTGATAGGTGGAAGAGGTAAAGGGTTAAGTAAGAAGGAATCTGATAGGGAAGGACAGTGGACCAAAAATAAAAGGAAGGAGATGGGGAGGGGAAGAAAAGCCCACTAGAATTAGCGGGAACATAAACGGGTTTGGAACAGAGGGGAGTGGTATGAGAAGTTAGAGAAATCAATGTTCATTTCATCAGGTTGAATATGAGGTGTTTCTCCTCCAACCTGAATTTTGCCTCATTGTGGCAGTTGACCCAGATGGAATGTGCTTCTCACATCATTCCCTTTCAACCCCCCCTCTCCCACCCAACCATCTTCCCCCTCGCCTGTACTCACTCCCCTCCCCCTACTTTCTTCTTCTGGCTCCTGCCCCCCCTTCCTTTCTAGTCCTGATGAAGGGTCTTGGCCTGAAACATCGACTGTTTATTTCCTTCCATAGATGCTGCCTGATTTGTTGAGTTCCTCCAGCATTTTGTGTTTGTTACCAACTGAGTAAAATACATTGGCTAGAAATATTAATATGTTAAAAAATCAGAAGATGAAGGCAGGGATGAAAATGAGCCTCAGTAATTAAACTAAAGTAAAACCAAGTTGAAACCAGTAAGGTATAACTAAAATCTTCTAATATGCTTAAACCTTAAGTAAATTTTATCTCAGTGCCAATATGTTCCTTATACATGAAATACCGACCTAATCTTTTTTCTGGTCCATGCAGAGCTAATTAGAAATATCTTTTGAGTGTTTCCAATGCATTGGATAGGACCAGATTTTACATAACTATTGGAGTTTCCTGTTGAAAGCCTTGCTGGTATTCATTATTGGAGAGCGGACCACAAAACCAGAAGAGGAAGTTAAACCACTTGGCTCACAAAGTTGAAAATACTCTGTATCAGAAGGTCACCACACACATGAACATTATTAGAGACAAGATTGATTAATTTTGACCACAAAATCTTTGCAGATGTACTTCAGAGCCTCATTGCAAAAGAGAGTTGGAGTCATGCCTACTTACATGAAAACCATCTTTGGATGCATTTACAATCATATCTATTTTACCCTGCTTTGTCTGTGGAATTCCTTGTGACCTTTGTACATAGAGCCATAGAGTCATAGAGCTCTACAGCTTAGAAACAGGTCCTTTGGGCCAACCTTATTGAATTTTGATTTTGCCTAGTCCTGTTGACCTACACCTGAACCATAGCCCTATCCATGCACTTATCCAAACTTCTCTTAAGTGTAGCAATCACCACGTCTGCTGGCAGTTCTTTCCATACTCACACCACCTTCTGAGTGAAGAAGTTCCTCCTTAGGTTCCCCTTAAATATTTCACCTTTCATCTTTAACCTATGACGTTAGCTCCAGTCTCAACCAAACTAAGTGGAAAAAGCCTGCTTACATTTACCCAATCAATACGGTCATAATTTTGTATACCTCTATCAAATGTCCCCTCCCTCTCCTAACCTATGAAGTCCTAACCAATTCAGTCTTTTCTTTCACTCAGAACCTTAAATCTCAGCAACTTTCTGGTAAATATTGTTTGTGATCATTCAATCTTATTGAAAGGGTTCAATAACCTGTAGATAGGTAGCCAGAGCTGCACACAATAATCCAAATTTAGCTTCACAAATGTCTTAGACAACTTCCACATTACATCTCCCACTGCCTGGTATGGAAACACCAATGCCCTAGAACAGAATAACCTACAACAAAGTGGTGGACTCAGCCCAGTCCATCATAGGAAAAGCTCTCCCCACCATTGAGCACATCTACAAAGAGCACTGCCACAAGAAAGCAGCATCATCAAGGACCCCCACCATCCTGGGCCTGCTCTCTACTCACTGCTATCAACAGGAAGAAGCCTTAGGTCCCATACCTCCAGGGTCAGGAACAGTTATTACCCTTCAGCCATCAGGCTCCTAAACCAGTGTGAATATCTTCACTCTCTATAACACTAAACATTGAACACGACCACTGGACTCACTTTCAATGACTCTCCAATCAATCATGTTCTCAGTTGTGTTTATGTATTTATTTGACTGTTTATCTATTTATTTATTTACCCATTGACCTATTTATTTATTCAGCTATTTTTATTCATCTACCGTGTATATCCAACTCTTTATTATTACTTGTTTTTTTTGTACCTGCGTAATTTGTTAGTCTTTCTTTGTGTGTAGTTTTTCATGAATCTATTTTAATTTATTCTACTGTGAATACCTACAAGAAAATGAATCTCAGGGTAATATTTGGTGACATATATGTACTTTGATAATAAATTTACTTTGAACCTTGAATTTCAAATGGGTTTGTCTTGGATATTGTCTTTTATCCAGCTATATATTTGACTTTAGTTAACAAGACTTTTCATTCTGTTCATGGTGACACTGAACGTAAGAAGTAAAAACATGAATGGACTCATTGGCCTCATTGAGTCTGTTCCACCATTCAAGAAGATCAGGCTGCACTGAACTTGACTTATCTCTGTGTATCTGGTTTTAGGGTATTGGACATCTCTGAGTGATCATTGAGTCATTTGTCTATTTCTCATAGATGTTACAAAGTACCAGACTGGAACCAAAATCCTGGTTGGGAGATACGTGAGTGCAGTGGGAGGGGACAGAACCTTGAGCAATAGAGTGATGATCAGGTGATAACATAGTAGCCAATGACAGCAAATATAGTCATTAGGGTAGGCAGGAACATAGTAAATGGAGAGGAAAGAGCATTTGTTTAAACCATTTATTTCAATGTAGGAGGCTTGATATGTAGAACTTGGGGGGTGGATTTGCTTTGGGAATTGGGATATTATAGCCAGGGCAGGACTGGCAGCTCCAGGATACAAATACTACAGGTGTGAAAGAGGTGGAGGTAAGAGTGGACGGAGAGTTGCCTTCTTGATGAAAGAAGAAATAACAATGGTCCTTTGAGAAGATATTCTGGGGGGAGGGGTTGGGGAGATCTTCCACTGAGGCCATATGGCCTCATAGAAAATAGAAAGGGAATGGCCACTCTGATAGAATTGTATTATACAACCCCAATAGACAGTGGGAATTGGAAGAGCATATGTAGAGAGATTGCTGTTTGTTGTAAAAAAATAGGGTAGTAGTAGTCAGAGATTTGAAGCTTCCCCAATACGGACTGAGTCAGTCAAGATTTGGATGGAGTGGAATTAGTAATATGTGTCCAAGCAAACACTGGATCATTATATAGTGGGACCTATTAGAGTGGGTACAACACTGGATCTTCTCCTGGAGTGTGAGGTAGGGCAAGTGCTGGAAGTATCTGTTGGTGAGCACATTGGGGCCAGTGACCATGATTCTATTAGATTTAAAATAGTTAAAGATAAAGATAGCGCTGGCTCACATGTTAAGGTTCTGAACTGGGGGAGAGTAAATTTTGGAGCCATTAGGTAGGATCTTGTGGTAGTTGACTTGGGTCAGATTGTTTGCAGGGAGTAGAGTATCTCTCAAGTGGAAGGTCTTTAATAGTGTGATGTCAAGAGTTCAGGGCCAGCATGTTCCTTTTAAGATAAAGGGCAAGGATTGCAGGTTTAGGAAACACTGGTTGACAAAAATATTGATGTTCTGGTTAAGAAAAAGAGGAAGACATACACAGTGTAGAAGCATTTGGGAACTGATGAATCTCTTGCTGACAACAAGAATTGTAGGAGTTCACTTAAGGGAGAAGTAAGGAGAGCAAAAAGAGGAAACAGGGATTGGTAGACAAGGTGAAGTAAAATCCAAAGAGATTCTATGGATATTAAGAGTGAAAGAACAACCAGGGGAGAATATGTTCCCTTAAAGATTACCATAGCCATCTGAACAAAAAACCAAAGAATAGTTTTAATAAGTATTTCTCTTTAATTTTTGCCATGGGGAATTTGATGAAAGTTGAGGAAAGGGGAAAAATGAGTGGTGTTGCTTTGAATTTTCTGGAGGTGATTCTGAGGGACAGGATCTACCAACACTTGGACAGATAGGATCTGATTGGGGCAGTCAGCACAGCTTTGTGTGAGGGAAGTCATGTCTGACAAGTCTCTTGGAGTTCTTCAAGGGGTAACCAAGAAACTAGATGACAGTTGGGCAATAGATGTTGTCTATATGGACGTTAGTAAGGTATTTGACAAGGTCTGTCATGGCAGGCTAGTCTGGAAGGTTAAAACATAAAACCATGAAACATAGGAGCAGATTTAAGCCATTTAGTCCATTGAGCCTGCTCCGCCATTCCATGATGGCTGATTTATTATCCCTCTCAACATCATTTTCCTGTCATCCAAATTATTGACACATGATGTGAAAAGAAGCAGCTCCAACACCAACCCCTGAAGAACATCAGTAGTCACCGGCAGCCAAACAGAAACGTCTCCCTTTATTCCCATTGTTTGCCTCTTCCCAGTCAGCTGATCTTCCATCCATGGTAGTATGTTTACAGTAATATCATGGGCTCTTGTTTAGCAGACTCATGTGTGGCACCTTGTCAAACTCCTTCTTAAAATCCAAATAAACAACATCCACAGACTCTCTTTTGCAAACTCCCCAAAAAATTCCAACAGATTTGTGAAGCAAGATTTTCCCTTAAGAAACCCTGCTGACTTCAGCCTACTTCATCATGTGCCTCCAAGTACCCTGAATCCTCATCCTTAATAATGGACTCCAACATCTTATCAACCTCTGAACTCAGGCTAACTGGCCTATCATTTCCTATCTTTTGCCTCACTCCCTTTGTAAAGAGTGGAGTGATAACTGCAATTTTTCTTTGTGGATGCAGAACCATTCCACAATCTTGAAAGATTCTTGAAAGATTACGTCTCCACAATCTCTTCAACTACCTCTTTCAGAGCCCTGGTGTGTAGCCCATCTGATCCAGGTGACTTATCTACCTTGAGACCCTTTAGATTCCCAATCACCTTCTTAGCAATAGCAACTATACTTATTTCTGCCCACTGACATTCTTGAATTTCAGCTGGTGTCTTCCACGGTAAAGACTGTTGCAAAATTCTTATTAAGTTCGTCTGCCATTTCTTTGTTCCCCATTACTACAGTACTGTGCTAAAGTCTTAGGCACATATATAAAGCTGGGATGCCTAGGACTTCTGCATAGCACTTTAATAATTTTATGTATTGCACTGTACTGCTACCGCAAAGAAGCAAATTTCATAACATAATGTGAGTGATGACAAACCTAATTCTGATATGAACTTCCAAGAGTAGGAAGGAGGCAGGGAGAGGGGAATCATGGTTGGGAAAAGGGGAAGGGAGAGTGAGGAAGCAGAGAGCACCAGAGAGATATTCTGTAATGATCAATAAACCAATTACTTGGAATCAAATGACCTTTCCTTGTGTCTTAGGGCTGAGTGTGTCTGGACCTGCGCCACCCTATGCTGCCTGTTCCATACACCTCCCTTAGCGCTACACCCTTGCTATTCCCAGCATCCTTTGCTCCTGCCAGATTTACAAACTTGCTCTCTGCTCTTAGGCACCCAAGCTATATAAATGTGCCTACGACTTCTGCAGAGACCTGTACCTCTCCAGCATCATTTACCAGGATCTGATATCCACTCTCACCTCTCTTTTACTCTTTATACTTCTGAAAAAAAACTTTTTGTATCCTTTTTTATTATTGGCTAGCTTACCTTAATATTTCATCTTTCCTCACCTTATTGCTTTTTTAGTTGCCATCTGCTGGTTTTTAAAAGCTTCTCAGTTCTCTAGGTTCCAACTGTTTTTTGCTATATTGTATGCCTCTCATTTGCTTTTATGCTGTCTTTGACTTCCCTTGTCAGCCAAGGTTGCCTCATCTTCCCTTTAGAATACTCTTTCCTCTTTGGGAAGTATCCTGTGCATACTGACTTGCTCCCAGAAACTCCAGCCTGTTCTGCCATCATCCTTGCTAGTGTCTCCTTCCAATCAAATTTAGCCAGCCTCTCTCTCATGCTTCTGTAGTTCTCTTTACTCCACTGTATTACTGATTCTTAGGATTTTACTTCTCCCACTCAAACCTCAGGGTGAGTTCTATCATATCATGATCACTGCCCTCTAAGGTTTCAATTACCTTAGGTCCTTAATCAAATTAGGTTTGTTAACAGCACCCAATCCAGAAATGCCTTTTTCATTGTGGACTCAAACACAAGCTGCTCTAAAAAACCTTCTCATAGGCATTCTACCAATGTCCTCTTTTGGGATCCAGCACCAACTTGATTTTCCCAATCTATTTGCATAGTAAAATCCCTCCTGGCTCTCATAACATTGTCCTTATTACATGCCTTTTCGATCTCCCATTGTAATTTGTAACCCACATTCTGGCTGATGTTTGGAGGCCTGTATATAACTCTCATCAGGATCTCTTTACCTTTGTAGTTTCTGAACTCTACCCACAAAGATTCTACATCTTCTGATCCTATGTCATCACTTTGATTTCATTTTGTACCAACAGAGCCATCTCATCCTCTCTGTCTATCTACCTGTCCTTTCACTGCAATGTGTATCGTTGAATGTTAATCTCCTAACTATGATCTTCTTTCAGTACGACTCAGTGAAGCCCATAACATCATACCTGCCAATGTCTAAATGCTCTACAAACCATCTACCTTATTCTGTATACTGTGTGCCTTCAAATATAATACCTTCAGTCTATATATGTAGTGGGAACTTACCCCCACTACCTCTGCGGTCTATGACCATCTAAAGCAGGGTTTCCCAACCAGGGGTCCATGGACCCCCTTGGTTGATGGTAAGACTCCATGGCATAAACATGTTGGGAAACACTGGTCTAATCCATGCTGTCCTCTACTGCAAAGATGAGGCTACTCTCAGGTTGGAGGAACAATGCTTCATATTCTGTGTGGGTTTTCTCCAACCTGACAGAAAGAACATCAATTTCTCTAACTTCCAGTGACTTCTCCCCTTTTCCCTTCCCTCTTCTTCCGTTCCCCATTCTGGCTCTCCTCTCACCTCTTCTCTTCTCCTTCCTTGCCTATCACCTTCCTCTGATGTTCTGCTTCTTTTCTTTTAACCTGTGGTCCACTGTCCTCTCCTATCCGATTCCTTCTTCTTCAGCCCTTTACCTTTTCCACCTATCACCTCCCAGCTTCTCACTTTGACACCCTCCTCCACACATCTACCTTCCTCCTCACATGACTTCACCTATCATCTTCTAGCATGTACTCATTCCCCTACCCCTACCTTTTTATTCTGGCTTCTTCACCCTTGCTTTCTAGTCCTGATTGGCCCGACCTGCTGAGTTCCCTCAGCATTTTGTGTGTGCCTTTCTGGATTGCCAGCATCTTGTGTTAATGATTTGGCTCACAGGCTTTATTTAATCAGTGCATTGATTATAGGACCACACACAAAATGCTGGTGGAACGCAGCAGGCCAGGCAGCATCTATAGGAAGAAGTACAGTCGACGTTTCGGGCCGAGACCCTTTGTCAGGACTAACTGAAATAAAAGATAGTAAGAGATTTGGAAGTGGGAGGGGGAGGGGGAGATCCAAAATGATAGGAGAAGACAGGAGGGAGAGGGATAAAGCTAAGAGCTGGGAAGTTGATTGACAAAAGGGATACAAGGCTGGAGAAGAGAGAGGATCATGGGATGGGAGGCCTAGGGAGAAAGAAAGAGGGAGGGGAGCACCAGAGGGAGATGGAGAGCAGGCAAGGAGTGATTGTGAGAGGGGCAGAGAAAGAAAAAAGAAAGAGAAAAAGGGGTGGAATAAATAAATAAAGAAGGGATGGGTTAAGAAGGGGAGGAGGGGTATTAACAGAAGTTAGAGAGATCAATGTTCATGCCATCAGGTTGGAGGCTACCCAGACGGAATATAAGGTGTTGTTCCTCCAACCTGAGTGTGGCTTCATCTTGACAGTAGAGTCATTGATTATAGGAGTTGGGGAGTTACGATGCAGGTACAAAAGACATTGGTGAAGCTGCACTTAGTGTATTATGTACAGTTTTGGTCACCTTGTTATAGGATAGACGTTATTAAACTAATGAGAGTGCAGGGGAAAAATACCAGGAATTTGCTTGGAACGGGGGGGGGGGGCTTGAGTTATAATGAGATGATGTGTAGATTAGGACTTTATTCTCTGGAAAGTAGGAGATTAACTGATGACTGGATAATGCTATATAAGATTATGAGGGGCACTGACAGGGTGTAAGTGTTTTTCCCAGGGAGGGGTTGATAATAACAACAAGGCCTTTGGTTTAAGAACAGAGGTGAGTGATTTGGAAAGGACATCAGGGTCAACAACTTCCTGTAAAGGGTGGTGTGTATTTGGAATGAGTTGGCAGAAATAATGGTTGAGGTAAACACATGAGCAACATTAGAGCAGGATGGGCATGTGGGATTAGCTCACGGGGGAGCACAGTCAGCATAGGCAGATTGGGCCAAACCAATGTCTCGATGCCTCTAGGAACAAAAGACCGGTGAAACTAATAGCAGTAAATCTGGCCACAGTGAGACACATGCAAGTACATCACTAATAATACTATGAGCATTGTGAAATATGCCAACATTCAAAAACAAGTAGTTTGATAAAGGTGGTAATTGGTCAAACACTTATTAAGGGTGGGGGGGGGGTCATTATTCAACTCCTCCATGTGTACAGTAATTTAAAATAATTTTGCAATCTGTTGTTCAAAATTATACTTGTACATTTGCTGCAAACTGCCTTTTGTTGTTTGTGGTTGAAACAATGACATCAGTGATAATTTCAGACTTTAATGATAACAGCACCACACACATTGAAACCAGCTGTGATCTTCGTCATATTTCACCTATCCATGGACTTACTGTATCCCCTCCAAGAGGACCACAAACTTGTCATAGTTTTGAGGCTAGCGAACCTCAGTGACTCAGAGGGCTCTGCTGGCTGGAGTCAGGGCCTTGTGCTTTGTCTCTTGGTAGGGTCACCCATGCCAAACAGGTCAAAATGTAGAGGCCAGACTAAGAATGGTCCACCGCTCCTTTGAACTTGATGTTCACCTCAAGGGCTAACAACTTGTTGGGCTTATTCTGAGCTCTATATCAATAAATAAATAAAACTGCGAGGAAGCCATTGTCACGATGAAGGAAGCCCTAAACACCAAGGCCCAAATCGCTAAGGACAGACAGAGATGGAGGACCTTCATTGTTGTCCTAAATGCCAACAAAATGTGTTACAGGCAGTAAGTAAGTATTATCTAATGTTGCTTTTAAATGTTGCTAATGTGCCTACCTCAACCACCAGCTTATTCACAATACACACCACCCTATTTTGAAGATGCTGACCCACATCTTTCCAGGTATACAGTTGCTCTGTTCCAATGCCTGTCTCACAAGCTATGCTCTTGATTATGGTTGGGTGGTGCTGTAGAGCTGCTTTGCTGTTGTGCTTGCTCACACCATTGCTGCTCCAGACTGTTCAAATAAGTGCTTGTAATGAAAGTCATATTTTACAATGCAATACCTTATTACACCATGCCGTCACAAAGATACCTTAAACTTGAAGTGCTTCATGTCTATACACTTCAGTGGAGACATGTGGTCCTATTATTTCTTGTTTGTGATGAAGTTTATCTCACTTTTCTTTTTATCCCCTGTGGAAGGTTGTTAAAGGTGCAGGTTGTTGATCAACATGTGCAGCACTCCCTCTACTAGGCTACTAGGTAACCCCCAGCTCATAAACTTTTCTTCTGACCAATGCTTTCTAACCCCAGACATGCATCCTACATACCATGCAGCAGTAAGCTGTTGGTAACCTTGTGATCAAGGATCACCAGGAACTAATTCAATAGTATACCCTTCGTCCCACAAGCTTCCACAGCCATAACATTAATCATATTCCTGCATTTGGTCTTCTAATTGGTCTGTAATGTCTACAAGCCAATCAAGCACACTGGAGGAGTAGTATGTGTCACTGTGATCAGGGTAATACAGCTCATATCCTGGTCACTAGAGATCCAATAACTTACACACATTACTGACACCTCAGAGGAAAACACTGCAGAGAAATTTTACCCCTCACATTGAACATTTACAGGTTTAAACTCCTCACTACGTACATATCGCTTATACTCTATGTAAACTTACTCACACTGGATTCTGGTCAGGTCTGGGTACAGTGGTAAGACTAAGTGACTGAACATTGGCAGAGAAAGGCTTCACTGGGTTGACCTTGTTAGATTTAGCATGTAATTATTTGAATTCCACTTATTTCTCAGTTAATTGCATAGTTTAATGTGATTGGGATGCCGTCACAGGACATTTTGTTGGCCCAAGAAGACAGATCCAATCAATCACCAAGTCAACTCTAGAGATGACATGGGGTTGATGGGACTATTGGATCTAACTGAAGTTCTGTAATGTGGTTAACTGAAGGGATGCTGTTGCTTGCTTCTGATTGTTTTAAGTTAGTGTATAGCACTTAACATGGGTACTCCATACATACAAGTAAATCAGTAATTTGACATTGTACTTTATAAATGTTGTTATAGAAACAATAGCATGTGATATGTACTGTAACTTCAGTCATGGACAACAAAAAGGATGTTACCCAAGTAGTTCATTTATAGACATACATATAATGGTAGTGCAGACCCACTTCTGAAGTGAAGTCACCAAATTTCTTCAGCACCATAACTCAACTTATTATTATTTTGTGACTGTGTAACAGCTAAATATTCTCCTCAACATTTTTGCTGTACATAGACATAGAGAAGGCTGTGACTTGCTGATTCAGAATCATACATAGTTCATTTGAAAGCTGATAATAACTTCAGAAGTTGATTTTGTTGTGTATTTAATATATCAGTAAAATGGAGCAATATTGTAAATATATTGTTTGATTAAGAGTTTAAGTAGTTCATTATAGTTATATGTACGAAGTACGTGAATGGCATACTTGATGACGCTACTGCATCATTGGCATGCACATCACTTAAAAGTAAAAACAAACAAGTTATCTCCTGGATACTGTACCTTGTTTTCCTTTCAATTAGTTTTTATGATTTAGAGTTACAAAACATAACAGATTTAACTGCCAAGGTAATAAAAACAATAAAGTGCAGGCAATCATAAGTTAAGCAGGTTGCTTACAGACAACCTTACTTCATCTATAACAGTTAAATCATCTAATTGTGCCATATGTCATATTCTAATAAATATGTGCATAATCCTCTGACCGAGGCCCTTTATACATCATATGGTATAAACAATATATTGAAGATATCTTATTCACCAGTTAATGGACACAACTTCTAACCCTTTAAATCTTCTCTAAGTCAAGTGACTTGGGTTAAATTCCTCATTAGCGTCCTGCACGCCAGTGAATATTGGCCTCAATCTTTCCAACTCTCATCAAGACTACAACATCTAAACCATAGTATATACTCCCAAGTTGTATTGTTTTCATTAATCTCATAAACTTTCAACAATGGAAGGGATTGATTTTCTCTTTCAATTACATATTGCTTAGTTAGTCATTATAAACAGGTTCCAATGTTACTTGCAAAAAGAATGCCTAAAACTGCACTCAATGCTTGAATTTCAATCTAACCAGTGCCTTCCATTATCATCTCCATATCTTCCTTGAGTAGTAAGAATCTTGAATCTCTATATTTTTTTATTTGTAAACTTGTTTTAAAGTGCTTTTAAAGATTTTGCCATTTAGGCCGTATGCCCACTCTTTCTGCCTTTCCCTAAGTTATACTGTTTTATGATTATGGTGTATTGAGAAAAGAAAGTAGTGAGGCTTGGTCACAATAGATTTGCTCAACTGCATAACCAAATGCAGACTGAATCCAACTAAAATATAACTGGATTAAAAATAATGTGGATTATCAAGTTTTTTCCTTGCTAAGAGTTGTCAACAGGAACTGGGAAAGATGTCTCTTACCTTATTCCTTGAAAATGTATTATGCTTAATAAGATATACTAAATAATTAAATATTGCTATTGGAAGACATTGCAAACTGGTTGACTTGTCTTTATATATTTTTTAAATAAACTAGTTACACACTAGACAGTTAAAGCCTTCCACCTGAAACTAAATTGAATGGTGCTCCTTATTTAGGCACAGCTTGCCTGCACTAAGTAGTTTGGACAGTTTCTCCCTAGGTGTGATGGTGAACATTTTCCTGACTATGTAAAAAGAATGTTCACCAGATGTGGTTTATGACCTTAAATCAAATATGTGTAGTTGTATGATTAGTTTATTTTGGTTTGTCTCTTTCATCAGATTTTAATAGTTTACATTCTTTTTTCCAGTTCTTTCCCTGCAATTTCTGGATGTATTGTATGGGTTTACCCTTGAAACACTATTGCTCCTCTTTGACTGTTGGCATAAAGATACATTTTCAATTCTATTACCAATACTGTTTCCATTTTGAAAATATTTTAGAATAAGTTTAGATTTGCTATATATATTATTAGTTTCAAAATAGATATACCGGTACTTACAGTAGGTAAAAGCCCTTGAAGTTTCAAATGCTGGTTGATGTAATGATAAACTTTTATTATTGTTATATCCTCTATTGACTTTTGGGAAATGAAAGGATTTGAGAGATCATTTTAAGAGCATCTCCATCAAGAGTGACTTTTCAAAAATGTTTCATCCTTTCTGCATGAAATTGACTTTAGAAAAGACAGTCAATAAGTGCTCTTGGGTGTTTCTATATAACATAGGTAGTTGTTAAGAAATTATCCATAACTGATTTCATTGATGACACTACAGCCTAGAGAGTACTTCAATGCCTCTACTTCCTATGAAGACTAATGATATTCAGTATCTCCTTAATGACTTACCATTTTTTACAGATGACCATAGAAACCATCCTATGTGGATGCGAACACTTAATGCAGTTTTGCAGATTAAATATGTTTACAGTTGATGTGTGTATCTCACTTGTGCACAACTTCCTGAACAACAATGGCTCTAACCTTAGTGGGGACTTGATTGCCTGCTCCTCGATCCTGGTTTATGCATGGAAGTGAGGTGAGAGTGACAGTGGGATGTAGAGTGATGCTAGCCCTTGAATATACTGTGAAAGCTTTCTGAAGTGGTTAATGTTAGCTGGTGCACAAAGATGTAATAACACATTGCATGTTCCTGAGATTCGGAGGCATTCAATACCATTCTGAAACTCTTACCTAGATCCTAGGCAGCTGTTTCCTCCATTGAAATCAAAGCATGAGGACTTTCTCCTTCAGGTCTAAACTGGAGCAAGCTCTTCCAATGACTTCCCCAGCTTGCTTGCTGGGAATTGCTCTAACATCATGTTTCATTGTGGGATGCAATGAGTGTGGTCTTGAAATCTCTGGAGTATGCCTGCAGAAAGCTCAGGATTTTCCCTTTGTGCGTTTAGGCACTATGTGGGGAATTACCAACAATCTCTTGGGACGTTTTTCAATATTACAGATACCATATAAATGCAATGTGTTGTTAACAATCACACTAGCACCACCATTTGTTAATATTTAAGAACAAGCCCTTGGAAATATCAACTTGTTAGATTTAGTCAAGAGATTCTTGTAGTAAAGTTGATCCTTTAGCTCGAACATGTGGAAGGAACAGTTACTGCCCCTCAACCATCAGGCTCTTGAGCCAAAGGGGATAATTTCACTTGTCTTCAATTGCCCCATCATTGAATGTTCCTGCAACCTACGGACTCACTTTCAAGAACTCTTCATCTCATGTTCTCAATATTTATTACCTATTTATTATTAATATTTTTTCTTTTTGTATTTGCATAATTTGTTGTCTTTTGCACACTGGTTGAATGCCCAAGTTGGTGTGGATTTATTGAGTATGCCCACAAGAAAATGAATCTCAGGGTTGCATATGGTGACATCTATGCACTTTGATAAAGAACTTTGACGGTACTGGAAAATTACCACAGGAGCTGCTGTGCATTGTCAGCCTTTAGCCTGATGCACGCCAACCACAGTGTATGTGTTGCCTGATTCTTATCTGATGTTGGCACCTAGTCAGTTGTTCATTGACTTAATGCATCACCTCTAGCCACTAACATAAGCACCAGCTCAAGAAAGTGTTTAGGATTAAAGACAGTTTCACCTTCTTAAAGGGAAGTTATATTGTGGCTGCCGATGTGGTGACCAGAGGTCAGTGAGATGGCAGATCTAAACTAAAAGAAGGGTAACTGATTTTCCAACACAGCAGTAAGAGTGTTGGCTAGAAGAGTGGGGACAAAGATTAATGTCTTTGATGTACAGTGAATCAAAAGACCTCAAATATAACTGGGTGAAATAACAATGGGAAGGGGTAGGTGTGGAGCCAATGCAGCAAGTACATCCTGGATCAATGATACAAGCAATTACAACATTGTTAAGATTAGCAAATATCATATTCCATAGAAACACACACAAAATGCTGGAGGAACTAGCAGGCCAGGCAGCATCTGTGGAAGTTTCAGGCTATGACCCTTCTTCAGGACTGAGAATGGAGGGGGAAGGCACCAGAAAGGCAGGGAGAGGTGAGTGAAGCTAGCTAGAAGGTGGAAGGTGAAGCTAAGTGGGTGGGAAAGGTCAAGTGCTGGAGAGAAAGGAATCTGATAGGAGAGGAGAGTTGATCATAGGAGAAAGGAAAGGGGGGGAGGGAGCTAGGGAGAGGTGATAGACAGGTGAGAAGAAATAAGAAGTCAGGCTGGTGAACAGAAGAAGAGGGGAGATGAAGGGATTTTTTTTTACCAGGAGAAATCAATATTTATGCCATTAAGTTGAAGGGTACCCAGAATATGAGGTGTAGTACTCCACCCTGAGGGTGGCCTCATCGTGGTCAAGAGAAGGCCATGGACTGACATGTCAGGACAGGAATGGGAATTGGAATTAAAGTGTTTGGCCACCAGGAAGTTCTTGATGAAGTGGACCTCCAACTTACAACGCTTCTCACCAATATAGAGGATGGCACATTGGGAGCACAGGACTCAATAGATAACCCCAGCAGATTTGTAGTTGAAATGTTGCCCCACCGGGAAGGTCTGCTTGGAGGTGAGGGAGGAGGTGTATGGGCAGGTGTGCCACTTAGACCGCTAACATGATTCCCAGGAGGGAATCATGGGGGGAGTGATCTCTGTGGAAAGTGGAGGGGTAGAAGTTGTGGAGGTTGATGTGTTGGATGTGTAGGCTCATGAGGTGGCAGGTAAGGACAAGAGGAACAAGAGGCGGCAGGAAGATGGGGTGAGCACAGATGTTCAGGAAATAGAGGAGATGCAGGTGAGGATGCCATCAATGGCAGAGAAAGTGAAACCCTGTTCTTAGTCCCAAAAATCACATGGTGCTCAGTGCATCATTACCCCCCAATTTATCAGCAAACACTATCAATCGGAGCTGGGAACTAACTTTTGAATGCCCCCAGCACCTTCATATACTTGCCACCCCAAGTCTCACAGCTACATCACACTGCATTTCAACCACATCAATTAAACAATTTTCCAAAATATACAAATTCATCTTCTCGGTGGGATAAAATGGTGTGGAACTAACAATGTAGCAAAATGAAAGTAGCAACTGCTTGTTCCAGCAATAAGGGCCAGTTTGTAGGTGGGGCTCATTGTGGACAATGCTTCTGGAAGAGGCACTACAGGCCTCAGTGGCCACTTTATTAGGTACACCTGCTCGTTAATACAGATATCTAATCAGTCAATCATGTGGCAGTAATGCAACGCATAAAAGCATTCAGATATGGTCAAGAGGTTTAGTTGTTGTTCAGACCAAACATCAGAATTGGGAAAAAATATGTCCTGAGTGTCTTTGACCATGGAATTTTTGTTGGGGCCAGATGGTGTGGTTTGAGTGTCCCAGAAAATGCTGATCTCCTGAGATTTTCACACGCACCATTCACTAGAGTTTACAGAGGATGGTGCGAGAAACAAGATAAAGTCCAGTGAGTAGCAGTTCTGATGAAAGAAGTCAGAGGAGAAAGGCCAGACAGGTTCAGACTGACAGTTACTGAAATAACAACCCGTAACGTAACAACAGTGGTGTGCAGAAGCACATCGCTGAATGCACAACATGTTGAACCTTGAAGTGAACAGGCTACAGCAGCAGAAAACCATGAACATACACTCTGTCTCCACTTTATGAAGCTCAGGAGATACCTAATAAAATGGCTACTGAATGTATAACAGAAATCCCCAGGAAAGGTGGGCTAAAATAGATTCTGAAAGGCTCAAGAGTGCATAAAATTACATTAAATTAGTGAAAGAATAAATTGAAACCTAATTGTTTTTGTTTGCAAATACTGCATTCCTCAAAGTGCATCCACTTATATTCAGTGATAAAACTAAAGGCAGGGCAGAAAAAGTAATTTTACAATGCTACTTGTTTGCACCTTTCTCTAAATCAGGAAGCTGGACTCAGATCCTCCCTGTGTGTTTTAATGACCACAATCCTCTATCAGCATCAGCTTTATCTGGGAATCCCTCAAGTTCCTGACTCCAATAAATTTAAGTAAAAATCAAGGTCAATGTTTGTGGCAGAGACAGTAATTCAAAGAATCTTTCAGACCATGGTGTCTGTTTCAGCTCTGAAGAGTGCTGTTTAAAAGTAAATTTAGCATCAGTGAGAGACCTGTATGCACTATGACTCCACCCAAGTTTTATAAGTATTGTAACTCAGTTTACCAGTATTATTGTTGCTTTTTACAGGACTAAAAACTAATACCCTCATTGACTGTTACAGAGTGACAGATCTTTGCATACCAATACTTTAACCTGGTGTTATACTGTGATACATTTCAACCCATCAACACAGTATCGTAGTGTTTTAATTGGCAGACCTGTATCTACCTGTATGTTACTTGAAAGTTATAAAAGACAGACCTCTGCCCAACTCCTCTCCCCCAGTGTTTTGCAGCCACATACTTGAGCCCCTCTACATTATCCAGGGCTACGTGGTGATGGACCTGTATCCTTTAGTGCTATACCCCAGAATTATGGTCAGGTGGTCGATGACTAAACTGGCTCCCCCACCAGGCTGGCCTGGTGAGGAGGGTGGCTAGACACCCTGCAGGATGAAAAACAAGACCTGTCAAAGGGCGGATGAACCCTCTCATAGGGTCAACGGCCGTCTAGCAAACGCGTGCCGTGAAGCGCGGAAAGGGCAGCCCTTGCATCGAAGCTTGGTCTGGCCATTCACTGCAACAGAACTTCCCCCAGCTGTCTTGGACCCCACTGTGCCGCTGGATCCGGGAGGGGATGTCGAGAGGGTGGGTCTGGACCTGTGTAACCGCCTACTCACCTAAAATCCATTCACGCACACGCTGTTCCTTCCTGAGGAGTGGGGTATAACTGACTGAAAGGAACCATCATCATCCTATGGGATGGATAGCCAAAGAGATGACCCCAGAATTATACAAAACCAGTGTCCAATCATATAAAGACAGACCCATATCCACTCGTACTGTACCCCAATGTACCCACAGTAGTGGACCTATGGCCAACGGTACTGTTACCCAACCTGAATAATTTCCAAATGCAGCAGTTGGCAGTCTCTCCAGTGCCACATCATCACCGTTAACAATCATGGGAAGCAGGCCCCAACATTAAAGTATTTTCTCCATGCAGACATAGTAGACCAGGCTGGAGAGCAGATAGCTTGTGCATGGTTGGGTGTAGGGGTAGAGGAAGAGGCTGCAGCCACATGCTCACACAGGGTTTGGTCACACTCAGCTCCTCTGTCCTGCCCTGATGCTCATTTTCATACCCAAGCCACTGTCAGACACTTTTTTACAATGCAGAACAGATGTTGGTCGTAGCAGTCAGACTAATGCAAGCCAGGTACTGCAGAAGCTGATCAAACTGGCAGGCACACAAGCAACATCCATGTCCTAATAGGAACTGCTTAATTCACATATGAGTGCCATTTTAATATGGGCTTTGTTCCTTGTTTTATTTTGAGTGAGCAATACTGGCTGTAGGTGCACATATTACTCAAGCTCCAATCGTTAGTAAAGAATTGAGTGTTACATATATTGATGCATCACAGATGTGAACGATACTGTTAAAACGACCTCCATGCTGATGTGAATTGTGCCCGGTACCAGGTGGTCCATTTTCTCAATGTACAAGTCATCCACTGTCAATCATGCTCAAACATTCGTAAAATACTTTTTTTGTATGCATTTAATGCATTAAAACAGCGCAATCTTCAGTTGTAATTCAGGATAATCCTCACATTGTGTTTTCCCAAGTCACCACATCACCCTGGTGTAATGACTTGGCTCAGCCAAATAAACAGGGAGATCCAGAGCCAATAAGAGAAAGAAAGAAGTGAAAATTCCTTTCCTTCTCCTCTGGACCAGAGAAAGGGTGGATCACATTGGCCATCTGTTTGATTTAAACATTTATCATCAAGCTATCCAAGTAATCATTCCTACACATTCCTAGCTACAGTAAGCGATTTCAACTAAGTCATGCAGTAAAGCCCCATAGATTTTGATACGATAAAAATATCCTGAAGCTAGTCCTTGAATCTATAAATATTTGAAAATAATAAAGCCAGCACTTTTTTGAATGACTTTTTTGTTTTCCATGGCACACTTGGTTTTGCTGGCAAGTCAATAGCCAGTTACTTTGTTCTTAAAAATTCCTTTATTCCTTTCCTGGTAGAGAGCCCTGGCTGGTTTGCCCCTGCATCCTGTCAAAGATTAGATACAAGTTAAAAATTATATTATCAGCTCATTAACTAGACTTTTTATGCAAGCCAAGAAATAACGTATTGAAAATAAATGCATTTATTAGAGTCTAAAGAAAAAGACAGCAATTCTGTCTACAGTTATTTGGTGTTAATGGCCTTTTCAACAAAAACACTTAATTGTAATTTCTTTTTATGAAAACATAATCATTGATTCATGGGGATAATTAGAGGTGGCAGGAAGAAGATTCGTGGTTGGGTGTGGTTAATATGTTTTGAGAAATTATGGATTTAATTTAGGTGGGATGTTGGGCAAGGTCTTTGAGACTGAGAGGAGTGGAGGGACTGGGACCCTGAGAGAGAGAGGGTTGTGTGAGTAGTGGGCCTCTACCTGTCAGGTTCCTAGTGCCAACAAGCGAATTGTTTGCCAGCTCTCTTTTGTCATGCAAGTACAGGTCTCAGAAGTGTGAAGTCGTTCTTTGTATGAGTACCCGTGTTTAGCATGGACAGTGAACACACACTTTAAAAACTATAGAAATGGTTGTCGATATGCTTTGTTGAAAACCATTGTGTGTGTTTAGCTTCTTCTGTGCTTTAGCACATCAGTCACACAAAGGACCTGAAATGAATTTGCAGATTTTGCAGTCCATGTGGTAAATCTCAGTTTTCAATTGCTTTTTTTGCTCAGAAAACCATGGTGTTATCGATGCACTATCTAAATGTAGTTCTTTCTGTTGGAGTGTGGATGGAGTAATCCTCTGCCTAAAATGTTACAGTATCTGGGACTTTCCAACGGAACAACTGCAACCAGATTGTTCACACTTACCAAAAATTGCCCTAGCAGCAGGAATATTTGATTTATAGCTACTCCTGTATTATCCATGTTGGAAGTCCCCGTTACCATGGTAATTAATGAGCTGTTTTGACAGGTGCAGAACACTCACAGACGCCTTGACTGCACAGTCCTTACTTCAACTGATGCTGCCTCATCTGTGTGGGTGCATGTATGTTCAAATTGAATGCCTGAGTTTCCACTTATCTCTAAAAAAGCTCAATTGTCCTAACAATCTTGCTTTGCAATGCTCTCTTGTGGTGAAATCGTTATGAACATAGATTGTTTTGAGTTTTTTTTAAATGCAGCATCATCTGTTCTGCTTATTCAACTGGCAGTTGGAGCATTTGTTTCACATCTGTGCCCTGCTCAAGCCCTGGCCAAGAAAATAAATGCAAGATCCTTTGACTCATGGGAGACTGCAACTTATGTCTTCAGAGTAAGATGCAACTGCAAAAAAAAAAGATTCTGAAAACATCTGACTGAAAATTTCAAAGTTTTCCCGCTTAGCTGTCAGTCACATATCTTGTGACTTTTTGACGCTGTTTGTTCCTCAGCTTTCTGAAAAGTGATTAGGATGTGGAGCTCACTACCAAAAGGAGCATTTGGGATGAATCGTGCAGTCGCAGATGCTGAATAAGTAGATGACGGAGAGGAGAAGAGCAGCGTACACTGTTAGGGAGAAGAAAAGTTGGGACAGAATGGGAGGAGGCATATCTTGTGTGGAGTACAAGTGCTGACTTGGGCTCATTTTTACATTGTCAGTTTTGTGTCATGTAAAATATGAGACACAGTCCTCTCTGAATTCGTCAAAATGCTCACAAATTGGATTGATGCATCTAAAACTCATGCCCATTTCAATCCACAGCACAAACTCATGAACTTGACCAAAAGGCAGTCTGGAGTGTTGTGAGGGAAGCTCCATGTAGATTCTGATGGGACTACACTCAAATGAATGCTGCTTTCAACCATTTCCCATACACTGATCTAAAGAGGGAGGAACCTCTTAATGGCATAACTTCCATGCCCGAGAGGCAACATCAATACAGAGTGTGGCCCATGGATGAGAGAAATCAGATAGAAGGGAAAGGGAGAGATCTTGTAAGTTTTTTACTCAGAGAGTTGTGGGTGCGTGGAACACCCTGCTGGGGTGATGGTAGAGGCAAACACTTTAGGGGCTTTTAAGAAACTCTTGGATAGGCACATGGATGATATAAAAATGGAGGGTTCTGTTGGAGGCAAAAGTTAGATTGATCTTAGGTTGGGACGATATCTTGGATTGAAGAGCCTGTACTGTGCTGTAATATTCCTTGTTCTATATGCCTAGTCTTAATGAAAACCTCTTGGACATTCTTTTAGTGAGATAAGTATTAGGAGAGTTTTAAAAACAGAAAATGCTGAGGATATACAGCAAAGTGGAAAAGAGTTAACATTTCGGGTTAGAGCTTTAATCGGAACAGAGACATTGAACTGAAATGGTCATTGCCTTGGGAGAAAGCCACTCTACGGGCGAGGAACCAGAAAACTCCTTAAGCAAACCATGAAAAGAAGCTTTTCAGAAAATGGTTACTCCTCCTGGAATGAGAAATCTTGTCAAATTGAATGATACGCAAATAAAACTTGTTCTCAACAAAAATTGTCAATATGAGCCATAGGTTGACAAGTGTTGTAGCATCTGAGAAATTATAATTCCTGAATGCTGTTTTTAAGAATTTTATGACTAAATGACATCACCTTTCATTTTTCTAAACTTGGGTGAGTAAGTGCCTAGTCTGCTTAATTTCTTATCCCGTGATGAATCTTGAAAGGGGATCAGATTGAGATCAGTTCAGAAGCACTGGTTCTTTCCTTTGTATGTTGTTTTCAAGAAGAAAAGAATGGGATTCTTACTTTAAAATACTAAAACAATACATCTTTGTCTTACTGTCTCAGCACAAAATTTATTAAAACCATTATGGAACAGATTGGATTGTTAAGAAGCAGTTACAGCATCATAGATTAGAAGCAGCTTTGCAAATCAGTTTCTTCCGGTAAATGTGATCCAAAATGGGGATTTAATTTAGTTGTCAAATGCGTAAAAGGCAATTTTTCATGGCTTCATGATATAACTTGCACAGGTAATGAGAGTTGGGAACTTCAGCAGGAAGAAGTGAGAATGTGGAAGTCTGGGATAGTTCCTCTCAAGTTGCAATTGTTCATTAAAAAATAATGCTTTTTATTCATTCATTGAGATACTGTGTAGAATAGGCCTTCCCGGCTCTTTGAGCAATGCCACCCAACAATCCCCCGATTTAATTCTAGCCTAATCACAGGACAATTTACAAAGGCCAATTAATCTACCAACCTGTGGGTGTTTGGATCGTGGGAGGAAACCCATGCAGTCATGGGGAGAACGTACAAACTCCTTACAGGCAGTGGTGGGAATTGAACCCGGGTCACCTGCACTGTAGAGCATTGTGCTAACTAACCACTACGCTACTGTGTCGCTGCAATGAAAATCTTATTAACATAACAGTAAGCTGTTGTATGTTGCCTGTAAGTGTTGTTAATGCAAAGAATTGTTTATAGAAGTGGCACAGATTTTAAACACATGAAAACATTGTTCTATTCAATAGACATACAATGTCCATTCTTTGGGAAGTTACTCAATACAATCTGACTTCAGTTGCAGCAATTACCACTTAACACCTTAGCAAGTAGGAAGTGAGGCTCTTTGACTCCCCTACAACTATAATTCACCAGTAGCTTGATAGCTTCATAACTTGCAATGTGTTACTGTGTAAAAGTGGTATGTTTGCATACACAAACATGTTCATCAAACATTCTTATTACTATTCAGGATAAAAGGATATATTCCTCTACTGAACAAAGTGTGCGGTTTAAATACTAGCCTCAAAACCCAAAGGGGATGGCTGGTGAGAAAAAATTCCATTGAAAGAATAGGAAATAAAGGAGTCTCTTTTACCTTCCATGTGCACAGTGACTGCAACTAATGCCTCTATCATTTGAAAGAACATAACTCATTGATTGTGGCATCCTTCACCAATACTGCTGCTTTTCCAATATACGCGCAAAACATGACGGCAACAATATGAGCAAAGTTACCTGCTGTCAAACTCAGTTTAAAAGATCTAAGATAGTCTTCCTCACCATGTACCTCCTCAACACTTTCGAGACACAAGGGACTGCAGATACTGGGATCTTCAGCAACGTATAGTCTGCTGGTGGAACTCAATGAGTCAAGGAAGATTGGTAAATGGATACCGGGAATGGACTTGATGGGACTAATGAGGGGTTTCAGCCCTAAACATCGACAATTTCTTTCCTGTCACCCATGCTGCTTGGCTTGCTGAGCTCCTCGAGCCTATTGTGTATTGTTCCTCAAAGCCTTTCTTCACTTAAGCTTTTCATTGTCCAACATAACTGTTTAATGGTGTAATTATATATCTCTGTTGCTCACTGAGACTAATATGCTGCTTTTTTTTACATCACATTTGTGATCTGAATGTTGTGGACTAAACGATTAGATAGGAATGTGCAAAACATGACACATTTTGGAGGTACTGCATATAAAAAGGTGGCTTGTTTGCTCACTTAGCATTTTTACTTTCATTAGGGTATTTGTTCATTCACGGTATTGACTCACCTCCAATTAAACATTTATTATACCTTATTACAGAATTACCCAGCGTGGAAGTAGACCGCTGGCTCATCGTCCATGCCAACTGCCAATTACCCATTTATATTAATCCTATACTAATCCCACTTTTTTCTTCCTACATTGCCATCAAATTCCTCCAGGTTCCACCAGTCACCCATAATGGGGACACTCTCAGCATCCAATTCATCTACCAATCTATGAGAGGCATAGATAGGGTGGATAGTCAGTACCTGTTTCCCAAGGCACCAATAGCAAACACCAGAGGGCATATGTACAAAATTAAGGGAGGGAAGTTTATGGGAGACATCAGGGTTAAGTTTTTTACACAGAGGGTTGTGAGTGCCTGGAATGACTTGCCTGGGATGGTGGTGGAGGCTAAAACATTAGGGGTATTTAAGTGCCTCTTGGACAGGCACATGGATGAAAGAAAAATGGAGGGTTATGGGGTAGTGTGGGTTTAGTACTTTTTTTTAAGATTATATGGGTCGGCACAACATGGAGGGCTGAAGGGCCTGTACTGTGCTGTAGTGTTCTATGGTTCTATGGTTCAAACCACAGACTTTTCCATTCCTGTGGAGGAATCCCATATAGGCACAGGGAGACCATACCCAAAGTCAGGACTGAACCTGGATCAATGCAGATCTAGTTGTGCAACTGCGCCCTCTTGCTTATACTAGGAAATAGTTTTAAGTACCAAATAAGATGCTGGAATTTTAAAATCTGCTAAATATTAATAAATACTAGTTGCACTTTATAGTGCCTTAAATTAAATAAAACAAGGTTTGCAACAAAGGTGAAAATGCAAGAAGTAGACTTTAGAACAGGCCATACTTTGACCAGCACACATCAGATACTGGAGAAACTCAATGTTACTCTGGACCTCCTGCATTTTGTATCTGTTGCTCTGGATTTTCAGCATCTTAGGAATCTCTTGTGTTTCAAACTTTGACTGAAAAATTTGGTCAAATGTTTTAAAACAAAGTCATAAAGGAAGTGAGGAGCTTTAGGAATAGAATTCCAGAGCATAATGCTATGAGGTTGATAGTTTGACATTCAGTGGCAGGGAGGCATAACAGTGCAGGGTTGCAGGAATGCAGGGATCTTGAAAGGTTATAGATAGTGAGGGCATGGAAGGATTTAAATAATATTAAAGCCGGACTAAACCAATGTATGTCCATAAGCATAGGGGTGAACAAGATATTGTGGGCTAGCAGACATAGTTAAATATGGATGAGTCAAGTTTTGGGATATGGTGCAAATTGGGAATACATTGGAATAGTTAGTTCTGTAGTGAACAAATGCAAAGAGGAAAGATTTTGGCAGGGATTAATCTGAGGTGGGGCAGAGAAGCAGTATCTCAAAATGTATATAATTTGTTGAAGTAATTCAACATTTGAATATTCTAAATATTGATTTGTTTATTTTTATTCATTCATGTTGATTCATCTAACAAGCCAAACCCAATTCTGTAAATATTGACAACGACACTACAGTATTAGGCTTTAAGAAATCATTTGTATATAATTCCAAATTCCCAAACATAATGTGACAATGAAAGTACGGGTTATAATCTGGTAGAGTAATTTATTTTAAAGGCCACTGTCAAGATACCAATTCTGTAATACGTTCTCAATGACTAAGCGAAGGAGTTGACCTATGAATATTAAACAGTCTGACGATGTTATGGTTAAAGGTATTATTGACAGGTCAGGAGGGCAGAATCCTGTTGATTACCCTGCACGCAACTCACTGCAGGTTGACTACTAAGATCTTTATGCCCTCTTTAATCATAGGCATAAAACATGCTAAGAGGCTGCCAGCGTAAGTTTTCATAACAGTGCATGCCAGAAATAGATCACATTTTAAGAAGGAATTCTTAAAATGAGTAATAATCTTATGGTTTGTACACTTTGATCTTCATAGTGGTGATAGGTTTTCAACCTCTTCATTTAGACCTAATCTATTTTAGAGACTGAGTTAGAAAAGCTAATTAAATGGCTGGAAGTCCTTAAGGATCACAAACTATATTTTTCTACATTGATACACTGAAAACTTATTGGAAAGTATATTTATTTCATCCTTGTTGATCCTTGCAACATAGGTTGATTAGTGGAGACAGGACATTGAAGTCTGTATGGCATGAGTAAAATGTCAAGAGGAGAAATAAATGCAACTAATTAGCACAAACCTAGTTGTATTTTCAGTATTCAATCAAGGTCAAACTGTGCTCAAAAGCTTTATTTTATCTCTGCAGGGAAGAAATGTATGTTGTGTTACTTGTGGACCATCATATGTATCACTGATGTCAGGAAAAATTTAGACTTGATACAATTAACTGCCAGGCAATTTCATGATGTTCCCATGTTTACCTACAGGTTATCCTCAGTTCATTTATCCATGGTTAAGCTGCTTTTCCATGTTATTTGTTTGTAGCCTTGCATGGTCTAGATTGTTACTTCTGTGGCCACCTAGTCAGTCTGTAAGACATCTCATTCATCTAATACACATGAACTATGTACTTTATCTTAGAAGTCTTTCAACACTTACCGAGGGGTCTGCAGTGGAAAGGATAAACAGCTTCAAGCTCCTGGGTGTTAACATCTCTGAAGATCTATCCTGGGTTCAACTTATCGATGCACTTACAACGAAGGCAAACCAGTGTCTATATTTCATTCAGAGCTTGAGGAGATTTGGTATGTCACCAGAGATTCTAGCACATTTCTACAGATGTATGTGGAGAACATTCTAACTGACTGCATCGCCATCTGGTATTGCGGGGGCCAATGCACAAGATTGGAAAAAGGTGCAGAGGGTTGTAAACTCAGCCAGTTACATCATGGGCACAAGTCACCTTACCGTCAAGGAAACCTTCAAAAGTTGATGTCTCAAAACGGCAGCACCTATTATTAAGGACCACCACCACCCAAGATGTACCCTCTTTTCATTGCTACCATCAGAAAGGAAGAAGAGGAGCCTGAAGACACGCACTCAACATTTTAGGAAGAGGTTACAGCTTCTTCCCCCTCTCCATCAGATTTTTTTAATGGTCCATGAACCTATGAACTCTACCTCACTGTTTTGCTCACATTTTGCACCGCTTAATTATTGTTATATATTTTTTACTTTAACTTCCAGTAATTTTTTATGCATTGCACTGTACTGCTGCCACAAAACAACTATTTTCACAATATATATCAGAGATAATAAACCTGATTCTGATTCAGCCAGGTAGAAGAGACAACCTATGGAGAATATATCCACTGCTTATGAAATGCAGCTCTGATAATTTTGATCAAGATTAAGATACGATTATTTTTCCTATGAAAAGTAGAAATACAAACTGTTTGCTAACAATTAATGGTAAAACATTAACACCATAAATATACGATAAAAATTGGAAGTTTAATTTAATTTTTAAAGTCTGTAGTAAATACTGGTAGAGAAATTAAAAATTTGTACCATTAATTTTGAAACATGTTTGTAGTGGGCACTGCTAATGAAGTAATAATATGCAAATTGTAAGGATAAATGAGTTTTTTTAAAACTATCAGCAGTATTCTCAGTTTTAATGCAGAAGATGGCGCGTTTTAGAAACTGTCATCATTATACTATATGGATCTCACCTGTCCAATGGAAAACAATGTACTGAGGAAATCCACACAGAAAAAAATTGCACCTAGTCAGAATTTATTTTGTAATACAGTAGAATAGTGTAGTAAAAAATAGTGTAGTGTGTAAAAAACATAAAAATCCTCACAGATGCTGCAAAAATTTGTTCACCCTGAGGTCTAGGTGTCATTCAGAATCTCCAAGTTGTGAGGACTATTGTGCAAAATACGGCCTACCCAGTTTACAGAAGACCTGACTTACAGAAATCCAAGTTTACATAAATTCTGTCATAAAATTTTAAAGAAATTTTCACAACAGTAATAACATTTATGATAGTATTAAAAGTTATGAAGTATTTAGTGGTATTTATGAATGACTGGATACTACATATTACATTGGTTTAATTATGAGTGACTATTCAATGGAATGAAAATATTATAGAAGGTGTACGTCGAGTGATAAAGTATGGGTGTCTAGAGGTAACAAATGTTTCTGACTCAGGGAAAAACAGCTTACAGATAGTAGACAGAAATAGAACCCTTATGTAACCTAAAGTCTGCCTGTTTATTGATGTATTTCCATGTTACCCGATGGCTGCAGTACACATCAAATGGATATATTCAAGATCCAGTGCTTTATTTATTCAACTGTGTTGTCATACTGTGCTGCTTACTACACTGAGCCAAAAAAGAACTGAAGAAATGACACAACTGAAATTCCTCTACTAACAGCTGCCTCCTTCAGCAACATTAAAGGCATCAATGGGATTGCTAATCGGTCTAAAATTAAAACACGGCTCAAAAGTAAACACAATACACTTGACCAGAGGGATTAAGTTATAGGTTTTTAAATTGGCAATCAGGTCCTGCCAATGACCAGCTTCTCCCAACCCCCCAACCCCCCGCAACTAGGGTGAGCTAGAAGTGTGATGCAGAGTGCACAATTATAAGAAGGAACAACCTTTACCTGATATTTCATGAAAATGGAGAATGGTACTTGCAGGGACAGTAAAGATACTTTTTCTCTGAAGTAGAGTGCAGAACAAAAATGATTAGCAAACTTTAGATGAAGTAAGTGATGACAACCATCCTATCAAATGTTCTGACTGTGGACCACTTTTTCTTGAATGAAAGAAACAAGCATTACCTTCCCCAATCAAAAACAGATGCAGTATTCTTCATGCAGTGTTTGTTCATTTCCATTTTGCTGATAAATAGTTGCCAAATAGCATTTGATTCTCAACTTCACCAGTACTGATCTAATAGCACAATGATATTTCCTTGGAAAGCAAAAAGCTGCAGATGTTAAAGATATGAATAATAAAGACAGAAAATGTTGGAAATACCAGCAGGTATCATTTCAGGGTGACAACCTTTCTTCAACTTTTGTTCTAGTTTTAGTATTTTTTGACAGCAGACCTTCCAAGTTTGATCAGCAGTTAAAGAACAATAACATATTTCAAATGCTTCACGTAAGTGACTATATTTCAAGTAGTCAAATACTAGACGTCTGCCTAGTAAATACAGATGCAAGTACTCATTTAAGATCTTGCTCAACTCTTTCAGGTCCTTTTGGACCATTTTTTTCCCCTTGCAAGCTTTTTGACTTTTGCTCTTAATATATGTATCAATGGAAGCTCTTGGGATTCTCCTTCACCTCTAATGCCAGATCAACCTCATGCATTCTTTTAGTTCTCTTGATTTCCCTCTTAAGTGTTCCTTTGCATTTCTTAAACTCCTCAAGTATCTCATTTGTTTCTTTCTGCCTATACTTGCTATGCACCCTCAAAAGAAAGTACCCTAAAGCTGTCAGCCTTGCCTTTTATTCTAACAGGAACATAAAAACTTTGTACACTCAGACCTTGCATTGTGTGGATTTGATACAATGTGGTTAATCGATTCTTTATTGAAATCTTAAAAAATAACAAAAAAATTCATTCTAAACAACACTTAAAACTTCTCGAGTGGCAGCCATTACAGTAAACATTCAATCAGCCAATAAGAGCACTTGACATACGCTCTGAGCCACTCACAGCCAATCACGTATTTGTTCAACCTCTGCCTTTCCCGTGTGTGTAAACGTTCTTACTCACTCGCCAATTTATTCCATTTTTCCACCCATAATGTCTTGAAAACGGCCTGAAACTTCCGGTGAAGGTGGTACATCTAAGATTACTCGGGAAAGCATTAGCATCGGTGTGAAACTGAAAGTGATATGGCATTTGGAAGCTTGTGAGTGTCAGGTTAATGTTGGTGCCTCTTTGAAATTTGCAATGTTCATCAACAGTGACTCTGACTGGGAGCGGAGCTATAAGACAAAGAGAGGTGTTCTCGACATGATTTCCTACTACTGAGAACTGCTTCTGGAGTGGAAACTTTAGAAAAGGCGGTCAAATCTCGACGCCTGCTTGAAGAAGTAGCCACAGTTAGAGGAGGACTCTCAGTCTGGTCCCTCCTCTGAGATGTAACCAGTGCCCGCTTCCCTCCACTGATATACAGGTTAGGCTGACCTGCGTGTTGGGTACTCCACAACTTACTGTGTGTACTTAAAATAACATCTCGGGTTTGATTTTTTTTAATTATCAGGCACCCATGTCCATTTGCATAATGTTATTCTGTGTTCCACCTCTGAGGAATGCATCCTCAGTGTAAGGTAGGATCTGAGGGAACTCTCAAGACTTCACCTTTTAAAGGGTATCCACACCTTTCTGATGCCATTAAAATTTTGGTCAAGATGACATCCTGCTGCACTGTCCATTAAGGTTGTGGCTTCGACTTTTTTGTTCTTTTAGGTTCATAGGGATGGTTTTGAGGTAGCACAGGGAGTTAGAGAACAGGTTATGGTTTATGGGCAGAGATGATGGGACTTAGGAGTCAGGGGCATTAAATGAAGAGAGGGGCAAGAGCTAGTGCTAAGACCTAGACCAGTGATCCCTGGTCAATGGCAGGCCCTATGGTCAAGGGCTGGTGACCCCCTAACTTGCCGAGTCCTGGGTTCAGAGGGCTGTGCAGGCTGGGGGCACGAGGACTAGTGGTGAGTCAGCCAGTTGGAGACCTGGTGGCATGTCCAGAAGTTAGAGGACTGATGCACCATCAATAACTCTCTCTGAGACGTAAAGGCGAGATATCGGCTTTTATAGACTGGAAGAAGGAACAAGCAGTGGTTGACCACCATACTACATCCTGGAGACTGAGGGCTGGGCTCAGACCTCAATCGCCTTTATACAGGGGTCTGTGGGAGGAGCCACAGGAGCAGTCAGCAGGGGGCGTGTCCAGACAGGTATATGTAGTTCACCACAAGGACAGAAGTCTGAAAGCTGGAAGGCCTGATGTCTGTGAGGCTACTAGCCTGGGCTGAGTACTGTAGGTTGGAGGTCTGTTGTTGGCCGGTCCTGGGGTTGGAGGCCTGTCTGTGAGTGTGAGTGGTGGGAAGATGGAAAGAGGCTTGTTTTGCTGTTGTTGTTTTTGTTTTGTGTTGTTGTTGTTGCTCGTGTCATCTGCTGAACATTGTGGGCATGCTACGTTGCTGCTGGAATGTCGGGCAACCCCTGCCATTTACCCCCAGCATATCCTTAGATTGTGTTAGTTGTTGATTGTTGGTTGATTATGTTGGTTGTTAATGCAAAGGACACATTTCACTCTATGTTTCAATGTACATGTGATTAAATGAATTGAACTCAATCTGAAATCTGAAACTGTCCTTTCTTCAATTTCGAATCGCAACTTGAGTATCCTTCTCCATTGTTATCTTGAAGCTAATGGAATTATGACAGTGTGTTCACCTACACACACTTCTTCACCTGCTCTGTCTCATTCCCTAATAACAAATCTAGTATTGCACTCTCTCTAGTTGGGACCTCTATACCTCATATATTGATTAAGGAAACTTCCCTGAACACACTTGACAAACAATAACCCATCCAGTCCTTTTACAGCATGGGGATCTCAGTCAATATGTGGAAAATTAAAATCACTTTATTTATTTATTAGTTTTGCAACTCTCTGCCTCGCTCTACAAATTTGCTCCTGTAAATCTCGACTACTATTGTGTAGTCTATAATAACACGGTCATCCCTTTCTTATTCCTCAGTTCCATCTATTTAATCTCAGTAGATGAGCTCTCCAGTCTGTCCTGACTGAGCACAGCTGTAAAATTTTCCCCGAAGACTAATGCCACTCCTTTGATATCTCCCTCCCTATCATGCCTGAAACAATGTAGCCCTGGAACATTTTGCTGCCAGTCCTGCTCCTCCTGCAACCAAGTCTCACTAATGTCTGCAGCCTCATAATTCCACGTGCTGATCTATGCTCTAAGCTCATCTGCCTTACCTACAATACCTTGCATTGAAATAGATGGAACTCAGAGCCCCACATGCTCTATCTTTCACTTCTTGTTTTGTATGTCACTTGTTTTCCTAGTGTAATTTGATATCAATAAAATTGATAACAATAACTCAAGAAGATGCAGTGCAATCATCAAGAATTTATCTCTGTTAAATTTATCTAAAACACTGAAATCATATAGCATATGGTTTTTGAAAGATGTATCCTGGTATTTAACTTTTTCTCCAACTCCATGTATGTAAAAGTTTAAAATATTAGAAATAATGGGAATATTTAGTAAAGCTATGGCTATGAAAGTCTCTGCCTCATAATGAGAGACAAATTAAATATGCATATAAATTTGATGTACAGTATCTTTGACACAAATGATTGTCAAGCATGAAGTGGCGAATAATTCTAATAAAATCAGATTTAAGACTACTTATTGGATGAAATGATATATTCCTTTGAAATTGTCAAAATATTATTACTTATTCCAAATCAAATGTGTATATATCTTCAGCTATGAGTAATATTCTTTGATCAATTTCATTTGAATTTTTTTCATGAATTTAAATGAAAAATTAAGCCATTGAGCTGATAAATCACATTTTCAGAATCCATCAACTTTGAGCAGATTTACCTCTTTCTTTATTTGTCACAAGATGACACATACAATTATAAAGAATGATTTTAGATTAAATTGAAACTTTGTCCACCACTATACTTAAGTAGACTTTAAGCCCTTCCATGGTTCTGTGAGGGATGCATGGTCTTTCACTTGGTGTATGAGCAATCAAAGAATTATCATTGTGAGGCATCTTATAATGTGTGTAACAAAGCATTTCAAATGTCCTTTTAACTAAGTGTCCAAAATGTCCACCTGTATAAGAGACAGAGAACTGTTCACATAGAGGAGGCTGCATGATGGAATATCCCTCTACTTCCCTCTCATTATACGAAAAATAATATACTCTGATGTGAATAGTGAAATATAAAAGCAAATTTTTATGCTGGCTGTCTTTCAAATTCAGGTTTTAATTCAAGACTTAACATAATGGCACTGCTTTGATTAGGCTGCTGCAAATGAAGTTGAAATTTGCTATTAGAATATGAATTGATTAGAGCCTAAGAACTGAACTGATAACAGTTCCAGCTCAGCTACTGCACAGCCTGTATACCATTTAATGTCCTTCTCACACCAATGTAGCCTAGTTTAATTTTCAACCACGTCATAGAGAAGAAATACTCTTTTTAAAAACAAAATTTCAGAATTTCAGATGTGGTTGCTGATGCTTTTGTTTAGTTCTCAGATGGGAACACTGCTGAAAGGCTAGGATGTAATTCACATCCCTATTTGTCACAAGAAGGTGCTGATGGCATGCTTTCTACTTGTGCCATAGTTATTATACTACTAAGTCCTTTAAGTCCTAAGTCAGTTAACAGCCAGCCACTGTGGTTGTCTAATGGAGTCTAATATAGCCAGGCTTTGTCAGCCGCTTCCCTTTCCTATGAGATTAGTGACCAGTTAAGTTTTTACTACAATTTAGTTGCGTCACGTTCACTTATACCGAAAGCAGCTTTTTGTCCGTGAGTCCAAAACTGAAATGGTGGATTTTGAAAAATATCCTCTGGACTGTGAATCCAGTTTTTTGGATTATTGACATCAGTAATATATCTCTAGGATCACTGTGCTTTTTGAAAGTCATGTATGAAACTTTCTGCAACAAATACTTATCTTTTACATAACTGCAAGTTTGTACTTTCACCATTTTGCAAATGGTGCAAATATGTCTGGTGCACATTATTCCCTTTTTGAATTCTTGAATGATCAGATTTTTGTATTCTGCTATAGCAAAACTTTCGATCAGGTTGTGATCAAAACTTTACAATGGCTAGCAACATATTAAAATATCATAGATTTCTTGAATATGCCCACTTGGCTCTTTTTTAAAGAGGTTGATTTACTTTGACACAAAATACAAAAGGAGATTTTCATTTGAAACAATCCACCAGGTGGGAGTGTGACAAGTGAAGATTATCTTGTGCTAGAACTCAACCTAAGTAAAGGACCATTGGCAGCTCATCTGCATTGCTGAAGTAAAAGGAAATGGAAACTGAGTGGGTCGTACAATATATATTTTTCACTCCTGTCCAATTCCAGTTTCACCCCTGCCATGTTACCCACCACTAGACACATACTAACTGGCCTTTTTCCCACTGTCTCTGGGACATCTGTTCAACTGCAATTAAATACCATTGAACTGTTCTTGAACTGTACTTTTACATCTTTGCCTATCATTTATTTGGAAAACGTGCTGAAAGAGCTCACATGATTTTTCAACCATATTTTATGCCTGCCAAGTTAAAATGAATTAATCTGAATCTTTAAGATTTAGTAACAAGATGAAAATTTAGACTAAACTTCTGGATGAAATCTTTCTCATTTGATCCGTTCTGTGGAACAACATTGCTTATGACTTCTGTAATCTGAAAGTTATTATCAGGAATATTGTAACTATCAATAAATTAAGAACTATTGGTCTGAAATCAAAAGAATTCTGTCATGTAGCATGCAGAAAGCCAGCTTGCTCCTCACTTGCTTGACATTGCCACACTTAAAGACCAAGGCTAAAAACTTAAAATTATATCCATGCCACTAGTTTTGACTGACAGAAATTGCTTAGCATATTCATATGGTTAAAAATTACATCTAATTGAAAGAGGATCTAATTATCACAAATTAAGGGAAAGGAAATCACAAATGATCACAAATGACAAGGAAAGAAAGTCAAAGAAAGGATTTGGATGTGATCGTTTGTGAAAGGGCAAAACCCCCCACGTAGCCTTGAAGTTAAAACAATAACATGGCTCATGATCCTTTTGATATTTACCATGTTGAATATGTGAGCTGTTGAAATGAACTGACAGAATGACATCTAAACAGGAATGCATATGGCATAAAACAAGAAACGTGTGCAGTTTGACTCTTACCTTGATCACCTCTGGTGTTTGTTGAACTGATAGGTATGAGCTTGTGTCTTTAGCTGCGAGTGGCTGTGTTGAGTGTTGAGAGTGCTTTTTGCAAGATTCTGAAGCTTGTGATAATGTATCTTGGAGTATCTGCATTACTTCTTTTTCTCTTGCCAAAGTACCTTTATTACTCCCACGATCTACCAGCTCCTGAGCGAAACCTTCTATACTTTCCAGGATACGCAAAAGCAGGGCAGCATCATCTGCTTCACTTTTATTATTTGTATTTACATTGGTTCCTTTAGTGGGAGAAGGTAATAGTGCAGTGTCGTTCTGTGACTCTTCTCTGTGTTTATTTCCAGACTCAGTGATCAAAAAATTGAATTGTTCTGATTGCTGACTATAATCTTTCAAGTCAATGTTATTGTTCTCAGAAGAATCACATTTCTGCCTGGCTTCTATTGTTTGAGAAAATGATTCCAAATCCATCAGTAACTTTTCAATATCTTCTTGTTGGATTAACTTATCATTTTCTGTTTTAGCTTTGGAGGGTTCAATAACTTCAGGGGTTCGATTGACCTTATTGGAACACTTGGGAAAGTCAGAGGCTGCGCGGACACAGGATTTACTTTCTCCCATATTATCTCTAACTGCAAACCCTGTATCTCCTGGTCGTCTACAAGCATCTGCAGGAGAGACCTGCTGTTGAGGCTCAAGACTTCTGGACACTCCGATATTGAAACAGTCTTTCCCTCTTGATTCTTGGACCAATACTTTGACAACATCGGAATCCTCCTGAATATAAAGAGGTTCCATGGACATCTTAGGAACATTGCCACTGTTTCTGGGCAGAAACGAATCTTGAGCGGAACAGCTATCAGTGTGATTTAGTGGAATTATGTGAGGTAGAACATGAGTTTGATTTACAGCAGTTGAGTTTTTTTGCTGGGTACCATTGTTTTGAAGATTACCATTAGATGAAGGCCTATAGACATTTTCAATAGGTTTCATGTTACAATTGGTGGCTCCATGTACTACTGGAGAAGGAGGTAGATTGGTAGATAGGGATGAAGACTGGACAACATCCTCATATCGGGGTGGTTGATCATTCCCAAATGGAAGGTATGGTATTTGCTGCAAACTATTCAGGCTGTTAACCAACTCAGCAAAATCATGCTGATTATCTCGTCCAGATAACCCATGTTCAAGTTCAAAAGGCAACTTCTTCAGGTAGCTAGAAAGTCTTGCCATTACATCTCTGTAGATTAGGTCTGGATTGTTGCAGGCATTACTGTTATCATTGTTAAGGGACTTGCTCTTAATGCATTGCTTAATAATCTCTGTGCATTTTTTCAGGTCTTCAGAGCACTTCAGCAGAATATCCAGGCAAACCCTTATATCCTCTCCTGAGTCAGAACTGTCCGGTTTGTGTCTTTCTAAAATCTTAGCAATTAAGTTATTTTCTGAGAGATTTTGGAAGTACAACTGTGTGGCGTTGCTGATATTTTGTTTGTGCAATGTATTAAAATTTGCCTCTTTTTCCTCAATAGTTGTTTTCTGTGCAAAACTAAAAGGAGGGCAATTCTCATTGCTGCCAATATGGTTGTAAGTTACATCAAAGTCTGTAGATTTTCTGCTGGCCATATCTGGTTTTACTTTCCTTCCTTTCCTGAAGGTCACATGACTTGTGGGACATTTCACCTTTTCAAATGCAAACTCTTTGATTTTTCCACTTGCCAGATTTATGGTATCACCAGTGATGTCTTTGAGACTCGATAAACACTGCGTGGCCATTCCCTTTTTGGCCCTGCTAGTTCCAGGCAGGAGCTGATGACTATCCACTGTGGCTTCGGCAGGAGTGGCCATGCTTTCAGCACTTGAAAACTTGTGAGTCAGGTCCTGAGCTCCTGCAAATCGTAGGCTAGATGAAGGCTGGACTGTAGGAGTCAACAGCTCTGAACAGGTGGCATGATGGACCACATTGCAGTTGATTCCAGCAGCATTCAGAAAGGCTTGACAGGAGCCATTACAGTAGTGTACAGTATGCTGGAGACGTTGATCTATTATGATACTGTTATAACAGTTCACAGTGCTAACAACGAGCTTGTACGTTGCTGCCATCGCACAGAATAACTGGGGGAAATTTTCCTCCAACTGCTTATCACAATATGACTAATAATTTCTGGCTGCGGTTCTGCTGAAACATTAAATTGATGGCACTGAGGCTTCTAGCTGTGTCATTCTCAGTCAGTACCTGAATATCCTTTTGAAGTCTTTTTTGGGATCAAATCAGGTTGTAACTGCAGACGCAGGTTCTAAGTGGTTGGCTCTTACAAAGCTTTTGAGGCTTGCAATGATAATGAGCAGTCAAATTGCAGCTGCTATTACCAAGTCAGTCAAAGCGACAATAGTCAGACGATCTCGTCATCTGTCAGTGTTGCTCTCTTCACTCAGGAAGCTGATGCAAAGTTCTCTGTAGCCAAGGCATCAGTTGCCATTCTTATGCTTTGGCTATTTGGCCTAGAGACAGGCCAATCGTAGCATCTGAGCTGCATCACATCAACGAAGAGACATTCAAGTGTGAAGTGATGCTTTTGGGGGGGCGTAGACTCGCCTGCTGAGTTTCAAATGTGGGCAGTAGATGTGCTTCAAAATTCAACAGACATGTTCACTGCCAATAGCTTTCTTCCTGTTCTCAAGCACCAACTGAAAGAGAGAGAGAAGCGACAATGTGACTCGTGAAGCTATGAACACATGACATAAGAATAAAAATTGAAATTATTTTTTTCATTATTTAATCCGTCACAACTAGACAATCAGAATATAATATTAGCTGTGTGAGACATCCATTTACTCTGTAACCTTAATAAGAAAAACATGGTTATTTGAGTGCACAGCTTTTGGTGGTGGGGAGTAGTGGAGGTAATTACTTTGCCGCTACTAAGAGAACAACCTCAGCAAAACAATGTTTGAAAATAATTAACTATAGTGGTGGAAGAATCCATTCACATTAGCACTGACAACAAGAACAGGAGACAGAAAAGAAGGGATTCCCATAACTGATTTGTCCCTGCTTCCAATCAACACTGAGTTATCTATTTTATTGTGTTAATAAGCATGAAATCATCTGGCCAGGGTCAGATGGGGCAAGGTATGCTCATTGTCAAATAGCTGCTGACATTAGAAGAACACATTTCCTCTCTGCTCCTAACAAAACCCCTGGGGAATGTTGTGAACCCTTCTTTACCCTACAGATAAAAGCATGCATCCAAATGTGTCAAGTGTCCACTGAGGCTATGTCCACACTAGACCGGATAATTTTGAAAGCGCCAGTTTCGCGTAAAAATGATAGGCGTCCACACTAAGCGTTTTTGAAAATACCTCCGTTCACATTAAAACGGGTATTTCGGCGAATCTCCTCCTACTGGGCATGCGCAGGACACATCTACTGAAAACAAGTATCTCGAATCTCGCCGTGAAAGACTTGGTGCGTGTTTGTCCAGTTACAGACTAAAAAAACTTAATTGCCAAATGACGGACAGCTGTTGGCTCTCACGCAGGAGGACTTAAAACTAAAAAAAGCATATATTGGAGCGTATGGAGGCAACCGACAGGGAGTTCACAGACAGTATGACCCGGCTGACAACGAACATTGAAAAACTGACTGACTCTGTTGCATTAATAAAGTCCCTTGTTTAATGTATAAAACATGTCTGCATCAGTATTATCTTGTATTTCCGTACAATGTTACGTTAGGCTGTTACGCATCTATTGTCAGAAAAGTACTTGCAAAAATAGGTAAACCACCTTCATATGAGCAAGGACAGAAAACAGAGCAAAGTGAGCATACTCATTTATTTAGTAAGTTATGGGTCAAAGTATTTGGTGAGTACATTTCTAACTCTGCTGGCTTCAGTCTCTTTGCCGTCTGTTCTGAAATTGTTAAGTTGCGTTCACGAAAACAATGCCGCCATCTGTTCCGGCTCGTCACGACAGCATTTTTAGATTTCTCCGGTTACCCCGTCCACACTGCTCTGCCCAATCCGGCGTTTTCAAATTTATACACTCTGGAGGGCGTTCTAGAAAAGCTCCGTTTTCAGGGGAGGAAAATGCCGTTTCAGTGTGGGTGGAGGGTCAAAACGAAGAGAAAAAGCTTTGGTTACGGATTTATCCGGTCTAGTGTGGACGTAGCCTGATTCTGTAGGAATTGATCTGAATGAAACCATTATTCACGCTTCACATTAGAGCCAGCGAGGGAATGGTGCTAAGTAATGGTTGGGTGCTGGAGGTTCCAGCTGTGGAGAACTACTGAGCAGCAGCCACAAACCTTGTGTCATGTTGATACCAGTCAGCCACGTGCAAATTAAATGATCTTTCGTAACTCCAATAGTGACAATTTGTAGTTATATAGCACCTCAGTCAATGAAATGCTGCTCAGCAGCATAATTAATTAAACAACTGACAATGTGCCAAAGGAGATATAAGGATAGATGTGCCAAAGCTTGCTCATAAACGTGATTTTTAAGCAAATTCCTAAAAAAGAAGAAAGCAATAGGGAAAAGAAATTCCAGATAATGGGACTCAAGCAAATAAAGGCACGGCTGTCAGAAATGGGTTGTGAACGAAAATAGAGAATGGGCAAGCAGCCAAAATTTGGCTACTGTAAAGTTCTAGGAAGCCGGGAGATTAAATGCCATTCAGGAGAATACTGGTAGATGTGATCCTGACATAATTGCTGGTGGACTGCTCCAGCCTCTGGAATTAGTCCTTAGAAATTGTATTGCAGTTAATATCTGGAGCTAAGCTCTAATTATTTTGGCATTTTAACCAGGCAGGATAACTCTTAAATCAGATATTAAGTCAAAAGTATCCACATTAATGGGTTTAATTATTTAAATTCAAAGGTGATATATGCTTATGGAGACCAAATCTTCCCAACATTTCAGTACTTATGGGAATAGTGTAGATGCTGACAAGATGGTCAGCATGTCGATAGTGCACTGTACAACTTCATGACTAAAATTTCAGAGCAACATTAAAAAAAGTGATTTTGAACTTCTGGATGTATATTTTAACACTATGTTAGTTAATTCTAACTTTAGCAGAAATAAAACCTAAAGGTACAGTTCTTCAAGTTCTAAAGGTTAAATAGCGCTGGCCCCACTGAGGCAGTGGTTTTCAAAATTATCAGAACTAATCAGCTTTTACAAAAAGTAACTTGCTCAATTTCATCTGTTAGGGACCTTTGAGTACTACATCAGTCGTACATTCCTGAATCATAAATAATAATATGTTTTGGAAGATTGGAAATGAAAAAAAACTGCAAAAATGTTACAATAAAATTCACTATCCACATAGCTCTGAGTCTGAGCAGTTTGATGTGGACCATTTCTACTCATTGCAATGTGAAAGTCATTTTGAGGCAACAGGTCGGAAGGGCTCAGCTGTAGTTCATCCATTCCCACAGAAGTAAGACTTGGATTTAAGAGGTGAGCGCTGGCTTAACGTTTACCACCACATCTGTCCACATGCACTGTATATCATGTGGTCCAACAGTGGTACATAGTTTAGCTGATATTTCCTCAGAATAATGCGAGGTTTCCATCTTACAAACTCTGTGCCTGCCCAGTCCTGACATAAGGCTAGACATCTCATTTGTTTCAATAGAAGCAAAGAGAAAGGTAAGCTTGAGAGAATACAGAGAAAATCACAAATTGACAAATTGACAAACACACTAGCTATGAAGTACTACCACATACTGCAATGTGTAGGACTTTAATCAGAAACCCATGTTTATAGTGCAGCTCTCATAAGTTATTAATTTTGTATAGAGCTTTCCATTTTCTGACAAGGAAGCATGCATCATGGAGTTTTACCTATGAATCTTTCCACAGATTGGTCTTCGCTAAGTTTTCTATTACTCTTTAGCCTTACTGTCTTTCCAGCTCCCCAGCACCAGCCTGTGGCCTCATTGCAGGGGACTTCGCCCAACAGCTATTGTCACCTATTATTCCCTGCCACACTCCACTTTGTTGTGATGCACAAGCTCAATCCCTGAATCCAACACTCAAAAACCCTATTTCAGAAACTACTCCCCTGAAATTGTACCCTTTTATATAAACCTGTACCACGGTGCAAGCAATCAGCTGCATTTCATGATCCATATGCCACCCACACCCCTCCGTTAACTTCGCAATTAGCAACAACTATGTTGAATAACACATTAGAAGGCATAGATCAGCTGCTCATAGCCAACTTAATGGTGCCAAAGTTATTAAGATTACACACATTAGAAATAGATTCTTCTTGGAACCAATGAGAGGGATGGAATACATGGTGCTTATGGGAGTTTGAAGCCAGAAGTACAAACATACTAAAGGATACAATTAAAGGAAACGTTTGACCTTTTCAAGAAAATATGCATTTCAACTAGCAACTCTTCTTAATTCTTAGGCATTTTTTCCCTGTAAAATGCATTCTATTCATCACACTGTACCTTCTGTTGATGCACTGGATATGATTTGTTAAGTAAAGGAGCAGGAATTAAATACAAAAATAAGAGAATATAAACATGTCCTGAACCCAGGCAACTCTAATTCTGATCTGGAAAAATTTTCATAATGTTGATATCTGGAGACAAGTAACTAATCATTAGAGAGTTGCACCTAATCGCTCTTAACACAATGGGTGATATAGAATTAAGAAAGTCAACTAAAAATACTGTACAAAAATGAAAAGGTGACAAATTTGATCCCTGCAATGTGTTCCTTGCACAAATTTGGTGAAATTAACTTAAAATACAGATAGTATTTTATCTGGGACAAGCTTTAGTTTTTAAATGTTTTACTTGAATCAAGCATTATTTAGTGAAAAGGAAGTGAGTTCATAGAATTAAGTTTTCTTCCTGTATTGGGACAATGGCTGGGTGAGGCATGTACTTAAGTGAAACCGACAAACCCCAGAGTAACATAGAAAAATATTTTGTGAATTGTTTCTTGGAAACTATTCAAAAACTGATTCTTGGATTGATTTGGGTGTATCTGACCATAAAATTATAAGGCCATAAGACATAGGAGCAGAAATAAACCATTTGGACCATTGAGACTGTTCTGCCATTCCATCATGGCTGATTAATTATCCCTCTCAATTCCATTCTCCCGTCTTTTCTCGGTAACCTTTGACGCCCTGACTAATCAAGAACCTATCAACCTCAACTTTAAGTATACCCAATGACTTGGTTTCCACAGCCACTCTACCCTCAGGCTAATGAAATTGCTCCCCATCTCTGTTCTAAAGGCAGATCCTTCTGTTCTGAGGCTGTGCCCTCTGGTCCTAGACAATCCTATTATCGAAAACACCCTCTCCACATCAATTCTATCGCCTTTTCAATATTCAATAGATCTCAATAAGATCCTCCATCATTCCAGCAAGTACATCAAACATCCTCAAATATTAACCCTTTCATTCCTGGGATTATTCTTGTGAACCTCCTCTGAGCCCTTTCCAATGTCAGCACATCCCTTCTTAGGTCAGGAGCCTAAAAGTACTAACAATACTCCAAATGTGGTCTGACAAATGCTTTTTCAATCCTCTGCTTTACATCCTTGCTTTTATATTCTAGTCCTCTTGAAATAAATGCTAACATTTCATTTGCCTTTGTTACCACTAACTAACTCTGCAAGTTAACCTTTTGGGAATCCTGTACAAAGTCTCCCAAGTTTGTTTTTACCTCTGATTTCTGTATTTTCTCCCCATCTAGAAAAGAGCGCACCTTTATTACTTCCATTAAAGTGCACGACTATACACGTCCCTACACTATATTCCATCTGCCAATTCTTTGCCCATCCTCTTAATCCTTCTACAGACTCCCTGCATCTTCAACCCTACCTGCCCCTTCACCTACCTTTGTATTGCCTGCAAACTTGGTCACAAAGTTATCAATTCCATCATTCAAATCATTGACAAATAACTTGAAAAGAAGCAGTCCCATCACAGACCCTACAGAACACCACTAGTCATCAAAACCACCAGAAAAGGCACCCTTTATTCCCACTCTTACCTTCCTGACAGTCAGCAAATCTTCTATCCATGCTAGTATCTTTTCTTTATTACCCTGGGCTCTTATAATTTTTAGCAACCTCATATGTGGCACCTTGTCAAAGACTTTCTGAAAATCTATCCACTGAAATAACATCCACTGGCTTTCCTTTGTTTATCCTGCTGAAGAATTCCAAAGAACGCCAACAAATTTGTCAGGCAAGATTTCCTCTTAAGGAAACAATGCTGACTTCAGCCTATTTTATCATGTGTTTAAGTATTTCATCCTCAATAATGGACTCCAACATCTCACCAACCACTGAAGTCAGGCTAACCAACTTATAATTTCCTGTCCTTCACCCCCCTCCCTTCTTAACGAGTGAAATAACATTTGTTATTTTTCCAGTATTCCGGAACCATTCCTGACTCTGGTGACTCAGATCACTACTGATGCCTCCAAAATCTCATCAGCTACCTCTTTCAGAAACCTTGGGGTATAGTCCATCTGGTCTAGGTGACTTATCTACATTCAGATGTTTCAGCTTCTCAAGCACCTTCTCCTTAGTAATAGCAACTGCCCCCTGACACTCTTGAATTTCTGGCATACTGCTGGTGTCTTCCACAGTGAAGACTGGTGCAAAGTAATTATTGAGTTTGTCTGCCATTTCTTTGATTCCCCTTACTAACTCTCCACCATCATTTTCCAGTGGTCCAATATCCATTCTTGCCCCCCTTTTACTCTTTATATGTAGGTATCTGAAAAAAAAACTTTTTGTATCCTCTTCTGTATTATTGATTAGCTTACCATTATGTTTATCTTTTCTCTTATTGCTTTTTTAAATGCCTTCTGTTGTTTTTAAAAGCTTCCCAATCCTCTAATTTCCACTAACTTTTGTTACAATGTACAGTCTGTCCTCTCTTTGCTTTTATATTGTCTTTGTCTTCCCTTGTTAGCCATGGTTGAGCCATCCTTCCTTTAGAATACTTCTTCTTTGGGATGTATCTATTCTGTGCCTTTTGAATTCCTCCCAGAAAATCCATCCAATGACGTTCTTCCTTCATCCCTGCTAGTATCACCTTCCGAACAGCTTTGGTCCTCTCACATGCCTCTGAAGTTGTATCACTGTAATACTGATTTTAGTGTCTCCCTTTCAAACTGCAGGGTGAACTCTATCATATTACGATCAGTGCCTCTTAAGGGTCTCTTTACTTTATGCTCCCTATACAAATGTGATTCATTGCACTGCCTGTTCTTTACTGGGCGCAATGACAAGCTGCTCTAAAAAGCCATCTCATTTGTATTCTACAAAACATGGATACAGTATTTGCAACTTTTGGATTTGTGCTCAGTGGACTTTATCTGGTGGTTTGACATGTTATGTAAGTTCTAAATTGAAAAATGTTAGAAGCCAAAGTGAAATACAATCTTTCCACAGCACAAAAATGTCATATTACAGAAGAGTCAGTCAGAGTTTGTGGGTATTATGTAAAGAGATGCAGATGTAGAAAACTAAAATATTATGCTGCTGTAGGAAGAGATGCATATCTTAACAAAGTCTTAAAGCACAATTATTGAGCATAGTTGAAATATTTTAGACAACACACTCTTGAAGCTTCTTCAGTGGAAGATGAAAATTTATGAAAAATTATTCAATTGACTATCATTATCTTAATTAATATGTTAAATAATTTCAAAATAATTTTGTTTTAAGCAAACATGTGATTGCATACTTTTGTGCTTGTTCAATTTTGAATATCCATGCAGTTTAGATCTGCATTATATACAGCTTCAACCAGAGTTCCTACTTCTGAGCACTCTTAGTGGCAATATTGGAAAAACTTATTTGGAGAACTTCTGAGAAGAAGACTTAACCACATGGTCACAAGCATGGAGGCATTTACTGACTTGATAGCACTTGAAGAAGCTTGAGATACATGCCACCCTAATTTAAGAACATCTGATTTATGGATATCCCCTTCATGTGAACAAGTTCCCGTAATATTATTAAGTTCAAAAGTCTGATATATTGTATGTAAGTACAGATGTTCCTACGAATGGCAGAACTTGTTTCGTCTTTCTTTCTTTCTCTCACCACTTTCAGCAATTGTTCTTTCTTTATCATTATTATCTGTGTTTGATGCCAGTCACTGCCATTCTGTGGAGGTATAGTTACATATCGAGTGTTTGTTTTGCGTTTCTTCTGCCGTAAACAAAATCTACTTATTGACATCTTAAAAATGGAACCTGCTCATTACCCAGTGTAGGCCTCTATTGAAAAATGCTGATACCACTTGAACTATGTCTTGGCAGGAGTGTGTACCTTCCGGTTAGGGGAACTGGGAGGACAGTGAGAAGCATTCGAATGGCCAGAGCTTGAATTTTAGAAATTTACGCATGTTAGATATTAGAAAAAGAGATGAAGGAAAACTGAAGGAAAGAAAATAAAATGAAGTTGTTGCAAGTGGAGGACAACCTTGCGAACTGTTCAAATCTAATGCCAGTGGAATATCCTCAAGATTTGCAGCTGTTGTTGCTGACAGGAACTTTACTCATGCTTGGAAAAGTGGCTTTCCAGAATAAATGGACTGTAAAGATTTTATTTTCTCTAACATGGATGTATTACTGTTGAGGACACCTGCAGTTTTTAAATATTTTAAAATAAATCCCAGATGCACAGAACGGAAGCATGCTAAGACAAAAAAAAGAGAACATGTATACATGGCAAACTAGTTTCAGTGTTCTTTATTGCATATGAATAATATCACTGTAGGCCATATTGGGCTTATCAGGTCTTTCCTATCCAGCTTCTGCTGGGAGTAAGCTAGAACATCAGATTAAACTGAGGATTGTATCCCACAGGCTGCATACTGCATATTATTTAGTGACCTCCATCACTAGTTGCAACAGGCTGACGAGTCATTTTTCTCACCAATGTCTGGAGATGAAAATCATGTTGAAGGCTCTAATGATTGAAGTGTTCCAAACTGCCAACTTAAGGAATGTGTGCAAAATGAAAATAATCTGCTAAAAAAAATAGCTGTACTGATATAAACAGTTGATGGAAAGGACCTAAAATATTGGCAATTCATAATCCTACATGAATGAAACACTAAGCATGATTATCTCGAATTGCTAAAATTAATTTCAGGGCGCATGGTAGCATAGCAATTGGTAGCATAGATGTTACTACAGCCTGGGGCATTCTGGAGTTTGGAGTTAATTTCTGACAACATCTGTAAGTAGTTTGTATGTTCTACCTGTGAACTGCATGGATTTCCTCCCACAGTCTAAAGAAGTACTGATGTTTAGGTTGATTGGTCATTGTAAGTTGTCCTGTGATTAGGCATGGGTTGCTGGGCCTTGCGGCTCATTGGGCTGGAAGGGCCTGATCTGTGCAGCATCTTTAAATAAATAAATAAACAAACAAACAGACAAATCAATTATAAGCAGGAAGTTAATATTGGATTGCGGGGTATAGAGGCACAGATTCAGAGCTTCAAATGTGGTCCCAGTTTGCTCGGAGAACATCAGACTGAAGCTTACAGATCCAAATCTGGCCCAGGGTGGACCATTTGTTTAGCATGATGTGACAACTTATCAGGTTTTAGAAATAATCCTGCTCTCGCCCACTGAAACTATTAATGCTGGTTAGAAGCCTGGTGAGTTAACAGAGCTCTTCACTGGTTGACTGCAGATAGTGTACTGTGTGTGTTCACAGGAATTCTGCATTTCCACTAGCAAAACAAATGTGGTTTGCCTTATGTTTGTGCTTGTACTTAGGCCTTTATTTAGTAAAGGAGGTCTGAGTGCTGCGGTAGGCTGGGAATTGTTCCATTTCACCTGTGGATTTGAATTCAGTCCAGACAGCTGGGACTGAATTCTTCGACTGTTTCTCTCTTTGCTAGTTGTTAAAAGAGGAATTAAACCTAGTGGTGAGAGTTATTACTTTATTTTATTTTGTTAGTTATCTAAATAGCGTGGATGATATTCTTCTCTTGAATGACAGAAATGTTACTACCATCACCATTTTTATTACTCAGGAATGCAAAATACCACAAATCCTTTGCCACAACTATTACTGTCAGCAAAAGCATTTCTGTTTCCAACATATTAAGGGCACTGAGAGCTTTGAGCACAGGCATGTCTTCTGTGATTAACTTCTACTTTGTTATTGTACAGTTACTCATCGTAGATTCCCCCTTGGTACCATGTAGTGAGTCATCTGAAGAGAAGATGGCCACAGGAGATTCGTTTCTGTAGAGGTCACCAATATGGAAGCATACTCCCTTCTGCCTTCCCCTGTCTGGACATGATTGGCATTCCAACTAACATACTAAACAACCAGCAGTATCCACATCCTGTCAGATTTTTAAAATAAATGTACTAATATGTACAACACAACAGAGAGAAGTTCAGCAAAAAAGGATCAGAAGCCTGGAACATTGAATTCAGGAGGCATTTTTCCTGTCTGTGATTGGAACCGATATTTTAGGTAAACTGAGTGATAGAAGAAGTGAATGGTTCATGAATAGTGTGATATCAACCATCTATTGTTTATAGATAATTGGACCTTCATGTCCACAATAAACAGTAGAGACTATAATTACACAATTGAAAGGTGCTTATGAATAATTATTGAAAAATAATTTTATTACTTGGGTATAAGGAAACATCAATGATTTTTTGATCCCAAAAGATAAAGCAGTGATAGGAAGGGCAGAGGGCTTTATACTGTACAAATCCTTAATTGAAAATATGTTTAGAATAGTAAGGTGGTGGTGTTGTGATAGTCAAAGGCTAAAGGCCCAATTGCGACCTAGATCATCCCTGTGGTTAGGAGTGGATGGAATGAAATACTGAGGACCATGCTGTGTGGTAAAAAATCATACACTTTTGACTCCAACCCTGGGCAGATCATAAAGGATCATACGGAGGATGAGGTAATTAGGAGAGTAGGGAGACTTCTACAGAGGATTTAGGTAACATGTGATCTGGGAGGGGATCTGCAACTACAGTTTGTGTGGAAGATATTAAGGTCTGAGATCATGGCTGATCAGACTCAAAAACAGCTTCTATCCTATTGTTATCAGACTCTCGAACAGACCTCTTGTTCCTTGCATTTTATTTGTCAACCTGCACTGCACTTACTCTGTGATTGCAGTATGCCAGCACCAGCAACTCGGGTTCTATTCTTGCTGCTCTCTGTAAGAAGTTTGTACGTTCTCTCCATGACCGTGTGGGTTTCCTCCAGTTGCTCCAGTTTCCTCCCACAAGCTGTGGGCATGCTCAGCTGGCACCAAAAACATGGGGGCACTTGCACATCGCAGCACATGCCCGACTGTGTTGGTCGTTGAAACAAATGATGCAATGCAATGTATGTGTGTTGCCCTTAAGGCATTTATTTAACTTTATTACATTTCCACTTTAAATAATTTGTTTGCAACTATTTCTAGTTAAAGTTAAAGTTCATTGTCTGTGATGTATCACGGCATGTGATGACGTCACCCCCGGTTTCGCCGTGACTTGTGGGTAAGTTCCGGTTTGGAGAAGGTGGAAAGGTGGGGGCCGTGCGTGCAGCATGATCGTGAAGAGCTCTGTGTCTACCCACAAAAGACATTATAGAAGCAACGCTGTAAGTTCATATGACAGTATTTGAAGTAAAAATATTGATGCGGATTCTGTTAAAGGAAGTGGCGGTTGGAGTGGCGCACAGGGCGGCTTTTCAATTTCAAACAAGGGGGCGGCTTGAGCCTGGCGGTGGTTTGACGTGACCCCTCCCTCCCCTGGGCGGCTGAAGACACTCGCTAAAAGAAAAGAGCGTGTGTGGTCTCAAGAATGAAACAGATAGTGTATATATTTTGTATTATTTTATCAACAGTTTTCACCATACGTTAATGTGGAAGAGTGAACAGTAAACAGCTAATCTTACTGCAACTCTGTCTTCATTGGCTCCAGTTTAACTTGGTGTTTAGTCAGAGTTTCAATACACTGCACGAGAACACTACAGTATGTTTCGATGTACATGTGACAAATATAGCTAATCATTCTTTCTCTTTTATGATGTTCTGCATTCAGCTTTGATTGACTGCTTTGATGTAATTATGTATAGAATGATCTGTCTGGATGGTACTTAGAGCAAAAGCTATTCATTGTACCTCAGTCCATGTGACAATAATAAACAAATACCAATTGGGTCTGGTGCAAAGTAGAAAATTAAATTTGCAACTTGAATGATCTTTTTTGTCATCAACACTGTAATCCACGTATTATTAACTCTGACAAATATGTTATATAATTGTATTTTTCTTTAGGAAGAGAAAAGCTTGGTCAGTAATGTTGCAACTGTGGTAAAATCCAGTTTTACTGCAGTCTGCTGTTTTCCATAGCCCATAAAATTAGTATTCAAATTTGGTGCAAACAAAACCCTCCAAGCTACTGGTGCACTGTATGTAGAATCTAATTAAATTTACTTAAATCAGCTCCTAAAAGTCATTGTACTTATGCTGGCCATTTTAACATATACATTATTCAAGGGTCGCTGATATTTCACTTTTTTTTACCTTCTGGTTGATTTCTCATAAACTGAGAAGTTTGTATTAAAATTTACCATAATAACCTCTAATGTATTAGTCCAGAATGATAACAATTAAGTTACTATCTCTCTTAATAGAAGGCAGGCAAGCTTCTGGGAAATGGCCCACTAATCCTATATTTACAGTACTATTTATTTTGTTTTATTGAGATTTAGTGTGGAATAGACCCTTTGAGCCTCCTTGCCCAGCAACCCTCAACTTAACCTTAGCCTAATCGAGGAACAATTTATAAAGACCAATTAACCTACCAGTCAGTATGTCTTTAGACAGTGGGAGGAGACTGGAGCACCAAGAGGAAACCTACAAGGTCACGGGGAGAAGACACAACCTCCTTACAGGCAGGGGTGGGAATTGAACCCAAGTAGCCTTTACTGTAAAGCATTGTGCTAACCACCATGCTACTGTGTCACCCCAAGGAAATTTTTAAGGGAAGTTTAACACCATAAGATATGATAGATAGATAGATAGATAGATAGATAGATACTTTATTCATCCCCATGGGGAAATTCAACTTTTTTTCCAATGTCCCATACACTTGTTGTAGCAAAACTAATTACATACAATACTTAACTCAGTAAAAAAATATGATATGCATCTAAATCACTCTCTCAAAAAGCATTAATAATAGCTTTTAAAAAGTTCTTAAGTAGTTTACTTAAATACATTAAATACAATCAACCCCGGCACTTTAACATATCTTACTCCTGGCGGTAGAATTGTAAAGCCTAATGGCATTGGGGAGTATTGACCTCTTCATCCTGTCTGAGGAGCATTGCATCGATAGTAACCTGTCACTGAAACTGCTTCTCTGTCTCTGGATGGTGCTATGTAGAGGATGTTCAGAGTTATCCATAATTGACCGTAGCCTACTCAGCGCCCTTCGCTCAGCTACCGATGTTAAACTCTCCAGTACTTTGCCCACGACAGAGCCCGCCTTCCTTACCAGCTTATTAAGACATGAGGCGTCCCTCTTCTTAATGCTTCCTCCCCAACACGCCACCACAAAGAAGAGGGCGCTCTCCACAACTGACCTATAGAACATCTTCAGCATCTCACTACAGACATTGAATGACGCCAACCTTCTTAGGAAGTACATTCGACTCTGTGCCTTCCTGCACAAGGCATCTGTGTTGGCAGTCCAGTCAAGCTTCTCGTCTAACTGTACTCCCAGATACTTGTAGGTCTTAACCTGCTCCACACGTTCTCCATTAATGATCACTGGCTCCATATGGGGCCTAGATCTCCTAAAGTCCACCACCATCTCCTTGGTCTTGGTGATATTGAGACACAGGTAGTTTGAGTTGCACCATATCACAAAGTCCTGTATCAGTTTCCTATACTCCTCCTCCTGTCCATTCCTGACACACCCCACTATGGCCGTGTCATCAGCGAACTTCTGCACATGGCAGGACTCTGAGTTATATTGGAAGTCTGATGTGTACAGGGTGAACAGGACCGGAGAGAGTACGGTTCCCTGCGGCGCCCCTGTGCTGCTGACCACCGTGTCAGACCTACAGTCTCCCAACCGCACATACTGAGGTCTATCTGTCAAGTAGTCCACTATCCAATCCACCATGTGAGAGTCTACTCCCATCTCCGTTAGTTTGTGCCTTAAGATCTTGGGCTGGATGGTGTTAAAGGCACTAGAGAAGTCAAGGAATGTAATCCTCACAGCACAACTGACCCCCTCTAGGTGAGAGAGTGATTTGTGCAGCAAATACGTGATAGCATCCTCCACTCCCACCTTCTCCTTATATGCAAACTGAAGAGGATCCTGGGCGTGCCTGGTTTGTGGCCTCAGATTCTGTATTATCAGCCGCTCCATGGTCTTCATCACGTGCGACGTCAAGGCAACAGGTCTGAAGTCATTCAACTCCTTTGGTTGTGGTTTCTTCGGTACCGGGACAATACAGGATGTCTTCCACTGTCTGGGTACTCTTCTCTGCTCCAGGCTCATGTTGAAGATGCGCTGTAGTGGTTCTCCCAGCTCAGTAGCACAGGCCCTCAGTAATCGTGGGGAAACTCCATCCGGTCCAGCCGCCTTGCTGGTACAGATCTTCCTCAGTTGACCTTCCACCTGTGCAGCCGTAATCCTGGGCGTGGGCAAGGTCTTATATATATGCTTTAGTACATTCTTCTACTCTCCGGTTAATTTGTCACTAACCATCTATCCAGAACTGTTCTAAAGGTATGAATTAACATAGTAATGCCATGAAATCATAGAGCAATTTCAGCACATCACCAACAGACATTAAATCAGGAAAAGAATCCTTTGCTTGTCAAAGCTGTCAATGGGCTCTAATAAATGCAAAACATTTACAACAATTTGCAAAAGACTTCTTGAACCTGTCAAAAGTTGAAAATCCAATATTCATTGTTAGGAGCTATTCTGTAATACCATATCAATATTTGAGTTGCATGAATTGCTTGTGGAGTTAACAGGGATGTTGTGGAAAGGGCACTTTAGTGGCAATACAACACATGTTTAAACTGGAAAATTGTGACTTCATCCATTGCTAACTTTCCAGCTTGCAATCAGTTTAACATTTTGCCAGAATGAGTTGGCTTTAGGTTGTAGGTTTACACCTAACAAGAATGGTTGTGTTTGCCCAAACGAGGCATTTCCAACTCTTGGACAGAATGATTTCTCCAGCAGAGTAGATTAGATTCAAGAGCAATTGTGTGTTGTGACATGAAGCTCCTTGAACCATTTGTTCTCCTAATTTAGAAAGGCAAAACTGATTAGTTTGTATTACAACAAGATCCATGAAGAATGGGTAATATTAAATACATCAATCAAGGTGGAAAACACATTCCTTTTTAAGCAACAAAGAGAAAGATTTTGCTGAAATATGTGGGGTCAAATGACACATATTAATCTTGTGAGTAACAGATATGCCAGTTGGAAGTTACTGTGTTGCACAGAGGCCCCCAGCCTGGGGTCCACAGACCTGTTTGTTAATGGTAGGGGCTTGTGGCATAAAAAAAGGTTGGGAACCCATGCTTTAGCATTTCAAAAAAGGCATGCCATGTGATTTTTCTGTCGTTCGTGCATTTGGGCATTAGTTATCTATTAACTTCCTCAGAAGGAAGATGTATAGCATACAAATATTCTTTTAACAAGGTATGCTGGATTTTAGACTTAAACATTTGACTTTATCTGCTTTGTTTTAAGAATTTGTTTTTTCTCTTAAATTTTTAAATAATTGTTCATTTTCTTTAAAACATTGATTAGTATAAAAAGTTTTGCTATGCCACAGAAGCATTGAGAAATATTGCAAGTTATTGACTGCTGGAAAAGCCAGAGGTTGTTAGTTACCTGACAGTTTTTTCCCACATGCTGGGGTTTAAATGTGAAATACACCCAACCCCACCCCACACCACACGCATAATTGGTCTTACAGGCAATAACCCCTGTTGCTTAAGAGGGCCTTGCCACTACTTCCCAGCAAGTTTCTGCTGCAGGATGCAAATAAGTTTGGAGTCAGTCTGGCAACTTGCCACTGACTGCAAAATTTCTGCCATAGAACTCATTGTTTTAATTTATCATTTTCCCCAGTCCTTACTGTATTTATTTTTTCATCCTTAAATCTCATTGATTGAGGAGAAACATGATTCTCAGCCATCAAGATGTCTGTCATTTGCAATGCTGTTAATAACTTTTGTTCTCACAATCCTGTGTGTAAAATATTACCAAAGATAAACATACATGAACAATTCTGACTAATGGTACAGGCTTGAAAATTTGGCCCATACTGTTTCTAATTTATTCTTAGCAGGACTCAAATCTCCATGGCAACATTGACAGTTTAATGCCGGTTTTAGATTTGGAACTTCCTGAACATTCTGAACATACAGATCAGAGAAAACTGAGATGACAATTGAGAAAGGAAGCCATTCGTCAATATGCACTATTATTATATTCATACTGAGATCCAGTTACAAACAGTCATCCAGTCTTCTGTACCTTCATGAGGTGGGACAGTGCATAACCGAAGCTTACAGGACATATTGACAGTTTTCCTAGGCAGAGTATTTTGTTTTTATTGAATAGTACCCAAAGTAAATTTAGGCATTCAGCACCGGGAGCAACAGTTCACCAGTTTAATTGGACTTGGCTCCGTTACACCATGATGTACTATTTCTTCCTGTGTTATATGGAACAATATTGCATAATACTATATAAAACTGACAATGTAATGGAGAGAAAAATTAAGCATTTAACATTTTTCTCATTCCAAGCTGCCCACAGCAGAGGCTTAAAAGAATAAACAAAAATAATTGAATAATTGAAATTACAGATAAAGATCTTTGGGTTATTGCACCAAAAGTGCCACAGCCTCTGTCTCCACCATAATAATGTCATAAAATTCACAAGCCTAAACATTGTGTACAGATGAAAAATCATAGTTAAAATACAATAGTTAATTTACTGCATTAATTATAGAAGTAAAGTTTTTGTGATATTCAGATAAAAATCAGAGCATTAGCCTGAAATACTGAAGGCTGTTTAATTTCACAAATTGCACCATGAAACAGTGCCACCATTCCATGGTTAAACACTTGCTGACTGTTCGTCCAGCAGTCAAATTCCAGCTGGAATGTGTTTAACAATGCAATGCAGAATGGATAACTAAACTGCAGTGACTCCGCCAAGAGCTGAGGGATGTGGAAATCCCGGTGGAAACAATAGAATAAAGTTTTTGCTTTTGGAAAGTGAGACGGCAGTCTGATGGGGTCACCGGCAACACAATGGCAAGAGAGCTGGGAGCACATTCTCCAGTTTTGCGGATTGATGTGGCAGGGATTACACGACCTAACCTAGCTCATAAAGGGTAAAGCTCGTGCTCAAATAACTCTTTTCTTTGGGAAATAGACTTAACTTTCTGCATGTATTAGCATTAATATATCACCATGTGGATAATAAAGCTCATCACTCATGTGAGCAGCTACAGTAACAAGTACACACCCACACACATAGTCTCTTCTTTTGCAAGCTGAAGTCACTAGGAACTGCAGGCTGATGGGCCAACCATGTCACAAGTCTACCTCCTTTGGAAGAAAATATGGTTCTTCGATGGGGCACAGTGTGGACAGCCATAAATTTCCGGAGTTACTGACAACATCCTTAGAGAACCATGCATATTTCTCAGTGAGATTCAGCCACCCTTTCCCTACTGACCATTGTCTGCTCTATCTATGCAATAACATTCACAGAAAAGCATACCTCGTTTTCTCACTGTCTTTGCAGGGACAAATATGGATCAGGAGGTATGCAGCTCTCTCAAAGCTACATGAGGAGGAAGAGGAGGTGATGGACGAACAGGTGAAGCATCAACATGAGGAGTCAAGTGGTTTAGACACTGTGGCTCAAGCCAACTTGATCCTCCTGGCTTCATGGAGACCACCTGTGTAACCACAGGCCGCATCTGACTCCATGCAGCACCAGATCCTACACAGGCACCACGATCAGTAAGAATCTAGAGCAGTGGGCTGCATTTCTTGAGGAGAGGTAACTGAGACTGGTGGCCATGAGAAATAAGGCTCATGGTGAGGCCTGAGAAAATGTAGACTACCTCCTAGATCCAGGTAACTATCTTTTGACAAAGGTAAATATCAATGATGAAATCCTCTAATGCCTTTTAAGGAGTCAGTAGAGCCTTGGATATTAAAAGATCAGGACCTCAAACCTGGTATGTATGCAAGATGGCAGTGATCCTCCCCTTCAAAAATCCTTCTGTGGTTTGGACTGCCTAAAGCAGGCACATCAAGGCATTGGAAAGGAACCACCAACGCCAATTTCACAAAATCCTCCAAATTGACTGGAAGGATAAGTGAAGTGATATCCTTTCTCAGGACTGAGGCTCAAGTTGCACTCATTGAACTATGTTGAGCAGATCATACTATATGCATGCCCACCACCAGATTCCTGAAAGAGACACTTTTCATTTAGGCAAACCGAGAAATAGATTCTTTCATGTTCTCAAGGTTTTCCTAGAGAAATATAACAACCCCACCACCTCCTGGGAATCATGAGTAAGCAAAACGGAATAGAAGCATCTGGGATAATATGGAGAACCCTGAGGTCATACACATGGTAGCAATGAATAAGCATCAGATGTAGCAGAACCGCCTCATAAACTATTCACCCACTCATCATGACAGCCACCTCATACACTATGCTGTTACTCTCCACGCCTTATGGCACATTGGGCAGCAACCTTGCCATTTCTCTAGCATTTGTCTTTTTTTTATGAGGCTGAGTTGCTCAACCCAGCACAGATGGAAAGCGCGCAAGGAGCCAGCCGGATTTGAACCCACGACCACTCGCCTCAAAGTCCAGTGCTAATGCCACTACACCACCAGCCATCATTCTTGTACACTATGGAATAATCACACTCACATTTGGTTTCCTTTCCCAAATAAGGGTGGCAGGTTAGCCTACTGTGGAAAGAAGAGTTATGTGTGTTCCCTGTGAAGATGGTATGGACTGTTATTAGCTCTTCTTTTGGTCTACTACAAGGTGGACATGGAAGTGGAAATCTTTCCTACTCAGGATGAGCTCGGTATTATCAGTGGGTAACCTGTGGGCATTGCTATCTTTTAAATTGAGAACCAGCTGTATTAGCAAATGAATGCACCTACTCTGCCAGTTGAAAATAAAAATCCTTAAAGAGAGCAGAATGTTTGAAGTAATGAACAGAAACCTGTGAAGTTTGGCATAGAACTGTAGCAGCGACCTGGGAAAACCCAAGGATTCAGAAAATAAAAGTTGTTATGATTTTCTGGGACTCAGCTTGCCTAACTTCATGCAGGATGACAAGAAAAAGTCATGTCATAGAATCTGACAGCATAGAAACGGAACTTTCAGCCCATCTGATCTGTGCCGAAACATTAATCTGCCTAGTCTTTTCGACATGCACTCAGGTCATAGCCCTCTGTACCCTTTCCATCCATATATTGATCCAAATTTTTCTTAAACATCGAAATCGAGCTTCCATACACCACTTGCACTGCCATCTCATTCCACACTCTCACCACCCTCTGAGTGAAGAAGATTTCCCCCATGTTCCCCTTAAACATTTCACTTTTCACACTTAACTCATGAACTCTAGTTATAGTCTCACCCCACTACAGTGGAAAATGCCTGCTTGCATTTACCCTAGCTATACCTCTCATAACTTTACATAGCTCTATCAAATCTCCACTCAATCTTCTCTGTTCCAGGGAATAAAGCCTTAACCTACTCAACCTTTCCCTATAACTCAGGTCCTCAAATCTCAGCAACATCCTTGTAAATTTTCTAAGTATTCTTTCAATCCTATTTAGATCTTTCCTGAGGGTAGGTGACCAAACCTGCAACCATTACTGAACAACATCTTATAGACTTCAGCAACATCTTATACAATTTTAACATAACATCTCAACTCCTGTACTCAACACATTGATTTATGAAGGCTAATGTACGAAAAACTTTCCTTACAACCCTATCTAGCAGTGATACCACTGTCAAGGAATTATGGATTTTTATTCCCAGATCCCTCTGTTCTACCACACTCCTCAGTGCCTTACCGTTCACCATGTAAGATCTACATTGGTCGATCCTCAATAAGTGAAATCCCTAACACTTGTTTGCATTAAGCTCCATTTGTCTTTTTTTTTTTAGCCCATTTTTCCAGACAGTCCAGATCCCCCAGTTCTGGCGTCATCCACAAATTTGGTGATGCAATTTACCACATCATCGTCAGTATTACTGATATAGATGACAATCAGAAATGGACCATGCACCAGTCTCTGTGGCACACCACTAATCACAATCCTCCAGTCAGAGAGACAACCAACTGCTATCGCTCTGTGGCTTCTCGCATGAAGCCAAAGTCTAATTCAATTTACTACCTCATCATGAATGCCTAATGAATGAACCTTCTTTACCGACCTGCCATGTTGGACCTTGTCAAAGGCCTTGCTAAAGTTCATGTATACCATATCCACTGCCTTGCTTTCATCAGATTTCCTGATAACTTACTCAAAAGTTTCTATAAGTTTGGTTAAACACAACCTACCATGCACAAAGCCATACTGACTATCCCTAATCAGTCTCTGAATATCGAAATATTTATATATCTGTCTTTTAGAATACCTTCCATAATGTTCCTCCCACCCTTTTGGCACCACGCATAGATTACCACTCTGACCTTCAAAATGACCAATTTTGTCCTTTGCTGTCCTTTTGCTCATAATATATCTGTAGAATCCCCCAGGATTCTCCTTCTCTTTACCTGCTAGATCAATCTTATGTCCTATTTTAACTCTCCTGATTTCTTTCACTTGCATTTCTTATCCTCCTCAAGAACCTCATTTGTTCCTGCCTGCTCTGCACCTCCTTCTTTTTCTTAACCAGGACCGCACTATCTCTCAAAAACCAAGAATCCCTAAACCTGTTATCCTTGCCTTTTATTCTGACAGGAACATAAAACTCTGTATTCCCAAAATTTCACCTTTGAAGGCCTCCCACTTAGCAAGAACACCTTGGCCAGAAAACAAACTGTCCCAAGTCACACTTGCCAGATCCTTCTCCAATTTAGAATCTCAACCCAAGGTCCAGACCTCTCCTTTTCCATAATTACCTTGAAATTAATGGCTTTATGATCACTGGATGCAAAGTGTTCCCCTACTCGAACTCTTGTCACCTGCCCTGTTTCATTCCTTAATAAAGATATAGCCTTGCACTCTCCCTGCTTGGCAATTTATGTACCGATTAAGAAAACTTTCTTAAACAAGTTTTACAAATTCTCTCCCATTTAACCCTTTCATAATATGGGAGTCCTGGTCAATATGTGGAGAGTTAAAATCATCTACTGTCAAAACCTTATGTTTCTTACAACAATCTGCAATCTCTCTACAGATTTGCTCCTTTAAATCCCACAGGTTGTTGGATAGTCTATAATATATAATCCCATTAAAGTGCACATACTTTCATTTCCTCAGTTCTACCCATAAAGCCTCACTGGGCGATCTATCCAGTCTGTTCTGACTGAGATCTGCTGTAACGTTTTCTCTGGCTCGCAATGTCACCCCTCTTGCTCTGTCACATCTAAACCACCAGAACCCTGGGCCTTCAATTGCCAGTCCTGTCCCTCCTGTAACAAAGTCTCACTAACGGCTACAATGTCATAATTCCACGTCCTAATCCATGCATTAAGGTCATCCACCTTTCCTACAATAGTCACTGCATTGAAATATATGCAGCTCAGGACATTAGTCCCAACATGCACCACCTTTCGATCCTGACTTTGTACATAGGCTTAATTACATTTTTCTCCACAAGCTCTCCACTATTTGTTCTGGTGCTCTGGTTCCCACCCCCCTGCAACACTAGCTTAAGTGACCTTTCCTGTCCCCCCGCCTCCCCCTACTCAGTAGCACTAGCAAACCTTCCCACTAGGATATTAGTCCCCATCCAGTTCAGGAACAAACTGTTCCCTCTGTATGGGGCTGTTTTCGTATCCACATTTGCAAGGTCAAGTCATCCAAACTCCCATATATGAATAAATTTTGCAGATACTTGCAGATGTGATAAGATAGAGTTTGAAGGCAAAGATCTACAAATTTGGAGAAAACAACGCAAATAAAATATGGTCCAAAGCGTGATGAAGAAGTGTTGCTAAAATGTTAGTGATAGAACACGTTCCAGTATCTCCTTCACAGAATTTAATAGACTGCAAAATGGAAAATGATGCCATTAGATGTGATAATTCCATTAACACTTTATCATTGCAAATACTGTAGGTCTGGTATTAATTCTATCAAAAATCATTATGGGCAGACATTGTCACTTAGTGATCCACACTGGATTTCATTTTATTCAGTCTCTTCTGTGAAGGGATCCAATATCCAGGGCTATTCTGAAATTGCTAAAGCAATTATTCCTGTGTTATAAGGCTGAATAGATAAAAGTTTAGATCAATTAAGGCAAGTGTTCGCTGATTTATTACTGAAGAAATACAAACATGATTCTTGGAGACAGTTAAATGACCTTCAGAAATGTTGATAAGATGAGAAGGAAATATGGATTAAGTTTGTATGATGCTGACATGTTGATATATTCCCTGCAAGGAATTCTCAGTATGCTGATAGCTTTTGGCAATAGTTTAAAGTTGGCTTTGCTGAAACTTATTAGCCACTTTACAATTAAACTTCTAAGGATTTGCTGAGTGTCTGAAAAGGAATCTTTGCTTTGAAGGCAATGAGGAGAAAATAAAAATTAATTCTGAAACCCATTAATCACAGCTACAGCTGCAATGGATCCTGATATTTTTATAAATTGCTTAAATTTTAACTTGTGGTTAAAATTAGCCACAAGTTAAAGTAAGTAATCAAATAAATAGTCAAATTGGCACTGTCTTTTAAAAGTGGCTGCCTGCTTCCATTTAAAAAGAACCATCCCTCTACTTGCCATTATTGCAAAAGCTGGCAAAGGATGAAGGAGTGATTATTGATTGCTGTACATTTGAGTTGTACTTGGATCAGCATTGGTGGAAAGGAAAAAATACTTCAATATTTTAGACTTGTGACCTATCACCCAGGAGAACTGATTCTGAATCCAGCCCAAATAGTCACCACCAATAGTTTTAAATGCCAATATAACACAATTAAAGTTAGAATGTGAAGCTCAATAATTATATTTGTTTAGAGTTTAAGCAGGTTTGTTGAGAACATACATCCTGCAAATTACCATATGACATTAGATGTCATAACCTAGTCAAAGAACTTAGTTAAAGATGGAACACAGATATGAATAAAAAGAGGAAAGAAGATTGAAAGATCTGCTATTGGGGACAGGGCCAAGGATTTACATCCAACTGCCAAACTGCAAAGAAATTATCATCCTCTAATTGACCTTGAATCTCTATAGGCAGAATTCACCTCTTACTGACCTCAGGATTTATTTACAATAATTAATCTTGTGGCCTTAAGGGGCCAATTTTCCACTTAGTAGCAGAATGATACATTTTTTTTTACAAAAATAAACTGCTCATCCTCCTATTTTCCAAGAATTGTTCATTTTTATGTCGTTTCAAAATATTATGTAAGCCATTTGTTTTATTTTACAAATAAATTGTTGCAAAGTGTATGATTATGTGATACTATATAAAGAATGATTAAAAATTCAATTATTTGCGACACTGTAAGAGGCCACCACCATTCAGCCCATCCAGTCAATGCTGGCCACTAACAGCCATTCACTCACTACATTCTCCTTCCTTGTTTTCCTGGAGACCGATAACTGATTCTCTCTCACATACCCATCAACTCTCATTAGATTTTTTGTCATCTGTCTACATGAGGTGTTGTAATGTGAGTATTATTACAAGTAAGTTAATACTAATCGGGAAGCTGTTGATAACAAGAGGTGGGATCCGGGGTTGGCGGGTCTTTACTTCCGCTCTTTTTACTCCCAGTATGCATTGTATATAGTTCCTCCACCCAGGCCGCACGAGGTACCTGGAAGGCTCTGTATTGTAAATATCATTTGCTATCCCAGATAAAGATGCTCTTTTGACCATAAAATTGTCAAGTGGTCTTTTTGTAAAGTAGAAGTTACCACATGTTTTTGGCGACGAGGTAAACTGGTTTTGTGGATGGGTTGGCCTCGTTCCGAACAGGAGCTGTGAGTGGACGAGGAGCCTTGTGTTCGAATGGCTATGTTTGGAAACATCAGTGCGTTTGAGGAGCGGACTCAGGACTGGCTGGAGTATGAGGAAAGGTTGGGACACTTTTCTGTGCTAATGGAATTGCTGAGGAAGCTAAGAAGTGCTCTATTCTCCTGAATGTGTGTGGGGCAAAGACATACGAGTTGATAAGGAACTTAGTTACACCACGGAAACTGGGAGAAATTCTATACGACGAACTAGTCAAGCTCGTGGGGAACCACCACAATCTGAAGCCTTCGGTGATAGTCCAACGGTTCAAGTTTCACAGCCATGTCTGGAAGCCAGGTCAGTCTGTGGGTGATTTTGTGGCCGAGCTTCGGCAGCTGTCGGAGCATTGCGATTTCGGAGCCGTGTTGGATGACATGCTCCGTGACAGATTAATATGCGGCATTAATAATGACGACACACAATGCCGCTTGTTGGGGGAAACCCCACCGTTGACTTTCAAGACAGCCCTAGAGATCTCCCAAGACATGGAGTTGGCTGCTAATAATGCCAAGGATATCCAGAAAGGACATGGGGGGGGGGGGGGGGTTGCAGTCGACGGCAGTGCACCAAGTCAGGAGGGAGACTGGTAAACAAGCAAAGCGGGTGGAATGTTCTCGGTGTGGAGGAACGCACTATGCAAATGTTTGTAAATTCAAAGATACTGTCTGTCATGCTTGTAGCAAGAAGGGACATTTAGTTAAGAACTGCAGGAGCATAAAGGGTAAGGTTAAGCCTGGGCAGGGGAAAGCTCAACAGACTCAGGCAGCCACACACCACCTAGAAGAAGCAGACGGAGAGGCAGCGTGTGCCTACAACATGTTTGGGGTGGAAACAGATGAGAAACCACCTGAACCATATTATGCCACAGTCACTGTCAAGGGAAAGGACATTAAGTTCGAGATTGATTCAGGGGCTACAGCATCGGTCATTAGTGAAGAGACCTACAGGAGGACATGGGGATCCAACTTGCCTCCCATCAGACCGTCTAAGCTCAAACTCAGAACCTATACGGGGCAGCCCATACCTCATTTAGGGGTGTTACATGTGGATATTTCGGCCGGGGGCCAGAAGGCTGAAGCCAGGCTGGTGATAGCTAAGGGCAGTGGGCCCGGTCTTTTGGGCCGCGTTCGGCTTTGCAAAATCTGGCTCAACTGGCATGAATTTAAGTATGCACACATGACGGAAGAGCATGAGGTGCAGCGTGCAGATGAAGTCGCCGATGGCAATGTGAGTGACAGACATAGTCCGGACACATTTGAGTGTGAGCTCGCAGCGCAGTTTGCGGCTTTTCAGCCTATTACAGGAGAAATTGAAGTTATCCCCTCGGCACTGAAAGCCAGCATGCCACTTCTAGTACAGCGAAGCAGTGACCCAGCTCTTGAACCACCTGCCCAGTTACAGCAAGGTGCATCTCAGCCTGATGATCCCGCTAACAGGAACCTGCGTGTGAAGCCAATCGTAACAGTAGCAAACGGGGCACCCATGGACAATGTAAGAACAGAGCCTCTAGGACCACCAGACAAGCATTCAGAAAGCACTCTAAGTGATTTGACAAAAAAAGTAGAATTTTCAGGAGACGGCAGTCCCCTGGGAGTCCATGTGGTGCCCTTTAACTCTACGCTGAGTGGAAGATTCCTTGGCCTGAGTATTCGTGGTATTGAAGAGAAGAACCAATCAAGAAAAAAGAACCTGCTCCAGGAAAATGAATGTATCATCAAAATCAATGACGATGATTTAACAGACAAGACCTTTGTTCAAGCACAAGAGGTTTTCCAAAATGCTTTACAATTTCCTGCTGTTGAACTCCAGATAGTTCCAAGTTGTAACAAGGAACTCTATGAAAAATTTACAATTGGGTCTATTCTGAGCCATGGTCATGACGATGATTCAAAAACCAAAGTTCCTTCTTCAGTGCGTTCCAAACCGAGTGGCAAACCTGCAGATGCCGTTTATCCCAGTAATGCTGAGAATAGCTTGCCACCGATTTCAAAGAAGCTCAGTAGTCCAAAACAGTTAAGGAGCAATGACCACTTAATGCATACCAGGAAAGCATGTCCACCAGTGACTTTGCTAGAGGAAGAGACACTGGCAGAGGGGGCAGAGTCCCCTGAAGAAGATGGACATTCTCACGTGGACACACAGACCCCTCTTGTGTCCCCAACACCAGATCCACCCAAAACATCCTCACCAGCGGTCACCGGGGTTAGTGTGTAGATCACAGCGCCCTCGCAAACCTCCTGACAGACTGAATCTTCGATTAGATAGTTTCTTTTGTTGTTAGATTGAATGTTGAATTTGCCACTTTTTTTTTTAGGTGTTTTTGTATTGGTAACCTGTTGCTAACGATACCACTGTTTTAATTTCCCAGTTCTTCTATATTTGGGGAATGTTGGCTTTTAAAGGGGGAGAAGTGTTGTAACGTGAGTATTATTAAAAGTAAGTTAATACTAATCGGGGAGCTGTTGGTAGCAAGAGGCGGGATCAAGGGTTGACGGGGTTTTTACTTCCGTTCTTTTTACTCCCAGTATGCATTGCATATAGTCCTCCACCCATGCCGCACGAGGTACCTGGAAGCCTCTGTATTGTAAATATCATTTGCCGTCCCAGATAAAGATGCTCTTTTGGCCATCAAGTTGTCGAGTGGTCTTTTTGTAAAGTAGAAGTTACCACAGGTGGGATATTTTACATAGTATCATAGAGTGGTACAGCGTAGATGCAGGCCTTTGGCCTACCACGTCGTTATCAACTATCATGCCTACCTGTACAAGTCCTATTTGCCCACATTAATTTTGCATCACTTATGCCTTCGAGTAATGGTCTAGATGCCTTTTAAATGTAATTACTGTTCCTGCCCCCACCCTGGGTACAGCAGGCAGTTCACTCAAGATAGCTACTAAGGTGCGTGTGAAAAAATCACCCTACAGATCCACTTTAAACTTCATTTCTCTCACCTCAAATGTATTCCCTCTAGCAGACATCCCACCCTGCAAAAACTCATTTCAGGGAGGTAGCACCACCATTTCAGGGAGATAGTACCCCCACCCCCCACAACCCCATATCCCACCCCCCCTCCCCCCCCCCCGGTCAACCTCCAAGGGTGTATGTAATACTTTGTTTAGTGATTTTGTCTAATCTGTAAACCAAGTTGGGTATATGCAGAAAATGTGACATTAAAATATGTGCTTATTATGTTATTATGTTATATCATGGAGTCGTTCTTTTATTCTATTACAACTTTAAGCAAGTCTACAGGGAGTTTGGCCTCATCACGTAGGACATCAATAGAGTAGCTCCTTAGCAGCTAGCCAGCTAGTTTAAATAACATTAGCTATGCTAATGGTCAAAATGACACCTGTTAAACTCACCTCAACATGTCTTTTACATTTTAACCCACCGTGGGCAATAGAAAAGTCACTGTTGCAAACAGTGCAGCGAGCAACACTGTCATTATTTTTGACCCCTATTAGGCAGGGGTACACTTTAGTGTAGTCTGGGGTGAAGTATGTTTGAAATTTTCTTTTTTTGGAACACTCTGCCATGATGCTGCAAGACACTAAACTGAACTGATGGACAATGAAAGAGAGAGAGAGAGAGAGGTCGATTGTAAAGCCCGCCCACAGAGAAAACTGATAGGTCTACTTAGCACGATGGGAGACCAATCAGGATGCTCCCTCTCGCTCTTACTCTTCCTCTCCCTCTCAAAAAAATCAATTTCCGGGACATTGTATATAATTTGTGGGCATCAGGGAGCCGCTATCAATATGCAGGAGACTCCCGGAACTTCCGGGAGAGGTGGGATGCCTGCTCTAGTTTTAGACACCTCATCTATGGGAAACATTCACTGGCTATCTATCCTATTTATGCCTATCATAATTTTATATGTCTCTTTCATGTCACCTCTCTTTTCAGCTTCCTTTGCTCTGGAGAAAACAGGTCCAACTTATTAGCAACGTACACAAAATGCCGCAGGAACTCAGAGCGTCAGGCAGTATTTTTGTAGATGAATGAACAGTCGAGATTTTAGACCGAGACCCTTCTTCAGGACCCAATCTATTAGTGTGTAAGTCCTCCAATCTAGACAACATCCCTGTGAATCCTTTTTTGCACATCCCCTCCTGCTTGGTCACATCTTTCCCGCAGTGTAGTGACCAACTTAATCAACTGGCTTGCAATAAACCATAAAATCCACAGGAGGAACATATATACTCTGCAGGGAGTGAAGTTAGTACTTCAATATCATTCTGCCCATCTTTTCATTCAAATTTTTACACTCTCATGTTTATTATTAGCAACAGTAAAATACAAAATTAAACAATTTTATTGAAATATTCGCATTTAAAAAGCAAACTCACCTAAAACACATTATGGAAAACAAACGCGAAAATCTGCAAAAGCTGGAAATCCTCCTCTTTCACTACCAATCAGGGCCCCAAATACTCCTTCCATGTGAGGTAACAAACCTGTGAGTCTGTTGGGATCATCTACTGTTTCTGGAGCTCCCAGTGTGGCCTCCTGTATATAGGTGAAACCCAACGCAGATTGGGAGACTGCTTCGCCAAGCACCTATGCTCCATACACCAGAAAAAGCAGGATATCCCAGTGGCCACTCATTTTAATTCCTCTTCCCATTCCCATTCCAACATGACAGTCCATGGCCTCCTCTACTGTCACAATGAGGCCACACTCAGGTTGGAGGAGCAACATCTTATATTCTGGCTGGGTAGCCTCCAATCTGATAGCATGAACATCAATTTCTCAAACTTAAGATAATGCCCCCCCTCCACTTCACTATTCCCCATTCCCTTGTCCCTCTCACTTTATCTCCTTACCTACCCATCTCCTCTCTCTGGTGCTCCGCCCCCTTTTCTTTCTTCCATGGCCTTCTGTCCTCTCCTATCAGATTCTCCCTTCTCCAGCCCTGTATCTCATTCACCATTCAACTTCCTAGCTCTTTACTTCTTCCCCCACCCCTCTCTGCTCCCGGTTTCACCTATAACCTGTGTTTTTTCTTCCCCTGCCCCACCTTCTAACACTGACTCCTTGTTTTTTTCCTGCTGAAGGGTCTCAGCCCGAAACGTCGACTGTACTCTTTTCCACAGATGCTGCCTGGCCTGCTGAGCTCCTCCAGCATTTTGTCAGTTGTTATGGAAAATAAAAATTGCTAGTAATTTCCTCATTTTTAATTTTTTCTCTTTTCTATCTAGAGATAAACGGACACAGATTCTGCAGTGGATCTGCTCAGTCTAAGTGCTGATTCCCCAGGTTAAATGCTGGAGGATTTAAGCTAACCTGTGTTCTGCCACTGGGATCCGTTAACAAAACATAGCGACAGATTAACAGTGCTTGTTCACCTGTGCCAAAGTCTCGAGCCTGACAGTATTTGAATATGTGAATGCCTGCATTTCACCACAGAGTCGTCAGCAAAGCCCAGCAGAATTCTGATCATTCTCCTTTCAGTATTTATTCATATGTTTATCTGTTATTTCCCCATTATTACAGACATTAATGTACAATTTGTTGTAACTGTTATTTGAAGTGTTTATTTGACCATGATGTTGCTGCAAGAAGAGAACTAGGCTTACTCTCCAAAGTTCTTCTGACAACTTGGGGCAGAATGTTTAGCCTAATGTTATTACAGTGGCAATGATCACCGACCGGGGTTTGATTCCTGCTGCTGACTGTAAGATGCTTGTACATACCCATCGTGACCGTGTGGGCTTCTTCCGGGTGCCCTGTATCCCTGCACATTCCAAAGACACACAGTATGGATTAGGGTTATTGAGTTGTGTTATTATGTTGACACGGGAAACCTGGCGACACTAGTGGCCTGCCCAGCACAATCATTGCTGATTTGATTTGATGCAAACAATGCATTTCATAGTATGGTTTACCACAAGATGACTATTACATTTAGCCATGGGCTATTTGTAGTAAAGTAGGACCATTGTGGGCGGTAAAATATGTTTATTGGGCTTATGGTACACATTGGTTCAATGCCTTACAAAGAGTAACACAAATAAATAGGCTGGTTTTCAAATTTTTTGATTAAAATAAAAATGAATGGTTTTTAGTACTCTCCTCTATAATTTACGCAACCACTACTCCCAATAACTAACTCCTCACTCTAACTAACCTTCTCCATCCTTCCTAGGAAAATTATTCCATTATTGCTAATTGGCCATTGTATCTTAAGAGAAAATAGGACTGTTATTTGTGAGGACATTTTGAATATTTCATACTAGCCTTTATATATCTTGGCAGTGTTTATCAGCACTATGAAGAATTTTGCAGTGGAACAGAGAAATGTGATTATAAGAAGATTATCTTGATTTACAAGGGTGCTGCATTTGTCAGTACTCATGGAGAAGGTAGGCTAAGTTTTGCTCTGTGAGGACAGCTGTATAATACTCTGTTATGCCCAATGCAGTTCTCTGCTGCCGAGGTGAAATTGTGTCCTTTCAAGGTACAGAAGTATAATAGGTGAGAGGGAACAAATTTTTAAGGTGTAATTCTGAGATCTGACATTAATTTTTAAGTGAATGTTGCCATGGTGATTGTGGCACTTGTGAAGAATTCATTTATTATTGGTTCTGCTTAAGACAGAGTTGGCTTCCTTTTTGCAGTTTAACTTCTCTTTGTCGAATAAAAGCCTCAAGTGCTTGTCAAATTTAGCTCCAACATGGAACTACCCATCATAAGATGGTATCTTCAGTATCTGGAGAGTAATATCTAGTACAAGCTGTAGAACTCATTAAAAGTATACTGTAGATATCCCTCGATAACACTTATAATGAAACAAGATCACAGGATATCACAGGGTATCAAACCACAAACTGAAAAGCATTTTGCTTCTGTTATAGCAGACTTCCCTTAAGAATCACAAGCTTTAACTACAGTAAAACAAGCTGAGGAATGACATACAGTACCGTAAGTAAATTGATTAAAAGACTGAAGCAATTGTGTCTCATTATCTGGTAATCTTGGAGAATCCTTATATTTTTATGCATATTTTTGATTCAGAAAAGTGCTCATTTTACAACCTTAATAAAAATAATTGCTACCTCCGTACGTGTCTCCACTTCCCGTAATTCCTTTAATGTTGCTCTCTCCCTTGCCATACCCATTCCCCTCTTTCACTTAGATTAGATTGTGAGGACACGCAGTCCTCGTTTATTGTCATTTAGTAATGCATGCATTAAGAAATGATACAATGTTCCTCCAGTATGATATCACAAAAACACAAGACAGACCAAGACTAACTTACAAAAACCACATAATTATAACATATAGTTACAACAGTGCAAAGCAATGCCGTAATTTGATAAGGGCAGACCATGGACACAGTAAAAGAAAGTCTTAAAGTCCCGACAGCCCATCATCTCACGTAGACGGTAAAAGGAAGAAAAACTCTTCCTGCCATGAACCTCCAGAGCCGCAAAGCTTCCCGATGCAGCCTCTGGAAGCATCCGACCACAGCCAACTCTGAGTCCGTCCGAAAAACTTCGAGCCTCCGACCAGCCCTCCGACATCGAGCACCATCTCTGCCGAGCGCTTCGACCCCGGCACTGGCCGCCAAGCAACAGGCAAAGCCGAGGATTCGGGGCCTTCCTCTCCGGAGATTTCTCCGATCGCACAGTAGCAGCGGCAGCGAAACAGGCATTTCAAAAGTTTCACCAGATGTTCCTCCATGCTTCACACGTCCGTCTCCATCAAATCAGGATTGTGCATGGCCCCTACTTACAGATAACTGATATTCATTCCTGGAGTGGCCACGCGTGCTATCTTTGTGCATTTTTTTAGAATTAAGTTAACCTGGTTGTTCTCTTTATTGGAAGCCAATATTTACAAGTAAACTTTTAACTACTTTCTTGTTGACCCCCATGACTTGGTGCATTATTTTGCTCTCATTTTCAGACTGCTGGGATGTTTTAAAGCCATCAAAAAAAAAGAGGCAGAGATTGTTTTTGGAACCATAGGCTACTGTTAGAGAACTGCTGGAGAGAGGAGTCTGAGAGAGACAAAAAGAAGAGAGTACAAAGAGAAAAGTGTTACAGGCTCCATTTATATCTGCACCATCTGTAGCAAGGATTCAGGAAATGAACTCCACATCCCATTTTAACTTTGCACTCTGGTGCTTACAGTTTCATCTTTCATTAAAAAAAAGCTGTTGTAGACATAAATCACTTTAATACTTAAATTAATTCATAGCACCTGAAGGCATTTTTATCAAAATTAATCTTTTCAAGTCTTTCAATAGTTAAAAAATGCACTGTTCTTAAAAGCCATTCATTGTCAGAATTGTTTCAAAGCAGCTCAAAGGAATTTGACAGCATCAATGCTATCTGGGGGTGGGGTCTCAAGATCCACTATCAGATGCTTTATGGTTGCTCACAGCTCTCTTTGCTTTGTCAATGGCTGCGTCAGTGAGACCTCAGGGGCGTCAGGACAAGTACAGCCATGGGAATAAAGTTTGGGCGAACAAGTTGAACTGTGGTCCATCTGAACAATAATCATTACAGTCACCCTTGGCACACACACAGTCTTTCAAATTGCAAGAAGCACAAGGTAGCTACATTGCCTCTAATGGGAATTAAGGGACTAGAAAATCTTTAGATGCTGAAAGTCCAAAGCAATGCACACAAAATGCTGGAGGAACTCAGCAGGTCAGGCAGCGTCTATGGAAAAGAGTATCAGTCGATGTTTAAGGCTGAGACCCTTCATCAGGACTGGAAAGGAAGGGGAGAAGTCAGAATGAGAAAGTGAGGGGAGGAGAGGAAGGAGCACAAGGTGGCAGGTGATAGGTGAAACTGGGAGAGTGATCTCTCAGTGGCCACCCATTTCAATTCTACTTCCCAATCCGATGTGTAAGATCCATGGCCTCCACTCCTGCTGCATGAGGCCACACTCAGGTTGGAGGAGCAACACCTTATATTCCAATCTGATGGTATGAATATCAATTTCCCAAACACCTTATGGTCTTATGGTCTTTCCAGTAATTGCCACCTCCCTTCATTCCCCATTCCTGTACCCCTCTCTCACTTTATCTTATTACCTGCCCTTCACCTCCCTCTGGTGCTCCTCCCCCTTCCTTTTCTTTCATGGTCTTCTATCTTCTTCTATCAGATTCCCCCATCTCCACCCCTTTATCTTTTTCACCAATCAACTTCCCAGTTCTGTACTTTACTCTTCCCTCCCTCTCCCAGTTCCGCCTATCATCTGCCGCCTTGTACTTATTCCTCCCCTCCCCCCACCTTCTCCCCTTCCTTTCTGTTCCTGATTAATGGTTTTGGCCAGAAATGCCAACTGTTAGTCTTTTTCGTAGGTGCTGCCAGGCCTGTTGAATTCCTCCAGTATTTTGTGTGTGCTTCACAGAATTAAGGTGCAGGATTAATCTACAGCTGTGATTTCCGCACCCAAATCCAATTTAGCACTCCTAAACATTTTAAAGTAGGGAAGAAGATAATTATTTTGATAACCTTTAAATCTTGCATACGCCATTTTTCTCTTTGAAAGATATCTGGTGGGGATGGGTCTAACTGTTTGTTTTGAACCATCTGCCTGTCTGTCTATGTGTATTTCCTAGTGCAATTCACAGTGCTCATTTACATAAGAACATAAGAAATAGGAGCAGGAGTAGGCCACCTGGCCCATCGAGCCTGCCCCGTCATTCAATAAGATCATGACTGATCTGGCCATGGACTCATCTCCACCTACCTGCCTGATGCACCATCAATAACTCACTCTGAGACGTAAGAAGCGAGATATCGGCTTTTATTGACTGGAAGAATGAACAACACTACATCCTGGAGAATGAGGCCGGGCTCAGGCCTCAATCGCCTTTATACAGGGGTCTGTGGGAGGAGCCACAGGAGCAGTCCAGACAGGTATATGTAGTTCACCACACTGACTTTTCCCCATAACCCTTAATTCCACTGTTATGCAAAAATCTATTCAACCTTGTCTTTACTGAGCATGAAAATGAGCATCTCTTTTTGTAGTCTGCTGCAAACTTCAGGATCCAGACATGGGAAACTGTATTTAAGAAGACTAGATGTAAATCATTTTACTCCAGGAGTACTGAAGTATACAGAAATCAACCCTCTTGGCAGTGGTATCTACGTGAATGTACCAACAAAGTTTATGACGTTGCCAACACAAAATATCCAGAGTCTTTCTTCCCAGAATCAACTGAATTACAGATAAATTGTACCACACACTGTGCATGAATGTAATGCAGATTTCTATTTATATTATTATAGAATGTTCAATCAAAAATCGGGTTTTGGCATAAAATACCAAGAAATGTTAATATTTAAATATCATTCAAATGCTAATGGCTGTAACATTTTCTTTGGACATGAAACAATGCAAATCGAACAATTCGTCACAGGCTTGTCTATTCAATATCGCTGCAGTTTTAAAATTTTCAATTCAAAGTGACTGCACAGCCACCAATTGATTTTCTTTTCAGCAATAATTTACTCTGTCCTCATTGCTTCCACAATAGGGAACAATTCAAATCTAACTTCTTACAACTTTACTTATCAGAAGCTCAAAGCTCTCCAGAAATAATTACCAGGAAGAGGGATACAGTTTAGATTTTAATCTCAGTATTAGCTCATTCCATATCGAGAGAAATAATTTGAAATGTTCTACAAAGCCTAACCCTAACAAGTTAGCCTTACAAACCAGCAATGTGTCTAACTTGTAAAAGTAATAAGATCATCAAACCTGGTAGATTCATAGGAGGAAGCTGAGATCAGAGTGAAGACCTTCTGGTTTTATAAAAGTTGATTATATAAGCCCATCAAAGAGGAGATAGATACGTTTCTAAGAGAGATCCAATGCCCTTCAGGACCTAATGACTTAGAAACATTGCACAGTTCATCCAGGAAACAGATGTATATAATCGTTCAGAGCTCCAGTGTCTCCTGGGCATCCAATTTTTGAACTCGATTTCTGCAGCTTCAGTCACTGACCCCCAAAGACAGAAATCCAAATTACATTCAGCTGCTTAATGACTGATTAGAGATTTATTTGCGACATAAGGAAAATTCCTTGAAAAGCTTAAACTTCACCTGCAATTTGAGTAAATTTCAGCAGAAGCATTTAAATGCCAGTTGGTTTGAAAATGTGACTCAAAGCATAATTGATTTATTTGCAAGAGTAAACTCTGAGTGCTTCTGCAGACCAACAAATATAAAAATGCAGCCAATGAGCGAAATGCTCGTTGCAGGGTTGGCAATACCCTGGGACAACTGGCACCAAAGGAGCTTATAAATAATTAATGCATGGAAACTCTTCCTTTGAAATAAGCAGTTTAATTTGTTTACAGTAACAATATTGATACCTCTGTTCCATACACAACTATTCACTGCTATCCTGATTAAGCATTTTATTCCCAAAGTGAAGTAAAAACTTGTTGGAGATTAATGAATGTGTTTGATCTACATGTATATGCACATGTACAGTGGTCGGAAACTTTCAAAGTAATTTAAAGTTCAACTTTTAGGCAAATCCAGAGCGAGATTTCAACAAATCTAGTTCAAGCAGCTGACAGACAATATTGCAGGAATCCTTTCTGTATAAGGCTTTGGGCAAAGTACTGAGCAGCATTTTGGGAACTTATTAAGATACCTAAAAACCTAGTGGATAGATTTACGCAGGGAAGTGACCTTCCATTGATTTAGTAGCAGATTGTGAAAAATCCCGGGTAAAGTTGTAACATTGTGCTATTTTTAAAGCAGTCAGAGTTACAATGAACTTGTAAGGAAATGCCTATTGAAAATTATATTCCTGCACCCTAAGAGTGATTTAAGAGGCAGATGAAATGGGGACTGTAGGACTGTTTCTTTTTGTGCAAGATGTTTGGATGGGCCAGCTGTCCTTTCTCATCCAGAGTTATAGCACACAGAGAAAAAAAAATCTTACATACAGTAAGCGCATTCATTATTTCTGGAAGAACAACCACTATAAATATGTTCTTCTCTAGTAACATAAACCACATATAATGGGTTGATCCATGGTGATTTGTCTCATTATCTTACTTTGGTTAACAAGCATATGAAAATACCAAGACATTTTTAATAAAGTGTATCCTTTATTAATTGAATGTGCTGAAAAAGGATCGTGAAAATAAATTGTTTAAAGTGGGGTTTCCCAATTATTCTTTAACAGTAAAGTTGTAATTTTCTTTTCCAATTTTTCCTCTTCACCTTAAGGTAAAATCTAAACATGTTATTTGATAATTGGACAATCACAGAGAACAAATTTTCCCTAAAATTAGAGTTCACCCACATGTGGTAAATGGACACCAGGTTTTAAGTTACTGTCCAAACTGGAGACCTACAAAAATAAAGAAATTGGGGGAAGCTCAGTAAACTAAATTAGTAACTTTTTTCACTCTGAATCCTTACCTACACGTTTCCTGATAGCAACTGCCAGCAGAGTTTGCATTTTTTTCCTATTTATTCACTGAATGTAGACACTACTGTCAATGTGAGCATTTATGGTTTTCTCTAATTGGCACTGTACTGAGGAGATATCAGCGGGCTTAGCAGAGTGATTGCTGCACCTTGTGCTGGGAAGGGAGTCAACCCTTAAAGAACATTCTCCATGACATTCATGGTATGCCAGCATAACAGGCTGTCATTAGTTGACAGAAAGAAATCTCCTGTGTAAATGACATCCGCAAGAAACGTTGTGATGCCATGCTCTCCATATAGCTTCATGCCATTGTGAGGTATTGACTAAAAGGGCCCGCAATCACAACAAATAGAGTGTTGCTGTTGCTGCAATCATTCTTGTAAACACACATGGGGCAGAGAAAAATGAGTCTGGCAGAAGGTGGGGGAAAACATTTAATTATAAGTTTAATTGCCATTCAAAGCCTAATATAACGATAAAGCTCTTTGTGAGTGTTTATGGTGAATAACACTTTGGTCTCTTCTTCCATCTCCATCTTTAGGTAGGCCTCAGCTAAGTCCACTTTGCTGAAGTATTTTCCTCCAGAAAGGTTTGGAAAGATATCCTCTATCCTTGGCAGAGGGCATTGATATACTTTTGATACTGGGTTGATGGTGATGTTAAAATCACCACAAATCCTGACAGACCCATTCTTTTTGGCTTCTGGGACCTCTGGTGTTGCCCATGGGCTCCATTCAACCTTGGAAAGAGTTCCTTCAGCCTCAATGCTATTAGCGATGGTCTAAGGAACCGGACATGTGGATGGACATGGAGATGTTGAAACAACACAATGATAATTATACAGAGGGCAACTGAGAACAATAATCATTATCTCACTTCACAGATTCTGAATAAGCACTGACGATATTGTTGGTGTCAGGGGGTTGGGGGTGGAAGGGTGTTGATGGTGAAGGCCTGTATATTGAACTGTTTTCTATCTATTTTTGAATGAGTAGTACACATTAACGATAGAAAATCAGTTTTCCTATCCAAAGCCAGTTTGGGGATTGATGAGAAAACAGGTTCAGCTTCTACGGGATTTGAGGAGGAATTGTAAATAGACTTGTTAGAAGGGAACACGAGGAAATCTGCAGATGCTGGAAATCCAAGCAACACCCACAAAATGCTGATGGAACACAGCAGGCTAGGCAGCATCTATAGGAAGAAGCACTGTCAACATTTTGGGCTGAGACCCTTCATCCTGTTGCTTGTTAGAAGGGAAGATGTGAGGAACTTCACTGAGGTAAAGAACTGAAATAAAACCAGAAAATGCTGAAAACAAGCAGTAAGTCAGGCAGTGTTGAGAGAGAGAGAAACAGGATTCCAATGAGAAGTCACTGAAACATTAATTCTATGTCTCTTTTCGCAGATCTTGCTTAACCTACTAAGTGTTCCAGCATTTCTGCTTCAATTTCAGATTTCTAATTATGCAGTTTTTTTTTGCTTTTTAGAAGATGTATGAAATGCAGGAAGATAGAAAACAATATCATACTTATGTCAAACAAGGTAACTAATGTGGAAAGAGGAACGATCTTCAATTTCATATCATTGCGGCAAAATGAAGCTTTTCTGATTGAATTGAGTGAGGCTGATTATTCCAGTTGTGCAGGATGCTCATCTGCCGTGGCATAAACTATCATGTACTACATTTCATTTCACATTAGGGTTGCTGAAATATTAGTGTGAAAGAGGCTGGTAAGCAGTCCGGGTCAACAGGTAGAAATATCGTTACCCTTTCTAGATAACATGGAGTTTAATTGCTTGTTTGTTTTTCTTTTGGGCTGCAGTTTTACTTCTGGTCAATATTTGGTTGAGTTTGTGATTGTATAACTAAATATTAACTGTTGATACAATTTTTAACACATCTACGAGTGTCATGGAAGGGCTGTGTTTGTACCTGGAGGACCTGGATTAGTACCAAGGGCAACAGGAGGATGCAGGAGAAGCTGGGAGAAAAGGGAGAAGAAGAGGCCGAATCTACAGCGAGTCTTTAGGGAGTAGTTCTTAGGTGGCTTTGTTTGATTGTGATGTCTGTTACCGAGGCAAGTCCCTGGCTTGAGTACTGAACTGGCACATTGATGGGACTTCCTGTGGATTTCAAGATGAAAGTGGGTCACTGAAGTATCTAACGTCAGGAGGAATAATATACCAGGAGCAACAAACAGTCTGCTAGAGGAACTCATCTGCAGGAGGAAAGAAATTGATACAGAGTTTCAACTTGAAACATCAACAATATATCTCCTCCCTATTCTGCCAAGATGGCATCCACTCTACTGGCAGCAAATCCTGTGCTAGTCCAATGTGTTGTCTTCATTCCAAACAAACTATCATGGTATAGGCTGACTGGTGGTCAATAAAGAATAGTGAAGGTCTAAACAGAATAGACCCATGTCTCCTGGCAGACTCATGGCAGTTTTCAGCAATTGAACTGCAGCCCAATCAGTAAACGGGTTTCATTAGCAAGGGCAAGTGGAGTGGCCATTGTGTGAATGGGCCAGTGATAGAGAGGGAGGCTTTGATTTTGGCTTTGGCTCATCAAGCTTAGGCCAGTTCAGGCTTGAATGAGGTAAATATCTGGTAAGCTTCTTCTTCTTCTTTATTCTTTATTCCTTGTCTGTTAGAACAGAGTTAGTGCAGTGAAAATGGCTCCAGGAGCTGTGTTATGTTTTTTTTTGTGTGAGATATGGGAATTCTGGGAGACCTTTAGCCTCCCAGACAACTACATCTGCACCAGGTGCACCTAGCTGCAGCTCCTCGGAGAATACATTAAGGAACTGGAGCTATAGCTCGATGACCTTCGACTCATACAGGTGACCAAGGAAGCTATAGATAGGAGCTACAGGGAAGTAGTCAACCCAAGATTGCAGGAGGCAGGTAACTAGGTGACTGCCAGGCGAAGAAATGGGCAGCCAGTGCAGACTACACCTGTGGCTATTCCCCTCAATAATAAGTACACTGTTTTGGATACCGTTGAAGGGGATGACCTACCTGGAGGAGCCGCAGTGCCTGGGCCTCTGGCACTGAGTATAACACTGTGGTTCAGAATAGAAGAGAAGTGAAGAAGAATGTAGTAGTAATAGGAGATTCCATAGTTAGAGGATTAGAGAAGAGATTCTGAGGATGTGATGGAGACACCTGGATGGTATGTTGCAACCCACGTGCCAGGGATGTTTCACATCAGGTCCATTGCATTCTAATGGGGAAGGATGAGCAGCCAGAAGTCTTGGTACATATTGACACCAATGACATGGAAAGGAAAGGTGAGGAATTCCTGAAGTGAGATTTTAGGGAGCTAGGTAGTAAGCTGAAAAGGAAGACAGCTAGAGTAGAAATCTCTGGACTTCTACCTGTCCCAAATGCCAGTAGGTAAGAATATGAGCATTTAGCAGATAAACGTGTGGCTGAGGAACTGGAGCAGGAGGCAGGGGTTCTGATTTCTGGATCATTGGGATCTCTCTGGAGAAGGTATGACCTGTACAAAAGGGTTGGGACTAGTATCCTTGTGAGCAAGTTTGCTAGAACTGCTCAGGAGAGTTTAAACTAATTTGGCTGGGGGATGGAAACCAGAGTGATAGGGCTGAGGATGGGGCAGTTGGCTTACAAACTGAAGCAATGTGTACTGAGACTGTGAACAGGGACAGGCTGATGACAGGGCGAAATTGCTGTCAGTGGGTTGATTTGCAGTGTAAAAGAGGGACAAAACCAAAGAGGGTGATGAATTCAGGACTGAAGGTGTTATATTTGAATGCATGCAGTATATGGAATAAGGTAGATGAACTTGTAGCACAGTTAGAGATGATCTTGTGGGCATCACTAAATTGTGGCTGAAAGAAGGTTATAGCTGGGAGCTGAACATCCAACGGGACATAGAAAATGCATGTCAGAATGGCAAAGTTACAATAGTCATGGGGGTTTTCAATATGTAAGTAGATTGGCGAAATCTGGTTAGTGCTGGTTTACAAGGGGGGGGGAATTTGTAGTATGCCTTTTAGAGCAGCTCGTGGTTGAGCCCACTATGGGTTCAGCTGTTCTGGAGTGTGTGTTGTGCAATGAAGTGGGATTGATTAGAGAGCTTAAGATAAAGGAACCTTTAGGGTTCAGTGATCATAATATGATGGCATTCACCGTGCAATTTGAGAGGTTGAAGCTAAATGAAGATGTATCAGCATTGCAATGGAGTAAAGGGAAATACAGTGGAATGAGAGAGGAGCTGGACAAAGTTGATTGGGAGGGGTCACTAGAAGGGATGATGGCAGAGCAGCAATGGCTGGAGTTTCTAGGAGAAATTCAGAAGTAACAGATTAGACACAATCCAAAAAAGACAGGATGATGCAACCATGGGTGACAATGGAAGTCAAATCCAACATAAAAGCCATATAATACAGCAAAGATTAGTGGCAACTTAGAAGATAGGGAAGCTTTCAAAAACCAACAGAAAACAACTAAAAAAGTCATAAAGAAGGAAATGAAGGAATATGAAGGTAAGCTTAAAAATATTAAAGAGGATACCAAAAATTTCTTGAGATATATGAAGAGTAAAAGAAAGGCGAGAATAGATATAGGACTGCTGGAAAATGATGCTGGAGAGGTAGTAAAGGGGGTCAAGGAAATAGTAGAGGAAATGAATAAGTATTTTGCATCGGTCTTCACTGTGAAAGACACTAGCCATATGTTGGAAGTTCAAGAGTGTCGGGGGCTAAAAGTGAGTAAATTTGCCATTACTAGGAAGAAGGCCCTTAGATAACTGAATTCGGCCCACAAAGCTGGTCGAACATGCCCTTACTATAGATATTACGTAGGGATACCCATAGCCCTCTATTTTTCTAAACTCCATGTACCTATCCAGGAGTCTCTTAAAGGACCCTATCATATCTGCCTCCACTACCATTGCTGGCAGCCCATTCCATGCACTCACCACTCTCTGCGTAAAACTTTACCCCTGACATCTCCTCTGTACCTATTTCCAAGCACCTTAAAATTGTGCCCTCTCCTGGTAGCTACTCAGCCCTGGGAAAACGCCTCTGACTATCCACATAATCAATGCCTCTCATCATCTTATACACCTCTTTCAGGTCACCTCTCATTCTCTGCCACTCCAAGGAGAAAAGGCCGAGTTCACTCAACCTGTTCTCATAAGGCATGCCTCCCAATCGAGGCAACATCCTTGTAAATCTCCTCTGCACCTTTTCTATGGTTTCCACAGCCTTCCTGTAGCAAGGCAACCAGAACTGAGCACAGTGGAGTCTGACTAGGGTCCTGTATAGCTGCAACATTACCTCACGGCTCCTAAATTCAATCCCATGATTGATGAAGGCCAATGCATTGTATGCCCTTTTAACCACAGAGTCAACCTGCGTAGCTGCATTGCATGTCCTATGGACTCAGACCCCAAGATCCCTCTGATTCTCCACACTGCCAAGAGTCTTACCATTAATACTATATTCTGCCATCATATTAGACCTACCAAAATTAACCACTTCACACTTATCTGGGTTGAACTCCATCTGTCGCTTCTCGTCCCACTTTTGCATCCTGTCGATGTCCCACTGTAACCTCTGACAGCCCTCCACACCTCCAACCTTTGTGTCATCAGCAAATTTACTAACCCATCCCTCCACTTCCTCATCCAGGTCATCTGGATCAGATGGTTTACACCTAGGGTTTTGAAAAGTTTGGCTAAAGAGATTGTGGAGTCACTACTAATGATCTTTCAAGAATTCTGGCATGGCTCCGGAGAAATGAAAAATTGCAGATGTCAATCCATTGTTCAAGAAAGGAGAGAAACAGAAGAAAGGAAGTTACAGGCCATTTAGTCTGACCTCAGTGGTTGGGAAGATGTTGGAGCTGATTGTTAAGGATGTGGTTTTGAAGACACATTGTAAAATAAGCCAATGTCAGCATGGTTTCCTCGAGAGAAAATCTTGTCTGACTAATCTTTTGGAATTCTTTGTAGAAATAACAAGCAAGATAGACAAAAAGGAGAACTGATGGACGTTGTGTACTTGGATTTTCAGAAGGCCTTTGACAAGGTGAAACACATGAGGCTGCTTCACAAGTTATGAGCCATGGTATTATAGGAAAGATACTAGTGTGGATAGAACATTGGGTGATTGGCAGGGAGACAAAGAGTGGAAATAAAGGGAGCCAATTCTGGTTGGCTGCCAGTGACTAGTGATGTTCCACAGGGTTCAGTGAAGGGACCGGTTCTTTTTTCATTACGTGTCAATGAATTGGATGTTAGAATTGAAGGTTTTGTGGCCAAGTTTGTGGATTATACAAAGAAAGATGGAGGTGTGGTAGTTTGAGGAAGCAGAGAGGCTACAGAAGGACTTAGACCGATTAGGAAAATTGGCAAAGAAGTGGCAGAATACAGTGTTGAGAAGTGTATAGTCATACACTTTGGTAGAAGAAATAAAAGGGTGGACTATTTTCTAAATGGAGAGAAAATTTTAAAATCCAAGGTGCAAAGGGATTTGGGAGTCCTCATGCAGGATTCCCTAAAGGTTAATCTTCAGGTTGTGTCAGTGGTGAGAAAGGCAAATGCAATGTTTGCATTCATTTCAAAATGAATAGAACATAAAAACAATGATGTAATGTTGCGGCTTTGTAAGGCACTGGTAAGGCTTCGCTTGGAGTATTGTGAGCAATTTTGGGCCCCATATTTAAAAACGAATGTGCTGATATTGGAGGGGGTTCAAAGGAATTTCCCAAAAATGATTCCAGGATTGAAAGGCTTATCATACTGTATGAGGAGCATTTGATGACTCTTGGCCTATACTCAATGGAGTTCAGAAGAATGAGGAGGAATTCCTTGAAGCATATCAAATGTTAAAATGCCTGGATAGAGTGGATGTGGAGAGGATGTTTCCTATGATGGGGAATCTAAAACTAGAGGAGACAACCTATAATAGAGTGTTGTCCATTTAGAATGGAGATGAGGGGGCATTTCTTCAGCCTGAGGCTGGTAAATCTGTGGAATTCATTGCCAGCGGTGGTTGTGGAGGACAAGTCAACAGGTATTTTTAAAACAGTGGTTGATAGATTGTTGATTACTGAGGGCAGATTCTCAGTTATGGGGAGAAAGCAGAAGATTGGGACTGAGAGGGAGCCATGATAAAATAACGGATTGGACTCCATGTGCCAAATGGCCTAATTCTGCTCCTATATCTTATTTGAGAGATTCTTCACCCATCAAAAAACCTTTAGCAGGTGTGCAGATCTATGGTTGTCTGCTGATTTGGAAAATAAAAGAGCACCATTCTTGTTTTTACAATCCCCTTGAGGATATTGAACTGATTTAGTCTAAGTTTCAAGGGCTAGAGTCTTACCATTGCATGTCATCTTGTTCCAGCACAGGTATTGGATGACAGAATTTATCCTGAAGAAGATAAATGGAGCCAGGATAACCCCTATTGACATCAATGGATCTGGGGTTGAGAGGGTGAACAGCTTTAAGTTCCTCGGCATAAACATCACCGAGGATCTCAGCTGTACGGTGAAAAAAACACACCAGCACCTCTTTCACTTCATAAGGTTGAAGAAGTTTGGTATGGGCCCCCAAATCCTGAGGACTTTTTACAAGGCAAACACGAGGAAATCTGCAGATGCTGGAAATTCAAGCAACACACACAAAATGCTGGTGGAATGCAGCAGGCCAGGCAGCATCCATTGGGAGAAGTGCTGTCAACGTTTCGGGCTGAGACCCTTCATCAGGACTAACTGAAAGGAAAGATAGTAAGAGATTTGAAAGTAGGAGGGGGAGGGGAAAATGCGAAATGATAGGAGAAGACCGGAGGGAGTGGGGTGAAGCTGAGAGCCAGAAAGGTGATTGGCAAAAGGGATACAGAGCTAGAGAAGGGAAAGGATCATGGGACGGGAGGCCTAGGGAGAAAGAAAGGGGGAGGGGAGCACCAGAGGGAGATGGAGAACAGGCAGAGTGATGGGCAGAGAGAAAAAAAACCTAAATATATCGGGGATGGGGTAAGAAGGGGAGGAGGGGCATTAACAGAAGTTAGAGAAGTCAATTTTCTTGTCATCAAGTTGGAGGCTACCCAGCAGGTATATAATATGTTGTTCCTTCAACCTGAGTGTGGCTTCACTTTTTACAAGGGCACAATTGAGAGTATCCTGACTGGCCTCATCACTGCCTGGTATGGGAACTGTACTTCACTCAATCGCAGGACTCTGCAGAGAGTGGTGTGGGCAGCCCAGCACATCTGTAGATGTGAACTTCCCACTGTTCAGGACATTTACAGAGACAGGTGTGTGAAAAGGGCCCAAAGGATCATTGAGGACCCAAGTCAACCCAACTGTTCCAGCTGCTACCATCCGGGAACTGGTACCGCAACATAAAAGCCAGGACCAACAGACTCCGGGACAACTTCTTCAACCAGGCCTTCAGTCTGATTAATTCATGCTGATACAATTGTATTTCTATTCTATATTGATTGTCCAGTTGTACAAACTATTTATTACAAATTACTATAAATTGGACGTCGCACATTTAGATGGAGACTTAATGTAAAGATTTTTACTCCTCATGTATGTGAAGAATGTAAGTAATAAAGTCAAGTCAAGTCAATTCAATTCAATATCACCCTATTCTTCTGATCAAGAGTGATGAGGAAATCTTAACTGCCCAATGAAAACTCTAGAGTGTGCTGTCCAGACCTCTAGCACCTATCTTCAGCCGCAAAGTTTTCATGTTAACAGTCACTGGGAGCTGGCTGTCTGTAAGTCAAGTCAGAGATACACTTCATACTGGACCTCGTACATACAGCCAATGGTAAACTTCCAAATGAATTACTTTAAAAGAGAATGAGCTCTTAGCGTAAATTTGAACAGCTGCCTGGGACACTGTTAACAAGATTGTGCCATGTTTCCCACCCACTGAATTCTTGTTTGTGGTATGATTGGATTTATAGGGCAATTATCTTCTATGTGGATCTATTATGATTTTAGACAAATGCTTACTTGTATTGCAGAGAAAATCAATGCTCCCAACTGCACTTTCATTTAGCAATCTAAAGGCTCACAACTATTACAAAGTGTTTTCACCTTAAACAGGATTGAACTGATTTATTGCTGCACCCCGCTGAGCTGATAAGAAAGACAGTTTTAAATTACATACTTGTTGTACTTATGACATTTGCTTTTCTGGGAACTGGAAGTTGTAATAAGAATGCTTCTAATGAAAGCATTACAAATAATATGTAAAGCAGGATGACATTGCCTTTCCTAGCACAATAATAGATCCAGTATGCATGCACAGAGAGCACAGTGACCTATATTATTTCTTGCCAACTTTTTTTTTACAAACTATTCCTTTCGTCAAGGCACAGCCAGCTGTGATGCTTATAGGCCAGAGGTCACACTCAGTGACGCACATTTGGGTGGCAAGGGGCCAGCCGGGGATGTCACAAATCCTGCAGGGTACATGGAGTCAGGTCATGGAGAGAAGATGCTTCGAGGGAGGCCTTCTTCCAATGTAACTGCAATGACAGAATATTTAAGTGCTAGTTTGTCCATTTGTAGGGGATCTTTGAAAATTTGTCCAAGTCCAATAAATAGAAGTACTCAATTTGCTTCAATGGAATATTCTGCCCAGAGTGCCAGAAAGCAGCAGGCCTTTGGAAAATGTTTATCAAGATAACAAGTTACTGTGAATTTAAAACAAAATAAGTCAAATCTTTAAAGTTTTTTTTGCTGAAAATCAGGCAGAATCACTCACTGATGGTGGAATTCTATTTTTATTTTAAAATATTCTGGTGTTTTCTTATACTTTCACTTCTTACTTGAGAATGGCATTCTTGATTTCATATATTTATGAGCAGTTATTCTGCGAAGCAGTCTATGAGATCCCAAAAGGGAACATCAAGACATCTGTTGTAATTAAACCCTCAGCTTGTCTTTTCCAAATGAACCACTCCTACTCACCCCAAATCTCACCCTTCATTTACTTGAGTTCCAATGGGTGGGGATCTTAGCCTCCTGAACTTCACAGGATGGCTGACAGCCAGCAGCCTCCTTACACCCACTCTTAGTAAAAAAAAAATCCCGGGCTGCTCAAATGTTAACAAGGTTCAGCTGTCAGAGTCTCCTTAGGCAATTATCCTGCCTATAGAATGGTGTTAAAATCCCCATTCAAGTACAAGTCTTTTGAATGTTTTCAAACCATATAGAAGTGCCCCACTGAAGACTTTTTGATTCTAGTTTTTAATTAAAAGTAATTCTAACAACAGAAAGTTTTCCATTTCATGGTCTAGGTTCCCATTCATTCATGATAAGGTGGTATTAGTTGCAGTCAATATCAGCTCACAATGAATGAGTGGGACAAAGCTGTACAGAAGCAGAAGAAACACTGTATTTTTTGCATTTAGTGAGTTCCGTTAGGTCACACAAAAACAAACTCATGCTGGGAAAGCCAAAGACTTGCCTTCTGCTTCACTTTTTTCTGTTTGTCCTTATGCAGTGACTGACATTAAATAATTAGAAAGGAATCCAACTAGCACTCACACTGAATGGACATGTTCTAGTTCGCATAGAACATAAGCAGTACACGCCAGATGCTTCCTTTATAGATACATACCCTAGATGCATAATTTTCAGTCAGCCATAGCTTGAGCTTGGGTAAGCATCATTTGTGACAAAAGGACTCCAGCAAACTAATTTTAGACTTGGGCAAAAACTGAGGTTCTGATTTTGTGGGGTTTTTTTTGCACTAATGTTATAATGTTACTCCTGGTGAATATTCATGTATTTCTACATAAATCCATGATGTTTTCCTCCTCATAATGCTAAGAGGACCATTACTGCAATTCTGTACCACTTTAAATATAATTCAGTAAGACAGTTGTTCAGTATTTAGTAACCCTCCACCAAGGATTAAATCACCCAAGTACAAAAAGCCAACTGCCATTTCAATGATTTGTCTTCAATAAGTTCATAATTGTTAAATGCTAATAATTGAAATGAGTCAGGTTGATCAGTAAATGATTGAAGCTGCTGATCAAACACAATTTTGTTTTATTAACAGTTCTCATTTCCCCAGAGGTAACAGTGGGAGATAATGGAATTCTTTATTTGGCAGCTGTTTATATAACATTTGCTTTTAAGTTCTATTTCTTTTTCAGAGCTTTGTGTCATTAATGAATATCTGCCCCTCCCTGTGGTAAAGTGGCTATCCTCCACTTGCCATCTCCCTCAGCAACTCCACTGACACCACTTACACCCTGTGCAAAGAATCACAGTGAGAACTTGATTCCTGGTATCCATGGGACTCCAGTGGACAGTTTATTTTATCTGACACTGCTATGCCAGACAAAATAACAAAAGATGAAAAATAGACACACTTATGCTGACTCTACATTGAATTTTAAAAATTTCCGCCTTAAAAGAAATAAGGTGGAATCAAATTTGACACAGATTTTTCTGGCTTGTTGACCAGTAATAATGCCAACTCCAGATATTTTCTATTGAGATGAATCATTGTGTGGTTTATATGTGTGAGAAATAATGATTTACACGCATAGTGGCCTTCTGCTTTTGAAAAGATAATGCTGGAAATGGAAACCTGTGCGTTGTCGTGCTGAAGCTAAGTCACCTGTGTTTACTGATATTGAATAATGGAAAACTATTGCAGAATCAACCCAGGAGAATGCTTCAATTCTTTATACAGTGCCATGGCAGTCAAACGTTCATTTGTTGCATCCAAAAGTGCAGCAACCCTTCCATATTACACATTTGATTGTGGAATGGGTATTGAATCTATACTGTTCTGAATCAGTGCCAAGATTTCTTCCCACTGACACCAGAACAAAGGAGCAGTTAAGTAAAAATAAAGCTGAAGTGACAGAAATCTTCACTTACACAGTGTGTCTATGGGAGGTACGGTTAAAGATAACTGTTGCTGAACAAAAGCAGACTTGGATGAGATCACTGGAAACACACACTTTGAATAACAGACAAATGTGAGGTAACTGTCTCACTGTCATATTGTGCAATGTAACTCTTTACTGAGACTGCTCATCTGATTTCTAATGCAAAGTTAAGGAACAATACTGAGAAATTATTGCTAAGAATAACAGGATACCCATGTTCCATGTAATGGGTGCTACGGGATCTTTACTGTTCCTGAACCTCAGTGAAGTTCTTTTTCCAAAAGGAAGTGTTTATGCTCTTTGAAACACAAGGTCCCCCCTGCCTCCTCCCCAAATTCCCTTCAGATATTGTTTCTACTGAAGAATTTTGTTGACAATTTTGTCACTTACCAGGAAATTATGAATAATCTAACCGTCTATGATGAGTTTAAGGAATTGAAACAGACTCCATTTAGCTGATGGCATTACTACTGGATGATTCTTTCAGCTCTGACATGCTTGAACACGTCAACATTAAGAAGGAAGATGTGCTGAAACTTTTGAAAAACATTAGGAATGATAAGTCCCTGGGGCCAGAAAGGTTATACCCCAGGTTACTATGGGAAGTGAGGGAAGAAAATGCTATCCCTTTGGTGATTATTTTTGCGTCCTCACAGGACACAGGAATAGTAGCAGATGATTAGAAGGTGGCCAGTATTACTCCTTTGTTCAAGAAATGGAGTAAATATAAACTTGGAAATGATAGACCAGTGAGACTTATTTCAGAGGTGGGCAAATTATTGTTGAAGATTCTTAGAAACTTGACTTACAAACTTTCAGAGAAGCATAGTCTGATTAGGGATAGTCGATACTGCTTTGTGAGGAGCAGATCATGCCTCATGGACCTGATTAAATTCTTTGAAGATGTGACAAAGTCTATTGATGAAGATAGATCAGTGAATGTGGTTTATATGGATTTTAGTAAGGTGTTTGATAATGTTACCCTCGGCAGGCTCATTTAGAAAGTCAGGAGGCATGATTTTCAGGAGGAAACTTGACTGTATGGACACAGAATTGGCTTGCTCATAGAAGGCAGGGAGTAGTAGGAGATTGAGTATATTCTACCTGGAGATTGGTGAGCAGTGGTGTTGGGCAGGGATCTGTTCTAGGACCCCTGCTCCTTGTGATTTTTGTAAATGACTTGGATGAGGAAGTGGAAGAGAGGGTTAGTAAGTCTGCAGATGACACAAAGGTTGTTGGTGTTGTGGATACCATGGAAGGATGTTGTAGATTGCAGCGGGACATTAACAGGCTGTTGAGCTGTGTTGAGATGTGGCATATGCAGTTCAACATGGAAAGGTGTGAAGTTATTCTCTTTGGAAGGTTGAATTTGAAGGCAGAATACAGGGCTAATTGCAGGATTCATGGCAGTGTGGGGAATAGAGGGATCTTGGTACCCATGCCCATAGTTCACCCAAAGTTGCTGTGCAAGTTGATATAGTTGTTAAGAAGGCTTATGGTGTATTGACCTTCATTAGGCAGGGAATTGAGTTCAAGAGCCATGAGGTAATATTACAGCTCAATAAACGCTTAGTTAGACCGCACTTGCAATATTGTGTTCTGTTCTGCTTTCCTCATTATGGGAAGAATATAGAAGCATTAGAGAGGATGTAGAGGAGATTTACCTGGATGTAGAGGGTGCTGCCTGGACTCGAGGGCATGTGTAGGTTGAAAGAGCTAGGTCTATTCTCTCTGGAGTGAAGGAGGATGAGAAGTGACTTGTTTGAAGTATACAAGATGATAGGAAAAATAGATGGAGTAGGCATAAATTTAAGCTGATTGGAAAATGGTATAGGGGGTGTCAAGCGTAAGTTCTTTTAACACATAGTGGGTTGGGTGTGTGGAATGCTTTGCAGAGGGTGGTGGTAGAGACAGATACATTAGTGGAATTTAAGAGACTCTTAAATATGCACATGGATGATAGAAAAATAGGGGGCTATATAGGAGGGAAGGGTTAGATTGATCTTAGAATAGGTCAAAAGATCAGCACAATATTGTGGGCCAAAGTGCTTGTACTGTGCCCTAGATTTTGAAGAGTATAGTCTGAGGCTGTTCCTATATTGGAATCTGGAAGCTGTAAGGCATTGTGCCTGGACCTTTAGGGGGATGCTTGTGAAAAAGGGAAGGAATAGAGGACAGGATCTTAGTAACTCCATTTTTTATCTGCTTCTCCATTCTTTGCAATCCCCATCTTCCTCCTGTGTCTAGTGTTCTGTAGCTGTCTCCTCCACCCTTGTAGGGGTGCTGCCACCAGATAATGTATTGTAAGCTCAGGAAATAATCTGAGGAGTATGCCTTTATTTCTCCTGATGCCACATGGGGTGGCACTACCATGTCTAGAAAAATGTGTAAATATTTTATTTTATAAAGATATGTATGAGCACTTGCTGCACCAGCTAGCCCGATGGAACCCATTTCATCCTTAGTGCATCATCACTACAGGTGTTCTGTTTTGGCTAGACTATTTCATATGACATCACCATATTGTAGGATATTCTCAGGAGAACAGTGTGAATGCAGATATCTTTACAGCTCCTATCGTGATATGATTATGAAGTGAGATGTGAACCGACCGGATTGGACCTCCAAGATGAAATCATCTTGGCTAAGAAAAATATTGAATTTCCAATAAGAAACAGTAAAATGTTTTTCAGTAAGTCTCACCTCATAACTAATTGGAAGTTAGCCTGTCTTTTTTTTTGTTTATGTAACGAACCACGGCTTTTGCAGATAAGAGTTTGCTTTGAGCTCAAGAGGGTGAGAATTCAAAAACACTGTAAGCTATAAACAATTTCTTTACTTTCTCTTCTAACTACAGTCATGAGCAAAGACTGAGAATTCTGCAACTACAAATCTACTCTCAAAGAAAAAAAGTGTAAAGATGAATAATATAACAACATTGTGAATTTTAACTCCATAATGGGCACAGTGTGTATACATGGCTAAACAAGAGAAACCCTTTCTCTGATAGCACTGGACAGCAAGAAAATTTTTGTTCTGAATATTTTTGCATGTGTCTTGTGGATTTTGGGCTGCTGATCATGAAAATTGCCATGAAATTGCCATATCACACATTTTTTTTTACATTGCCTATATTTGTTATTTCAATTCATAATTCAAGTCAATTAGAACATTCCCCACCATGAAAGCTGAAAAGTTTTTTTATCTTGTCCAGGGCAGATGCTACATGGCAGGACATGTTTTAGGAAGGCTATAGATTTCCATGAAGGATTTTACTACTTGAAACAGATGTTACCCAGAATAATTGATGCCAAGATTAAGGATGCCATTTTTGTTGGTACAAAATCAAACAGGTTATCCGTGACAGACAACTTGAAGTACCTCTAGTGGGACCAGAGAAAATTGCATGGAAGGCATTCAAGGATGTCGTTGAAAATTTTCTAGCTAACTACAGGGCACCAAACTCCAGGCAGCTGGTTGGCAACATCCTTCAAGCATACAAAGCCATGAAGTGTAAGGTTTCACTAAAGATTCATTCTCTGCATTTCCATTTAGACTTCTTCCCTGTAAATCCTGGTGCTGTCAGTTACAAGCATGGTGAAAGGCTTCACCAGGACATTGCAGTCATGGAGAAATGGTATCAGGGCAAGTGGAATCAATCATTGCTGCTGATTGTAGTGGGAAACTTAACTGAGAAGTCTCAAAGTACAAATAAAAATCATCAACAAAACGTTTTTAGCTTAGTTGCACTATTATGAAAACATCAGCCCTGTTATGTAATTAATCATATTATATTCAATAAAAGTTAATGTTTTGCTTCTCTAAATTCCTATATGATACAAATAGTCTGAAATTATATTTGTGTTCAGCTTTAAATGGTAAACCATAAACACAAAAAAATTCTGAGGAAGCAACATTTTTGTCCAGTGCAGCCAGTGATTATAACAATGTTGTTTTCAGCTGCTGATTGGATGTGCTAATGACTGTCGCTGGTAAAGTCATTTGTTCCATATCAAAAAAAGGAAGGTTGTAAATTCTCTTTGAAGCTTAATATATACAGGTGTTCAATGCTAGGCCGCTTTGAGTTTTATATGTCACTTCAGTAGCCCATTGCTCTGGTTAACACCTACAGCACAACGTGGGTGAAGACAGCTTTACCAACATATACAGTATTAAGGCAATGGTGAGGGTTTAGATCAAATTCTACACTATACAATGTTACTGGGAAGTCCCTGTTATTCAACCAATTAGCAATGGAGCTAAGAAAGCTAAAGCAAATATACTCAACTATTGGCAATTTATTGCTAATACAGCTGCAAAAATTGAACCTAAGCAAAGAATTGTGAAGTGAACATCCATAATGAAAATACCCGACACATTCAATTTTTGTTCTGGTGGTTCTGTGAATCTTGTGAGCTTTTTCATGCTTTGGAATTTGTTACCTCTTGCAATTAACATCACGCACACATGACCACATAACATTTCAGAGAGAAAGGTTTGCTGAAAATATGAGTTAATAAGACATGCCAATAAACTTTATATTTACCTTATTAAGACAGCTGTGTGCTTGTTCCTTCAAACAACAGCTGTGGTTCATTTACAGCAATCTCATCTCTGAGAGAGATGAGCTATTTCAGAGTTCTAAGAACATAAATCTAGGTTGACACAATTCAGCATTGAATGAGTGCTGCATTGTTGGAAATGCATTTTCAGATTGACAATCTCTATTCTCTGGGAAGGATAGAAAAGATCTCATTACACTATTTCAAATATCCATTCTTCAATCAGCATTAATACTGTACTGTAAATTATTGGTAACATAAATCAAAGGTCATGTTACATTGTTGATTGTTTTGTGAGCAAACTGGCTGCTGTATTACCAATACTGTAACAGAAAATTAGATATAAGCGAAAGAGTATTGGAAAGACCTGGTGGCAAGGAAAGGCACTATCAAGATGCAAACTTTTCTTTAAAGCATTTTATTCCATCCTAAAACCCTTGTGCCAAATAGTTATAAAGATTTCTGATTATGAATATTGTGGGATTGTTTCTGATTCCATTGTCCCTCTGTGAAAAGAAGGGGTGATGTTGAGGGAAAAACCAAGTGTGAAGTAAAGAGAATAGAACTTTCACAAACCAAGGCCTGCCCATTGAATGTTAAGCTGGGCTAGCAATTGACTTTTCTGCACCTGTATGTATAAAGTAGGAAGTGGTTTAACTTTGCAATTCAAGTCTTTCTTTGTCATAGAACTATAGTTTCAGTTTTAAAGGGGGAGTGTCCATTCATACAAGGGTTTAACCAAATATATGCACAAAAACAAACTACTTGCTGGCTTAGAGAAGGAGCTTCCCAATTATTGACTTCACTAACCCAAGAAAAGTTTCAAAGCCTAGGTTTTTATGGAACAACAACAATACTGGCCAGGTGGGAAAGATACAGTCAATTCAGTTTCGGGAGTAAAGTAGCGAAAATCTGGATGTGGAAGGGTGTGGGAATCAGGCTAAGGGGATGAATTAGGAACTACGATGCTGCTTGTTAGTCAAGGTTTCCCATTTGACATTCCGAAAGGGTAAGATGAGAAAACACAAACCAATCCTCATAGAGGAATCAGAAGTGGAGAGAGTGAGAAATTTCAAGATACTAAGTGTCAACATCTCTGAGGACCTAACCCGGATGCAACATATTGATGCAGCTATAAAGAAAGCAAGACAGTGGCTAAATTTCATCCAGAGTTTGGGAAGATTTGGTTTGACAAATAAAACACTCAAGGACTATATTCTAACTGGCTGAATCACCATATGGTATGGGGGTTGTGACTACTGCACAAGGTCAAAGTAGGTTGCAGAAACCTGTAAGATTAGTCAGTTCCATCAAGGGTACCAGCCTCTGTAGTATCCAAGACATTCTTCGAGGAGCGGTGCCTTAGGCATCCATCTTTAAACAACCCCATGACCCAGGACATGCCTTCTTCTCACTGTTACCATCAGGAAGGAGGTACAGAAGCCTGAGGGCACACACTCAGTGATTCAGGAACAGTTTCTTCCCCTTAGCCATCCGAGCTCTAAATGGACATTGAATTCATGAACACTCCCTCATGGATTTTTTTGTTTGTTTTATTTTGCACTACTTAGTTTAAATTAACTATTTTATATTTATATATATATACACACACACACTTACTGTAATTCACTTTTTGTTTCTCTATTTTGATTTATCACATATTTCATTGCACTGCTGCGGTAAAGTTAACGAGTTTTATGATGTATGCCAGTGATATTAAACCTGATTCTGATTCACATCTATGTAAAGGCTAATTGTCACAACAAGCATTGATATGAATACCATTCTATTTAAATTGAGAAATACTACTGCAAAGAAGTGAGAAAAAGCTGTTAGATATTCAAGATGGATAAATATGCCTTAATAGTGGTTAGTTTCCCTTTAGAGGCCAAAACTGCCCAGAACTGATGGGCACAGCGATGAATAAGCTCTTTAAAATAAATTTCATTCTCAGACTTGTTCCAACCTCTTCAGGTAATTTAAAAATGATTATTTTTTCTTCACTTTTTTTTCCTGGCATGAGGTAATGGTATAGCTGAGAATGCAATCAGGAATATAAATGAACCATCCTTGGGATCCTATGTCTACCCCACTGACAATTAGTTGTCCAAATTATTATCCAATAGTTCCTTAACTTCTTATTTTTTGAATTTATGTCTTGTTTGGAAATAAATATCCCTGATATTAGATTTTAAAATGATCATTTTATAGTTTGACAGACCATTCAGTTTAACATATTAGGGATTAATTTTACTTATATTTAACAATCTTTAAACAAAAACCCATAACATCATCTCCCAGTTGCCCTTTTCAAAGAAAGAAGAACTTGGTTTCATGATAACCTTAATTTTCCACAAAGCTTCAGCTGGCTTTCTCCTGCAGGTCACCTATCCACAACACTTCTCGTATATAAAGTACTGTACAAACTTTGACTATCAAGCCAGCTGTGACTTGATTGGCAATGCCCTGAACAGTATTGAGTTTTCTACCATTAGTCTCAATGAAATCATCTAACAGCTGGTGAGGCAACCAGATGTCAAATTTGTCAAAGATTTTGAATATCAGTCACAAATATTGAAAGGCATTCAAGAACTATTAAAATAATTGTATTATAAAATTATTTTAAAAATATTTCAAAAATTTAAAAGCATTGGGAAATGATTAAAATATATAAAGACAACTAAATTAAATGCAAATTAAAACTATGTAAGTTACCCCTTTCCCTCATGGCCACCTTTTCCATTGAAATGAATGGATTTGCTGAACAGTTTAAAGGGAAATAGGAGAGCTTACTGTCATTAGTGCTGGGAAACTGCGTAACTTTGCATTCATTGTTGGAGTCCCGCATGAAAGCACAATCAGGATTATGGGTACAATTAGCTATGCTGTAGTTTGGAAATGTGTTAATGTAATCTTGCACGGATGTCTGAAACATGTTCACCGTTATGGATTTAAAATCCAATACTTCCACATGGAACAGTCAGCTTTTGAATGGTAATTTCAGTTTTGAACCTCTGAAAGATTCTGAATCTTTCATAGGTTCAGAATATTCTGAAGCTCATTTTAAGCTAATGATGTACTTAAGAATTCTAGCTAATACTGTAATGCGAGGAAATATGTCATCCGTTTTGTTCAATGATCTGCTCTAAAGATATTAGGTAAGAAATAACACAGACTAGGAGACGAGCAGAACTCTTTATTGAATTGCACTAGGATGGAACCCAATATAATATTTCATCCTGAATGCCAAATTACTGGCAGTGTGGTACTCACTCAGTACTGAATTGTCAGCTTCATTTGAGGGCACAAGCCTAAATAATGAAGCTGAACCCATGATCTACTGTTATATTCTGTAAGAATAAATAGACAGCTTCTTTATTTAGCCTGAGTACTTTATGTTGTCCGATATCACATGCTTGCACACTATATTCTGTATGCAGAGAACTTTTGTCATTGTCAAAACACACAGATTAATTGTGGAAGAATAAATATGTTGTTGAGCATATTTAATTAACAAGCAGTGTTCTGGCAAATGACTAAGATATACCAAATAAGAATACACAAGGGTGTCCATGAGGGAAAGGGGTAACTTACATAGTTTTAATTTGCATTTAATTTAGTTGTCTTTATATATTTTAATCATTTCCCAATGCTTTTAAATTTTTGAAATATTTTAAAAATAATTTTATAATACAATTATTTTAATAGCTCTTGAATGCCTTTCAATATTTGTGACAGGCAAGAAGGAAAAGGAGGTGGGGTGGCTATGTTAATAAAGCAAGAAATCACTGCGAAATGATATTGGCTCAAAGGATCAGGATAACAAAACAATTTGGGTAGAAATAAGAAATAGTAAAGGGAAAAAAGCAGTGGTGGGAGTAGTCTATAGGCCTCCAAACAGCTGTAACTCAGTTGGTCGGAGCATAAATCAGGAAATAGTTGGGGCTTGTAATAAGGGAACAGCTATAATTATGGGGGATTTTAACTTTCATATTGGCTGGACTAATCAAGTCGGACACGGCAGCCTTGAAGAAGAGTTTATTGAGTGTATTCGGGATGGGTTCCTTGAACAATACGTCTCTGAGCCGACAAGGGGGCAAGCAGTCTTAGATCTGGTCCTGTGTAATGAGACAGGACTAATAAAAAATGTCCTAGTAAAGGATCCCCTTGGAATGAGTGACCATAACATGGTCGAATTCCATATTCAATTAGAGGATGAGAGGGTTGGATCTCAAACAAGCGTACTGAGCTTAAATAAAGGAGACTATGATGGTATGAGAGCGGAATTGCTTAAGATGGATTGGGAAAATAGATTAAAGGGTAGATCGGTACTTGATCAGTGGTGTATATTTAAGGAGTTATTTTACAACTATCAAGAAAAATATATTCCACTGAAGAAAAAAGGGTGTAAAAGAAAAAATAGTTATCCATGGCTAAGTAAAGAAATAAAGCAAAGTATATGACTAAAAAGAAAGTTATATAAGGTAGCTAAATCTAGTGGGAAGATTGAAGATCGAGAAGCTTTTAAAGATCAGCAGCAAATAACAAAAAGATTGATTAAGAAGGGGAAGATAGATTATGAAAGTAAATTGGCGAAAAACATAAAAGCAGATAGTAAGAGTTTTTATAGTTACATAAAAAGAAAAAGGGTGGCTAAAGTAAATGTTGGTCCCCTAGAAGATGAGACCGGGAAATTAATGGTAGGGGACATGGAGATGGCGGAAACGCTGAACAAATATTTTGTATCAGTTTTTACAGTAGAGGACACTCAAAATATCCCAACACTGGATAAACAGGGGGCTGTAGGGGGAGAGAAGCTAACTACGATTCAAATCACCAAGGAAATGGTACTTGATAAATTAATGGGACTGAAGGTGGATAAATCCCCTGGACCGGATGGCTTGCATCCTAGGGTCTTAAGGGAAGTGGCGGTCGGGATTGTGGATGCATTAGTGATAATTTTTCAAAACTCGCTGGACTCGGCAATGGTCCCAGCAGATTGGAAAAATGCTAATGTAACTCCTTTATTAAAAAGGGCAATAGACAGAAGGCTGGGAATTATAGGCCAGTTAGCCTAACATCTGTGGTTGGCAAAATGTTGGAATCGATAATTAAGGGATCAGTAACAGGACATTTGGATAAACATAGCTTAATAGGACAAAGTCAGCATGGCTTTACAAAAGGGAAGTCATGTTTGACAAATTTGTTGGAGTTCTTTGAGGACATAACATATAGGGTAGATAAAGGGGAACCAGTGGATGTGGTGTATTTGGACTTCCAAAAGGCATTTGACAAGGTGCCACACCAAAGATTATTACTTAAAGTAAAAAATCATGGGATTGGGGATAATATTCTGGCATGGGTGGAGGATTGGCTTTCTAACAGAAAACAGAGAGTTGGGATAAATGGTTTATTCTCAGACTGGCAGTTGGTGACTAGTGGTGTTCCGCAGGGGTCGGTGATGGGACTCTTTACAATCTATATTAATGATTTGGAGAAAGGGACTAAGTGCAACGTATCGAAGTTTGCTGATGACACAAAGATGGGAGGGAGTGTAATGAGTGCAGAGGACATTGAAACCCTGCAGGGGGACATAGATAGGCTGAGTGATTGGGCAGACATTTGGCAGATGAAATATAATACTGACAAGTGTGAGGTCTTGCACTTTGGCAGGAAAAATAATAGAGCAAGTTATTATCTAAATGGAGAGAAACTGGAAAGTGCTTCTGTGCAAAGGGATCTGGGGGTCCTGGTGCAGGAAACACAAAAAGTTAGTATGCAAGTGCAGCAGGTGGTCAAGAAGGCCAATGGAATGCTGGCTTTTATTGCTAGGGGGATGGAGTATAAGAACAGGGAGGTCTTACTGCAGTTGTACCGGGTATTGGTGGGACCACACCTGGAGTACTGCGTGCAGTTCTGGTGTCCATATTTAAGAAAGGACATACTGGCTCTAGAGGCAGTGCAGAGAAGGTTCACTAGGTTAATTCCGGGGATGGGTGGGTTGATGTATGATGAGAGGTTGAGTAAATTGGGACTCTACTCTTTGGAGTTCCGAAGAATGAGAGGCGATCTTATTGAAACATATAAGATTGTGAAGGGGCTTGATCGGGTGGATGCGGTGAGAATGTTCCCAATGATGGGTGAAACTAGGACTAGGGGGCATAATCTTAAAATAAGGGGATGCCCTTCCAGGACTGAGATGTGGAGAAATTTCTTCACTCAGAGGGTAGTGGGGCTGTGGAATTTACTGCCCCAGAGAGCTGTGGAAGCTACTACACTCAATAAATTCAAAACGGAGTTAGACATTTTCCTGGATAAAAATGGCATTAGGAGATACGGTGAGCGAGCAGGTAAGTGGACATGAGGCTAGGTTTAGATCAGCCATGTGATCTCCTGGACCAGTTTTCGATAGCCTGGATGGGTCGGAGAGGAATTTTCCAGATTTTTTCTCCTCAATTGGCAACTTGGTTTTTTTTCCCTGGGTGATCACATGGGTTTGGGCGGGATGAATAATAAAATAAAATGGGCGGCCTGGTGCCCTGTTGGTTGGCACTGTTGCCTTGTGGGATTCGGTGAAATCTAGAGTTAAGATTGGATCAGCCATGATCTTGTTGAATGGCGGAGCAGGCTTGAGGGGCCGATTGGCCTACTCCTGCTCCTATCTCTTATGTTATGTTAAATACCTTTAAACTAATGTATCTATTATTCAACCTGTTCTTCTCCACAATGCAGACCTCAAAGGTTCTAAAGCTCAAAGGTTTGTTTATTATCTAAGTATGAATGCAGTATGCAACTCTGAGATTTGTCTTCTTCAGATAGCCATGAAACAAAGAAATCCATGAAAGTCGTTCAAAGAAAAACATTGAACACTCCCCCTCCACAGCATCAAAAAACTTACAAATCACCCCAAATTTAAATCACAACAGCAGTAGGAGCATCAAACCCCACTCCCACACAGAAAAACAAATTGATGAAGTGAGAGAACATCAAATCCCAAACCCCCTCTGCACAAAAAAAACTTACAGGTCACAACAAAAACACAGAATACAAAAGACAAAAAGATATAAAACTCATGATTCTCGGATCAACAAAGTTTGTAATTATTGTGAGTCTAGCTTTTTCCTGTTGTAACAAGGCTACAGCATCCACCATGTATTCTGACCAGATGTTGTTTAATTTTTTTCATAGCTATAGATGTTCATTCAATAATATATGTGTAACAAGACCTTATACACATCATGTGTTTTATCAATTTTGCTTCCTTACACTTGTGCACTATTGTTCTACCTGCTTGCAAATTTTTCCAGATTCTGACATCCAAGATGCCTTTCTTGAAAGTGCTCAGTAATACTGTTGTGTAAGTTTACGGATAGCCCAAGTGCTCATAAAATATCAGAAAACTGCAGATGAGGGATATCTGACATATAACCAAAAAATGCTGGAAGTTAATGCTTCAAGTCAAAACCGTATTTAGACTTAAAACTTTGACTGTCAAATTCTAACTAGCATCCTTTCCTAGTGTGTGCTCTATATACTATTGAGGTTAAATATAATTTCTTTATAAAACCTCTGGCAAAATCTATCAGCAAATTTTTCTTAAATCCTTGCTCCACCACTGGTTATGTACTTCCTTCAACTTGCATTAAAAAAACAATTATCGCTATTTGACAATTATCTTGTAAAGTTTAGATGAGCAAGGTTTATTGAGGGATTAGGTGGAATCTGAAGTGCTCTAGATGTGTTGGATCTGATAAATGCATCTTGACATTTATCTTCTCCAGATAGCCATGAAACAAAGTAATCCATGGAAGTCGTTCAAAGAAATGTGTACATTGGAAACATTTAGTGCACAGATATGGATGAAGTTTAAGAAAAAATGCATTCTTTTGGAGGCAGACGTCAGCAATTGGCTCAATATGAAAGTTAAAGCTCAGAATAGAGTTATACAGCATAGAAGTGGTCCTTGTCACCTCTGAGTCCACACCACCAACATGCACATATTTATAACAGCTGAATTTTATCCTACTCACAATCCCTTCAATTCCTCCTAGAAGCAGTCAGGGGAAATCTATTTCATCATGGGGAGAACATGTAAACTTCACGCCAACGGCACCAGAAGTCAGATTACTACACCTGTAAGGTGGCAGTTCTGCTCGCTATGATGCTCTGCTGGCTGGAACAGAAACATGGGCTAGGCACCCTTATGTTGATTTAGTGTAATTTTTTTTGTGAGTTCGCTGGTAATGGACATCACTGTCATTTTTAGCATTTATTATCTATCCCTAATTGCTAATCACCTTGTGGCTTTGGAATCCTCTACAGGCCAGAACAAGTAAAGATGTTAGATTTACTTACCCCTGCAGGAGACTCCACAGCTTCCATACTGGTATGAGAACCAATAGTTTAGGCTGCTGGATGTTAATCTAATAATATAACCAGTGTGTAGTTGCTTGCAGAGTACTGTTCAGCCTTGCTTTGTTCTGCAAATGTTGGGACAGAATGCCTGGACTTGATGTGGTCATATTGGGTATAGTTGGCATATATGTGAGGATGACTCTTGTTTTGAAAAGATGCCAACACAGAAGAACATTTGGGAGGTCAAGGATGGAACATTGGACTCAACAGAAGTCCTATTTAGTGTTCCTAAGTGAATGGGGAAAACTAGGACTGGAACCACAATAGACCAGTATCGTGGAGGGGAGACAATGCAAGAGAAAGGAATGCAGGACCAGATCAAAAGGCTGGAAAAAAATCGGCAAAGATGGTAATAACATAACTGTTAGAACAGTTTATGGGGTTAGCACATGTAGCAATGAACTTTAACTGACTTCAGCCACTAGCCTTCAGATTTGAATATGCATTGAAGATTAAATTTAAAATGCAGCTTAGTACAGCAAAATGTAGGCCAGGCAGACCAGAAAACAGGCACTTAACTGATTGTCTATGTATGCATGAACCCAATCAACATCCCATTGCATGGATATGACAGTAAGTAACACTTAGTTTGGGTGTAATGGTGGAAAGATCCAGGCATTTGAAACTGTTAGATGTATTTCAAAGGAAGCATTGTAAATATGGATTTGTTTGAAATGTCTTGAATTTTCTTTGTTCTTTTGCACATAAAATGCCATATCGCGCAAGGTCAAGCAGATATCTTGCTCAGAAATGGTCTCTCTCTTTCTCTCTCCTCTCACACTCTCTCTCTGTCTCTCTCTCCCTCCCTTTCTCTTTCCCTCTCTCTCTTTCTCTCTTTTGACTTCAAAGGCAATCAGCTTGTTTGTGATATTTCATCAAATAAAGAAATACTTCATAACCACCAGAACTTCACTCTGGTGACTTCATTTATGCAACAACAGTAACAGCCAATCGCATGTAATATTTGATATTCACTGAGTATTTTGTAGGAAGCAAGTATTGCAGAGGAAAAAAAACTGTATTCTTGCTCATAATGACCAAGATCTCACTGCTATAGCATTGTGAATGAAGACAGACTCTGCCTTACACTATCATATCTGTTACATTGTTTATCTTACCAATAAGCACTGACCTCATTTGGTATAGCAGCAAGCAAAAGTCAGCATGATGTCAATGGAATGGACTTGAAAGAATATTTCATGACACACACAGTGCAACAGCCTGTTTCAAAATATCTAAGGCAACATCTTGCTGGTACTTGTGAGTTCCAAAATATTTTCCTTCTAATACCCACAAGGACCTGTGGTTATTCTGAATAAACCAGGAAGTGGAATTCATTGTTACTGGGTTAGATTATTGCGATAGATCTGTATCTTCTGGGAAAGGATTATGGCCAATTTATACCAGGGGAATGTTATGCAGTTGTCTAAATTACTGTTATTTTCTCCCATGAGACACTCCCTAATTATTTCTGGTGAGAAGTAAGAATGTGTCAGAATTGAAAAGCTGCAGCACAGGACAGTGTGGGTGTCTAGGGATATTGCGACAGACAGACCTATTTACATCAAGCTGTGATATAAATGCATTGGGTAATTTTAATAGGAATCTGAAAAAAATTTCCACTTGCTGATAACTCAAATTTTGTCTGCATCTGCATTTTATTTTAGATTTTCTAATACTAAGCAGGATAATGATCTGCAATAAAATGGTTAATTATACAATGGGTAATCTCTTCACATCCAAATGATCTTTTCCATTGGAATTCTATTACTGGAGAAGTTATGGATGGGGATTCTAATATACCAGTGAAATTAAGCAGATCATTGAAGTAAGAATGGCTGTTTAGCGCAATCAACCTCATTCAAATAGGTCCTGGATAGTCAGGGTCAAACATTGTTTTATATCCTTTAATACCCTTAAGGTTTGTTGGTACCAATCTTGAAAAAAAGAAACATCTTACAGTGAGGCCAAAATTCCTTTAAGAAGCTAGAACTAATTTTATTGGAATAGTAACAGCTACAGAGGTGCCATGGAGAAGAGTCCAAGTTGAGCTATAAAATATTATTACTTTATGGAAACTGAGCCCAGGCACAGGGGAGGACAGATTAAATGAATCCACACGCTCCTGTACTAATATGGGAAAAATAGTAGTTATATACTGACTCATTTCTCATCAAATAACACATCCCAGCATTTTCTGCAGTAAACCTTATAAGGCTTACAAAAACAAGAGAACTCCCATGACAAAATTAGCATTTTTTGAAAGTGCTATAGCCAGAACTGCCTGGGCTCTGCCTTCTTCATTTCATTGCCAGTACACTAAGAAAGCCTGATAACAACACTGTGGAAAAATAACATAGTGCACGTCAAAGATTGGTGCAATTGTGCCTTTACAGTTAATTACAGTGCAATTGGCCATAATCCTTTCCCAGAAGATACACATGGATTCTTTGGGATGTTGGTATATATGTTTAAATATAGAATTGCATTGAATGAATGTTTACAGCAAGGAAAGGATGCATATTCAATTTGATGTAAAGGTTAACATATTTTATTTGAATAAACACCCACCCAGCCAGTGATTTTGGGTTAAATTCAATTGCATTCATTCCTTTTGGCCTACACAGGATTCTATTTGTAATGTGCCTGTAGCCAGCAGTACAAGAAGACTTTGAGCTATATCTTTCAGACATTTAATCAGTGAAACATGTACTTTATACTTGTGCTGTTGCATGATTGTCAATAACTGTAAAGTAATACCTGCATTTTCTACAACCCTTTCTGTAATGAAGAATATGATGAATATTTTGCATCTGTAAAGGTTTGTTCATTTCTAGCAATGATTCTAATATCCCTGTTTAACTACTTGAAGTGGAGGGCCATAATTGGGTTTTTCCAAGTTGTTAACTAAAGAGGAGCTTGACTCCATGCACTCCATCGGAGATATTCCCTGACAGGGAGCTAATGCATTAGCTCTGTATTTGCCAAGAACATGAGTGAGAGGTGGAGAAACCTCTATATCCATAGCCTTGCTATGTACGATGATGGGATTCACATAATTCTAAATGCAGTTGCAGAAATGAAGGATAACTTAAAACACATGAAAAACAGTGGGATGCAGATACTGATATAAGGAAGAAACCATTTCACTAACATACTTTGCTCATATAGTCCTTCAGAAAATAGTTGTGTTGCATAAACACACTTACATATTCCTGCTTAAACATTGGCATTGAATGTGGCTGTGATAGAAGGTGGAACATTTAGAATATGAACAGTGTCTTATGAAAGATCAAATCCTTGCTGATTTCATTCCATCTTGTAATATGATTTTCAAGCGTTCTTTCTTGGTAACAAAATCATTTACTTTCCCAAATCTTCTCTAGGATTGCTTGGCTACAGAAGTCTCTCTGCTGGTGTAAGTTTTCATGACCAGGCATAAAAAGATCTCATTCACAAACGACAGATCAGAATTATTTCAGCCTCTTCAATATTTCCTCTTCACCTGGATATTGAACTTTTCACCCATTTTAAACTAAAGAAGAATGCATTGAAGTCACAAAGCATGGGCAAGCATACTTCTGTTTGGAACTTTGCCAGTACTAAAATCACCAGCAAGGTCATTTTACAGCCATACCAAGCTATTTGTTTTATCATAAATAATGCATCTCGACCACGGCCATATAGTTAAGCTGAAGTAAAGACAGGTAATTGCGAGCCCACGTTTTGTACTTAAAATTCATACTTTCTGTTGTGTATTTAATATTTGAGTAATCTTGTAAAATTATTGTTTGATTAAGCATTCTTATTTGTTTCAACAATTCATTGTGGCCTATATGTATAAGTACCTGAATGGCATTTGTTATCACACCACCATATGAAATGTGTGCGCCTTGCTTAAGGTAAACATGAAATTAAACTCACACTTTGGACTTCCGTGCCTTCCTTTGAATTAGTTTAATGCTTTGAAGTTACAAAGCATAGCAGTGGCAACAAGGTATTTTAAAAACAAATCCGAGATGGCTGCCAATCTGTTGTAGCACAGCAAGACGTTTGAACTAAAAAAAAATGCAGCGAGGGACAATGAGTGAAAATTGCAGCCCAGCACGTGCAGTGACAGCTCAGTTAAAAAAAAAACAGGACAGCATATGTTCTTCGGAAGGGAAGACATGATCAAGTTTAAAAAAAGTCAGAAATCAGAAGAATTCACAGATTCATTAAGGTTGTGTACCAGCTGATGATAACCATAAAAAAAGGAACAGAGATGGCTAGCTGCATCAGAAGGACTGGTGTGTTTGATACCACACGAGATAGCTGGCTCATGTATACTGAGCTAATTGAACAGTACTTTGAAGCAAATGGAACAGTCAATGAGAAATGAGTATGAATTTTACTGAGAGCACAGGATTTAAAGATATACAGTTGGCTTCAAAGTTCAACTGCTTCAACCAAACCAGCAGGAATGATCTTTGCTGATATTGTTAAGTAATGCAGGAACGTTTCCAACTGAAGCCGTTGTTGATTGCAGACTGCTTTAGGTTTCATAAGTGGAATCAAAAGGAAGGGACGTCCATTTCAGCATACATAATTGAAGAGATTTCTGAGCATTATCAGTTCAGTAATGATCTTAATGATGTACTGAGGGATAGTTCATTTTGTGGAACCTTACAAGAAATTATTCAACAATGGCTCCTAACTGAAGCACAACTTACATTTAAAAGAGCAGTTGAAATTGCTGTTTCAATGGAAACCGTAGACAGAGAGTTGCAGTCAGGAATGAAAGTGAGCGTGAACAAAATTGCAATGTCTAAACAGAAACCTGTCTGGTTGAGCATATTGTGTTACCATTGTGGCAGGGGCTCACATACACCAGACTAATGCAGATGTAAAGGTGAAACTTGTAGAAAATGCAACAAAGTAGGACACAAATAAAGAACATGTCAGGCAGGCAAAAATAAATGGATTGCACAGGGAAGATAAAAAGGTAAAAAGTCAAATTGCAGTTTTAGAAAGAGCACTGATCTGCATGTTGCTGATAATGAGAGTAATGCAGGACTGGCTAGCCTTGAGATTGAGAGGAGATTTTGAGATTTACAAAGTCTTAAGACACCCATAGACAAGCAATCTGACTTACTCCAGATGTGAATGGCAAATGAATTAAAATCGATTTGGACATTAGCTCAGCTATTTCAGTCATTCCACTAAATGAGTTTGAATGGCATTTCAAGGATACTAAACTGACACCTGCAGATATCTAACTAAGAATTTAAACTGGAGAAAAGATAACTCCTGTGAGACTGACATTCGTGACAGTGAAGTACAACAACCAACAAGCCTCATTGAGCTCGTATGTGGTAAAAACAGATGGACTAGCGTTGTGAGGATGTGATTGGCTGAGACAACTGCAACTTAACTGGAGATTCATCCACCATTTGCACTAATGAAGTCAACTGAAAGCAAATTAAGAAATATACAGAATGATACCTCAACTGTCTCCATGTTGAACAGCATGAACCATTGCACAACAGAGGACAAACAAGGTGTTGTGCCAACCTCTGAGTTTCTGGTTGGAAAGCATATTGGACAAGGAGGGCCATGCTGCTCAGAGGAAGCACAAAAGTGACAATAGCTCTGGTCTGACTACAACAGTTTTTGTAGGCAATGTATCTGAGAAAACTTCTGCTATGTTAACCAAGCAGTTAACTGTGAAATGTGGCTTGGTGTTAAGCTGAAATTAGTTCAAGTAGCTTCAGCAACGTTTCAAGCATTCGGGTTTGTGAATCTACTCTGCATGCATTAAGATTATTGCATGAATTTCAAGTGGGAGACAAAAAGCTGCTTGTAGAAGTAGGTGCAAAGAACAAAGCCCAGCTGAATAAATAGAAGGCCAAAAAGAAAGGAGTCAGTAGAGATATGAAAACAAAGGATTCATCCAATAATGTTGTGGATGAGGAAACCCAAGGTAGAGATCGGATTGCAAAGGGAGCACTAGAAGGATTAATAAATGAATACTCCAGCGAACTAAATGCATCTTCCCAAGATCAAGATGCACAAACTAGAAAGAAGAAAGTGGAAAGTGAGAAAAAGAAAGACAAGTTGAAAATGAGGGATGAGATAGAGAGAAAGAACATGAGAAAGAAGCAAGAGAAAGGCATGAAAGAGAGAAGAAACGTGAGAAGGTACCAGGGTTAGGAGAGAAGTAAAGATTGAAGTACAAGTAAGGTGGCTACTGCTGTTAGAACAACTTCCTGCACTCTCAGTGTCAACTCTTACAATCACCAGGGAGGAGGCCCGAGAACCTGAGATCTGGGAAGATCTCACCATTCAGGCCACGTCTCACTATTATCCTACCAGAGTAAGAAATCGTCCACAGCAATTAAATCTTTAGATCTGAATGGGACAATTTACTAAGCTGTGGATGTCTGTATATTATAGTTACATTATATAGAATGACGTGTATATATTTGAGATGCATTCTCTATTGATTTGGAGTTTACAGCTAAGCAGGGAGGTGCATATTTAATATTTAAGTAATATTTACCTAATTTTGTAAATATTGTTTGGTTAAGCATTCTTGTTCATTTCAATTATTCGTTATGTGTTTTATGTATAAATACGTGAATTGCAAACATCATCACACTACCACGTGACACATGCATACCTCACTTAAAGTAAACTTTAAGCTAGATTCACATTTTGGACTCTTGTGTCTTCCTTTGGATTAGTTTAATGTTTCGAAGTTACAAAACGTAACACTTTCTGCCATGGAAACTTGTTTTAAAAACCTCATATTTCCCATAGTTGTCCATCAGTGGGTTTCCTTCACATCATACTTGGCTCCCTTATGGACCACCTCACAGAGAATGATGCACTGGTGAGTGTGCCATTCCAGTATTAATGCATCAAACAACAATCCGTATGGTAGACACTGAACTAGGTGAGTGGTTTAGAGATGAAGGAGATTTAATATGATACACTACAGCTGCAGTAGCCAGTCCTCGAGTGGACTTGGGCCTAGATTTATATTTTGGGCCCGATTGAAACTTCTGGAATGACAGAGTGGGGCTTGGCCCCAAGAGTTTAAAACTAACTGCTCCTTATCTGATTTAAGCACTGAGACAGATTAAAAAGATCAAGGCGTAGAGCCCGAGGGCTAACATCGAATCAGTGTCCATGAGACTTTACACACCTCAGCGCTGAACTGACTCTGCAGCTGTGGCCTGCAGCCATTGGCACTTGCCTGGCACTGAACCTGGCTCCACGACTGTGGCCTGCAGCCACGAAGCTCCTGGATCAGCTGTAGCACTGAACTGGCTCCATGGCTGTGGACTCAGTTTCAGAGAGCCTGCGGTTCATGCTATGTGTAACATTTCTTATTTTTTTTAATTGTTTGCATGATGTGTTCTTATATTGCAAATTGGACGTTTGGCAGTCTTTGTGGTGTGGGCTTCTTTTTGTGGACTCTATTGTGTTTCTTTGTTTTATGGTTACCTGCAAGAAGATGAATCTCAAAATTGTATATGGTATACATGCTTCTATAATAAATGTACCTTGACTTGAATTTGACTTTGTATGATTGCTGACATTGGCCTTCCTCCACATCAAATGTTTCTGATGAAAGTGGCACCTGAAAAGAAGGTATGTTTCCAGAAGGATTTTGGACAATAGTCAGCCTGGTGTGGCTTCAGGCATTCCCCTGTTTCTCTAAGTAAGATAACTGTACATCATGCTTTAAAGCTGATTGAAATGCCTGATAACAGTATGCTTCACAGTACGAGTGCTATAAGCATGTCTGTACCAGTTGATGACATTTTCCAGTCGTGTTTTATTTATGCTCATTTTACTGTAAATGCATCAAACTTATAGCGAACCCCTGTAATGTCCTTATCTATACATTATTTGGAACTCAGCAGAGGCATGAAAAAAAAAGTCTAAACAACCTGCATTTAATGTTTCAGTAATGATTACATCTTGTTTATGCTCCAATGCCTGTCTATAATTCATGAATATGCATTTCCCTCTAGCGTTTATCTATGTGTGCAAGTGTTTTCATGTGTGTGCATGAAGATAAATGTGATAAATCATTTATAAATGCAAATGCATGACTAAATTTAAATAAAAGGGAAAGAATCATAATTTAAAGCTGATAAAAACTATGTGGGGTGTTTTGTATAAATCATGTAAAATTACTTTTGTGCAGCTGTATTACCTACTATAGACATGTAGAATTGCTAGGCATGTTAGATTACCTTGATTGGACATTTGCAAGCACTTCTAGATGTTGGCACAAAACCCATACTTTCTGGCAAATGGAAAAGCTAGTGGTAAGGCTACACTTTATTAACAAAGCAAGATACAGCTTGTAAAACAGATTTCTCGCAGCCTTGGCACAGACATGAAAAGCTAATTCCATTCCCTCATGCTGACAGTGGCCCAGACTTTGATGTGTTGGTTGAAGGATTTGGCTGGCAAGGCTGATGACAGAATGAAAATGAAGTCAATGAAATCAAGTTCGACTGATTAAAGTTAATAAAGTATATTCTGGGGTCCTCTTTCCCTTGCACAATATGCTTTTATTCAAGCATCCAGCTGTTTGTTTGGTCCTTTTACTTCAGCCCAATCATGTTAAAAGTTCTGGTGAATGGAACACATGTCTAACAAGAAATATTCAGCCATCAAGCAGTGATTGTGGAGATAAAAACCGAGTTAATATTTCAGGTTGATGACATTACTCATCAAACTGAAACAATTACTCTGTTACTCCCTCTACAGATGTTGCATGACTGCTGACTATTTTCTGCTCTTTTCTGTTTTACAATGTTTTGCTTTTTCTACAATTGAGAAGTGTTGGAATAGTGTATTGTAGCATTTCCTGTGTGTACAGATCTGCTCTTATTGGTACCATTCTGCTCTGCAGTAAATGCAACATCTCAAAAGCTGACACATATATTGAACTAACTTTCAGGTTTGATTAACAACTATAATCTGTTTTGAACATTATTCGGAACCTTCGGTAGGCTCAAGCTCAGAATTATATCTGCTCTGGAATAGTAAGGCCATTGCAGCAAAATTCTCTGACCTCAAAGCGTAAATGATATGATGAAGTCCACACCCCACCTTCTATCAGGAGGGAATCATTGCAAGAGAGTCCAAAGGACAATGGAACCAGATTCTCCTCCTTGTAAAATATGACCCCTCCACCTTCTACTGCCACCTTGACTAGTTTAACATCCAATATGCTTAGCAACTAATATGTTTGCAAGAGCCAATATTGCATAATGGGTTATTTGGCCTTTAGTGGCCTATTTTAATCTATGTTCTATTTCTATACCCTGTGTGGGCATCAGTCCTTGAGTTCTGACATGCCTTGAGCCTGGGCATCGTACTGTAATATGAAGGATTTTTTAAAATGTCCTGTAGGTACATCTCTAATCTGTACCTATCAGCAGAATAATTTTGCAGAAAAACTGTTTGTGGGTGACAATCAGAATCCAGGTCTGGTTTATTCACTGGCCATAAATCCCTTGGTTCATTTTGCAAACATGTCCACCCTGTGGCTTACGGATATTTTTGCAGTATCTGATTTTAAAATCAACTATCCACAAAGTATCACCACAAGCTATGCTTTTGGAGGATCTGTTTTAATGATGGACTTATATTGTGTACTGGTAATTTATAAACTGTTCTTTCAGTATTTCACAGAATGCATAGCCTGTCACTGTACATGCTTTCACATTCCTTGAAGTCACAAATAATCTGGGTGAAACTGAACCTTGCAGCATTGAAGATGAATTAAGTTTCATGTGCCTGGAAACAACATATGAATTGTTCCAGTGATACAAACCTAATTACCTGGACAATTTCAAACCTAAAATTTATCAGTGTAGACACTGGTCTTAAAGCACTGTTTTTTTGTGATACATGATTCATTTTCAATTTCAAGTCATTTCAGAAAGAGAAGGCAAGAAACATCACTGGCTGAGAAAATTAAAGAAAATATCAAAGCGTATATTAAGGGGAAGAGGGTAATAAGGGAAAGAGCGAGACATGCTGAGCCAAAAAACTTGTTTTTGTTTGACTCTTGTTAGTATACTGAGCACTGGCAGTTCAATGCAACAAGCCATTTCTATACCCTGCGTGGGCATCAGTCCTTGAGTTCTGAAATGCCTTGAGCCTAGGCATGATGCTGTAAGTGAAGGGTTAGCTTACTTCCCAATTGAAAGCCATTCTGCTGTGCCGCTCACTGATTGGCCCGTTTAATGGATGGAGCAGCTCTTTCCCATTGGTTGCGTAGTGCGCCACGGCATTGGTTTCAGTTCCGGACGCCTCAGGAGTATAAGAATAGCATGTGCAAGAGACTCCCTCTCTTTTCTTTGTCTGCGAGTGCTCATCTTCACACTGAGGTTGCGACCAGTGCTGGAGAACCATTGGGAAAGTGCTCAGACATTGGTGGCCCTATGCACACAATTAGTTAAATATCTATTTGTTGAATGTTCAGTTTTGTAGTTGTGTAACTTGGGGAGACATAATGAAGTACCTGTTGAGTTTGAAGTATTACTGAATGTCTAGTGTTGTACTTTTTGTAACTTAGGGTGACTTAAATGAGTACTTGTTTGATTTAGATGTTTGGTTGAGTGTTTTACTGCTTGTCTGTAAATAAACGTTTAATGTGTTTACTCATAATCCATGTCTTATGTTTCATCCCCACTGGATCTTCAAATATGTTTCCATATTACAGGCACCTACTGAATGAAATATTATTGGAAATTGCCTATGTTGAGCTAGCCCCTGGAAACAGCAGGGCTTCCTAATTTCATTCCTTGGCCACTGTGCATGGTACCAAAAAAGCCAGGAAAGGGAAAAGTATTGAGATGACTTGTCTGAAATCGCACTGCTAGCAGCTTGTCACAATAATTGGGATGTTTAGTTTCTTAAAAATGCTATGTTTAACTTCGGTCTATATTAGTACTTATAATATGTAAATGTTATAAATAAGATACTTAAGAAAATCTTGTCAATATGGTCAATACAGCTACTTGATAACTGTGAAGTCAATTAGGCTGCAGTGATAAATATCTATAATTTTCTGGCTGCAGGGAAGAGAACCTATATTTCACTTTGTCATTCATCCTTAACTCTGGGAGCATTTTTGCTTCTGAAAACCAACAGTTTAGATTTTACCCCAGAGACTTAAAAACAAAACTCCACCTAGCCTCCAGGTTAGTACTGAGGGAGCTCTGCACTGTTGGTATTGTCTTCTTTAGGATAAGACATTAACCCAGGACCTTACTTGCATTCTCAGATGGCCAATAAAGACTGCATACTTTTCACTGAAGATCAGGGGGATCTGGCAACTTGCCTAACACTTAGCTCTTAACAAACATCACTAAAACTGAAAGCTGTTGTGTGTGGGATCTTGCTGAATATGAATTGTTTGCCAAATTTCCTTTCGTTGCTGCAATGATGTAAATCTCGCTGTATGCAAAATGCTTTCGGGCTTCCTTACATGGTGAATGATGTTAGATGGATGCAAAATAGTCACTTTATTAAAGTTTGCTTTGTCTGATAAAACAGTGTGAAATATTAAACTTTGGCATTTGAGCAGTAATGTTAAATCTGCCTGGAACTGAACGAGTGATAGATTGGATGGTTAAAATAGGCTGCACATCCAGTCACACTGATCCGGCTGACTTTACTCAGCAGCTGAACAAATGGAAGAAGCAGTCCTTTAATCGAGCAAATCGGCTGATGCAATGGGATATCTGCTCTCATCCTGCTAACCTTATCATAATTGGATGCAGAGTCTGAGTAAATATCTGCAAAAATATTTTGATACTTAGTATAGTCTGGATCTGGCTCAATACAACGAGGGCCCATACATAAACTGGACATCCTGAGCTGTGGTCAGAGATAAATAACAGTGTCTTGATCATACCTGTCACAAGTTTATATGCTATAAGTAGTCATTTACTCATTTTGGAAAGGTGGCTCTGCTACCTGGATGTCTGCAAACCAAAACTTTGGACCTAATCCTTTGGACCACCAGCAATAGCCCCCTGACACCCACGTTCTGCTCCCACTCTTTGGCCAGATGTGACTTCCTGTCTGGTTGGGAAAGACTTTGGCAGGGAAGAATTAGTCGAGCTTTGGTTGGTGATTACATTGTCCTAAGATTATGTGGCTGAGAGCTGCTTTTTATCATCTACCCATTTGTCGCCTAGCCCATGTGAAAATTAGTTCACATGGATGTTATTAATTTAAGCAAAAGTTGTTTTTATATTTACTGCTACACAGCTTCTTCCTCCATTTAAAATAGAAGCTTCAATCCTTTTAACAGAGTACACAACTTCCGATAATTACAATCTTCATGAAATATGGACTATTGTACAGCAGTACAATTGCTTTTTTGGTAAGATGGCTGTGCGCTTGGATGCAACGGCTTCTACAGGGTCAGAATTATTGAAATTCTGAAATTACCGAAATTTTTGTCGTTTTTAGTCATATTTTTTATGACAGCTAGACCCTGCTGGACATTAAGAACTTAAAGTACTGCAGGTGTACCCCATCGGTGAGGTGCTCATTGGCAGGGTAACTGAAAGAGTTGGACTTAGTGCAGATTGTGACACTACCAGTGACAGAGGGCTGTCGGTGTGTGAAGGAGGTGTGCAGGCGAAGATGAGTGATCATCTTAGTTGCTTTTCTTGTGATCACAAGGCCCTCTTGGACGTTGGTATTGTGGAATGTCACAAGTCCAATTCATTGGTGTATTGGTGAATGGTGTGGGTGGATGGTGGGGAGCTGTGTGGCCTCAGTCGTAGCGATGACTAGTCCTCAAGCTGCAGTGTCGGCTGTATTCAGTCACCCAGGGGTAGGCAATGGAGGCGTGGTGTCTATGCTGTAGTCGCTACTGCCCCTCAGTGTTAGCTCAGCAGAAGACAAACTGTATTTTGTTCAACTGTAGACTGCTGCAACATTCGTGGACTCAGGGACTTTGGCTATATATTTTTTGTGTGACTGCATTTTACTGCTGTCTTACATGCACTTGCTATTTTATATATGCTTGCTGTCTTATATGTGCTATATGTGTCTCGCGCTGTGTATGACTGTTGGCACTGGAGTAATGTTATTTTGTTTTGCATATTCATGGGTATTCATGTATGGTTGAATGCTAACTAAACTTGAACTTACAGTAGCAAGTAAGGGGCTGCTGGTTTCAATTGACATACATGCAGTTCCTAATTTCTGTTGCAGCAAGATTACTGGAATGGAGAATATCATTATAAGGGAGATACCATTAATAGTCATTCATTTTACATTGCTGCACAGGTCGTTTGCTGGGAGGCCGAAGAACAGATCAGCATTTCTTGCTATTGGCCAATGATGAGTCAAGACAGGCCAAGACCAAGAACTGGAGAACAAAGGGACAACCAAGTCCAAACAAAAGCTTGATTGTTACCAGTCTCATTGGTTTTTGTATCAATGTTTGACAATCTGTCAGGGAAATCTGAAAGCTGCCAAAAACAACAAGATGTATTGCAACTCTGCGTGACCACTGCATTCAAGGGATAGGTTTCACACTTTTTTTTCCGCAACTAGAGCTTATTCAAAACTTCATAACCTTCTTGTCAAATTATGAAAGCAGATGCCTGAAAATAAATAACGCCATATCAAGTTGAATTCACAGACACAAGTACATACATTGAGCACCAGCAGTACCCTGAACATTCTTCATACACAATCACACAGGATCTTCAGATGTGAAAAAGAAATCTGCTGTTTCTCTAGAATTGCAAGCATGTCAAAACTTAGGCTCGCCTATTTAAAATCTCAGTTCTGAGGATGAACAACCAGCTCTTGATGTTGACCTTTTGCCCACTAAGGGTGCAAGGGTCTTTCTTAATTACTGTGAAACTGGTGTTGAAGGCTATTATATGGCAAAGCAATCAATAAGAAATGACCATTCAGCACAGCTTTACTATTGTAAGGGCAGTACGCAGCACTAAAAATTAGACCTGTTTCAAAATCCCAACACTGAACATAATGCAGTATACGATCCATCCACTGAATAATTACAAATAAACTAGCAGATGTTTAAATAGCAGAAGGCTCATTTTCTTCACCCCCCCCCCCTTTTAGTACAAGTTTCATGTCCTGATTATTTCACTTGATTTCTAATTCTGCTCTCACTGTAAAGCACACTTGCTTCTTACAACTTCAGTGAGTTAATTCAACTTTTCTATCTTCCTGAAATGTGAAAATAGCTGCCAAATATCCCTGTAGAGCTCTTAAAATCTCAAAATTTACTGCCATCAGGTGTAGTAGCGTGGAAGTTAAATTTGCCTGTGCTGCGTGAGCAGCAGACATTGATATTACTGTTGTAAAACTCTACTGGGAGCCATGCTTAATTTGTGGGGAAATGCTTGGCAATCAGGATAATGGATCCCATCCATGTTATTAACTATATTTATTTGTACTTCCTCCAAGAGGACCACAACTTAGTCATAGGGTTTGGAGGCTTGCATGCTGCAGTGACCCAGAGAGCTATGTTGGTTGGAGTTAGGGCCTTGTGCTTCGATTCTTGGTGGGGTCACCCATGCCAAACAGGTCAAAGGGTGGAGACCAGACTAAAAGTGGTCCACCAGTTCTCCAGGTTCGGAGGTTCAGCTCAGGGCTAACAACCCCTACTGGTCAAAAAAAATTGATATGGAAACGGGCCATAAGTAAGTTATTTGTACTTGTGTGAAGCTTATTACTGGGTATAATACACCTTGCCAATGTTTAAGATGCCCCTTCAAAGGTGGTCATTCATTAATTTCTGTGCTCCAAGGAGAATAATACCAATTTGTATTATCTTCTATAATCTTGCATTTCATCCATCATTCTGGTAAATTGACTCGGCTTCCTCTTCATGGCAATAATTTCTTTTCTGTAAGTTGAATGATACTTACTGGCTTACTTTGGAATGTAGGAGCATGTAAGAGGAAGATAAGAGTAAATATAATGACTAATATTGAGGAAACTGGTCTACATGAGATCATAGTGCAGTCAATAATAAAGAGGTAAAGAAGAGGGTTTGGGACCACTTTGGTTTCTTTACTCATTGTAAATTAATTGGTAGTGTAATATCTTTATTTCTCAAACCATTATGGATTTATATGACAAATTAAGTGCTTTCTCAATCTACTGTGTCTCCAGCAATGGCTTGGAGTATGGTCTTTAATATTCATTTTCTACTGTACTTTAGATTCTCTTTAATGTCACTACTATAATCAAAAATAAATTTATGTTTTTCCTGTGAATACATTATCCAGGTACAACAAACTGTACCGTGCACTTTTGAGGACACTCTTGAGGTGAGTTATCAGCTTTAGCTGGGATCTCAAGCGGAAGAGTGGAATCAGGGCCAAATTAGTCCTCCAAAAAGTAGGAGAGAAATTCAGAGTGGAAGGAACAACCTGGCACTATTTAAGATTAACACAAGATTATAGAAGCGGGTGATTCAGCGCTTCCTCTGTTTGCTGTTTCTTCGTAAGGGCTATCCAATTAATTCTATTCCCATTCCCTTTTTACAAGTTTCTGTGAATGTCTATTTCAACTATATGGCCATTTCTATTGTGAAGATACTATTGAGCCTGCTTCCATTACCCTTCGAGACTATCAGTTCCAAACGCTAATAAATTACATCAAAAGAATATTTTTCATTTCCTCCCTTGTTCTTATGCCCATCACCTTCAAATAGAGGGTTTGCTTACAAACTTACCTGACAGTTAAAACAATTTTTTTTCTCATTTTGTCTATCAAAACTCTGAATATTTTTGAAAATTTCCATTAATTCTACTCTTTACCTCCTCTGCTTGAGGCAAAACAACCACATCCTTCCAAATCTCTAAAATCTGAATATTTTCTTGGTAGATTTTTCTCTACCCTCCCCAAGGCTGCATCATTCTGAATAAGCAATACACCAAATTGAAAGCTACCCCAGCTGGGGCCCAACCACTGATTTATAGTATTTATATACTCTAATAATCAATTTCTTTTAGCGCCAGGAACAGTGGAGACTACTGTCTCCTTTGTGTCTGTTATAAATTTGAGGAATCTAATCCAATTGAAAAACTACATAAAATTTAATAAAAGAAAACACAAGTGCCAAATTATTAAGTGGCTTGAGAACTTTAATCTTTTACAAACCAGCTGCTGTTATTCAAATCATCTAATGTTTTCCAAGCATCAAGCTTAAGCTGTCATTACAAGTGATAGATGATAAATTCCACAAAGATTCCGCTATGTAATCAGTTCTACTTAAGAAAATACAGTTTAATCTAAAGTTGGATTGGATAATCTTCAGCATTTCAAAAGGAAGACATCCCTTGGCCCATCTTATTTCATTCATCCAAAAATAACTTACAATACCCCCACTTCTCTTTCCAGTTCCAAACTATTCACCTCCACTGTTTCCCCAGATATTTAGTTTGAGCACCCAGTCATTCATTTGTGACTTCCAGACATCAGTTCTAGATTTCATCTTAGGTTTGAGATCCTGTGTCCATTTGCTGTACCCATAAAATAATGTTTGAAAAAAATTCTATTTTATCTATTTCAAATTGCCTTTAGCCATGAAGAGGTGATACACTTAACATCACTTAAAAATGATAAAAAACACAAAATGCTGGCAGAACTCAGCAGGCCAGACAGCATCTATGGGAGGAGGTAGTGATGATGTTTCGGGCCGAAACCCTTCATCAGGAGTGAAGTAACATGGGGTGGTCAAGGAGGAATAAGAAGTGGGGGGAGGGATGAAGTAGAGAGCTGGGAAGTGATAGGCTGAAGGGAAATGGGCTAGGAGGAAGGTGGAGAATTATGGGAAATAAAAGAGAAAGAAAGGTAGGGCTGGGGGGAGATTGTAGTGAGGGGGGGAAAAGAGAGAGAGAAAGAGAACCAGACTAAAATTATAGATAGGGACGGGGGTAAGGGGGGGCAGGGGTATCAACAGAGGTCTGTGAGTTGAATGTTCATACCGGCAGGTAGTAGACTACCTAGGCGGGAGATAAGGTATTGCTCCATCGACCTGCGTGTGGCCTCATCTTGACGGTAGAGGAGGCCATGGACAGACATGTCGGAATGGGAGTGGTCTGTGGAATTGAAGTGTGTGGCCACAGGGAGATCCCACCACTGCTGGAGGACTGAGTGCCGGTGTTCAGCGAAACGGTCTCCCAGTCTGCGGCGGGTCTCCCCAGTGTATAAATGGCCACATCGGGAGCACCGGATACAGTATATCACCCCAGTTGACTCGCAGGTGAAGTGGTGCCTCACCTGAAAGGACTGTCTGGGGCCTAGGATGGTGGTGAGGGAAGAAGTGTGGGGGCAGGTGTAGCACTTCTTCCACTTGCAGGGATGAGTGCCCGAGGGAGGTCGGTGGGGAGAGATAGGGGGGGAATGAATGGACAAGGGAGTTGCGTAGGGAGCGATCCCTGCGGAAAGCCAAGAGTGGGGGTGAGGGGAAGATGTGGCTGGTGGTGGGATCCTCTAGGAGTTGGCGGAAGTTGTGGAGGATTATACGTTGGATCTGTAGGCTGGTAGGGTGATAGGTGAGGTCCGGGGTGGCAGGGGGATCCCTGGTGGGCTGGCAGGAGGATGGGGTGAGGGCAGAGGTGTGTGAAATATGGGAGACGTGATGGAGGGCAGAGTTGATAGTGGACAAAGGGAAGCCCCTTTCTTTACGTTGTTACGTTGTTTTCCTACAGCAAATTCTCCTTTTTTAAGCAATAGTTTTTGTAAAACAGCATCATAAACATATAGTAAGCCACTTCATTATCTATGGATAAGCTTAACACTCATCTCCATACCTTGAAAAAAATGACATTTTGCATGGGTCAAACTCACGATGGTCTTGCTGATAATTCTGAAGAGAAAGCACATAATAAACAAATTACTTTGGCTCTGAGATTTTAGCTGTAGCTGAAAGCAAAATAAAAAAGGACAGCATATGTTACGTGGAATATTGGCCAACCTCTCCGGTGGGAAAATGGAATACATCCATGACAGAGCCGTAGATGGGTTTCAGTTGCAACTCAGGTGCCCTCCATAAACAATAGTATAGATTTGATGTATGCTGGTCTAATGAAATGAAAATCTATTGATCTGATGCAGATTACATCACTGGATGTAGAAAAGTGCCATAGGCCATTTACTTTGATGTGCTATGGAAATACAATGTGGCAGCTGACCTAAATTTGTCGAGAGAATGAATGTGTTCTTTGACATTAGCGTGCTAATAATGACGATTTGATTTTTTCATCACTTGGTCCTAAAATCATAAATTTACAGGTGTAAAATCTCTTTCTTTTAAATCTGAACCAAATATGTGTGACATGATGAAACAGGCATGTTGATGCCATTTCTGAAGTTCAGTTCCAATGAAGGACAAAGAATGAATTGGTAACCAAAAGTGCCTTGTGAATAAATACTATGATTAAATGTCACACTTTTAAGAATGCACTGAATATTCTTTCACTGTTTCAGTGTTACTAATATTTTTTCATTTTGCTGATATGAGTATTTAATATATATGTTGTTAAAATTTGTAATTAATCTTTCCAATCCCATTTAGAGCTGTTATTTATATCTTCTGATGTCTCAGTACGAGCACCCATTGAAATGAAAGTCCCCGATCAGTGCAAAAATGCTATGCTCAGCTAGGCATCTCTGTATTTCTGAGTTAAGGAAAATTTATTCCTGTTTTCTGTGTGGTTACTTGTGCAGGAGAGTTGATCTGTGTAAACATCAGTTGCTTATAGAATTAGCTTCAACTGTTTTGCTCCAGGTGGTCAAAGACCCAACCAAAATGAAAGCAAGAGAACGAACAATATTGGAAAACCAATAAATTTCAGTCCTGATGAAGGGTCTCAGCCCAAAATGTTGATTGTTTATTCTTGTCCATAGTTGCTGCCTGGCCTGCTTGTGTTGATTTGGATTTCCAGAATCTGTAGATTTTCTAGTGTTTTGGAAAACTAATGGTGTGCCTAAGCTCAGGTCCATATGATTCAGGGACAAATCAATAAACAGAATGTGAAATAATTCAACTCCCCTGAGTTCTAACTCTACATATTTGAAAAACAATAGAAGCTGGGAATTGCATGAAATGTTATCCCCAATTATGAATAAGGACAACTAAGGATTGTTGGTGAGAGAAAGCTATATATCTCTGTATGCTTAAGCACAATAAATGATACAAAACTATGGGTTATGTAGGTGCATTCTTTGTAAACAGAGCATGGATAGGAGTAGCCATTTTTCCAGCTTCCATGCTAAGTACAATTTCCTACAGAAATGACTGCATTCCTAATTGATACAATGAAACACAATATTTAGCCAATATTAAAACATATGCAGTTCATTCACAAATCCAGTTAAAGGCATAATACATCATTAGTGCTGTCAACAAAGCAACTTCTTTATCTGTTTCTATTTCTTGCTTCAATTCTGTTAACAGCCACATAAGACAATTCACATCTATTTTGTGAAATCTCTGCATGTCTATAAGGTATATGAAATGCATTTTTGGTGATTCTAATCTCCTCCTCCTGAAATCAGGCCACATTCATATTAAATACCCATTTGGTCACGAATCTAAAACTAGAAATCTTAATCTCCAGCGTTTATTAGAGCCATGTATTTCACACATTTTCAGCATAGAGCTGGGAAGCTGAGAGAGTGTAATATTTATTAAGTACCTTAAGTACAAATTCCTTTCCTAGCAATATAGTATGTGCCTGACCTCTTGAAAACAAACTTGTTTAATAATCTATGAAGAGGCTTTCAAATTGTTCTTTTGGGTCTTAGGTCTGCATTTTTTGTTCTATCAGAGAAGCACATGTTTTCATTGTCGATGATGCACTTAAACTTTGATAAAATTTCAGGCTTTGGAAGATCCAGTGGATTATAAGTACTCAGCTTCCAAAAGAAAAAAAATTCAGGCAACACTGGATTAGGAAAAATAAATATGGCGTAAGGGGAATAAACTTAACAGGCCATGAGCCTCCATCAATGATCCATATTAGATTGCTACACAAGCACAAATTACACTGATTAACCAGTGACAATGAACATTGCATACAGTTTTGGTTTCAACAAAACAAATGTGAAAGATAAATACATAACCTTTCATCTGTGTTTTAGTGTTCCCAGGCTCCATATATCAAAAAGCAGTGCCATGGAAAACCATTGGCATGTCATCTTACAGAGGAGATGTTCAACTGCTCTCTCAGATGAACATAAACATTCCATGGCATTATTTTGAAGAACTTGGGAGCTATTTACAGTGTTTTGGCCATTAGTTATCTGAAAACTAACAGATTGTATGACTAATATGATATTCTAATTTGTCAGCGATTTATCTGCACATATTATTAATTATATATCCTTCACTGCAATTATGACCACATTTCAAAAGCATTGTCTCTAAAGTACTTTTGGAAATTCCGAGTTTGTAAAAACAAAAGCCCATTGTAAAAAAAACAATTATGTACAGTATGTAGCCAATGGTGTAGTGGACAGCTCAGCTCTTCTAATGATCTGTGGAGTCCTTTCAGCACTTCATTTTTGTACTCCAGATTCCAGCATCGGCAGTCTCTTACTTTTCCAGTTCAATGCTTTTGATGAACTTTGGCAGCCAACTTCGATTTATCTCTGGGGAGAAATGTGATGGCTGAGACTCAATTCCATGCAGTGTAAGAGGGTGGATACTCACCAAAAAGTGCGTCTATGGAGAATTTTCAGTGTGACAAATTCCAATAAAAGTAGGCACATCAATAAAATACCTGAAACTGTCAACTCTGTCTCTCTCTTCACAGATGCTGCCTGACTTGTATGTATTTTTGATTATGTTCTGTTTTACCTTCTGCTTTCCAGCGTTTGTATTTTCTCAATTTTCCATTTTCTAGAAGAACTTGTTCAATTTAAAATAAATAGATCTTTGGCAATGGTTAGAAATGAACTGTGATGCATCATTAACCTGGTTTTCAATCATTCTGATTTCCTTTGCCATTGACGCTGATGAAGAAGATCCCTAGGCATGATGTGTAAATTGATGTGGACGTGCAATTATATGTTTTCTGCTACCACCAAGGACCAATTTTACCCCAGGTACCTATATTGTAGGTTAATGACATCACTTTAGAGCCTATAGTAGTGGATTGGAAAAAAAAACACTACTTCAACTTGTTATATGCAAAAGTGTACCATTGCTAGAGCAAACTCTAGACAAAATGTGTAGCTTATGTTTGCTACCCTGATTTAACATACTGCCTAGTAGAATTCTGAAAATCAAATCAGGCGGAGTGTCAAATGAGTGACCGACAGCAGCATTAGACAGCAGTTAGACTAAAATTATCCTTCACTTTTGTTCTGATGTGTTGCTGAATCACATGTCTGTCCTTCAAGTCGACAAAAGACCACAGGGCATAATATGAAAAAAAAACGGTTCCATTCATGTCCTATCCAAAATTCATCCTCAACCAATGCTGTCAAAATAGATTAAGTTGTCAGTCAGCAAATTTGTTATTTGGTGGCTAGTTTATACAAAATTTTTCATAATTAATTTAATAGTATGCTGCAGTCAGATATTCTTACAGTATAGAAAGGTTATAAATAAATGTACTTGCCCTTTTAACACTCTTCCCTCTGAGGAAATCATTTAGTATAGTTTTAGCATTTTCTAAAATATTTGAAATTAGATTGTACAAATACTCCTGAGAATATCATTAGTCAATTTATTAATGTGTACCTGACAAATGTGTAGAAGTGCAAAATATTTGCAAATATTCTACGAACTGGCTTGTTTTATCAACGTTTTTTATAATAAGTAATTTAATGCATCAAAATTGTTTGCATGTGGATTTGATTTACAATAATCTGAATGCAATTATGAATTTATGGAAAAGTTAACGGCATGGTATATTTTTACTTAGTCTCTCATGTGGAACATTTAGCATCTGGGGTTAATAAATTACCACTAGCTTTCTGTTCTGTTCTGTTCTACAGGTCTTTATTGCCGACTGAGGCAGGACTTCATACTTATGGTAAGAAATGAATGTGTCTAACATGTGTGGATGATATCATACCTCAAGAGCAATGAGCTCATGAGAGATACTTTACATTGCACAGAAGTAATTTCTAATCTATGACTGTGCTGGATGCTGTTTTTGCATGACTGCTTAATGTGCCATAACAATTCATATATAGGCTGCATTAAAATTAGTTTACCTTGGGATTTATACCCCAAGTAGGCCTCAGGTTTAAGGCCTCTATGCAGAGAATGCCAGTCTTTGATCACTTGGAGAATGAGTTTAGAATGCAACATAAATTTAGTTTTCCTCCTCCTATTTATTCTCTCAAGACTACAATTCCCCTTAGAACCTAGGTAGAAGTGAAATTCTCAAGCTGTTAAGTCTGAGTATGCTCCTGACTTTGAAGAGAGGCATTCAGATCAATGTGTGAGGCTACACAAGTCCCTCTCTCAAACACCTATCCAGAGCAAAAAGAAAGATCAGCATTTTTGTACTCTCCCTCTCTTCCCTCCAAACTTGTTCACTTTGTTACATTTTTTGTATTGTCCTATTTTATTGATTTTGATAAATTTAGAACTTTCTTGAACTCTCTTTTCTTCTTTTTCTAGGCTTACAGCTATGGAAGCCTCTTTGCCTTCTGCTTCCCCCCACTCCTGAGTGTGTAAAATTGAAGCTTGGCCTATGAGATCAAAGATTACAAAACTTACAAAATTAACTTTTTTTAATATTGTGATTCAAAATTGCCGTGCCTGAAAGTTGATTGAATGGCAACATTGAATAAAAAGGCATTGAATAGAAACTTGAAAGGAATAGTTACAAGCCCATATGTAAAGACATACAACTGGAACTATTCAATAGCACTTTAAGGAGGTGGCACGCCTCATGGAAGTAAAGAGTACTCCAGTCTATGTTATTACTATCCAGATTATTCGGACGTCTGGAACAATTTTTGCCACCTTCTGTGGTCCTGCAGATCACAGCTCTTTAAGCCATTATCTGAGAATTGTTTAAATATTGTGAGAGTTTCTGCTCTGAAACTCTTCATTCATTTAACTTTACTGTTGATAATGTAGCTATGTTATGCAATGCTGAAGAACCACCTTCCTTGCTCTATAATTCTGAGCAGGATTCTTTGCTGCAGCACAATCTTGAAATAATTTTCATTGCATGTGACTCCTTCACTAATAAAGGAAACCACATAATCACCTTTCCAATAACATCTGTTATCCATAACATTACACGCAGATGACAGTGCACACATCCTATACACAGGTTCCTAATACCATACAAAACAGAACATCATTAAACTCAACATTCATTTGTCTTTGATCTTAATAGTCTTGTATAAAACAGCTGGGAAAAATAACCTTTCTCTTTCCAGGTGTTAGGACAATAGCACAGCTGCATAAGAACTTTGTACTTCAAAGGAATTATTGTTTTTTTTGAAAAAGAGAATGAAATGATCCATTACGTGCAGCATTCAGAAGGTAAATTTGTTTTTAAAAGTTACGATGATGACGTAATTTAACCTATGGAGCTCAGGGAATCTTTTTCTGCTATGTGATCGATGTGTAAGAATGGTACACAAGCAGACATTTAATGAGCTCTCCTGTACTCTCTGGGTATGGAATAAAAGATTTAGAGAAAGCAAATGTCTATTTCTGTATTTGGATTGCGACATGTTGATCTTCCAGACATGTCCTGGAAAATAGTTCTTCTTCTTGATTCTCTGAGAAATTTATCAAACATTTACACAAAGTGACAAGTTTAACATTTCTCTAAAACAAAAACACAAAATGCTGGCAGAACTCAACAGGCCAGACAGCATCTATGGGAGGAGGTAGTGACGACGTTTCGGGCCGAAACCCTTCATCAGGAGTGAAGTAACATGGGATGGTTGGGGGGGATAAGAAGTAGGGGGAGGGATAAAGTAGAGAGCTGGGAAGTGAAAGGTTGGAGGGAAATGGGCTGGGGGAAGGTGGAGAATTATGGGAAATAAAAGAGAAAGAAAGGTAGGGCTGGGGGGAGATAATAGTGAGGGGGGAAAAAAGAGAGAGAAAGAGAACCAGATTAAAATAATAGATAGGGACGGAGATAAGGGGGTCAGGGGTATCAACGGAGGTCTGTGAGTTGGATGTTCATGCCGGCAGGTAGGAGGCTACCCAGGCGGGAGATAAGGTATTGCTCCATCGACCTGCGTGTGGCCTCATCTTGATGGTAGAGGAGGCCATGGATGGACAGGCCTAGGTAGCCTCCTACCTGCCAGCATGAACTCTGACATGTCTGTCCATGGCCTCCTCTACCGTCAAGATGAGGCCACACGCAGGTCGATGGAGCAATACCTTATCTCCCGCCTGGGTAGCCTCCTACCTGCCGGCATGAACATCCAACTCACAGACCTCCGTTGATACACCTGCCCCCACCTTTACCCCTGTCCCTATCTATTATTTTAGTCTGGTTCTCTTTCTCTCTCTTTTTTCCCCCCTCATTATTATCTCCCCCCAGCCCTACCTTTCTTTCTCTTTTATTTCCCATAATTCTCCACCTTCCCCTTAGCCCATTTCCCTCCAGCCTATCACTTCCTAGCTCTCTACTTTATCCCTCCCCCCACTTCTTATCCCCCCTCGACCATCCCATGTTACTTCACTCCTGATGAAGGGTTTCGGCCCGAAACGTCGTCACTACCTCCTCCCATAGATGCTGTCTGGCCTGCTGAGTTCTGCCAGCATTTTGTGTTTTTATTTATCCCCAGCATCTGCAGATTCACTCGTGTTGCCTTAACATTTCTCTGTTTATTTCCTTTTCCCAAGAATGTTTGATTTAATTGGATATTTCTTTTTCCTTTCCTTCTGCAATCCCTCATCATTCTGGAAATGGTAAACAATTCGCTTAACATGTCAGTAGAGCTCAAAATCAACCAGTTAACGGCTGTGGGAAATCCTTCTTCTCAATGCTTCATTCAATGACAAACATGTGGAAATTGGGAGTTTCCAATGGCTCCTTAGCAATATAGCCTGGATGCTTAGAAATAATAGACACAGCGCTTTGGTCTATATTTTTCTTTATTCTGTTAGACTTCCCTGTGGTTGTTTTTTGAATATTGCCATGTACAGGGAAAACAAAACACAATGCAGATGCTGGATATCTGTGATAACTATAGAAAACACTGAAAACACATTGGAGTGTCAATGTAAAGTGAAGGCTTTCCATTTGCGAAGAAGGGTCAGTGACCTGAAACATTAATGCTGTTCCTCTTTCCGCAGATGCTGCTCAACTTTTTCTATTTTATTACTGATGATGTATAGGAATATCCTAAAAATCTGCCCTGTCTCTTGTTCATTTAAAAATGAAAGACGAGGACAGAGGCAAAGAAAAGTAAACATTAAAAAGGATTGAAAGGAGCAGGCAAGTAAAAACTCTTTTACAAGGAGTAACACGTGCAATGCAAATGAATGTTATCAAAAGTCCACCTGTGTTCATAATGGATACTTAATGCATGGTTCATTTACAGGTGGCCCCGGCACTATGAACCTGATGTGTGCATGGTGCAACAGATGTCAGTTCGTAGGTTTATACCAATTTAGTTCTATCACCATAGGACATTTACACAGAAGAAGGATTACAATACACAGGAGATCTGCGTCAGAGTAGACTAAAGGGGATCGATCTGCCTGACTACTGCTTGGAGACACATATAGCCAGGCCTCCCTTCAGTTCTCTGTTTATCTTCTGTTGGAGAACCACATGAGCTCCACCGTCTACTGTGCAAATCATGGCCCAAGACCCCCATCAGTCTGTTAAATTCATTCATAACACCCGATACTTCAAATCAAACCATGAAATCCCAATCCTCTCTCTTCATGCTCTAACACTTTTCTTTCATCCAGTAAATTCTTCACTAAGTGTGCAACCTGTTGCAATCTCTAAGTAACTGGGGAGTAAAAGACTTTCTTGTGCACAGATCATGAAAATGTTTTATCCACCAACACCTTGGCCCATATGTGCAATAGAATCTAACAGTAATGTCAATTGTCCACCATGCATTCATGGCTCAATGTGCCTTTCACAGTGCAAGCTAATTTCTAGCCTGGAATTTTGTCTTTTGCCAAATCACTAATGATATAGAATTACATCAACTTATGCAAAGTTAATTTGATGCAGACAGTCTTTCCACATGTTGATGCTCTACAGCAGGGTTTCCCAACCTTTTTTTATGCCACGGATCCTTATCCAAGGGATCCGTGGAGCTCAGGTTGGGAAACCACTGGTCTACAGCAACCTCTAACCATCATACTTCATTAAACCTCATCTGCAACTCCACTCCTGAAGCTGGCCCAAGAACGCATGCATGTTATTTCTCTCATCTATACTACCTGGTGAAAGTTGTATCCCATAACAACTCTTTAGGCGAAATGTTTCTTTTGAATTCCTTTCTGGATATATTAATGATTATCCAAGTGTTTGTCCTCTTGCATTGCCTGCCTTCACAAACCATTAATAGCAATGTTAATTTCCTACAGACTGCTGTTAGTTTTCTGCAATTTGTTGGTGATTTACTAAAACATGCACTTTGAATCAAAATATCACTACGGTTAAATTATTTCCACATTTACTGTGTGTGTACCCAGACAAAATATGTAGGGAATCTACCAAAAGGATTGCCAGGAAAAGTATAATGAAGATATGGCAACTTTGAATCTTAAAAGCTCAAATTACCTGAGAAATCTCATCCATATAACATGCACCAATTAAATCTGATGAAAAACTGGGATGCCACCCAAACTGAAGTGGAATTCCAGATATCTTGTTTCTATTATTGATCCTTCGAAATAGGTTTTATTGACTTATATATCTTCTTGTACTCTGTATTCTTCTATGTAGAATTAATAAAAATATTGAAAGAGAAATAGTTTCTGAAAAAATAATCAGGATATCTGTCATATCTTTGATTTTCCTGCCTGGTCTGATCCCTGCATCCACTGGTTTCAGCAGGGGTAATGGACTGCACAGGAGAAATGTGGTTGCACAAAACTCCAAGAGGCCACTGCAGAAAGCAGGAGAAGCCTGTGGGACTTCAGGGCCTCCCTGTTTAAGTTCAGTCAGGCAGAGCATAATAAAATGGAAGGCGCCATTGTATCATAACCTCAGTATTAGTTATTGCCTTTAGACATGAAACAAATCAACAAGGGAGAGTGGCGGTTGGAAATGTAATTAACTATTGCATTTGATATGAACAGAACCAACTTGGGCAGGCAGTAGAGAGATCTTGCTAGCTACTGATGCAAATACCTCCCCATCAGAACTCTTTAGTGTAATATTGTATTTAATTTAAAGCTCCATTTTATGGCTTCCTTCTCTTCTATTTAAACTACCCTGCTATTATTACAGTCTCCACAAAACACAGCAGAGACTTTTGAAAAGCAGCTTTATAAAGGGAGTCTGCAGTAGGTAATGTTAATAATAAATGATGTCTAGACAACATAATGAAGAATGCTTCAAAACGAGTCAGTTTTTTAAACATGTGAGTATAATTAAAAACTCCTGTATCTTTGCTCAGTAAGCACCCAGTCTTATTTTGTTGCATTTTAATTAGTCAATGTGAGTTAGTATCAGGACTGAAGGTAGCAATGTCTGCTCTCATTTAGTTTCAGACATATGGGTGTGGGGCCAGCTCCAATGAGCCAAACAAAGTGCACCGGGGAAGGATTAAACCTTTGCCTCCAGGTGGAAAACTGTTAATAGTGACTTAAGATTGATTCATTAATCCTCTTACAATGGCGTTGCAACCCCAGTGCCCTTCACCCAGCAGTAACCATGCCACCTTCTGGAACAGACGAAGCATAAAGTTTAAGTATAAAAACTGGACCAATTCAAAGGAACAAGAAATTCGAAAAAGGGTCGCTCTGATTCTTGGTTCCAGGCCATCATAGTAACCATTCTGGCCGAGCTTATTCCCGTAACTCTTTCCTCTTCTTCTCAGGCAATCTCTCAGGACGGAGGATTGTTTTGCTTACAGTGCCTCTAATGCACTTTCCATGATATCTTTTGAGTGTTTTGGGCAAGAAACAATTTTCTGCCATTGCAGTAAAAGAGACATAAAAGCACCTTTATTTTCATCTGTTTTGATCAGGTGAATATGGAATGTAAGATCTTGTCTCCATTGGCTCCATTCGTGAGAACGGTGACAGGCCCTCATTTCCTGTGGCTCATGTGCCTCAGTTTATCCACTGGATGCATACAGTAGTTAGAGTCAACCAAGGTGCCCAAATTTCAGTTTTATATACCAGCACCTCACAAGATCATGCTCTAACATATTGGAAGATAACCAGTAAGTTAAGTGAATGAAGTACTTTATAAAATCAAAAAGACTTGTCAGAAAATATGCATAATTTTTCCCAGGGTATACAGTTCAAAAGGGCATACAGTTGATGTCATCTAACTCTACTGCTTCGTTGACTTTATAGGCCTCTGAATAGTATTGAATAGGTTTTCAATAAGATCTGTTTACCCTAAGTACCATGAGAAAACAAAAAGCTAATATAGGTATGTTATGTGAGTGTAGAAGCATTTCATTTCAGGCACTGTTTGCTTTGGCAGCAAATTTTTAACCTTCATAGCAATTGCCAGCTGAGTGTGTTTATTTCAAATGTTCAAAAAGAAGCTGGATGACTTCACAACTGTAGTAGTTGATATAAAGTGTGGCACGTAATGTTGGATTCATGTCATTTTAAAGATTGTAATCAAATGCTCTGCACATACAATTTTAAGGCTTCGGAAAGTTTGTCAGCCTTTTCTTTTCTCCTGTTTTAGTTTGTACTCCACATGCTGGCTACTATTCAGAGGCCTATACCTAGCTCCCAGGGTTTTTTTTTAACTATGCAGTTTCTTCACTTTAGCCACACATCTTCTCATCCTATGTCAATTTTTGCTAAGGATTTGGTTTCATTTTTAACTAACAGAGTGATATATTCACTACAGTAGCATAGTGGTTAGTACAATGCTTTAAACTACCATCGACCTGGGTTCAATTCCTGCTGCTGTCTTTAAGAAGTGTGTAGGTTCTCCCTGTGACTACATTCGTTCCCTCCAGGTCCTCCAGTTCCCTCCCACAGTCCAAAGACATACCAGTTGGAAGGTTAATTGATCATTGTTAATTGTCCCGTGATTAGGCTAAGGTTAAATTGGGGACTGCTGGGCGCTGTGGCTCGAAGAGACCATTCAGTGCTGTGTCTCAAGAGAAAAAGAGGTTTACAAGGATGATGACAGGAATGAAAGAGTTAATATATGAGTGATGTTTCTAGGCCTACACTCACTTGAGTTCAGAAGAATGAGGAGTGAATCTCATTGAAACGTACCAAATATTGGAAGGCCTAGATGGAGAGGATGTTTTCATTAGTGGGACAATCTAGGATCAGAGGGCACAGCCTCAGTGTACAGGAGCACCCCCTTAGAACAGAGATGAGGAGGATTTTGCTTAGGCCAGAGGGTGGTGAATCTGTGCAATTCACTGCCACAGACAGCCATGGCGGCCAGATCATTGTGTATATTTAAAGGCTTCAAGTGTTATGGGGAGAAGGCTGGAGATTGGGGTTGGGAGGGGAAATAAGTCAGCCATGAGGAAATGGCAGAACAGACTCAATGAGCCCAATGGCCTAATTTTGCTCCTACAGAATGTCTTGTGGTCTTACGAAATTGTCTTATGAGGATGCAAATGTGGAACAGTGAAATAAAATATACCTGGAAGTTGTGACCAAATTGGTTCTCAAGCTTGTCTTATTGGAAAGATTAATGGCCTGTGTCTCTAATAACTGTAATATAGTACTTTCACAGCAGCTTTCATTATTGCCTAATGCAAAACATGATATCAGGATTGTGTTGTAATGATTCGGACATCATCAACAAATAGGGGAGTGTTCCAGATGAGTAAGTAAGGTTTGGTTATACAATTCTTCTTTGTTTGGTGCTCTATTTATTTTATTCAACACCAGAATGTTGTATTTGGATTATTTTGATTAAATGCAATGAATTAAAACTGAGTATGCATGCTGAAAATGAATGTTTGCGATATACCATTCCAGTTGTACCTCCAAACAGATGCATTAATTGTAAAAACTGATTAAAACCCAGCAAATATACAGTATTCACTCCTCCTGCTTTGAGTAGAGTTAAGGTTAATATATGTTTTAGGGTAGTTATGTAGCGCAGTTACTGTATGTTTTGCGACTGATTGTTAACTGCCAAGGGAGATTTCAACATGCAGGTCGACTGGGAAAATCAGGTTGGTAATGGATCTCAAGAGAGTGAGTTTGTTGAGTGCCTAAGAGGTGGCTTTTTAGAGCAGTTTGTTGTTGAGCCTTCTAGGGGATCAGCTATACTGGATTGGGTGTTATGTAATGAACTGGAGGCGATTTGGAAGCTTAAGGTAAAAGAAAACTTAGGAACTAGTTATCACAATATGATTGAGTTCAACTTGAAATTGGATAGGGAGAAAGTAAAGTCTGATGTAGCAGTATTTCACAGAGCAGCAATGATGCGTGTTTCTGGGAAAAGTAAGGAAGATGCAGGGCATATGTTTTCCAAAAAATGAAGAAATACTCAAAGGTAGAATAGTACAACTGTGGCTGACGAGGGAAGTCAAAGCTAGTGTAAAAGCAAAAGAAGGGGCATACAACAAAGCAAAAATTAATGGGAAGATAAGAGGATTGGGAACTTTTTAAAAACCTACAGAGAGCAACTAAAAAAAATCATTAGAAGGGAAAAGATGAAATATGAATGCAAGCTTGCAAATAGTATCAAAGTAGAGAGTAAAAGTTTTTTCAAGTATGTTAAAAATAAACGAGAAATGAGAGTGGATATAGGACTGCTAGAAAATGAGGCAGGAGAGATAATAACAGGGGACAAGGAGATGACTGATGAACTAAATGAGTACTTTGCATCAGTCTTCACTGTGGAAGACACTAACAGTATGCCTGATGTTGTAGTGTGTGAAGGAAGAGAAATGGGTGCAGGTACTGTTACAAAGGAGAAGGTGCTCAAAAAGCCAAAAGACCTAAAGGTACATAAGTCACCTGGACCAGATGATCTGCACCCTAGGAATCTGAAAGAGGTAGAGTTAGAGATTGTAGTGGCATTAGGAATGATCTTTCAAAAATCACTGGACTCTGGCATGGTGCCAGAGGACTGGAAAATTGCTAATGTCACTCCACTCCTTAAGAAAGGAGGAAGGCAGCAGAAAGGAAATTATAGTTCAGTTGGCCTGACCTCAGTGGTTGGGAAGATGTTAGAGTCAATTGTTGAGGATGAGGTGATGGAGTACTTGGTGAAACGGGACAAAATAGGACAAAGTCAGCATGGTTTCCTTCAGGGAAAATCCTGCCTGATGAACCTGTTGGAATTCTTTGAGGAGATTACAAGTAGGATAGATAAAAAGGATGCAGTGGATATTATATATTTGGACTTTTAGAAGGCCTTTGACAAGATGCCACACGTGAGACTGCTTACCAAGTTAAGAGCCCATGGCATTACAGGAGAGTTACTAACATGGTTAGAGCAATGGCTGGTTGGGAGGAAGCAGTGAATCAGAATAAAAGGATCCTTTTCTGGTTGGCTGCCAATGACTAGTGGTGTTCTGCAGGGGTTGGTGTTGGGACCACTTCTCTTTATGCTGTATATAAATGATTTAGATGATGGAATAGATGGTTTTGTTGCCAAGTTCGCAGATGATATGAAGACTGGTGGAGGGGCAGGAAATGTTGAGGAAACAGGTAGGATGCAGAAGGACTTAGATAGATTAGGAGAATGGGCAAGAAAGTGGCTAATAAAATGCAATGTTAGAAAATGCATGGTCATGCACTTTGGTAGTAGAAATAAATATGCGGACTATTTTCTTAATGGGGAGAAAATCCAGGAATCTGAGATGCAGAGGGACTTAGGAGTCCTTGTGCAGAACACCATGAAGGTTAACTTGCAGGTTGTGTTGGTGGTGAGGAAGGCAAATGCCATGTTAGCATTCATTTCAAGAGGTCTAGAATGCAAGAGCAAGGATGTAATGCTGAGGCTTTATAAGGCACTGGTGAGGCCTCACCTTGAATATTGTGATGTGCTGGCATTGGAGAGGGTCCAGAGGAGGTTCACAAGGATGATTCCAGGAATGAAAGGGTTATCATACGAAGAACACTGGATGGCTCTGGGTCTGCACTCACTGGAATTCAGAAGGATGAGGGGAGATCTCATTGAAACCTTTTGAATGTTGAAAGGCCTAGACAGAGTAGATGTGGAAAGGATGTTTGCCATGGTGGGAGAGTCTAGGACAAGAGGGCACAGCCTCAGGATAGAGGGATGCCCCTTCACAACAGAGTTGCGGAGAAATTTCTTTAGCCAAAGGTTGGTGAATCTGTGAAATCTGTTGCCACATGCAGCTGTGGAGGCCAGGTCGTTGGGTGTATTTAAGGCAGAGATTGATAGATTCTTGATTGGACAGGGCATCAAAGGCTACGGGGAGAAGGCCGGGAACTGGAGTGAGGAGAAGAAAAAAAACGATCAGCCATGATTGAATGGTGGAGCAGACTTGATGGGCCAGATGGGCTAATTCTGCTCCTATCGCAAGTTCTTATGTCCTCAGTCATCATTTGAGGGCTATGAAGATGATGTGAGGTCCTGCTCCCTCTGAACACATAACAATTGCTATTTGTCTCTGACAGGGAACTTTCCAAGCAAGCCATTATTTTGATTTTACTTCTTACGTTTTCCTAAAAGTGGGTGTTGAAGAGATAATCGTTAACGAGGCGATCAGTAATACATTTCGGAAGGATGTTAACAAATATAGAATGAAGAGATAATTGGCACATGAAACTGAGTGGAGAAATGTGAGTAGCATATTTTGGTACGAAAATTAGGAAATTCATTCCTCAGATAGGGTTGACGAACTGAAGAATCTTGATGCTCAAGTACACCAGTCAATAAAGATTGTGCCAGCAGTGAGAAAGGCCGTGAAAAGAAACTTGCATTTATTTCTAGAATTGAAAAGTAGAGAAGTTATACCAGACATATCTTAAACCTCCATTGAACCACATTTAGAGATTGGTGTACAATTTCGGATGGTATCTCAGGAGAAGATCATAGAAGTACAGAAGAGGTAGTAAGGATGACACCAGTAAAGGTATGCATGTGGGAAAGAATGAACAGATCGAGAAAAGGAGGATAAGGGATGACCTAATAGAGGTCTTTAAAATTATTAAGTGTTTTGATAGAGTGCATACAGAGGGAATTTTTCCATTTATGGGGAAGGACATGTCTAGAGGCCATAATTACAAGGCAGTCAGCAAGAAATCCAATAGGGAATTTAAAAGGAACTTCATTATCTAAAGTATGGTGAAAATGTAGAATTTGTTACCAGAGGGAGTAGTTGAAGTGAATAGTACAGCATTAAAGGCCGCTGGGTAATCATATTAGGGACAAGAGGATAGAAGGTCACGCACACAGATGTAATTTAGGAAAGGTGAGAGGATGCTCAAGTGGAATATGCTGGCATAAATTGGATAGATAGAAGCACTTGTTTCTGCACCATACTTCCTATGCAATCCTGCGAACTAGGTAAAAATGTGACTGTAAGACCAGGAGATGAGGAGGAATTTCTTTAGTCTGCGAGTGGTGAATCTGTGGAATTCATTGCCTCTGTGGAGGCCAGGTCACTGGGTAGAAGATGATAAATTCTTGATTGGTGAGGGCATGAAGGGATATGGTGAGAAGGCAATAGATGGGGGCTGAGAGGGAAAATGGATCAGCCAATGATAGAATAGACTTGAGGGCCAAATGGCCTAATTCTGCTGCTATATCTTATTGCCATCCATCAATATGTTGTGCCCAGCACAGACCCATCTGAATTGTTGATGAACAGGAACATGAATGTGTTCACCCTTTCCATCATTGATCCATCAGTGAGGACTGGTGTGTGTTCTCCTGACTTCTTCCTAAAGTCCACAATCTATTCTTTGGTTTTACTGATAGTGCTTCTGCCTGTTTTGCTGCTGGATTTTAGGGCAGCAATAAAGCACCTCCATCTCTGTCTGTGTTCAGTACACCCTTCATCATGTCAGTAGTTCTTCTTCACTGCTGTCTGTCATGTAAGTCCTGGGTGGAGACTCAGGAATGGAAGGATTCTTCTTTGCTGTTTCCGTAACAATTTCGTTTTACCAGCCAGGGTTGTTAGCCCTGAGCTGAACCCCAAACGTGGAGGACAACTCCCAGTCTGGCCACTACCTTTGACCAGTTTGGCACAGGTGATCCCACCAAGACCCAAACCATAAGGCCCCGTCTCCAGCCAACATAGGTCTCTGAGTGCAACATTATTCCTGATATTGATGGAATCTCAAAGGTGGTACACCAATGGCTCTACTTCAGTTAGAGTTAGAGGGGATTTTGAATATCACCGAAGACTCTTAAAAATTTCCATGGATGTAGGGAGGTTGATTCTCTGCCAAGTATGAAGGCTGCAGTACACAGGATCGAAAGAGGTGCCAGTCAGCTGGTTGGCACAGAATTTCAATATGTGGCCAGGTTATGATGTCAACTTCCAAAACAGAGATCATATGGTCATTGGTTGTTGTGAGAATTCACAGAGACGTAGTGTTATTCTCCCATTCAAAGTTGCATAAGAGGGATAGAGTTCTTTGGGGGTTGAAGCATCATTGCCATTCATGCTGTTAGGTTTGCCTCATAGGAAGTAATGGATGCAAAACTTGCCATAGCTGTCATACTGTCTCGAACTTCATACAGAATTGACTGTTTGCTCTCACCATGGCCTTCCATAGGTAACTTAAAAATAACTTCACAATATTTGTGTGACTTAAAGCTATTTTTCTATATTTGGACTGACAAAAAGCGTTAACCAAGCTCCTTTGAGTTCACCATCAGAAATTTACAATATCCATCTGTGCAACGTCAACAATTTTGGTTCAGAAGCTTGTGGAAATCAAAGCTAAGGAGTTTAATTGCTGCATAGAGAACATTACTCCATTCCTAATGTGGTACTAAATTATAATACGCTTTGTGGAATTAATGGTTATTTTTTTGAAATAGCTGACATCGACCAAAAGTAGATTGATGGCTCTAAGATTGCATTGACCTTGTGTTTCCCTGTGTCTTTTAAGACCCATGACTTGAATGGTGGTTGGGGGTGGGGGTGAGACTGGTGGTGGTTACACTGCACTGTAACAGCTGTAAACTATAACTTGTTGCAGCTGGTACCAATACAGCAAGCTTCCTGCTTATTAAAACCAACTTCTCAAAGTCTTGTAGCTACCATCTGGTCTGCAAAAGGGGCAGGATTACAAATTTCAGCTGCATCCATTTGATTCAGTTTTCTTGATTTCTGAATTCACTTTAAATGTTTCATCGCTTGTCCAAGTAATGTTGCTGCTGTTCAAAGTTATAGACAAGTGTAAATATCTGCAGTTAGCCGCCACTATTTATGAAGTGAAACACATCCACAAATTGCAGTAAAGATTTGGAGGTGTTAGGCTTTTTTTATTACTAATTTTTTATTGAAACACCAACAAATTACATTCAATACAAACAATTGCCAATTACATTTTGACTGTTTAACCCAGCCACCACCCAACCTTCCTCACCATCCCCCCTCTACCCCCTCCCCTCCATCAACCAACTGAATAGTAGTGCATACACAGACAATGCATTCCTATTTTAACAAAAGATCTTTTAAGTTAGATATCAAATTTGTCCACATTAAGATTGAGTTTGGTCGTGCATCATTTACTCTTGCTGATGAAAGTTCCAAATAAGAAATGTCCAAAAAGCTCTGAAGCCAGTGAGTATATGGAATATCACGGGGAGGTTTCCAACGCTGGACTACAATCTTCTTAGCTGCAGTCAGGCCTGCCAGCCAGACTTTGCGTGTTTTTTCCATAAGGGAAAGTTGGGTCTCATCATTTAGAAGATGTACAGCAGGGTCCATTGCTAATTGTACCCCCGTTAGTTCTGTAAGAGTACAGATAACCTTCCCCCACAAACCAAAAACCCCTGGACATTCCCATACAACATGTATAAAAGAGCCAACTGTTCTGTGGGGGCAAAATGAACAATATGGGTCAGGAACCAGTCCCATTTGATGTCTAATTCTCGGTGTTAAATATGCTCTATGACAAAATTTCAAGTGTACATACCCATGATTTGGGTTTTTCGAAGCACTGGCAGCATTATCCCAAATCACATCCCAGTCTAAGTCTTGTCCCAATTCAGATATGTCCCTATCCCAGGCTTTCATTCCTGGTGTGGGCATATAATTCTGTGAGTTTAATTTATCATAGATATATGACACTATCTGCCCTGGAGCACCCTGTATCCACCTTAAAATGGGATGGTCCTTTAAATCGGACCCCCAGGGAGTAAGGTGTCTCTCCCTCCCCAGATTACGGTTACAAATGAGGTCCACTACTTGGGTATTAAAGTTAACACTTCCCTATCATCTGTGGCTAAAACAGATTACTCTTTAATTTTGAAAAAAATAGAAGAAGATATTAATAGATGGAGACACCTGCCAGCATCAGTCCCAGCCTGTATATCGGTCATTAAGATGAACATCTTACCCCACATTAATTTTATCAGCTCAATGATCCCACTTGCACCTCCAGCAGGATATTGGCAAAAATTGGACTCCTTACTATGATGCTACGTTTGGAATGGTAAACGACCCAATATGAAGTGGTCAGCTCTACAGTTCAAAAAGTCGGATGGGGGATTGGCATGTCCAAATTTTAAATTGTATCACAGGGGATTTGTATTAAAAAGTCTTAGCCATTGGATGGAGGAGGATAAAGTTTCATTATGGAAAAATATAGAACAAGAGCTAATAGCACAAATAAGGTTGAAGGACTTTCTCCTTATAGCTATGTCTACCAAAAAATGTGATTTGTATTATGGTCCAATTTTAACCCATATGCTACAAGTTTTTAGAGCAGCAGAAAAATTCCTAAAATTTAAAAGCGTATGGTGCAAGTCATCTCCATTATGGAACAATAATCATTTTCTATCTGGGGGGAAACCATTCACTAACAGAACTTGGGAGGATAAAGGTATTGCTACTCTTCAAGATATTAATGGGGCAAGTACTATCCTTAGCTTTCAAGAACTGATATCTCGATATAATATTGATAAGCACTCTCTTTTCTTCTACTTTAGAGTAAGATCAGAGGTGTTAGGCTTGTAAAGATATCAAACCAAAATATTGAAAGAAGTAACGACATATGTATGCTCAAGCTTTGAAATGAATAAAACTAATTCAAAGGTTCAAAGCTTCATTTTATCATCAATGTACGTATGCAGAATACAACTCTGAAATGTGTCTTCTCCAGATTGCCATAGAATACAGAAAACCATATAAGCAGTTGAAAGAATATCAATCCTTCCTGCAAGCAAAGAAAAAGAAACAAAAACTCGCAAACCTCAAACACCCCCAAACCCTCCCTCACACAAAAACTAACAGATCATCCAAACCCTCAGATTGCTGAACCGCAGCAAGAAAGAATGGTCGAGAACATGAAAAAAATATAGAACTGAGTGAGGCCCATATGAACTACAGTCCAATCCATAAATCTCAGAACTTTAAAAACATCTCAAAGAGCATCGGGACCCAGCAACCCCTCCGAGGGCAGTTGGTACTTTCATATGCTCTCATTAGAATCACAGCTTAAGGTGCAATTACGAAGAAAGCACAACAGTGCATCTACTTCCTTAGGAGTTTGTGAAGATTCGGCATGACATCTAAAATTTGTACAAACTTCTACAGATGTGTGGTGGACAGTATATTGACTGGTTGCATTGCAACCTGGTATGGAAACACAATGCCTTTGAATGGAAAATCTTACATAAAGTAATGGATACAGCCTAGTCCATCATGGGTGAAGCCCTCCCCACTATTGAACATATCTGCACAGATTATTGTCGCAGGAAAGCAGCATTCTTCATCAAGGACTCCCACCACCCAGGTCATGCTCACTTCTCACTGCTGCGATTAGGAAGGAGGTACAGGAGCCTCAGGACTCACACTACCAGGTTCAGGAACAGTTATTACTCTTCAACCATCAAGTTCCTGAAGCAGAGTGGATAACTTCACTCAACTTCACTTGACCCATTAGAACCTATGGACTTACTTTCAAAGACTCATCATCTCATGTTCTCAATATTTATTGCTTATTTACTTATTATTATTTCTTTCTTTTTGTATTTGCACTGTTGGTTGTCTTTTGCACACTAGTTGAATGCCCAAGTTGGGATGGTCTTTCATTGGCTTTAGTATGATTATTATTCTATTATTAGATTTATTGAGTATGCCTGCAAGAAAGTGAATCTCATGGTTTTATATGGTGACATATATGTACTTTGATAATATATTTACTTTGAACATTGAATTGCTTCAGAAAGAAGTTTCTTTTCCTTAGGCTGAGTGACGCTAGGCAATGCAATACAAGCAGTTATTCAGGGTCAATCTTTGCTTTAGAACTAGTATTGAGAAAGATTACACATTTGACTAAGTAGAGGATATTTCCCATTTATTAGTTAGAGAGTATAGGTACCTAAGTGTGTGTCTCCCATATCAAGTTTGTGGTTATATAAACTTCCAACAGCATGTATTGCTTATAGTTAATCTGTTAAGACTTCACAGGTGTGTACCAAATGTCCAACCACTTCAAAAACTAAGGAGGCATGTAAGTGACAGTTCTTATATGTCAGAGAAAGAGAGATAATCCACATTAAACAAAATCTGTGAGGAGGTATTGTATGTATACTGATGTTGTTTTGTGCTAACTAGAACAGTGATCAATGCAGATTTTTGTAAGAGCTGCAGACTGGACTTTGAAGAAAAAACTATGTAGATGAGAAACATCTATGTGTAGATGAGAAACACAGATACTTGTTTCCAAATTGGGAACTGCTGAACATCCTACAGCTGTATGTTCTGTTGTGAGCTGCAGAAGTGGCCGAGGTAACACTGGCCTTCTAATTCTTGTAATCTAAAGGCATTACTTTCATATTCCAGATTAGAGATTGTGAAACAATACCTGTTTAATGATACCTTGTGATTATATCTCATAACCAGATCACTGGGAACCATTCTCTCCAGAAGATAAAGAAAATCACTCTTTCAACTGTTAATTATTTTCTGAAGAATTTAATTTATACCTTTTTACTTAGCCAACAAGTACTTGACAGATAACAGGTTTAAGTAATAACTTCCAAGGCAAAAATTAGGTGAAAATATAATTGGTTAAAAATTAATTGAACATGCTAATACATGAAAAGTCCTAGAAATTTACAAGGAAAAAATGTTTAATCAGATTATGATAAGAAAATTTATATGAAGCAACACATACAATATGTTGGAGAAGCTCAGCAGATTAGACAGCATCTATGGAAAAGAGTGAACAGTTGACATTTCAGGCCAGGACTCTCAGGACTTTATATATTATGATCATCTTATTCTAAGATCAGCTTGCTTCAGTTATATGATTGTGAGTTTAAGACCCACTTCATGATTCAGAACACATAAACACAGGTGGCATTTCTGAGTGGTACTGAGGGAAAATGGTGCAGTTAGAAACACCATTTTCCGGCTGAAATGTTAAATTAATTTTAAATTAAAGCTCCATCTATCATCTCTATATGGTAGAAAAAAATCTGACTGCATGATTTGAAAAACAACGGGATCACCATAGGCAGGACATCTAGTTATATATTTAACTTGTTATGTGACTTTGATTGTATGTTTATTATATTAAGATAAAGATTGCATTTTAAGAATAATTATTTATTAGCTACTTTCACAGTAGTTGTGCCATGATGGTATAATGCATTAAGTACTTTGGGACATCCTGAAGTTATGAATAAAGTACTGAAATTGTTAATATCTTGAGATGGTGAGGATAATGTAACTGGCATGACGAGATTATGAGGTAAAACAGTTGTAAGGTCAGGTATGGTATTTACTAAATAAATAGGATGAACGAACTGCTCACCAGCTTTAAGGGCAGACAAAGAAGAAATTATTTTTGGAGATCTGTATTGTCAACCTATTGCCCAGAGCCTGGAAAATAATAATGTGTAATGCATGAAAGGTAATTTGTCCTTTTGTGATTCATTAAGATAAAGTCTCTTAAATCAAACTATGCTGATACTTGTTAGAGAAGCTATCAGGTGTTAATGCAGCCTCAAGGTAATTTCTGTGGGTAACTAGTCAACATCCAACAACTGACCTGTCAAATCTGTCACATGGATTAACCTGCTTCACCACCTCCTCAGCAATCCCACAATGATAGGTACATTTGTCTATAATAGTATTAATAAAAGTTCAAGTTCAAAGTTCAAAATAAATTTATTATTAAAGTACATATACTTCACCATAGACAATCCTGAGAATCATTTTCTTGCAGACATACAAAATAAGTCCAAAAAACACGGTAAAATCATTGAAAGGCTGCACCCAAAAGGACTGACAAACAACCAATGCACACAAAAAAAAACAGTGCAAATAAAAAATGAGAAAAAAAAGTAATAATAAACAATAAGCAATAAATATCAAGATCATGAGGTGAAGAGTCCTGGACAGCAAATCGATAGGTTGTGGGAACAGTTATGTGATGAGGTGAGTGAAGTTGAGTGAGGTTATCTGCTCTGGTTCAAGAGCAGCATTATGGTTGAGGGATAATAACTGTTCCTGACCCCACTGCTGTGGGTCCTGAGGCTCTTGTACCCTCTTCCTGATGGCTGCAGTGAGAAGCATGGCCTGGCTGAAGGGGGTGCTTGATGTTAGATGCTGCTTCTCTACGACAATGCTTTGTATAGGTGCACTCAGTGGTGGGGAGGGATTTACCCATGATGGACTGGGCTATAAGATTTTCCATTCAAAAGTGAAAGTGATTACTACATTATCTTTGTGGAATCAAGTATCTATTTCCACCACAATCTGTATTTCTTTAATTAGAAATTCCCTCATTCTGCCTTTACAACCAGTACAGAGGGACAAACCTGTTTTAATAAGGAATTTAGAAGGGCACGCTGGAAGTAGCACCAGCTGTATAAAACAATGAGGTGTCAGACTGGGGAGACTTGAAACTATTATACATCATAGCCAACTAATGCATTATACAATGAGGTTAAGCAATCCCACAATCAACAATTCAGATCAAAGATCTGGAAACAGCCACAACCACATATGAACAATGGTACATTGTTTAACAGAAAATGGTAGTTAGTGACTCCAACAAAGGTTCAAGGCTTAATTTTTATTATCAAAGTATGCATGCAGAATACAGCTCTGAGATCGGTCTTCTTCAGATAGCCATGAAATATAGAAAACCATAGAAGTATTTGAAAGAAAGACATCAATTCCCTCCCCCACACAAAAAGGAAAGGAAACAAAGACCCCAAACCCCAAGCCCCTCAACCCAATTCTCGCACAAAAACTAATGGATCACCCAAACCCCCGGCCAATCAGTGGGGGAAAACATGAAAAACATAGAACTGAATGTGGCCAATATGAACTACAGTCCAATCCATTAGTCTCAGAATTTTGATAACATCTCCTAGAGCATTGGGATCCAGCGATCCCACCGAGGAAAGCGCCTGGAACCAACAGCCCCTTCGAGAGCAGAGACATGAACCAACAGCCCCTCAAACATAGAAACATGAACCAGGAGCCCCTCCAAGGGCCGTGACATGAACCAACAGCCCCTCGAACATAGAAACATGAGCCAGGAGCCCCTCCAAGGACAGCGAAATGAACCAGTGGCCACTCCAAGGACAGCAATTCAGAACCAGTGGAAGTTTCCTTGTGGAAGTTCCCTCCCATAATGATATTGGGACATGCCAAAAAAGTGGTGAAGATTTAGGTATTTGCAACCAGAGACAAAGTAGAAAATTGCCCACAATACATCCTGTTCATAAAAATCAGTATAAATCCAGCTTGGCTAATTACTACTCACTCATTCTATACAAGATCATCAACAGAGTAATTGACGTTGTCATTGATAATGCTGCTAATTAGCATGTACTCTCCAATCACGTGCTTTCTGATGCTGATTATTGGTTTTACCAGGACCAATTGGCTTCAGACCTCAACTCAGCCTTGACCCAAACATTGGTCAAGTAGCTGAGTCCCAGAGGTTAGTAGCAACGATTGTCCTTGGCAACATGAGAGTATGTGATCAACTATGGAATAAAGGAGGTCTTATAAGTTTGTGTCAGTAGGTATGAAGGAGAAAAACATTCCAATGGCTGGGGTCCTTATCTTGCACATGGGAAGATAATTGTCATTGTCAGAAATGAATTACCTCAACTGAAAGTGGAGCATGGCTGTAGGAGTTCCTTAAGGCAGTCTTAAACCAACCTTCTTCAGATACTTCAGCAAAGAACTTTCTTCCATCAGAAGTGGGGTTATTTACTAATGATTGCGCAATTGTCCAGTGCCATTTGCAATCCTCAAACATGGGCTGATAATTGGCAGGTTACAGTTATAAGAACATAAGGAAAAGGAGCAGGAGTAGTCATCTGACCAATTCAGCCTGCTCTGCCAGTCAATACGATCACAGCTGATCTGGCCATGGACTCATCTCCACCTACCTGCCTTTTCCCCATAACCCTTAATTGCCCTACTGTGCAAAAATCTATCCAACCTTGTCCTGAGGTAGCCTCCACTGCTTCATTGGGCAGAGAACTCCATAATTTCACCACTCTCTGGAAAAAGCAGTTCCTCTTCATCTCAGTCTTAAATCTACTCTTCCAAATCTTGAGGCTATGTCCCCTAGTTCTAGTCTCACCTACCAGTGGAAACAACTGTCCTGCCTCTATCATATCTATCTCTTTCGTTATTTTATGTGTTTCTATAAGATCTCCTCTCATTCTTCTGAATTCCAGTGAGTACAGCCTCAGGCGACTTAATCTTTCCTCATAGTCTAAACCCCTCATCTCTGGAATCAATCCGGTGAACCTCCTCTGCACCACCTTCAAAGCCAGTATATCCTTCCTCAAGTAAGGAAACCAGAAATAATGTCTATCTGTTCCCCTCTATCCACTGCGCTCGTTATATACTCGAGCTGTGCCTCAAAAAATTGCAGACAAGGATTTTCTTCAGCAAGTGAGTATCTACTCACCTAATTCTGATAGTCAGAGCATTATCATCTTTGTATCCTCCAGGATCAAAATCCAGGGTCACCATTGATTATAAGCTCACCTAGATCAGTTAATTAACAAGAATGGCAAATTAAATGTTCTGCAGAAAACTATTTGCCCTCTGACTGCCTAAATCTTTTGAAAGTTCAAAGTTCAAATTATTTTTTAATCAACGTACATATATGTCACCATACACAATCCTGAGATTCGTTTCCTTGTGAGCATCCTCAGCAAATCTATAGAATTGTAACTATAAAAGGATCAATGAAAGATCAGCCAGAGTGCAGAAGACAATAAACTGTGCAAATGCAAGTAGCAATAAATAATGAGAATATGAGATAATGAGATAAATGGGGCTGCCTTAATACGCTCAGCAGAGGATGGAGCTCGGAGAAGCTGTGCCGGAGGGGATGGTTGTCGGCTCGGAGGTTCGATGGACTCGGAGTCCTTTCGGTGGACTTAGGTCGCTTTCGGTGTGTGCTGTGTCTGCCAGGCTGGTTTCGATGGAGCTTCCATTGTGTGCTGCGTCTGCGAGGCTGAGTCGGGCGGCGCCTTGGAAGTCCATAGCGGGGGTACTCCCTTCTGCCGCCGGCGTGGGATGGCGAGTCTGTTGGGACCCTGGGGACTTGTGGAAACTGTGGTGATTTCTTTTGAACTTACAGTCCTTTAACATCTTGGACTATTTTTATGTGCCCATAGTCTGTTCTTTTTTTATCAGTTATGATATTGTTTGCACTGTTGTAACTATATGTTGTAATTATGTGGTTTTGTGCAGGTCTTGTAGCTTTAGTTTTTAGTCTTGTTTTCGTCTGGTAGATTTGGAGCTCCTTTCCGGGGAACGCACTAGACGGTAGCGTGATATTAATACGCAGCAGCCTCTCCGGACTCTGGATTGGGGATTGCCAAACGTTATGTGGATTTTCTGGTGTAGTCTGTTTTGTCATATGCTTTTGTGATATCATTCTGGGGGAACGTTGTCTCATTTTTTAACTGCATTGCATTTGTGGTTTCTAAATGACAATAAACTGAATCTGGATCTGAATCTGAAGAGTCCACAAAATAAGACCCACTATCTAATCAGGAGATTGATGCAATATTCTCTACATGCCTGGATGAGTGGAACTCTAATAGCTCTCAGGAAGATCAACAACCTCCAGAACAAGGCTGTCATCAGCATCTCCCCAACCTATGACCTGTTCTGCCAAAGACAAGCTCAGTACGAGAATATCACCAGTTGCATAGACACTCATTGGCCACTTTATTAGGTACACCTGTAAGCCTGCTTATTAATGCAACTACCTAATCAGCCAATCTTGTGGCAGCAACTCAATGCATAAAAACATGCAGACATGATCAAAAAATGTAATCAAATTGATGTTGACCGTGGAATGATTGTTGGTGCCAGGTGGGGTGGTTTGAGTACCTGAGAAACTCCTGATCTCCTAGTATATTCACACAAAATAGTCTCTAGAGTTTACAGAGAATGGTGCAGAAAACAAAAAACAAAATCCAGTGAGGGGCAGTTCTGTGGGTGAAAATACTTTGTTAATGAGAAAGTTCAGAGGAGAATATCCAGACTGGTTCAAGCTGACAGGAAGGTGGTGGCAACTCAAATAACCATGTGTCACAACAGTGATGTACAGGAGAGAATCTCTGAATGCATAACACATCGAACCTTGAAGTAGATGAGCTACAGCAGCAGAAGATCACAAGCATGCACTCAGTGGCATCTTTATTAGGTACAGGAGGTATCTGATAAAGTGGCCCCTGAGTGTGTCACATATCACTGTGCCCTGGTGTTCCTAAAGTGTCAATGAATCTATATCTTGGAACTCTACCCTAACCGTTGTATTATTTCTTTCATCAGAAGTGCTGCAACAGTTCAAAAAAGTCTTCACCACTGCTTCCTCAAAGGCAATTGGGAAATAAATGCTGGCTTTGCTATGTGTCTCAATAAATACAAAAGAAATATACAGTGTTTTGATCATCTGCACTCTTCCATCAATGATTTGAAACTGCAATCAGCACTGGTTCTGATCATCCATTTGGGATAAACAACAGAGGTAGGAGAAACATCATGTGAGTGATTAGTTTGAGTGAAGGGGAGTATTCCTTCCCTCAGCAGTATTGTTCATTTCCTTACATCCATCTCAGAAGTGGAACTATTTTTTGTATAAAAGTGAACAAAACTATTGTGAAAGAGGTTAAAACTTTCTCAAAAGTGCTGTGATTTGTGAGTAAAAGAGGTTGGAGGAATCAAAGAGTTTGATGAAAAATGGAAACTGAAAATAGAATTTCTTAATCTAAAACAGGATCAATTTCCTTTTGTTTACAGTAGTATAGATCAAAATTAGCACAAAAGAACTTCGGTTTCAATACAGGACAGAGCAAATCAGAAACAATAGATCACCTCTTTTACCTGGACCTACTTTCTTTGTTGTCTCCAAGGCAGGGAGAATAGTCAGAATTTCTGATTCAGTTCTTTCCTGGCTCCATGTAAGAATAATCCCTTACCCCTGTTACCCACTGAACTGCAAATTCTTCCCTTCCAGATATGTACCCAGCTCCCTTTTGAAAGCTAGAATTAAATTTGCCTCCATCCCTGGCTGTGCATTCCACAGTCCAGCCAGAAGCTGTGTAAATAACATTTCTTTATGTCACATTTTGGTCTTTCTCCAATCACCTTCAATCCATGTCCCCTTCAATGGGAATAATGGTGGATCACAAGAAATCACTGACAGCTGTGGACATAGCTCAGAACACAATGGAAACCAGGCTCCCCTCCATGTAGTACATCTACATTTCCTGTTGCTTCGGTAAAGCAGGCAAAATAATCAGAGGCCCCACCTGTGCTGGACATTCTCTCTTCTCCCGCACTTCCCAGTGGGCAGGAGGTACAAAATCCTGAAAACCTATACCACCAAGCTCAAAGATAGTCTCTAACCTGTGTTTATAAGGCTACTGAGTGGCCCCCAGTACAATAAGATGGACTCAAACTCACAATCTACCTTGTACTTTGTCTACTGGCACTGCATACTGTAACACTTTCTCTTTGCATTCTGTTACTGCTTTCCCTTGTCGTAGTACAAAGTTTTCCACTGCACCTTGGTACATATGAAAATAATAAACTAACTACCTCTATTTAATCTCTGAGGGAATGAGAAGTAAATATGCAGCACACATACCAAAGAAATTAACCTGTTTGAAACCATCCTTTTTAAAACAATTGTAATATGATTGTACAAACACCTGGAATTCCTTTGTTAGTTCACTTGTCCAGATATAATTTTAAAGCAGATACTTTAGGTTTCAACCTTCAAAGATTCTTTAAAAGTATAGTTTTTCCAGATAGTGCTTCAAACACTTCGAGATAAAATAAGGAAAAATATTATTGGTGAACAGTGATATTTGCATCTAGAGATGAAGGAAAACATCGTGATGCTATTTGGGCTTTGGACAGGTTCCTTGTTAGAAACTTCCATTGTACTGGAGCCAATACTACATCTGTCTGCAGTAAAAGTCCCATTAATAGCTACTGTATTCTAGTAGGATAATTGCCATCCTTGGTAAGTACTTTCTGTATCATAAATACGAGAAAGTCTGCAGATGCTAGAAGTCCAGAGTAACACACACAAAATACTGAAGGAACTCAGCAGGTCAAACAGCACCTAGGGAATGAATAAACAGTTGGCTCTTTGGGCTGACATCCTTTTTCAGGGCTGAGAAGGAAGGGGGAAAATGCCAGGATAAAAAGGTAGGGGAAGGGGAAGCAGGATAGATGGAAGGTGACAGGTGAAGCCAGCTGGGTGGGAAAGGTAACGGGCTGGAGAGGAAAGAATCTGATAGGACAGGAGAGTAGACCATAGGAGAAAGGGAAAGAAGAGGGGACCCAGGGGGAGGTGATAGGCAGACGAGAAGAGCTTAAAGGCCAGAGTGTGGAATAGAGGAAGAGGAGTGGAGGAGGTGAACTTCTTTTGTTTGGTCCCCCTCCTACTTCCCTTTTCGTTTCCCGAGGTGCTACTTGACCTGCTGAGTTCCTGGAGCATTTTGCGTGTTACCATCTGTATCCATTAGTTGTTGCTGCGTCTTCATCTATATTTGTAGTCTACCTATCAGGGAACAATGGTCACGTTTGGGAAATGAAGTGGTTGGAAGTTACACCTCTAAATTAAAGTTTCCCACTGAATCTCACTGCATTGAAGTGTGAAATGATTTTTAATCTTTGTTCTTTCATCTTCTAGTTCTAGCGTTTCTCAGGTTATCTGGCATAATCTCTGGCATGTGACCAGCAACCAGGGAGAAAATTGTATGCAATTGTGGTTTGCGTGACCATGCCCTCGTGAGCGCAGGAAACTTTTAGCTGAAAGTGGCATGTAATGCAGCATTACACAGGGTTTAACGTTGTACAAGGCCTCTTAGCAAGAAGGTTAATACTTTGTATATGTAAAAAGATCATCCTTGACATAGAAAGATGCCACTTGGCCCATCGAGTCTATGCCAGTTCTCAGTGTAATCCCATTCCCCTCTTACTTTCCTGCAACCTTTTCTGTTACACCTTCCCCACTAATTTTCCTACACTTACCTTAAACTAGGAAGAGTCTGCAGTAGTAATCATTAGCCTAGTAACCAGCAGATGTTTGGGATGTGAGAGGGAGCTAAAGTACGTGGAGGAAATCTAGGTGGTCACAGGAGGAACTCCACACCGACACAACCAGCGGTCAGGAATGAATGCAGTTTCTGGAACTGCACGTGTAACTGCGTTACATTGAAAATGTGCTAAAGGGCTGGCGATAGTGGAGCTGACGGGGCAAACAGCAGGCCTATGGTTTACAGTGTGAGGACAGGGAGGTTAGAGTGAAGAGATGATAGAGGTTTAATCTGGAAATGCTGGGCCATTTGGGACTGGAAATACAATTGGGTTGTGGAAAGGGGAAGGTCAGGGTTGTGGTTGGATCAGTGTCTAACCTTGGGGAAGTTAGAAAATTGAAGAGGGAACCCCTACCATCAGTGAGGGGGAAGTGGCTGGAGCAAACTCTGAAGGTTTGAAGGAAAATTCTGAAGGTTGCACTTACCGAAGAGAAAATCAATGCCATAAATTTGATAGTTGCAGAACAGTAAAGCTTTATCCCTTTTATTATAGACAAACAGAATTTAAGCATCTTGATAAGACAGGTATCTGAACTAATTGATGAAGAATTTTGTACAATTGTTATCTCATTGCATTATGGAATATTTAACACCACTGTACATGTTCCTCATCTTATGTGCATGGAGATCCTAAGGGGCACAATTCATAAGTATGTGATTTATGTATAAATGACTAGTTCATATTTAGGGACTGAAATTTAGATTAAATTCTCTTGTGTTCCATTTGCTTTACTATATAGATAATTTTCTACTCAATGCTTTACAAAATATTGGAAAATTAATTCCCAATGAGAATTTATCTTTCAAATCCAGAAATGGTGTCAAGTGTCGGATAAATGTTTGAGAAATGATTTCATTAGTATACTCTTTTCAATTGATGTAAATGTTAGAAATGTATTCACAATTTTTAATGTTGCTTTGGATCCAATATGCTTTTTATTTTTTACAGAGGTTTAGTTTTGTTTGCTTTTGCCGTTCAGGGATAGAAATGAAAATCCAAAGATTAATACTTAGGATATTTCCTCCTGCTTAGAGCCTAGAACTTGCTAGCTTGCCTTAGGCATGTAATTTGGGATGCAGATAATCTGTAATTTCTTTGGCCAGATATCCAGTCTTTAAGTCTACTCCTGACTGAGATTGATGGGTTTTTGGATATTTATAGAATCTAGGAATGTGATGTTTAGACAGCAGAGTGGAGTTGAGATGGAGGACCAGCCATAACTTTCATGAATGGTAGAGAAGACCTGAGGGGATGTATGACCTTTTTCAGTTTCTATTTATTACACTTCTACATTTAATGAATGTGGGGAGAAGGCAATGTCTGCAGGAGCGAGGCGTTCAGCTTTCTCAGTATGGTACCAGCTTACTATAACAGAGAAGGAGTCCATCAGGTCTGTGCCAGCTCCCAGTACAGCAATCCTGTTGGACACATCCCCCCCACCCCTTCCATTCATCTTCCTGTAGCATGACAACTTATTCTTTCTCATGTTCTTATCAAGTTATTTTGATTCTTTTCCCACTTACTTAGCCAAGAAGTAATTTACTGCGGACAATTAGCCCATCAGTGCATCTTTGGGAACTGGGAGGAAATTGGAGCAATCAACACAAATCCATGTGTTCATGGGGCAAATGTGCAAACTCCGTATAGACAGCATTCGGGATTAGGATCTATCCGAGTCCTTAGAGCCATAAGGCAGCACTGTTAACTGCTTCAACCCAGCACCGTTCCCTCAATCAGCACCTCCAAAACTGAAATACTATAAGCTTATTATACTGTTGTTTGTGGGAAGCACAAATTGCCTGCCATGAATCTTACACTACCCCAGCTGCAGCAAGGTACTGATTGTCATTAGTCATGGTGGTGACTCTGTTATCGTTACAGCTGCAGTTATGTGTGCACATGGAACATGTTTCACTCAAGGTTCTTGTCTTCGCTCTGTTGATTGATATAATTGACAACAGATATCTACTTGCCGTTGAAGCACTTTTAAGTTGTGTAGCAGGTGAAGTGGAGGCTTACAGTGTGCCTGGCTTCCAGCTGCCAGAATTTGGCATTTGATCTCAAGCACAGAATATTGCAGTAGTCCGATATATATTAATCTTATAAAATCTGCAAATGCTTTACAAATGTTCCAAAAAGGCCGTTGTTTCAACAAGTCAGCTACAGTTGTCCAAAGGAACTTGTAAATATCTCATTAAAGCTAATTGATCAGCAGGTGGTATTTGAATTTATTTTATATACTACATATGTGTATTTAGAATTTATTATATAGATCACAAATGTGTACTTTGCTGCCAAAATTAATTATCTAATGTACAGGAGAAGCACAGGTATTCACTCTCCTGTGACAACTAGATAACTTTAATTTAAGGATAGTAGAAACCCCTAAAAAAAATTGTGAATAGCTATTTAAGTCAGTTCTCAATTTCACATGCGAGCCTGAATAAGAAACCCAAAGGTTGTCTATACAGCTCAGGGCCTTGATATTTTTATTTCACAGAGCATAAAATTACCAGGTATATTTCAGCATATAAACAGATGAACTTGTCCTTTTGGTCCAAGTCAGTATTAATGCTTGTTATGAACATGCTCCCATTCTTCTTCATTCAACCTCAACAATATGTCCATCTAGTTAACTTATCTTCATTAACCTTTTCAGCTGTTGTTTAAAATGGCATTACATTCCCCTGTTCCTTATAGTTTTAAATTAATTCCACCATATCCCCAACATTTTGATACAGCTATAAGGAAGGCAAGACAGCAGCTATATTTCATTAGGAATTTGAGGAGATTTGGTTTGTCACCTAAAACACTCGAAAACATCTGTAAGCATACTATGGAGAGCATTCTGGCATACTGCATCACTGTCTGGTATTGGGCAGGGGAGGGCTACTACACAGGACCAAAAGAATCTACAGAAAGTTGTAAAATTAGTCAGCTCCATCTTGTGTATTAGCCTCCATAGCATCCAAGACATCTTCAGGGAGTGGTATCTCAGAAAGGTGATGTCCATTATTAAGGACCCCCATTACCCAGGACATGCCCTCTTCTCATTGTTACCATCAGGAAGGAGGTACAGAAGCCTGAAGTGATTCAGAAATAGGTTCTTCCCCTCTGCCATCTGATTCTTAAATGGATATTGAACCCACGAACACTACCTCACTTTTTAAATATGTATATCATATCTGTATTTGCATTGTTATTAATCTATCTAATATACACATACTGTATATACTTACTGTAATTGATTTACTTATTTATTTTTTCTCTATATTATCATGTATTGCATTATACTGCTGCTGCTAAGTTAACAAATTTCACGACATATGCTGGTGATATTAAACCTGATTCTGAATCTCATATGAAAGCTACAATGGAGTGATTTTAACAGGGTAATTGTCCATTTAAAACAAATTCTCATCTACTTATGTTGGCCATGGTGGATTTGAAATGTGGAGAAGGGTGTCGGACCTGAGTGGGTTGAGGAAAGAAGGATGGAGATGGTCATTTTGTAGGACTGCCCCTACAGATCCTTACCCCACCCCTCCCCACCCTCCATCTTGTGGACTCTGAACTGCTTCTTGCTTTGGGATAATCTTGTCAGAGCAATTGAATGTAGACACAAGTTGCTATCTATTATGTAAAGTGCCAAGACCTGCTGGAGAAGCAATCTGTAATTCTGTTAGAATCTATGTTTCAGTCAGCTAGTTTGACTGGTTTGGACCAGTCAGAGTTGAAACAAATACACTGGGCTGGTAGGGGTGGGAATGGAGGGGGGGCAGACATTAAAGAATAATGTGGGTTGTAGCCTTGAACCAGAGCCAATAAAAAGGTGTTAAGGGTCAACCAACTGATGTGTATCCAATGACACTGGAATGCTACATTTGAATTGTTAAGGAATGCATTTAAAAGTGGACACTTCAATTGCATTGTCAGCGATAACTCTTTCTGGAGAATCACCATCGCGAGGAAGAACCCCCATACTAGGGGTTGGGAGAAGAATGAGATCGATCGTCTGGCCAATGGAGGTGTCCTGTTTCAGTGTTATAAATTGGAAAAATGCTCTGAGTGAGCACTGGTATGAAGGAAACAGCAGAATTCATGTTGTAAGTTGTTGGCCCAGATCACCATAACTACATTGTTGTTTATGCAGAGACAATAAAGTGTGAGCTTCGATTAATTAAAAGTTACCTAACCTAGATCTATTGACGAATTGTCAACACGTCTGCTTTCATTCACTGCCATCTTAACTGGCCTTTTCTTTAGACAGCCGAGATACTCATCTGAAAGAGGCAGGAGCTCAGTATTTCATGGAGGTTGGGCCCTTCCCATAAAAAGCATATTTTAAACAACATGCACCATCTGGAAATCCTACAGATGATAATCAAGAGCAGGACACATAGCAGAACTTAATCCTGCATCAGTTTTAGCCTAAATAAAGTGTCTTCATTACTCCAGTGGGATCTTATATAAAGAGCAAACAGGTTTACTATTTCACTCAAACAACGGCACCTACAACGATGAAGCTCTCCCTCAACACAACTCTACTGAAACATCAGCTTGAATTATTTATTCAAGTCTCTGAAGTGGGACTTGAGCAGATGATCTTCTGATTCATGGATGTGTTACCACTGGAGCAAGCTACTGGTTTCCATCTACAGATTATTTTTTTTCCACATTACAACATTGATCGTTTGAGTATCACTTATCTCCAACTTTAATAATATTTCGGAGCAGGATGCATGGCTCCTGACTTCTCGTACCTAGTTATTGTCACGATTCCAAACTGTTCTCATGTTAATAAACTATAAGAATACTGGTAACCTTATGCTAATAAATCTGATTAAAAAGCACAAACCTGATCTGTGCTGAGAAAGAATTCTTCAGACATTTTTTGTGCTTTTTTGTTGCTCTTAGTTTTAGTCAGCAGCCTGTGTAAGCTCTATGTGATAGGCCGGTACTCCCTTTAGGTAAAGCAGAATGTTCATCCAAAGTTCACTGCGTCTTATCGCATCATTTTTACCCAGGCTATGTTTATATCATTGTGATCCACAGTGCTGTCAAGGCAACCTAATAATGTGCTGCTTCAAAATGTTACTCATGTAATGCACCAACACTATTAATACAGCACACTACTAACAAACGTGCAGGACTTTGTGATAGATTTTCTGCATAAAGAGGTTCAAAGTGATCCATTGCCTAACTCCTAAACATCACCAGGTCTCACCATTCAAATGGGCCATGATTTGTTTACAAAACATCATTGATTTCAAGACAAGTGGTGCTATGAACGTCAACTGGAACCAGCACAAGAATTAGTAAAGCGTCTAATCACACTTTGGAATTATGCCCACTACCACTCTCTGATCTTTCCCATGCAACCCTATATAGACTACAGTCCAGTGTTTATGTTTGCAATCTTTCATATGCTTTGGTGTGTGAGACTGGAAATTGAAAATCATCGGGCTATTTGATCACAGGAGGGACACCAGAACCAAAACAGTGTCCTTTTCTTAACTCTGTACCTCTACTCATCTATTTTCCAAGAGAATTATATATTAATTAGGAATGGGATGCCTTGGACTCGCCACCCACCTCCCCCCTCACGCTTTAGATTCTAGGATGAAAAGCTTAACAGTAACTAAATAAAAGCAACAAGTGCTGCAGTTGCTCAAAAGGTCAGAATGAAGTGTGAAACAATGTTGGCATGTCAAGCTGTTCTGAAAAAAGGTTTCTAATCCAAAACATTTAACTTTTTTCTTTCTTTTCTACTTCCACTGAGTTTAGAGTACTTAGTGGTTTTATTTCAGATTTTCACCACCTGCAGTATTTTGCTTCTGTGGTATGTCCCGAATTTTGCCTTAATAACTCAACGCAGACTCACCTGGGAGTTTGCTGGCACGTATGACTCATTTCCATAGTGGGATTTATACGGTTTCTAATGTCAGGAGCTCAGTTTCCTAACTGGAGCCATGCAGTCTCTGGTTGATGAAGAACATGCAGTGAAATTACTGGTCTATTTCAGTCCTCTTAAGCATCATGCTTTGCTTAAAATTAACCCAGATGCAAATTGCAAAACAGCGTGCATGGAATATGACTCAAATTTCTTTAAAGGGGCAGTGCTGTGAGGTGAAACGGTACAAACCTGTATGTTTCTTCCTCAAACTCATTTACCTGGTGTAATATAGGTGCTAATTATAACAAGTTAGAAGTGAAATAACTAATATCCAATTTGCACAGCACTGGTCTAACCCCTAAATTCACAAAATCCCTTTATTCAGATGTCTTTCTCTATGTTCATTAAGGGCCCCACACCTGTTTAAGGATCTAGCCCATAAATGAATTCGCAATAAATGAGTGAAATTCCTGAGGAGCAAGGGAGCAGGAGTTGTTCCACAACTCCATAGCAGTTTCCTTCATCCTGTGAAACATTCCATTGGGAGTCATGATCGGTTGCAACAGCTAATGCACCAAGTGTCAATTAAGCCCAAGGAACAGTTTCCAGATTTAAGCCAGAATTGACCTGGATACTCTGATCAGCATGAAGATATATTTGTGAATGTCATGAGAATTTCAAAAGAACAGAGCAGAAGCCACCTCTTATGGACTCTCCTCAATGATCACCTCCTGCATGTTTCTCTGTCTAAATTCACACGGTAGGCTTATTCAGAAAGTCAGAAGGCATGGGATCTAGGGAAGTTTGGCCAGGTGGATTCAGAATTGGCTTGCTTGCAGAAAGCAGAGGGTCATGGTGGAAGGAGTACATTCGGATTGGAGGGTTGTGTCTAGTGGTGTCCCACAAGGATCAGTTCTGGAACCTCTACTTTTCGTGATTTTTATTAACTGACCTGGATGTGGGGGTGGAAGGGTGGGTTGGCAAGTTTGCAGACGACACAAAGGTTGGTGGTGTTGTGGATAGTGTAGAGGATTGTCTAAGATTGCAGAGAGACATTGATAGGATGCAGAAGTGGCCTGAGAAGTGGCAGATGGAGTTCAACCTGGAGAAGTGTGAGGTGGTGCACTTTGGAAGGACAAATTCCAAGACTGAGTACAAAGCAAATGGCAGGATACTTGGAAGTGTGGAGGAGCAGAGGGATCTGGGGATACATGTCCACAGATCCCTGAACGTTGCCTCACAGGTAGATAGGGTAATTAAGAAAGCTTATGGAATGTTAGCTTTCATAAGTCGAGGGATAGAGTTTAAGAGTCATGGGGTAATGATGCAGCTCTATAAAACTCTGGTTAGGTCACACTTGGAGAACTGTGTCCATTTCTAGTCGTCTCACTATAGGAAGGATGTAGAAGCATTGGAAAGGGTACAGAAGAGATTTACCAGGATGTTGCCTGGTTTAGAGAGTATGCATCATGATCAGAGATTAAGGGAGCTAGGGCTTTACTCTTTGGAGAGAAGGAGGATGAGAGGAGACATGATAGAGGTATACAAGATATTAAGAGGAATAGATAGAGTGGACAGCCAACGCCTCTTCCCCTGGGTACCACTGCTCAATACAAGAGGACATGGCTTTAAGGTAAGGGGTGGAAAGTTCAAGGGGGATATTAGAGGAAGGTTTTTTACTCCGAGAGTGGTTGGTGCGTGGAATGCACTGCCTGTGTCTGTGGTGGAGGAAGATACACTAGTGAAATTTAAGAGACTACTAGACAGGTATACGGAGGAATTTAAGGTGGAGGGTTATATGGGAGGCAGGGTTTAAGGGTCGGCACAACATTGAGGGCCGTAGGGCCTGTACTGTGCTGTATTATTCTATGTTCTATTAAATCAATTGAATCAAAATGGAAGTATTGCATTGCTTATGCCTGCCCTAAATACCAAGAGCCAAATATTAAGTAACATTTCAGACCTCATTCTTTCAGTGAAAAACTACTTCAACATTTATTCACATACTTAAAAGTGTAGCAAACCCAAATTCTTTCATCAAGTGATCTTAACTTAGGGATAATCCTTAAACTCCCTTAGAGAGGGAAGTGACTGCTTTGTTTTGGATGACCATCAGGTTGACATAAGGTGTCTTTACTTAGCATGATTTTGTTACTTTTATTTAAGTAAAACAGCTTAAAGAGTTGGATAGCTCTTACAAACTCATGGCTGATTATTTTGGTGGCACAACTTTCTTGCCAGAAAGAATTTGAATCTAAATACGCATGAGCGAAAGTTTATTCAACTCACACAAAGAAATGGACATTCAGAACTCAGAGCATAATTTTGCTGCCTGCTCAGAAATGGCATAAAATCCATGCTGCATGTGGAGGAGAGTTTTGTTAATGAACAGAAGATTCATTGAATCAATGTAAAGAAAAACAGAAGGGATGACATAACATTAGCTGGTCAGTAACCTTTGTCAGAATTTTCTTTTGATCTTCTACATTTGACATTGCTTCAAAGTGACAATGACATTTTATGGATTACAAATTCCAAGAAATTTCTTATCATTGGCACTTTACATATTTCTGTGCATGTTATTTTGGTTATTTGATTCCCTTTTCAGCATAGATTAAACAACCACTATTTTGAAGATATGGAGCTAGAGTCAATTGTTAACATTGTTTGGAGGTAACAGTTTAATTATAGACCTCAGTCTCTGATTGAATTATTTAGTTTAGGTTACGTCATGCTCTGTACATAACAACTTACATAATGGGCTATATTGTGCTTGAACCGGTTCACCGTTCTCCCCCCACCCTCTGCACTATTCCCACTGCCATGCTTTTTGCAGCCAAAAGCATGCAGCAAAAGCAATAGGACTTTTTGCAGTCCTATTGTCCTGAACGATATTGCAGTTGTGACCTTTCCATGAGGCAGAGCCGTCCATGAGTGCCGAGCAGACCTTGGTTAATGGGCTGATGCCCTTTTGATGCTTGCTGCTGTCAAAGGCCTTTTTAACGGTTTTTAAATTGCTGATGATCAGAAATATTGCGTAACAACTTAAAAGAAATTAGGCAATAAGAAAGGTTCAAGTTAAAAGTTAATAACTTTGATCTGGGTCTGTCAATGACCTGCATGATAACGTTGTTAACTGGATCAGCAAATTTGCAGATGTCACCAAGATTGATGGTGTAGTGGACAGGGAGGAAGACTGTCATGGCTTGCAGCAACATTTGGACCAGCTCGAAAATTGGGCTGAAAAGTAGCAGATGGAATTTAATGGAGCCAAGTGCAAGGAGTTGCACTTTGATAGGACCAACCAGGGTAGGTCTTACACAGTGAATGGTAGGGTGTTGAGGATTGTGGTAGAACAAAGGGATCTGGGAATACTGGTCCATAAATCATTGGAAGTGGTATCACAGGTTGATAGGGTTGTTAAGAAAAAGGTTTTGGTACATTGGCCTTCATAAATCAAAGTATTGAGATGGGGTGTTATGTTGAAGTTGTATAAGACATTGGTGAGGCCTAATATGAAGTATTGTGTGTAATTTTAGTCACCAGCCTACAGGAAAAATATAAATAAGGTTGAGTGAGTACAGAGAAAATTTACAGGATGTTGCTAGGTCTGGAGGACCTAAGATATACAGAAAGATTGAATAGGTTAGGACTTTATTCCTTGGAACATAGAAGATTGAGAGGAGATTTGATGAGGTAAACAAAATCGTAAGGAGTATAGATAGGACAAATGCAAGCAGGCTTTTTTCCACTGAGGTTGGGTGGGACTACAACTAGAGGTCACAGGTTAAGAGTGAAAGATAAAAGGGTTAAGGGGAACATGAGAATAAACTCCTTCATTCAGAGGGTCATGAGAGTTTGGAATGAGCTGCCAGCACAAGTGGTACATACAAGCTTGATTTCAACATTTAAGAGAGGCTTGGATAGATACATGGATGATAGGGGTATGGAGGTCTATGGTCCTGGTCCTTGTTGATGATACTAAGCAACATTAATGGCTCAGCAGAAATTAGATGGGCCAAAGGGCCTCTTTCTATGCTGTACTTTTCTATAACTCTATGCCTCTAAGTTAATGTCAATTTGTTTATGTCACACAAAATAATACGTATGTTCTAAAATAAATATATGTAATAGAACTTAGTTATCAGATTAATATTAAAATATATAGATAATTAAAAATACTGACATGTACAAATCTTTCTCAACAATCGAGCTGGTGCCTTATCCATCTGAATAGGGCAGCCCTGCTACACCCATAAGGGCCAGTGTAAATCTGAGGGGGCTAGAGGTGATGTATGTATGACACCCTCAAGCGAAAGGATATTTGACATCTGCCTCTGGACTCAGTACTGGGTCTGGCAGCAGCTTGAGGGGGAGCAAATTCACCAGCATCTGATCTCCAGTTCCTCCCTGACTTCTGCAAGAAGAGCTGGAGTGTGAAAAGCACTTTACCAGAAGTTTTCGAAGGACCCACCAGTAGTTGGTGAGTAGAACATCTGATCAGTGCGTAGAATCAGTTTAAATCAGTTGGTTTGGAAGCAATGCATAATAAATGTTTTTTGTACTCAATCAATCAGCTGTCATTCTGAGAAAGTAATACTCCTAGCAATTCTCTGTTGGCACGTCTGAGTGTCTCAGGGATTGTGGTCCAGGCTGGGATTTTTGTCAGCATCTCATTCCTGATCCAAACATGCCAGCTTCAAATCTGTCCAATCCCCCAGGCCCATAATTTGAAACCTGTCCAACTTGACCTTCAACGATTCAACGGATTTCCCATTTTATGCTTTTAGTGATAATTCAACCAGTTAAGATCTTAATGAGGAAAGTTCACCTTAACTGGTGGGTTTAAAGCAGTCTCTTGAATTGAGCCTTCTGACATCTGCTCCCCCCTTCCCCATAAAGTGGCAGTTGTTATGTAAAACATTTATATTTATATTTTAATTTATTCAATGTCTCTCCCTCAGCTTAAGTCCCCATTTGAGGGTGGAGGTACTCAAACATAAATTCCAGATGTGTAGCATAGTTTGTTTTGCCTTCAACCAGTTCCTTATCTCTTTGAACTTTCACCTTCTGCCTCTACTCAAGTGTGGAATTGCAGAGCTGTGATTGAAGGAAGAAATTAAACTGCTGTCCGAGATAATCGGCCATTTTTTCCTGTACTTTAGTGCTGAAATCCTTGCACAACCTGAATTCCCACACATCTCCCACTTCGTCACAGATCATCACATATAGAAATGCCATGGCATGAAACACATCAAGTTAGTTGCTCATGCTGTGTTACTCTTGCACTCTTACTCCCCCATTCGAATGACCAAGAGGATTTCCTGTCTCTGGGCGTGAGCTAAGGCTACATATTTAATATTACTGTTTCTCCTCACCAAGTGTCCAACTGGCAAGCCCACTGTACGCTCTAAAAACAAACAGATTCATCTCGATAACATTTTTATTTATACCTTTCTGTAACACTGACTTTTTTGATAAATAAACTTTCCTATCTAAGGAAGCTCCTGGTAATCCAACTAAAAATATCTTAAAATACAAGTTGTTTAAATGATGCTAGAGACCCAAGTACTTTCATGAGCTGTGAACTTACTAATAAACTCAAAGGATCTCTGTGGATGGAAATAATTCCAAAATATCAATTTTTGTGATTTTGCTTCTTTTCAGTTCCAGTCAACCCACACCATGGCTCCTGACAGTCTCTGTGCACCACAATCTATCCTCTGATTTACTTTATTCTATCACTGAATAACTTTATGTTTAACACTCTTGGTGAGATTTGTGAAACAGCTATTGTTTTATCTCTATTCAGGCCTGTTGATGACATGTTGATGATAGTCCTGTAGCTGCATCCTGTTTTCCTGTAGTCTAGATGGTTTCATCAACTGTGGTACCAATTCCTACTTTGCTCTCACCTTCACCTGGTCCATCTTTGACTCTTCCCTTTCTTTTCTCATCTTCTCTAACTCCAGGGTTAGTTAGTGAGTAGTATCCACTGAAACTACTATGGTCAACCTTTCTCTATTCCCTCACCACTTCACTCAACTTCTCTCCATTATCCATGTTTCTCCTTCCAAGCTTTTGTTTATATGATACAAGCTTCTATACCAATGCTTTCAAATTATTTTCTTTTACCATAGTTACCATTTACCCCAGTCATGATTCATTGAGCTCCCAATTGCTTCAGTTCCATTCCCTTCTATTCTGTTCTCAGCTCTGTCCTCCTATCTGTATTAATGATAAGGCTACCTTCTTCTAACTTCCACATTCAACATATTGCTCCCAGTAAACTATAACATGTCCACTGTGATTCAATGTTGTAAAACAATAAAACATGACAACTTCCAAGGGGGAGGGTGGGGTGATTACTTTTTATAGGCACTGTACCTTACAATGGGCAATTCAGTCTCTCAGACCTGTGTCTTGCTTGGAGTCCTTCATTCTGAAGTGACTGCTAACATCAGGACATTTTGGTCTATTCTTCCATTCTCCATTAACACCTTTTCACAACGTGGCTCAGTGGATGCCGCACCTGCCATTTTATTAACTCCTTCCCAATCATTCAACAACCTGAACTACAAGGGGTGATTGATAAGTTCATGACCTAAGGTAGAAAGAGTCAATTTTAGAAAACCTAGCACATTTATTTTTCCTACATTTACACACTTAGTCCAGCGGTTGAGGAGCATACGGATTCCTTCCTCGTAGAAGTCGGCGTCTTGGACCTCCAGAAGTGGTCCACAGCAGGGGTGATTGATAAATTTGTAGCCTAAGGTAGAAGGAGATGGGTTATTAACTTCAAACTTCCTGCATTTTCACTCAAAGAGTTGAACTGCAGGTGCATGTAACAAGAGCTGTATAACTCACCTCCTTCTACCTTAGGCCACAAACATCAATCACCCTTGCTGTGGACCTCCTGGAGGTCCAAGACTCTCTCATTACATGCACGTGTAGTTCAACTCTTTGAGTGAAAATGCAGAAAGTTTGAAGTTAATAACTCATCTCCTTCTGCCTGAGGCAATGAACATCAATCACTCTTGGATCCCTTCTATAGAGAAGGGATCTGTGTGCTCCACAACTGCTGGACTAAGTGTGTACATGTAGAAGGGGACTATGTTGAAAAATAAATGTGCTAAGTTTTCTAAAATTGACTCCTTCTACCTTAGGCCACAAACTTATCAATCACCCCTCGTATTTCAAGTTTACAAAGTGAATTAATTGTGCTTCTTCTAATTTGGAAAACCATATTTGCTGCTCATGTTCTTCAGTTTCCTCTACACTGGGGAGTCAAACTCTGGTTACAGAACACATCTTTTTAGTCTACAATGGTAACCCTGACCTTTCAGATGCCTGTTACTTTAACTCCCTATCCCTCCCCATTCTGACAACTCTGCCCAGATCTACTTATACTGTCCCAATTATTTCAGATAATCAGCAACTTGAGCCTTTAACCTCAGCTTTCACGGTTGTTTTTCCTCTCCCTTTATCCTGGTGATTTTCAGATTTTATTTGTATCCTCCTTTTTACATCTTCCCCAGAATTGATTATTCACTAGCAACACAAACAAGACACTGAAGGAGCTCAGCAGATTAGGCAGCTTCTATGCAGGGAAATGAACAGTTGATGTTTTGAGCCAAGACTTTTCAAACAGAAATATTGACCATTAATTACCCTCCGTAGATGCTGCCTGATCTGCTGAGTTCCTCCAGTGTTAGTGCAAGTTGTTCCATAATTTTAGCATCTTCAATCTCATGGCTCCTCATTATCCACTAATCTTTACCTCCTTCTTTTAAGTGCCAGCACCACCATCTGTGCCATCCATGCCTCCTGATGCCTATGGCATCAATAATCTTTGTCTTGTTCTCTTGCAGCACCCCATCCCCAACCCACATGTGTCTCCATAACTTAAAAGATTAATTTTATCTTTATCTTTTCCTGTTTCAGATGGAATTCATCAACTTGAAATATTAATTCTCTTTTCAACTCTGCAGATTCTGACTGCTTCAACAAAGTCTGAATTTAATGCTTGTTCCCAAATGTTTGCCAAAGCCAGGCCCAACCTATGTACAGATATGAATGCAGGAGATGTATGAAGTATCAGAATCTCCATTCAACATATACTCAAAAAGAATTTCTTATGATCTTTCACCCAGGACAAATTCAGTTTACTTTGAATGACTAGGGCCCATTATCACAAAGACTAGAACTTATTATTCATTCATGTTTTCAATTTCAATTCAGCTTAGTCAACCAATGGGATTTTAGTTCTTCACCACACTTTGGAGTCCACGTCGTACATCAGGCAGAGTTTCCAAATCTGTTTTGATCTATTCTGAGAGGTTTCATGCTGAGAGCCAGAAATTATCACACGTGATGCAATACATCATCTGATAAAACCACATAAATGACTTGCTACTGACCAACAGCTGGGCAGGCTGCAGTGAGCAAGAGGGGAATCTGAATCAGTTTGAGTTAGGTTTTGGCTTCATGCATGGGTTAAATAATCCTCCTGGTCATTTCACATGTTTGGGGTACTTGCACTGACCCATTGGAGAACTGTCTGACTAACACCAGTCATTTCCTATTACCATTATATTGGTTCATGATTTGTGTTGTGAATACAAGTGAGGTTAATAGTGCTGTTAGTACTGACTAAATTGCAGAACAATTATGTGAGTAGACACATGCCATGCTATGTTGTTTGAGTTGTAGTTTGAGTCACCCATCTTCTACAAACTACACTATTTTACTAATAAGCTTGCCATTGAAATCAATTCCAGGCCATGACATTGAGGCTCTTACGTATTAATTACCGCTAAACAGAGAAAAGTAAGATAGAACCAGTGCAGTGATGTATAAATGAACATTTAATTACGTGTTGAGTCATAATTATTCCCAAAGTCTTCTTGAGTCCTGGAATTTTGATTTTGCAAGTGTGGGTCACTCATCTTCTGATTAATGATATTGAATGTATAAGAAATTTATGTCTGTCTCTTTCTAATAATCTGTCCAACATTTTGATGGTCAGACAAATAATGAAAAAGATAGTATACACTTATTGTTTCCACATCTGTCAGAATCCACTTATTATTATTCAAATGCCAAAGGCAAATATTCAAATGTTAAGGTTTAGTCATAGTGTAATAGAGAAATAAACTCATATAGCTTATAGTTCATGTAACAACTTGGGTCACATCCTCTCTAAAGTATAATATCACTCAACTGACTGATTTGTCTAATATTCCTTACATGGAAAGAATATGCAGTTAGTTCTTGCTCAATTTTTCAGGTTCATTAACTTTTCGGAGACTAATTAATTTTCAAGTATGGTTTGATACTGCTGGAAATGTAATTGGCTAGTTGTGTAGTCATTATTCTATGAGGGTGAATCTTAATTGATGCAGTACGAGTCCTTTATATATCAAATGCAAATCTGGCTCCAGAGATAACATTTTGACAACAGCTTTAAACAAAATTTAGTAAGAGAGCACTTTAATAAATGTGAAAATCTCTTTTTGTTTAGGCTAATTCCTTAACATATATTTATATTGTAAACTTCTGTGTTATCTGACAATTTATCTTCCAGTATTAGGTTTTCCAAGGTCACTGAACCACATGTAAAATAAAAGGCATTCAGTTGGGACCAAATTAACCAAAAACCATTAATTATAATCTTCACTTTCATTAAAGCTAAATAAAAAAGGAAGCAGCCAAATATGCGACTGGAAATTATTGACGAAATGTAAATGTTTCAAATTGCTGCTAGAAACATTGGCTGCCATTTCTGAATACAAATTTTCAGCTCACATCGTTTCTTATCTTCACACTACTGGACACACCTAATGCAGCAGCAGAGCCAGTTGACAGTTCTCCCACCAGTGTTCATTAACTGAATCAATCATATAGGTTAATTGCTGATTGACTTCTCCTGGCTGTGCAGACAATTCTACAGGCAGTTAAAGTTTCGAGTTTCAAAACTCCAGGAGCAGTATAGCAGGCTGAAGGATATTTCACTAGTTTCAAAGCTTCTTCACACCAACTAGTTGCACACAGATTGTACATCTAGTATGAAGCCTTCATTTTGGAGCAGTCTGCACTATCAAGCACATTTGAGCCATCAAGGAAAACCAAAAGGAGGCTATTGATCAAAGGAACTCTCTGCTGACGGTATACTGCAGGCCTCACAAGTGCTTATGCAAAGAAAACCATGTTACCCTACAGTATGTGCTAGTGCAAATCATTAATATGCTACAACAACGTTTCCTTTAAATTGTCAAGGTTATGCAGAGCAAGAGTCAAGATTCTTTGAGGCTTATTGAATGAGGCCACGTTGCCCTGGTGATGAGACTTATCTCACCATCAGATTTGGGATGAGCAACTGAGAAGGAGGAGGAAGCAATGAGGCAACTTGGAATGGCCGTCTTTCAAGGAATGTGACACCAGTACCCACAAACCCAATCACTACTTTGTTGTTCACCAGCAGTCACTCTTACCTTCCCCCCCTCACTATGCTTCACAGCTTTTGATTTGCTGTAATGGAAAGATAAAATCGGTTACAAGTAAGCATTGAAAAACAAATCAGAAAGGGAGCTGATCAACTCTTAATGCTGGTCTTCGAGATTCTGGTGTTAGCCAGTCATTCTAGATGTGTTACCTCATGACTCCAGCATGGTTTGTGATGGACCACATAGCTCCAGTGTTGAAGGCTGCTAATGACCTCAGATTATGATCCTGAGGAACTCTGGAACTGGAAAGCCTCTCCTTGAAGGGTACTGCTGTATGATACTCACTATGGGCAACAATAGTTGGGATATCTCGTTGAGGCATTAGCAAGCACAATGTGGTGTGGTGGAGATGGAGATTAAGCATAGCACGTAGAAGATAGAACAGTATAGGGACAGTACTAATCAACCCTGATGCATTATCAATAACTCTAGGAGACTGGAAGTGAACGATAGGCTTTTATTAACAGTGAAAATGGAGCATGACCATATTGGAGACTGTGGGTGGAGCAGTGCCCCAATCACCTTTATACAGGGGTCTGTGTGAGGAGCCACAGGAGCAGTCAGCAGAGGGGCGTGTCCAGACAGGTATACATGGTTTACCTCAAACCCATCACTCTAAGATCAATCTAACCCCTCCCTCGCACATAGCCTTCCATTTTTGATGAATCTATGGACGGGGACCGCAAGACCCTTCTGTTCCTCCACACTGCTAAGAATCCTACCATTAGCCCTGTATTCTGCCTTCAAATTTGAATTTTCAAAGTGAATAACTTCACACATTTCTGGATTGAACTCCATTTGCCAATTCTCAGTCCAGATCTGTACCATCATTGTCCTGTTGTAACCTATGACAACCTTTTATAGCATCCATGACACCACCAACCTTCATGTCATCTGCAAACCTACTAACCCACCCCTCCTCTTCCTCAGCGGTCATCTATACTCTGATCAAGGGTCTTAGCCCAAAAAGTCAACTGTACTCTTTTCCACAGATGCTGCCTGGCTTGCTGAATTCCTCCAGCATTTTGTGTGTGCTGGTTGGATTTCCAATGTCTGCTGATTTTCTCTTGTTTGCATTTATATCATCTGTTGGGAGGAGTGATATTAGATGATAACACCACTCTTCAGGTGTTTCGTTTGGTGACTGCCACCAACAATTATTCTGGCACTGAAAATAAAAATGCTATCATATTAAGAATTTAGATTTCCAGTCAAAGTGTTACAGAAAAAAACCCACCTTTTAATTTGTACGGAATGGCATCAGAGCTCAGCTTTGGATTGATGAACTACACTACATGAAGGGATGCTGATGCAAAAGTGATCATTGTTTAAGGTGAAACACTCCACGGGCATGATAAATGACATGATTTAAGATTCTTTAAAATATTCCTATGGCATCTTCTCATTTAAAAAAAAAGCCAGACTTTGCCTCATTTGTTATAGTTCTCAAAATGATTCCTTGTAAATGTATCATGTTGGATCATTGCTTGAGTTAATAAACCTTAATTAATTCCAGACAGCCTGTAAGCAAACAAATCTCAAGTTGTATAATTTATACATTCTTTGATAATAAGTGCACTTTGAATCTTTGAATTTCATCTCAAATTCCAAAAAAGAAATGTTTAGGTATACTATTGATACTGAATGAAAACAAATCAAGTTTTTAACTCACGTTCCATTAAGTGATACTTTCATGAATTTAGTCTTTCTTTAAACAAGTGAGAGGAATAAGGTCATAACTAGATATCCATTTTGCAGAAGTTGTAGATTCTGAATCATTGGGCATCTGCTACATTGGTCTGGAACATCTGACCCACTCCCTGTTCTGGAGCCTCTGGCCTCCTGTCAAGTCCAGACTCACCTGTTCTTGCATGAGGTTCCACTAAGTAATTTCATCAGAACTCTGCTTTAAGTTGTTTCAGGGGAAACATTGCACAGGCATGATTAATAGCACAATTTAAGCTTCTTTAAAACATACATACATTTTTTTTAAGGTAGCCTAGACTGTTTCTCCAGTCTCCAAAATCAAACACACCATTGACTTCTGAATATTACAGTCACTAATGAAGAGAAGTATTACGATTCCACAAATTTTTGTTTCTTTTGTTCCATGTGCAATTTATTTAGAAGTTTTTCCAAAATATAGGTAAATTCTTGAAGAACATTCAAAACCAAGGTCCTTGAAGCTGTGGATGAGCAGCACATATTGTGACACCATTGTGCTGCCTCATCATCAGATTAGATGTTTACATTGAATAAAAGAATGAATTTCACAAAGTAATCAGTTTAAGATAAGTCAAAGCATTGTTAATGGAAAAACCTTCTGAAGGTTTTCTCCACACTGTCAACTACCTAGCCAATTCTTTTATCATGGGCAAAATTCAATATGGTACATACTGGATACAAGTTCAAATCTTTAATATATATACTCTGTGGCCACTTTATTAGGTACACCTGTCCACCTGCAAATATCTAATTGGCCAATCATATGACAGCAACTCAATGCATAAAAGCATACAGACATGGTCAAGAGGTTCAGTTGTTGTTCGGACTAAACATCATAATGGGGAAGAAATGTGATCTAAGTGACTTGGACTGTGGAATAACTGTTGGTGCCAGACAGGGTGGTTTGAATAGCTGTGAAACTGTGATTTCCTGGGATATTTTCCCACAACTGTCTCTAGGATTTACAGTGAATAGTGTGGAAAAATAAATCCAGTGAGTGGCAGCACTGTGGGTTAAAATGCTATATTAATGAGAGAGGTCAGAGGAGAATGGCCTGACTGGTTCAAGCTGACAGGAAGGCAACAGTAACTCAAATAAACTCAGGTTACCACAGTGATGTGCAGAAGAGCATCTTTGAATGCACAACATGCCAAAACATGATGTGGATGGGCTACAGGAGCAGAAGGCCACACCTGGTTCCAGTCCAATACCTAATAACATGGCCACTGTGTGTGTATTACTAAAAGCAAGGACAGAACACTGAGCTCTAGAACCACACTGATTACAGCCTTCCATACACAAGAACAGTGCTCAGCCATTGTTCTTTTCTTCCTGCTCCTGAGCCAGTTGGGATATGGTTTGCTAATTTCCCTTTCATCCCATAAGCTTTATATTTGTTTTAAGTAGCTTGCTATGCAGGCCTTGTTGAATTCATGAGGATGGCATTAAATGGATTGTCTTCCTTGTTATCTCCTCAAAAAATGCAATTAAACTGATTAAATGTGACCTTCCCTTAACAACTCTGCATCTGTCTTGTTATTGGTGGCATTCCTAGAGTCAACAATTAATTCACAGAAGCCTACTTTCATTGGCAGCTGTGAAAGATGGAAGACTTGAGTCCTTGTATTGTTCAAAGAACTATTTCTCTTGATTAGCTCAAAATCTTATGGGTATTATTGATAATTGGCCATTGGAAGTAAAGAGGGAAAAATGATTTGAGTGCCTCTTTTGCATTTCCACCTTTGAGTGAAAATATATTCTTATCACCCAATTACTACAGTGCCCTAAATGTTTGAGTTGTTTAAGAGCCTGCAATTACTGCTGTCAATTTCCCAACAATTAACTCTTGACAGCAGGGAAGAGTTTGGCAGCATGATGGAAACAATTCCAAACACTAGAATGCAGAGAAGACGGATTCCTGGCAAGGAAGGCAGGAGGCCAGACAGGCAAGTAGGGAAAGCAACTGAGGTTGGAACTGCTGTGTGGTGAGAGTAAGAGCTTAACCAGAAATATGTAATGTTTCATTATTTATCCACAGATTGCACAGAACTCTGATCAATTATTGTATTCAATTAGAAGATAGAACAGTACAGACCCTTCAGCCCATGATATTGTGCCAACCAATTAACCTACTCCAATCTAATGCTTCCCTCCATATCTCTTTCTTACATGTGCCAGTCTAAGATTCTCTTAATTGTCCTTAATGTATCTGCCTTAATCACCACCCCTGACAGTGTGATCCATGCACACACCTCTCTCTGTGTAAGAAACCAACTTCTGATATCCTCCCTATACTTTCTCTTGATCACCTCTTGTACTAGCCATTTACGCCCTGGGTAAAAGGTGCTGGCTGTCCACTCTGTCAATGCCTCTTGTCATTTTATTCACTTCTATCAAGTCACCCCTCACCCTCCTTTGGTCCAAATGGAAAAAGCACTAGCTTGCTCAACCTTTCCTCTTATGATATGTGCTCTAATCCAGGCAGCGTTCTGGTAAATCTCCTCCACACCCTCACTAAAGCTTCCACATCCTTCCTATAATGAGGCAACCAGTACTGAGGCAATACTCCAAGTGCAGTCTAATCCTATAAAGCTGAAACATTACCTTGTGGCTCTTGAAATCAACCTCCCTGCTAATGAATCTAAACACTCCATACATCATCTAAACCACACTATCAACTTGTGCAGTAACGTTAAGGGATCCATGGATATGGACCCCAAGACTGCTCTATTCCTCCAATACTATAACGAATCCTGCTGTTAACTTTGTATTCAGCCAAAATATTTGACCTTCCAAAGTGTATCATTTCACACTTCTCCAGATTGAACTCCATCTGCCATTTCTCAGCTCTACATCCTGTCAATATCCTGTTGTAACTTACTATAGCTTTCTACATTATCCACCTCACCAACCTTCATGCCATCAGCAATGTTACTAACCCACTCTTCCACTTCCTTATCCAAGACATTTATAAAAACCACAAAGAGTAGGGGGTCCCAGAGTAGATCTCTGCAGAACACCACAGTTTATCGACCTCCAGGCAGAATATTCTCCATGTACTATTGCCTTCTGTGGGCAAACCAATTCTAAATTCACACAGCTAAGTTTCGCTGGATCCCATGCCTCTTGACTTGGTGCTTGAGCTTACCATATGGAACCTTGCTGAATGCCTTACTAAAACCATATACACCACTGTTCTACCATCCACAAACAAAAGAAACCCTGCAGATGCTGGAAATCCGAGCAACACACACACACACAAAATGCTGGAAAAAAGTACAGTCGATGTTACGGGCTGAGACCCTTCAGCAGGACTTTTTTCCATAGATGCTTCCTGGCCTGCTGAGTTCCTCCAGCATTGTGTGCGTGCTGCACTGTTGTAACTTCATCAATTTGTTTTTGGGTTAGTAAATTAGTAAATTCAAGGTCACCACCTTTTTGCTGTCAGAACAATGCAATGTATTACAAGCTGAATTTCAGATTAAGAAGCAATTCAAGTCTTATCTATTCTCACCACCGTTCAAGTCCTTTTCTAAATGGCAACATCAAACTCAGTGCATCTTTAACATATAGAATTACAAAGAATACCCACGTTAGATTCCATGAGTGATGAGTATCAGTATCATGGCGCACTCTTATCACGATGAATAAGAACACAATTCAACCTATTTATAAATTGAAGGGACAAATAAATGCATTTACTGACATTGAAAAACATTAATACATAATGACAATCCTGAAATTCATTAACTCTTGAACTCCCATAATATTCACCTGCTCACTCTATTATGAAAGTTGAACTTGGGGCAATAGTTTTCACACCACAGCAGATAAACTGTAGACACCACTGAGCTGATCCCGTTTGCAGACTGGCATACCATCAGGCTGCCAGAAAGAATACTCCGAGGTTCTGACATGGATGGCGCAAGATAGACAGTAACCCAAATAACTCTGGTACAGCTCTCAGAGACCATTCTAACCCCCGGATTCCTTAGGATAATTTGAAGCTTGCCTTTTAGAGGACAAGTTGTCGCAGCCTTTTTAAAGTTGTAAATGCATTTCTATAGATGTCACAACTCTTCATTTACACTCCAAATGCTTGCGGTCTGAGAAGATTGACAGCCCTTCGGAGGAGCATTTTGTTAGTCAGACTACCAATCTGCTCTTTCTGGGCCTCTATCACCTCAGCTTACATTTTAACAGTTTGCCCATTGTATTTCCTTCCCCCCCCCCCCCCCCACACACACACAATATGCAGAGTAGAAATATGAAATCGGCCATTTCTGGAGGCCTCTCTGAACAGAATTCAGAATCAGAATCAGGTTTATTATCACCGGCATGTGACGTGAAATTTGTTAACTGAGCAGCAGCAGCAGTTCAATGCAATACATAATATAGAAGAAGAAAACAAAGAAAAAACCCAACAAGATAAAATAATAATAATAATAATAATTAATCAATCAATCAATCAATCAATTACTCTATACATGTATTGAATAGATTAAAAGTGGTGCAAAAAACAGAAATACTATATATTAAAAAAGGGTTCAATGTCCATTGAGGAATCAGATGGCAGAGGATTGACTTCTAATACTCAGACCACTTTTTCCAGGAAGGACAAAGGCAGAGTTAGGGGAATGACATGAATCAAATGAAAGCTACCTATCTATCTATCTATTTATCTATCTATCTATTTATTTATTTATTTATCTATTTATTTATTTAGAGATACAGCGTGGAACCAACACTTCTGGCCCCAAGAACCATGCTGTCCAGCAACCCATCTATTTAACCCTAGCCTAATGACTGGATAATTTACAAACATCAATTAACCTACTAACCAGTATGTCTTTGGACTGTGGGAAGAAACTAGAGCACCCGGAGGAAACCCACGTGATCACAGGGAGAACATATAAACTTTCTTACAATGGACACTAGAGTTGAACTCTGAACTCCGATGCCCTGAGTTGTAAGTGTTGTTCTAACTACTACGCTACCATGGTAGAAAAATTATTCAGTCTAGCCTGACCATCAACCATTTATGTGGATCCTAGGTGTTAAGATCTGGGAAAATGTCCGGACCCTCAAGAACATATTACCAAGGCAATGGAGTTGAAGTACTGTTATACTTAAAGCAAATCACTCCCCAGTTTCACAAGATATGGTTTATATAATGGCAATTGTTCCTTTAAATGATATTAATGATTCAAAGGTATTTGAATAAGTCTTCTTAAAGAAAATGTAGCTAATCCAATTAGACCAGTTTGACAATGAAAATGCTTCATTCTCTATAAAAATGCCTTGAGTGACAGTAAAATTTAAAAACAGCACAACATAAGAAATTTGCATCTGAAATAGAAAGTTTTGACTGATTTTGTTCATTGATAAGGACCATATTTCTATCAATAATACCAGCTCATTCAAGATGGACAGATACACCTAGTCTCAGTGAGATTTGCAAATCCATGTTAACTCAGATTGTCAGCATTTGAACTGCAGCATCTGCCTCACTTCCAATCACCAAGTAAATGGCAATTACTTTTGCTGGCACTGTTGTTACACAATGCATGAACTGGCCTGTACAATACTTACTGGTTTGCTGCTTGGAAAAGATAAGGCACAAAAAAATTCTTTCACAGTGACTGGCCCTGATTAACATTTCAGTAATCTGTGACAATTTAAACAGTAACAAACCAACACAGGGCTTTTGTCTGAGGTCCATGTTACTGTGAAAATATCAGACTTAACAAAAAAATAATCCAAGTTTAGTAATCACTTACTGTGGAGTTTGTTTTTCCTCCAAGTTTCCATGCTGGTGCAGAAAGGCATTTGACTGTCTTTCAGTGACACTGAGAACTTATTCTCAGATTGGCCCGTGCTGTTGACAGGACCACACTAAGTTCTGGAAATAGTGTGGAAAATAGACAGGAGCAAATGGCATGAATTCTTTGCTCTGTCTTACCCTATTTACTTCACAAGTGCATTTATATATACTTCTGTTATTATTTATATAATAACTTTTTTATAGAGTATGCTTCATATAAACGAAGTAGTTCACAGTACTTTACAATGGGATAAAGTGTAAATATGAAAATAAAAGGCAAAAAGATATTCATTAAAATCAAGGTTAAATAAATAGATTTTGAGCTGGTATTTAAAAGTGTCGACTGAGTTTGCATTCCTTATAGTTTTAGGTAGTGAATTCCACAGTTTAGGAGTGCAGTTCAAAAAAAGCTGACCTTCCAATTATCTTTTGAGGGAGATTGTTTAAATTTAAGCCGCCATTGAAATTAGATCTGAGAGCTCGAGCAGGATTATAAAATGGAAGTGATTCTGTGATGTACTCCTGTCCCAGACCATTGAGAGCTTTAAGAACAAGTAAGAGAACTTTAAAATCAATTCAAAAAATACAGGAAGCCAATGTGTATCTATCTATCTATCTATCTATCTATATATATATATATATATATATATATATATATATATATATATATATAAAATGCATGCACAGATTTTGTCAACATTTTCCAGTAAATATTATCTCCACATGCCCCAAACCAAATCCCCACTCCCAAAAGAAGAGAATTTTTATACTTGCCATCAAGTTACTTGTACCATCAGTGTTCCTGATATATGATATATGCACTTCTCTGTGTCAGTGTTTCTGTTGAGACCTTGACTCTGCTCTGCTGCAATGTAATTATGGCTAATTTTAATGCAACTTCATCTCTGCACCTCAGTCTACCACTGGTAACCTTTCACCTCTTTGTTTATCAACAAATAATCTACCCCATGCCATAATTTGTTTTAAAGACTCTGCTTCCACTGTTCATTGAGAACAAGAGTTTCAAAGAGTTATGATCTTCTCTCAGGAAAAGTAAATCTTCTCATTTTGGCCACAAAGGGGTAGTTTTTACTTTTAAGTTGGCGCATGGCCAAGTAGTTAAGGCATTCGTCTAGCTATCTGAAGGTCGCTAGTTCGAGCCTTAGCTGAGGCTGTGTGTGTGTCCTTGAGCAAGGCACTTAACCACACATTGCTCTGCGACGACACCGGTACCAAGCAGTATGGGTCCTAATGCCCTTCCCTTGGACAACATCGGTGGCGTGGAGAGGGGAGACTTGCAGCTTGGGCAACTGCCAGTCTTCCATAAAACAAAACTTTGCCCAGGCTTGCGCCCTGGAAACTTTCCAAGTTGCAAATCCATGGTCTAACAAGACTGATGGAGGCCTTCTACTACTTTACTTTTAAACAGTGTCCCCCAGCTTTATATTCTCCCACAGGAAGAAACATCCTCTCCACAGTCATTCTGTGAGGAGCACATCTGTTTCAATTATATCCACATTTGTTCTTCTTATCTCCAACAATACAAATTCTCCTTTCTTTAGAAAGAAAACTTGCACCTTCTGTGGTATAAGTCTGATAAAGATCATATAAAGTATGATCATAGAGTACAGACAGCAGGCGAGGGATTAGTTAAAAATCAGCACAGTGTTGAATATTATTTCATCTAACCATATAACAATTACAGTACGGAAACAGGCCATCTCGGCCCTTCTAGTCTGTCCCGACGCTTACACTCACCTAGTCCCACTGGCCCGCACTCAGCCCATAACCATCAATTCCTTTCCTGTCCATATACCTATCCAATTTTACTTTAAATGATAATACCAAACCTGCCTCTACCACTTCTACTGGAAGCTCATTCCACACAGCTACCACTCTCTGAGTAAAGAAATTCCCCCTCGTGTTACCTTTAAAGTTTTGCCCCCTAACTCTCAAATCATGTCCTCTTTTTTGAATCTCCCCTACTCTCAATGGAAAAAGCCTATCCACGTCAACTCTATCTATCCCCCTCATTATTTTAAATACCTCTATCAAGTCCCCCCTCAACCTTCTATGCTCCAAAGAATAAAGACCTAACTTGTTCAACTCCCATTGGAGTTGATTGAAAAAAAACCAAGAAACTACAATAAAGTACATTCAGTGCTCTCCCTTAACTTGTTGAACAAGAACACAGGTTTGAGAGAGGAATGTCTCCTCTCGATGCTATGTCCATTGGTATCATAATTAATGCTGTAAAGAATAGGCATTGCACGAAGTTTGAGCCAGATAAAGTAAAATTTGTTTCTGAAAAGGAACTAATAATAAACCATTAGTGTGTGAGGTGCTTCATTGAATTGGGTAGAAATGAGTAAACCAGGGGCACCATGAACTGAAGGTGGGTGAGGTGTCAATATGAATCAGTGGTGAAATAGTCATAGATGGATGAGTCTTTTTGAGAATCCTTGACACTGATGTTAAACTGCATTTTTTATGTAGGCATCTGTGACAGGGATTGGGAACAGACTCTGATTCAGGAAGCCTACAAATACTGAAGAAAGTCACGCTTTGCCAGAAACTCAGGCCAGTATTTTTAAAATGCCTAATTTTTCCTACTGCTTTGTGAACTCTCCAGAGGGCAAATATCCCTGAGCTGAAAATTACAGTCGCAGATTAATCACAGTGAACGGTTGAGTTCATTTGTCTAATAAATAAAATGGGAAACAACTTGACAAGTTGATTTGAGTCTAAGTGCAGCTGATAGATACACTTAATGACAGTTTAGTGCATCGTCATTGTGACGGCTTTAAAACAAAGACAATGCAGGAGCATGAGCTCATTTTAATTTAATTTCTATGGAACCGAATGAAAGCTAGATTTTATTCATTTCAGGTTCAGAGATCTTAACATGATGAACATTAATCAACAGTATTGTATTAAACAAAGTACTTCACAGCCTCAGGGTCAGACCAACGAGTGGTGCAGCTGATGGAATACTTATGAAGTGCAGTGACTGTTGTAAGAAATGTGGTGGCAAATTTTGCACATCGACTCAAACAACAACATGCTACTGATTGAATAACCCTTTGCCATCCCAATTGGATACATTCGTCTTATCTTCTTGGTATTCTTTGCTATCGAATGGGCTTTAAGCCAAGAAGATTGTGTTCTACACGTAAAGCTATTAAATTGGAAAGTTCAACATCTAATCATAAAGGAAATTAATTACAAAAGTGATCCTTTTGAAATAAAGTGAAAGTATCAGCCTTGCTTGTTTGCTTGTTTTGGTTAAAGGAACTCGCTATTCCGATCCATATGTGTTTGTAAATGTAGCTGTTGTGGGACAACTAAACCAAAGCCAAGACAAACCAATTGGTGCTTGCCTGCAGACTGCAGCACTTGCGTGACAGGCCCGCAGCATCACAGATTGCTCCAAAATTCGAATCTTTTATTAGCAAATAGCAAACTTACAATTAAGCATTATTGAGCATTATCTCAGCGGTCAGCAAAAGATATGCCATCCGCCAGTCCCAAGCTACAAACTGCCGTGAAATAAGCAAGAATACATAGCTTATTCCCTTTGCTTTGACCACGCCTCCACTCGTCTGAATAGTATCCACAATAAACATAATAAATGTGGAACACAGAAATATGGCTCCTACCGAAGCCTTCAGTAATGTGCATTGGTGACTAGAGGTGCTACTTTTAATTGAATGTGCAGCTTTGACTCTGAAATACATGTCTGACCAAATTGCAGATGCAGCATACAAATGTTTTTGGATGTAAAACAGATTGACCAACTGTTAAAGCCATGTGATTTTCCTTTCCATTTCCACTGAATGTTAGAACTGGATCTATTGTAAAGAGTGATTACTCTGTCTGAAAACCTCCTTGTTTCCAGTGTCACAAAGGAAATTTTGTTACCCAGGTTAGCTGGTGAGTGCAATTCTGCCTGACTCATGACCACCAGGCCAGTGGTGATACAAAGGAGGCAGTGATCGGTGGTCTGGGTGATTCATTCTTATGGAGAAGTAGTTGTCAGAACTTAGGAAAGAGAGCAACACAGAGAGGAACAGACCTTTTGGCTCATGATGCCCAACATGGTGCCATCTTAACCTAATTCCTTTCACCTTCACCATACCACTCCAGTTCTATTTACAATGGGCTGGCAGGTACTGGAATTATGTTGTAAATGTCTTTTGCAAATACCTAAAGTATTACACTGTAGTGAGCTGGCTCTGTAACCTCCGTCAGAGAACCTGTAAGACACAGATGAAGGACACTGGAGATACCAATGAACATCAAGCACATGGATTTTTAGTTGTGTAAATTGCAGATAGTGAAATAATAAAAGCATGTTGGAAGCACATGGCAAGGCAGGGAGGAGCTGTGAAATGAGTGTAAGGATGGAATGTGAGGAGCATGGACAAAGTCAGGGGTCAGACGGGAAATCTCAAATCCATGCCCTCCAATCAATCGACTTTCCATTCAAAGCTTCTAAAAAAATTTCTATTTTTCTGATCTATTTTTTTCCTTTTTCTTTTCATTGACAAAACCTGGTGGTGCTCAAAACTTCTTTCTTTCATTGGCAGGAAGTGGGAAAATCCTTTTACTCATGTCTGTCAGCCCGTTTGCTTTGCTGTTCACCAGCCGTCTGTTTTTACTTTCTTAGCCACATCTCCTCCGTAGCTGCTTCCATTGCTACCATTACTTCTGGCTATCCTTGACCTCTGTGAAATGTCCACCACTTTTATTTCCTTCCTTTGCCTCTTTCCTATACAATGGAAAATTTATCTGGCCTACGAGATTAATTATGTTTCACTTTCCACAGTGTGCTCAGATACTGAGTATTTTCAACAATTTTTGTATCCATTTTGGATTTCCAGCATTTGCCATATTTTGCAATTTGATTAGCATCTAAGCACCTTGTGTCTTCTCACAACTTATTCAGTAGATAATGACTCACATTCAATATCTGTTTCTCACTTCTGACATGCCAAGTTATTTTTTTCCCCCGGAATATCTATTGCAGCTGGAATTTATCTGATTATTTAGTAATTAAGCATTCAAACAAAACTCCTTTCAGTGCTACTTTAATACAAATACTTACTTATTTATTTTCAATAGGTTACAATTAAGCACTCCTGAGTTTTGTGAGGTTGGTGTCTATTTAACAGAGGAACTTCTATGCAAAGTCTATTACAGATGTTATGGTAATCATATCAGTGGTACTGAATGTGCCACCTGATACTCTGCTTCACTTGAATCATTATCAGACTTCGTCATGCAGAATAAGTAGATTGGATTCATTATGCTATTATGAATCTCTTCTGAACAGGATTAGATTTCTGGAAACAAGATGGGTAGTTAATGGAAGTTACAATGTATAACACCTTCCATTATAGTAACATCATCGAGGAATTTAAATGTGCTCCAACATTCTTCTATAAAAGATGTCATCACATTTTATTATCACAGCCAACTAATATTTGTACTGCCAATAATGAGTCATGGCACTTCAAAGCAATGATCCTTGAAGATTTCATTCTTGTTAACTCACTTATCTTAAATGGGTAATGATTGTGAAAACTGCAGTTTAGTGGAAGTGCTATTTTCCAGAGAAAATGTGATGTGGTCTAGTCTAGATAATAGACATACCACTAATTTTGTGTGAGTTGCTCAAATATTCCCACACTATCACCAACCTCATCTGCTCTGGTAATCTCCCATCCACTGTCACCAACTCATTGTTTCTGTACCCTGCTCTGTGTGTTTCTTTCTCCTAGCCAAGATCCACCAAGTTAACTGTTCCTGTAGACCTGTTGTTTCTGCCAGCACTTGCCCCTCTGAATGTGTCTACATACCTTGACTCTGTTTTGCCCCTTATCCCCCCCCCCCCCGGTTCTGACCCTTCCCACCTACCTCCATCACACTTCACATGCTCTCCATCACTTCAATACCTTTCAGTTCCCTAGCCCTGATCACCTTACTTTCACTATGAACATCCTATCCCTATACACGTCTATCCTGCATCAGTAAGACTTCAAAGCTCTCTGCTTCTTTCTAGATAACAGAACTTACTAGTTCCCCTTCAACACCACTTTTCTCTTGGCAGAACTGGTTCTCACCCTCAATAATTTCTCTTTTGACTTCTCCCATTTTCTCAAAACTAAAGTTGACACCATGGGCACTTGCATAGGCCCCAGTTATGCCTACTTTTTATTAGCTACATGGAACAGTCTATGTTCCAAACTGGTAACCACTCTAGTAACACTCCCTACTTCTCCTCTGTTACATTGACAGCTGCACTGGTGCCGCTTTCTGCACCAATATTGAGCTTGCAAATTACACCAACTTTGCCTCCACCTTATCTTGAAATATAAGTGTCCATTCCTGATACTTCTCATCCCTTTCTAAATCTCCCTGCCTCCATCACAGGAAACAAACTTTCCACTGACATCCACTACTGTCTTTCACAGTTATCTCGACTACACCTCTCCCAACCCTGTCACTTGTAAAAAGTGCTATTCCGTTTTCCCAGTTCCTTTGTCTCTGCTGCATCTGTTCTCAGGATGAAGCTTTCCATTCCAACAGAAAAGAGAAGTCCTCCTTTTCAAAGAACAGGATTTCCCTTCCACTGCCTTTGATGCTGCCCTCATCTGCATCTCCTCCATTTCCCACCCATCCACCTTCCTGGTGCCATAACAGGGATAAGGTTCCCTAGTCCTAGACCTACCGCCCTTACTGCACTATTTAAATCCACAAAGAGATTATTCATCACGTTTAAATGGTAAAGAAATGGGCTCTGGCTATATATGAGCTGTGAATATACACTCAGAGACACTTTATTATGTACTTCCTGGACCTTATAAAGTGGCTACTGAATGTATGTTCACAGTCTTCTGCTGCTGTAGCCCATCCACTTCGGTACAATGTATTACATGTTCAGAGAAGCACTTGTGAACACTGCTGCTGTAACGCATGGCTGTTTGCATTAGCATCGCCTTGCTGTCAGCCTGAACCAGCCTGGCTATTCTCCTCTGACCTCTTTCATCAACAAGGTGTTTTTGCCCACAGTGCTGCCATTCACGAGATAATTTGCTTTTTGCACCATTCTCGATCAACTCCAGAGACTGTTGTTCATGAAATTCCAAGGAAGTCAGCAATTTCTGAGATGCTCAAACCACCCCATCCAATAGCAATAATCATTCCGTAGTCAAAGTCACTTAGATCACATTCCTTCCCTATTCTGATGTTTGGTCTGAACACCAGCTGAAACTCTTGACCATGTCTGCATGCTTTTAAGCATTGAGTTGCTGCCACATGATTGGCTGATTAGGTATCTGCATTAATGAGCAGGTGTACAGGAACACCTAGTAAAGTGGCCACGGGGTGTATGTTATTTAAATGACGTTTTAAGCTGTTATGAGATTGGCTCTTCCCATTGTGGACATTGTGGGACGACATGCACCCAAAGCCATATTTCAGAATCAGAATCAGGGTAATTATCACTGCCATGTGTCGTGAAATTTGCTAACTTAGCAGCAGCAGCAGCACAACGTGATACGTAATTTAGAAGAAGAAGAAAAAATAATATAACAATAATAATAACAACAATAAATAAATAAATTACAGTATATGTATATTGAATAGATTAAAAGTTATGCAAAAACAGAAATAATATATGAGGGATGATTGATAAGTTCATGGCCTAAGGTAGGAGGAGTCAATTTTTAAAAACCTAGCACATTTATTTTTCAACATAGTCCCCTCCTACATTTACACACTTAGTCCAGCGGTCATGGAGCATACAGATCTTGGATCTCCAGAAAGTGCCCACAGATGGGTGATTGATAAGTTCATGCCCTAAGGTAGAAGGAGATGATTTATACAGCTCTTGTTACATGCACATGCAGTTCAACTCTTTGAGTGATTATGCAGAAAGTTGAAGTTAATAACTCATCTCCTTCTACCTTAGGCCATGAACTTATCAATCACCCTGATGAGTTATTAACTTTCAACTTTCTGCTTAATCACTCAAAGAGTTGAACTGCATGTGCATGTAACAAGAGCTGTATAACTCATCTCCTTCTACCTTAGGCCACAAATTTATCAATCACCCATGCTGCGGACACTTTCTGAAGATCCAAGATCTGTATGCTCCACGACCGCTGGACTAAGTGTGTAAATGTAGGAGGGGACTATGTTGAACAATAAATGTGATAGGTTTTCTAAAATTGACTCCTTCTACCTTAGGCCACAAACTTATCAATCACCCCTCCTATATTAAAATAGTGAGGTAGTGTTCACGGGTTTAATGTCCATTAAGGAATCGGATGACAGAGGGGAAGAAGCTGTTCCTGAATCGCTGAGTGTGTGCTTTCAGTCTTCTGTATCTCCTACCTGATAGTAACAGTGCCCCGGGTGCTGGAGGTCAACAGTGGCTGGATGGGAGATGCCAGAGAGTAGTGGTGGATAACTGTTAGTCAGGTTGGAGGCCGGTGACTAGTGGTGTGCCTCAGGGATCTGTACTGGGTCCAATGTTGTTTGTTATATACATTAATGATCTGGATGATGGGGTGGTAAATTGGATTAGTAATTAGCAGATGATACTAAGGTAGGTGGCGTTGTGGATAATGAAGTAGGTTTTCAAAGCTTGCAGAGAGATTTAGGCCAGTTAGAAGAGTGGGCTGAACGATGGCAGATGGAGTTCAATGCTGATAAGTGTGAGGTGCTACATTTTGGTAGGAATAATCCAGATAGGACATACATGGTAAATGGTAGGGCATTGAAGAATGCAGTAGAACAGAGTGATCTAGGAATAATGGTGCATAGTTCCCTAAAGGTGGAATCTCATGTGGATAGGGTGGTGAAGAAAGCTTTTGGTATGTTGGCCTTTATAAATCAGTGCATTGAGTATAGGAGTTGGGATGTAATGTTAAAATTGTACAAGGCATTGGTAAGGCCGAATTTGGAGTATTGTGTACAGTTCTGGTCACCAAATTATAGGAAAGGTGTCAACAAAATAGTGAGTACAGAGAAGATTTACTAGAATGTTACATGGGTTTCAGCACCTAAGTTATAGGGAAAGGTTGAACAAATTAGGTCTTTATTCTTTGGAGCGTAGAAGGTTGAGGGGGGACTTGATAGAGGTATTTTAAATTATGAGGGGGATAGATAGAGTTGATGTGGATAGGCTTTTTCCATTGGGAGTAGGGGAGATTCATACAAGAAGACATGAGTTGAGAGTTAGGGGGCAAAAGTTTAAGGGTAACACGAGGGGGAATTTCTTTACTCAGAGAGTGGTAGCTGTGTGGAACGGGCTTCCAGCAGAAATGGTAGAGGCAGGTTCGGTATTGTCATTTAAAGTAAAATTGGATAGGTATATGGACAGGAAAGGAATGGAGGGTTATGGATTGAGTGCGGGTCAGTGGGACTAGGTGAAAATAAGCATTCGGCACGGACTAGAAGGGCTGAGATGGCCTGTTTCCGTGCTGTAATTGTTATATGGTCTTCAATAATGGACACTGCCTTTCTGAGACACCTCTCCTTGAAGATGTCCTCGGTACTTTGTTGGCTAATACCCACGATGGAGCCGACTAAATTTACAACCCTCTGCAGCTTCTTTCATTCCTGTGCAGTAGCCCCTCCATACCAGACAGTGATGCAGCCTTTTCACAAATCCTCATTTTAATAGTGGGAAGACTTCTAGCTGTAGGTCTACAAATTCCTAATTGGAAATGTAGCTTTGCAAAGAGAGCAATCCATTGTGGCTCAGCCTTCAGACTCATCAATTACGGACAATTTAATGATTTATGTTAGTGATGCAATGCTTTGGTTTATTTGTCGATGTTTTTTATTAGAGCAGACTGGATCAAAAGATAATGTACACAACCCTTATATAATTTATCAAAAATACATTCAAAGTGAATGCTTTACTACAAACTTGATGATGGGAAATTAGCTCTGAACAGAAGCCAGTCCCTTCTGCATCCAGAAGAGCATATAATTGCTAAAAATTGTATTGCCTTTTCATAAGTGTTTATTTCCCATGAATCTAGTATTCAGTATTACAGCTGTACAAGAAACAATCTGTGAAATTGCATGGCAATAGTCCCAAATCCAAGCCTGCTTAACGCTGAATACTACAGTGTGACAAATGCACAGAAATGATTAAAGGCAAAGCTTTTCTCATTCTTCATCACAAGAGAAGCAAATCTCACTGTTGGAAGAACCTCCATGCATCGCTATAATTTTACCTTTCCTTGTAATTAGATACAGCATTTTTATTCACTTGTTCTGAAGAAGTGAATTTACTTTATAATGAATACTTACTATGAGGCAGAAGAGTCTTATACACACCAAAAAAAAATAAACAAGCAATGCAGGGTAAAGTATTCTTGGTTGTGGAAATTCAGTAAATATGAGATGTTTATTTCAGACCACTGCTCAGGTTCTTCCTGCTGAGATATGATGGAAATAATGACATCATGAGGGATGTAGGAGATCAGGGCGAAGTCAAATATCCTTGATGGTTATGTGCGCAGGGATGTGTGTCCAGCTGCAGCTCTTCTCAGTTTGCATAGATTGGTTGGAGAGGCTATTCAACTCACTGAGGAAGAGACAGGAGACAGGAAGTTTTCAGGGAGGTGACTGCATTCCAATTCCAGCCAGACAGTACAGGCAATGCAGGAATCCCCTATGGGTGGACAGCCTGGAACAGCCTCCCTAGCAATCATACTGTTTTTGGATTGTTATGAATGTACCACAGCTCTGAGGGGCCGAAGGGTGCGGGACCAGCCCTCTCCTTCCGGAGAATCGCAAGATCGCTATTAATTCGGGTCTTGGACCCAGGAAATGAGAGACAATGAAACGGATTTGACCATTGTTCTTAGAGGCACCTGTGTGAATTGCAACTCTATAGTACGTGCCAGCTATCAGGGACATGGACACCCTCGGGCAATGTGGGGTGGGGATTGTATCACCCTACCTTGATTGACATTTATAAATCTGCCAGTCATGATAAAAAGGAGACTGCAGGAGGCAGTACCCCAGCGATGCACCAGAAGGAGAGACCATCGCTCATCGCTCCCGTGAGAATGGGAAGCTGTTCGGGAGCCATGTGTGATTTGGTTCCCCTAGCTTGGGGAACGAGTGGCTGATAACCCCGAAAAAGACTTCGAAATGACAACGGGGAACCCATGTTCCCGATTCAACGAGTTGAGTCCAAAAGGCTGGCAAGTTTATTTTCTCTCTCCAACACGTGAGACCCCAGCGGTCCCTGAAAGGCTAAAAGCCTGTATGAACTTCCGAGACTTTGATATTTCCATCGGACAATAGTTTTACCCCTAGACAAACAATAGAGCTACTTCTTATTGTTGATTATTACTATACCCGCGCTTTAGATTGAGTATTGACGACGTATATTATCTGAATGTTTGTATTAACCTTACTTTTGTGCCCCTTTATAAATAAAAACGTTTAAAAATAGTACCATCAGATTTCAGCGGACCTCTCTATCTTTGCTGGTAAGTGACCCAGTTACGGGGTTCGTAACAACATACTGTTATTGTGATCGCAACGCAGTTGGCTCTGTCTACAGCACGGTAGGTCGGAGTCAAGGCTAGTGATAGGGGAGTCCATAGTCAGGGACGCTGATTAATGTTTTTATGGTTGTGAGCAAGACTGCAGAATTCTGTCTTGCCTGCCTGACGCCAGGGTCAAGGACATCCTTGAGCAGGCACAAGACATTCTGAAGAGAGGGTGAGAAGACGGAGGAAGTGATCGATATTGGTGCAATCGGCACAGGCAGAGACAAGATGAGAGATGAGGTCCTGCGAAGTGAGTTTGGCAGAAGGTTAAAGAACAGGACACCTAGGGTCTTAAACTTTGGATTACTCCCTGTGTCATGCACCAGTAATGGTAGAAATAGGAGAATAAGGCGAATAACTATGTGGTCAAAGAGCTGATGCAGACAGGAAGGCTTCAGCTACTTTGACCATAGGTTAGAGGTGGATTGTATGAGAAGAATGGGTTCTATCTGATCTGGAGGGTGACAAATATTCTTTTGGGGAATTTGTTCGTTCTGGATGGTTTGAATTAGTCTGGCAGGGATTGGGATCTAAAGTAGGAGAGTAACATATGAAATAAGTGGAAGCAAGTATTGAGGTTAAAGCAAGCAAGTCTGACTGGCAGGCCAGGCGTGGAGGGACGGGACACACAGAAGGGTGAAAGACTAAACCTCAATTACTTTAATGCAAGCAGCCTTACAGAAAAGGCAGTTGAACTTAGAACATAGAACAGCACATGGGATTGTGATATGATAACTATTGTGGAAACATACTTGAGGAATGGGTAGAATTGGCAGCTCATTGTTCCAGAATGCCAATGCTTTTAGCATGACTGACATGGAAGAGGGGGTATGGAGCTGCAGTATTGATCAGGGAGAATATCTTGGCGTGACCCAGGTGGAATCCCAGAGCATCTATATAGGTGGAGCTTAAAATTTAACATGGGAATAACTTTGGTGGGATTGTGCTGTAGAGCAGTGGAAAACAGAGGAATATATATGCAGAGAAATCACACATAAATGGAAGATTAATTAAGTTGTGTTGGTAGGTGACTTTAACTTCCCTATTATTGAGAGGGAATGCTTTATTGCAATTTAAATTAATTCAATTTAAATCGCCATTGAATTGGAGATAATTTTTGGAATAATGCACCCCAATCCCTTGATGACACAGCCCACACCACCATGATTTCTATACTATACTACACTATGACTCTATAACTAAGCCTATCGTTGCTTGAAGTTTCTCAAGAATTGTTGCAGCTTGCCTCATGTCTATATGGAGGGAAAGACTATGTGGTTTAAGTCATTACCTTTCCATCCTTTCTCTTATAAAAGTAGTAGTTTTGATATATGATATTTTATACAAATTGAAGTAGGGCAAAGATACTTGATGCATTTTAGTCAGAGCTACTAAATGTCATCTGGAAGTGTGCAGGTATTTTGCAAGACTGCAGACCAATGATGGAGACGAGTGGAATGTGAGATTAGTGGTACTATGGACTACAGTACTACTAACATACACAGATGTAAACTTCTCATTGATGCTAAGACCAAATCTAAAAGCAATTTTACGCTTTTAAATTCCATGATCATGCGTTCCCAATTTTAGATGGGTCATCACAAGGTCAGGCCATTTAATCCCAGATTTCTGGAATACTACTTCTTTCTCTTACTTCATTCATCTGTTTCTTTAATGAAGGCACGTTGTTCTACAAACTATTTTCTCTTGACAATCATTTCCAGTCATTGACCATTCTCTTATCCAATGGGGTGCATCTGCCTGAATTTGACTGATCAAGGGAGGTGATTAGAAGCAAGTTGTTCTTGTTTATGACTTAACAAATGATATATTAATATTGGCTTTTGGATCTTGAACAGTTTCAAATGGTGTTCTTTTACTCTTTAGTTTAAGAAGTGGTACAGAGCAAAGATGCAGCTATCTTAATGAGAAAGCCAAAAGGTGGTATTAATGAAAATCCAGGCTGGGAGTGCCACAAAAACAGAAAGGTGATTCCATTTACCATTTTTAATTATATACAAAAATTATCTCCTTTTTGACTTTGCTCATTAAATACTGACACTTCTATTTGTGCCATCAATACTTACAATGATATAACAAACAGAGAAATGTTTATTAAATGGAAATATTTGACATATTTATATAGTAGTGTGTTTCATTATGAAATTAACAAATACTTCTGAAATGTAATGCCTATTTTGAAGATTGCAATTAGTTTTTATTTTGATTCCTGAGCATTAAGGTGAAGTAGTCTACCAAGTACCCAGGACATCTTCATGGAGCGGTGTCTCAGAAAGGCATTATTAATCACCCCCAGCACCCAGGGCATGCCGTTTTCTTATTGTTACCATCGGGCAGGACGTACAGAAGCCTGAAGGGAAACACTCAGTGATTCAGGAACAGCTTCTTCCCCTCTGCCATCCAATTCCTAAATAGACATTAAACCCGTGAACACTACCTCACTTTTTAAATGTATATTATTTCTGTTTTTGCATGATTTTTAATGTATTCAATATATGTATACTGTAATAGTTCAATTGTTTGATTTTTTATTTTCTTCTATATTATGTATCACATTGAATTGCTGCTGCTAAGTTAACAAATTTCATTTCACATGCTGGTGACAATAAACTTGATTCTGATTCTGAAGTGAATCTAACTTGGCAACTTGTACCAAAGGAAATATCAGGAGCAAGTGGAATGAGATACTGAACGGACTCAAAGTTTTCTCTCTGTTACCTAATTCTGTGCAATGTGCAACTTCCTTTCTGCTCTTGACACATGCAAGTGAAGGCTAGCACCGGAAGTGGTTATTGAGGTATACCTGTAGTTGTTTAATACAGCTGAGCTTCTTTGTTTCTTAGAATTACTATGATGGTAGAAATGATTCACTTATTACTGACCCAGGTTATGGAGTCATAGAGTAATTGAGAAGTACAGCACAGAAATAGACCTTTTGGCCCATCTACTCAATGCCAAAACCATTTAAATTGCCTATTCCCATTGACCTGCATCGAGACCATAGTCCTCCATGCTCCTACTATCCATGTACCTATCCACACTTCTCTTAAGTGTTGAAATCAAACTTGCATGAACCATTTCTGATGGCAGCTCATTCCACAATCTCATGACCCTCTAAGTGAAGAAGTTTCCCCTCAAGTTCCTCTTAAAATTCTCAGCTTTCACCCTTAACCCATCTCTGGTTGTAGTCCCACCCCTGGCCTCAGTGGAAAAAGCCTGCTTGCATTTACCCTATCTATACCCTTCATAACTTTGTATACATTGATCAAATCTCTCAATTGTCTGCTTTCTAAAGAATACAGTCCTAAGCTATCTAATCTTCCCTTATAACCCTTATAGCTTACTACATCTATTTTGAAATGAACAAAAAGATACATAAAAATAAAGAATATGAGCCGCATGAATTCTTGGATTTATGTCAGGAAGGAATGGATTTATCAGCTGGTGCTATTTTCACCTCCATTCATAGACCAGTAGCATCATTAGGCAACTTGGAGCTAATTGTTACATATAATTGTGTCCAACAGTGCAAACAGCACTGAATCTCATTGTTAATGATGAATTATTTTATAGCCATGATAATATAAGTGCATTTAAACCATGCTGCAGCATGCTAACAATGAAAGCACGAATGTGTTAGTACAAGACTCTTCAGCATCTGCTAAAGATTAATAAATTCATTGTTGATATTGTTACGAAAACCCCGTAACCAGGTAACTTACCAGCAAAGATAGATGGATCAGCTGAGTCGGATGCTACTATTTTCAAACGTTTTATTCAATAAGGGCACAAACGTATGGTTAATACAAAACATTCAAATCGTCAAAACTCAATCTAAAACACCGGTGTAACCATAATCAATCAGAAATAAGCTCTTTCGTTGTCTAGGGTATATAATACTGAGTCCAATTGGAAATATAAAGAGTCACTCTGAAGTCTGCAGGCTTTCGGTTTCACGTGTTGGAGAGAGAGAGAGATAAAACGGAAAAACTTGCCGTTTACATCCGTGTAATCAGGGGAGCGATCTTCCCCGTTGTTAGTTAAAAGCGATCTTCCGTTGGTTCCAGCCACAAACCCCGCATTCGGAATTTAACGCACGTGGCTTATTTCAAAATGGCTTCCCGTTCCCACGGGAAGCGTTATCGTTCTTCTTGGTGTCTCCTTGGTGCGTCTGAGGGTCGTCCTCTTTCAGACCCTTCTTTATACTGCCTCACAGGATCTCAGGTGTCAATCAGGTTGCAGGTGATGCAACCTCTCTCTCTCAACCAGCCCACTTTGCCCGAGGGCTTTACAATGTCCCTGCGAGTTGGCACGTCTGCAGTTCCCAGGTGTCTCCTGAGAACAATGCCACAGTCACCAGCTTTTGTCCCAGTGGAATGTCTTTCCATTTCCTGTGTCCATTCAGCCTGTCTCTCTCTCTCTCTTTTGGGTCATTGACCCCCCTTTTCTAGGGCTCTTGCAATTCTCACAAAGGAGGGGGCTGGTATCATAACACCTCCCCTCTTAAAAAGGTTTTTACCAGCGGTTAAAACCCAGAGTGGTACAGTGTCTTACAGAAATTTTGAATCTAACACAATACAGAAGCTTTTCTTTTCACTACAGAGTAATACAGTTATACATTCAAGTCAGCATCTAAACAGTTAACAAGTACAGTGCCCCTTTAGTTAATATCTTAACATCTTAATATCTTAAAGTCTTGTAGCATCAGACTTCAATTCAATAACCACCTATTTATTTATTGTTTTCAGCAACAAAACTGCGGAGGTGTGATCTTAGCTTAGGTGCATCTACAAAAGTTTATGCGAATACTAATTGTTTCGGTCGGTTTACTTCGCCGGCAGGTCTCCAAAGGTCTGTCTTTATTATTCACAGGCTTTGGCGCAACCCGTAAAACCTGCTTTGCTGTTTAAAAAAAATGGCATCCCCATTAACCGTCACCTCTTTTCTGGCGAGAACTCCCGCCCGCCTCGTTCATCAGGGCTATTTTTTTCAACACCATGCCCCAAACTGTCAAGACCCTTCAGGCTATTTGTTTTTAATTCCAACTCCTCTTTCAGGTAGCATTTCGAATGCAACCTCTTCACACCCCACCCTGGCGTAACAATAGAGTGGGGGGCCCCGCTATTTCCCGACTCACTCTGTGAGCGATCTGCCAGGTTTAAAATTTCTTCCTTCGACTTGGGAACTACAGACTTTCCGTTTCCTTCAATAACAATCCTCATTCCCCCCTTAAATTCGGCATTAACCTTGGCCCCACTCTCGAATACAAACACCGTGGAACTCACACTTCCCACGGTTACCAAGGTTAACCCTTTTCCTACTGAACCAACCCTATCTGATCCACAAAGACGGCCGCCCCGTCCCCCTGAATCAAACACCTCAGACTTCCCCTGAGCTCTGTTACCAGGTTCAGCACCACGTGCGCCCCCATCTTGGACACACTCAAACGGGACATTGGCCCCTTCCAGGCTCTCAATACCCGTACCTTTTTCAAATTCTAACGTCCCCCGATCCTTCCAGTTACTCTCTAGGCAGCCCCCCGTTGGGGAAGGCGCAACCCTGCGAGCTGAAACAACCTCCTCGGCCATTTCAGCTGACTTCTCCACAGCAAGGATACCCTTCCTCTCTAAGACTGCCCTCATTTCACTCTCGGGACCATCGAGAACACCTTTAGAACTCTCAACTTCTTCAAACAATTCTGCCAAACCAGACAGATTAACCATGTCCAACTCTGGACATTTTAACAACTTTATCCGTTTCTCAACTTTAGTTCCTACCTCTAGGACCTTTCTCTTCACTAAGGGCAGGGCTATTTCCTCTCCCTTACCCCCTTTTACTTTACTGCTTTCTGTTTTACCACCCTCGGAACCCTCATGGTACAGGGTCGGTAAAAACATCTTGGCCAGATCACCGCTGGCTTCATTTAAACTGTCCTCTTTCTCAGCCGCTTTTTCCGACAGGCTGCGAGTGACCGCGCATGCGCGATAGCTTTGGGACTCTAGGGGCGGGGCCACCGCACTCGCCGGTCGGCGGGTCGGCATCATGGCTGCCCAAATCCTCCCTCCTGCTAACACACTTTGTAACAACGCGACCCACTGCTCTTGTGGCCACTTCTGGTTCACTGCCACCGTTTCAAAAAACAAGAAATAACTATCAACATCCGTCTCTTCGAACGGAGGTACTACTCTCAGCTCCCGACTAACATTAAACCGCTCTCTCCTTAGCTCCTCCCTCTCTCTTTCTCTCCCCGCTGCCGCTCTCTCGGCTGCTGCTAACTCTCTGATCCAAATTTCATGCTGTCTTTGCCTCTCAGCTTGATTCTGCTCGTTTTCCAGTTCTAACCCCTTCGCCAAATTTAACAAGTCTGCTTTGGTGCTCACCTCTAGCGCCGCCACAGTCGCGCTTTCCATAAATTCACACACGTCCATCTTTGCTGGTTTTTCTGTCTGGCTACCTGCGTACCAGATCCAAATTATTTTGTTTTGACTTACAATCCCGATTGACTGACCTCCCCCTTTTTGGTGTCAAATCCCGAGACGAGAACCCCACTTGTTACGAAAACCCCGTAACCAGGTAACTTACCAGCAAAGATAGATGGATCAGCTGAGTCGGATGCTACTATTTTCAAACGTTTTATTCAATAAGGGCACAAACGTATGGTTAATACAAAACATTCAAATCGTCAAAACTCAATCTAAAACACCGGTGTAACCATAATCAATCAGAAATAAGCTCTTTCGTTGTCTAGGGTATATAATACTGAGTCCAATTGGAAATATAAAGAGTCACTCTGAAGTCTGCAGGCTTTCGGTTTCACGTGTTGGAGAGAGAGAGAGATAAAACGGAAAAACTTGCCGTTTACATCCGTGTAATCAGGGGAGCGATCTTCCCCGTTGTTAGTTAAAAGCGATCTTCCGTTGGTTCCAGCCACAAACCCCGCATTCGGAATTTAACGCACGTGGCTTATTTCAAAATGGCTTCCCGTTCCCACGGGAAGCGTTATCGTTCTTCTTGGTGTCTCCTTGGTGCGTCTGAGGGTCGTCCTCTTTCAGACCCTTCTTTATACTGCCTCACAGGATCTCAGGTGTCAATCAGGTTGCAGGTGATGCAACCTCTCTCTCTCAACCAGCCCACTTTGCCCGAGGGCTTTACAATGTCCCTGCGAGTTGGCACGTCTGCAGTTCCCAGGTGTCTCCTGAGAACAATGCCACAGTCACCAGCTTTTGTCCCAGTGGAATGTCTTTCCATTTCCTGTGTCCATTCAGCCTGTCTCTCTCTCTCTCTTTTGGGTCATTGACCCCCCTTTTCTAGGGCTCTTGCAATTCTCACAAAGGAGGGGGCTGGTATCATAACAATATTATTCCACATTACACCCCCCTCAAGGGAAATGTAAAGGAAGTCAAGAAAAGTGAAATCACAGCTCAATTTTAAATACACTTCTTCCCCCAAGGACCACATCAGGATATCTCAGCTTTTCAATAATTCATTAAAGTTTCTTCAAATTTTGTGAAAATTCCATTACGATTCCCCATGGAAATGGCTATCCAACCTTAAAAATGAGCCAAGTATAAAGAATATCAAACATATATATATATACACTTATTACATTGTTGCATTCTTTTTTGGATCCACCTGGGGTGCTAGATTTGTAGTTTTCCTGCAATAATTCTCTGTGAACAATTCATTTGTTGATAAGGTTATTAAGTAACCTACTTCCTAAACTTTGCCCGTATATTCTCCATACCACTCATTAGAAGGCTAGGAGGCTAATGATTTAATACAATACTCTTTGGTTTGTGGAGGTCACTCAATGCCTGGTAGTTAGTTAGTTTTATGAGAGCACGAGGGACTTGACTGATTTAGGTTGGAGAACAGAGAAAATTCATTGGTGGAAGTACCACTTTCAGCTGCTAGCATTCTGCAAGGTGCTGGGTGCTTACAACAGTATTTCTCCTCTTTTTGTCCATTATACTTCTATGCTGATCATGAATCAGTATTCTACATCATTACAGTAATTATTCATTTGATACATTCACTAATTTGCTCCATGGATTGCACTGGCTCAACATTTCCTCAAGTTAGCATGAGTGGACATCTCCTCAAGTCAGTCCACGGCCTCATCTTGTGCTAAGATGAGACCATCCTCAGGGTGGAGGAGCAACAGCTTATAATCCATCTGTATAGCCTCCAACCTGATTGCATGAATATTGATCTCTCCTTCCAGTAAACAAATCTTACCCCCCCCCCCCACCACCATCTTCCTCTATTCCCCAATGTGATATTTTACCTCTTCTCACCTGCGCATTACTCCCCCCGGGCCCCCACCTTCTCCTTTTTCTCCTACTGTCCACTCTCCTCAATATCAGGTTCTTTCATCTCCAGCCCTTGACCTTTCCCATCCAACTGGCTTCACCCATCACCTTCTAGCTGGCCTCCTTCCCCTCCCCCCACTTTTTAATTCTGGCATCTTTCCCCTTTCTTCCCCAGTCCTGAAGAAGAGTCTCAGCCCGAAACATTGACAGTCTATTCATCTCCATAGATCTACCTGACTTGCTGAGTTCCTTCCGCATTTTGTGCGTGTTGCTTTGGATTCCCAGCACCTGTAGTCTTTCTTGTGTTTACTGTATGAGTGGCAAATGCTGGTCTTGCCTCTAAAGCCCACAACTGATGACAGAATAAAGATAGAAAGTTCACACAAGAAAATGTTTGGCCAATTTCTGGAGGAAACATGATTAAGCCATTACATATTTTTTCAGTAGGTGCTTTTAATATTCAGAAAACTTCTCTTAAATAAGCTTAGGCCAAGGTTTAAGAGGTTCCTCCTCCACACTACTTGCTTGGAGTTGATGACAATATATTTCAAATTGTTTCTCTAATATCTTCCTGGAGCTATCTGAGAAAGGTGCCCAGAGCAAAACCTGGTGTCTCAGAATACCACCAATGAGACAATGATGACAGTGTCCTGATGCCAGAGTATTGCCAGTTGTCAGTCTAATTTTTAGTGTAAATACTGTAGTCTCCATTCTCCTCTCAGAAACACACACACAAAATGCTGGAGGAACTCAGCAGGGCAGGCAGCATCTATGGAAAAGAGTATAGTAGATGTTTCAGGCCGAAACCCTCTGGCAAGACTGGAATTGCTCGGATTTCCAGCATCTGCAGATGTTCTCTCATCTCAGAAAGCTCATTCCTTCAGCTTTTGACACAAAAGCTTATGCTTTAAAGATTTTTTTGTGGGTGGACCTGAAGATAGCTCAGAAATAATATTAGACTTTCCAAAATTTTTAAGATTCACTTGTATATTTTTAAAATAGGGAAGAAATAGATTTAGGAAATATTTTCTGAGCAAGTCACAAGTTTTATTGAAACTTGGAGCTTTAAATTTCCATGACCTCACCAACACCTATGGATATCAGAGAGAGCCACAAAAGGGAAACATGTAATGCCAAGTAAGTCACTTGTACAACTTGGATACACTTTGTAATTTAAAGAATCCAACTGTTCTGGCACAATCATTATCAGGCTATCACAGTTCCAACAACTTTCATTAAAGTGTCTGTTTGTCCCCTCTGGCATCCATTCAATGATTGATTGTGGTCTAGGTGCAGGTTTACCTATTGTTGTGGGTCTTAGCTCCTTCATTAGTGACGAAAGTTCATGGTATTTTGACCATTTAAAAACTTCATTATGCGTTATCTGATATTTACAATATCAGCTTTGCTTCGTTGGGTACAACAATGTGATATAATAATGACTTGAACTTTCATCTTATCTACAATTTTGTTAATGTTGTCCTGTCCTTGAAGACACGGTATTATCATCTGCCATCTGATAAAGCTAGGCAGTGAAACTGTAGTGCATGAAGAAAAATCTTTGTTCTTTTCTTCCTTTATTCCTGCTTGAATTTGGTTTTTATTCCAGTTCAGCAAAGATTCTCAATCTCACGCTTCATCCAGGGAACAATGAAAACCTCTGTTCAAGCAACAAATGCATTGAATGGCAAAAACACAGGAGCATGTTGTTCACTGCAAAATAAAAGACTTCAAAACTTGAGCTGCCTTTTATGACTATTATGAATACTCCAAAAGTGAACAATACTGTGCACAGAAACTTGTCTAAAGAGTAACATTTCTTTCATCATTTGTAAAGTGACACTGTTGTCAATTTGTTTTGTGCTACAGATAAAAGATGGTTTCTGATGTGAGTGATAAGAAAGTTTAAGTTCCATACTATGCTAAAGCTGACAGTCATATTAAAAATGGATTATAATTTAGTGTTGAATGCTCACTTCACATCCATGTGTTTATGAATGGCTGCCTTGCATGCCCCAATTCCAAGAATTAGCATCCAAGCCGCCTCCACCATCAAATTTCCTCAAACTTGTTGAATTCCTCTAATGCTATCTTCTGCCAATGAGTGATGTAAAATAGGCCGAGTTCCAATGTCATGGGTATCTAGTTATTTTCCACTTTGGAGTTTCAGACTTATTCTCAGATTAAATTGACTCACATGGAAAATGTGGACTAATGTCTGCAAATAAATCAGTGTTGGCTAAGGTGAGCTCAATGACTGATTTTGGTCAGTTTAAATTTGTAACAGGATACTTGTGCTACACAATCTGATTATTCACTATCCTTTCCAGTAGGCTTTCATGTGTTGAATGTAAGACAGGAGTGAGTAAGATTGGTATAGAATAAATGTGGTTTGTTTTAAAAATTGCCATCTGTTGTCTTAAAGCTTAGTACTGTCCAGATGGTGAGGTATAGTTTCTTCAAGTGATCTGATGAGCTTAAGTGCATGCTTTGATTCCATGCATGTATTTTGTGTGACTTATTGTGCAATAGTACTAACGTTCAAACTCCTTTTATACGTAAACAAGAAGCCAAGGTTCACCTTCCTGAGCAGAAGACAATGACAGTTTATTCCTGGCGTTTATGATTCACAGATGTAGGTATGCATGAACCTTAGGGTTTGGTTTTGTATCTCAGAGCTAAAGCTTCAGAAATGAAGATATCAGTAGAGCCTTGCTATTGGAATCAAGCAAACACTTTACAGAAGTCCAAAGAAGTCCCACTGCCGGTTTAGCAGGGTGTTACTGAGAGGAATCAATACTACCTGTGCTACAAAGGAAAATTTGAGCAAAATATGTATAAAGATGGCAGAGTAGACTGTGATAATCTTTTTCCCAGTGTAGAACTTTCTAACTCAAGAGGTCATGCTCTTAAGGTTAGAGGGGGAATTTTAAAGGTGATGTGAGGGGCAAGATTTTTATGCAGAGAGTGGTTGATGCCTGGAATAGGCTAACAGGGAAACAGATAGTCCTTTGGTGTTTAGGAGGATTTTATATAGACACATGAATATGAAGGGATATGGATGACACACACGAGGAGGACATTTTATTGGCACCAAGGTCAGCACAAACTTATGGGCCAAATGGCCTGCCCAGTGCTGTACTGTTCTATTTGCTGCCCCTGTGAGAGATCACAGTGTCTTTTCGTGCCAAGCTGCACATCCAAGTATGCAAATCGCGAGTGTTTCCTGATAACTACTACTTAGGCTGCTTAGGAGTAGGCCGTTTAAATGGTACGGCATGGGCTAGATGGGCCAAAGGGCTTGCTTCTGTGCTGTACTTTTCTATAACTCTAACCTGTTACTTATTTTCTCCTGATCCAAAACATTCATATAACTTCACAGTCCGTTTAAAGATTAGCATAAACAAGAGAAAATCTGCACATGCAGGAAATCCAAGCATCTTGATTAGCATATATGACCTTAACGTATCCAGAATACAAACACAAATGGTTACAATCTGAAACTACGTTTTAAGTGTTCTAAAAATTTAAGACACTTGAAATGATAAAGAGGCTTTACATAACATAGCCTTTCAACAGAAGCAAGTTGTTTTATCGACTCACAGTGTGAGATGTTGACAGGCACACAGTTGTCACTTTTTGTGGTGAAACTTGCAATATCTCGCTAATTTACTGTAAGCAGGCTAAAGCAATATTCAGGCATCCCAAAATGCATGAGAGCCAATTAAGTAACCGATGCTGACAAATCTGAAGAAAGGAGCCCAGGCTAAGAGAGCACAATATCTTTCTCCGTCAGGAAACTGACTCAAGTACTTGTGAAGTGCAAATCCTAATGTAGTGTAGGACATGCCAGTTTTACACAGAAAGTTCTCCTGGGCACAAAAATGCCAGTGACCTGATAATCTGCTAGAATGATTTTGATTGAGAGTGTAATATTGTGAGGACACTGAAGGCAACTCTGCTGCACTTGTTTGAAAGGTTCTTCAGAAGCTTTGACAACTACCTGCCTCGAAAGCTCCTTCAGCCAAGACTTCAGGCCCAGTTCTTATAAAGAGGAAGATCTACCGTAAAAGTCTCTTGAATTTGTTTAAAATACACTGGAAGCCCTGGCGATTTACACTGGATGTGTCCATTAGAGATTAGAGATTAGATTTTGTTTCACGTACATTGAAATACCGAAGCATACAGTGAAATGTGTCGTTCTGCATCAGTCTGAGGATTATGCTGGGCAGCTTAGAAATCTCACCACACGCCCGGCACCAATATAGCAAGCCCACAACTCACTAACCCCAACCGTGGAAGTAATCCAGGGCACTTGGAGGAATCCTGTGAGGTCACAGGAAGAACTTTTAAAATTCTTATAGGCAGTGAGGGGAATCGAACCACAGATGGTGATGCCGGTGCTGTAAAGCAATTGTGCTAATCGCTATGCTGCTGTGCCACTCAGTGTAATTATCTGCATCTGTTTAACCCACATTAAATATCATTTAGATATTTAGGTAACCTGCAGACCCTTTACTCCTTTGGCTTTGCTGTGTAAATCCATTTACAATGCCTTCCACCAATGTTCAGGCTGAGTTTATGGTGGACTCTGACTCTAATACATGAGCTACTCTCTGTCTTGACTTCAGCATGTTGGAAGATCAGGCTGAGAATCTTTTTCCCATCAGAACCATGTCCAGATATGCCCTGAGAGTGCTCAGCCACAGGAGAATGGTCAACTTAGTCTGCTGATCCCACAGGTAGGTCAATTTAGATGAAGAGGGAACGTCGAAAATAGATGGGACTAGTTAGCTACAGAGTAGTAACGCATCATTGCTGGCCAAGCCCTCTCGAGACCTTTGACCCCAGGGATCCCATCTGGCTCCCTTGCTGCTCCACGTTAATGGCACACAATACATTTTGAAGCATAGCACAGAGACAACACAGCAGCTATGTACACCCACTTATTATTCCTAAAATACAACAATGTGGTCAATTTGAAGTGCTGTATTCTGCTGCAGTTCAGTGAGGAACAAACTGGAGGGAACTGATCTGCTGTAACATTATCCTGTTTAACACATCAGGTAGTACGGCACAGCATTGTGGGCTGAAGAGCCTGTATTGCGCTGTAGTTTTTTATGTTTCTATGTAAAGTTAACAGGCTGAAATCGCTGATATCTTCTGCACACCTGCAAAAATCAGTAAGAAACTGACCTTTCTCTTGACTGCCAGTGACAACCCATTAGAAGCTGTGGGTAGGTTTCTATGAGACCTAGGACACAGCTTTGCATCTCCCTCCCTGCTCACTTCATGAAGCTATTGTTATTCACTCAGTGCAAGCTAGCTGTGCCTAAACCTGCTGTTAACTTGTGTGTAGCCAGACCACCTCTTGTGCTATTTAATATGCTTGGCAATGTTTCCTTCTCTATTTCATTGAATCATGAGAGGGCAAGATTGAATTGAACTGAATGATCTTTATTGTCAATATACATAGGTACAATGAAACTCTGTTTAGCTTCCTCTCGGGCAATTAAATAAACATAGAAACATAGAAAATAGGTGCAGGAGTAGGCCATTCGGCCCTTTGAGCCTGCACCGCCATTCAGTATGATCATGGCTGATCATCCAACTCAGAACCATGTACCTGCTTTCTCTCCATACCCCCTGATCCCTTTAGCCACAAAGGCCATATCTAACTCCCTCTTAAATATAGCCAATGAACTGGCCTCAACTGTTTCCTGTGGCAGAGAATTCCACAGATTCACCACTCTCTGTGTGAACAAGTTTTTCCTCATCTCGGTCCTAAAAGGCTTCCCCTTTATCCTTAAACTGTGACCCCTCGTTCTGGACTTCCCCAACATCAGAAACAATCTTCCTGCATCTAGCCTGTCCAATCCTTTTAGAATTTTATACATTTCAATAAGATCCCCCCTTCAATCTTCTAAATTCTAGTGCGTATAAGCCTAGTCGATCCAGTCTTTCTTCATATGAAAGTCCTGCCATCCCAGGAATCAATCTGGTGAACCTTCTTTGTACTCCCTCTATGGCAAGAATGTCTTTCCTCAGATTAGGGGACCAAAACTGCACACAATACTCCAGGTGTGGTCTCACTGAGGCCTTGTACAACTGCAGTAGAACCTCCCTGCTCCTGTACTCGAATCCTCTTGCTATGAATGCCAACATACCATTCACCTTTTTCACCGCCTGCTGTACCTGCATGCCCACTTTCAATGACTGGTGTATAATGACACCCAGGTCTCGTTGCACCTCCCCTTTTCCTAATCGGCCACCATTCAGATAATAATCTGTTTTCCTGTTCTTGCCACCAAAGTGGATAACCTCACATTTATCCACATTAAATTGCATCTGCCATGAATTTGCCCACTCACCTAACCTATCCAAGTCACCCTGCATCCTCTTAGCATCCTCCTCACAGCTAACACTGCCGCCCAGCTTCGTGTCATCCGCAAACTTGGAGATGCTGCATTTAATTCCCTTGTCTAAATCATTAATATATATTGTAAACAACTGGGGTCCCAGCACTGAGCCTTGAGGTACCCGACTATTCACTGCCTGCCATTCTGAAAAGGTCCCGTTTATTCCCACTCTTTGTTTCCTATCTGCCAACCAATTCTCTATCCACATCAATACCATACCCACAATACTGTGTGCTTTAAGTCTGCACACTAATCTCCTGTGTGGGACCTTGTCAAAAGCCTTTTGAAAATCCAAATATACCACATCCACTGGTTCTCCCCTATCCACTCTACTAGTTTCATACTCAAAAATTCTATAAGATTCGTCAGACATGATTTTCCTTTCACAAATCCATGCTGACTTTGTCCGATGATTTCACCTCTTTCCAAATGTGCTGTTATCACATCTTTGATAACCGACTCTAGCATTTTCCCCACCATCAATGTCTGGCTAACTGGTCTATAATTCCCTGGTTTCTCTCTCCCTCCTTTTTTAAAAAGTGGGGTTACATTAGCCACCCTCCAATCCTCAGGAACTAATCCAGAATCTAAGGAGTTTTGAAAAATCATCACTAATGCATCCACTATTTCTTGGGCTACTTCCTTGAGCACTCTGGGATGCAGACCATCTGGCCCTGGGGATTTATCTGCCTTTAATCCCTTCAATTTACCTAACACCACTTCCCTACTAACATGTATTTCCCTCAGTTTCTCCATCTCACTAGACTTTCGGTCCCCTACTATTTCCGGAAGATTATTTATGTCCTCCTTAGTGAAGACAGAACCAAAGTAGTTATTCAATTGGTCTGCCATGTCCTTGTTCCCCATGATCAACTCACCTGTTTCTGACTGTAAGGGATCTACATTTGTCTTAACCAATCTTTTTCTTTTCACATATCTATAAAAGCTTTTACAGTCAGTTTTTATGTTCTTTGCCAGCTTTCTCTCATAATGTTTTTTCCCTTTCCTAATTAAGCCCTTTGTCCTCCTCTGCTGGACTCTGAATTTCTCCCAGTCCTCAGGTGTGCCGCTTTTTCTGGCTAATTTGTATGTTTCTTCTTTGGACATGATACTATCCCTAATTCCCCTTCTCAGTCATGGGTGCACTACCTTCCCTGGTTTATTCTTTTGCCAAACTGGGATGAACAATTGTTGTAGTTCATCCATGCGATCTTTAAATGCTTGCCATTGCATATCCACCGTCAACCCTTTAAGTATCATTTGCCAGTCTATCTTAGCTAATTCATGTCTCATACCTTCAAAGTTACCCTTCTTTAAGTTCAGAACCTTTGTTTTTGAATTAACTATGTCACTCTCCATCTTAATGAAGAATTCCACCATATTATGGTCACTCTTACCCAAAGGGCCTTGCACGACAAGATTGCTAACTAACCCTCATTGCTCAATACCCAATCTAGAATGGCCTGCTCTCTAGTTGGTTCCTCAACATGTTGGTTCAGAAAACCATCCCGCATACATTCCAAGAAATCCTCTTCCTCAGCACCCTTACCAATTTGGTTCACCCAATCTATATGTAGATTGAAGTCACCCATTATAACTACTGTTCCTTTATTGCACACATTTCGAATTTCCTGTTTAATGCCATTCCCAACCTCACTACTACTGTTAGGTGGCCTGTAAACAACTCCCACCAGCATTTTCTGCCCCTTAGAGTTATGCAGCTCTACCCATATCAATTCCACATCCTCCAGGCTGATGTCCTTCCTTTCTATTGCGTTAATCTCCTCTCTAACCAGCAATGCTACCCCACCTCCTTTTCTTTCCTGTCTATCCCTCCTGAATATTGAATATCCCTGGATGTTGAGCTCCCATCCTTGGTCACCCTGGAGCCATGTCTCTGTGATCCCAACTATATCATATTCATTAATAACTATCTGCACATTCAATTCATCCACCTTGTTATGAATGCTCCTCGCATTGACACACAAAGCCTTCAGGCTTGTTTTTACAACACTCTTAGCCCTTATACAATTATGTCGAAAAGTGGCCCTTTTTGATTTTTGCCCTGGATTTGCCTGCCTGCCACTTTTACTTTTCACCTTACTACTTTTTGCTTCTACCCTCATTTTACACCTCTCTGTCTCTCTGCACTTGTTCCCATCCCCCTGCCGCATTAGTTTAAATCCTCCTGAACAGTAGGACTTCCTTGACCTATTTCTATTTTCCTCTTCCTTGACCCTAACACCCTGGTTTCCTTCCCCTTGCCAACTCAGTTTAAACCCTCCCTAACAGCTATATTAAACAATCCCGCCAGGATATTAGTAACCTTTGAGTTCAGGTGTAACCCATCGTTTCAAGACAGTAATAAAAAAAAACAGTATTAAGTAGATAAGAAGCAGAAAATATGTTGCAGCAGCTCCAGAATATCAGAGTAATGCACAAAGTGCCGTTAGTGCAAGTATTTGAGTCCTTGTGTGTGCTCACAGTTTCAATCATTGTTCTGTGGGAGTGGTGTGATGGAGGACACAGCTCTGGGGTAGAAGCTGTTCCTCAGTCTATTTGTTCTGGCTTTTAGTGTCCTGAACTTTTTGCAGGACGGCAGCTGGTCAAACAGGGAGTGGCCGGGCAGCACAGCACAGGAACACGCCCTTTGGCACGCAATGTTGTGCTGAACCAGTTAAATTAATCATTAAATGGTTAACTAAACTAATCTGTTCTGCCCACACAGTGTCCATATCCTTCCATTTTCCACACATTCATGTACCTATCCAAATGTCTCTTAAAAGTTTCTGATGTTTTTTGCCTCCATCGGCACGCAGGCAATGGATTCCAGGCACCCTCCTCTCTCTCTGTAAACATCTCTTTTCAATTAACATGAGCACTACCCAACCACTCCTCACACCCTGCATTCTGATAGAGGCAGGTTATCAGCTTAGTTCTGGTGACTAATTCTAATGATCCGGGCATCTAAGAGAGTTACCATTTAGTACACTTGTTTGACTCTTCCGCGGATGTCAATGTACTAGGTGGATAGCACCACTGAAAGTCAGATGGCACTCTTTAGAGTGAGCTGCTCCTCATCAGTAAGTGGTTTGCTGTGTTGGTGAATGACGCTGAATTAAAAACAACAGGATCCAAGGCTTTTGGAAGCTCCAGAGGAACAACATTCTTTCTCCATTGGGCTTCCAGGAGATCTTTTCACACATGAATAATAAAGGAAGTGAGAGCAGATAGTCTTGTATGTTGACACCAGGAACAAAACCCTGAAGGACTACAAGGAATTTAGTGTGAGCGCTCGAGGCCAGTGTTTGCTTCTTCAAAAGTCATGCTCTGTAGAATATGCTAGGGGCAGGTATGTAGAGTACCTGCCTCTAGCATTCCCAAATTCACGACACTCGCATCACTTCGGTCAAAAGAAAGAACATGTATGCAATTCATTAGCACTTACTATATCCCTTTCAGAATATCCCTAAGCTATTTCTATTTAATGAAGTACTTTGGTCAACGTTGTCATGGATGAAGTACGGAGACAGCTTCTGTGCTGCATATGCTCTTAAACAACAGCCTACTAATGGCAGAAACACAGCTCAAGAAATATTGATGAAAGGATATCTATTGGCTAAGGTGGCAGGGTTAACAGATACTAGAAAATCAATATAATGTGGATACTGAAAATTCCTAATAATAAATGAAAACACTCAAATACTTGGGCAGTTTCTGTGAAGAGAGAAATGGTTAATCTTTTATCAGTACAGGGAGCAGTTGGAGATCAACATGTTTTAAGATCCGGAGAAAGCCAGCAGGCAGAGATTTCAGTGGAAACATAAGAAAAGGTCTACGATAAGGTAGAGGCAGGAGCACCTGAATGGCAGGTAGTTCCAGGGCAAGAGGAGTCATAGAATTACAGAGCACTACAGCATAGAAACTGCCCTTCAGCTCATTTCTTCTCTGCTGATCTGTTTTTCTTTTCTCCCTAGGAGCAGAATGAGTAAACAAACCCTTAGGAGGCGGTAATCATAATATGATAGAATTCACCCTGCACTTTGAGAGGGAGAAACTAAAATCAGATGCATCAGTATTACAGTGGAGTAAAGGGAATTACAGAGGCATAAGAGAGGAGCTGGCCAAAGTTGATTGCAAGGCCATACTAGCAGGGATGACAGCAGAAAAACAACGGCTGGTGTTTCTGGGATCAATTTGGAAGGCACATGATAGATTTGTCCCGAAGAGGAAATATTCTAAAGGAAGGATGAGGCAGCCATAGCTGATAAGGTTGTCTTTGTCTTCCCTTGTCAGCCAGAAATGAACTCCCAGAAACTCCAGCCATTGCTCTACCATCATCCCTGGCTACTGATCAGAAGCCTTTTTATCACATCCATCGGGACGTTATTTTTTTCAGTTTCACAATTCTACCCACAAAGATTTTACATATTTTGATGCTATATCATTTCTTTCTGGCCTGCTTCTAAGTGGCTTGCTCCTGCATCAATTCCCTCTGCTTCAATGGAAAAGTTAAGAATATCTGCAAAACCTTGTGATGTTGGACTGGTAAAAGAAGATAGAATCCAAAGGAAATCATTGAACAGATGACACCAATAATCTCCCTTCTACAACAATTGAGAGCAAACTGCCAGATGAAGTGAATATTTACAACACTAACATGGAAGAAATCCAACACATAAACGTTCATCGTCATGGTTACCTTGACAGCCTATAATGTTTGGTTTTTTTTGAGTTGCGATTGTAGCTGTAGCAGCTGGCAAATTACAATCAGGGCATTTTTATGTGAATTCAAATTTTTCATGCATTTCAGTTGCTGAAAGAAAGAAGAGTAATTCTGCACATACTTGGTGGATATGACACGTTGCTGGAAGCCCTTCTTTCCCTTCAATGTCCTGGTCTGCTTATTTCATTTCCATGTAATAGTTCAATTGTCCAAATTTATGTGGCTATACCTGGCAGCAGCTGGTTTGTACAGCAGTTTCATTTCCCATATTTGTGGACCTCAAAGATGCTGTATACAATACAAAGCTGAGATTGCCAAAATCTTATTGACTGGAGCCAAAACTGCATTACTTCAAATTCAATCAATCTCCCTTTGATTTGCTCAGTTCAGCAACTTTTTTTTTACAGGGGTTACGTTTTCTTTGTCAGTTCTGCCAAGCATCTTCAATCTTAGTTTCAGGGAATTATGGAATCAACCACATCAAATCAGCTTTGACACCACTTTGATACTGTCATTCTCCTTCCTTGTATTCATATCATAGAAAGGAAACAATACAAATGCAATGATTTTGAGGAAGGGATCCATGAAATTCATAAGATACATTCCAACGGTATGTGCATGAAAATGTTCAGTGTGCCAAAATAAAATGTGTTATCTATTAGCTATTTTAAGACTGTATTCAGTCTACAAGAAGCTAAAATCCAAATTCAGAATATATTGAATTATATAATCTTTCTGAAGGACTTGGTTTTAACAGATTGCCACTTACAGATTAATCCGGTTGATCAAAATGTGATGTAAAGAGAGGTAGGGGAACTACCGTATATAGAGTGAGATAAATATTTTTGCCTCTTCTATCTCCATATTCAGGTAAGGAAGAAAAATCAAAACTTTATTTATCCTTTCACTGATTATCCTTAAAGACCAGGGGAGTAGCTTTTATATGTCTGAGGACATTGAGCAATGAAGCACAAAAACATTTTGAAACAGTACAAAGCAAAGTGTTTAACTCCCAATGACTCAAGGTCAGTTTCAGATGGCTACTCTGGATGAGCACAGGATAGCCTAAGCAATTTGTGTCTTATGAAAGATGACCATTTCTGGGACAAAGAGTTGCACAAAAAATGTTTTACTTACCTTCCTTATCTATCAAAGACTGAAGTCTAATGATTGCACAGAAGTGAATCAAAGAAACATAGCTTGTATTTAGTCCACATTGAGCTCAAAGAGCAAACTGTTCTCCAGGAAACCTTCTACAATTGCTGGGACCATTGCCCTTTCAGGAACCTTTTAGGAAGAAAAACCCCCAGTTATATCAAAATCAAAAGCCAAAATATTCAAAAAATTTCTATAACAGAATCTACGTCACTTAATCAGAGCTTTGTATAACAAAAAGGCTCATAGGAAATTACAGGAAACAACAGTAATTTAAAATAAATAATAGACTATATTAAGGGAGGCCAATCTTGGTAGAAAATCTTTCTCTGGCCAACAACATGGTCACTAATTACATCAGGGAGTAAAATTGATCAATATGATCACTAGTACCCTTACTAAAGGCATTTTTAGTTTGTTTCTTTCCTCTGCAGATAGAACAGGGGAATAGGAATAGGAGAACTATTCCCAGAGAGCTGGCAAGTGGACATTCTCATATGTGAGTCTCGAATATGACTGTTGACATGACAATAGATAGCATTGCTAATCTGAATCCCTTTATCTGTATCCGTTCAGAGAGAGTGAGGAAAAAAATGAGTAGCCAGATAGAGAAACTGTGAGCAAATTAAGTGATGAGGCTTATCACTACTTTCCCAATGCCTGTCTGTTGTTTACCCTCTTTTACAGTCAATTGTTGTAGATCTCTCAAGTTACTGCAGGTTGAATTCACTCACTAAATCTATGACCTTTGATGAGCCTGTAGAATACCAGATGCCACGTTTATCCTTTGTTACATCAGAACAGCCCATCCAAAACAAGATCTCTGAATCAAATGATTCATAGTAGTGGGGACATGGTAACAAATAATATTTCACTTATTCTTCTTAGGTAGTCCCTCACAGTCAGCAAAAGCTTGCTTCTCCTCTATATCGGCACATGGATGAAAGAAAAATGGAGGGCTACATGTGAGGGAAGGTTTAGATTGATCGTAGAGTAAGTTAAAAGGTTAGCACAACATTGCGGGCTGAAAGGCCTGTGCTGTGCTGTAATGATCATGTCTTTTCAGTAGAAGATGACTATGTGCAATTTTATAAAAATCTGGTATAGCTATTGCACTCTAGTTACCAGATGGTCTTGAAGGAGTAATGCCATGGTTCACTGGCAAGATGACTGGAGATCAGGCTCTGTTGTAAACTCAGCATGCACACTCATGATCTTTTCCTTATCCTCTTCCTCATTTCCCCTCTCTCCATCACCAACTCCCCCTACTCCAATCTCCTCCCTGCTTCAGTCCCTCAATCCCCCCACCTCTTTTTGCTTATTGCTTAAGTTGAAGTCTTTAAATAAAGCATTTGATTAGTTCTAAATTGTTAATTTGGATAGCTTTTGAAATAATTTGTAGAAAATGTTATTAATTTGCAGTGAAAGATGCTAGCAGTAACAGGAATACACAATGATTCATGCATAATGTTAATATTAAAGTGCTTATTCTAATATCATTTATTATGTCTTTGTCCTGTAAAATAGGTTATGGCACATTTCACTTAATAAAAGCTGTTTCAATTTAAATGTATTTGGCAACCCACATTTAGCAAAGAAAAGGAACATAAGTGGTGTCCATTATGGTAGTTATGGCAAGGTTCTAAATTACAGAGATAAATAGTTTTTCTTTCATTAGGCTACCTAACATCATGCTGGAATTTAATCACTAGAGAAAACAAGAACTAAAAAAAAGCATGAAGCTAAATTACTTTCCGAAACAAACATGTTTTTCCAATTTTTCCAATCTAGCTAATTTGCTAATATTGCACAGTTCATGGCTATCCCTGAGTATTTCAAGGTAACTGTTCACAACAGGGTTTAAACTGCAAGGACTTTTAACTAGAAATAGAATCTTCAAATGTCATTCTACCATGATTCACTTTCAATGAAATATAGAACAGGAAGGAGAGTTGGGGACTTCATTTAAGAAGAATGAAGATTGTGATTTTCCACCCAGGCTCTTTGTACCTGAATCATTAAGCTTGTAATCCTTCCAAACAGAAAATAAGAATAATGTTTTTTAATTAAATACTAAAAAAGAAGGATGAAATGGAGCTGCAGATGAGAAAGTATTAAAATTGCTTGAGTCAGTGCAGTTCCATGTGGCTATCGAAGGCATTGGATATGGATCTTACGATGCGGTGAGAATGGCGTTTTGAGGAAGGCTGAATATCACGGAGATGTCTGCAATGATATTGCTGATGTTACTGTATTCTGACAATGGAAGGACTGCTTTTCTTACCTTTATTATTATACTTCATTGCTTCTGACGTGTATAGACAGCTTAACAACTTAGTGCTCTTGTTATTCAATGTTTTGAAGCAGCTAATTAATTATAAGTAATTTTAATCTTAAATGTCATTAATTTAGCAGCAGAACATAGATACTACTGTGCTCTAGTCGCTGTGCAACTTTTGTACCACAGAGAGCCTTTCTTCCTCTATTCTGATTGATTTTAATATTTATATAACAACACCTCATTTAGTTCATAGTTTGTTGGTTATGGACCAGACATACTGAACAAATCTTTTTGAGAATTTAATATTTATCTCTAACATGTAAATTCCATGTTGGGTTTTGTTATATCTGTAGAGTCATAGAGCACACAGCACAGAAACAGGCCTGTCGGCCCATCAAATCTGTAGCAAACTATTATTCTACCTAGTACCATTGACCTGCACCTTGACCATGGCTGTCGATACCCTTCCCATCCATATACTTATTCAAACTTTGCTTAAATATTGAAATCAAACCCGAATACAGCACTTCTGCTGGCCACTCATTCCACATTCTCACCAGACTCTGTGAAGAAACTCCCCCATAGACACTTAACCTGCGACTGTAGGAGAATTGAGAGGTATCAAAATGAATCATTATGTTTGCATTACATGTGTGCACAGACAGCTTTCAGCCTTATGTATTTTATAATTGGTGTTAATCAGAGTTTAGGAGAGACAATGGCGCCTAATGGAGACTCCTTTGCTTGCATCTTCAGAAACAGCTCTATTTCCATTGTTAATATCTCTATTTTCCCCTTTCAGTGTTCTTTTGAAGACGCTGACCTGGAGTTACATGCTGACTTCGGTTCTTTGTGGGAATAGACCCGATGTTGGAGTCTCACGACTCTCTGTTATTCGATATGCCAAGTTCGCAGCCTAGAAGATTAGCTCACCTTCGGAGTTCCAGGATTTCAGTGGGGAAATCGTGGCAGATGCAAGATATCTGGCTGTGCCCAGAGACGCAAGTTCTTTGGGCTCAGAGCTCGGAAAAAGTGACGCAACAGACTTTTAACATCGTAAATCAGTGAGTTGTTTGTTATGTTTCCCCTCTCGCCTCGTTTTCCCTTATGAGGGAGAGAGAGAGAGCCTGTGGTATGACAAATTACCGGGTGAACGAGTAGTCTTTGGGCACTGCAAGTCTGTGACTTTATCGATGCTTTGCTGCACGCTTGAGTGCTCGGTGGGGGGTGCCGATGCTTGTTTTTGCTGGTGGGGGAGGGGGAATAGTTGCTTTGCTGCTGCTTATGCATGGGAGGGGGAGCTGGGGGGATGGCTTTGGGGTTCTAGCATTTAACTGTCATTCATTCTTTGGGACACTCTGTTTTCGTGGATGTTTGTGAAGTAAAAGTATTTCAGGATGTATACTGTATACATTCCTCTGACATCAAATGTACCTTTGAAACCTTTGAAATTTATTATTGCGATGATAATTCAGTTAAATTTTACCACAATGGTGCAATGGATATTAATAGATCAGGAACAAATATTTCTGACATCAAGAGATATGCTGTAATACATACTATAGCAAGGTGCATCAAAGGCTGCTACTTGTGGATACATCAGGAACACGAAGTGGAAAGAATTCAAGATTTCTCAAGGTTAAAAATCAGATCAAATATGATTTTGTGAAAAGTAAAGTGAAATTCCTAAATGACTATACTGAATGTTGAGGAGTCTGTTAGATAGGATAAGGCATAAAACAAAAATCTTGAACGTATACTAGGAACTCAAACCAACAGAAAGCCACAATGCATAGGGAATTAACAGGAGTGACTAAGTCAAGAAAATTAAGAAGGGAAAGAGGGAACACGAATAATTATTAGGAGGCAAAATCAAGAAAACCTTTAGATGTTTTACAGATGTTTAAAGGAAAGATGGTCATGAAGAGTAGGATCTATTGCAGACCAAAATTAATCTCAATGTGCAGGTGACTTGCATGTGTATTACTTTATCCCAAATGCACCTTATCAAAACTTCTCTGAATTATATTCACACTTTTCTGTTCTATTGATTAGATACATTCTTGCAGTTTAAACTTCCCTAATCTTTTGTATCAATGAATATATGGAGTTTGAAGCACATCATCTCAAATGTTCCTGAAAATCCAAAAGCTCTTAGAAATCACCTGGATGGGGACTTGAAATGTTGCAGCCTTCAGCTCAAGAGCTGGCGAGTGGAATAGCCTAAAGAACATTTTTCCCCGCAGCATTATGAACACGACGGCAAATAGCTTCCTTTTTTGACATAAGTTTGAATGAACTTTTGATCATCATGGGGTTTAATTAAAGATATGATTGATCATGCCAGCAAATATAGACAAGCATTGAGTAATTCTATTTTCACAAGAGTTCTGTGTTTTTTAATCACTTACGCTCAATGAGAAACCAGTGCCAAGAATTCCAGGTGTCTGAGTATAATATTTTGTTTACAACAAATTAAACAACCCAGTAAAAGGTTTTATTGCTGATCCACCAAGAAACAATGTTTGCTGTTCATGGCAACATATTACCACAACATCTCAGACCCACTAATGCAGGGGTTCTTAACCTTTTTTATGCTATGGACTCCTTTGGCAGTCCGATGAAGCCTATGGACCCTTTCTCAAATAATGTACATAAATACAGAAAATAAAGTACACAGGATTACAAAAGAAACCAATCATATTGAAAAGCAGTTTTGTTATTTGTTTGATAAATCTGCAAATAAATACATAATCTGCATGTTAACTAACTGAAATGTAAGATATTCAAGAAATTTGTATGTCAAGTAAGTAAAATTGTAAGCTTTACAACATATCCAATGTCTTAGCACTTTTAATGGCTCTTGATACTTGGATAGACATAAGGATTACAGCAGTAATCCTTCCTAGAATTTGGCTACTGGTGTGTATGGAGTCATGTGGCTCTGTGGAGAGTTAAGAACTCTCATTTGAACTGTCCAGTTTTGCGAAAGTTGAACAATAGGAATGACTCTCCTCCCTCTATGCATTGATCAACATGCAATTGTAGACAGGGAATAATGGAGAGCAACATTGACGACGGTGTCACAAATGTGAGAACATGTGACTTCACTGTTTGGTGGCTGAGCAACTACTAGATGCAGGACAGCTCGATAGCTGGCCAGCTATATCACACAAGTGTCTGCAGACAAGAAGACTGTGATCACATCTGACCTAGCAGCAGGTCTAGTAACTACTATAATGTTGAAGTAGTGATTGGTGTGCCGTAAATGATATTTTGAGATATTTGTAACTGTAATGTGATATGAAAATACCTATGATTTCTATTGGTGATATTGTCACAGGTACTGCTAATGCTACTGTGGTTTGTTGCCTATAATCATAATCGACGGAAATGCTAACTTTCAGTTAGAGGTTAGTGAAAATAAAGATGTTAATTTTTTTCCCATCCAAGTTCACAGACTCCCTGGAATCAAGGGTCTGTGAACCCCAGGTTACGAACTCTTGCATGAAAGGAACAATTAATGTAGTGTCCTATTCCTTATCTGTGATTTCTGTTTGAGGATGTGTACATGTGTATCAGGAAAGGACAGGAAACAATTGCCACATTCTTCATAGAAGGATGAAGACTGGAAAATACCAGAAGTTCCCACTTCAGTGAAATTGTAACCATTGTGTAAACACTGTTGGGAAAGATTGGATTTTATTGCAGGGAAAAACTAATTTTGCTAAAATAACTACTTAAATTTCCTTTTGGACATGTTAAACTCCTATTGTGTCAAACCAAAACTACCAAAAAACTAAACTTCCTTACGTCTTTAATTTTACAAGATAGAACACAGAACATAGGACATTACAGCACAGTGTAGCCAAAGTGTTTTGCTGACCTTCAAACCTACTGTTAGATCAATCATATCCATGGCTCTTTCAAAGCCATGCTTTTTCCCCATCATCCATGTACTCATGTAAGATTTTCTTAAACGTCCCTGATGTACCTGGTCTCTACCACCACTCCTAGCAGGGTGTCCCGCACATCCACCACTCTCTGCGCAAAGAACTTAACTCTGACAGCCTCCCTATACTTTCCTCCAATCACTTTAAAATTATGCCCCCTCAATTTAGCCATTTCCACCCTGGGAAAAAAGGAGCTTGCTTTCCATGCTTTCAATGTCTCTTGTCATTATATCTCATTGTCTAAGGTTATAATAACATTGTAGTGAGTTCAAAAATTATATGATTCTGTTGACTGATTGTAATGGGACTTGAAAATTAACACTATTCTGTAGAAACTGTCATTGTTCTTCATTCTTGATTGGGTGGCAGTGCAGTTAAGGTCTGGAACTTCCTGCTGCAGGTCAATTCTGAAACAGGGAGGGAAGTCTGAAGCCACAATTTTAATAATACATCTTAAGTTATTTGTGAAATTAATTCAAAGGCTGAACTTTACAGAAGGAAACTTACTTAACAGAAAATCTCATTTCCTAATTTACATCATTACTTATTAACAACTGCTTATACTGATTTAGTTAAAGCTAATTTTCCAAAGATCAGGTGAGCTTGGTTTGTAGTGCTTTCTACAGGCACTACATGATAATAGTACATGACCAGGTTGCAATTGTTCATCAATGCTTCTTAGCTGTAAACCACTTTACATCATCCTGATTTTGTGACTCAAATGTGGATATTTAATTTTCTATTAAGGATAACATGGGCTGCTGTTCATCAGCACCACTTCTGGTGGCTAGTTTTGGATCATCCATTAGTTTTCCTTGGAAAGTTGCTTATTTGAGGCTGATTAGTTTGAAGACGATGGTCCTTCCTGTAGTGTCATGTCCAGTCCTTCTACTGGTACAGGAAATGACCACACATTATGTATCTTAAGGCCTATTAAGCTGTGACATTGACAATGATTTTCATGCCCCCATTGGCCACAGGAGTAGTAGCAGATGATTGGAGTCTGACAAATGTTATCCTTTGCTGAAGAAAGGGAATAGGGATAACCCTGGGAATTATACTCCTTAGCTTCACAATAATGTAATGGGAAGTTAAGAGTTCTATCCAAAGGGGTCACAAACAATGGTCCTTGAAAAGTTAAGACTGTGGCTTTACAAAATTTGATCATTAACTCTTATTCCAACTAGTTCAGAAGATTCCATGAATATCAAAAGAAATGTTGGACTTTTATTAGGAACATATTTTTATCTTTTTTATCACGTTCTCACAAAAATTCATAACAAGTTCCAACAATATCTTGGTTTGAATTTTTTCACTATTTAACACATCTAACTTCTTGAAAACTACTCTGTTAAAGTTTATCCAATGACTGAAGCCAGTAGCCTTGAGGATCCTTGTATTAATCTGTCCATTAACTCATTTCAAATTATACTCTGTTTCAATGTCTTTGATTGATACAGGATAATCAAAATCCCATTTTAAGCCTCCCACCCACTGATATCTTTAAGTAAGAGAAGTCATTCCACAAGTTTGGTACGTTCTGAGACATCTGCAGCTGCAAATCAGATCCTATCTTTCTCTTTGTTCCACCACATAGCTTCCTTAAAGTCAGCCTTGTGAGTTTTCCATGCATTGAAAATCAGCAGCTTTATTCCATCAATGGTGGTATTGCTATGAGATTACCACACTGATTTCCAGAGAACTGGACTGACAAAGCAGAGACCTAAGTTCAATTCCCATGTGGGTTCTTGTGGAATATCTATTTAGTTAAATATGTGGAATAAATAAGGAAAACTGGCCATAAGTAATAAGATCCAAAAACTCACCAGGCTATCATAAAAACTCACCATTCACTAATGCCTCCAGAGGAAGAAATTTACTAATGCTAGCCACTCTGGTTGACATGTGGCTTTCAACCTTTCAATGTGGTTCGCTCTTAAATTCCCTCTAAAATGAGCCAGCAATTCACCAAAGCTGCTATGTGAAAACAAAGCCAAAAAAAAGAATTAAACAGGAAGACCATTTAGTATCTGTTAAGGCACTATATTTCCTCTCAGCTCAGCTCACCTTGCAATGTCCTATAGACATCTACTGGCTGGCAGTTAATTTGGGAGAGCTGTTCCACCAACTAGTCAAGCAGCAGTCTGACAGTGTTGTACTCACATTCTATTACCTACCTTACAGGTAATGTGTCAGATTCCTTGATTACCATTTCTGGGTAAGTCTTATTCAACCACTAGGAGAGACCTAGTTACCTCGTTATTGTTTACAGGGAGCAGTCAGAAACTCCGGGTGTCCTTAATGTTGATTCTGCTCCTTAAAATGACCCCTCCTGCAAATGACCAGCTGCTGTGTCTCTCTGTGGTCGACGTGAGAAGAACCCTGTGCAGGGTCAACCCACGGAAGGCTGCTGGACCAGACAACATTCCTGGTAGAGTGCTCAGAGGATGTGCAGACCAGCTAGCAGATGTTCTCACTGACATCTTCAACATCTCCCTGAGCAGCGCCACCATTCCAACGTGCTTCAAGGCCGCCATCATCGTCCCCCTGCCGAAGAAGTCTTCAGTGTCCTGTCTAAATGACTACCGTCCTGTTGCACTCACATCCATCATCATGAAGTGTTTCGAGAGGCTCATCATGAGGCATATCAAGACCCTGCTGCCCCCCTCACTGGACCCCCTGCAGTTTGCGTACCGTCCCAACCGCTCAACAGACGACACCATTGCCACCACCCTCCACCTGGCCCTAACCCACTGGACAAAAAAGACACATACGTTCGAATGCTGTTCATAGACCAGTTCAGCATTCAACACAATCATCCCTCAGAAACTGATTGGAAAGCTGACCCTACTGGGCCTGAACACCTCCCTCTGCAACTGGATACTAGACTTCCTGACTGGGAGACCTCAGTCAGTCTGGATCGGGAGCAGCATCTCCAACACAATCACACTGAGCACGGGGGCCCCCCAGGGCTGTGTGCTCAGTCCACTGCTGTTCACTCTGCTGACCCATGACTGTGCTGCAACACACAGCTTGAACCACATCATCAAGTTCGCCGATGACACGACCGTGGTGGGTCTCAACAGCAAGAACGACGAGTCAGCTTACAGAGAGGAGATGCGGCGGCTAACGGACTGGTGCAGAGCCAACAACCTGTCCCTGAATGTGAACAAAACAAAAGAGATGGTTGTTGACTTCAGGAGGGCATGGAGCGACCACTCCCCACTGAACATCGATGGCTCCTCAGTAGAGATTGTAAACAGCACCAAATTTCTTGGTGTTCACCTGACGGAGAATCTCACCTGGTCCCTCAACACCAGCTCCATAGCAAAGAAAGCCCAGCAGCATCTCTACTTTTTGCGAAGGCTGAGGAAAGTCCATCTCCCACCCCCCATCCTCATCATATTCTACAGGGGTTGTATTGAGAGCATCCTGAGCAACTGCATCACTGCCTGGTTCGGAAATTGCACCATCTCGGATCACAAGACCCTGCAGCGGATAGTGAGGTCAGCTGAGAAGATCATTGGGGTCTCTCTTCCTGCCATCATGGACATTTACACTACACGCTGCATCCGCAAAGAAAACAGCATTATCAAGGACCCCATGCACCCCTCATACAATCTCTTCTCCCTCCTGCCGTCTGGGAAAAGAAAATGCTCTGAAGCATTCGGGCTCTCACGACCAGACTATGTAACAGTTTCTTCCCCTAAGCTATCAGACTCCTCAATACCCGAAGCCTGGACTGACACCTTGCCCTATTGTCCTGTTTATTATTTATTGTAATGCCTGCACTGTTTTTGTGCACTTTATGCAGTCCAGTGTAGGTCTGTAGTCTAGTGTAGCTTTCTCTGTGTATTTTTTTATTACGTAGTTCAGTCTAGTTTTTTGTAATGTGTCATGTAACACCATGGTCCTGAAAAACATTGTCTCATTTTTACTATGCACTGTACCAGCAGTTATGGTCGAAATGACAATAGAAGTTGACTTGACTTGACTTGACTTACGATGTTTTGTGGTATCAGATCAAACAGGAGCAAGAAACCCCCTCCTAATTGCCACCCACTGTCCTCCTTCAGATAGTTAATCAGTGTCCCACACTTTTGAAGAACATCTTGGAAGAATCAAGGACACGGAATATTCTTTGGATGGGGTTCTTCAATATTTATCTCCAAGAGTGGCCTCAGCACTGACTGAGCTTATAGAATCTTGATGGGAATAGCTTCCAGAGTGGATCTGCAGCAGAAGGTGAGTAAAGATTAACCAATAACCTCATCCTTACCAAATGACCCATGGCCGATGCATCTATCAAAAACAGCATTAGTAGAAGTGATCATCACTCAGGGTTTGTGGAGAAAAAGTTCTCATCTTCACACCATGAGTGATCTCCATCTGTAGAGTGACACTCTACTTATACTTAATGGGTTAGAGTCATTGATTGTGCAGTCCACTACTTATACTTAAAGGGTTAAACTCATAGATTGTGCAGTCCAAAACTGGCCTTCCACGAGGTTCTGTGGACTTCCATTGGTCGCATATATTATCACAATCTGAAACATCATGGCCTTTACAGAGGTTTGACTGTGGTTCATTAAGGAGTTAGTAGAGCATCAGACGCATCTAGAAATGAGTTTCCAACACAGAAAATCTGAAGTATAGGACTAAATGCATTCTAAAAATTAAAAGCACCATACAATTGGTAGTCCTAGACGATAGACAGTTATCAGTACTGATGAAGGTCTCAGCCCAATACATTAACTGTTCATTCCTCTCTATAGTTGCTGCCTAACTTGCTGAGTTCGTCCAGCATTTTGTGTGGTTCATAGCTCAGAAGTTCCAGCACACCCAGCAGTGGATGGTGGTGAGCAATTAAATAGTTAACGGGAGGAGAAGTTTCCAAACAGATCACCATCCTCAATAAAAATAGATGGTGCAGTACAATCTGGCATGTGAGTACTAACGATTAGACTGAAATAATTGCAACTGTGTTCAGCCAGAACTGCTGCATTAATGATCCATCACAGCTTCCTCTGGAGATCCCCACCTTCAATAAAAGGCAGTCCTGAGTCAATCCAATTCATTTCAGGCAATATCAAAACATGTTTGCCATCCCTTAGAACAGCAAATGCTATCGAGAATTACAAAGCCGTGGCTGTATTATTGAAGTTTTGCTCTAGTCCTGCCCTCCATAATTAGCCATACTTTGAGCCAAGTTGTTCCAGAGTGATCACAACACTGTCATCTACCTGACAATGTGTAATATTGAACAAATCCAAACCAACTAATTGCCACACAATCAGACTGCTCTTAATAATCAGAAACTGATGGAATTTTACATCAAAAATTCTCACAAGCAGCAGTTCATTACCAGCAACTTATTCATTGATGTCCATTTGGCTTTGGGTTTCACCAGGACTACATGGCTGTGCACCTTATCACAGTCTTGGTTCAAATGTGTACCCAGATGTTGAATTGTTGGAATGAGATAAAGAGTTCCTGCCCTTGGCATTGAGGCTACTTTAGGAGATCAAACATCCTAGCCCCAGCACATTAGAGTTACTCACAACAGCCTTCTCTTCTGTGTCATCAATGACCTTCCTTCCAACCTAAATTGAGAAATGAGAACGTTGGCTGATGATTGCACAAAATTCACTTTCTTTATCAAATGAAACTGTCCGTTCATCAAACATAGACAACATTCTATGAATTCTAGGCTTATTACTGGAAAGTAACAGTTTTGTCACAAGAGTGCCAGGCAATGATTATCTCCAATGATGAAAGCATCCAACTACATATAATTTGCATTGAGTGGCTTTACTATTATTAAGCCCACTCTAGCAATAAATATCACGGGGCTTATAATTGACAAGAAACTCAACTGGATCAAATATGGAACTAGTGTGGCTAGAGAGCCGATCAGAAGTCAGTATCCAGTGGTGAATAACTACCTTCTGACATCCAAAATCCTTTCTAGCATCTACAACTCATGTCAGGAATATAAATAAATTCTCTGTACTTGCTTGGATGATATTCATTCCAAAAGCTCAGTAACAAAGTGATCCATTCTGTCATCATAAACTTTTATTGCCTGCATTACTGGCTCACAGTGTTTGCAGCAAATGCCATCTATAAAATAATCTGAAGGTACTCATCAAGATTACTCTGAAGCATCATCCAAATTTGTGACCTTGACAAGAAGGACAAGGGCTTCAGACTTCTGGAGACACCACCTATATGGTTGCACACCATCTGACCTAGAAATAAACTGCTGGTCCTTCTTCATCAATGAGTCTATGTCCAACTCAACAGCACTGTGGAATTATCTCCACCAGAAAGACTGTCATGGTTCCAGAAGGCAGATCACCATCACATTAAGGGAAAATATACAATTAGCACTGACTGTGGCCACACAATTAATTAATAGAAATACAAATAAATCCCTTTTACTTTGTTGGAAGCAGCATTAAACACCTTGATGTCCCTTAAGAATACTGTGTCAAAGATGGCATCCTCTTGATTCCATCTTTGACACTTTTGCACCATCTTCTCTTTCATAAGCATAATAGCCCAATGTAGCCATATTTAAAGTGAAGCTCATCACCCATCCACTTCCTTAATGCCAAATGCCTTGAACATGATAATCAGCCAGAGATTCATATAACACAGCCAGGCTGCTTCAAGCTACAAGTTGGAGTCCTTCATATGCTGCTTGGGATTCTATGAAATTGGACTGAGCTTCTCAGCCCACATTTAATGACACTGGGCACTGGACTAGCATCCAGAAATATAAATGACCCATCGTAGATACATGAGTTTGAAGGTCATGCTGACAGATGTGAAATTTAAATTCAAGAAATTCTGGAATAAAATGTTGCTATTGGTATCAACGGCCACCAATCAACTGGATTTTGCCACAAAGGCTTGTTAGCTCTGAAGCAGTCCTCAGGAGGAAACTTTGCATTCCTTGCCCATTCTGGCCTCCATATATCATCAATGTGATAGAGTCATTGCTGCATGTCTAATTCAGGGACAGTTATAAATGGGCAGTAAAGGCCCCACCTTGTCATTCTAGCACAGTATTGAATGAGATTTCCTGATCCTTTGTCACCCCTACCCAGTGATGTCTCTTGTCTCTTGTCTTGTAAGGGCAGGATGACCAGCCTTGTCTTTAACAGGAAAGATGAAATTATGTAAGAGGACAAGATTTGAGCAGAGCTTGAGGACCAGGATAGATTTGTAGGGCTGAATGGCCAGATTTGGCTCTGTAAGTGTATGGTCGCTCTTTGCTTTTCCTTCACATCTTGTGACCTTCCATTTTCAAATTGTTGATGCTTTTGTACCAACCTTTTCACAACACTAATCAGTAATCCTGAGGGGAAAGCTATCGAGCATATGATTTTTGCTGAGAAGCAATTGTTTAACACTGTTCTAATACTGGACCTTACTTAGTATTTTTGTATTAGGCATAAACCACGGCACAAAAGTCACAACTTCCCAGGTGCAGGCATGGTCCTGTTAAGCTTGCTCAGAGTCCTATTCACACAAATTAATCTCACCAAGTATTTGAATTAAGCAAGTGTAGGCAGGCAGTAATCACAATCACACAGAAAACGCAAAAAAAAAGCTCTTTACCACTTCTGCTGCAAGCTACTGGGAGAACGTGAACAGAATCACCCTCGAGTTATTAATCATATCAGGCTCATAAAATACAAAATGTAATTAATTCCTTTCAGACATTTCCTCAGAGATATTCAACAGAGTCTGATTGCGACGACCTTTGGTTCTCAGCTCACAGCTCCTCCCACATGCTGTATCTAACTCCCTCCTCTCTTGTCCTTCACACACCATTACACCCACCAGCATCTCCACACTTTCACAAGGATGTGCCGCCAACAGCTACAACGCATATGGCAAAACAGATTGCAACCCAAGCCCAAGAAAAGCCAAAGACATCTGAAGCATCCTGATCAGGCTTGTGCTTTAGAATTAACAGTTTAGGTCTTGGCACATGTTTAATAACCCAGCACTGAACTGACATGGATAAGAAATAAACAATGAGGACGTTGTAACTTGCAGATGCCCTTTATAGCATTCATTATCTAAGCAATTTATCTGGCTATGTTCTGAAAGAAATATTTTGTCAAGAAACCTAGATAATAAATGGAAAAGGTGGAAGTCTCAACATATCATAAACAGAACATAATTGTTAAAGGGATACTATTATTAAAAATGTTTTTCTCAAGTGAGGAGAGAACCAATGATATATGTGTGCCTACTTCATATTGCTGGTGTTATCCACAAGTATCCTAGTTTGTGCAAAAGTTTATTAATAAAGGGGAAAAGGTTTGCTAAATACATTCAAATGAAATCAGAGCCACTCTAACTATCAGATACCAGGGAGTTAAGTAAATGAAATACTTCTCCTTAAGTGAGGGTTTCAGATAACATTTATAAATTGCTTGGACTACACTGTTGCTTTTTACGATGTTAACCGAACCTCCTTGATTAAATTACAGTCTTGAAACTAGATGTTCAATTATTCTAAAAATATATTTATAAATATGTAAACTTACTGCACACATTAAGTTACACAATGTGCACTGTAGAGGAGCATAACTTTGTTCACGTGGATACCCCTCACTGTACATGCAACAGAACATAAGGATTCTAGTCTCTGCTGTTTCGCTAAAACTATGTTGTGTAAATGGAGATTCCTCGCGATGTGACACAGCAAAATCAGACTCAGCAGTGCTATGTGCATTAGCATATTGATCTGTGCATAAGGTGACAGCAATAAGAAATCCCGGATTTATGTAAGTAACTGAAGTACACTCGAGTCTTTAACCATGTAATTGTGCAGCACTGCCTTCAAATCAGAACAAAACTATTAACAAAGCTCAGCATGCAGCCTGCTCCTACAATACTGCAATAATTGTAACTCAGCACAACGTGAGAAAGAAGATTTAATATGGTACGCTCATTGGCACAAGTAGGTGGAAAAAGAATAATTGAGTTTCTTTAATAACATCTTTACAAATTGGAAAGCAAGTTACCTCTCCTCTTTAATTTTGCATTTAAAATCTACATCTTCCAACTTCATTTTCTACTTTACCTTGAACAAAAGTAGCCCAGAGCAATAAGTATAAATATCATGCTATTCTGAACCTTGCTCTGCATTGATTTTCACAAAGGATTTCTTCATGGACACAATAAGCATAAGCGAAGCTGCGAGTCTGCTCCAGCTCATTTTTATAAAACAGTGACAAGCATTCATCTGAAGTAAGTATAAAGGAGAAAGCTCACAGATCATAAATAAGCACAGTGCACGTACCCTTTAACTTTCAGTGGTATCCTTCCTGCTCAGTTGATGAAGGGACTACAGTTTTTTAAAAAGAGAAGAGACTTCAGACTGCCCCTGCTGTTGCTTCGGAACTTTTACTTTCTTTTCGGTTTGAGGTGTCTGTATAAAAGGGAGGAGTAGACTTCCACTGACAACCTCTGTGGGCTGACACATAACACTGCTGAAACTCTTAAGTCATTCCATTCTAACTGTGAGAATCATAGACAGGCAGGCAGATGCCGTAGAGGAGAGCTCTCCAAAGGAACTCTGGATTGTGGTCATGGTAGGATTGGGGGATCTCTGGGGGAGTTAGTGACAACCAACCAGTGTATGGAAACTTTGGAACGACGCTGAGAGCATTACACGACTTGGCTGGAGATATGCACTAGGATTTAAAAAACAGTTTAGGGTGATCTATTACAAACAATTTCAAAAGTGGCTTTCAACAGATCAATCCAAAACGTATGGGCAGATGTACAGTATTTCTTTTTAACTCTTTGAGGCAAAGTGGCCAGTTTTTAATGAGAATACCATAACAGATTTCTCTTTAGATAGCCGAAAAATTTAAGTTATCGTTTTTTCTCTTCCAATTTTCTTTCCTGCCTTTTCAGAGCAATGCATCCTCTGCTAGCCAGTAACTTAATCATTCATTAGGTGTCCTTGCTAACATCTTTTTCAACTACAGGAAACATCCCAACAGAAAGTTTTGACATAACACGTATTCTTTCCAGCATATGCATATGAGTAGGGGAGGATAAAGGGGAGCTATAGGCTTGTCAGGGGAGGGGTGGTGAATAAGGGGAGTGTTGGTTAGTAATTTGGAGTAAGAATATAATTTATTTTGATTAGTCAAGGGAGATGAACTTTATCTGTTGTACTGTTTCATGTAAAAATCAGAATCACAATTAGATTTAATATCACTGGCTTATGTCATCAAATTTGTTAACTTTATGGCAGCAGTCCAATGAAATATATGACAAATATGACAAATAAATATAGATAAAAATTGAATTATATTAAGTATATATGTGTGTGTATGTGTGAGTCTATTAAATAGTTAAGTTAAAATAAGTAGTGCAAACTAATAGAAATAAAAAAGTAGTGAGTGAGGTAGCGTTCATGGATTCAATGCCCATTTAGAAATTGGATGGCAGAGGGGAAAAAGCTGTTCCTGAATTGCTGAGTGTGTGCCCACAGGCGTCTGTACCTCCTTCCCGAAGGTAACAGTGTGAAGAGACAATATCCTGGGTGGTGCCTTCCTAAGGCACCACTCCTTGAAGTTGTCTTGGATATTATGGATAGTGATGCAGCCGGTAAGAATTCTCTCCACATTTTTACACAGGTGTGTTACAATATATGATGAAAACGATGAATCATATAGCCAAGTACAGAGACTGAATTTGGGATCCTTGAATTTCTTTTCAAAGTAATATGCATTTTCCACTGAATTCAGGGTGCAGTTGGTAGTGCTGATGCCTTTTAGCTCCAGTGACGCAGGTTCGATCCTGATCCATGGAGGAGTCTATGAGGAGTCTGCATGGTCTCCATTTGAATATCTGGATTTTCCTGGCGCTCCAGTTTCTTCCCACTGCCCAGAAACACAGTTCATCAGCCATCATTGAGAATCCCTCATGTGTAGGTGAGTGGTGAAATCTGGGAAGGAGTTAATAGGAATGAGGGGTGATTAAAATTAGAATTGTGTAGAATGAGTGCCAATGGCTGTTTGATGGTCACTTGGACTTAATGGGAAAAAGGACTGTTTCCATGCTCTAAAACTGTAGGACATAGAATAATATAACACTGGGAATGGCCCTTTGGCCCACAATGTTCTGCCAAACTAATTAAGCTAATGACATTTGATCCCTTTTGTCCGTACATGGTCCAAAACCTATCATTTTCTGCATATTCACTGTCTGCTTAAGGGCCTCTTAAATAGCTCTTTCACATCTGTCTCCACTACCACCCCTGACAGTACAATCAAGCACCCATCACTCTCTGTGTAAAAATCTGGCCCTGTGCATCTTTGAACTTTGCCACTCTCACCTTAAATGCATGCCCTCTAGTATTAGATATTTCCTCTCTGGAGAAAATGCACCAGCGAACAATGTGACCAATGGTGATGTTCTTCAGTCAGTTCACAAAATTACTTCTTTTACTTCCTTTACTTCTCCTTTCAAATATTATTCAGCTACTGTTGGAGTCTGTGATCCACAGTGTGTTTTCAGGCCGATTGCTGTCTCTGAGGGAGTTCGGTGAGTTTTCAAGTGAAGTATGCCAAGAAGCCTGGAGACAGGGCACAAGACCATGATCGAGTCCATTTCTCACTGACCTTACTGATTAAAGCAGTGAGGAAGATTGAAATCAACGAGGGAGAGAGGAGAAAGTGAGCGGGTGTTCAGAGCCGGTTGCCTGCAAGTGACCGGTCTCCCTCTCTTGCTGCTCCAGGAGGAAGGTGACTGCATTCGATTTGTCTCACTCTCCCTCTCGCTTGTTGCTGCCAGAGTCTTGGGTGTTGTGCAAAGTTTAATCAATGCGGTTTGCAGACTGGACTTTGTAGTCCATGTTACGATGTGTTTCTGGTTTTTGGGGCTCCTTTTTTTGTTGTTATTTTGTGCAATTTTGATGGGTGTGGTCTGGCTGAGTGGCTCACAGTCAATGAACAACGCAGCACTAGACTGAACTGAACACTCCTGGCCTGTCTCGTTGACTTTATGGTTTGTTATTTCATGTTCTGTGCTTTTCGCTTGATTTTTGCTGCTTGCACAATTTGTTCTTTTTTTGCATATTGCAGGTTTGATGTTTTTCTTTGAACGGGTTCCATGGTTTTCTTTGTTTTGTAGCAATCTCAGGGTTGCAAACTGCATACATACTTTAATAATAAATGCACTTTGAACTTCGGATCTTGAATCTTTGAACACTGGGAAAGAAGATACTAGTTGTCTACTCTGTCTTTGCCTCTCATAATTTTATAACCTTCAGTAAGATCTTCCTCAGCCTCTGCTGATTCAGAGAAAATAACTTTAGTTTGTCCAACCTTACTTTATGACACATGCTGTGTAATCCAAACAGTATCCTGGTAAATCCCTTCTTCAATCCTCCCAAAGCCTCCATATCATTCCTACAATGGGGAGATCAGTACTGAATGCAATGAACTTTTGTGAAGTTGTAACATTGCTTCCTATTGTATGACAATTGCATAAATCAGAGGTTTGCAGTAATGTAGGTCCAGTATGTATCCTGACTAAGGTAAATAACATGTCCATTTGTATAAGCTAGGAAATGCTCGATGAATGGAGACTGACATAATGATCAACAATATACTCCAGATCATTCGTGAGCTTGTGATTTACTGTATGCAGTGTTTTAAACATTCGAAGTTCAGTGTTCAAAATTCAATGTAAATATATTATCAAAGTGCATATACGTGACTATATACAACCCTGAGATTCATATTCTTGTGGGCATTTGCAGAAAATACAATCAATATGCAAAAGACAGCGAACTGAGCAAATATAAAAAGAAATAATAATAATAATAAATAAATAGTTATGCCTGTCAAGAACATGTGATGAAGAGTCCTTGAAAGTGAGTCCATAGGTTGTGGGAACAGTTCAGTGATGGGGCGAGTGAAGTTGAGTGAAGTTATCCCCATTGGTTCAAGAGCCTGATGGTTGAGGGTAATAGCTGTTCCTGAAACAGGTGGTGTGGGTCCTGAGACTCCTGTATCCTTCCTTCTGATGACAGCAGCGAGAAGAGAGCATAGACTGGGTGGTGGGAGTTTTGATGATGGATGCTGCTTTCCTGTAACAGCTCTCCACGTTAATGAACTCAGTGGTGAGGAGGGCTTTACCCATGGTGGACTGGGCTGTATCCACAATGTTTTGTAGGCAGTGGTGTTTTCATACCAGGCTGTGATGCAACCAGTTAATATACTCTTCACTACTCATGTATAAAAGTTTGTCAAAGTTTTAGATGACATACAGAATCTTCACCCACTTCTAACAAAGTAGAGGAGCTGTCATGCTTTCTTCATAATGGTACTTCAGTTCTGGACCCCGAACAGATCCTCTGAAATGATAACATTGAGGAATTTAAAGTTGCTGACCCTCTCCATTTCTGATCCGCCATTGAGAACCGGCTCGTGGACTTCCGATTTCCTCCTCCTGAAGTCAATAATCTGCTTCTTGATCTTGCTGACATTGAGTGAGAGGTTGTTGTTGTGGCACCACTCAGCCAGATAGAATCTCACTCCTATATGCTGATTTGCCACCAGCTTTGATCTGGCCTACGACAGCAGGGTCGTCAGCAAATTTATATATGGTGTCGGGGCTGTGCTAAACATCACAGTCATATATATATAAAGCAATTCTGAGGTCAGTTTGGTTCATATGTAGAACACATAGTTTAAAAATATGGATTAATTCCCATAATAAAGGGCTTATCCCAGAAACAGTTACAATACTAGAAGAATATTTGCCATTGAGAAAAAGAGTTACTCTTTAGAACTATCTGCCATGTTGTGTCTGAGGGGATGAAAATACATGGCCTGAAGTTTGATTAGCTATTACACTACTCTATTGAAAATACTCTGGTCAAGACCTTTTGCTCATTTTGCAAATCATCTGAATGTAGGGCATTGACTCTGTCACTATATATCCTAACATCTTACCCTGTAATGGAATATAAAAGAACTGCCAGCGATAATCTATGCTCTCCTCCCACACTTCCCAATCATAGACAATCAGCGAGATGTTAGAAGTACTGACTAATTTGATTCAAAACATTTCCACCATTGTGTCACTCAGTGGCATTGCATTTATACAGACGCGTCTCTGGAGTGAAACGGGGTGACAAGCAGGAAAAAACATTGCCAGGTCTTTTTCAGAATTAGAGTGATGGATAGACATGGGTTTGAATGATATTCAGTTCTCCTGATCCAAAAAGCAGATGAAAGGCTATCTTTGTAACCTGCAGAAGTTCTTTATGTTCTACACATTGTTTAGTTTGTCATGACACTTCCTGTACAAGAAGTGTTAGTTTCCTATGGTGAAGCTTTTGGAATTAACAATGAGTTTTCACTGTTCACAGGAAATATCAAAGGAGTCTCAACTAACTGGCTGACAGTGGCAAAAATCAGTATCATTTTGTTGAACATGATTTTTACCCTTTTGACAAGGCAACATAACATTGAGATTCAGACCCGAAAGCAATTTCTCTTTACCTGGTCTTGTAGAATGATGACAAAACCAAGCAAGAACGACAGAGTTCAGTGTATTCACACCACACCTGACTTTGCACCAAATCACCAAAGCAGTATAGGTGAGGCTTGCTTTTGCAACCTGTTTCAGGTGGTTTGATTGTGTGCAATGGTGTGCAATAACAAATCAGCAGCTATGGATGGAACAGCTGAACATAAGAAGGAAATTTAATTTGCTATCCCCTGTTTTACATTGTTCCACAAAGCTAAAATTACCATGGTTTCACAGGAAGCTAGAGTTTCTGATTTCTGTGTCATTTACACATCACGCTGGCTTAAGTGCCAAGGCTAAATGGCCTTTACTTGTACTGTTAATTTCTGTGATTCTAGGGGGTTTAAGTGAATATTTTTCTGTTCAGGTGCATTGTATTGCTTGAATTTTCCTTGTTTTCCCTTTTCTCCTTTAGTTGTGCACAGCTTCAGTATTGATTAACATCTGTGCAGAAGGCACTTTAATGATGTGAGGTAAAAATGCTGCGTATGTAATTTCAAAATAATGCCAAGGAGGAAGTGTGAGAGGGTCAAAAACATATGCAACTCAGGAAAGCCTGAATATTGGTAACTTTGCCAAGACTGAGAGGTAAACAATGAAGAAACGATGAATAAATTGAATGTGACTCTATAATCCAACATCCAATTTCCCCGAGAGTGAAAGTGAGGTGTGATATCACTCCATAGTTCTAGCTGCAGAGGTTAGTGAAGGCGGTTGCCCATACTTGTTGTTTGTTAGGTATTAAAAATGGTTGCTGGAATTTCAGATGATTCTATGAGGGGCTTTCTTTATTTGAACAAAACAACATCATTATCTTGTATTTATTTAAATGCATCAAGATAATACAACATGGGACATTGGGACGTAAGATACCACTGTTCTCAAAATAATTCTTTCATAGACATATGAGGGGTGATTGATAAGTTTGTGGCCTGCGATAGAAGGAGTTATACAGCTCTCTTTACATGCACGTGCAGTTCAACTCTTTGAGTGATTATGCAGAAAGTTTGAAGGTAATAACTCATTTCCTTCTACCTTAGGGCACGAACTTATCAATCACCCCGATGAGTTATTAACTGATGAGTTAACTGATCGTCTGGTCGTACCTTATTCTAATACATGTAGTGTTCACCCAGTTCTAACGCACTACGTATGTATTATCCTAGTATGTAGAGTATGATGGATCTTCCTTTATAGCTTCTACCAGATGGAGCTAGATAGCGTTGACTGAATTCACTTAGAAAGGAAATTCACTGCCTGCCTTTGCTGGGAAAACAGTCTGTGAACTTACTGTATAATGTTTGAAGCAGTAGTACCAGAAAATGTAAACAGAAGATAGTCAATGATGGTATGCAGCAGGGTGATGGGTGTCCAATTATACAGTATGTTTGGCCTTGATTAAATATATGAATATGGTTGATACAATGATTTGTTATATTCATGAATTGTGTGCAAATGGGTGCTGATATCATTGGTCAAAGAAGAAAAGTAGCATGGGGGCTATGGTAGTATTGAAGAAGAGTTTTAATTCTTTTGCTATTGGTAGGGCAGAGTTTAATGATTATCCTTAATTGTTCTTCAGAATGGTGAGTTACCTTGACTGCATCTGTGCATGTTGTGAAGCTACACCCACATTGTTGTAAGGTAGTGAATTGCTGGATTTTAAAGAGTTCCTAAAATGGTGTCCGATTAATAGATGACCCACATTTAGTGTTACAGGATGTGGACATTGCTGATTTCCAAATAGTGCAAAGATATTTGACTGTTGTCGCTGATGACGCACAATGGATCAACATTGGACTGAGGGAGAATCCTATTTACAGCAATAGGTGAGGTGAAAATTGCATTGTTGCCTTGTTCTGGATGTTGTCAAATTGCTTGATTGTACTGGGAGCTGCTCTCACATCAGCAACTGGAGAATATTCAATCACACTCCTGAATTGTGCCTTTTGGGTTGTGGGAAGCCTTTTCAGAATTACATTCCACAGTGCTTCTGAAGCCACAGATCACATAACTGTTCCAGAGAGGTTTCTAGTCAATGGTGAGCTCTATCCCATTTACCCCAGCCACAGGGTATAGATATTACGGCACTAAATGATTGTTATGCCATTGCATCTCAAGCGGAAATGGTTAAGCTAAATTTTGTTGGAAATGGACATTGTATAGAAATTAGAATGAATGTTCTTTGTTATGAATGTTCTTTTTTATGTATCAGCCCTGAACTTAAATCTTATTGAAGCTCAGAATGATTTATCCTCTGAGCCTTGTTGATTGAACACAGGCTCTTGACCGGAAGTGAAAACCGATTAAGGCACGCTCGCTCCTCTTGCTTCTTCTTCTCTTCTTCCTGCTGTGAAGCCACAGGCAAAGACCGCTTGATGACTTCATTCTACAGAACTGAGCAAACAAAGAAGAACGGATCCCTTCTGAGATATGCTCAGAAGTGCCTCCAGATAGATCCATGAATTTAAAAGCTTTATGAGTTAAAAATCTCACGTTGATAATTAGAGTTAGAGCAAGGACTGAAAATGATCACATAATATTTTCAACAGGCAGCAGAGGTCATCAACAAAGAAGTCTCTTATAAAACATATATTCGGGTTGATTTTATGTTTATGGTTGCCTGGGGTAAATTGGATCTGCAGACTATGTGTTCCTTTCAGAAAGAAAGGAAATGGAAACTGGACAGTTTCTATAATAGTTGGCTCAGTTTTACAGCCAGAAGGCAAATCGAGAGCCTTTTGCATTTGCTGGGATAGCACTAAGTGTTTCTAACCTTGATTAATAAAGCAACTAGAAAATATTGAGACAAGTACATTCTACATTTTCTGTCTCTTTTAAGAAGCAGTTGGATAGGTACATGGCGGGGCAGGTCTTGGAGGGATATGGCCTGAATGCAAGAAATAGGGAAGAGTTCTTGAACACCATGGTCTGGGTGGACAACTGGGGCTGAATGGCCTGTACCCATGCTGTACTCTTCTGTGAGTCTGTTATCCAGAATTATTCAGCACCATATCTTCCACTAGACAAATTGCCTTGTAGGTTGGCATGGAGATGTTGTGTGGAGAATTGTATGAACGTCTCTGAGTAGCATCCCCTGTGAATCTATGAATGCAACAAGTACAATACTTCCACAAATTTTGGACCACTGTTTGTGTTAAGTTAAAAAATGTCAAACTATAATTTTATTCTCAGATTCAGGATGACTCTTAATTAGACCAATAATGATAAATTATAAAATGATGTTTCACTGATTAATTCTGGTGACATTTCAACCCACAGTGATATTATTGCAAGAAAGAATCTGCAAACATTGGAAGTCTGACAATTCCCCACAAACAGGTAATTGTAGCTCCTTTTCCTCCAAGAGTACCACAACCTTGTCATTGGTTGGAGGCTTGTGTGCCTCAATGACCCAGAGAGCTATGCAGGCTGGAGTCAGGGCTTTATGCAGGGTCACCCATGCCAAATAGGTCAAAGGGTAGAGGCCACACTAAAAGTGGTCCACCAATCCTCCAGGTTCAGGAGTTCAGCTCAGGGCTAACATCCCTGATTGGTCAAACAACACCGTTGCAGAAACAGCAATGAAGAGTCTTTCTACATCTGAGTGTGATGGTATTCCTGAGTCTCCACCCGGGACTTGCCTGACTGGCAGCAAACTGAGAGCAAGCTACTGACACAATGAAGGAAGCCGTGACACCATCAGAGATGGAGGACCTTCATTGTTGCCCTAAACGAAAGCAGCATGATGGGCAAAAGAAGAAATAGCTCCTTTTAGGCCATGCTTAACCTCTAATGGCCAAATTCAAAGAGCTGGCAGCAAGGTTCGGCAGATTGCCAATCTTTTCAAGAAAAGAAAACAGTATGATGCATTCCAGAAACAGGAAAGGGAGTGTTAACGAATGTAAATAAAATTTTTGTGCAGTTGAGAAGTGATGAATAGGAGTAACAGTTTGTTTTACAAATAAAAGTTCTTGTCATATTATTTGGATGAAATTCAATTCTACACTGCATTAAGAATCAGAGATACCAATGGACCTGAATGCTTTTCACCACTATTGTGTAAAGTAGGAACTATAATTCGACTTCTGTGAATAAGCTTCTGGTTCAGCATTTTCCTTTTTGACTTTGTGCCTGCTTTTACATTTCCAAATACCTAACTTGTTTGCAAGTATTATTTAGGTGTGCATTGTGATCTCGGTCACAATAAAGGAGTATAGGCTTAGATCACTATTTTACTGATATGCTAGACTTAAATGGGTTGATAAAGGTGACACAAGAATCGAAGGTGAGATGTTTGCTAGAACGTCAAAGATAATCCATTGGGCTATGTGAGAAAGAAGAGTGAGTGAAGAAATACATTTGAAAATAAAGAAATATTGGAGAAGAAATAAATGCCTACTTAGATTTGAAAGCTGGGAAAAGGTGTGTGAGAGCAAGCAAAAGAGCATTGGAAAAAATGAGAATGTAACTCTAGAATTGTTCACCTGCCAAGCAAATGATCTCAGAGATTCAAAGATTGAAATGCATTTCTTTTTTGGTGTTCACTTGGGATCAAGGGTGATTTTCTACTATTATGGTTCTTTGGTGACTGAACCCCAGACTCTTCTCGATAGAGTGAGTGGGTGAAGAGTTTATGTGGTGGTGCATTCTTTCCTCTCTTATTTCTGGGCTCCTGTGCAGTCCTGAAGCGTGGATCAAGACTCTTAGTAGCATCCCAAACACTTCAGTTTGAACAGTTACAGTGTGTGAGATTCCCAGTAGTCAGTGGAAATGCTGCATTTAGTAAAGAATGTTTAAAATCTCTGACTGTAAAAGTTATCTTCCAGATGTTGACATCTGCAATGCTGCAAATACCCAGAGGATTGAATAATATGCTCTTTCCATCCATCTCTCACCTTATTTTTCTTCCAATCTCCCAAAGGGAATGCCTTCCATGGCTGTGTCTCCTACAGCTAGGCCCTGACCTCCTTCACCTGAAGGAGAGGTCTGAACTGAGCTCCTCCGCACAAAAGAGAGATCAGATCTAAGCATCACGGAGCTCTCCCAGTACAAGCTAATCAAATGTTCCAATTGCTTTCTGTGTAAGTGAGAAAGTACATACTGAGCAGCAGGATAAGAAGTGTGTATTACACAGCTCAGTGACTACCACTATGGCTATTTTATGCCTAGCATGATAGGGAAACACCGTGACTCATTCCTCGTGTTGGAAAAATAAGAAAAGAAAAGCATGCATCATTAACTGAGTCATATGGCACAGAAAAGCTTTCACACCCACTTGCCAGTCAGTAACCTTGCCCTTTACAACGCTGAAAAAATGTTCTGTGTTTAAAATTGTGTTAATATTAGCAGCATTATTATTGGCTACTCTTTTAATTAAAGGTCAAACTATCTCTTCTATTTCATTTCTTCCTTCATGGATAATCTAATCCTGAGACATTAAAAGGTTTTGATATGTAGATAAATAGAAACTGCTTCCTGTGGTGGAGGTCTGAACAAAGGAACAAAACTTTAAAATTATGGGGCTGGGCCATGAAGGGTGATGCCAGAAAGCACTTCTTCACTAAATCTGTTCCCAAATAAAGCAGTGGAGGCTGGGTCAATTTTAAATATATAAGTTGTGATTATTAGATTATTAAGGAAATATTAATGTAATTTTATAGTCCAAATGATAGGAATTAAAATGATTCACTCACATACCAGAGAAAATCTGCAGATGCTGGAAATCCAAGCAACACACACAAAAGGCTGAAGGGACTCAGCAGGCCAGGTAGTGTCTTTAGAACAGAGTAAACAGTCGATGTTCTGGGCTGAGATCCTTCATCAGGATGAAGGGTCTTGGCCCTTAACGCCGACTGCGTTTTCTTTTCCATAGATGCTACCTGGCCTGCTGAGTTCCTCCAGCATTTTGTGTGTGTTGATTCATTTCACGTATCACATTTGTGTACATGCATGCATACCCTCTCTCATAAGGCAGAGATTGATAGGTTCTTGATTGGACAGGGCATCAAAGGTGCCTGGAACTGGGGTTGAGGAGGAGAAAAAAAAAGGATCAGCCATGATTGAATGGGCCAGATGGCCTAATTCTGCTCCCATGTTTTATGGTCTTATAAGCATATCGACCTTCTCACAGCAAGTGCACAGTAAAGTACAGTTACTCTTGCTTCCATCTTCCCCCTACAATTTTCTGAATAAACAGAACAATAAGTAAATGATTATATATACAATCTGTTCCATGTAAATCTCACTGTTTTATGTGGATTCTTTCTCATTATCATTTGTTATAGACATCTAGCACTGTTTGATAAATCCAGACTATAATGTGCTGGGAGGATTAGATCATTTCTTTAACTTCTGACATGCCAGTCTAAACAATGCCAGGGCTGTTTGTGAAAATAGTAACCCACTTCCAAATTGTTTCCATCTTTAAACCAATAGAAGTTTCTTTGCATAGTGAAGGGATTCATATGTGGTAAGTTTCTGACTGTCCCATTATAAATCCCAGCAACGGAGTGATAAATTGGTAAGAAATTCCAAGAATTTATTTATTGATTATGTGAAACAGAATTACAAACATACTGGTAGAGAATGCCTTTATGATTTTGCAATCCATAGAAACAGAATGCCAAAAGAACGTCCTTGGGTAACACACACAAAATGCTGGAGGAATTCAGCAGATCAGGCAGCTTCAATGGAGGGAAATGAAAGAGTCGACATTTCATGACAAAGCCCCTCATCAAGGCTAGAACAGAAGGGGGCAGAAGTCAGAATAAGAAAGGGGGTGGAGGAGAGGGAAGTTGGTTAGGTGGATGGGGGACGGATGATGTGAAAAGCTGGGTGGAAGAGGTAAAGAACAAAAGAAGAAGAGATTTAATGGGATAGGATAGTTGACCATGGCGTGAAGGGAAGGAAGTGGGGGAGATGAAGAGAAGGAGTGAAAGGTCAACCAGAATGGGGAATGGGGGAATCCCCCCAAAACAAAAAGGGAGAAAAGCAGGTGGGAGGGAAGCAGAGACAAAATAGGAGGGGTTGCTCCTCCAAGCTGAGTTCAGCCTCATTATGGCAGTAGGGGAGGCCACGGACAGACGTGTCAGTATGGACATAAAAAGTCAACTTGGCTGGTGCAGAGGTCAGAGAGAAGTTGCAAGCTGTAATGATCCCTCAGTCGGCGATGGGTTTCATTGATATAGAGGAAGCTGCATCAAGAATATGAGGCACATAAATGACTCCCACAGAAATGCAGGTGATGTGCTGCCTCACCTGAAAGGACTGCTAAGGGCCCTGAATGGTGGTAACAGAAGCATTGTAGGGGCCTGTATAGCACTTGTCACATTCATAGTGACAAGTGCCAGGAGGGCAATCTATGGGGGATGAATGAGTGGACAAGGGAGTCAGGTAGAGAGTGATCCCTGCAGAAATCAGAGAGGAGAAGGGAAAATCCTTCTGTATTTTCATTGCAGAATTAGGACCAAACCAATGTGGCCTTTTGAAGTAGGCCTTTCTTCACATACAGATTCTTTTGCTTGGGCTTGCAAATGCATATAAGCCGTTTAATTAAACTTAGAATGTTGTACCTCTGGAAATGAACCAAAACAAAGGGCAAGAATGATAGAACAGGTCACTGAATGTCTCAAACAAAGTCTGTGCCTTGATGGTGTGGAGAAAGAGATTGACAACTTTGCTATTTGATTCCATTTTTTGCCTTTCAGCATCCCTTTAACAGAGCCTATGGCAAAACTAGATTCTTTCTGCTGCTGTTCCCTGTGCGTGATCCGACCTATGCATTTAGATTAGCTAATTTAGGAGCTTGGAACTTGATTACTATAGAATGTGCATTATGCATTATTGCTTTCTTAATAGCAGCCTGCCTGAAGGAATTGCTTCAAATAAACTGCAATCCTCGCCTTTCCTGTGGAAAACCTATTTTATTATTGCATTTTGAAAACATAAAAATATCCTTTCCCCTTTCATTCATTTGACTTAAGTGAATCAAAAAAGATGGGATTAATGTAGGGATGTGTCACTGAGGTAAAGGATAATGCAGGAATGAGCACAAGGGACCCAAGAGCCTCTTGGACTTCTACTTCTTATGCACAATTTGCATATTGAAACTTTTCATTTCCTGGCATTTGCGAAACAGCCTTTTCTGATAATATTTATTAATTCCCTTGGAATACTGCAAAACCACTCATTTTTTGAACAATTACTTATTTATATCAGCTATATCTCTAATTAAAACTCAAACTCCATCTATGAGGAATAAGATTTCACAGACACTAAAGAGATTTTGATCTTATAATCTGATTTATTGTTATTAGTTGAGTGTTAAATATCAGTACATTGGTGCAAGTATCTTTGCTTTTCTTTGAAATAGTGTGGTAGTATTTTTTGTGTTTAGCTGAGAGAGCAGAGATGCCTTTAGTTTGGTGTAGTATGCCCCACTACCACACTGAAGTGTCATCCTAGGTGATATGAAATTCTGGAGTAGGGCTTGAATCCACAGACTTCTGACTCAAAGGAAAGAGTCATTAAATCATCAAGGCAAAGTCATTAAATCATCAAGGCAAAGTCGATAAAGGAAATAATATAACATATATATATGTTATAATATATATATAAATAAAAGATGCCTTTTACTCAGTCACAAAAACAACTGTGGACTCAACAGAAAACTTATTTGAAGAAAGTATTTGGGAAAACAGACTGATGGGCATGGTGAGACTACTTCAGAAAAAATAACTGTTATAATGTCTACCAGCCATTTCTGATTCCAAAATGTTTTTTCAGTTTTCATTTTCACTTCCTTTTTGAGTTAATTAAAATCCCGCTCTTGGTGCTGAAATTGCAACAGCAGTTCTCAGAGGGGTGAAGTAATTATTGTTTAATGCTTGTGTTTCATTCCTTTACTCAAAATAAGCAGCATAGCAAATTAATGAACTTGCAAAATGAATAAGTAATGCCTTAACATCCCCATACAGAAGAAGCTCCCGACATTTTGCAAGGGTGTTTAATGAGGACAGATTTCATCTACTTTTGGTCGATGATGAGTTTGAATACACTGTTGGCTACTTCACTGAACAATTGCTGTGCAGTTTTTCACCACAGGGGTATTGCAGTCATACTGCCTTCAATGTATTTGAATGGTATTATTATGGTTGTTTACTTCTGAATTAAACCATTCCGTACAGTGAAGGATTATGGTTCTATAAAGTGTTGTAATTGTTTTACAAATCATGTAACATAGAATTACAGTTGACATTGACAGATGAGTTCCCACAGCCTTTTTTCCAGGGAAAGTGAACAAAAACTATAGGGCGTGAGGTGAGAGGGAGAAGATTTAAAACGGATTTGACGAGCAATTTCTTCATGCAAAGGGTGGTGAGTATATAAGACCATAAGACACTGGAACAGAAATTAGACCATTTGGCCCATCGAATCTGCTCTGCCGTTCAATCGTAGCTGATCGTTTTTACCCCTCCTCAGCCCCACTCCCTGGCCCTCTCCCTGTAACCTTTGATGCCATGTCCAAGCAAGAACCGATCAAGCTCTGACTTAAGTACACCCAATGACCTGACCTCTACATCTGCCCACAAATTCACCACCTTCTGGCTAAAGAAATTTCTCCGCATCTCTGTTTTAAATGGACACTCCTCTATCCTGACATTATGCCCTCTTGCCCTAGACTCCTTCACCATCAGAAACATCCTTTCCATATCTACTCTGTCTAAGCCTTTCACCATTCGAAAGGATTCAGAGAGCTTCCCCCTCACCTTTCTAATTTTTACAGAGTACAGACTCTGAGCCATCAAACATTCCTCACATGATAACTCTTTCATCCTCAGAATCATCCTTGTGAACTTCCTCTGAACTCTCTCTGATGCCAGCACATATTTTCTTAGATGAGCCCAAAATGGTTCACAATACTCAAGGTGAGGCCTCACCAGTGCCTTATAAAGCCTCAGTATCACATCACTGCTCTTGTGTATTAGACCTCTTGAAGTGAATGCTGACATTGGATTTGCCTTCCTTACCACCGACTCAACCTGCAAGTTAATCTTTAGCGTGTTCTGCACAAGGGCTCCCAAGGCCTTTTGCATCTCAGATTTTTGGATTTTCACCCTTTTTAGAAAATAGTCTGCACATTTATTTCTACTACCAAAGTGCATGGCCATGGATTTTCCAACATTGTATTTCATTCTCTTGTCCATTCTCCTACTCTGTCTAAGTTCTTCTGCAGCCTGTTTCCTCAACACTACCTGTCCCTCCACCAGTCTTCGCATCATCTGCAAATTTGCAAACTAAGCGATCTATTCCATCATCTAAATCATTGATATTCAGTATAAAAAGGAGCAATCCCAACACTGACCCCTGCAGAACACCATCCATCACTGGCAGCCAACCTGCAAAACATACTTTTATTCTCACTCGCTGCCTCCTACCAACCAGCCAATGCTATAACCATACCAGCAACTGTCCTGAAATGCCATGGGCTCTTAACTTGGTAAGCAGTCTCATGTGTGGCACCTTGTCAAAGGGCTTCCGGAATTCCAAATGTACAACATCCACTGCATCCCTTTTATCTATCCTATGTGTAATCTTCTCAAAGAATTCCAACAGGTTTGTCACACAAGATCTTCCTTTAAGGAAACCATGCTGACTTTGTCCTATCTTGTCTGTGTAACTAAGTACTCTATAACTCCATATGGAACAGGTTGCCAGAGAAAGTAGTTGACGTAGATACAATAGTGACATTCAAACTACTTTTAAATATGTAAATTGATAGGAAAAGTTTAGAAGGATACAAGTCAAATATGGACACACGGGATTTGCTTAGGATGGCATTTATGTTGGTCAGCAAGTATGAAAAATAATGTTTCCATGCTATATTACTCTATGAATCTACATCAGATAAATCTCCAGGTCAGATACTCCATCTGTAGTGAGGTACCTGTACTCAGCCAGCTTCAAACAAATAATAAAAAAATGAAAATAAAATTCAAACAGAATTTCCAATCTTCAGGACATCAGGGACTGTTGTGTACTTTGCTTCACAGAGACATGGCTCAACCCCAGCACTCTGTACACTGTACTCCAGCCTGAGGACTTCACCTTCCACCATGTGGACTGGACAGTGAAATCTGGTAAAGGCAAAGACAGTGGAATCTGCTTCATTATTAAGTCATCATGATCCAGAAGCACGATTGTTCTGCTTCAGTCCTGCTCTACCAACCTGGAAGATCTGGTGGTCACGTGTCATCCATTCTATCTGTCGAGGAATTCTTCGCCATGTACATTCTACCACTGGCAAACATCAAGATGATATTGGAGTAGCTGAGTTCTGTGATCAACAGCCACAAGACAGTACACTCTAAGGCCTTCCTAAACATTGCGTGGGATTGTAAAGTCAACTTGAAGAAGTCTCTGACAAAATGCCACCACCATGTCACCTGTGGAACCAGAGGACCCACTGACTTGATCACTGTCATCAAGAATGCTTACCGTCCCACCCCATGCCCACGCTTTAGTAAATTAGATCAATTGGCTGTTCTTTTACTCACAGCCTATAGCAGATACTGATGACTGCAGCTCCAGTGGTGAGATCTGTGACGGGAGGTGGAGAAGCACTTACAAGGCTGCTTTGAACTGGTGGACTGGACAACATTCGTGCATTCATCTTCAGATCTGAATGAACGTGCAATGGCTGTCACTGACTTTATCAAGACATGCACAGATGATGCCTTCATACAGAATTAACCCAAACCAGAAGCTGTGGACAAACCAAGAGATTCGCTGTCTACTGAGTTTAAAAGTTCAAAGTAAATTTATTATCAAAGTACCGTATATATATGACATGATATACAGCCCTGATATTTATTTTCTTTTGGGCACATGCAATAAATCCATAATAGAATAATAACCATAATAAAATCAATGAAAAATCTCACCAACTTTAGCATTCAACCAGTGTGCAAAAGACAACAAACTGTGCAAGTATAAAAAGAAAGAAATAATAATAAATAAATATTGGGAGCATGAGACGATGAGTCCTTGAAAGTGAGTCTATAGGCAACAGAGGTACTGCCACACTTTGCAATTTCACTTACCTGCTGGACCCAGGGCAGATATTCTAAAATGATGACAGAGGAATTTAAATTTGCTGACCCTCTCCTCCTCTGATCCCCCGATGATGACTGGCTCATGGACCCCCAGTTTCCTCCTCCTAAAGTCAATATTCAGCACCTTAGTCTTGCTGACATTGAGTGAGATGTTGTGGCACCACTCAGCCAGATTTTCCATCTCCCTCCTATATGCTGATTTGTCACCACCTTTGATTCGACCAATGACAGTGATGTCCTCATCAAACCTAAATATGACACTGGAGCTGTGCTCAACCTTACAATCATAAGTATAACGTGAGTAGAACAGGGGGCGAAGCACATCACCTTATCATGCACCTGTGCTGATGGTGATTGTGGAGGAGATGTTGTTTCCAATCTGAACTGAGTAGGGTCTGCAAGTGAGGATACAATTGCACAAGAATGTATTGAGGACAAGATCTTAAACATTGTTGATTTGTCTTGAGGGGGTGATGGTATTGAATGTCAAGCTGTAGTTGATTAAGAGCACCCTAATGTATGCATTTTTGCTGTCCAGATGTTTCTACAGCTGACAGGATCTCACTGGCTCTGCAATCAGTTTTGGAGCACCTAAACAACAGCAGTGCATACGTCAGACTGCTGTTTATTGATTACAGCTTATCTCCTCAGTACTGATCAATACGCTTCAAAACCTGCACCTCCTTCTGCAGCTGGATTATTGTCACCCTTACTGGGAGACCACAGTCAGTGTGGATCAGTTTTAACATCTTTTCTTCACTGAAGAAGAACTCATTTGCACTTCAAGGATGTCTGTTTAGCCTACTGCTCTACTCTCTCTGCACTCACGACTAAGCAGCTAGGCACAGCTCTTATACCATCTGTAAATTCTCTGATGATGCCACTGTTGGCAAAATCTTAGACGGTGACAAGGAGTGAGATAGATTATCTGGTTGAGAGGTGTCACAACAAAAACCTTACACTCAATGTCAGGAAGACCAAGGAATTGACTGTGAACTTCAGGGTGGGGAAGACAGGAGAACATACACCGGTCCTCATTGATGAGTCAGAGGTGTAAAGGGTGAGCAGTTTCAAGTTCCTGGGTGTCAGCATTTCAGAGGATCTGACCTGGACTCAACACGTTGTTACAATCACAAAGGAGGCAGGCCAGAGGCTCCACTTCATTAGGAGTTTGAGGAGATTTGGTATGTCACCAACAGCTCTCGCAAATTTCTACAGACTTACTGTGGTGAGTATTCTGACTAGTTGCAATACAGCTTGTGGAAGTTTCAGTATGCAGGAATGAAAGAGGCCGCGGAGTGTTGTAGGCTCAGGCAACTTCATCACAGTCACATTCCTCTCCAGCACTGAGGGCTTCTTCAAGAGTCAGTCCCTCAAGACATCTGCATCCATCACTAAGGACCCTCACCATCGGGACAATGTATCAGAATTTATTTTAATTCTTATGTCTTGCACTGGAATGCCGCAAAACAACGTATATCAGGACAGGTAATAATGATGTTGGGTGGGTTTATTTCACCACTTTTCTGGTGTGTTTGACACCTTGCATAATGTGCTGGGAGGGACAGGAGTTTCTGTGTGAAGGGAAAGATATTTAGTGACAGTGGCAATGCAATAATTGCATTGGAGAGCTGAAATTTCAAAGAAAGAACACGGATGACCAAAGAAAATGCAATTAAACTTATCTTCAACTAAGAAGGTCATGTTCAAGTTTAAAGGTTGTAATTTCAGAGTAAAAACCTGGCCAAACCTCAATGTTGAATGGAAAAAAAAAAATCAAGTTATCAAGAAGGGTTGTCTTTTATATGAAAAGTCAAAATGATAGCCTCCTAATGTAGCCATAAAAGATCTCATTGGATTAATTTTAAGAACAGTAGAGTGTGCTGGGCTATATTCACTGGGTTGCTCAAAATCCTTTGAAACAACCTCTAAAACATTTAATTGGTGGTAAATCATAGACACAAAAGGTTTGGCAGATGCTGAAGATCTTGAGCAACACACAGAAGATGATCATGCAACATCTATGCAGGGAATAAGCAGTCAACATTTTGGACTGAGATTTTCCATCTGTCTTTTGGATTGCTGAAACAATGCAAGGTATTTTTACAATGCAAGAGGCTCATTGTGCTTCTTTATGGGTACTCATTGGCATGGAGAATTTAGCGACTTGAGCCCAGATATCTTTTATTACAATTAAATCTCATCAGTTCTGAAAATTCAGTCCAGTTCTAGAGAGTGCAGCATGCTATTTGTGATGAGGTAGGTTCATGCTGAGAGCCTGAGGCTTCCATGTCTGTCAGTACGTCACAGGCAATGTAAAGATGTTTCCTTGTTTTAATCCCTCATAGTTCCAAATGGGTCAGGTAAATTCCAATTTCACAGACTGAATATTTTTAAAGGTTCATTCACACTCCACGCACTTGAAACATAAAACCATCTCATGGCTCCATATGACGGCCAACAGCTGCTTTTAAAAATAAATTATGAAAACAAATACAAAAATAAACAGATCATAACAATTTTAAACATTTCCGAAACACTTTTCATGGAAGTAATTATTTGGATATCTTTTTTTTCATTCAAGATTTAGAATATAAAGATTGTTTTAGTTTACAAGTTAAGTATATTCATAGATAATTTAATGACAATTACATTGCTGAAATCATTCTTTCTGAGTTCATTAGTGCTTTTTTGGCAATAATTATGCAGAGCCCTGATTGACTGTAGGAACAACATTTGCTGTTTTGCCCCACGGCAATACAAAACAATAGTTAATTAACCCATCCAATGAAATGTGACATGACTTTTTAAAGAAATTAAACATGAAAACCAAGGTTTTCAAGAATAGGGTATGCTTTTTAATGAGCCTTATCCTTTTTGATAGACTTCATTATTGCCTTTTTTTTTAATAATCATCTCCTTAAACATTCATTTGCCCTCGAAGTAGAATGGAATGTGAATGGGTGTGCTTTGGACCTTTCTCAGGGGTTAATTAGATGGAGGGGATGTGAGTTTGGCATTGGCAAAGACTGCTCAGTGTGTGCAGGAATTGGTCTGACTGCTACCATTGTGAGGTTTATTGTTGGCATATCTCAGAGTGATTAGGAGCTCCTTTCCGCCTACATTTCTGAAGATTAAAATGTATTTGATTTCAAGATCTTCTAATTCTGGCAAAAGTTCATTGACCTGGAACTTCACCTCTTCTCTTTCTTCTTATAAATGCAATGTGACTCACTGAAAATATCCAGCATTACTTGGATTTATTCCCGTCTCTATCCCCATTAAAAAGGAGGCTTGATAATACTTGTTAAAAATAACTTCACCTTTGCTGTGTACTTCCAAGACTAGCTGGATGATGCCACTGCAGTGTTAAATTTGTTGTTTGTTCAAGGTGTGATAAGGGTGGCACAGTGGGACAGACGTTAAAGTTGCTGTCTCACAGCTCCGAGATTGAATTGTTACTAACCTCTTGTTTTGTCTTCATGGAGTTATTTTATGGGGAAAAATTAAGTGAGTTAGAGTAGGATTAATGTGGAAACTGTTGTTTGACTGTGTAATGCACTCAATGGGCCAAAGGGCCTGCTTTCTTGTTGTTTTTCACACTGACACAATGACTATAACTATCTGTGTCAAATCAGTGAACAAAGTTTTAGACATTAGCTGCATGGAAATAATTCATAAGGAGAATCAAAGTGCAGGTGATGCAAATCATGGTTGAAATTCATCACTTTAAGATGGCGCTAGAAGGTGACAACTCATTGCACACTGTTCTCTGCAGATTCACTCAAAGAATATCATCAGGTTTAAATGTAGATTACTGCTACATTATGAATCACCCAAGTCGATGTGTGTATCACATGTCATTTCTGAACTTCATTTTCATTGTCTTAGTGATAGAGATCCCTTATCCTTGATATTATTGAGGTCTTGACATTCCTCCATGTAATCATGAGAACTGGCCATTATACTCTAGCTAAAGCTTTATGAGATTATCTATACAGACTTTGGACACTTGAACTTTTACCCTCTTCCCAAATCTTAAAACCAAAAATAACATTTTGCTTCTTAAGTTGGCAATTAGTTTGTAATTTCTTCACTCCCACCCAAGATAGTTAAGTAAATGTACATAACTAGTCAGTTCTGATGAAAGGTCATGATATATGAGATACTAACTCTTTCATTCCCACAGATGACAATGGTTTTTCATATATTAAAATAAAAGAAACAGCAGAACCGAACAATGAATGCACTAGAACTAAACTACAGGACCATCAATATCTGGAAATGGTCCTGACAGGGAACAAAGCTACAAAGACATAATGCGCAAAGACAATTGGCTGGAAATGACTTATTACTAATTTTTCAGGAAGAACACTTCCAATTTCACCATCAGCATTTATCATTAGCAAGAAGTACCTTTGGTAGATTGGGGAGCCTAAAGCAAATTCAAAATTATTCTATCAAATTAATGATGCATGATAATATAATAAAACATCTAATATCCAGGAAATATTGTTTGCATTAATAAAATTTCCATTATAAGAGTAATAATTTAAAATGATATTTTCTTTTCTAATTTAATTCTAGTTACCACGAAATATTTTTAGTTTTCATGAAGATTTAAATATTTCAGATTCAGAATAGCACTTTAATAGAGGACAGTGCCCACTCCACAATGAAATGTTTGCCTATGGCCCTGTGGAGGGGACAATAGATGGGACTTTAATTAATGTGTATGCAAAGCTCTTCATTCAAGAATGTCTTTTAAGTATAGTGGTACCTTCAACTCTGTTTAAACATCTCTGCTGATAAACACTCCAGCTCCTATTTACTCTTTATTCAAATAAAGGAAAGTGCTAACTAATCAAAAACAAGAGAAAATCTGCAGATGCTGGAAATCCGAGCAGCACACACAAAACACACACCTGCTGAAGGGTTTTGGCCTGAAACATCAACTGTACTCTTCTCCTAAATGCTGCCTGGCCTGCTGAGTTCCTCTTGCAATTTTTTTTGTGTTGAAAGTGCTAACTAAGTTGCATACAATGAAGGTAAATGTCTCCTTCATTTTTATGCAGCTCCTGGGACCTTACCTGTGGAACCTGTCCTCTAATATGTCCTGCTTTATCCTCCTTGGTTCAGTTCCTTCCCACCTACATCCATGATACCTCACGTGCTCTTCAACCATTTTCAGTTCCCTGGCCTTGATCATCTCATTTTCACTGATGATGTGCAGTCCCTGTACACTTCCATCCTACGTCAGAAAGGCTTTAAAGCTCTCCTCTTCTTTCTAGCCAACAGACCTAGAAACTCTGCCTGGTGGAATTGGTCCTTACACTCAACAATTTCCCTTTCACCTTCTCTCACTTTCTCCAAAACGAAGGTGTAGCTATGGGCAACTGCATGGCCTTGGCTTTGGCTGCATTTTCATTGGCTATATAGAGCAGTCCATGTTCCAAGCCTTCACTGGTAGTGCTCCCCAACTCTTTCTATGCTGCAGTGACAACTGCATTGGCGCTGTTTCCTGCACCCATGGTGAGCTTGTCAATTTCATTAACTTGGCCTCAAACATCCACTCTCCCTTTAAATTCACATGGTCCATTTCTGACACCTTTTTCTGCCTTCTCAATCACGATCTTCATCGTCGGAGACAGACTGTCTACTACTACCTTTATAACCTGCTGACTTTTACAGTTATCTTGACTATACCTCTTCCCAGCCTGTTACTTGTAAAAAGACCATTCTCTTTTCTCAGTTATTCCATCTCTGCTGTAACTGTTCTCAGGATGAGGCTTTCCATTCCAGAACATCTGTCCTTCTTCAAAAAATGGTGTTTCCCTTCTTTTACCATTGGTGCTGCCCTCACCTGCATTCCGACATGCCAGTTCATGGCCTTCTCTACCGCCATGATGAGGCCACTCTCAGGTTGGGGGAGTAACACCTTATATTCACTGTGGGTATCCATTAATTCGATGACATGGACATTGATTCATGCATTCAGCATGAACACTGGTAATTTCTCCCCCTCCCACTTCTCTGTTTTTCCATTCCTCATTTTGGCTCCTCTCTTACCCCTTCTCTAATCCTCACCTGCACATCACCTCCCTTTGGTGCCTCTCCTCCTTCCACTTTTTCCATGGTCCAGTCTCTTCTCATATCAGAGTCATTTGTCTTTAGTGCTTCACTTTTTCCATAAAACCATTAGACCATAAGATATAGGAGAAGAATTAGACCATTTGGACCATCGAGCCTGCTTCACCATTTCCTCATGGTTGATCCATTTACATTTCATCGTCAATCTCCTGCCTTGTCCCTGACTAATCACGAATCCATCAACATCTGCCTTAAATACATCGAATGACTTGGTCTCCACAGTAGACTGTGGCAATGAATTCCACAGATTCACCACTCTCTCGCTAAAGAAATTTCTCCTTATCTCCATTCCAAATGGATGTCCCTGTATTCTGAGACTTGCACTTTTGTCTGAGACTTCTCCACCACGTCCTCTCCACATCCACTCTATCAAGGCCTTTCACCATTCCATAGGTTTCAATGAGGTGACCTCTCGTTCGTCTGTATTCTGGTGAATGCAGGCCCAGAGCCATCAAACACTCTTCATATGACAAGCTATTCAATCCTGGAATAATTTTCGTGAACTTCCTTTGAACCCTCTCCAGTTTCAGCACATCCCATCTAAGATAAAGGGTCAAAGTGGAAGGAGGAGGGGCACCAAAGGGGGTGATATGCAAAAAAAATTTCAGTATGTATATTGTATACATCTGACACTAAATGCACCTATTGAAACCTATTGAAGTCTTCTCACAATACTCCGTGAGGCCTCACCAGTGCTTTATAAAGTTTCAACATTGCATCCTTGACTTTATATTCCAGTCCTCTTGAAATGAATGTTAACATTGCATTGGCCTTTCTCACCACTGACTCGACCTGCAAATTAAACTTTAGGGAATCCTATATGCAGACTCCCAAATCCCTTTGCACCTTGGATTTTTGAATGTTTTCTCCATTTAGAAAAGTAATCTATGCTTTTATTTCTTCTACCAAAGTGCATGATCATACACTTCCCATCACTGTATTCTGTCTGCCACAAAGCCATCAATTCTGTCACCCAAATCAGTGGCATACAATGTAAAAAGAAGTGGATTCAACACAGACCCCTGTGGAACACTGCTAGTCACCGGCAGCCAACCAGAAAAAGCTTCTTTGCCTCCTGCCAATCAGCCAATGTTTTATCCATGCTAATATTTTTCCTGTAATACCATGAGCTTTTAGCTTGTTAAACAGCTTCATGTGTGGCACCTTGTCAAGGGCCTTCTGAAAATCCAAGTACACATCCATTGATTCTCCTTTGTCTATCCTGCTTGCTATTTCTTCAAAGAATTCCACCAGATTTGTCAGGCAAGATTTTCCCTTGAGGAAACCATGTTGACTTCAGTCTATTTTATCAGGTGCCTCTATGTACTCCAAAACCACAACCTTAACAATTGACACCACCATTTTCCCAACCACTGAGATCGGACTGCATCTCTCCCTTCTTGAAGAGTGGAGTGACGTTTGCAATTTTCCAGTCCTCTGGAACCATGCAGAGTCTATAGATTCTTGAAAGATCATTACTAATGGCTCCACAATCTCTTTAGCAACCTCTTTCAGAACCCTGGGATGTAGACCATGTAGTCTAGGTGACTTACCTACTTTCAGACCTTTCAGTTTCCCAACACCTTTTCCCTAGTAATATCAACTTCACTCACTTCCTCTCGAACTTCCAGCATCATGCTAGTGTATTCAACTGTGAAGACGGATGCGGAATCCTGTTGCAGCTTGTCTTCCATGTACCTCTCCAACATCATTTTCCAGCAGTCCGATATCTACTCTTGCCTCTCCTTTGCAATTTATATACCTTTTAATAACTTTTTTAATATTATTGGCTTGCTTACCTCCGTATTCCATCTTTTCCTTCTTAATGACATTTCCTCTAACTTCCCATTAATTATTGCTATATTATACAGCCTTTTTTTGGCTTTTGTGTTGGCTTTGATTTCTCGTCAGCCATGGTTGCATAATGATGCCTTTAGAATACTTCTTTTTCTTCTTTGGGATGTATCTATCTTGCACCTTCTGAATTCCTCCCAGAAATTACAGCCATTGCTGCTCTGCTGTCATCCCTTCTAGGAGAGGCAACAGGACTGGACGTGAGACTCCTGGACAGGACAAGGGAATCCCAGCATCGGGCTGGGCAAGGTACTCCTGGGCTGGGCGAGGTACATGGACAAGAAAGGGACACAAAGCCATGGCTTGGACAGGACAAGGTTCTTGGACATGGCTAGGACTGGACGAGACCCTGAAGCCTTGACTTGGTCGAGGAAGAGACAGGAATGCAGAGCCTTGGTCGAGGGAGAGACAGGAACATGGAACACAGAGCCAGGACCCCTCCTCAGAAACAAGACATAGGGCCAGGACTCATTACACAGCATGCAGAATATGACAAGATGGTTCCCAACACAAGGTAGCGGCAGATGGCCAGACTTACCTAGCGAAGGCAAGGACACAAAGATGGTTCCCAACACTAGGTAGAAGCAAACAGCTGGACCTACCTAGCAAAGGCATGGACACAGAAACAGTTCAAAACAACAGAAGACAGTTCCTATCTTGCTCCAGTGGTTGAACTTGACAGCAGTGAAGGCAAGGCTCCAGGAGGCAGGTGAAGGGAAGGGTTACAGACAGGGAGTTTGGACAAGAATAATCCAGCAGCCCAAGGCTGAATCCTGTAGCTATTTATGAAGCCAGCCCAAATGAGAATCAGCTGCCTCAACAGAAACTGTGGAAAACCAGAAAACCCGGGATAAGGAGCATGGACCGGACCGTGAACCGGAATGAGGATTTCACGGACTGGACCATGACAGATACATATGAAAATTGCTTCTTCCTCACAAATTGCAGGGTGAATTCTGTCATTTTACGATCATTTATCCCTAGGGGTCCCTTTACCTTAAACTCTTTAATCAATTCCAGTTCACTGCACAGCACCCAATCCAGAATAGCTAATCCTCTACTGAGCTCTACCACAAGCTGCTCTAAAAAAGCCATTTTGTAGGCATGCTACAAATACTCTCCCTTGGGATTGAGCACCAACCCGATTTTCCCAATCTACCTGCATACTGAAACCCCCATGACTATCGTAACATTGCCCTTTTGACATGCCTTTTCTATCTCCTGTTGTAATTTGTAGTTCACATCTTTCCTCAGTTCGGAGGCCTGAATATAACTCCAATTAGGCTCTTTTTACCCTTGCAGTTTTTTAGCTCTACCCACAAGGATTCTACAGCTTCCAATCCTATGTTGCCTGTTTCTAAGGATTTGATTTAATTTTTTAATCGCAGAGCCACCCCACCCCCTCGGTCAACCTGCCTGTCCTTTTGATAGTTAAGCTCCTGCCTAAAATCTTCTTTTCAGGCATTACTCAGTAATGCCCACCACATCATACCTGCTAATCTCTTACTATGCTACAAGTTCATCTGCCTTATTCCATGTACTGCATGCATTCAAATATAACACCTTCAGTCCTGTATCCATCCCCCTTTTACACTGCCACTCATCCCGTTGACTGCAATTTTGCCCTATCATCAGCCTGCCTTTGCTAGCAGTCTCACTATCCATTGCCTGCTTGTAAAGCAACTGCCCCATCATCAGCCCTGTCACTCTGATTTCCCTCCCCCCTGCCAAATTAGTTTAAACTCTTTCAAACAGCTCTAGCAAACTTGCCTGCAAGAATATTGGCTCCTCTCGGGTTCATGTACAACCCGTCTCTTTTGTACAGGTCTTACCTTTCCCAGAAGAGATTCCAATGATCCAGAAATTGGAACCTCTGTGTCCTGCTGTAGTTCCTCAGCCACACATCTATCTGCCAGATGTTCCGATTCTTACCCTCACTGGCTCGAGGCACAGGCAGCAATCCAGAGATTACTACCCTGGTGGTCCTGCTTTTCAGGTTCCTACCTAGTTCCCTAAAATCTCTCTTCAGGACCTTTCATACCTATGTCACTGGTGGCAATATGTACCAAGACTGCTGGCTGCTCACCCTGCCCGTTAGGAATGCCGTGGTCCCGATCTGAGACATCCCTGACCCTGGCATCTGGGAGACAACATACCATCCAGGTGTCTCTTTCATGTCCACTGAATTTCGTCTCTATTCTTCTAAATATGGATCTCCTATCACTACTGCGGTCCTTGTCACTTCTCTTCTCTTCTGAGCTGCAGCACCAGACTCAGAGTCAGAGACCTGTCGATGTGGGCCTCACCCCACCCGGGATAATTTTCCCCCTCAACAGTATCCAGAACGGTATACTTATTACTGAGGGGAATGGCCACAGGGGTACTCTGCACTGTCTGCCCATTTCCATTCCTTCTCCTGACAGGACCGTTACCAGCCTCCTGCAGCCTAGGGGTGACAACCTCTCTGTAGCTGCTATCTTTCATTCCCTCATTCTCCCATATGAGCTGAAAGTCATCGAGCTTCAGCTCCATTTCCTTAACACGTTTTCTGAGGAGCTGCAGGTCAGTGCACCTGGTGCAGGTGTGGTTATCTTGGAGGCTGTATGGCTCCCAGAATCTCACACCTTACACAGAGAATGTAACACTGTTCCGGGAGTCATCAACTATGCCCTAACAGATAGGAAATGACAAATAAAGAAGAATAGGGAAGATTTACCAGCTATCACCTCTCAACTTCTCACTTCATACACCCCCCTCACGCACTTATCATCCCCTTCACCTGACTTCACCTGTTCCCTGCTAACTTGTACTTGGTCCCCTCCCCCACCTTCTTATTCTGACTTTCTAACCCCTTCCTTTCCAGTCCTGATGAAGGGTCTTAGCCTGAAATGTCAGCTGTTTATTCCTTTCCATAGATGCTGCCTGACCTGCTAATTTCCTCCAGCATTTTGTATGTGCTGCTTTGGCTTTCCAGCATCCACAGAATTTCTTGTATAAAGGAAAAGAATCAATTTGCACCAGAGTCTGAGGATGCTCTAACCCTGCCTTGCCCAGGAACAGTTTCAATAAGTGGCGCCTATTGAGTGCTCAGTGCTTAGTTTAGCACCAGCTGGGGCCTTGCCACAGGCAGTGGTTCCCAGTTGCACTATGGGAGACGGGATGTGGAGGGTTGCAGCAGGGTTGAGTGAAATGTACCTTGAACTGATCTAGTAGGCGTCCTAAGCGTATGTTTCCCTTGCATTGTAGATTGGCAAAAAAAAACAGTCCGACAGAAGATAGTGATATTCATGAATATGTAGAACACATGTGTAAATGTTTTCAAAAGTATTCTGGACTAAATTTCAAAGTGGGGATGCCTGTCCTAATAAATGTTATTGTAAATAAATTGCAACCTAGGTTAAAGGAAAACGTGTGTGAAACAAGATTTAAGTAAAATTGAGAATGTTACACAATATTGCCAAAAGCAATTACTGTAGCGGTGTGCTACACGCAGCGCCAAAATAACGACACGGAGTCGGTAAACTGCAATCAAAGAATAATTTATTCGAACTTCACAGCCTTGCTTTAAAGCCTCCCTCATCCCGCCCTCCCCGGGCGCGGATGGTCCAAGAGACACGTACTCACAAACCCCCGCAGGCTTTTTCCCTTTGTTGCGGACCTGGCCTTTGTGCCTGTGCGCTGGCTATTTGTGAGCCGGTTCGAGTGTGCTAATAAGTGGGTCGCCACATAACCCCCCCCAGAACCGGCGATACACCCCCCCAATGTCCACAGTCTGGGCTGGACCCTGTTTGGGAGGTCTGCCTCTGCGCCACGGTGCCGGAAACTTGACCGGTTGCACCAGGTCCACATAGGCCGGTTTGAGTCGGTCCACCGTAAAAACCTCCTCTCTCTCTCCCCCCAACGTCCAGCACGAACGTGGACCCGTTGTTCCGGAGCACTGTAAATGGCCCCTCGTAGGGCCGTTGTAGCGGTGGCCGATGCCCGCCCCTTCGTACAAACACAAACTTACAGTTCTGCAGGTCTTTGGGTACACAGGTCGGGTTCTGCCCATGCTGCGAAGTGGGTATGGGGGCAGGTCACCGAGCCTCTCACGTAGTCTGCCCAGGACTGCTGCGGGTTCTTCCTCTTGCCCCCTTGGGGCTGGTATGAACTCCCCGGGGACGACCAGGGGCGCGCCGTACACCAACTCGGCTGACGAGGCGTGCAGATCGTCTTTGGGTGCCGTGCGGATGCCGAGTAGGACCCAGGGAAGCTCGTCCGCCCAGTTAGCTCCTCGCAGGCGGGCCATGAGACACGTACTCACAAAGCCCCGCAGGCTTTTTCCCTTTGTTGCGGACCTGGCCTTTGTGCCTGCACGCTGGCTAATTGTGAGCCGGTTCGAGTGCGCTAGTAAGTGGGTCACCACATTACAACCTCAAAGGATTAAAGCTGTTAAGAGGAATGGGGACAATACTTGTGTGAGACTTCCCAACTGCCCCACTTTTGCCACTGTAATATTGTATGTTATTTTAAAAGTATTCTAATAGTTCTCCTATGCATTTTGAATATTATTTTATCTTTTAGTCTTGTTTTATATTTAACAAAATTGACAATAACCAAATTTTGGCTAATCATTACCACATTAACTTCTGCTTAAAATTTCACTGTAAACTCCGGTTTTAACATTACCTGCTTTATACATGTATCGCTCATGTGACCTGCTTGTGACTGGAATTTTGTGTTTTGAACTGTGCAGTTGTTTAGATAATTCTATTTTAAATGTGAAATAAATTTTGTACAAGCTTTGTAGGCCAAAGGGTCTGTATTATGCTGTAGGGTTTAAATTCTAAATGGGGTTTACAGTTCTTTAATCCAACAAACATAGAAATGGAACTGTGGACATGATGGAGTAGAATATGAGGATACCTGTGAGGGGTAGATTTTGTTTGCGGACAGCCTGGCCACCGGGCTTGAAGATGCCCTTGGGCCGAGGCAATTTTGATAACAGTTTCTGCCTCTACTGCCTCCAGCTCCATTGACTACGCAGTTCAAATAATCCACTCCCGAAATGTACTTAAGACTTCGTACGATTTTAGTTCTGCCCGTTGTAAAATGCCACCTGATGTAAACCTGCAAGTAATTTTGTTTTAATGGCTTTTTCTCCCAATAGACAATAGACAACAGGTGCAGAAGTAGACCATTCGACCCTTCGAGCCTGCACCGCCATTTTGAGATCATGGCTGATCATCTACTATCAATACCCGGTTCCTGCCTTGTCCCCATATCCCTTGATTCCCCTATCCATAAGATACCTATCTAGCTCCTTCTTGAAAGCATCCAGAGAATTGGCCTCCACTGCCTTCCGAGGCAGTGCATTCCAGACCCCCACAACTCTCTGGGAGAAGAAGTTTTTCCTTAACTCTGTCCTAAATGACCTACCCCTTATTCTCAAACCATGCCCTCTGGTACTGGACTCTCCCAGCATCTGGAACATATTTCCTGCCTCTATCTTGTCCAATCCCTTAATAATCTTATATGTTGCAATCAGATCCCCTCTCAATCTCCTTAATTCCAGCGTGTACAAGCCCAGTCTCTCTAACCTCTCTGCGTAAGACAGTCCTGACATCCCAGGAATTAAGCTTGTGAATCTACGCTGCACTCCCGATCTGATACTGCAAAAAATTATTGGAAAATTTTAGTGCAAATGTGGTGTGTGGCAATCATTTCACAGCTGAGGTGGTACAGCTACCTTCCCTCCTGTTCTGCTCAAGCGTCTGAACCTTTTTACCTTAACAAAAGCCAGCATCCTTGCAGCCAATGCACTGATTCTTGTTATGCTTTCGGAGAAGCCCATGAAAGTGGACAATTAAGTGGGTTTCTCACCTCTTCAGAACTTCGATAAAACATGGTGAACTAGCTGTGAACCTTTTCCTGTTTTTAAATTCTCACTGCAATTGTTATAAACTATGCAGCTCATAATAACAGGATGAACGAAATAACCAGAGGGAACAAACGAGCTGACTCCTTTACTAAGGCAGCAACAGCAGATCTTTATGGTCACCTAACACTCCAGTGTGACCAGGCTGCCAAGACTTTCCAGATCATATTGATGAACCAGTACAATTACAGCATGATGCGTCAGAGGCTGCAAGGATTTGATGGACTAAAGCACTGTGCAAAACTATAAAGGATGATGGGTAAAACCGAAAATGAGAGATTCTTCACTAGCGTAAGAAGAATAGCAGCAACTATAAGATTTGCCAGAGACATAGTCCTGAAAGACGCTGCTGTTATCTGCCACCGCTGGGCCCTCCCCCAGGAATTCCTATGTGACTTCCAGTTACCTAAATCTGTGGTTTGTGATTATGCACTTGTTATTTTGTTATGTCCCTGGGTAAAAGCTTATCCAACTCAGAGAAATGATGCCTTAACTGTTGCTAATTTTTATTATGAGATGTTATCCCTAGCGTTGGGATTCCTAAGAAAATCTCAAGTGATAATGGTTCTCACTTTATTGGTAAAGTTATATAGGAGAAGACAAATAACTTCTGTATTGCACTCCAAACTGCAGAACAGGCATATCACCGCATGAGATAGTTTTGGGATGTCCCATACGCTTGACAGTTTTTTAAATTAAACAGATGGACACCCATATTATGAGTGGAAGCATGTTGCATTAATGTATAGCACTAACAAAAATTCTTAAAGATTTCCATCAACAGGTACATAAAACCAAGAAGATCATGGTGGCTACAGAGTGCCACACACCAGAGGGAAGATTAGGTACAGGTGAGAGCCTACCAATGAAAAAACAACCTGGAGCCCTGTTGGGAAGGTCCATTGCAAGAGCTGCTCACCGCAAATACCACTGTGAATATCCAGGGAAAGCAGATGTGGATACATGCCTGATACATAAAGTCAGCAGTGCCACCGAACCCGGGAACGGGTGACCAGAAGATCGTTGATAGTAGGGACCGATGGACTGAACTCTTGAACTCTGCTATTTGCTACTTTAAGTAATCGCTGTAAGTTTTGGATCAGCAGGACACCTATTTTCCACCTAACTCAGAATCAGATTTAATAATTCTGGCATACGTTGTGAAATTTGTTGTTATGTGTCAGCAGTACATCTCAATACGTAATAATAAAAACTGTAAATTGCAGAAAGGAATATAGAGTGGTGCTCTGGGGGCGTGGTGGACAGCACGTCCCAGTATTTCTAGCAGCTAGTGCTTGTCTTAAAATGCATTTGTGGAATTATGGTAGGATGTTCGAGTTCAGTTGTTATTACATTTTAGCTCGGGTTATACAGTTCTTCGCTTGTTTGTTTGTGGGTCACCCTGACTGTAACCGACTGAGTGGCTCCCTCCCCAGGACATTGCATTTGGTCTGTTGTTGTTCTTGTCCCAGTGAAATGGCAGTGGAGATAGACGAGCTTTTCTCATCTGTCATCATGGACCAAATGCACACTACTATATTTATTTATTTAAAGTTAAATTAAATAACTAGTGCAAAAAGAGATTTAAAGAGTAGTGAGAAAGTGTTCATTGGCTCAATGTCCATTTAGAGACTGGATAGCAGAGGGGAAGAAGCTGTTCCTGATTCGTTGAGTGTGTGCCTTCAGCCTTCTGTACCTCCTCCCTGATGGTAGCAATGAGAAGAGGACATGTCCTGTGTGATGGGGGTTCCTTAATATTGGATGCCATCGCTTTGAAGCATTGCTCCTTGAAGATGTCCTGGATGCTGGGGAGATTAGTGCCCATGATAGAGCTGACTGAGCTAACAGCCTTCTGCAGCTTATTTTGATCGTGTGTGGTGGCTCACCCCCCCCCCCCCACCCCCATACCAAACGGTGATATAGCCAGTTAGAATGCTCTCTGTGGTACATCTGTTTAAATTTGTGAGTGTCTTTGGTGACATACCAAATCTCCTCAAGCTTCTAACTGCATAGATGCATAAATATGTTAGGCCCAGGATAGATCCTCAGAGATGTTGACACCAATGAAATGAAATTGTTCATCCTTTCCACTTCTTCCCCCTCAATGAGGACTGGTGTGTATTCTTTCATCTAACCCTTTCTTAAGTCCATGAACAATTCTTTGTCTTACTGACGTTGAGTGCAAGGCTGTGCTGTGCTGTGACACAACTCAACCAGCTGGTATATCTCGCCTCTGTACTACATCTTCTTGTCACCATCTGAAACTCTGCCTATAATAGTCATATCGCCAGAAATTTATAGATGGCACTTGAGCTGTGCCTAGCCGCACAGTCATGGGTGTAGAGAGAGTAGAGCAGCAGGCTAATCACACATTATTGAGTTGTGCAAGTGTTGATTATCAGCAAGGTGGAGATGTTATTTCCGATCTGCACAGACAGTGGTATGACGGTGAGGAAGTCGAGGATTCAGTTGCAGATGTACCTCATGACGCTAATACTCCTAATACTCCTAATCCCTTTCTTTGCTTTAGTTATGAATATGCATCATGTACTAACTGGTTGGGTTGTTGTGTGGGCTGTAGAAAGGGCCAAAAAGGGCCCATACATTCAGAAGGTGGCTTGCCAATGTGTTTATACCCCTATATCAGTGAGTATGGTTCCATGTTTTACATTAATAATGAAATTAGAACTGTAAATGGAGTACGGGACTACACTGCCTATAGCAATGACTCTTGCCAATGTAACTGTTTTGAGGGATATACCAACCTATTTACAATGATTGCATAAACCCACCACCCCCACCGCTCCGAAGCTGCTTCATGGGGATGGGGTGAATATGTTAGTGCAGCCATCGAGGGATGGGTCCAGACTTAGGTAACATTAAGTGGAATGACCCTCTGAATCCCATTAGCATTACCTACGCGGTATGTGGCTGACAGGCATATCACTGGCTGCCAGTGAAAACGTTAGAACCCCTAAGCCTCCCCACTCCCTCCCCATGCACAAGCAACAGCAAAGCAACGACCCTCCCCCTCCCCCCACCCACTTCAGCAAAATAAAGCATCAGCACCCTCCACCCACCAAGCAAGCAGTAGCAAAGCCCCCAAGGAAGTCCATGAACTGCAGTACAACAAAAGCTGATCACTCACCCCAACAATTCAAAATGCCACAGGCTCTCTCTCTCCCCATTAAAGGGACAGAGTGGTGTCAACCTTTCACAGCGAGGGGGGAGGCCTAAACAAAACAACTCACTGATTTACGATGATAAAGTCTGCTGCATTACTTTTCTGCCCCTGAGTTCTCCAACTCCAGAATTGCAACAAACTCTCTACCACCTATGAGAGATCGAGAGAGAGCATGCGATTTGCCGAGAACAGCTGATGTGCTGTTCCCAATGTTCTGTTTTCTCCCATGATGCTTGAGTTGTCGGCACCGGCATCGAGTCGGTTTGTCCACAGGGCTGTGAAGCCTCGGAACCCCAAAGGCGCATTTGTCCAGCAATATTAGCCTGGGACGATTGTAGTCATGTGAAACCTTTGAAATGAGATCCCTGGAGACACTTCTGCAAATTACAGTTGATATGGGCTGGGGTGACTGCGGCATTGTCTATTCAAACCTCTGTAGTGAGACTTTTCCAGAAAGGTCTTCCTAAAACCTAGTAGCCATATACATAATAGGGGGTGCTGGAGACAGACAAGATAGGAATAACAAAAGGATGTGAAACACACCCAACAACTGAGGGATAATTGCTTTACTAACTTCAAAATATCATTGGTTGTCAGCTTGAAGTTCTGATTGACTTTTTACACCTTTGTTGTGAATAGTGATTGATCTTGCATGTAAGGAATTCAACATATACTGTACAATTTACCAAATGATCAATGTCCATAAATGATAAGACAATTCTGTATAACAATAGCAGTTTTCTGTTCAGACTTTAGAACTGTTTGGGGGACAGGGGCCATGCTGTTCTCTTTCTGCACATGTAAAATAAAAAGAATGCTTAGTCACAAGAGTGCGTGTCTTCTGGGCACAGTTACTTTAGTTATCTTATTTTATTTTTGTTATTATTGGTGACGACAAAGAGATCAGATCAATTCAGATCTGGAAGTCTCAGATCAGTCTTTTTAGACCTAATTTAAAACGAGAAATGCTAACTTGATTTCATACTGGCTCAGCTGTGTCTTGACTAGGTGCTGTGATTTATCAATTCTCTAAAGTAAACTGTTGCTTGTTATTACGTGTTGCGTACTGCCAACCTTTAATTAGGTGTGGTGAACTACATATACCTGTCTGGACACGCCCCCCCGCTGACTGCTCCTGTGGCTCCTCCCACAGACCGTGGCTCCTCCCATGGACCCCGGTATAAAGGCGATTGAGGCCTGAGCCCTGCCCTCAGTCTCCAGGATGTAGCATGGTGGTCAATTGCTGCTTGTTCTTTCTTCCAGCCAATAAAAGCCTTTATCTTGCCTCACGTCTCGAAGAGTTATTGATGGTGCATCACTAGGGTATTAAGAATTGCAAGGCAACAGGTAGTTCTTATATCAAAACTGGATATAGTCCACAGACAGGCTTGGTACCCAGGCAGTCCTTATATCAGTCCACAGACAGGCTTGGTACCCAGGCAGTCCTTATATCAATCGACAGACAGGCTTGGTACCCAGGCAGTCCTTATATCAGTCCACAGACAGGCTTGGTACCCAGGCAGTCCTTATATCAGTCCACAGACAGGCTTGGTACCCAGGCAGTCCTTATATCAGTCCACAGACAGGCTTGGTACCCAGGCAGTCCTTATATCAGTCCACAGACAGGCTTGGTACCCAGGCAGTCCTTATATCAATCCACAGACAGGCTTGGTACCCAGGCAGTCCTTATATCAGTCCACAGACAGGCTTGGTACCCAGGCAGTCCTTATATCAGTCCACAGACAGGCTTGGTACCCAGGCAGTCCTTATATCAGTCCACAGACAGGCTTGGTACCCAGGCAGTCCTTATATCAGTCCACAGACAGGCTTGGTACCCAGGCAGTCCTTATATCAATCTACAGACAGGCTTGGTACCCAGGCAGTCCTTATATCAATCCACAGACAGGCTTGGTACCCAGGCAGTCCTTATATCAGTCCACAGACAGGCTTGGTACCCAGGCAGTCCTTATATCAGTCCACAGACAGGCTTGGTACCCAGGCAGTCCTTATATCAATCCACAGACAGGCTTGGTACCCAGGCAGTCCTTATATCAGTCCACAGACAGGCTTGGTACCCAGGCAGTCCTTATATCAATCCACAGACAGGCTTGGCACACAAAAGATAGAATTTTTTTTGCAAATCTCAACCTGGGCAGCTGGAAGCAAAAGTTAGTCAAATTCATTAACGTTCTCCATTCTGTACAAGGTGAATGAATAGTCAAAGAAACCACCACTAGGTACAGGCATGTTGAAAAGGTTGTAGTAACCGTTGTCACAAGAGTTCAGTATAAAAGATGACTCAATGGAAACATAAACTCTCCACTGATCAGATTAAGTTGTGCAAGTAGTGACACTTGGGGTTCATGCATAGCTTCACCTTGTCAAGCAACTTTATGATTTAAGCTTATTTCAAATAAACAATGGGAAGGGTCAGGTACAGAAATACCAGAACAAACTATGAACATATGAGATTTGTTATATATTTTAACATGTGTGTATGTGGGTCTGTGTGTGTGTGTGTGTGTGTTGTAGCATATGGAATTTGTAAAACAGTGATTGATGAATATCTGTCAGGTCGGGTGACAATTTAACTCTTTCTGAATTCATAGTATGTGTGGTCTGCAAAGAAATGCCTGTAGTGGTTTGATACCTGGATTATTTTGGAATTCGGGCTTATATGTGATCATTAATTTATTGTGTAAACCCAAGGAATGTTGTGTATTGTGGCCATTGTAAGATTAGTGAATGAGATAACAAGGAGTGACCATTAAAATGTTTAATTCATTTATGAGACTGTGTTAATAGAAACTTGTTTGAATGAAAGTAGGAAAGATGGTGGCACTGGATTCTGCAGGCCCAGATGACAGCTGCTGTTGGAGGAAGTCCCCTGCACTCGAGTGATTCATCTCTCATTTGATAGAAAGTGAGAGTACGCACATCCTTGAGTCGAGGTGGTGGGGGTGTTGTTTGGAGAAGTGATGCAGAAGATTATAACATCAGAACAATGAGTTGCTGGCCTCCCCTATTGTTGTTGCAGGAGTGACCACTCTGGAGAGAGAGAGCCTGTCTGAGATACCGTGCTGCTGGTTTGTGGACTGTAGTTTGATGGACTCTGGACCAGTGAATTCTTTGTGAGCTCAATGTACTGTGTAAGCCCAAGGAATGATGTGTGTTGTGGATTTACTGAGGTTAGTGAATGAAACAAAGTGACTATTAAAATACTTAATTGATTTATGAGACTGTGTTAATGGACATGTATGTTGTTGTAATGAAAGAAACCAAAATGTGTTAATGGATGAGAGCAAAGGATTTGTCTGTCTCTTGATGACTCTGTGTTTGTGAAACATATATAAATGCAATATCCTCCCAGGCTTCATTGGAATTTCATCTAAACTGGGATTGTGATCAGTGCCTGCGACCAAGGGGTGGTTTCAGGAGTCAGAATTGGAGTTCCCTGGACAGCGACAACCAAGTGAGGACTAGGAATCATGAGCCAAGAAAACTTTGTGATGTACTAAGTAATCTTCTGTGTGGTTTATTTGTGTTATCTATTTTATGATAAACTAGGCTTAAGTTATGTTATTGTGCTTGTGCGTGTGTGTGCATCTGCACGTGTGTGTTCTGACTTGTGTTTTGTAGAAGTACTATGGCTTTAAGAGTTATGGACTTTATACTTCTGTTTATCATCACAGGTTATGCATTTCCATAAACTGCATGGAGTCTGATGAAATTCTGTTGTATTTCAGCATTTACAATACTCATGTTAGATGAACTATGCCATAAGTATGTGAAGAAAACTACCACAAGGAATTCTGCATAGTAGGGCAAAATAACAATAGATGTATAATTTATTAAAACCTGGTCTTGGTTTACTTGCACTTAAGAAAATTTTTAAGCTGAGTCAAGTCAATTTGAGATTTTAATATTCTTTCCTCCAATAGGATTCATTTTCTATTCAAATGTAGATTTCAAATGTACATTTAGTTGCAGTTATGTCTTTGGGCTTAATGTTTTTGATCCATTCAGCTGCACATTCTTGATGTACTCTGTAAATACTCTTGTGTTTTCCTTTTTTTAAACTTTTTGCAACAACATTTTTATTTTATTGAGGAATTGGCACTTGTGGCTTGAAGCTGAAGTTCATTCATCTGGATGGTGATTGTATTGAGCAAGATGAAAGGCGTGATCCTTGGTCTCGCTTCGATGTACTCCAGCAGGGAATATCAGAAGCAAGAGCATCGCGGACTGTAGCAGAGTGATGACTAACTGGCAAATGCTTGATTGATAATTCAATCCACCTGTCGGACATTCAATGAATTATGTCAATACTTCCTATATAGTGGAAAAATAGATGTGCGTACTGGGGCTGTCTTAGGCAATTGAGAAGGAAAAGGCAGAATCAATGATTTATCAGTGTTACCATGGAAAGAATGTTCTTGTCGTTCAAACAGATTTACCTGCCAAAATCACAGAAACCCAATTTTCCATTGTGACTGAATGGACATCTGTGTGGCCAGTTGCTTTTTCTTGGAATGGTGCAGTGGAGAATTGAATCAGTTTCAGACATCTGTCTTTCAAAAATATAAAGACGTATAACCTCAGCACCCAAACTATCTGGTAAAATTTCTGGGTCTGTTACACTTAAGGGAACATTATGAATCAAGTATGCAACAGATTGAATGTGTCATGAGGCGTCTGTGGAGCATTGGTATTTTATGAAGCTACTGATAGCATTTTACATCCAGCCAAAACTTTTCTACCCAGAAAACTTGTCCTTTTTAATTTTTGAATCAGTAGTATTTCAGAATTCATTTGTCCATTGTATCTGCACTATTGAAATGGAAACAGTTTTCATACCTGACCAAGCTTTCATGTAATTGGATATCTAACAGCATAGAAGCAGACAAATTAACTCATTGTAATTTTCCTGCTGCTAACTCTTCAGCTGGGTTCCATAATTTAATCTAGTTCCCTCACCTCAGACCCATTCTATTGTATTCTTCCTTACTAAAACACTGCTAATTCTTTTTTTAAAAATAATACTACAGTTTCTGCCTCTATGACCTTTTGATAACAGATTAAAAACCTTACCATATCTGCAAATTGACCAAACGTATTCCTTCCACTTTGCCCCAGTTCTAGATACACATTGTTTCACAGAACCTGATTTTGAAATTTAGAACGTTTCGTTGCAAAGTTTTCTGAAGATAGTCCATAAGCTTCAATCTATTAAAAATAGTTAAAGGCTGTCTTCACGACAGAGGAATGGCATAGAAATTCTTGAAGCATCAACAGTGAAAAACATGACTTGCACTTCATTCATACAGATCAATTAATTACAATAGTGTATTGAGGTAGTACAAGGGAAAACATAACAGAAAGCAAAATAATGCGTTACACTAACGGAGAAAATGCAGTGCATGCAGATAAAAGGTGTAATGTAATAATGAGGTCGATTGTGAGGTCAAGTGTCCATCTTATCGTACTAGGAAATTGTTCAATAGTTGCATACAGGCTGGATAGAAGCTGTCCTTGAACATGGTGGTGCTTACAAACTTTTGTATCTTCTTTCCAATGGGAGGGGAAGAAGAGGGAGTATCTGGATGGGTGGAGTCTTTGATTATGTTGGCTGCTTTACCAAGGCAGCAAAAAGTATAGACAGAGTCCATGGAGGGGAGACTGGTTTCCGTGATGTGTCCACAGGTCTCTGCATTTTTGTGGTCACAGGTGGAGCAGTTCAAAAGTCCAATTTAATGTCAGAGAAATGTATACAATACACATCCTGAAATGCTTTTTCTTTGCAAAACATCCATGAAACCAGAGAAGAGCCCCAAAGAATGAACGACAATTAAACGTGAGAACCCCAAAGTCCCTCCCAGCACCCCCCCCGCACGTAAGCGGCAGCAAGGCAACGATACCCCCCTCCCACCCTGCAAAAAAAGTGCACCCGCTACCAAGCGCAAGCGTGAGCTTGGCGATAGCAAAGACACAGACCTTGCAGTTACCCCAAAGACTATCACGTTTCATCCAGCATTCGAGAAACCACGTTCTCTCTCTGCATGACCAGGGAGAGGGAGGTGTCCCCATTTTCACAGCGAGCAGGAGACATAACAACAACCCACTGGTTTATGATGTTAAAAAGTCCATTTCATCAGTTTTTACGAGCTCTGTGCCTGAAGATTGCAAAGACCTCAGGTCTTTGGGCCCACAGTGAAAGATTTTCCAGCCTCCCTGATGAGACATGAGCATCCTGCCATAACACTGACCCATGACCTGCCCTTCTCCAGAGCACTGAGATCTTAGGCTTCTAAACACGGGTCTGACTCTCAGGCTGAACCCTTGGCATGCCGAACAGCTGGTCCTGAAACCCTGAGAATGGGTTTCATTCCTGCAAAGAACCGTAGTCAGCGTGTCACTCCAGGTCAGGGTCTTCAAAAGAACCCTGAAAGGGAAAAATAAAGATATTAAAGATGCCATACCAGGCCATGATGCATCCAGATAGGATGCTTTCTATAGTGCATTGATAAAAGTTAGGGAGAATAAAAGCGGACATGCCAAACTTCTTTTGCCTTCTAATGAAATAGGATGCTGGTGAGCTTTCTTACCTATTGCATCTGTGTAGTTGGACCAGGAGAAATTATTTATGATGTTTGCTCTGAGGAACTTGAAGCTCTCAACCCTCTTAATCTCAGGACCATTGATAGAGAGGAGCATGTGCAACTTGCTCCTTCCTGAACTCAATGACCTGCTCTTTTGTTTTGCCGACATTGAGTAAAATGCTGTTGGCACAACATAATATCATTAGATTCTCTATCTCCTTCCAGTACTCCAACTCATCATCATCATATAAGATGCGGTCTATTAGGATGGTATAAATCAGAAATTTGGAGATGAAGTTAGAGCAGAGTCCAACCACACAGGTATGAGTGTGCAGGGAGTAGAGCAGGGCTAAGGATACATCCTCGTGGGGCACATGGGTTGAGAATAATTACAGCAGAGGTATTGCTGCCTGTCCTTATTGATTGTGGTCTGTTGGCAAGCAGCCAAGTTCAACTACTTCAGTTGCAAAGGGAGGTGTTGTGTCCTGGGTCTGGGTGCTTGGAAAGCAGTTCACTTGGAATTATAGTATTGAAGGTGGAATCATAATTGAAAAAAAAAATACTCTATTGGAGAAATCATTACTGTCCGGATGCTCCAGTGCTCCAGAGGTGTGTTTGGGGAAAGGAATATGCTGCCTGCCATGGACCTGTTTGAGTAGAAAGTGAATTACAGTGAGTCACGGTTGTCTGGGAGGCAGGAATTAACCTGTTCCTCGACTAGCCTGTTGAAGTTCTTCATCATTACAGTGGAGTAAAGGGAATTACAGAGACATGAGAGAGGAGTTGGTCAGAATTGATTGGAAAAGGACACTGGCAGGGATGACAGCAGAGCAGCAATGGCTGGAATTTCTGGAAGGAATTCAGAAGGCATGGGATATATACATCCCAAAGAGGAAGAAGTATGCCAAAGGCAAGATGACAAAACTGTGGCTAACAAGAGAAGTCAAAGCCAACGTAAAAGCCAAAGAGAGGGCATAAAATAGAGCAAAAATTAGTGGGAAGTTAGAGGATTGGGAAGCTTTCAAATATTAACAGAAGGTAACTAAAAAAATCATTAAGAATGTAAAGATGTAATACAAAAGTAAGCTAGCCAATAATATTAAAGAGGATAGCAAAGGGTTCTTCAGATACATAAAGTGTAAAGGAGAGGTGAGAGTGGAAATTGGACCTCTGGAAAATGATGCCAAACAGATAGTAATGGGGCACAAGGAAATGGCAGGCAAACTGAATAAGTATTTTTCATCAGTCTTCACCATGGAAGATACTAACAGTATAGTGGAATTTACAGATGTCAGAGTCATGAAATGTGTAAAGTTACCATTACTGGAGAGAAGGTTCTTGGGAAACTGAAAGGTCTGAAGGTAGGTAAGTCACCTGGACCAGATGGTGTATATCCCAGGGTTCTGAAAGAGATGGCTGAAGAGATTGAGGAGTCATTGGTAATGATGTTAAAGAATCACTGGATCCTGGAATCGTTCTGGAAGACTGGAAAATTGCAAAAGTCGGTCCAATCTTCAAGAAGGGAGAGAGACAGAAGAGAGTAAAGTATAGGTCAGTTAGTCTGACCCCAGTGGTTGGGAAGATGTTGGAGTTGATTATTAGGGATGCAGTTTTGGGGTACTGGAGGCACATGATAAAGTAGGCTGTAGTTAGCATGGTTTCTTCAATGGAATATCTTGCTTGATAAATCTGTTGGAATTCTTTGGAGAAATACCAAGAAGGTTAGAGAAAGAAAGATTGGTTGATGTTGTGTACTTGGATTTTCAGAAGGCCTTTGACAAGGTGCCACACATGAGGCTGCTTACAAGCTATGAGCCCATGGTATTACAGGAAAGATCCTAGCATGGATAAATCAGTGGCTGACTGGGAGTAGGCAAAGAGTGGGAATAAAGGGAGCCTTTTCTGATTGGCTGCTGGTGACTAGTGGTCTTCTACAGGGACTGGTTCTTTTTACGTTATATGTCAATGATGTAGATGATGGAATTGGTGGCTTTGTTGCAAAATTTGCAGACAATATGAAGATAGGTGGAGGGGCAGGTTAGTTTTGAGGGAGTAGAGAGGCTACAGATGGACTTAGATAGATTAGGAGAATAGGCAAAGAAGTGGCAGATGAGTGTTGGGAAGTGTATGGTCGTGCATTTTGGTGGGAGTAATGAAAGAGTTGAGTGTTTTCTAAATGGAGAGAAAATACAAAAAGAAACTGAGGCACAAATGGACTTGGGAGTTCTTGTGCAGGATTCCCTAATGGTTTTTTGCAGGTTGAGTCTGTGGCGAGGAAGGCAAATGCGATGTTAACATTCATTTCACGAGGACTAGAATATAAAAGAAAAACTGTAATGTTGAGAATTTATAAAGCAATGGTGATGCCTTACTTGGAGTATAGTGAGCAGTTCTGGGTCCCTTATCTTTGAAAGGATGTGCTGAAACTGGAGACGGTTCAAAGGTGGTTCACAAAAATGATTTTAAGTTGAAATGGGTTGTCATATGAAGAGTGTTTAATGGCTCTGGACCTGTATTCAGCGAAATTCAGAAGAATAAGGGATTCCCTCACTGAAACTCATTGAATGGTGAAAGGCCTTGACAGAGTGGATGTGGAGAGAATGTTTCCTATGGTGGGAGAGTCTAAGACCAGAGGACACAGCCTCAGAATAGAGGGGCATCCATTTAGAACAGAGATGAGGAGGAATTTCTTTACCCAGAGAGTGGTGAATCTGTGGGAATCATAGCCACAGGTAGCTGTGGAGGCCAAGTCTGTTTGCATATTTAAGGTAGAGGTTAATAGATTCTTGATTGGTCGGGACATAAAGTGATATGGGGAGAAGACAGCATTTTGGGGCAGAAAAGAAAAATGAATCAGGCATGATGAAATGGTGAAGCAGACTCAATGGGCCAAATGGTCTAATTCTGCTCCTATGTCTTATGGCTTATTCTCTTACGATGGTGGATGTCAAAGCCACTGGCAATAGTTGTTGAGACATATTTGTTTTTATTAGATGTTGTGATGATAGTGGTCTCCTTAAAGCATGCTGGCTCCTCAGGCTGAAGCAGGGAGAGGTGAAAAATACCTGCAAATACCCCCGCCAGCTGATCTGCACAGGATCTAATTTTACATCCAGGGACAGAATCCGGACTAGATGCTTTCCATGGATACATTCTCTGGAAGACTGATCTTACATCTGAGAAGGTGGCTATCGGTTCAGGAACATTGGAGGCAGTTGGGGTGACATTCCAATCCCCTGCTGTTCAAAAAGTGCATAGAATCAGTTAGGTTCATTGAGAAGAGATGCACGGTTATGGGGTGAAGCTGCTTTGGTTTGTTTGGTAGCCCATTATTACATGTAAGCCCTACCACCACTGACGGCTGCCCTGGGACTGACAGTAAGTCATCAGTAAAGTCACACGAGAGAAGATACAGGGATTGTATATAATTTTCTGATTTGTTGCTCCTTTCCGCGTCTTGTGGTGCATCAGGAAGCACCCTTGCTGTTTCTTTAGCATTTGTCTGTTTTTTCCGAGGCCGAGTTGCTAGCTCAATGCTCAAACAGCATGGATGGAAAATGTGCAAGGAGCTTGCTTGATTTGAACCCATAACCACTTGCCTCGCTGTCCTGTGCAGATGCCACTACACCACCAGCAGGCAATTTTTCAGATTTGGCAGGAATTATATATAATGATATTAGTGTTGGTCTGAATCACTGGGCCAGCTTCATTTATAAATTATGGGTGAGCTGCAGGTACAGTTCTGACCTTGGTTTGCAGATGCACCATTTGAGACCAGAGAAATGAAGATTTGGAGAAGCCTAAAGGAATTCTAGACTCTTCCAAAATTCAAATTAAATTTATTATCAAAATACATCACTGTCTGGTGGGGGTGGGGGGAGGTGGGGGGGGCTTCAGCACAGGACTGAAAGAAACTGCGGAGGTTCGTAAATTTAGTCTGCTCCATCTTGGGTACAAGTCTACAAAGTACCCAGGACGTCTTCACGGAGCAGTGTCTCAGAAAGGCAGCGTCCATTATTAAGGACCGCCAGCACCCAGGACATGCCCTTTACTCATAGTTACTATCAGGTAGGAGGTAGAGAAGCCTGAAAGCACACACTCAGTGATTCAGGAACAGCTTCTTCCCCTCTGTCATCCGATTCCTAAATGGACATTGAACCCTTGGACACGACTTCACTTTTTAAATATATATTATTTATGTTTGTTGCATGATTTTTATTCTATTCAATATACATATATTGCAATCTATTTATTTATTTATTTGTTTATCTACTTATTTATTATTATTATTCTTTTATTTTGTTTTTTTCTTCTATGTTATGTATTGCATTGAACTGCTGCTGCTAAGTTAACAAATTTCATGTCACATGGCGATGATAGTAAACCTGATTCTGATATACGAGGGGTGATTGATAAGTTCGTGGCCTAAGGTAGATGGAGACGAGTTATACAGCTCTTGTCACATGTGCATGCAGGTCAACTCTTTGAGTGATTATGCAGAAAGTTTGAAGTTAATAACACATCTCCTTCTACCTTAGGCCACGAACTTGTCAATCACCCATGCTGTGGACACTTTCTGGAGGTCCAACATCCATATGCTCTACGACCGCTGGACTGAGTGTGTAAATGTAGGAGGGGACTATGTTGAAAAGTAGATGTGCTAGGTTTTCTAAAATTGACTCTTTCTACCTTAGGCCACGAACTTATCAATCACCCCTCGTATATGTCACTATACACAACCATAAGATCCATTTACTTTCAGGCATTCTCAATAAATCCAATAACTATAATAGAATCAATGAAAGACTGCAACAATAGAGCAGAAAACCAGTCTGCAAAAGACAGCAAACTGTGCAATTACAAAGAGAAAGAAAAATAATAATAATGAACAGATAAGCATAAATATTGAGAACATGAGATGAAGAATCCTTGAAAGTGAGTCCATAGGTTGTGATGGGGCAAGTGAAGATGAGTGAAATTATCCCCTCTGGTTCAAGAGCCTGATGGTTGAGGGGTAATAACTGTTCCTGTACCTAGGGGTGTGAGTCCTGAGGCTCTTGTACCTTCTTTCCAATGGCAACAGTGAAAAGAGAGCATGGCCTGAATGGTGGATATTGATAACGCTCCGTGTAGATGTGCTCAATGATGGGGACATCTTTACCCGTGATGGACTGGGTTGTATTCACTACTCTTTGTAGGAATTTCCATTCAAGGTCATTGGTGTTTCCATACCAGACTGTGATGCAGTCAGTCGTTATCATCTCCGCCAGACATCTATAGGTTTGTCAAAGTTTTCAGAATCTGATTTAATATCACCTGCATATGTCATGAAATTTGTTGACTTTGTGACAGCAGTACAATGCAATACCTAATAATAGAAAAAACATGAATTACCTTGAGTGTATATATAATAGCTTAATTAAATAAGTAGTGCAAACATAGAAATAAAAAAAGTAGTGAGGTAGTGTTCATGGGTTGAATGCCCTTTCAGAAATCAGATGGCAGAAGAGAAGAAGCAGTTCTTGAATAATTGAGTGTGTGATTTCATGCTTCTGTACCTCCTTCCTGATTGTAGCAATAAGAACAAGGCATGGCTTGGATGATGAGGGTCCTTAGTGATAGATGCTGCCTTTTTGAGGCATTGCTCCTTGAAGATGTCCTGGATGGAAGGGAGGCTAGAGCCCATGATGGAGCTGATGAAGTTTACAACTCCCTGTTTATTTCTTTGGTCCTGTGCACCACCCACCATACCAGCCGCTTATGTAGCCAGTTAGAATGCTCTCTATGGTACGTTTGTAGAAATTTGTGAGTGTTTTAGGTGACATATCAGGTCTGCACAAACTCCTAATGAAGTGTAGCTGCTGTCATGCCTTCTTTATAGCTGCATTGATATGTTGGGTCCAGGTTAGGTCCTCAGAGATACTGACATCCAGAAACTTGAAATTGCTCACTCTTTAAACCTCTGATCCCACTATGGGGAGTGGTGTGTGCTCACCCTTCTTACCCCTTCTGAAGTCCACAATCAGTTCTTTGGTCTTACTGACGTTGAGTGCAAGGTTGTCATGCAGAATCTTCGCAAACTCTTCAGGAAGTAGAAATGTAATTGTGGCATAAGTGTGGAATCAAGTTTGGTAAGGTACCAAATAGATTGTGAAGGTATCTCAGTTTCCATTTATTTTGATCAATCAGCATGTTGGGGGAGGAGTATTCTGCTCTCCTTAAACATATTGATATCCAGGAGAGGACTAGAGGAAAGGTTTAACATGAAATCAGATATGGTACTAATAAATCACTGATAGCAATGAATGAAGAAAGCTTATGCCCTCACCAGGGGGTCTAGGGAAAGAAATTTTCTTTATCATCTTTCCTTGGATCTACTCTTCAAGGTACAAAATGTACTATGGCTTCCTGCTCATCCTTATTTCCCTAATGTTGTCTGTTAGTGGCAGGTTACCTTGCTTCACCTTCTTTGTGCTTTGCAAACTAATTATCTTGTACATCCTTTCCTTTCCTTTCTACCATCATACATCTAACTATTTCACCTTTCTATTTGAACGGAAATTCCAAAGATTGTATGAAACAAAAGGGACAGGGGGCATGAAGAAGGGACACATCTAAACTTTTGTTTAAAATAAAAGACATGGAGAGTATAAAGAAATTATGAAAACAGGAGCTTTGCATTATCATTAAAAAGCATTTACTTAGAAATGTTCCTCCTGCCTAATGAAAGGCCATGTAATATACTTGCAGTGGAATATACTGAATTGTTCAGAGAATAAAAATGAGGAGAAAATGACAGTGTCACAAAAGGAAAAGACATGTTATCTGGTGGAGCAACTCTCTCTAACGAGGGGCCAGGATGCAGATCACAGTACCCCAACACTTCCTGGAACTGAAAAATTTGTTGGACAGTGTGAATAGTTGCTTTCACTAACTGACTGCATATCTGTGAGTTTCTGATGCATGGCAAAACAATTTCACACGATATAGTTGATGCATAGTTGAACCACGTTAGATCCTGCATTTCTCCTCTGTCAGAGGGTGTGATCTCCATCATCAGTATTTTCACTCAATTTCACAGTCTTCAGCACTTTAAACTGGTTAATGTATGGCCCGGAACCTGAATAAGTTTAAATATATCCTTGTAAATTAGTGGGTAATGTTAAATTACAGACATATAATACACACGAGTACAGCTGCTGTTCTGAAATTTAGAAACACAGATACAAAAGTCATTTCATCATTCCATTAGAGCATGGCTTGTATCTTAAATATATCTGTGCAAATAATGAAAAAGCTATCTTAATTCAAATAAATTCATCATAGGCTCTCTGCTTCAAATGACCATTTCTGATGTTCAATACAATGCTTGTAAGCGATCTGTAAAGGTCCAACAAATAGTGGAAAGCAGTAAGAACTGATTTCTGCCCAATTTCACAGTCCGCTGCACCACCAGCTGTGCTTAAAAATGGCTTTGAAGGAAATAACATTGATCATTCAGCTGCTTGCTATGAAAACAATATGCATTTACCATCCCAAATGCTGGTCATGCTGCTGAAAGAAAAAGAAAAGCCACAAATAAAATATATTTTTAGTGCAACATATTACATTCAATATTTTTCCAGTTAGTATAATGGACAAAAAGGATAAACATAAACTTAAAATTTTGTTTTAAATATACTCTATATTGATACCAGTTTTAAAGAATTACCTAGTTTAGCTTATGCTTTAATAGCATAGAATAAAATATTAAACAAGAATATCTGCCTGTCTAGAACAGATTATAAAACTCAGTTGGTAGGTAAGCACTTACGGATCCTCTTAGGCATGGTGGATGCAGACTAATGTGAAACAAAGCTCTCTGCCATTATGGAGGATTAAAAATTCTTTATAGAGAATACAGGAAAAGGTAGTGAAAGACAGATGTTTCACAAATTTAACTGAGCTAGATTTTGGAAATGAAAAGAAATCGAAAAGATTGCTTTGTCATATTGATCGAGTGTTCTTATAAGTTATGGCCTGATTTTAAGGTCAGGAAGCACTTGTGTATGAAGAAACACACCTGCAGCTGCAGAAATTGACTGTGAAGCTTTAATACTCCCTGAAATGGATAGGAAGTCGACAGAGGCTTCTTGTGGGAATCTCATGTTCAGGAAGGGGGAGCTTCAGGTTAGGGAGGCTTTAACAGTCATTAAGAAGCTTAAAAGAACACTCCTATATTGCCTGGACCAAAAAGTGAACTATAGCATTGAATTCTTTCCAGCACCCTTTGAAACAGATGCACTTTTGCCTTGGTTGGCCAACTGAGAAGTTTGGCATATACTTCAGCTAATGGTGAATTCAAATTTCCATTATGCCCTTGTATATGTATGGAAAAAACCTCCATCATCTTTGGCCTTGTTAACTCAACTCCTGCTAATGAACAGAGGCAAAATTAATATTCTGATTGAGTGTGTGTTTCGGTGTGTGTGAGAGAGAAAGAGATGACTTCTGCCTGCAGATAGTTTCTACTGGATGACAAAGGATTAAATTCACTTTTTTAGTACATGTAGTCATCAGTAATTGATAGCTAATGCTCCATTTAATCTTCTTGTTTGAAAGCAGAGAGTTTTGAATGATCAAGCAACACACACAAAATGCTGGTGGAACGCAGCAGGCCAGGCAGCATTTATGGGGAGAAGCACTGTCGACGTTTTGGGCCGAGACCCTTCGTCAGGACTAACTGAAAGGAAAGATAGCAAGAGATTTGAAAGTAGGAGGGGGAGGGGAAAATGTGAAATGATAGGAGAGGATTGGAGGGAGTGGGGTGAAGCTGCAAGCCAGAAAGGTGATTGGCAAAAGGGATACAGAGCTGGAGAAGGGAAAGGATCATGGGATGGGAGGCCTAGGGAGAAAGAAAGGGGGAGGGGAGCACCAGAGGGAGATGGAGAACAGGCAGAGTGATGGGCAAAGAGAGAGAAAAAAAAGGAGGGGGAAAAAAAACTAAATATATCATGGATGGGGTAAGAAGGGGAGGAGGGGCATTAACAGAATTTAGAGAAGTCAATGTTCATGCCATCAGGTTGGAGGCTACCCAGCCGGTATATAAGGTGTGGTTCCTCCAACCTGAGTGTGGCTTCATCTTGACAGTAGAGGAGGCCATGGATAGATATCTCAGAATGGGAATGGACGTGGAATTAAAATGTGTGGCCACAGGGAGATCCTGCTTTCTCTGGCGGATAGAGCGTAAGTGTTCAACGAAACGGTCTCCCAGTCTGTGTTGAGTCTCACCAATATATAAAAGGCCACACTGGGAGCACCGGACGCAGTATACCACACCAACTGACTCACAGGTGAAGTGTCGCCTCACCTGGAAGAATTGCCTGGGGCCCTGAATAGTGGTGAGGGAGGAAGTGTAAGGGTAGATGTAGCACTTGTTCTGCTTACAAGGGTAAGTGCCAGGAGGGAGATCGGTGGGAAGGGATGGGAGGGATGAATGGACAAGGGAGTCGCATAGAGAGCGATCCCTGCGGAAAGCAGAAAGAGGGTGAAGGGAAAGATGTGTTTGGTAGTGGGATCCCGTTGGAGGTGGTGGAAGTTATGGAGAATTATACGTTGGAACCGGAGGCTGGTGGGGTGGTAGGTAAGGAAAAGGGGAACCCTATCCCGAGTGGGGTGGTGGGCGGATGGGATGAGGGCAGATGTGCGGGAAATGGGAGAGATGCGTTTGAGAGCAGAGTTGATGGTGGAAGAAGGGAAGCTCCTTTGTTTAAAAAAGGAAGACATCTCCTTCGTCCTGCAATGAAAAGCCTCATCCTGAGAACAGATGCGTCAGAGACGGAGGAATTGTGAGAAGGGGATAGCATTTTTGCAAGAGACAGGGTGGGAAGAGGAATAGTCCAGGTAGCTGTGAGAGTCTGTAGGCTTATAATAGATAATTAGTAGATGGAGACAGAAAGATCAAGAAAGGGGAGGGAGGTGTCAGAAATGGACCAGGTAAATTTGAGGGCAGGGTGAAAGTTGGAGGCAAAGTTAATGAAGTCAATGAGCTCAGCATGCGTGCAAGAGGCAGCACCAATGCAGTCATCGATGTAGCCAATGTAAAGAGGGGGATGGATACCCATATAGGCTTGGAACATGGACTGTTCCACAAAGCCAACAAAAAGGCAGGCATAACTGGGACCCATGCGGGTGCCCATGGCTACACCTTTGGTTTGGAGGAAGTGGGAGGAGCCAAAGGACAAATTATTGAGAATAAGAACTAATTCCGCTAGATGGAGGAGAGTGGTAGTAGAGGGGAATTGGTTAGGTCTGGAATCCAAAAAGAAGCGGAGAGCTTTGAGACCTTCCTGGTGGGGGATGGAAGTATATAGGGACTGGAGGTCCATGGTGAAAATAAGGTGGTGGGGGCCAGGGAACTTAAAAATCATTGAAAAATTTCAAAGCGTGAGAAGTGTCTTGAACATAGGTGGGAAGGGATTGAACAAGGGGGGATAAAACAGGGTCAAGGTATGCAGAAATGAGTTTGGTGGGGCAGGAGCAAGCTGAGACAATAGGTCTACCTGGACAGGTAGGTTTGTGGATCTTGGGTAGGAGGTAGAAATGGAAAGTGCGGGGTGTGGGAACCATGAGGTTGGTGGCAGTGGATGGGAGATCCCCAGAGCTGATAAGGTTGATGATGGTATAGGAGACAGTGGCCTGGTGCACCTTAGTGGGGTCATGATCAAAGGGTAAATAAGAGGAGGTATCAGAGAGTTGTCACTGTGCCTCAGCCAGGTAGAACTGAGTTTTGAATGATAGCAGTTTTCTAGTGTAGTAGAGTTTACTGGTACTTTACACAAATTCTATCAAAACCTGTTAACTTTCATGGAGCATTGAGGTATAATTTCATCAGTGTTTGTTTTTCTGGCATAAGTATGTACGTTCTGCAGCATTTGCAGTACTTGAAGTACTCCATATCTTTCTGTATGATCGGACATCTGCCCTGGCTGTTAGTATCTTTCCCAGGATCAAATTTCAGAAGGATGCAATTGTCCTGTGCCTATAGCCCTAGCAGCAGTTAATTTGTCAGGTCAGGCTCATTCCGTTATTTTAGCATTCTAAAGTATTATGTGACGCTAGATCACCCACCTCATGTGTGAGACTGCAAACCATGCTGTTGGTTCAAATTGCCAGCAAATCTGGAAACAAGTTTAAACCATCCTGAAGAAATGTTTTGGTCTGAAATGTCAACTTCATTTCCATAAATGCTGCCTGACCTGCTGAGTTCCTTCAGCATTTTGTCTGTATTGCCCTGGATTTCCAGCATCTGCAGAATCTCTCATGTTTAAATCTTGTGTCCCTTTGTACTCTGGTTGCTCCATAATCAATTACCTCACAAATATGGAGCCCTTTACATTTTTTAAGTTCTCTTTCTACTGCCTTAGATATAATATAATTACACTATATATTCCTAGAAAACAAACTTAAGAATGATCATAGAGAATATAGAACATGAAGTGACAGACACCATTTGGTTCAATATGTCTATGCTGGTGGATAAAGAGATATTCCTGTTAATTCCACTTTCCATCACTTGCTCCATGGCGTTGCAAATGCATATCTAAGAACTGTTTAAATATTATACTTGCTCCTGTCTCCATCTCCCTTTCTGGAAAAATGTTTCCAGACTCTTTTCACACCGTGGTTGCGAAAAAAAACCCCACTCCAATTCCCTTGTTAATTAAATCTAATTCCCACTTGACTGCTCTGCTAAGATAAACAATTAATTCCTACTTGCTGTAGTCATGAGTATATATCTCTGTTAAAGGCACTTTCTGCCTTTTCTATTCCAAAAGAAAACCCTAACCTATCCACTCTTTCCTCATTATTTTTTTTACCCCGGTAACATTCTCATAACTCTGCTTTGTACCCTCTCCAACACAATTATACCCTTCCTGGCAGTCTGTGAACTATATGGAGTGACCTTCTCAGTGTGGTCTACGTGAACATAAAAAAAAACATGCAGATGGTGGAAATCTGAAACAAAAACTGAAAATGCTGGGAATACTCAGTAAATCAGTCTGTAGAAAGAGAAACGTTATTTCAGGTAAAGCTAATGAAACAAAACCTTCGTGCTCATACAGTACATTTTGTGCATTGGTGAAAAAAAGAAGCAAAGATATTCTGGGTCTTTTTAAATCATCTTTTTGATCTGTTCTGAGCATCTATGAATACACACTCCACATTCTCTATTCCTCTCTTTTCCCTTCCAGTTGTTTACTATTTTCTTAACTTGCTCCACTTGCTCAGAAGCATCAGCAGACACTTGTGTGGATTGAATTCTACTTTCAATTTTGATGAATTCATTGATATCCTCCTGCGTTCTACATATTACCTGTCACAGTCAACTACACATATATATTTTTTCTGACACCTGTACATTTCTTTATCATCACATCTGAATTAAAGCCTAAATCATAAAAAGAGTTTAGGAGCAGCGAGAGACTGCATATTGAGCTCCGTGGAACCTTGATGGAAACAGCTTTCTGGTTACAAACACACCCAGAAACCAGTATCTTTCCTTTATGCTATTGGAACAATGTTGGATCCAATTTGTCACTCTTGATGGAATAGTTATCCATGTGGGACCTTGCTGGAAACGTGCCTGAAACCTATGAAGGTGATGTCACAAGCTCTGCCCTCCCTCTTACCTTTATAAGAAAGAAAATCAAGCAAATGTATTAGATGTGACCTTCCCTTAATAGGTTATTGCTGACTTATCTTGGTTGTTGAGTTTTAATCCATGTGGTACCCATTCTATGATTCAATGAATTCATAGTTATAGAATCATTAATTGTGTAAAAGGAGGTCCTTTGTTCATGCTAGCTTTTTACTAAAGCCACTCACTAGGTATGGCAACCCCAGCTCTTTCTCTGTAGCCTTGTAACATTTTTTCTGCACCTTGTATTTATATCCAGTTTCCTCTTAACTTGCACAATGCAATTAATCTCCAACATATATGCAAGCTGTGCAGTCTAGATTGCAAACAGCCCTTGCAGAAATTAAAGTTATTCCTCATGTCAATCTTAATTCTTTTTTCTCTATTTCATATCCATGTCCTCTTTTCTGTGTCCCTCCATTAAAAAGTACAGATTCAGTTCAAATACATCAGTATTATATATACTGATAAATCTCATCTCAGTCTTCTCTTACGCAAAGAGCAGTTCCAGTATCTCTAATCTATCCTCAATGCCCTTTATGCTCTCTTTGACTTTGTTCCACAGCGGTCTGTGTTGGGACTGCTTCGTCTTACTTTACATGTTAATGACTTGGATGTCGGAATTGATGGCTTTGTTGCAAAGTTTGTGGATGATAAGAAGATAGGTGGAGGGGCGAGTGATTTGAGCACGAAGAGAGGCTAGGAAGGACTTAGGCAGATTAGGAGAATGGGCAGATGGGCAGTGTCAGGAAGTGTATGGTCATGACCTTGGTAGAAGAAATAAAAGTGTAGACTATTGTCTAAAAGGAGAGAAAATTAAAAAATCTGAGGCGCAAAGGGACTAGGGGGAGTCCTTGTGCAGGATTCCCTAAAGGGTAATTTGCAGGTTGAGCCGATGCTGAGGAAGGCAAAAGCATGGCGAGGCCTCACGTGGAATGTTGTTAGCAGTGTTGGGCCCCTTATCTTAGAAAAGATGTGCTGACACTGGAGAGTTCACAAAAGTGACTCAAGGATTGAACGGCTTGTCATATGAGAAAGCATTTGATGGCTCTGGGCCTGTACTCACTGGAATTCAGGGAATTATGGGTAACTGCATTGAAACCTATCAAATGGAAAAAGGCCTTCATCGATTGGATGTGGGGAGGATGTTTATTATAATGGGAGAATCCAAATCCCGAGGAGACAGTCTCAGAACAGGGGGACATCCGTTTAGAATGAAGATGAAGAGGAATTTCTTTAGTCAGAGAGTGGTGAATCTGTGGAATTCATTGCCACAGGCAGTAATGGAAGCCAAGTCTTAACATCTCTTTAAGGCAAAGGTTGATGGATGCTTGACTAGTCAGGGCATGAAGGGGTATGAGGACAAGGCAGGAGACTGGGGCTGAGGGGGAAAATGGATCAGCCATGATGAAATGGTGGATCAGACTCAATATTCTATGGCCAAGTGGACTAATCCTGCTCCTATATCTTAAGGTCTTATGGTCTAAAACATGGAGGAACCGTTATGAATCACAGCCCGCAATGGTCCTGTGATTTCTGTCTCTGTGGCTAATGTGTGAGCAGCCTTCATGACGATAAACTGACAAAAATCATATGGCCCAGATGATGTACCTGGCCAAGTACTAAAGACTTATGCTGATCAATTGGCTGGAGTGATCACTGAGCTCCTTAACCTCTCACTTCAGCAGTCCGATGTACCCATCTGTTGTCACTTATATCAGTGCCCAAGAAGAATGTAGTTACCTGCCTCAATCACTATTTCAACAGTGATGAAGTGTCTTGAGAGGTTGTTGATGTAACTTATCAATTTCTGCCAGAGAAGTGACTTGGATCCAGTCCAATTTGCCTACCAGAGCAACAGGTCCACAACAGATGTCATCTCATTGGCTCTTTGCTCAACCCGGTAACATCTGGACAGCAAAGATGCATTTATCAGGATGCTCTTTATTGACTACAGCTCAGCATTTAATATCGTCATCCCCTCAAAACTACTCAATAAACTTGAAGGTCTTGGCCTCAATACATCCTTGTACAATTGAACCCTTGATTTCCTCACTTCAACACTTAGTCAGAAGTAGAGGCTTTCTCTACTTTTTCTCTACCATGCTTTCTTTGTAATTGCCCTTACGGAAGACCTATTGGTGTTATCATTTCAGAGAATTTGTGATGGGCCGAGGACAGATGCTCTAAAATGATAACACCGAGGAATTTAAAGTTGCCGACACTCTCCATCACTGAGCTTCTGATAAGGACTGGCTAATGGATCTCTGGTTTCCTCCTCTCAAAGTCAATAACATGCTCCTTGGTCTTGCTGATATTAAGTGAGAGGTTGTTGTTGTGGCACCGTTCAGCCAGATTCTCAATCTTCATTCTATATGCTGATTTGTCACCACCCTTGATTCGGCCTATGAGGGTGGTGTCATCAGCAAAGTGCCATGAAATATAGGACACAGGATCACTCAAATCAAGAAAATATTCTGAACATCAGGGTATTCAATTAGATAGATAGATAGATAGATAGATAGATAGATAGATAGATAGATAGATACTTTATTCATCCCCATGGGGAAATTCAACTTTTTTCCAATGTCCCATACACTTGTTGTAGCAAAACTAATTACATACAATACTTAACTCAGTAAAAAATATGATATGCATCTAAATCACTATCTCAAAAAGCATAAATAATAGCTTTTAAAAAGTTCTTAAGTCCTGGCGGTAGAATTGTAAAGCCTAATGGCATTGGGGAGTATTGACCTCTTCATCCTGTCTGAGGAGCATTGCATCGATAGTAACCTGTCGCTGAAACTGCTTCTCTGTCTCTGGATGGTGCTATGTAGAGGATGTTCAGAGTTATCCATAATTGACCGTAGCCTACTCAGCGCCCTTCGCTCAGCTACCAATGTTAAACTCTCCAGTACTTTGCCCACGACAGAGCCCGCCTTCCTTACCAGCTTATTAAGACGTGAGGCGTCCCTCTTCTTAATGCTTCCTCCCCAACACGCACCACAAAGAAGAGGGCGCTCTCCACAACTGACCTATAGAACATCTTCAGCATCTCACTACAGACATTGAATGACGCCAACCTTCTAAGGAAGTACAGTCAACTCTGTGCCTTCCTGCACAAGGCATCTGTGTTGGCAGTCCAGTCTAGCTTCTCGTCTAACTGTACTCCCAGATACTTGTAGGTCTTAACCTGCTCCACACATTCTCCATTAATGATCACTGGCTCCATATGAGGCCTAGATCTCCTAAAGTCCACCACCATCTCCTTGGTCTTGGTGATATTGAGACGCAGGTAGTTTGAGTTGCACCATATCACAAAGTCCTGTATCAGTTTCCTATACTCCTCCTCCTGTCCATTCCTGACACACCCCACTATGGCCGTGTCATCAGCGAACTTCTGCACATGGCAGGACTCCGAGTTATATTGGAAGTCTGATGTGTACAGGGTGAACAGGACCGGAGAGAGTACGGTTCCCTGCGGCGCTCCTGTGCTGCTGACGACCGTGTCAGACCTACAGTCTCCCAACCGCACATACTGAGGTCTATCTGTCAAGTAGTCCACTATCCAATCCACCATGTGAGAGTCTACTCCCATCTCCGTTAGTTTGTGCCTTAAGATCTTGGGCTGGATGGTGTTAAAGGCACTAGAGAAGTCAAGGAATGTAATCCTCACAGCACAACTGACCCCATCTAGGTGAGAGAGTGATTTGTGCAGCAAATACGTGATAGCATCCTCCACTCCCACCTTCTCCTTATACGCAAACTGAAGAGGATCCTGGGCGTGCCTGGTTTGTGGCCTCAGATTCTGTATTATCAGCCGCTCCATGGTCTTCATCACGTGCGACGTCAAGGCAACAGGTCTGAAGTCATTCAACTCCTTTGGTTGTGGTTTCTTCGGTACCGGGACAATACAGGATGTTTTCCACTGTCTGGGTACTCTTCTCTGCTCCAGGCTCATGTTGAAGATACGCTGTAGTGGTTCTCCCAGCTCAGTCGCACAGGCCCTCAGTAATCGTGGGGAAACTCCATCCGGTCCAGCCGCCTTGCTGGTACAGATCTTCCTCAGTTGACCTTCCACCTGTGCAGCCGTAATCCTGGGCGTGGGCAAGGTCTCCTGTGAGTGGCTATTTTCCTGTGAGGGAAGTAAGCCTGGTGTGGATTTCTGCGGTGAGGATGAGATTGAGCTGTCGAACCTGTTGAAGAAGTTGTTCAGCTGGTTCGCTTTCTCCACATCTCCACTTATATTCGCCCCCCGCTTTGCACCGCATCCGGTGATGATCTTCATCCCATCCCACACCTCCTTCATGCTTTTTTTCTGCAGCTTTTGTTCTAGCTTCCTCCTATACTGCTCCTTTGCCCCCCTTATCTGTACTCTGAGTTCCTTCTGAACTCTTTTAAGCTCCAACCGATCACCATCTTTAAAGGCCCTCTTCTTCTGGTTTAGGAGGCCTTTGATGTGACTAGTGATCCAGGGCTTATTATTGGGATAGCAGCGAACAGTTCTAACAGGGACAACGGCATCCACACAAAAGTTAATATAGTCCGTTGTGCATTCAGTGACCTCCTCAACACCCCCACAGAGCCCCCCTTGCAGTACATCCCAGTTAGTAGTACCGAAGCAGTCTCTCAGGGCCTGTTCAGCTTCAGGAGTCCACTTCCTAAAAGAGCGTGTGGTAGTGGGATGCCTCATCACAATTGATTTATATCTGGGCTGTAACAAAACCAGGTTGTGATCAGCTTTCCCCAATGAAGGCAGTGGGGATGCACTATATGCCTCCTCTACGTTTGCATACAGTAGGTATGCATTTCCATGGTATGTTTCTGATATCCTGCCATAATATCATCAATAACTTGACAGACAACCTAGAGCAGACCCCTTGTTTAATGGCATTGGTCCATAGCATTAAAAAGGTTGGGAACCCTTAACTAGAGATATGACAGCAATTGCCATTTATTGTAGCTATTCTGTTTCTTTAAGGGTTTCTCCTGTTTCCTATTGAACAGCACTGTTTGAAGTAGTTACGAGGAATGTTGACGAGGGTAAGGCAGTGGATGTAGTCTATATGGACTTCAGCAAGGCCTTTGACAAAGTTCCACATGGAAGGTTAGTTAAGGAGGTTCAGTCGTTAGGTATTAATGCTGGAGTAATAAAATGGATTCAACAGTGGCTAGATGGGAGATGCCAGAGAGTAGTGGTGGATAATTGTTTATCGGGATGGAGGCCGGTGACTAGCGGGGTGCCTCAGGGATCTGTTTTGGGCCCAATGTTGTTTGTAATATACATTAATGATCTGGATGATGGGGTGGTAAATTGGATTAGTAAGTATGCTGATGATACTAAGGTAGGAGGTGTTGTGGATAATGAGGTGGGTTTTCAAAGCTTGCAGGGAGATTTATGCCGGTTAGAAGAATGGGCTGAACGTTGGCAGATGGAGTTTAATGCTGAGAAGTGTGAGGTTCTACATTTTGGCAGGAATAATCCAAATAGAACATACAGGGTAAATGGTAGGGCATTGAGGAATGTAGTGGAACAGAGAGATCTAGGAATAACAGTGCATAGTTCCCTGAAGGTGGAGTCTCATGTAGATAGGGTGGTGAAGAAGGCTTTTGGAACGCTGGCCTTTATAAATCAGAGCATTGAGTACAGAAGTTGGGATGTAATGTTAAAATTGTACAAGGCATTGGTAAGGCCAAATTTGGAATATTGTGTACAGTTCTGGTCACCGAATTATAGGAAAGATATCAATAAATTAGAGAGAGTGCTGAGACGATTTACTAGGATGTTACCTGGGTTTCAGCACTTAAGTTACAGAGAAAGGTTGAACAAGTTAGGTCTCTATTCATTGGAGCGTAGAAGGTTGAGGGGGGATTTGATCGAGGTATTTAAAATGTTGAGAGGGATAGATAGAGTTGACGTGAATAGGCTGTTTCCATTGAGAGTAGGGGAGATTCAAACAAGAGGACATGATTTGAGAGTTAGGGGGCAAAAGTTTAAGGGAAACACGAGGGGGTATTTCTTTACTCAGAGAGTGATAGCTGTGTGGAATGAGCTTCCTGGAGAAGTAGTAGAGGCCAGTTCAGTTGTGTCATTTAAGGTAAAATTGGATAGGTATATGGACAGGAAAGGAGTGGAGGGTTATGGGCTGAGTGCGGGTAGGTGGGACTAGGTGAGATTAAGAGTTCGGCACGGACTAGGAGGGCCGGAATGGCCTGTTTCCGTGCTGTGATTGTTATATGGTTATATGGTTATAATTTCAGGGGATGTTTCCTGGATCAGCAGCAGTAGGCATTAACTACCTCATGTTAACGATATTTGTCTTTTCTCATCTCAAAAACAGCGAAGGGAGATTCAGAAGCAACTGAATGGATTACTCCTCAACGAGGAAAATGTTTGCATAAGCTTTGACAAACACAATGGATTAATGGATTCTATGACTATTTTTCCACCGAATCTCACATCAATGAACAGAGCACTGCATTTGATGCAAATAGCAGCTGTCACAAAAATCAGGAAAACACTGTGGAAAATTAACCATGCAGCCGAGAATGACATGCCACACATTAGCAGGAAGTAGTCTGAAAATAAATGCATAGATAGTTATAATGGAAGGATTAAAAAAAAATTCTTCAGCAGCAATACAAAAGAGTCAAATGCACAGGAAGCTCTAAAATGTCAGAAAAAATTCCAGCAGTTACCATTTAAATAATAGCAGGAACTGTTGAATGAGTAATCAAGTTAATAATATCTCACTTTGACACCAAAACCAATTTTTATGTGATGGTTACACATATTTACACTGAACTAAAACATGGTGATTTATACAGTAAACTGTACATTTTCACTAAATTGAGAATACTGAACTAATGTATACTGAACTGGTTCCACAGCTTATGCAGTCACTTTCAAGGACTCTACATCTCATGTTCTCAATATTATTTATTACATATTTAATTATTATTATTATTATTATTTAGTTTTTCTTTTTGTACTTGCACAACTTGATGTCTTTTGCACATTAGTTGGTTGTCTTTGCTGTGTGTAGCTTTTTATTGATTCTGTTCTCCTTCTTTACTGTGAATACCCGCAAGAAAATGAATCCCAGGGTAGTGTACAGTGACATATATGTACTTTGATAATAACTTGACTTTGAATTTGAACTTTGAGAGAATGGCCTTTTATAATTTGGGCCATAACAATTCCTCTAAAATACAAAAAGTATTTGTAGTCAAACCATCCTTGACCAAAAGCAGACATATTATATTTCAGAGTGCAGTTTTCCCATTTAGTATATAGAAAGGAGGGAGTGAACACGGTATTTTCTATAATGGGGCAACTTAAAGGCTTCAGATTTCTATTCTGCTATTACAATATTGTAGATGGTGGAAATTTGTAACCAAAAGCAGAAAATACAGCAAGGTACAAGAATTAATCAATAGTTCAAATAACACTTGGCAAAGAAATATGAGAGTTGACGTTTCAGTGTATTTCAGACCCTGAACCATGAGGTAGTAAAGAGAAGTGGTAAATTCTTGCTCAATCATTCCTTTTGCTATTTCCTCTGCTCTTAATCCGACTCTGAACTTGTTCAAAGCCTATTGTTTTTAATGGAACTTACTTCAAAGTTCAAAGTAAATTTATTATCAAAGGAAATATACTACCCGGAGATTCATTTTCTTGCAGGCATTTGCAGTAGATACAAAGAAATACAAAAGAATCAGTGAAATAAAAACTACACACAAAGACAAGAAACTGCAAATACAAAATAACTAATAATAATAATAATAAATAATAGTAATAAGTTTACAAAGGAAAATAAATGAATTGACAAATTTCAGAAAATATTACCTACACTTGACCGAGCTTAGGTTAATACTACCTAGGACAGAAGGAGGAAGCCGAATAACAGAAGTTAAAAATCTGTCCAACAGTCAGATAAAACTTATAAGAATGTATTTTCATCAATGAAAACAGGGTTCAGCACTCCATGTAAACATATGGAATTCTGATAAGAAGTACACACCACTAAACTTAAAAGAGAGCACAACTCAGAAAAATGAAGAAATTATCACTATTGAAAAAATCAACCAATGGAAGAGCATGACCCTCCATGGAAGATATCCCCACGGTCTGAACAGACTAGATGTTGACAAGGAAGTGTTGAACACCTGGCTCAGTGTTGGAGACCTCTTCCCAGAAACAGAGGGGTTCCTGGAAATACAGGACCAGGTGGTTAACACAAAAAAATGAACAAAATACATAATAAAGGACCAACAAATTCAAGATGATAAAATGTTGAAAATGCCAAGAGAAACCAGAAACAATCCAACACATTACAACATCCCGCAGCAGTTTAACACAATCTGATTACTTACACAGGCACAATCAAGTGGCAAACATCATTCACCAAAATCTTGCTTTAAAATGCAAACTCATAAAAGAATCCATACCTTACTATAAATACAAGCCTGGTCCAGTTTTAGAGTTAGAATTGCACATTTTATATAATGACCAATCTGTTGTTACAGATAGGACAATCCATAACAACCATCTGGATATAATGATACAGGATAAACCAGCAACAACAACTTACTTAATAGGAAATAAAGAGGAAATTGTAACACTTTGGAATATGTACAGGGTATACATTGTCCCAACACTAATATCTACAACTGGTAGCAGGCCAAATCACCACACAACAGCGTTAAACAATTCGGTCTACACAGCAATATTTATGTAAACCTCCAGAAAGCCGCAATACTAAACACCATTAGAATAGTCTGCAAGTTCCTTGTAATTGAGAAATGAGTGTGCTTGGCTCATGCCTCAAGCTTTACCGGCTTTAGCTGAGAAAATATTTTTTTAAATATAATAATAGTAACAAATAAGTAATAGATAATAAACACAAGAGATTTTGAAGACGCTGGAAATCCAAACTAACATACAAAATGTAGGAGGAACTGGGTTGATAGGCAGCACCTATGGAAAGGAATAAACACTTGACACTTCAGGCGAAAATCCTTCATCAGGACAGGAAAGGAGGAGGAAGAATCCAGAAGGTGGGGGAGAGGAAGAGGTAAAGCTGGCAGGTGAGGGGCAAGATAGGTGGGTGGAACAAATATTAAAGAAGGAGCAATCCCTGTGGAAAGTAGAGACTGGGTGGATGTAAAGATGTGTTTTGTGGTTGAAGATGACGTAAGTTGCGGAGAATAATGTGCTGGATTTGGAGGCTCATGGGGTGATAGGTGAGGACAAGAGGAACTCTACCCCTGTTAAGGCAGTGGGAAGAGGGGATGAGAGTGGATGTTCAGAAAATGGAGTAGATGTGGGTGAGGACATTCTCAATTATGGAGGAAGAAAAACCCTGTTCATTGAAGAAGGACATCTTATAAAAGATATTGGTAGACAGCTTGTGCCCAGAAAGATGGAGAAAGGGAAGAGAGATATCAGAAATGAACCAAGTAAATTTAACGGCAGGGTAGAAGTTGGAAGCAAAGTTGATGAAATTTATGAGCTCAGTATGGATGCATGAAGCAGCATCAATGCAGTCATCAATGTAGTGCAAGAAGAGTTGAAGTGCCTTATCAGTGAATGTTTGGAACATAGACTGCTCCGTGTAGTCAACAAAAAGGGAGGCATATGTGGGGCACATGTAGGTGCCCATGGTTATTCCTTGGGTTTGGAGAAATTGGGAAGAGCCTAAAAAGAAATTGTTGAGGGTGGAGACCAGTTCCACCAGATGGAGGAGGGTCATTGTGAAGGGGAATTGGTTGGGTTTGTTGTTTGGAAGGAAGTGGGGAGCTTTAAGGCCTTTTTGACGGGAGATAGAAGTGTATAGGGACTGGACATACATGGTGGAAAAGAGGCAATAATTGAAGTTAAAAGCATGTGAAGTGTCATGGATGTAGGTGAGAAGCGACTGACCCAAGTGGGATAAGGGGGCTATGTGGATGCAAGTTCAGTGAGGGAGGAGCAGGCAGACATGATGGGCCTTCCTGTTCAGTTAGGTTTGTGGATCTTGGGTGGGAGGTAGAAACAAGTAATACCGGGTAAAGGAACTATGAGATTAGTGGCAGTGGATGGGAGACCTTCTGAGTAATAAATAATACTGAGAACATGAGTTGTGGAATCCTTGAAAGTGAGTCCATCGATTGTGGAATCAGTTCAGTGTTGAGGTTAGTTATATTATCCCCCGCTGCTTCAGGAGCCTGATGGTTGAAGGGTAATAATTGTTCCTGAACCTAGTGGTATGAGACCTAAGACTCCTGTGCCTCCTTTTCAATGATAGCAGCAAGAAGAGAGCATGGCCTGGATGGAGGAGGCGCTCAATGGTGAATGCAGTTCCTTATAGATATGCTTAATGGTAGAGAGGGCTTTTCCTGTGATGGACTGGGTTGTATCCAGTACATCTTGTAGGCTTTTCCTCTTCTTCACTTAAATATTTATTAAAGGAAATTTCTTTCTCTCTTTCCACATTTTCTACTTGATTTTCAAAGATTAGCTCTATTTGTCACATATACATCGAAATATACAGTGAAGTGTGTTGTTTGTATTGATGATCAACACAGTCCGAGGCTGTGCTGGGGACAGACAGGAAGTGTCATTATGCTTCCAGTGTCAACGTAGAATGTCCACAATTTACTAACAGCATGTCTTTGGAATGAATGTGGGAGGAAACCGGAGCACCTGAAGAAACACACATGGTCACAAAGAGAATGTGCAAATTCCTTGAAGACAGTGGTAGAACTGAACCCGGGTCACCGGTGCTACAAGATTGTTAGGCTAACTGCTACGTTATTGTGCCTTCCCTTTTTTATTTCCAACCATCTCAATTTCTATTCCATTTACTTTTATTGATTTACTTTTACTTTCACATGAGTGACAGGCAAAACACTGACCACAGGAAAGCTTTGGCCTTTAGGAGATAGCTGCAACCTTAATTTTAAGTAACCTGGGCATTAACAATTGTTGGAAATATGGTGTAAAAGGTGTATTGGTCTAATCTTGGGCAGATTGGAGGAAGGCTGTGGAGACAGCTATGATAGAATACCTCTTACTAACCCTATCGGTCAGAGAGTATGGATGTTTCAGTGTTTCTTCTAGTGATCAAATCCACTGTGCATGCAATATATTGTATTCAATCAGGCATGAGGCTACTAGACTCTTTCTCTCAGTCCTCCTGTCATAGTCAGACTACTCCATGTAATCAAGTTCTCACATGCATTTAATTGAAATTTCAGTTCTATTACCTTGATATATCCCTTTGTTGCTCCAACTTGACAGTTCATTCAGCTGTTTATGTCTAACATATGAACAAAGTCAAATATTTAGAATTAAAGTTATGATATAGTAGAAAGCTGTTTGGCTGATCACATTGCTGCTAGTTTAAAAGGAGCCTAATCCCCCTTAGACTGAAGAGAAGTTTTAGAAATCATGAGCAACTCACACAAAATGCCTCAGGAACTCAGCAGGTGAGGCAGCATCAGCGGAGGGAAATAAACAGTTGATAGTTTGAGCCGATACACTTCATCAGGTCTGGAAATGAGAAGGGAAGAAGCCAGAATAAGAAGTTAAGGTGGTAATAGCAGAACATCTGGGAAATCATGATTTGATCAAACAGAGACAGCATGGCTGCAAGAAGGGCAAAGCACAGAACTCTGTGAGGATTTATCAGCCAGAGGGGATGGGGAGCTATTTGCTATTTAATTGTTTAGAAATTCTGATGATTTAACCACTGACTCAATGGGCCTAATTTTCTGCCCCCCCCCCCCCCCACCCCACCTTTAAAACTGACTGGAACATCATTACCAGATTCGTTGCAAACTCACCAGGGCTCTGTATTCCTTTCAGCTCGGAGAGGCCATTCTCATGATCCTTATAAACTCACCAGGGTCCCAGTCCTCATTCCTTTTGAATTTTCAGGTCCCCATTCTAATCCTTCCTTTAAACTCCCTGACAGCAGCTCCCATTCCCTCTTTACGGGCAATGGTTTTGTTTCATGCGCTTTCTTTAAACTTACGTGCCTTATTGGAAAGTTTATTGACCTCTTTGTAACATCTAAAATAAGAAATTTACTGTGTAACATCTTTTAAAAATTAATATGGGCTAGGGTATTAATAATCTAGTGACACCAAAGACCAGGAAGTGACAAATCATTGAAGATTTATTATAGAACCACACAAGAGGAACTCCACAGCCTAAGGACAATGGACAAAGTTTATGATCAAGATCTTGAGGTCCTTCATCTGATGAATATCCAGATGAAGGGTATCAACCTGAGACCCTCTGAATACCTCCCTCTTCTTGTATGTTGTGACAGATTCCTATATCTGATGCTTTGCTGTCTCTGAAGGTGTTCTGTGAGGTGTGCGGCCTTGAGGCCAGTAAGCCTGGAGATAGGGCGTGAACCCATGATTGCCATCATTTTTCGCCGAGTAAGATTGAAATAATTGAGGCAAGTGTGGAAGGCGAGTGGGTGTTCAGTGCTATCTACCAGCCTCTCACTCAGTGCTGCTGGAGGAAGGTATGGTGATTGTCATTATGTTATTACTGATCCACAGTGACTGTTGTCTCCCTATCAGGATGTCAAGGATCCTATTGTAGAAGGAGGTTCAGAGGCCCAGGCTTTGAACCTAGAGGAAGAATATTGTTGAGTTGTAATTGCTATACAGCAGCTTGATGGCTGTCTAGGTGCTCCAAAGTAGAGGCATGGAGCTTGCACCCACTGTTGACTTGTCCGTGGTAGGTACATTGCAGTGGGCCCTGTTCCATGCTCAGGCAGAAGTTAATTCTAGCCATAACAGTTCATCACAGTAGATGTGAGTGCTACTAGGTGACAGTCACTGAGGCAGCTTACCCTGTCTTGTTGGGCACTGCAATTGTTGCTGACTTTTTTGAAACAAGTGTGAACCTCATTCTGCAGCACCGTGATGCTGAAGATGTCTTTGAATATGCCAGATATTTGGCTGGCACAGGTTTGCGGTACCTGGTCAGGTACGCTCTCGGAGGTCAGGCACCATGTGAGGGTGTACCTTCCTTACTGCACACTATGCGGCCAATTTTTACACCAACTGGAGTGTCATTATCACGCTCCCTATGTCTAAGTCTAAATCTTACACAGCCTATGTAGTACAAAAAAGAAAGCGACTAAGTAATGACCTCCGTGGAACACCATTGATAACCTTACAGTGACAAAATCACCCATCCCCTATTACACTTTACTTTCTTACTAGACCATTTTTATATCTGACTTAACAGTCTCCCCTGGATCCAATGGACTTTTATCTTCTGACCAAAATGTATTTTCAATCTTTTAATTTAAAATTTTAATTTTAATCCCTTTTTTTTTGTAATTACAAATAGTAATATCCCACAGGTCAGGCAGTATCAATGGAGAATTGAAAGTCAGATGTATTTTGGAATTTCTCAGCCCTTTTTCACCTATAAAAGATTTGTAAACAAAATGAGTTCTAAAATAGAATGGAACAGGAGTAAAAGGGGGAGGAGATATCTGCTAAATAGTGTGATATGATTTCTACTGAAATGCGCAAAACTTTGCAGAAACATTGTTAAACCACTCACATGTCATGATTTATAGAGTCATAGAAAAGTACAGTATAGAAATAGACCTTTCAGCCCATCTAGTCAATGCCAAACTATTTAAGATTCCTTGTCCCATCGGTCTGCAGCTGGACCATGTACCTATTCAAATTTCTCTTAAACCTTCAAGCCAAGCTCATGTGTACCACTTGAACTGGCAGCTCATTCCACACTCTTATGACCCTTTGGGTGAAGCAGTTTCCCCTTGTGTTCCCCTTAAACTTTTTCACCCTTCACTCTTAACCAATAATCTCCAGTTGTAGTCTCACTCAACTTTAGTGGAAAAAGCCTGCTTAAATTTACCCTATCTATACCCCTCATTATTTTGTATACCTCTATCAAATCTTCTATGTTACAAGGAAAAAGTTCTAATCTATTCAGTCTTTCTTTATAATTTGGGTCCTCCAGCTCAGGCAAAATCCTTGTAAATTTTCTCTGTACTCTTTCAACTTTGTTTACATCTTTCCTGTAGGTAGGTGACCACAACTGCACACATTTCTCCACATTAGGCCTCACCAATGTCTTGTACAACTTCTGTATAACATCCCATCCACTGTACTCAAGATTTGGATTTATGAAAGCCAATGTGCCAAAGCTTTCTTTACAACCCTATCTACCTGCGCCACTACCTTCAATGAAATATGTTTCTGTATTCCTTTGTACTATAGCACTACTCAGTGCCCTACCATTGCTTTTGTGAGACCTACCCTGGTTGGTCCTACTGAAGGGCAACACTTTGTCTACATTAAACTCCATCTGCCATTTTTCAGCCCACTTTTCCAGCTGCTCTGGATCCTGCTGCAAGCCCCGATAGTTTTCATCACAGTCCACCACACCCCCAATCTTGTTATCACTGCATATTTGCTGATCCAGTTACCACATTAGTATCCAGATCATTGACATAGATGACAAACAACAACAAATCCAACACCGATCCCTGCGGCACTCCACTAGTCACAGGCCTCAGTCAGAGAGCCAAACATCTACTACCACTCTCTGGCTTCTCTCACAATGCCAATGTCTAATCCAATTTACTACCTCATATTGAATGCCATACAACTGAACATTCCTGACCAACCTCCCATTTGGGACTTTGTCAGATTTCTTGCTAAAGTCCATGGAGACAACTTCCACTGCCTTGCCTTCATCAACTTTCATGGTAACTTGCTTGAGAAACTCTATAAGATTGATTAAACACAAACTACCATGCACAAAGCCAAGCTGAGTATCCCTAAACAAACATTGTCTTTCCAAATACTCATATACCCAATCCCTTAGAATATCTTCCAATAATTTTCCCACTAATGATGTCAGGCTCACCAGCAATTTGTTTCTTGTTTTTTTCAATGAGCCTTTTTTAAACAGTGGAACTACATTAGCTATCCTCTTATCGTCCAGTACATCACCTGTCGCTAAGGATGATTGAAATGTCTCCGTTGGGGCCCCTCACTTCCCTCCCGTAGGGTCCAAGGGCACACCTTGTCAGGATCTGGGGATTTGTCCACCTTGATTTGGTTCAAGATAATACCATTCACTTTTGAAAGTCTCCCTCCTACCAAGTACACATTTGCCAGAAAACAGCCTGTCCCAATCCACAGTTGCTATATCCTTTCTGATGCCATCAAAATTGGCCTTACTCTAATTTAGAATCTCAACCTGATGACCAGACCAATCCTTTTCCATAATTACTTTAAAACTAATAGCATTTATGATCAAACACAGACTTCTGTCTCATTCCCCATTAGCAGATCAAGTATTGGACACTCTCTCATAGGGACTTCTATGTACTGATTAAGAAAACTTTACTGAACACATTTGACAAACTCTAACCTATCCAGTCTTTTTACAGTATGGGGGTCCCAGTCGATGTGTGAAAAGTTAAAATCAGCTACTGTACTAACCTTATGTTGCTAGTAACAGTCTGCAACTTCACTACAAATTTGTTCCTCTAAATCCCGTGGACTGTTGAGTAGTCTAGAATTAACCCCATTAACGTGGTCATATCATTCTTTATCATCAGTTCCACTCATAAAGCCTCACAAGACAAGTTCTCCAGAAGGGCCTGCCTAGGTACTGTCATGATATTTTCCCTGACTATGAAAATCAAATTTACTGGACACTCCTTTTCCAACTCACTGATCTGTCTTCATGATTGTACAGATCTAGCAGTTTCTGTGGAAAACATGGGGTATCCAGGGAGGAGTAGCATCTCTAGTGAAGGTGCTCATCGTGTCCATTCTGGGGCAGCTTGCTCACCTTTGGTCCTCAATCGGACACTTAGCTCTCACCTGTGGCTCCAAGTAGCTGCTTACATGTGACAGCGGCCTCACCCTGGTACACCACTGCGACAGGTGGGCTAAGTCAGGTGAGAGTAGGTGGTGGCTGTGGTGACATCACGTGCAATGACGTACCAGTACCTGATTGGAGAGCACTGAGCATGCGTGGGGTTTGCCAGAATGTTTCAACATGTGGCGTGTCTAAGATGTGTTTGTTATTTCTGTAAATAAAAGTTCTCTAATTCTTCCAGAATATGATTCTTTGTTGTTAACCCATGGTATGTTTAAGTAGAAGTAACATAACATGTTGTCAGAAGTGTTTTTGGAAGAATAATACAGGAGAATCGAGAATTGAAAATAATTGAAAAAAAAAGAAGAAAAAAGTTTGAACAGTAATCGGTGAAATGTAAGGTTTACTACCCCCACCAAAACTTCAGCTGACTGGGAATGTAGCTGAGAATTGGAGGATCTTCAAGCAACAGTTTGAAATATATTTATCAGTGATCGGAGCTGATAGAAAAGCAGACAAAACCAAAGCGGCAATCCTGTTCCATGAATCGGAAATGACGCAGTAGAGGTATATATTAATTTTGTCTTTGAAGATGGAGATAATTTCAATTTAAAGTCGATAATGGACAGATTTGAAGTATTTTGTATACCGAAGTGTAATTTAACGTATGAGCGATACAAATTCTTCACATGTGCGCAGAGGGCTGCTGAAACAATTGATCAGTATGTGACTGAGTTAAGAATGTGTGGGTTTGGATTTCTCACAGACTCTCTTATTAAAGATAGACTAGTTTGTGGCATTCAAGATAATGCACTGAGAGAAAGGCTTTTGTATGAGCAAGATTTAAATTTTGAAAAAGCTTTCACGCTCTGCAAAACTTCTGAGACCTTAATGTCGCAGGCTATAGAGCTTTTTGTTGAAAACTGCAATGTAGACGCTGTAAAAATGTGTGAGTATATCAAGAAATATAATAATACGTCAACAAAACCGACGGAAAGCAAGATAGCATTTGAAAAAAAGGTCATGTGCTCGCTGTGCGCAGGAACACCGTCCAAATCAGTGTTTCACATATGGAAAACTTGTTACAGCTGTGGTAAGATTAATCATTTTTCACACTGTTGTTGAAGTAGAAAGAAGGAAAATGAAATGAAACAAGTAAATGCAGTGATTGAAGATGAACCTGAGGAAAGTTATATAGATGCGCTTTATGAAAATGCTGACATGGAGAATATTAAAGCAGTTGCTGCAGTGTCTGATATGACCAAACAGGAGGCAATTGATGATGTGAAAAAGCAATGGCAGGAAGAGGTTGCTTCAATGCAAGCGATAATGAAAGAGACGCTGAGAGAATATGAGATTCAGTCTAATCACTGTCTGGAGCAGTGGTCCCCAACCTCCGGGCTGCGGACTGATACCAGGCTGCGAAGCATGCTGGGGTGCAGCGGTAGCTGGAACACACCCAGCACATCTTTAAGAAAAAAGCCGAAATAAACAAGCTAATTAATTGCACCTAATTAGGTTGTTTATTCCAGCTTTTTTCTTAAAGATGAGCTGGGTGTGTTCCGGCTACCACTGCACCCCAGCATGCTTTGCGGCCCGGAGGTTGGGGACCACTGGTCTAGAGCAAGAATGCTCACAGTGGGCACAGTATAATTAAGAAGTGAAAGCACAAGTAACGGAATTGAGAAGTTTTATTGAAATGATGAAGTCTCAGCATAAAAAAATGGATTACACAGTTAATGAATGAATTAGATGAAGAAAAGAAGATTCATATTTCATTACAAATGGAAGTGGAAGGAATTAGGAAAGACACAGTCCAAACAGAGGCAGGGAAGCAGATTGCAGAGGAGGATAGTGTGAACTGCTTACCTGAAATTCCAGATTCTAACCTGGAGGCATGTGAGAGTATACCAGAAAGGTGAGATACATGAAGAAAAGCTTAAAGCAGAAAAGAAGAAGAAAAAGAAGAAGCACAAGAAAGGTCATGGCACAGATAACAAAGAGCCAACTTCAGAGTTTCAGTTAGCTGATATAGATTTGTTTATTGGTTAATGTTGTTATTTGTTTTTCTTTTTAAGGAAAAGAAGATGTGATTCTTCAGGGATTCAGTTAAAGGATGCAGATGAGACAAAACATGTAAAGAATAACAATGAAACACAAGATCTGTGTGTACCACTTAGAAGGTCTACTCATGTTCATAAACCCACAGAGAGACTGACAGAGACTTGTTGAATTATGTATTTGTTTTGATTAACTTTAATTGTTTTTCTTTTTAAGGAAGGGAAGATGTGGTGATATCATGTGCAATGACGTGCCAGTTCCTGATTGGAGAGCACTGAGCATGCGCGGGGTTTGCCAGAATGTATCAGCATGTGACGGGGTTAAGACATGTTTGTTTTATTACTGTAAATAAAAGTTCTCTAGTTCTTCCAGAATATGATTCTTTATTGTTAACACAAGGTATGTTTAATTAGAAGTAACATAAGAGTGGCCTTGTTCCCCAGTCCTAGTATGTGAAGTCAGCTCCGGTGGACTGGGTGGTGAAATCTACAGTGAGATCCAATGACCAGGAATGCTCCATGGAGAGAGAAGGGCATGACAAGGTCCTCCACTACAATCAAATTAGATCCCAGTTTGTGATGCTCCTTCGTATCACTGCACCTGGACTTCCAAGGTCAAGAGAGTGGAACTGCCCCAGTGCAAAGGCTTTTCCACTTTAAAAACTCTCCGGCACAGATTTCCTGCCATTGTCGGACATGATGGACAACCACCATAGAGAACATGCCTTTATTACACTCTGTCAATGAATGGCAGAAAGCCACCGCAAGAGCTGAGGTTCAATATGGTTACTGCAGTCAGTACCGTATTCTAAGCAGCAATGAGTAATTTGTCTTTATCAGAGAAATGGTCAAATTTAGAAGTGCTATGTCAAAACTACAAGAAACAGGGAAGAAACAATTCTTGAGTATTAGTGATTGAAGGCTTTTTTGGATAAACTTAATGTTGACGATTTGACTTTTATTTAGTCTATGATGGTTGCCTAGCACACCAGACAGGTCAGAGTCATTTTTCACAAGGCAATACTTGCATGAGGCAAACTGTCATCAGTTTGTACTATAAGTCTGTGGGAGTTACAGTCTCCTAAAATAGTCTGGTGTATTAACAAAGTTAGGTTTGAGGTTTTATGAATATTAGTCATTTATTAAACAAGCATAGGGCCCAAGATGATACTCTTCAACTTTCTATATTCAAACACTCTACTTCAGATGTGAAGAAGGCAGGATCAATTGTGGAATCCCAAACTTTCACAAGCTTTCACAAGGACCCTCAAGGATTTTTTTAACACATACAAAAGGCTGGAGGAACTCAGCAGGCCAAGCAGCATCTATAGAGAAGAGTACAGCCAACATTTCGGGCTGAGACCATTCAGCAGGATGAGAGAAAAAATGATGAAGAGTCAGAGTTAAAAGGTGGGGGGAGAGGAGGGAGACACATAAGGTGATAGGTGAAACTGGGAGGGGGAGGGGTGAATTAAAGAGTTGGGAAGTTGATTGGTGAAGGAGATACAGGGCTGAAGAAGGGGGAATCTAATAGGAGAGGACAGAAGGCCATGGAAGCAAGAAAAGGGGTGAGGAGCACTAGAGGGAGGCGATGGACAGCTAAGGAGATAAGGTGAGAGAGAAAAAGGGGATGGGGAATGGTGAGGGGGGGGGGGGGGAACAGTACCAGAAATTCAAGAAATCGATGTTCATACCATCAGGTTGGAGGCTACCCAGATGAAATGTAAGGTATTGTTCCTCCAACCTGAGTGTGGCTTCATCGTGACAGTAGAGGCGGCCATGGATAGACAGATCGGAATGGGAATGGGAAGTGGAATTAAAACGGGTGGCCGTTGGGAGATCCTGCTTTTTCTGGCAGACAGAGCATGGGTACTTAGCAAAGCAATCTCCCGATCTACGTCAGGTCTCACCGATATACAGGAGGCCACACCGGGAGCACCAGACATGGTATAAGACTCCAACAGACTCACAGGTGAAGTTTCGCCTCACCTGGAGGGACTGTTTGGGGCCCTGAATGGCGGTAAGGGAGGAGGTGTAGGGGCAGGTGTAGCACTTATTCTGTTTGCAAGGGTAAGTGCCAGGAGAGAGATCAGAGAGGAGGGACGAATGGACAGATAGTCATGTAGGGAGTGATCCCTGCGGAAAGCACAAAGTGGAGGGCAGGGAAAGATGAGCTTAGTGGTGGGATCCCATTGGAAATGGCGGAAGTTGTGGAGAATTATGTGCTGAACATGAAGGCTGGTGGGGTGGTAGGTGAGGACAAGAGGAACCCTATCCCTGGTAGGGTGGTGAGAGAATGGGTCGACAGCAGATGTGCGTGAAATGGAAGGGATGTGGTTGAGGATAGCGTTGAGGGTGGAAGAAGGGAAGCTGTTTTTGGAAGAAAGAAAACATCTCCATCATTCTGGAATTAAAAACTTCATCCTGAGAACAGATGCAGTGGAAAGGGAGGAATTGAGAGAAAGGGATGGCGTTTTTACAAGTAACAGGGTGAGAAGAGGTATAGTCCAGGTAGCTGTGAGAGCCAGTGGGTTTTGAAAAGATATCAGTAGATATGCTGTCTCCAGAGATTGAGAAAGGGGAGGGAGATGGACCAGGTAAATTTGTGGGCAGGGTGGAAGCTGGAGGCAAAGCTGATGAAGTCGATGAGTTCCACATGGGTGCAAGAAGCAGTACCGATGCAGTTGTTGATGTAGTGTAGGAAAATAGATGGACGGCCACCTGTGTAGGCTTGGAACATTGTCTGTTCCATGTGGCTGACAAAAAGGCAGCATAGCTGGGACCCAGGCGAGTGCACATGGCTACACCTTTTGTTTGAAGGATGTGGGATGAGCCAATGGAGAAATTATTAAGAATGAGAACATGTTCTGTTAGGCAGAGGAGAGTGATGGTGGAAGAGAACTGGTTGGGTCTGGTGTTCAGAAGAAAACGGAGAACTTTAAGGACCAACGTATAATTCTCCGTAACTTCCGCCACCTCCAACGGGATCCGACTACCAAACACATTTTTCCCTCCCCCCCTTTCTACTTTCCGCAGGGATCGCTCCCTACACAACTCCCTTGTCCATTCGTCCCCCCCATCCCTTCCCACCGATCTCCCTCCTGGCACTTATCCTTATAAACGGAACAAGTGCTACACCCGCCCTTACACTTCCTCATTCACCACCATTCAGGGCCCCAGACATTCCTTCCAGGTGAGGCAACACTTCACCTGTGAGTCGGCGGTGCTCCCGGTGTGGCCTTTTATATATTGGTGAGACCTGATGCAGACTGGGAGACCGTTTCGCTGAACACCTACACTTGGTCCGCCAGAAAAAGCAGGATCTTCCAGTGGCCACACATTTTAATTCTACATCCCATTCCCATTCTGATATGTCTATCCATCGCCTCCTCTATTGTCAAAATGAATCCAAACTCAGGTTGGGGGAACAACACCTTATATACCGGCTGGGTAGCCTCCAACCTGATTGCATGAACATTGACTTCTCTAACTTCCGTTAATGCCCCTCCTCCCTTTCTTGCCCCATCCCTGACATATTTATTTGTTTGCCTGTTCTCCATCTCCCTCTGGTGCTCCCCCCCTTTCTTTCTTCTGAGGCCTCCCGTCCCATGATCCTTTCCCTTCTCCAGCTCTGTATCACTTTCGCCAATCACCTTTCCAGCTCTTAGCTTCATCCCACCCCCTCCGGTCTTCTCCTATCATTTCACATTTCCCCCTCCCCCCACTACTTTCAAATCTCTTACTATCTTTCCTTTCGGTTAGTCCTGACAAAGGGTCTTTGCCTGAAACGCCGACAGTGCTTCTCCCTATAGATGCTGCCTGGCCTGCTGTCTTCCACCAGCATTTTGTGTGTGTTGTTGTTTGAATTTCTAGCATCTGCAGATTCCTCGTATTTGAACTTTTAGGACCTCCTGGTAGGGGATGGAGGTATATAGGGACTGAACATCCATAGTAAAAATAAGATGATGGGGGCCAATGAACTTGAAGGATTTTTTTGTGGTTTCTTTGGAATAATATACAAGGCTATAATCCTGGAGTAAAAGAGGCCCTTTGACCCATTGTGTGCATGCTGACCAGCAAGTAGTATTTGATAGTAATCCCATTATCAGCACAGATGTTTGTAGCCTTCTATGCCTTGAGGCCTCAAGTATTTACCTAATAATTGTTTGGAATTGTGAGAGTACCTCTCTCCACCATGTCCTCATTGCTTCCGATTGCAACCATCTGCAGTGTGAAAAAAAATTCTCAGATCGTCTCTAAATTTCTTCCCCTTTTCTCTAAAACATGTGCATTTTGAGGAAGAGTTTCTCTTTTTCTACTCATTATCTACTCCTTTTCATAGATCATTCAGTCCACTGCTTATTGTAGTATAACACAGACTTCTGTAATGTACTGTGCTGGTATTGGGTTTGCTGTCTGCAAAGCTCTGAACTCAAGCAATGACCTTAAGCCCTATCTGATATAAATCTCTATGGGCATCTTCATTAAAGAGAGGTTATATTGTATCCACCTGCTCTTCAAAGACTACATCACTTCCCTGTTTATCTTTCACGGTGAATTTATCTGCCAATACCCAGTATTTGAGTGGTGGGTCCCCCATCCCCACTACCAAGGAGAAGATACTTCCAGCTAACGAAGTAGGTTAAATTCAGTTCATTTATTTTTAGTGATACACATTTAAATTTACACAGAATTCTTAGGGCATATTTAAAACTCTGGAGGATTTTTATTTCATAAAAGATTTCCAAATTACAAACAATTTCTAAAATACAAAGGATTTCCAAAACATAGGTACAATTCATGTAAACTAAAAAGATATATTGAACAGTTGACCATCAGAGAAATTGAATGCAGAGGAATGGATTCTAGTCAGCCTGACTTTCTGTTATTGTTCCTAGACTCTTCCTGACAAGCCTGACTGCTCTCTAACATTTATACTGCTTTTCCTATTTGGTGCTTCATCTACATCTGATGTTTTTCAATTACATTTGTCTGGCCAGGTGAATTCATTGTTTAATTGAACTGAAGCTGACCCCATTGGTTTTCCCCTGATTAAATAATAGGCCAACAAAGATCCTATTGTTCACTTGTTTATGACAAGAGGCTGAGAAAGGAATATTTGTTGGAAGTTTAACTTACTCAAAAGCAGCTCTTTGATCCCTGGAAGAGTCAGCTGGTGTGTTAGAAAGCTGAGCTTGACAAAAAGCCCCTCCTGGCCTGGACAGTGAATATCTATCACAACATCAGTGTTGACCACACAATTCCACACCTCTTAGATGTAGCTAATTTTCTGAAGGAACTATGACTTTGTTTCTTTGGTATCAGTTGAGGCATTGGGATTATTTTGCCTTTGGGTTAGAAGCACAGTTCCAGTTACTTGTCTTTGTGACCTAGACTGACACATCAGTCCAGTACTGCATAGACAGAGGTGACAATTTTCAGCAAGCTGTTAAATTAAAACTCTGTTTTTCACTCTTATTGGATGTACAAGATCCTGCAATCCATTTTCAAGGAGGAACGGGCTGAGCTCTCCCTACTTGATCAGCTGTTTATTCTCATGATATTTCTTGTAGGACCTTGTTATTTGGTCATTCAATGTACATTTCCGCACATTACAATTGTGACCAGCCTTCAGAAATACTTTCATTGCCTGTTAAAGAATTTCAGGTTGTCTGCAGGTGATGTTGACATAACATACAGTACATTACATAGAAACAGAGCATTCAATTCAGTCCATTAATGCTAGCTTCCTGCTGTCTTTCCCAATCTAAATCTATCAGCATGAACTTCCATTTCTTTCTCCTTGTGTACTCTCCTTAAATGCTTCCTATTTATTTTCCATTTTGAAACCTCCCAGTGGTGTTTATTTATTTATTTCTGGATACAGCACAGAATAGGCCCTTCCAGCCCTTTGAATCGTGCCACTCAGTAATCACCGACGATCCCCGATTTAACCTTAACCTGGTCATATTGAGTTCCACACTGTCTCCACTCTATGAGTAAAGAGAAATTCCCAATTGTATTTCTTACCATCTAATAATGACGGCCTCCAGTTGTGCTCCCCTTGAAGCAGAAATGTTCTCCCTGCATTCACTTCTTAAAAAAATAATATGTATCAATTGTCATGACCATAAGACAAAAAAAAATTCCATATGCTGGAAACCTGTAATAAAAGTATTTTACATTAATGTTATATAAATGAAGTAAATATTAAGTTATCGACCTATATTGTTATTGTTTTTCTGTCTCCACAGATGCTGCCTAAACTGCTGAGTGTTTCCAGCTCTTGTTTTTAATTCCATTAGTTTCTAGGACACTCCCCAGGCTTATTTTCTGAAGGGACATGAAACCCATTCTTCCCTGAAGCATGTGCTTTTATTTCTAAACTTTGTAAACTTTTTTCAATACCTCTGTATCCTTTTCATAAACTGTAACCAAATCTCTGTATCCTTTTCATATTCTGTAACCAAGCCTATACGCAGCATATTAACACAAGTTGTTTATTCAGCACAAAATCGTAGGCCAAAGGGCTTGTGCTGTGCTATCATGTTCTATGCTCTATGAATTATTTTAACAGATAACTTTTAGTTTTAACATTTGTCTCAAATGTTTTTTTATCCAGCAGCTATTGATTTAACCATCCACATTACCACTGGTCGGATGATTCAAGTGCATTTTGATAAAAGTTGCATTTCAGCAACTTACCAAAGCACCTTTGTCAACACTTCCCAAACAAGATCCACCACGCATAATACAATTCCTAAATTGAATTGGGTAATGAAGCGTAAAGAGTGTCTTTGCCATATGGACTTGTGAGAAGGTGGGCCAGTGCTTGAGTGGTAACGTTAGCTCGCAAGGCTTTGGTGAACAGAGACACAGGCAACGTCCTTCGAATTTCCTCTTTCAGTCTTAGAACATACAGAATTCTTCTTCTTCAGGATGAGGGAGATTAGGGAAACTTCAAGTGTCCCTGATGCCGGAGTCTGTGGAAGGTATGTCCAGCTGCAGCTCCTGACTGTGTGAAGGAACTGTATTTGCATGCTGGGTCATCCAGAATGTTGGAAATATTATAGTTAAAAGTTCCAGCAAGATGTCATACCTAAGGTACAGGCAGAAAGTAGTTTGGTGACCACTTGTTAAGGAAAAGGATGAGGCAGAAAGAGCAGAATTCCCCAATGGCCTTTCCCCTCAAAAACAAGAATACCTCTTTGGGTACATTGGGAGATGACTATTCAGGAGACAGTGACGGTAGATGGATCGATAGCAGAGGACTGGCTCTTAGGCTCAGCAGGGAAGGGTGGCAGCAGACAGGATTATTGTAATTGGAGACTCGATAGTTAGAGTGCGGACAGGATATCCTGTGGCCACAAAAAGGACTCTGAAATTGTGTGTTACCTCTTTGGAGCCAGCATCCAGGATGTCATAGAGAGCTGTAAGAATAGTAGGATAGTAAGAATGTCATACTAGGTGACTTTAACAAATCTAGACTTGGAATACCATACTGATACAGGCCAAGATTGAGTGGAATTTGTTAAGTGTATTCAGGAAACTTCCCTTGGGCTATATCCAGAGGGCCCTACGAGGGAGAAGGCAAAGCTCAGCCTCATCCTAGGTAATAGGGTAACTAGAGAGAGAATAGAGCACCTCAAAGATCATATGGGATATCTTAATGTGGAGGTGCAGGAGGTGGGCAACGTCCTTAATGAATATTTCTCCTCTGTTTTTACCATGGAGAAAAACATGAAGAATTTGGAACTAGGAGAAGTAAATTGGGAGGTACTGGGGATAGATCACATTACAGCAGAGAAGTTACTGGATGTCTTAAGACATATGAAAGTAAACAAACCTCCAGGTCCAGACCAGGTATATCCAGGAACACAGTGGGAGGCTGGGGAAGAAACTGCAGGAGACCTGTCTGGGTCGCTGGTAGTATGGAGGGTAATGAATGCTATGCAGCAAAGGAAAATGTTTATCTTTGGAAAGACATGGGTTAATTAAGGGTAACTTTGTGCATGGAAGATCATGTCTTATGAACTTGATTGAGCTTTTTGATAATGTGAATAAGAAAGTTGTTGAGGTCAGAGTGATAGACATGGTTTATATGGATTCTAGGAAAGCCTTTGATAAGGTTCCAAAGGGTAGGAAGCATGGATTCAGGGAGAGTTGGAAAACTGGATCCATAATTTGTTTGATGGTACAAAGCAGAGGGTGGTGGAAATTTGTTTCTCATACTGGAGACTTGTGACTAGTGGTGTGCCTCAGGGGTAGGTGCTGGGCCCATTTATTGGTTGTTATCTATATCAACGATTTAGATAAGAATGTACTTAACAAGACATGGTTAGTAAGTTTGCAGATAACACTAGAATAGATAGTATAATGGCCGATGAAGAAGTTTATCAACATTTCAGGGGATGTTCTTGACCAACTGAGTAAATGAACTGAGGAATGGAAATTGGAGTTTACTTTAGATAAGTGCAAATGGAAAGTCAAATTCAGAAAGGACTTTCACAGTGAATGGCAGGAGCTTGCAGAGTGCAGTAAAACAGAGAGGCCTTGGGGTCCAAGTCTATAGTTCATTGGAAGTGGAGTCACATGTAAGCAGGATGATGAAGACGGAATTTGTCATGCTGGCCCTCATGTCATTGACTCATGGTTTTGAGTATAAAAGGCATCACTACACATGGAGCAGGCCACAGCCTCATTTCATCGTAGAAATGAGTAAACACAGTGGGACCACAGACACAAAGCCAAGCATCACTGAGCCGGAGCAGGCCACAGCCTCAGTTCAGTGTAGAGCAGCAAGCAGAACAAGGCAGAACCTGCCCATTCCTCACCTCTGATCATGACACCCTGACCTTTTCAATCTGGTCTATCCAAACATCAGGCTGTTCCTTGTTCTCGGACGGCTCTGGGGCCTGGACCCCGTTGCCACGATTTGGCCCGTACCTGACCCTTCCAATTCAGTCCAGCACTTAAATTGATCAGGCATGTGACTTTCCTTGCTCACGCCTCCGCTTGCCTCGACTATGCCCCGCCTTTGCTTCCGCCTCCTCCTGTCTCTGCTCATCTAGCCTCGCCTTCGTTCACCTCTCCATTGTTAGCGGTGATTGTTATTAGTAAAGTGTTATTAATAAGTTGTTTATTAGCTTTCTTTGTTTTGCATTTTGCTGCTGATAAGTAGTCACTGGACTTCACCAGTGCCACCTTAAGCTGGAAAGCTTACGATGTTAAAGTTTAAACATGGTTTTTATTCAAGTGTAGAGTTCCACACAACTTGCTTAAGTATGTATGTAACTACAAAGCTGCGAATTGTATACAGAAACTATCAGAAATTTACTCTGTTTAGACATTTTCTGTGTATCAAAAGCCCATATTTTGTTGAAGCATTCGGCTACTAACAACTAAATATCATCATTGAATAAATGAAAGGATATTTCAGGTTTTGATCTGTTGACTCTTGCATCAGTGGTTTGAGTATTGGGGCCATTTTCTTGGGCAGTTGAAATTACCTCAGTCAATAAATCTCTATCACAAACATCATAATCCAGGTGATTAAAATTCTTAAGAGGTGACACCCTTCCAGCTGTGAAAAAACATGATTGCAGCATTCCATCTGGACTGAATTACAGTCAGGAACTTTATACTTTGTATTGTGTGTGATTGTGACATCCGGTCATGATACTACTTCCTTATCTTGTACTAAATGTGTTCACACAATAAGTGAAATTGTTGGAATGGAAACACTCAACAGGACAGGTAGCTTCTGTGGAGTGAGAATCAGAAATCACATGATTTACTTATTTATCTTTTAGGAGAACGGTCTCCCTAGCAAGGTCAGCTTTTGATGCCCATCCCTAATTTTCTATGCGAAGGAGAAGATGATCTGCCATTTATAACTTCTGCAGCTCTTCTGGTAATGATACCCACACAATGACCTACCTCGCCCACGCTTTTTATTGAGATTAAGTCACGTTGATCATCAATTTCCTCACCACTGCAGCAGTAGAGATATGAGATAGGGATTTTACTCATGGAAGGTTTACTTTATTAACTTGTAAATCAGTGAGTTAGGGATATGTTTTAATGCAGCAACAGGCACAACAAAATTCTGGCTCTCCATAAAGGCTGGCAGCTATTGATTTAACCCTTGTGCTGATCAGAATTCCACTCAATAATCCAAATCACTTCATCAACAGAGAGGTCTTCCATTCAGTTAACATGGAAGCTGTCCTTCATGGTCAGTTCACTATATCCTGGTAACACTCATATATCCTTGTGGAGAATAAGCTGCCAGACATCTTTGCAGATTGTGACTGCTTGGTCGAAAGAGCAACCCGGTCTTACCCGGTTTCCTCAGCCTAGTGAGATTTCCTGACACTGAGATAAAGACAGCCATCCGAGTCTCTATATCAATCTGCAGAGTGCATTGGTGCTCTCAAGATCCATACCTCCTTCAATCCGGGGGTACCTGCCAATGGTGTGTTGAACGCTGCACCATCATGGCTGTTTGGGAGGAGGAAGAGCAAGGAACTCTGGATCCACAGGAGGAAAAAAAGACAAAGGAGGATCTTTGAATTGGTGCTATGAGTTGTCAGGCACAATAATGTGTTATGTCAGTCTCCATTATTCTTTCAAATTCACCCTCAGACTCCCATTCTCCATCTAGCATTCTCTCTAGCTCCTTCCCTCCTTACAGTTGCCCTTCTTGGTCAGTTCCCCTCTTCATCATCTCCTTTGTTTCTCTGTTCTATTTGTTCATCTTCTCATGAGAGAGGACACCTCAAGGGTCTGTGGATATCATGCAAAGAGAAAGAGAGGATGCTGGCACTTAAAGAATGTGGTATTGAGGCCCTCATTTGAAAGGGCTCTGCTACGTCTGCTGGAAGGAACCGAATTGACCTGCTGTCATCAGAACACCCCAGTGTGGACTTAGTGCCCAGTCTGCTCTCTAGCTCTTGGTCCCGTTTCCCTCCGCTGCACAATGTCTCATTCCTATTGTTGGCCACCATTATCTAAATGGAGAAGGAAAAGGACATTAGTAGACCTGTTTCGTGCTTCTGCTTTAATGCCTAATCCCCAGGGGTGGATTATGGGACTGGAATGTGTATGTTGGAATGATGATGGGGGCTGGACAGGGGGAGGGGTGTACACTCGCTCTTCTGCTGTGTACCTGGCTCCTCTGAAGTACAGGAGTTTCAATCTCTCATCTATGACGTTAATGAGCACTTATAAGTTGGGTAGGCTGATATGACAGACACTCTTCCTCCCCTGCCACTAATACCTGTGCTGTTGCTAATGTGCTCACTGAGGAGCATAAGACTATAAGACATAGGAACACAATTAGGCCATTTGTCCCATCAAGTCTGCTCCTCCATTCAATCATCTCTGAATTATTTTCCCTCTCAACCACATCCTCCTGCCTTCTCCATATCCCTTGATGCCCTTACTAATAAAGAACCTATCGATCTCCACCTCAAATATACCCAATGACGTGGCCTCTAAACTACCTGTGGGACTGAACTCCACATATTCACCACTTTCTGGCTAAAGAAACTCCTTTTCAACTCGGTTCTAAAAGGACATCTTTTCATTCCGAGGCCCTGCCCTCTGGTCATAGACTCTCCCACTAGTGGAAACATTCTATCTAGATCATTCAATATTCAATGAGATCCTCTCTCATTCTTCTAAACTCCAGTGAGTACTGGCCCAGGGACATCAAAAGCTCCCTGTATGTTAACTCTTTCATTCCCAGGATTATTCTCATGAATCTTCTCTGTCCTTCCCCAATGTCAGCACATCCTTTCTTAGATTAAGGTGCTCAAAATTGCTGACAATATAAGGCTTATAAGGTAAGATAAGATAAGCTTTGTTTGTCACAAAATGATGTGTGACTAATGCCTTATAAAGCTTCAGCATTATATTTTTGGGACTGTCCCTTTAAGCACAGATGACCTCGCAGAACGAACGTGCCAGTCTGCTGACTGAGGAATGTGCCTCACGAAAGCACTGACTCTGTCTCAGCTCGTAACTCCTGGTGAAAACCTTATGCTTTTATCAGTGTTCTTGACTAGATTTGCAACTGTTTTGCCAGCAAGGATTGCAATTGTGAGCGTGATTTGGATCATACATTTGGTATATCAGAGCTAGTAAAGTCAAATTTCTATCCATAAATTCATAAAAATTGCCATTATTGTGATTTTGATCTTAGCGAAGCTGTTAATGGTTAACAATTTATAGTAAACTTCCTCTCATAAGAACCAAGATTAGACAAATTTTGACTCGAAATCTGTATCACTTTCACATAGGTTAATTTACTGAGTCGCATGAAAGGTACATTAAAAGCAGAGGGAGACTTGATTGCTCCTTTGCTGTATCATTTGGTGGTGTGTAATCAGACAAATCATGGAACAGGGAGAGGTTCTGAAAAAGGTTATTATTCTTCTCTGAAACAAGTAACCAAATGTTTTTAATGCCAAGCTGTTAAAGTCTGATTATGATGTACTTAAACAATAGTTAATTAATAACAGGATTGAACTTCTTACAAAGGAAGTTTGAACTTTTAAAACATGTTATCGTTAAGCCTTTTGGGCTAAATAAGGTTCTTCATCTAGTTAGAGACTTTTAGAAGAATTGTTGATTCTATAGAAGGCTTTGATCTGAAAACTTGATCACAGTCAAGAACCCTCTAACTAACCCCTAGTGATCTCCATTATGATATTATATTATCAGTAAGGAACAAAATGAATGTATAAGTTGCTGGAAAAATATGCAGGGGTTCCTATCTGTAACTATAGAGAGTATGATTTTGGCACTAAATCTCTTAAATTATCCTCAAAGTGATTATAAATTCCCTTTCTTTCAGGTAATGAAAGACACAATGTGTGCATTCAGACATGCAAACAGGATTAACCGGAAGCAGATTACAAAAGTATTGGCTGAATCAATTGCTTCAGTGTTGAACTTTGCTCATTAAGTGTGAATATCAAGCAACACAATTGAAAACATCATTAATCCTATCAAAGTCACTAACATGAACACCTACAAATGGTTGCTCATTACATTTTAAGTCATTCCTCTAATATAGTTTCCAACCAACTTTGTCTTAAACCCAAAAAAATATTTTTCTACTTTTAACATTGGGCACTGTATTTATGTTCCGGAACCAATCAGTACTTTTGTCTATGAAGCACATCAACATCCAGCAGGTCTTTTAAGCCTAAATAATATGTTTATCAGCATTTACATGAATCATTTTCAGGAATAAACTGAATTCAAGCTGATGGAATCGCTAAAACAAACAGCAGCTTTTATTCAGTATGAGGGGAAATGTTGCACTCACCCTCAAAATACTGTGGGAAATTCGAATTAACAATTTGTTAGGAAGACAAATGTCAATACACATGCATTCATTACCAGTAACCCCCATGATTTGCACCACCACTCAACCCCTGCAGCATCCATAACCACGTATCGTAATCACTTTACCAGACAATAGTCTAGCACAAACTTAAACACACAACCCACTGGATCAATACTCAGGGCAATCACACAGCATGCAACAAAATCAATCCAGGTCGCAACCCCACAGTGAAACCCCCTGGTGCCTTTGGCTGCATAAGTCTACACAAGACAACCTCTGGCCCCGTCAAACTCGTGAGACGGAGGCACTCTCCCACCCCAAACCCCTCATTGTGTGGATACTGTGTAGTTTGTTACCCTGTTACAAATTAGTGTCACAAAATAACAAGACGGTACGCCTCATACGATTAACAGATTATATTTCTGAATCTTAATTTGACTAAAGGTTAATAAGGAAAAGAATGAAAAAGAAAAGTGCCCATTTTATTGAGACAGTCAAATGTGCACAAGTTGGAGCTCAAAGTTTCTCCAAGTCACCAATCCCCAATCGATCTCTGGCTTCATTGAATCACAGTCCCACTCCGGGTCCCGCTACAGACTCTTCTCTCTTGCCTCTTTCCTCTTCATCCCTTCTCGAACCGAAGCCCCAAGCCCAACCTTAGTGTCCCTCACCAGAAAAACCTCCCCTTAGTTTGACCATCCAAATTGGATGGCACACATTTTTCCTCATCTCTTATCTTCAACAATAACTCAAACATTCTGAAAACAGAACAGACTGCTCTTACAGAACTGCTAAATAAAATAAGTACAGCATAACAGTAAAAATATGAACCAGGGCATTACGTATGTTTCTTGTGGTGGACTGATTGTAATCAGGAGTACTCATTGCTCCATTGGCAGTGTTATAGTGCATCATTCCCAAAGCTCACTCTCTATTGTTTCAGTTTTCTCCTCTACATAAATAAAATATGGTTAACAAACCTTCAGCACTCTCTCTCATCCAGCACAGCCACCGCACATGTCATTAACCAGTGATTGACCCTTGGTCTCTAGTTCATGACAAATATTCCCTTTGTTCCCATAAACCCTCCCTTCTGTACAACATACAACTTGTTTTATTTCTAATTTCTTCTGAATTTGTTCAGTTCAGAAGTCTTTAGCTTGAAATATTAGCCCTTTGTAGAAACTGCCACACATACTCAGTATTTCCAACTGTTTTCTAACTTTTTTATTATGTTTCTTACATCTGATAATTTTTATTTTTCATATGCTGATGGTCAATGTGTTAAATTTATTTAGTATTTGTCTTGTTTTGTTTTCGTTTTTAAAAGTTATGGATTTTTTGTGGATAAGGCAGCACAATATCCAATTGAGTCAGATTGACGAAGAGATTCTAGTTCTGGAAGTCTTGCCTGCAAGAGTGCAGATTGGTTCATCATTGCAAAGTCCAGCAAGTACCTTTCTTGTGTAAGGTACGGCAAGGATAGATGTTATGTAAGCACTCGATGTATTGCAAGTGAGAAACAGACTACCCCGACACCTTACAAATCATGGGCGGAGACTTCAATCAGACTTGCTTGAAAAAATCTCTGCCCATGATCATGAACATATCACCTGCAACACCAGGGGTCTTGACATAGTTGACCACAGCTACACTACGATTCGGAATGCCTACCGTTCCAATCCTGGACTGTATTTTGGAAATCTGATATTCTGGCTTTCCTTCCCCTTCTGGTATACAAGCAGAATCAGGTTTAATATCACTGGAATATGTTGTGAAATTTGTTGTTTTGCAGCAGCAGTACAGTGCAATGTGTATTAATAATAAAACTGTAAGTTACAATAAGAAATATATTAAGACCATAGATTATAAGATATAGGAGCAGAAGTAGGCCATTCAGCCCATTGAGTCTGCTCTGGCATTCAATGATGGGCTGATCCAATTCGTCCAGTTATCCTCAATCCCCTGCCTTCTCCCCATACCTTTTGATGCCTTGGCTAATCAAGAACCTTTCTATCTCTGCCTTAAATACACCCCACGACTTGGCCTCCATAGCCGCTCGTGGCAACAAATTCCTCAGATTTACTACCCTCTGACTAAAGTAATTTCTCCGCACCTCTGTTCTAAATGGATGTCCTGCAATCCTGAAGTCATACCCTCTTGTCCTAGAATCCCCTATCATGGGAAATAACTTTGCCATATTTAATCTGTTCAGGCCTTTTGACATTTGGAATGTTTCTATGAGATCCCCCCTCATTCTCCTGAACCCCAGGGAATACAGCCCAAGAGCTGCCAGATGTTCCTCATACAGTAACCCTTTCATTCCTGGAATCATTCTCGTGAATCTTCTCCGATCCCTCTCCAATGCCAGTATATCCTTTCTAAAATAAGGAGCCCAAAACTGCACACAGTACTCCAAGTGTGGTCTCATAAGTGCCTTATAGAGCCTCAACATCACATCCCTGCTCTTATATTCTATACCTCTAGAAATGAATGCCAACATTGCATTTGCCTTCTTCACCACCGACTCAACCTGGAGGTTAACCTTTAGGATATCCTGCAGAAGTACTCCCAAGTCCTTTTGCATCTCTGCATTTTGAATTCTCTCTTCATCTAAATAATTGTCTGCCTATTTATTTCTTCCACTAAAGTGCATAACCATACACTTTTCAACATTGTATTTCATTTGCCACTTCTTTGCCCATTCTTCTAAACTATCTAATTCTCTCTGCAGGTTCTGTTTCCTCAACACTACCTGCTCCTCCACCTATCTTTGTATCATTGGCAAATTTAGCCACAAATCCATTAACCCCATAGTCCAAATCATTGACATACATGTAAAAATCAGCAGTCCCAACACTGACCCCTGTAGAACTCCACTGGTAACCAGCAGCAAGCCAGAATAGGTTCCCTTTATTCCCACTCTCTGTTTTCTGCCAATCAGCCAATGCTCTACTCATGCTAGTAACTCCCCTGTAATTCCATCGGCTCTTACCTCGCTAAGCAGCCTCGTATGCGGTACCTTGTCAAAGGCCTTCTTAAAATCAAAGTACACCACATCAACTGCATCTCCTTTGTCTACCCTGCTTGTAATTTCCTCAAAAAATTGCAGTACGTTCGTCAGTCAGGATTTTCCTATCAGGAAGCCATGCTAGCTTTGGCCTATCTTGTCATATGCCTGTAGGTACTCTGTAATGTCATCCCTAACAACCGATTCTGACAACTTCCCAACCACTGATGTCAGGTCAATATGTCTAAGGTTTCCTTTCTGCTGCTTCCCACCCTTCTTAAATAGCGGAGTAACATTTGCAATTTTCCAGTCATCCTGTACAATGTCAGAATTTATCGATTCTTGAAAGGTCATTGTTAATGCCTCCGCAATCCAGCTACTTCCTTCAGAACCCGAGGGTGCATTCCATTAGGTCCAGGAAATGTATCCACCCTCAGATCATTAAGCTTCCTGAGCACCTTCTCAGTCGTAATTTTCACTGTGCATACTTCACTTCCCTGACACTCTTGAATGTCCGGTATACTGCAGTTGTCTTCCACTGTGAAGACTGATGCAAAATACACATTCAGTTCCTCTGGCATCTCTGCATCTCTCATTACAATATCACCAGTGTCATTTTGTATTGGTCCTATATCTACCCTTGACTCTCTTTTACCCTCTAAATACTTAAAAAAGCTTTTAGTATCTTCTTTGATATTAGTTGCCAGCTTCCTCTCATAATTCATCTTTTCCTTCTGCATGACCTTCTTAGTTTCCGTCTTCAAGTTTTTAAAAGCTTCCCAATCCTCTATTTTCCTTGTATGCCCTCTCTTTTGCTTTGGCTTCCTTGTATGCCTTTTCTTTTGCTTTTATTTTGGCTCTGACTTTACTTGATAGCCATGGTAGTGTAGTTCTTCCTTTCAAAAATTTCTTCTTATTTGGAATATCTCTGTCTTGCACTTCCCTCATTTTCACAGAAACTCCAGCCATTGCTACTCTACTGTCCATCCTGCTAGTGTCCCTTTCCAGTCAACTTTGGCCAGTTCCCCACTCATACCATTGTAATTTCCTTTATTCCATTGAAATACTGACACATTGGATTTTAGTTTCTCCTTCTCAAATTTCAAAGTGAACTTGATCATATTGTGATCACTGGTCTCTAAGGGTTCCTTAACCTTAAGCTCTCTTATCATCTCCAGATCATTGCACAACAGTCAATCAGGCACAGCTGATCCCATAGTGGGCTCCACAACAAACTGTTCTAAAAAGCCATCCCTTAGACATTCTACAAATTCTCTCTCTTGAGGTCCAGCACTGACCTGGTTTTGCCAATCCACTTTCAAGTTAAAATCCCCAGTGATTATCATGACATTGCCCTTCTGACATTGTCTTTTCTATCTCCTGCTGTAATTTGTAACACACACACACACACACACACACACACACACACACACACACACACACACACACACACACACACACACACACACACACACACACACACACACACACACACACACACACACACACCCCCCCCCCCCCCCCCCCCCCCCACAAAAATGGGAAAAAAATGAGGTAGTGTATATGGGTCTATTGTCCTTTCAGCAATTTGATTCTGAAGGGGAAGAAGCTGTTCCTAAAAAGTTGAGTGTGTGTCTTCAGGCTCCTGTACTTCTTTGGTGCTAGTATTGAGAAGAGGGCATGTCCTAGATGATAGGTGTACTTAATGATGAATGTTGCCCTTTCAAGATGTCCTTGATGCTGGGGAGGCAAGTGTCCATGATTGAGTTGAAAATTTACAACTTTCTACAGCTTTTTTTCATCCTGTGCAGTGACCCCTCCATACCAGACAGTGATGCAACCAATTAGAATGCTCCCAGTGGTACATCTGTAAAAATTCTTGAAAACCTTTAGTGACATACTAAGCCTCCTCAAGCTCCATGTCTTCTTTATGTTGTGCATCAATTTATGTGTCCAGGATAGATCTTCAGAGACATTGACACCCAGGAACTTGAAACTTCTTATCCTTTCCTTTGCTAATCCCTCAATGAGGAGTGGTGTGTGTTCCCTTGACTTTCCCTTCCTGAAGTGCACAATCAGTTCTTTGGTCCTACTGAAGTTGAGTGCATGGTTGTTGTTGCAACACCACTCATCACCATCTGAAGTTCTGCCAAGACACTAGAGGAAAGGATGACAAAGAGGAGGTCATGGAAGGCAGGGGAGTGGCTTCAAGATTGCTTCAAGTTGATGAACTGGGCCATGTTCAGGGACTCATCAGAGGATCTGAATGAATACACCATGGTTATCACAGACTTTAAAAAGATGCTCATGGATGAGTGGGTCCCCATAAAAACATTCAATCTTCCCCAACCAAAAGCCCTGGATGAATCAACCTGCTGAGGGCTAGACTGTTGATATTCAGGCCTGGCAACCAAGAGAAGAATGAAAGGTCCAGATACAACCTGCAGAAAGCTATCTCACTTGTGAAGCGGCAATGCTGGACCACAGAATGATTCCAGTCAGCTGTGGTAGGCTTGGATGTTATCATCTCCTATAAAGTGAAACATAGTGACATATGTTATACATTTTCACTTCCAGATGAGCTCAACGCTTTTTATGCTTGTTTTGACCAACAGAACATGGAGACACCTTCATAAACTCCCTTAGTGCCCAATGACCATGTGTTTTCAGTCTCTGAGGCCGATGTGAGAGCATCCTTCAGGAGGGTGAAAACATGGAACGCATCTGGCTGAGTACTGAAGACCTGTGCTACTCAACTGGCTGGAGTGTTTACTAATGTCTTTAGGCTCTCACTTTGGCAGTCTGAGTTACCCACGTGGTTTAAGCAGGCTTCAGTCATACTGGTTCCTAAGAAGAATGTGGTAATCTGCCTAATGAGCATTGTCCAGTAGCACTTACATTTGCTTTGAGAGTTTGTTGATAAAACTTATCAATTCCTGCCTGATAAATGACTTCAATTTGCAGGTCAATAACAAATGCTATTTCACTGGCTCTTCACTCAGCCCTGGAACATCTGGACAATGAAGATACATTTATCTGGATACTCTTCATGGACTTCAGCTCAGCATTCAATACCATCATCTCCTCAAAACTAATCTATAAGCTCCAAGGTCTAAGCGTCAATACCTCCTTGTGCACCTGGATCCTTGAATTCCTCACTTAACACCTCAGTCAGTTTGGATTTGCACTAACACCTCCTCAACAATCACAATCAGTGCAGCTGCACCACAAGGCTGAGTGCTTATCCCCCTGCTCTACTCACTTTACACTTACGAATGTGAGGATAATTACAACTCCAATGTCATATTTAAATCAGTCAACGACACTGCTATTGTTCACTGAATTAAAGGTGGTGATGAATTGGTATATAGCAAGGGTAGCAACATAGTGCCGATGAACCATGATGAAGTTCTGTGGGCTATGTACAACACTTCTAAAACCTCTTTTGAATTACTGTCATTGCAAAGTAAAACATGTAATTTCTCTCTAAGCAATGTACTTTTAAATTAACTTAATGACTTACAGATTTCACAATCTCCTGAAGGACTCCGTGGCCAAGCAGATGAAAGTTCATCACCACAGCCAGAAATGAGATGGCAGAGGTGGTCTCCAAACTAGGATGAAATGCAAAGGGATGAAGCTTTTTGAGACCAAGACTGAGAATCTGAGGGCAAGTTTGCTGTATCAGAGGGAAATGAGAGATTGTTGTGCTCCATGTCTAGGTGAGACATGGCTTTCACCCAGGGCACCAGATTCAGCAGTCAGACCAGAAGGCTGCTTAGTTTGAAGAATGAATTGAACTGCTGATTCGGAAAAGACAACATGTGGATATGTGTGTTTCATGATAAACTCTTGGTGGTGCTCCGACGTGGTGGCTTTGTCAAACTCATGTTCCCCTGACCTTGAATGCCTACTGGTCAAACGCTGTCCATTCTATTTAGCTAGGGAGTTCTCCATAATCCTGACCTCAAATGACATACCACCTTGACTAAAATCAAGGGCTTGACACTCTGCATGATGTCGTCTCCAAAGAAGAAACAATTAATCTTGACGCATTTCAAATCATAGTCGAGCATTCCAACCAGGCTAATTTGAAGAAAACCCTGCCTAATTATCAATAACCTGTAGCACCAGAGCTCCCAACACACTAAATCACTGTTATACTAAGATAAGGAATGCCCAGCATTCCATGCCCAGACCATGTTTTGGTAAATCCAACCACTTGGTTGTCCTACCTGCGTGCAGGAAGAGGCTAAAGAGTGAAGCTCCAAAGTTTAGGACAACAAAGAGGTCATAGTGGGAGGCAGAGATGTGGCTATGGGTTTGCTTCAATTCAGTGTACTGGACTGTGTTTAGGGACTGATCTGTGGATGTGTGGACACACTGCCATGGACTTCATTAAAGCAGCTGTAAATGAATGAGTCACTACAAAATCAATCTTCTTCAACCAAAAGCCCTGGATGAGCTATGAGATCCACCACACAATCTGCTGAGGATCACATAAGAGGCATTCAAGTCTGGTGACCAGGAAAGAGACAGGAGGTCCAGGTATGATCTCTGAAAGCCATCTCACAGGTGAAGTTACAATTCTGAACTAAACTTGAGTCGATGAAGAATGCTGGACAGTTGTTGTAGGGCTTGAACACAACTATCTCTTATAAAGGTAAATCAGGTGACATATGCAACAACAGGGCTTTGATTCTTTTGTCGTGGTTTTTCGTGCCCCACAAATGACCAGGAGACACAGAAGATTCTTCAAGAAGTATTAAACTTTAATTTGCAAATCAAAGCTGAGACAGCCATTGAGCTAGTCGCAGATTGCCCACTGATCCTTGGACATAGCATTTTTTATAGCAATCTCCTGGTTTAGTTACATTAGCATATCCAATCGGTCTATAGTTGCGTATCACAAGTACATCCGCCACTATTGTTTCTACCCATTGACTAATTCAAATCTACATCTCTTAGCTACCTCTCATTAACACACCATTGTCTTCTACATTCTTAAGATTTCATTCTTCTACTAAATTGGGTACATGCATAGCAAATAGCAAACTCAGACTACATAATCCACATCTCTTAGCTTCCTCTTATTAACACACCATTGTCTTCTACATTCTTAAGATTTCATTCTCTAGCAAATAGCAAGTTCAAAGCTGACTACATAGTTTTGGTTACTCAGCAAACAATTTCAACTTTTATACTCCAATAATTCCAGATGAGCTCAATGCCTCTATGCTCACTTTGATTGACGAAACTTGAAGGTACTATCACTAACTCCACTCCCACAGACCCAATGATCATTTGATTTCAGTCTCTGAGGCCTTCGTGCGAGCTGCCTTCAGGAGGGAGAAACCATGAAAAGCATCTGGCCCACATCATTATGGTACACAACCACACATGAGGATGCTTAAACAAGCTACAAGCCCATAGTATTACTGGAAAGATAAACCAGTGGCTGATTGGCAGGAAGCAATGAGTTGGAATAAAGGGAGCCTTTTCTGACTGACTGTCGGTGACTAGTGGTATTTCACAGGGATCTGTGCTGAGGCCAGTTCTTTTTATGGTATACTGTATGTCAATGATTTGGACAATGGAATTGATGGCCTTGTTGCAAAGTTTGCCAACAATATGAAGATAGGTGGAGGGTAGGTCGTTTTGATGAAGTAAAGAACCTACAGAAGGACTTAGAGAGATCAGGAGAATGGAAAACAATTGGGAGATGGAATACAGTGTTGGGAAGAGTATGGTTATGCATTTTGGTAGAAGAAATAAAAGGGTTGTTGATGCTCTAAATGGAGAGAAGATACAAAAAAATGTAAGTTGTGCAGGATCCCCTAAAGGTTAATTTACAGGTTGAGTTTGTGGTGAGGAAGGCAAATGCAATGTTAGCATTCAATTCAAGAGGACTAGAATATAAAAGCAAGGATGTAATGTTGAAACTTTATAAAGCACTGGCAAGGCCTTACTTGGAGTATTGTGAGCAGGTTTGGGCTCTATATCTTAGACATGATGTGTTGAAACTGGAGAGGGTTTAAATGAGGTTCATGAAAATGATTCCAAGATTGAATGGCTTGTCATATGAAAAGTGTCTGATGGCTCTAGGCCTGTATTCACCTGAATTCAGAAGAATGGGGGTGATCTCACTGAAATCTATTGAATGGTGAAAGGCCTTAATAGAGTGGATGTGGAGAGGTGGGAGAATCTAAGAGCAGAAGACACAGCCTCAGAAGAGAGGGGCATCCTTTTAGAATGGAAATGAGGAGGAATTTCTTTAGCCGGGGGAAGCGGGTATGTGTAATTCTTTGCCACAGGCAGCTGCGGAGGCTAAGTCTTTATGTATATTTAAGGCAGAGGTTGATAAATTCTTGATTGGTCAAGGCATGAAGAGATATGGGGAGAAGCAGGAGACTGGGACTGAGAGGAACATTGGATCCGTGATAAAATGGCGGTGGGCCAAATGTCCTCCTTCTGATCCTATACCTTATGGTTTTATAACTGACTGCACTAGCCTCCAGGGTTTAGATGCTTTGATTTTCTAGAGTAGGGATAACTGGTGTAGTCCCTTTAAAGATTCAGACCCGCTGCTGTGTATTTAAAATGTCAATAATGTTTGAGTAATTTATATATATATATATATATATATATAAGTTCGACGAAGCTTTCTTGATTTAAATAATTACAGGTTATATGTAAAATATGTTAATTGCCTATATTGTCATATTACCATGTGAAACGTGTGCGCCTCACTAGAAGAAACGACGAAGCTACACTTGCTTTCTTAGACTCCCTGCGACTTCCTTTGAATTAGTTCAATGTCTTGAAGTTACAAAACATACCATTGGCCGCAAGGTATTTTTAAAATGAGCCAAAAATGGCTTCCAACCTGTTAAACAGAACGAGATGTTCAAAATAACTTAAAACGCTGTGAGGAATGTCAAATGAAAAGAAAGAGACAGAACACCCACAGACAGGTAGATTTTTGTTTTAAAAACTAGAAGGGAAGACATGATTGAGGTTTTTGAAAAGAAGACTCAGAAAACAGAAGTATTAAGGGTTTATAAAGAGTGAGTAATAGATGATAATAATCACTAAAATTAGAAATGGCTGGCTACATCAGAAAGATTAACGTGTATGATTACACAACGGGTAATTGGCTCATGTATACTGAGCTATTGGGACAGTATTTTGAAGCAAATGATATAGCCAAAAACCAAAGCGGAAATTTTAGTGATTACTAATAAAATAAGAGAGATATATAAAGTGTACTCAGCAAGACCTAGTGTAGACTTATATAAAGAAAGGGTTGAACTCCAAACACAATATGACTTGCTTTTGACCTTCCCCATTGAGCAGCAAATTTTAAAATCTAAAAGTCATTTTTGTGTATATGGTGATAAATCAGGTAAACTGTTGGCTGGTCAGTTAAAGACAAATATGGTCAGAAGACAGATTTTGAAAATACATAGATCAGATAGAACTGAAACATTAGACCCTTATGAAATTAATAAGATATTTATGGATTTCTATTCTAATCTTTATAAATCTGAATTCCCTGATAATATTATTATTATGAATAGATTTTTGAAAAAATTAAATATACCTAAAATTTCTACTCAAGATGTTAATGTACTAGATGCACCTATTAAACAAGAGGAAATAGCCAAGGCTATATCCTCTATGCAATTAGGGAAAGCACCAGGACCAGATGGATATACAGTGGAATTTTATAAGACCTTTAATGAAATGCTTACGTCACATCTTTGTCAAACTTTCACTGACTCTATATCTTCTGGGAATCTTCCAAAAACTTTATGAGCCATCAATTTCACTGATTCCTAAAAAAGGAAAAGATTTATCTGAATGTGCCTCTTATGGACCAATTTCCCTATTGAATGTGGATTTTAAAATTCTCTCTAAGATTTTAGCTAATAGACTTGAGAATTTTATGCCTACTGTTATCTCAAATGATCAAACTGGATTTATTAAAAATAGGTATTCATATTTTAATATTCAAAGATTGTTTAATATTATTTATTCCCCCTCAGTCAAAGAATCTGAATGTGCTGTTTCTCTGGATGCAGAGAAAGCTTTTGACAGGGTGGAATGGCCCTATTTGTTTTAGGTTTTGGAGAGGTTTAACTTTGGTCCGGGATTTATTTCCTGGATCAAACTGATTTATCATGCTCCGATGGCTGAGTTTATAACTAACAATCAAAAATCTCCTTATTTTAGATTATATAAAAGAACTTGTCAGGGTCGCCCTCTTAGCCCTTTATTATTTAATTTGGTTTTAGAACCACTTGCTATTGCTCATAGAGATTCTAACTCTGTTCAGGGTATTAAGAGAGGGGATAAATTACATAAGGTTTCGAAATAGCCAATGAGAAGCAAGTACCAATTTTTCAAAGTGTATCAGGTTTAAAGGCATATAATTTGCTTCGAAGTTTGACTGTGCAACTAAACCTACAGCAATTAACTTTCCTGGTGTTGTAAAAGACTTAGAACCAAAGCTATTGTTAATGGCAGAACACTTTAAATTTCAAAGCAGAATCCAAAGGAAGTGTAGCTCATTTCAGTGTATGTGGCTGAATTGAAGAGATTGTCTGAGCATTGGCAACTTTGTAATAGGCTTGATCATGTACTAAGAGAATGTTTAATTTGTTGAATCTTACAAGAAAACATTTTAATACGGCTCTTAACTGAAGCACAGCTTACGATTAAGTGAATAGTTGAAATAGCTGTTTCATGGAAATGACAGACAGAGACGCAATTGAGTTGCAGTCAGGATCAAAGTGAGCATGTACACAGAATTGCAACATCAAAACAGAAACTGGCCTAGCCAAACAAATTGTGTGACCATTGTGGCAGGGGCTCACATACACCAAATAAATGCACATTCAAAGGGAAATTCTACCGAAAATGCAACAAGGTAGGACACATACAAAAACAATGTTGGGTAGACAAAAATAAATGGACCATAGAGGGAAGAGAAAATGCTAGAAAGTCAAGTTGCAGTTTCAAAAAGAGCACTAATTTGATGAAAAATCTGAGAATTATGAGAGTGACTCAGAATTGTGTAGCCTTGAAATTTACAGTGAGAATACTAACAAAGGGCAAGCAATATAGCTTATGCTGGAAGTGTACGGCAAATTAATCAAAATGGAATTAGTTCAGCTGTTTCAGTCAATCCAACAATTGGCCTGCAGATATCCAACTAAGAACTTTTACAGGAATAAAGGTAAATCATGTGGGAATGACATCCGTAACTAAGTACAACAATTAACCAGCCACAGCCACATTGTGTTTGTATGTGGTAAAAACAGAAGGATCAGTGGGGGGGGGGGGGGGGGGGTCATGACTGGCTGAGACAATGAGACAATTGCAACTTGATTGCTGATCCAATCACCGTTTGCAAGCCACATAACGTGCAATGAAATGATATGAAAGTGATTTAAGAAAGATACTGAAAGGTGCCACAACTGTCTCCATGCCGAATATCATGAACCATTGCCCAACAGAGGGCAAACAGGCATTGGTGCCAACATCTGTACCTCTCGTTGGAGAACATATTGGACCAAGGAAGGATTGTGCTGCTCAGAGGAAGTATGAATGTGATGAAAGCTGTGGCCTGACTACAACAGCTTTTGTAAACAACATATCTGAGAATGCTTCTGATATGTTAATCAGGCAGTTACTTCTGAAATGTGACTTGGTTTTAAGGCGGAAAGGAGTTCAAAGAGCTTCAGGAAAGTTGCAAGCATTCGGCTTTAGTGAGCATAAAGAATCTGCTATATGTGCATTAAGGTTATTGCATTAACTTCAAGTGGGAGACAAAAAGCTGCTTGTAAAAGTAGATGCAAAGACAAAAGCCCAGCTGGGTGAATGGAAGGACAAAAAGAAGAGTTAATGGAGATATGAAAACAGATGATGTTGTGGATGCAGAATCCATGATAGAGATCAGATCGTAAAGGGAGCAATAGAATGATAAAGAAGATAATACGCCAGTGAACTACATACATCTTCCCAAGATCAAGATGCACAAACTAGAAGAAGAAAGGTGGACGCCACTTCCTGCAGTCTCAGAGTCAACTCCTACAACCATCATAGAGGAGACCCTAGAACCTGAGATTGTTTTCACAGCCATAAGTCTAACCTGCCAGAGTGATCCTCCTTGTCAGTAAAGACTTTATCCCACAAGAGTAAGAAATCCTCTACAGTGATTAAATCTTAAAGCCTGAATAGGACAATTTAAAATGTACTCTGCTGCAGATGTCTGTATATTGTAGTTGTATTATATAGTATACTGGGTATATAGTTGAGTTGCATTCTCTATTGAATTGGAGTTACCTAAGCAGGGAGAAGTGTCGTGTATTTAATATTTCAATAATTTTTCAGTAATGTTGTATATATATATTGTTTGATTAAATATTCTTATTCATTTGAATAATTAATTATGTGTTATTTGTAAAAATTGATAATTGCCTATGTCATCATGCTACCACGTGATACGTGCACACCTCACTTATAGTAATCTCAAACAATTCCTGTATTCCCACTTCCATTTGAATTAGTTTAATGTTTTGAAGTTACAAGAAATAACACCTACTCTGCTAATTGGAGGCCATGTATTGGCACCCAGATTTGGATACTTAAAGAGCACCTGAACTGCTCAATTGTCAGCTCAAGTTTGGTTCTGTCTGTGATTCCGTTTAGGATTTATGTCTCATTTGGTTTCTCATCTAGCCTTGTCAGGTTCTCATCAGCATTTAGTCAAGAACCTTGTTCTCATCTCAGTTTCAAAATCATGTCTCGATTCTGATCTCAGATGCTCCAACACTTGGGTCCTTACCATTCTTGCCTAGGCCTCTCATCACAGTACAATTGAGCTAAACCTGGACCCAGCAGGGTTTTGGAGCCTCTTGTCAGCTGTGACCAGTCACAGCAAGAAGATGTGAATACATCCATCATTGGGGACCCCGCCACCCAGCATATGCTCTCCTCTCACTGCGGCCATCAGGAAGAAGGTACAGGGGTCTTAGGACTCATACCACCAGGTTCAGGAACAATTACTACCCCTCAGCTATCAGGCTCTTGAACCAAAGGAGATAACTTCACTCAACTTCACTAGCCCCATCATTGAAATATTCCCACAACCTACGGATTCACTTACAAGAACTCTTCATCTCATTTTCTTGATTGACTGCAGGAAGCCAGTGGTCCATGTGCCAGTCCTCATCAGGGGATTAGAGGTGAAAAGGGTGAGTAATTTTAATTTCCTCAGCATTATTATTTCAAAGGATCTTTTCTGGGTTCAGCACATAAGTGCCATTACAAAGAAGGCACAGCAGTACCTCTACATTCTTAGAAGTTTTTGAAGCTAGTGGACACAGTCCAGTCCCTCACAGGTAAAGCTCTCCCCACCATTGAGGACATCTATAATAAGTGATGTCATTGGAAAACAGCTATCATCAAGGAATCCTTCCATATAGGCCATGCTCTCTTCTTGTTGCTGCCACCTGGCAGGAGGTACAAGATCATGAACACATGAGATTCTGCAGATGCTGGAAATCCAAAGCATCACAAACAAAATGCTGGAGGAACTCAGCAGGTCAGTGAGCATCCATGTTTTGGGCCAAGACCCTTCTTCAGACTGGAAAGGAATGGGGAAGATGCCAGAATAAAAATGTGGTGGGAGCTGAGGAAGGAGTATACCCAGAAGGTGATAAGTGAAGCCAGGTGGATAGGAAAGAACTGGCTGGAGATACAGGAGTTTTAGGTCCCACATGACCATGTTTAGGAATGATTATTATCTCTCATCCATCAGGATCCTGAACCAGAGTGGATAACTTCATTCACCCCAACACTAACGTTCTAAATTTATTACCAAACCCCAAACAATGGACCTACTTTCAAGGACTCTGTAAATGGTCTTCTCAAGTTATTTATCCATTATTATCATTTTGTTTTTCTCTTTACATTTGCACAATTTGTTGTCTTTTGCAGATTGGCTGTTTTTATTTGTGTGTAGTTTTTTCATTGAATCTTGTATTTCTTTGTATTTATTTTGAATGATCACGAGAAAATGAATCTTGGGATAACACATGGTGAGGCACACTATATCTGCTTTGGTAATAAATTTATTTAAAACATTGAACTTTGTTTTGTATCTTGGTTCAAACATACCAATTAGAGTGCTAGACAGCTTTGAGATGGGGAGATGTAAGATAATTAATGCCAAGAAGAAAGTGAGAATCATTCTTTATTTACATTTTACAATGTGATAGTAAATTTGATATTAATTTATACTGACATTAAATTCATTTCCAAAAATGTGATCCAATTCTTTTCTAACAGAATAGTCCAAGTAGAAAACTGTCAGCCTGAATCTATTAAGCAGAAGTACTCCGTAGCATTTCAAAAACTTTCACAAAGTCACAAATCTCACCATTCTTTGGATGATGCACAACCTGCTGTCATAACTTGTTAGCCTGGTGTTTTGTAGAAAATCTTTTCAGCAGCTGGATATTGGGTATTGGGATTGGATTTGCAAATGGATCATTAAGGCATAGTAAGTCGCAGTCAAAGTGCTGGGAAATGGGATTAATATCAATTGGTACCTGATGGCCAGCATGGACATGGTGGGGCAAATTACCTACTTCTGTACTGTATGAATCTATGATCTTTGGAAAATAAATTCATGAAAAGAAATAGAATCTTGATATTCAATAATCAATGTGATTTTTCTATTTGGCAGTCTTAATCTAAATAATTTAGCTGGGTTTTAGAACTGGGCTATCTTCCATTTCACAAAGTTCCTTCAGACACATTTGAAATTTCTATTGGACAGAATTACTTCTCAAAGAAAGGAAATAACATTTCATAATAGTTACATATTAGGCATTTAAGTTCCTACATACTTAATTGCCAGGTGTTAATAGTATTCTTTAAGTCAGCTTCAAGAGCATTGTTCCCTTCAGTGAATGATTTGAATAAACAAAACATCCAATAATCAAAGCATGAAGTTATTATGACGATATTATGCTCTACTTCATGATGTTTAATGACCACATCTAGCCAGATGACAATAATCACTATTTTAGACTAATGTCGGCCAGATCCTAAAGATTATCTAAAAATACTCAAGAAATATTAGACAACAAGTCTGGCCAATATTTAGATTTCATCTGAGATTCCTGTCATTAGAATACAGAGCAGAATAACTGGTACAAATCTAGAAAGGGTGAAAATCTCAAGTAGAATGTTATTTCAGATTGGCATTACATCTACTTGTCTGGATTCAGACCAAAGAAGGCTTATTTAGTACCACTAAACACAATACTCTATTCAAGCAGCTATGTACTGGCATTATATCATAGTCTAAATTTAATAAAAAGCGTACGACAGCTATGGCCAAAAAGCAAGAATGCTTTTTCAGTCTACAAAGATCAAACTATCAAAAGAACAAAAATATGCATGGCAAACTAAACCTCAGTTATTATTCAACCAAAGATTCACGATTAGCCCCAAGCTAACATAATTTTTGAACAAGTTCAAATGGCCATTGGAAGTCTCTCAAGACCAGTCCCATCATCACATTCCATGCTCTGTCCATCTACATTTACGTTGGCTTGTCAGTAATGCAGCATTTGTGGGCAGGCATTTTACTGGCTCTACTCAATGCTACTCTAAAAGGAAAATGAACAGAGTCTCTGGGGATATGGAAAGTTGAGAGTATAACAATATAATATGGAAAAAATGTGAAGTCATCCACTTTGGATCAACCAAATATAGAGATGCAAATTATTTTATAAAATGGTGGGAAGTTGAAAGTTGTTGATGATCATAGGGTCATGGATTGCTCATAGATCAGTTACTCCAGTGGATGATAAAAATTTGGAACTCACTGCTTAAAATAGCAAGGGAGACAAAATTATCATCATATTTATGGCCTAATTGTATATTTACTTTAAGACCCAGGAAGGTGAAATTAAAATGGGTGGCTTCTCTTTATCAACTGGAATGGATATGATGGGTTGAGATAACCTTCTGCTCTGTGATAAATATTCTACTGTTCTATGACTCCTCAACCTGAGAGTGTCAAAGCTGTTATATGGTAAGACAATTCACCATCTCATGGGCCATTTTCTGTCATTCATCATAAGTCCCAATAAGAATTAAACAGATGGTTTGGAACCATGCATGTAAAATTGCTAATGCATACGCATTGCTAACTACTTGTCCACATGATTGTGTACTGTATGCGATAGCTTGGCTGAAACCTGGTGCCTTTCTCCCTACCTCTCATGGACATATAATCAGAAATTCCAAGCCCTTTCTCTTTAAGTGTCTGTGAGGAGCCACCTCTGATTCACAGTCTCTCCCTTGTGTATGTGATGCATCTGCTGTGAGTGGGAGAAATCGCATGTGTTGAATTGGTGGCTGAAAATTTGTTTGGGATAGCCAGGAAGGAGAGTCATGTTATTTGAAAAAAGCTGGTTGGCAGATCAGAGGGGGAGGGGTGAAGGAGGTAGGTCAGGTGAAGATTGATTTGGACTGGTTGATGTATCATTGGAAATGTTGGGCAGGGGATCAGTGGGTGTGGAGGACGAGGAATTAGTTAAATGATCAGCCTGCATGTTGTTTGGGAAGGCAATTCAGGGGTCATAAAGGAGAGAGAAGGATTGTGCAAGAGCATAGAGAGAGCTCGGTGATATGCTAGTGTATAATTGGGCATATATTTGAAGTTCATAGTCCATTCAAAACAGTTCCCTTAAAAGAACAAATGTACAGGCATGAATTAAGGTGACTGAATTCTTGATTCCTGCAACATCTTTGGTCTAAAATCATGGAGGTGTGACCCCAGTGTACATTTACTAAAGAGGGATAATGCTGTGTACATCTGGGCTGTTTTGTAAGTTAATGGATCAGGTGCACACTGCAATCATCAGTTTCATGGAGTTCGAAGTCCATAACTTTCCATTGTGGCTGAGCTTTATTGAAACTGAGTCACATGGTACACAAAAATGCAGCACGGTGTAATCCAGCCATTTGTTGTTGCCACTTAAGTATGTGATTGACCTTGCTAATCCTCTAATGGATCACCAAAATTACGAGTGGAAGCAGCATTGCCTGATCCTTGGGTGACTGTTATCAAGAGAGAGAGCAAGAGATCGAGATCCTTTAACGTCACTTCATGTAAACAGTGTAAAGGAGAATGAAGTAATTATTACTCCAGATCCAGTGCAGCAAAATAAAAAGTACAAAAGATAAAGTACACAATAATAATAAAAACACAATAAATATAAACACTTAAGATGGCTTATATACATAGATTGATTTTATGTTCATAAAGTGACACTAGGCTGTACATAAGGCGACTGACAGGAAATAATAAAGTGGTGGTGGAGTTAATGGGTGGAGGTGTTGATTAGCCTTACTGCTTGGGGAAAGTAACTGTTTTTGAGTCTGGTGGTCCTGGCATGGATGCTATGTAGCCTCCTCCCTGATGGGAGTGGGACAGACAGTTCATGAGTAGGGTGGGTGGGATCTTTCATGATGTTACTGGCCCATTTCCGGCTCCTTATTGGATATATTTCCTTGATGGCAGGTAGGCTGGTGCCAATGATGCGCCAAACAGTTTTGACTATGTGTTGCAGACTCTTCCTGACCACCACGGTGCAGTTTCCACTTTAAGCAGTGGTACAGCTGTGCCATCTGTAGAACAACATGAGTATGTTTGTACAAAGTCTAGCTCGCTTCAGCCTCCTCAGAAAATAGATGTGTTGGCGAGCTGTCTTGACTGTATAGGACGTGTTCTGGGACAATGAAAGGTTGTGTGCGATATATGCACTCGTGGAAGTTTGAAGATGCTTGCATTTTCTGCTGCTGTGCTTCTGACGTAAGGGGTGCGAGTGGTGCAAGTTGTAACATAGAACATAGAACTCTACAGCACATTACAGGCCCTTCAGCCCACAATGTTGTGCTGACCATGTAATCTACTCTAGACACTGCCTAGAATTTCTCTAGTGCGTAGCCCTCTACTTTCCTAAGCTCCATGTACCTATCTAAGAGGCTCTTAAAAGACACTATTGTATCTGCTTCCACCACTGCCACCAGCAGGGCTTTCTACGTACCCACAATGCTATGTGTGAAAAACTTACCCTGACGTCCCCTCAGTACCCATTTCCAAACACCTTAAAACCGTACCCCCTCATGTTAGCCACTTTAGCCCTGGGAAAAAGCCTCTGGTTATCCATACGATCAATGCACTTCATCATCTTATACACCTTTATCAGGTCACCTCTCATCCGTCATCGCTCCAAGGAGTAAAGTTCACCCAACCTATTCTCATAAGGTACGCTCTCCAATCCAGGCAACATCATTGTAAATCTCCTCTGCACCCTCCCTGTAGTACCACTTCTCCTTTGTCTTGTTGACATTGAGGAAGAGGTTATTATGCATCTGTTCGCAAAAGTATGAATAACCGTTAAGCTGACTGATAGCTTGCTATAAAAAAACGCGGGCAGCTGCTTTTCTCGAATATCTCCAGCAGCATAATATTTACCAACATTTACCGGACACATCAAAAAGTTATGTACATATGGTTTTTCTGTCTAAGTATTTGATACAGCACTGGTGCTTCCCTCTTCAGTTTGGCCTGCCCTGCCTTTATGGTTCTGCATAATATATCATACATTAACCCTCTGGAGCCTATCGCCTGGACCAACAAACAATTTAAAATAATGGAAATTATCTTGTCTTTGAGTAAATTATGCAGAGAATAGTATTTTATTGCTTTATTTTCCTTGGATGGATAGATTTGCCAATTTATTTTGCACTCTTCCAATCCCTTTGGGCCATTATATTTCAGAGTGATTAAATCTCTAGCTCGTTGGAATTAGGCTATAATTTTAATAGAATGGAAACAGAGGATTGTGATACACTAAATTCTTGTCTGTAAATCTACACATTGAAAGAAATAGTTCCAGGATTTCCAAGCAGTAAAGAACTAATATTATCTATTTTCTGCGGAACTGCTTTACAGGATAATTTTCTTTATTAATTAATAACTTCATGGTGATGTAATTTTGCCAAGACAAAAAAAAGTAAATATTTTATTTATCAGTTATCAGGAATCAAGACTTCTTTTAAATTTCATTCCCTTTGTTATTGTAATTGAAGTTCTAAATTCAGTCCCAGTTTGCATTGAGTAAGTTGGCACAATGGTTACTCAAAACAATTAATGGCCCATAAGCCAAATACTTTGCAATCATTTGCAATATAAGATGATTAGCATATGGTTACAGAGGGTAACTGGTAGCTGTGTTACTATACTCCAGCATTTGAAAGACACTGAAGGGGAAAAGGAAAGGGAGAAAAGTTTCAAAATTAATTAAGATTCCAATCTTGAGAGCAAAATACTAAGTCTTAACTTTGTCTAGCAGAGTGTTTAGTAAGCCTAGTTTATAAGACTAACCTATTAGATTTGTGCCGCTCTAATTGATCTTAAAATATGTAAAGAGTCGAATTCTCACATGTGAAGATGGCTGAAGATTTAAAATAAGCATCGAGCAGCTTTCGGAGAAGTCACAGTAAGAAACAAAATGCAACGGCTTAGCTGCATTAGTGTGTAAAGTAGCTGCATTATTGCAATGTGAAGTTCATTGGTACAGAGTACAACAGACATTTACTTGCTTTAATAAAACCAACCAACTCTGATTTTACAAACAGTGAATATTTCTGCAGGTTATGACTGCCAGCCATGTAGCTTTGACAATAATATATAACCGTTTGCTGAAGCTATAGTAAGAGATCAGTGGCAATACAAGGCAAGATTAGGTAGAAGGTTCTGTTCAACTGGAAAATAACAAATGCAAATCCTACATTTAAGAGGGGAGCAATTTAGAAATTGCACATCAGCTGGCTTTAACAACTGTCATGAGGAAAATGTTGAAAGCTATTATTAAAGACATTGTGGGAGTGTAGTCAAGTGATGTCAATGTGTTTCTGTGAAAAAGAAAATCACTTTTGACCAGTCTCTGGCAATCTTTGAAAATGTAACACATGCTGTGGATATAGAGGTAGATTTGCTAAGATTTCAGGAAAGTATTTGATCAGGTGGCATACCATAGATTATTGTAGAATATAAAAGCTCACATTGGAAGTAATTGGTATGAAGATTGGCTGGCTAACAAGAAACAGTAAATTGGCATGAATGGGACATTCTTCTGGTAGGTAAAATGTAACTAGCTACATGGACCTACCACTTCAATTTTTATGACTTATATAAGTGACTTGTATGAAGACACCATAAGTATAATTTGCTGATGGTACAAATATAGATAGGAAAGTAAGTCGTGAAGAGGACATACATAGTCGGCTACAAATTGATATGGACAGGTTAAGTGAGTGAACCAAGATCTAAATGAAATGGAGTATAATGTGAGCGATTGAGAAACTGCCAAATTTGAAATTTGAAATTTACAGTCCTTGGAATATGTAGGCCTCTCCTTCACATGTTCTACCAGTCTGTTGTTGCCAGTACAATCTTCTGTGCAGTGGTGTGCTGGGGCAGTGGCATCAACATGGGTGATGTCTACAGGCTCAATAAACTGATTAGAAAGGTTGGCTCTGTTATAGGAATCAAACTGGACACAATGGAGGCCATGGTAGAACAAAGGACCCTACAGAAAATCTTGACAATTCTGGACAATGTCTCTCTCCCTCTGCCACCTTGGTCAAACAAATGAGAACTTTAGTAATAGACTAAGACAACTGTGCTGCTCCAATGAGGTAATTTTTACCCTCGGCCATTAGGCTCTATGATGAGTCAGCCTATAGCCAGGGAAGTGATGACCCTCTCCTGTTAGACTGTTTGTGGTACTTTATTTTTTATTCTTTCTTCTTCTCTTCTAATATTTATATCTGTGTACTTGTAATGCTACTGTAACACTGTAATTTCCCTTAGGATCAATAAGGTTTCTATTTATCGATTGATCTAAACTAAAAGAAGCATATTATTTAAATGGTATGAGGTTGCAGCAGGCTGAGATTCAGAGGAATCTGAATGTCCCAGCATGGTTTACAAAGGACTAGAATGTAGGTACAGCCAGTAACTGGGAAAGTTCACAGTGTTATTGTTTATTGCAGGGGAATTGAATACAAAGATAGGGAGGCTATATGCCAATAGCTTAGAGCAATAGTGTGACTAAATTTGGAACACTCTGTTCAGTGATGATCTCTTTATTTGAGAAAGGATGGCAGAAGTTTGAAAACAGCTCAGAGAGGTTTGCTAGACAGTCATGCTGTGTCTTAAGAGGAAAGGCTTGACATGCTCGGCTCATCTCTGCTTGAGTTTAGTAGAGTGAGTGGTGATTTAAGCTGAGTTGGAATAGTTTTAAGGCAGAGATAGGTAGATAATTGATAAGCAAGTAAGGTGAAGTGTTACTATGGATGGAAGGGAGCAGGAGCTGGGGTTACATACAGATCAGCCATGAGTTTATCATGTGACGGACAGAGTCCACAACTCCTGTTCCAGTTTTGTATGTCAGTATTTAAGAGTGTGCTATTTGCAGGTGAAGGCTCTTGGCCCGAAATGGTGACTGTTTATACTTTTCCATTGATGCTGCCTGGAATGCTGAGTTCATCCAGTAATCTACGTGTGGTGCTATTTAATCTTCTGTTAAGGACAGCTGGTGAAATAGGGGAATGGATGGGGAAATTACTCTGGTTTTTACAACAGTCTGTGACAGAGGAAGCAGTGGAGGGAAGCACAGGGTCCCTGCCACCTGACCTTTCAGTGTTAGGTCAAAGAAACATACTGTATGTACAAGAATAAAATGTGACACAGCTGTTAATTTACTGTAATCATACAACACACTGGAACACAGCTGTATTTTCCATTTTTCCTCAAAACATGGAGGGAGGCCATTCAGCCAACTGAAGCTATAACAGCCTTTGGAGCATTCTTATCCAGCACCCTTTAATTTTCCCTGAATCTTTCTTCCTATATTCTCAACAATTTGCCTCCCCACCAGTTCCACCATTTTCCTACACACTGGGAGAGCCCTTAGCAGGCCCGATTACCACCCAGAAAGGCTTTGAGATTTGGAAGGAAAATGAAACATTCAAAGGGAATCATGCAAACTCCACACAGACAGAAATGCATTTGGGTCACTGGCAGCAGCTCCACAACCCATTTTACCTTACCACTGACGTTCTCATGATGTTATAATTGTACATTCACTTACTTAGACAGGATGTTAAAGAGTTGTGAGAAGTACCTGTAATTGCACAGACAATATAACCTCACAAATCTCTAGCCCAGCCACAGTTCCCTCTAAGCTGCATGGGTGCACATCTGCGCTGTGACTGAAATGCTCTTGTGCACGTAGCCTTTGTTGTGGCGCAGCTAGAGGTTTCATTTATGTAATGTTTTTTGAAATTCTGCTAATATAATTGTGAAATATCTGTAATTAATTATGTGTTAATGAATATAATCCATACATTTTCTAAGTAATAAATGAACCACAACCTTCACTTTGAAACTCTTGAGAACGTCAACGTATTTACATTGTCAAGTTATGACACTGTTACAAATTGTAAAAATAAACGCAGAATGGAAGTCGATAGCTCATTGTTAATAAACTGTCAACTCACTGAAAGTCAACATTAAAGTACCTAGCTACTATTATGAACTATGACTAAGGCATTGACTCAAAAATATCACAGCAATACTGTCATTTCAAATCTGTCATTTCTGAGAAAGTTAAGATCTGTTCAATTAAGATGTACACTGGTATACTGAATTACGTGCTTAGAAACAAAGAATTTGAAGAACTGTCAATTCTTGTTGACATTGTTGGAACACTTCAAGCTTCTAGTGCTCACAGCAAACATGGATTCTGTCTTATGATTTAATCAAATGTAAATCCAGAAACAGACTAGAAGTGGAACATTTGGGTGATGTAATGAGGATTAAGACGTATCTTTCATCTGGATGCAAAATTAATCTGGACAGTGTTTGTAGACAATGGATTTGCAACAGAAACAGGTGAGAAAAAAGATTATGAAATGTGAAAGAGTTTCGTTGTACTGTATTTCAAAATACCCTTCAATTAATAAAAAGTTAAAAGTATGTGATTTTTCAATTTTCATTCTAAATAATCATAATATGTACCGTACAAAAACATTTAAAATTCTATGTAATTTTCAGGCTGTGTAAAAATTTCCTGCTCTGAGCAGCGGTTGGTCCACAAATTAGAGGAAAGATTGACCACAGCCTTGCACTGTTCACCCTCAACTCCATAAGACCACTTGGCTCATTGAGTCTGCTCTGCCATTCCATCGCGGCTGATTTATTATCCTTCTCAACTCCATTTTCTTGCATTCTCCCTGTAACCTTTGATGTCCTGACTAACAAAGAACCTATTAACCTCTGCTTTAAATATACTCAATGACTTGGCCTCCACAGCCATCCATTGCAATAAATTCTACAGATTCACCACCCCGTGACTGAAAACATTCCTTCTCATCTCTGTTCTAAATGGATGTCCCTCTATTCTGAGGCTCCATCCTCAGGCCCTAGACTATAGGAAACATCCTCTCCAATCCACTCTGTCTAGGCCTTTCAATATTTGACAGGCTTAAATTAGATCCAGCCTCATTCTTCTAAACTCCAGTGAGTATATCCTAGAGCCATCAAACGCTCCTCATATGTTAACTCTTTCATTCCCAGAATAATTCTTGTGAACCACCTCTGGATCCTCACCAATGCCAGCCAGCACATCTTTTCTTAGGCTAAGGGGCTAAAACTGCTTGCAATACTCCATGTGCAGTCTGACCAATGTCTTATAAAACCTCAGCATTACATCCTTGCTCTTATATACTAGTCCTTCCGAAATACAATAAATGCTAACGTTGCATTTGCCTTCCTTACCACTGACTCAATCTGCAAATTAATCTATAGGGAATCCTGCATAAGGACTTCCAAGTCCTTTTGCACCTCTGATTTTTGAATTTTCTCTTTGTTTAGAAAAATAGTGTCTGCCTTTATTCCTTCTAAAAAAAACGCATGACCATACAATTCCCTTTCCTATATTCCATTGCTACATTGTCCTTTCTCACAATCTGTCCAATTCTTTCTGTAGCCTCCCTGCTTCTTCAACACTACATGACCCTCCACCTATCCTTGTATCATCTGCAAACTTGGCCACAAAGTCATCAATCCCGTCATCTGATTTGTTGACATATAATGTGAAATTAACCGGTTCCAATACCGACCCCTCTGGAACACCACTTGTCACGGACAGCCAACCAGAGAAGGCCGCCTTTATTCTGACTCTTTGCCTCCTGTCAATCAGCCAATCTTCTACCCATGCTAGCATCTTTCCTGTAGTACCATGGACTCTTATCTTGTTAAGCAATGCCATGTGTGGTACCTTGTCAAAAGCCTTCTGAAAATCCAAGTAAACAACATTCACTGACTCTCTTTTGTCGATCCTGCACACTATTTCCTCAAAAACTTCCAACAGATTTGCCTGGTAAAATTTTCACTTAAGGAATCCATCCTAACTTTGCCCTACTTTATCATGCGCCTCATTCCTAATAATGGACTGAAATATTTTCCCAATCACTGAAGTCAGACTAACTGGCCTATAATTTCTTGTCTTCTGCCTTTCTCTCTTCTTAAAGATTAGACTGAAATTTGCAATTTTCTAGTTCTCTAGAACCATTCCAGAATCTAGTGACTGTTGAAAGATCATTACTGATGGCTCTACAATCTCTTTCAGAAGCCTTGGGTATAGTCCTCTGGTCCAGGTGACTTATCTACCTTCAGACTATTGAGCTTCCCAAGCACCTTCTCCTTAGTAAGAGAAACTACACTCACTTCTTCCCCTGATACTGAATGCAATATATGAACCTATGCATCTGCAGGGTTGTGGCCAAGGGGTAAGCGTGGATACCCGAGGAGCCAATGATCACTTTGACCAAAAACCAGGGATAAGGGCCAATGTGGATCAGACATTTGGTTGGCCAGGACCCAATGGACAGTAGTAGCCAACATTACGGCCAACCAATCAGAGCAATGAATCAGACATATATATATATATATATATATATATATATATGTATATATATATCGTGAACACTCGGTAGAAACCACAGTCAACTATGCACTGATGATGTCACCTTGACTGGTGATGAAATGTTTATGACATAACCTCCAGGCTTAGTGAATAAACCTAGAAACTCCAGCCATTGCTGTTCTGCCATCATCCTTGCTAGAGTCCACTTCCGATCAACTTAGATAGATAGATAGATAGATAGATAGATAGATAGATAGATAGATAGATAGATAGATAGATAGATAGATACTTTATTCATCCCCATGGGGAAATTCAACTTTTTTCCAATGTCCCATACACTTGTTGTAGCAAAACTGATTACATACAATACTTAACTCAGTAAAAAAAATATGATATGCATCTAAATCACTATCTCAAAAAGCATTAATAATAGCTTTTAAAAAGTTCTTAAGTCCTGGCAGTAGAATTGTAAAGCCTAATGGCATTGGGGAGTATTGACCTCTTCATCCTGTCTGAGGAGCATTGCATCGATAGTAACCTGTCGCTGAAACTGCTTCTCTGTCTCTGGATGGTGCTATGTAGAGGATGTTCAGAGTTATCCATAATTGACTGTAGCCTACTCAGCGCCCTTCGCTCAGCTACCGATGTTAAACTCTCCAGTACTTTGCCCATGACAGAGCCCGCCTTCCTTACCAGCTTATTAAGACGTGAGGCGTCCCTCTTCTTAATGCTTCCTCCCCAACACGCCACCACAAAGAAGAGGGCGCTCTCCACAACTGACCTATAGAACATCTTCAGCATCTCACTACAGACATTGAATGACGCCAACCTTCTTAGGAAGTACAGTTGACTCTGTGCCTTCCTGCACAAGGCATCTGTGTTGGCAGTCCAGTCTAGCTTCTCGTCTAACTGTACTCCCAGATACTTGTAGGTCTTAACCTGCTCCACACATTCTCCATTAATGATCACTGGCTCCATATGAGGCCTAGATCTCCTAAAGTCCACCACCATCTCCTTGGTCTTTGGCCAGCTCCTCTCTCAGGCTTCTGTAATTTCTTTTACTCCATTGTAATACTGATACATCTGATTTGATCACCTCTCTCTCAACTGCAAGGTGAATTCTATCATATTAGGTTCCTTTACCTTAAGCTCCCTAATCAGATCTGGGTCATCACACAAAACCCAGTCCAGTATTGCCTTTTCCCAAGTGGGTTTAACCACAAGCTGCTCTGAAAAGCTATCTTGTAGTCACTCTACAAATTACCATTCTTGGGATCCAGCACCAACCTGATTTTCCCAATCTACCTGCCTATTGAATTCCCCCATGACTATTGTAACATTGCTCTTATTACACATCTTTTCTATTTCCCACTGAAATTTATACCCCATGTCCTGGCCTGTGTTCAGGAACCTGAATATAACCCAAGCAGGGTCCTTTTCCCTTGCGTTTTCCAAATTGTTCCCACAAGGATTCTCCATCTTCTGATCCTATGTCACCTCTTTCTCTGGATTTGATTGCATTTTTTACCAACAAAGCCACCCTACCCCCTCTGCCTACCTGCCTGTTCTTTCAATACAGGATGTATTCCTCAATATTAAGCTCACAACTATGATCTTCTTTGAGCCACGTCTCAGTGATACCCGTAACGTCAAACCTGCCTATCTCTAACTGCGCTACAATACCATCTACTTTATTCTGTGTGCGTTCAAATATAACACCTTCAGTCCTCTGTTCATCACCCTTTTCAATGTTGACCCCATGTTACACTTCATCTCATCCAACTGACTGTAATTTTGTCCAAACATCTGCCTCTCTATCCTCACAGTCTCACTACACACTGCATTGACTTGAATACCAGCTGCCCCATCCTCAGCCCTATCACTCCAGCTCCCATCCCCTTGCCAACTTAGTTTAAGTCCTCCCCTACAGCTCCAGTATACTTACCCACAAGGATATTGGCCTGCCTCAGTTTAAGGAGTAAACCGTCCTTTCAGTACAGATCATACCTTTTACAGACACTACAGATCTTTTACCAAAGATCCAGAAATCGGAAACCCTGCCCCTGCACCACTTTTCCTCCTTTCTATCAAAGTTATTGGTGCCAATATGCACCACAACCCCTGTTCATTCTTTGTTTTTTTTTTAAACATATTTTTTACGATCGTAAGATCCTGCTGGACATTAAGAACATGAGGTATTGCAGGTGTACCATTTCAGTGAGATGCTCATTGCTCAAGTAATTGAAGCAGCTGGACTTGTTGGACTTGATACTGCCTGCGACAGAGAGGCATTGGTGCGTGAAGGAGGTGTGCAGTCTAACAGCGAATGATCATCTTAGTCACTTCACTTGTGATTGCAAGACCCTTTTGGCCATTGGTGGTGTGCAATGTTGCAAGTCCAATTTATTGGTTTATTGACGAATGATGGGGTAACTGCATGACCTCTGTTGTAGACGACTAGGCCTCAGGCTGTGGCTTCGCCTGTTTGCAGCCACCCAGAGGGAGGCATTGGAGTCGGGCACTCCATCAGGGTGGCAGCGACACTGTGACATGGTGTTCATGTTGGAGTTGGTGCTGCCCCCAAGTGTTTGCTCAGCAGAAGACAAGCTGTATTGTTTTCGAGTGCAAACCGCTGCAACATTCTTAGACTCAGGCACTTGGACTATATTTTTCTGTGTGACTGTATTTTCCTGCTATCTTATATGTGCTATATGTGCTGTATGGGTGTTGATACTGAGTTTTGTTCCCTGGCTCCGGAGTAACGCTATTTCATTTGATTGTATTTATGTGTATTCATGTGTGGTTGAATGACAATTGAACTTAATCTTGAACTCTGGAGAATCTTCTGCAGCCATTCTGAGACAGCCTGGACCCTACCATCTGGGAGGCAACACACCATGCTGACTTCTCTTTCACGGCCACAAAGTCTCTTGTCTATTCCCAAACTATCGAGTCTCCTATCACTACCATTCTGCCGGACTTTCTTCTCCTACTGAACCTCAGAGCCTGCCACAGTGCTACTGGCCCTGATAGTTCTCCTCCCCCTCTCCCTACAGTATCCAAAGTACTGGTTACTCAGGGAGATGGCTACCGGGGAATCCTGCCCTGACTGCTTACTCCCCTCACTTCTCCACCTACTATCTGAAGCCTGCACTTCTGGGTGTGACTACCTTAGTAAATGATTCATTTTTGAGGTGTTTGGCCTCCTGGATGGCACTGAATGCAACTAACTCCGGTTCCAGTTCCTTGACCTTGTCAGTCAGGAGCTGAAGTTGGGTGCACTTCCTGCATATATATATAGTCATCAGAGAGATGTTGGCTATCCTGAAATCAGACAGGATGCGGCACAGGCAGGAAGGAAAAGGAGTGGGAGAGCTATAGTGATAGGGGATTCGATTGTAAGGGGAATAGATAGGCATTTCTGCAGCCGCAAACGAGACTCCAGGATGGTATGTTGCCTCCCTGGTGCAAGGGTCAAGGATGTCTCTGAGCGGCTGCAGGACATTCTGGAATGGGAGGGTGAACAGCCAGTGGTCGTGGTGCACAAAGGTAACAATGTTATAGGTAAAAAATGGGATGAGGTCCTACAAGGTGAATTTAGGGAGTTAGGAGATAAACTAAAAAGTAGGACCACAAAGGTAATAATCTCTGGATTACTAATAGTGCCACGTGCTAGTCAGAGTAGAAATAGGAGGATATTTCAGATGAATACGTGGCTTGAAAAATGGTGCAAGGGGGAGGGATTCAAATTTCTGGGACATTGGAACCACTTCTGGGGGAGGTGGGACCGGTATAAACAGGACAGTCTGCACCTGGGCTGGACTGGAACCAATGTCCTAGGGGGAGCGTTTGCTACTGCTGTTCAGGAGGCTTTAAACTAATGTGGCAGGGGGATGGGAACAAGTGCAGAGAGACAGAGGGGTGTATAATGAGGGTAGAAGCAAAAAGTAGTAAGGTGAAAAGTAAAAGTGGCAGGCAGGCAAATCCAGGGCAAAAAGCAAAAAGAGCCACTTTTCAACATAATTGCATAAGGGCTAAGAGTGTTGTAAAAACAAGCCTGAAGGCTTTGCGTGTCAATGCGAGGAGCATTCGTAACAAGGTGGATGAATTGAATGTTCAGATAGTTCTTAATGAATATGATATAGTTGGGATCACAGAGACATGGCTCCAGGGTGACCAAGGATGGGAGCTCAACATCCAGGGATATTCAATATTTAGGAGGGATAGACAGGAAAGAAAAGGAGGTGGGGTAGCATTGCTGGTTAGAGAGGAAATTAACGCAATAGAAAGGAAGGACATTAGCCTGGAGGATGTGGAATCGATATGGGTAGAGCTGCATAACACTAAGGGGCAGAAAACGCTGGTGGGAGTTGTGTACAGGCCACCTAACAGTAGTAGTGAGGTTGGGGATTCCATTAAACAGGAAATTAGAAATGCGTGCAATAAAGGAACACTAGTTATAATGATGTGACTTCAATCTACATATAGATTGGGTGAACCAAATTGGTAAGGGTGCTGAGGAAGAGGATTTCTTGGAATGTATGCGGGATGGTTTTCTGAACCAACATGTCGAGGAACCAACTAGAGAGCAGGCCATTCTAGATTGGGTATTGAGCAATGAGGAAGGGTTAGTTAGCAATCTTGTCGTGTGAGGCCCCTTGGGTAAGAGTGACCATAATATGGTGGAATTCTTCATTAAGATGGAGAGTGACATAGTTAATTCAGAAACAAAGGTTCTGAACTTAAAGAAGGGTAACTTTGAAGGTATGAGACGTGAATTAGCTAAGATAGACTGGCAAATGATACTTCAAGGGTTGACGGTGGATATGCAATGGCAAGCATTTAAAGATCGCATGGATGAACTGCAACAATTGTTCATCCCAGTTTGGCAAAAGAATAAACCAGGGAAGGTAGTGCACCCGTGGCTGACAAGGAAAATTAGGGATAGTATCAAGTCCAAAGAAGAAACATATAAATTAGCAAAAAAAAGCGGCACACCTGAGGACTGGGAGAAATTCAGAGACCAGCAGAGGAGGACAAAGGGCTTAATTAGGAAAGGGAAAAAAGATTATGAGGGAAAGCTGGCAGGGAACATAAAAACTGACTGTAAAAGCTTTTATAGATATGTGAAAATAAAAAGATTGGTCAAGACAAATGTAGGTCCTTTACAGTCAGAAACAGGTGAATTGATCATAGGGAACAAAGACATGGCAGACCAATTAAATAACTACTTTGGTTCTGTCTTCACTAAGGAGGACATAAATAATCTTCCGGAAATAGTAAGGGACCGAGGGTCTAGTCAGATGGAGGAACTGAGGGAAATACATGTTAGTAGGGAAGTGGTGTTAGGTAAATTGAAGGGATTAAAGGCAGATAAATCCCCAGGGCCAGATGGTCTGCATCCCAGAGTGCTTATGGAAGTAGCCCAAGAAATAGTGGATGCATGAGTGATAATTTTTCAAAACTCCTTAGATTCTGGATTAGTTCCTGAGGATTGGAGGGTGGCTAATGTAACCCCACTTTTTAAAAAAGGAAGGAGAGAGAAACTGGGGAATTATAGACCGGTTAGTATGACATCGGTGGTGGGGAAAATGCTAGAGTCCGTTATCAAAGATGTGATAACAGCACATTTGGAAAGAGGTGAAATCATCGGACAAAGTCAGCATGGATTTGTGAAAGGAAAATCATGTCTGATGAATCTTATAGAATTTTTTGAAGATGTAACTAGTACAGTGGATTGGGGAGAGCCAGTGGATGTGGTATATTTAGATTTTCAAAAGGCTTTTGACAAGGTCCCACACAGGAGATTAGTGTGCAAACTTAAAGCACACGGTATTGGGGGTATGGCATTGATGTGGATAGAGAATTGGTTGGCAGACAGGAAGCAAAGAGTGGGAGTAAACGGGACCTTTTCAGAATGGCAGGCAGTGACTAGTGGGGTACTGCAAGGCTCAGTGCTGGGACCCCAGTTGTTTACAATATATATTAATGATTTAGACGAGGGAATTAAATGCAGCATCTCCAAGTTTGCGGATGACACGAAGCTGGGCGGCAGTGTTAGCTGTGAGGAGGATGCTAAGAGGATGCAGGGTGACTTGGATAGGTTAGGTGAGTGGGCAAATTCATGGCAGATGCAATTTAATGTGGATAAATGTGAGGTTATCCAGTTTGGTTGCAAGAACAGGAAAACAGATTATTATCTGAACGGTGGCTGATTAGGAAAAGCGGAGATGCAACGAGACCTGGGTGTCATTGTACACCAGTCATTGAAGGTAGGCATGCAGGTACAGCAGGTGGTGAAAAAGGCAAATGGTATGTTGGCATTCATAGCAAAAGGATTTGAATACAGGAGCAGGGAGGTTCTACTGCAGTTGTACAAGGCCTTGGTGAGACCGCACCTAGAATATTGTGTGCAGTTTTGGTCCCCTAATCTGAGGAAAGACATTCTTGCCATAGAGGGAGTACAGAGAAGGTTCACCAGATTGATTCCTGGGATGGCAGGACTTTCATATGAAGAAAGACTGGATCGACTAGGCTTATACTCACTGGAATTTAGAAGATTGAGGGGGGATCTTATTGAAACGTATAAAATTCTAAAGGGATTGGACAGGCTAGCTGCAGGAAGATTGTTTCTGATGTTGGGGAACTCCAGAACGAGGGGTCACAGTTTAAGGATAAAGGGGAAGCCTTTTAGGACCGAGATGAGGAAAAACTTCTTCACACAGAGAGTGGTGAATCTGTGGAATTCTCTGCCACAGGAAACAGTTGAGGCCGGTTCATTGGCTATATTTAAGAGGAAGTTAGATATGGCCCTTGTGGCTAAAGGGATCAGGGGGTATGGAGAGAAAGCAGGTACAGGGTTCTGAGTTGGATGATCAGCCATGATCATACTGAATGGTGGTGCAGGCTCGAAGGGCCAAATGGCCTACTCCTGCACCTATTTTCTATGTTTCTATGTTTCTACAGCTCAGAGGTGGAACTTTCAACTGCTGAACTACCATCCGCCTTACAATTGTTCTGCATCTAACTTCTGAAACTTAAGCTCTAGCGTGCATCTGTTTTCACCCAAGGCTGTTAAGCCAAAGTCTGACTACTCTAATACCGTCCACTCACACAATGGCCGCTCTGCTCAAACCCCTGTTCTTTTTATTGGCAATCGCTAATTAACCCTAGTTATTATTAACCCAAGCAATCTCTTGTTCTGCAGACAAGTGCTGACATGCCCCACTCACTTTTTAAAACTGGCACATAAAATCCACAAGGAACTGTCTCCAACTCACTCTGTGACCACTCCATCCACAGACCTCCCAACAGATCCCGCTCACTTTTTAGAATTAGCGTGTAAAGTCCACAAGAAGCTCCCCTCGTTTTTCACTTTAATGAAGGATCAATATGAATTTTCCTGAATTAGAAATTTTGTATGCAATTTAATTAAAGTATCGCCCTGAACAAAAGTGCCCAATTTTCAGAGTCACTCTGAATGAAACAATTCAGCATTGTATGTCGATGTGAGAGGTGAGCAAACCCTAGTTTCTGAAGGTCTTGATGAGCAACATTTATCACAAGCTAGGTGAAGTGGAATTTACACTCAAGAGGATCGAGGCATTGGACTCGATGATGTCATTGTCAGATCCACTTTAAATGACATAGAATAAGGCTCCACAAGTAATAAAACGAGAAACTCTGTAGTTTAAAAAAAATTTCATTGGCCTCACGGCGCTGTGAAAACCTGTTTCTGCATAAGTCGCTACATTAGAATCAGTTTTATTATCATTGATATTTGTCATGAAATTTGTTGTTTTATAGCAGCAGCACAGTCTAATAACTTTAAAAAACTCACTATAGTTTACAATAAGTATATAAAAATAAATAGAGCAAAAAGAGAACAAAATAGTGAGGTGATACTCATGGGTTTTTGGACTGTTCAAAAAGTTGATGGTGGAGGGAAAGAACATTGAGTATGTCTCTTCAGACTCCTGTACCTCCTCCTTCAGTCAGTAACAAGAAGAAAGCATATCCTAAATGGTCGGGATCTCCAATGATGGATGCTGTCTCCTTGACATACCACCTTTTGAAGACGTCCTTGATGTTGGAGCTTTCTGAGTCTACAACACTCTGCAGCTTCATTTGATCCTGTGTGTTGGATCCTCCGTACCAGGTAGTGATGCAACCAGTCACAGTGCTCTCCATGGTACATCAGTAGAATTTGCTGGAGTCGTGGTAGCCAAATCTCTTCAATTTCCTAATGAAGCATAGGCACTGGTGTGCCTTCTTCATGATTGCATGAATATGTTGGGCCCAAAATAGTTAATTCATTATCCAAAAGATTTTAAGCAAGCAATGCACACGTGTGGGCTCAGTGCCACTTTGCTTCGTCATGTTATAAAAAAGCTACATTACATAACTAAGTCAAAAGAACTGCTGTGAATTAAAAAAATTCCCTAATTTTATACTTGTACTTCTGTCTACTTGCAGTACATAATTTCATGTGAAAAATATTTTCATGTAGCAGCATAGACATTCTACAATTAAATACTAAAATGTGTACCTATAACTGGAAATAACCCTATTGAACTGTTTCATGACTTGCTACATGTTTATCCATGATACCTGCACAGGATGCAGTCCATTCCAAAAATAAGAACAAATGGAATGCTGAAATGTGACAGAATCAAAGTAAGCTGACTCAGGTGGTGTGGTCTGTAATGTTTGTGGAACATATCCAATATTTGCATATTACGTTTTAGAGTGCACTTATTTACATTAGCATAGTCATTATTCATGTTTTTAATGAACTGCATGAAACCTTTGCATCAAAATTGCTTTCTCTTTCAGCAACTTTTTTCAAACCACTTGTTGAATTTCAGGCATATTTTGGTCTTAATAGAGGTTAATGTCTTCATGTTAAGTCGCTAATGATTAGTCGCTAGTTAACATGTCTGGTAAAATTCCTGTGAGTGATATTTTAACCAAGTCATCAACCAATTAAAAATAAGTTTGCTAAGTGTCATTAGGCTTGACGAGGATGTTAAGAGTAATAAGTAAGGAGCTTTTCAAGACACGTTTCTTCAACTGTGTGGTAGAAAATGATTCTGCACTTTTAAAAAAGTGCAAAGATAAAGGATGGAAAAGAAAACAAAAAAATTGTGCAAACATCCTGACAGAATAAAAGGAATTTTATTTTTCAATGGGTGCCAGGGTTTGGAAAAATCTGTAAACTGTATATTTGGTCCTCAGCTATAATGAGCACTGGAGATGAATTCTGTACGTGACAGGAATGGAAATAAATGTCAATGTATGACATAATGACACATATAATGTGTTTAAAGTACTAAACACGTGTCCTGGAAGTTTGGCAATTTATAACCAGAAAATAAATAGAATACATTGAGTTTTACACATACCCCAACACCAGCGTAATGGGAAGCTGAAGAAAACAACAAAGTTCAGAAAAGCTAGTCAGAAAATTATATAATACTCTTTATACTCGATTGTTAAACAAAACTAAAAAAAATTCTCTACAACATTCTATAGTGAAAATTAAGCTGCTTATCATCTTGTTTTCACCCTTTTTGTAAATTGGTACTGAAGAAACCATAAAGCCACCAGTCCATGCATTTTGGGTAGGAAACTTGCTATTGATAGCTGGCCTGACCAGTATAATCCAAAGCCAATGGGATTGATTTTTAGTGGCCCTCTGAACAGGCCTGGTAAACCATCCAGTTTAACCTGCAGTGTTGAAATAGTTACATCACCTCCTTCACAGACTGTCAGGAAGGTTGTAATTACAGCCAAGCCAGAAACACCCACATTCCAGAATGAATTGTAAATAAACATTTGAGGAGCATTTACAGGTGGTGAAAAAACAAATACTGTTTAAAATGGGAGGTGTAGAATGGTATGTGGTCATTACAAACCCTAAGACCATAAGACTATAGGACATAGGAGCAGAATTAGGCCATTTGGTCCATTGAGTTTGTTCAACCATTCCATCACGGCTGATTTATTATTCTTCTCAACCCCATTCTCCTGATCTCTGCCTGTAATCATTGATTCCCTGATTAATCAAGAACCTATAGCACTCCGCTTTAAATATACCCAATGACTTGGTCTCCACAGCCGTCTGCGGCAATGAATTCCACAGATTCACCACCCTCTTGCTAAAGAAATTCCTTCTCATCTCTGTTTTAAATAGATGTCCCTACATTATGAGGCCCTCTAATCCTAGACTCTCCCACCACAGGAAATATCCTCTCCATGTCCACTCTATCTAGGTCTTTCAATATTCAATGGGCTTCAATGAAACCCCACCCTCATTCTTCTAAACTCCAGTCAATTTAGACACTAAGCTGTCAAATACGCCACATGCATTAACCCATTCATTCCCAGAATCATTCTCATGAACCTCCTCTGGACCCTCTTCAATATCAGTCCATCTTTTGTGAGATAAAGGGCCCAAAACTGCTCACAATACACCAAGTGTGATTCTGTACAATGCCTTGTAAACCTCAGCATTACATACTTGCCTTTACGAACTAAAGTACTAAAGTAAAATAGTATGATATTAAATATATCAATGCATTAATAATTAGCAAATACACCTCAATTGAAAATGAAGGGCATAGAGCACAAAAATTGGGATCTTTCCCTTGATTGAAGTGGCTTTCTGAAATGTTGAGAAAAGAACAGAGAACATGATGGATCAGCATGGTAAGATTATTTGTTAGAGACGGATTCTGAAGTATTTATTTTTCTTGGTTATTGGACCAAGGAAATACCCTATATATAAAATAAACCGTGTACATATTAAGGTGCAATTTTACTTCACTTTCTTCTTTCATATAGCTAGCTGCTTCTTTGAATCAATAAATGTAGAAATTCTTCTTTGTTGATAAAATTATTAAAAAGTACAGCCAAATGCAGCCAGTGGTGCTATCCTTCACAGAGGGAAGTTCTCCTCTCAAACAACATTCCACTCCAATATACAAGCGCCTGCTGTGATCCGGTTTGCAATTTCTTGCCACAGGGAGGTATGGGGTATTTGATGTGCTATGTTGAGTATCAGACACTAAACCAGGATTCCGTTTATTCTTGTTAATTAGCAAGTAAGTTCCTACGACATTGCTTTGCCAAGGGATGTCCTATAGATTTGGAAAATATCTGTCTGTTAACCAGTCACTGGAAATGAATTGAACTTGAAGTTTTGGGACTGGAAGTGCCCTGTCACAGTGCTGCTGTGTTAGTGCTCATACCAGCTTCATGCAGGAACATATTAGGAGCAATGTTCTTAAAAACACGATGAGCGTTGCATCATTTGCATCAACGTTGCAAATCTCAGGCCTTTTCTGTATTTACTTGCATTAACTGCTCACTGTTCCAAAGTCAGGCAAATTGAACAACTCAAAGTGTGACTCAAAATTCCATTGTGACAGCTTAACTTGTATATTTTCCCATAACGTTAACAATTTATTATCTTTGTAATACCCATCCCATCCACAGTGAATGTGCTCAGGCGCCAATGGGAGGGTGGGGTCATGTCTCATCGTGTATCAAGTTACTGTTGTGACTTGTGATCCGTCTATGTATTCAACAATTGGCATTATCTTATCTGAGGCATTGGTGTCTCACACGAAGATGCCTAAACTGGTAGGGAATGCAATATTTTAATGGTGCTGTCTGCTCTTGTACTCCAGATGTCATCATTTGCAGCCACTGATCATACCCAATGCACACTGGTTGAAACAATCAGAAGTGACCATTAGGAGTCCCCGAGTGTGAGGAACATCCCGATCTCTGATCAATTTACTTGCCAGGCCGAATTGGAAAGGTCGTGTATAAGCTGAATCCTAGAAACAAGGTCCAGGCCCCAGATCAAATAACGATGTGATCTTTGGATGATTTAAGTGCCGGGCCAGATTGAAAAGATCAGGGTGCGAAAAGGTCTGGATGTGAGGTGAGGGCCTGTTCTGCCCACTGCTCTGTGGCATTTACTCAGCTCTGCACTGAGCTGAGGTTGTGGCCTGCTCCGGCTGCAGTAATCCCTGGCTTTGCATTTGTGGTCTCGCAACATTTACTCGGCTTTGTGATGCACTGAGGCTGTGGCCTGATCCTGCTGTGGTGATGCCTGGCTTCATGTCGCTCATAAAACTTCAGTTCTGAAGCTACGTATTTCCTTACTTTTATTGTTTGCACTATTTCTATTCCCTCACCGCGCCTTGGTTGTTTGATTGTCTTCAGTTTTTAATGGGTTCTTTTAAGGTTTATTTGTTTTGTGGCTGCTGAAAGGAGACACATTTCAAGGTTTCATAATGTATACATACTTTGATAATAAATATACTATGAACTTTGATTTAAGATGGTACCAATAAGAGGTGACTATTTGCATGCAGCTCTGAAGGGAATCATCAAATATGCTCATGTAGAACTACTATAGATGAAATCCAGTCATAGACATGGATACTTCAGTAAGCAACATTGTTTTAAAATGCAACAGGTTCTGCAGATGCTGGTCTTTTAAGACTTTTAAAAAAATCTATCAACCCTCAAAATTGGCAGACCCTGGACTGCAGCCTTGGGTAGCAAGTGCAGTTCCCTTTTAAGAAAAAGGAAGTGAGGAAAGTGTTGGTCTGCAATTAAGATTGAAGCACAGAGTCCTTAGACCCCTCACTTCCTGCTCTCCTGCTGGTGAATGTACAGTCTCTGGAAAATAAAATTGGAAGACCTCAAAGCAAGATTGCGGTACCAGAGGGACATCAAGAACTGTCGTGCACTTTGCTTCATGGAAACATGGCTCCACCATTTCAGATGCAGCCCTGCAGCCTGAGGGCTCCACCATCCACTGCAAAAATAGGACAGCTGAATCTTTTAAAAGCAGAGTTTGCTTCATGATTAATTCATCGTGATGCACAGATGTTGTGGTTCTGCCTCTGCCCCGCTCACCCAACTTAGAACATTGAGTGGTCAAGTGTCATCCACTTTATTTGCCAAAGAGTTCTCTGTTGCAATTATGTTAGTGTTATATATTCCACCCCTGGCCAACCTCAGGCAGGAACTGGAGAAGCTGATCACCATGATCAACAGTCATAAAACAGTGTGTGTTGCCCTTAAGGCATTTGTTTAGCTTTATTACATTTTCGCTTTAGTAATTCATTTGTAATTATTTTCTAGTTAAAGTTAAGGCTGTTGAAAGTAAATTCGTTGTCTGTGATGTATCGCGGCATGCGATGAGGTCACACCCAGTTTCGCTGCGTCTTGTGGGAAAATACCGGTTTGGAGAAACGGGAAGGAGGGGGCTTGTGTGTGCAGGATCAGCGCGAGAAAAGTTTCTTTCTACGCACTAAGAAACATCATAGAAGCAACACCGTAAGTTCATAAGATAATCGATATGTTCGATTAAAATGTTAACGCTGATTCTGTTAAAAGTAATGACGGTTGATAAAGTTTATTTTCTTGTCCTATTGAGAATGTTACTGGATAGTTTGTGTTGAAGTATTTAAAGCAGTTGATGGTGTAGGTAGATTCTGACTGTATATTGTATTTTAATGTAATATAGTTTGTCATAGTTTTATTTTTGCAAGTATTTATGATGTAAATGTGATGCCAAGAAGGAAACAAATACTCTATATATTTTGTATTGTTTTATCAACAGTTTTCACCATACGTTAATGTGAAAGAGTGAACAGTAAACGGTTAATCTTACAGCGATCGTGCCTCATTGACTACGTTTTATATTTGGTGTTTAGTTCAGAGTTTTTACACCTGTGCGAGAACACTCCACAGTGCATCCTGATTGTTTGCTATTATTGAAGGGGGATTTCAACCAGGCCAGCTTGAAGTCTTTGGCCAACTACCACCAACATATCACCTGTAGAACCAGAGAAGCCAACACACTTGACCACTGTTACAGCACCATCAAGAATGTGCTACTCATGTCTAGACTTTGGAAAGTCTGATCACCCGGCTGCAGTTCTACTTCTGCCATAGAGGCAGAGACTAGAGACTGCAGCACCAGTGGTGAGGACCAAGAAGGGAAGGTCAATGATGTGGAGGAGTGTTTACAGGATTGCTTTGAGTTGGTAGACTGAACAATATTCAGGGATTCATCTTAGAATTTGAATGAATATGCCACAGTTTTCATCAACTTCATCAAGACATGGATGTGTGGATGAGTGTGTGCCTTTGACAACATACCAGACATAACCAAACCAAAGGCCATGGATGAACCAGGAGATTCATAGTCTACTGAGGTCTAGATCTGTGGCAGTAAAGACTGGTGATGCAGAGCTACACTAGAAGTCCAGATACAACCTATGGAAGGCTATTTTAAGAGTGAAAAACAATTCTGATTGAGGTTAGAGATACAATCGGATACACATCAGTTCTGTCAGGGTTCCAGGCCATTACTTCCTACAAGGCAAAGCCTAACATTATGAATAGCTGTGATGCTTCACTCCCAGATGAGTTCAACAAGTGTTATGTACACTACGAAAAGGAGAATAAAACTTCACCTATGTGAATCCCTGTAGGATCTGGTGACCATGTGATCTCTATCCCAGAGGCTGATGTCAGAACATCTTTTATGAGGGTGAATCCTCATAAAGTGTCAGGCCCTGATGCTGTACCTGGTAGGGCACTGAAAACCTGTGCCAATGATCTGGTGGGAGTGTTCAAGGACATATTGAATCTCACAGTGCTGCAGTCGGAGGTTCCCACCTGCTTCAAAAGGGCATGAATCATGCCAGTGTCCAAGAAGATCAGGGTGAACTGCATTAATAACTATTGCCCAGTTGCATTTACATCTACTGCGATGACCTCCTAGGTGAGCAGCCACTGCCAGCAGCAGAATGGTGAGTCCATTTGGGTAGAGATTAAGAATAGTAAAAGGGAAAAATCACTGGTGTGTGTTGTCTACAGGCCACCTAATACAGATATTGCAGTGCAGAGGTGAGTAACCAATAAATAACCAAGGCTTGTAAGAACGGAACGGCAGTTGTCATGGGGGGTTTTAACTTCCACATAGATTGGGTGAATCAGGTTGGTCAAGGAAGTCTTGAGGAGGACTTCATAGAATGCATCCGTGATGGCTTTCTTGAGCAGCATGTTAGTGAACCTACAAGGGAAAATACTATCTTAGATCTAGTCCTGTGCAATGAGACAGGTAAGATTAATGATCTTGTAGTCTGGGATGCTCTTGGAAAGAGTGATCATAGTATGATTGAATTTCGCATTCAGATGGAGGATGAAATAGTTAGATCTAAAACTAGTGTATTATGCTTGAACATGGGAGACTACAATGGGATGAGGGAGGAGTTGGCAAATGTGAATTGGGAGCACAGGCTATTTGGTAGGAGAGTTGAGGAACAGTGGAATACTTTCAAAGAGATTTTTCACAGTGCTCAACAAAAGCATATTCCAGTCAAAAGTAAGGACAGTAAGTGTGGGGAGAGCCTGCCTTCGATAGCTAAGGAAATAAAAGATAGTATCAGATTAAAAGCTCATGTGTACAAAGTCGCAAAGAGTAATGGGAGACTGGAGGAATGGAAAAACTTTAAAAAGTAACAGAGGACAATTAAGCAAGAAATAAGGAAAGGGAAGAGCATGAAAGTAAATTAGCACAAAATATAAAAACAGATAGCAAAAGTTTTTATAAATATATAAAGCAGAAGAGGGTGGCTAAAGTCAATGTAGGTCCCTTGGAAGATGATAAGGGGAAATTGATATTGGGTGATAAGGAAATGGCTGAGGCATTAAACGACTATTTTGTGTCAGTCTTCACGGTGGAGGACACATCTAATATGCCAAAAAAGGATGTTATGGATGAAATGGGAAGTGAGGACCTTGATAGAATCACTGTCACTAAAGAGATAGTGATGAGCAAGTCCCCTGGTCCTGATGGGATGCATCCCAGGGTGCTGAAGGAATTGGCGGAGGTTATAGTAGATGTGTTGGTAATCATTTATTAAATCTCTCTGGACTCTGGGCAGGTCCTGATGGATTGGAAGACAGGAAATGTCACACCACTTTTTAAAAAAGGATGTAGGCAAAAGACAGGCAACTATAGGCCAGTTAGCTTAACATCTGTAGTCGGGAAAATGCTTGCAGCTGTCATTAAGGAAGAAATAGCGAAACATTTAGAAAGGAGTGGTTCCATTAGACAGACACAGCATGGATTCAGAAAGGGCAGGCCCTGTTTGACAAACTTACTGGAGTTCTTTGAGGACATAATGAGTGCAGTGGATAGAGGGGAGCAGGTGGATGTCGTATACTTGAATTTCCAGAAGGCGTTTGATAAGGTGCCGCATAAGAGACTTATTATAATAAGATATGGATGCATGGAGTTGGAGGAAATGTATTGGCATGGATAGTGGATTGGTTAACCAATAGAAGGCAGAGAGTTAGTATAAATGCGTGTTTCTCCAGTTGGCAGTCAGTGGTGAGTGGGTGCCGCAGGGGTCGGTGCTGGGCCCACAGCTGTTTACTGTTTACATTGATGATTTTGAAGGGGGGACTGAGTGTAGCATAGCAAAATTTACTGATGACACTAAACTGAATGGAAAAGCAAATTGTACAGAGGATGTGGAGAGTCTGCAGAGGGATATAGATAGGTTAAATGAGTGGGCCAAGGTCTGGCAGATGGAATACAACGTTAGTAAATGCGAGATCATCCACTTCGGAAGGAACAATAGAAGAGCAGATTATTATTTAAATGGTGAAAGATTGCAGCATGCTGCTGTGCAGTGGGAGTGCTTGTTCATGAATCGCAAAAAGTTGGCTTGCAGGTACAACAGGTTATTAAGAAGGCAAACAGAATTTTGGCCTTCATTGCTAGAGGGATTGAGTTCAAGAGCAGGGAGGTCATGCAACAACTATACAGGGTACTGGTGAGGCCACACCTGGAGTACTGTGTGCAATTCTGGTCTCCATACTTAAGGAAGGATATACCGGCTTTGGAGGCAGTGCAGAGGAGGTTCACCAGGTTGATTCCAGAGATGAAGGGGTCAACCTATGAGGAGAGATTGAGTCGCCTGGGACTATACTCTCTGGAGTTCAGAAGAATGAGAAGGGACCTTATAGAAACATACAAAATTTTGAAGGGGATAGATAAGATAGAAGTAGGAAAGTTGTTTCGATTGGTAGGTGAGACTCAAGCTAGGGGACATTGCCTCAAGATTCAGGGAAGAAGATTTAGGATGGAGATGAGGAGAAGCTGTTTTTTCCCAGAGAGTGGTGAATCTGTGGAATTCTCTGCCCAGGGAAGCAGTTGAAGCTTCTTCACTAGATATATTTAAGAAGCAGTTAGATAGGTTTTTACATAGCAGGGGAATTAAGGGTTATGGGGAAAAGGCAGGTAGATGGAGCTGAATGTACGGACAGATCAGCCAAGATCTTATTGAATGGCGGGGCAGGCTCGATGGGCCAGATGGCCTACTCCTGCTCCTATTTCTTATATTCAGAGGTAAGAAGGACTCTGCAGAACGTCAATTCCCATCAGGTGGCCAGGCTAGTAAACATCCCAGGACAAGTACTCAGGGAGTGTGGACACCAGCTCACTGACATCATGAAACATCTTTAACACCTCAGTCATCCCTTCTGCTGTGCCCACATGCTTCAAATCATCCACCATCATCCCTGTACCAAAGTACTCTCCACCTTCAGAACTGAACAACTACCGCCTGGTGGCACTGACACCAATCATCATGAAGTGTTTTGAACGGCTGATAATGGCACATATCAAAAAACTCCATTCTTGCCACATTGGATACTCACCAATATGCTTACCAATAGAACTGCTCTACGACAGATGTCGGAGCATCTGTCATGTACCTGGCCCTGACATACCTAGAAAACAAGGACACATGTCAGAATACTGTTTCTGGATTTAATTTCACCAGTCAATACTATTGTCCCACAGACCTTGGTGAGCAAACTGCTACTTCTCAGTCTAAGTACACCATTGTGCATCTGGGTATTGGACTTCCTCACCAAAAGACCTCAGATAGTCAGGATGCACAACCACTCCTCCCTCCCCATCATCCTCAACACGGGTGCCCCCACAGAACTGTGTGCTGAGCCACTGCTGGACATTTTGCTCGCACGTGATTTCAAGGCCAGACACCCGAGGAACCACATTGTCAAGTTCGCCGATGACACGACAGTGGTGGGGCTCATCACCAACAACGATGAGACGGCCTACAGAGAAGAGGTAGAGGAGCTCAAGGTCTGGAGCCAGACAAATAACCACTCCTTTAATGTCAACAAGACAAAGGGGATGGTTGTCAACTTGCACCATTCACAACCCCCTTTACCGTGGCAGCAAAGCAGAGGAAACAAACTCCTGGAAGCGCGCATCACACACAACCTCTCATGGTCCCAGAACACATCCTACACAGTGAAGAAAGCTCACCAATGCCTCTGCTTTCTGAGGAGACCAAAGAGAGCTGGACTTCGTACTTCCATACTTATGTCAGTCTACAGATGCACAGTAGAGAGCATCCTGACCAGATACATCTCTGCATGGTATGGAACCGGCACTGGGGCAGACATGAGTACTCTACAACAGGTAGTCAGAACTGTCCAGCACGTCATCGGCACCAGCCTAACTGCTATCAAGGACATATATCCAGAAAGTGTGCGAGAACTGGGCCAGTAACATCATAGAGGATCCCACCCACCCTGCTCATGGACTTCTTGTCCCATTCCCATCAGGAAGAGGCTACATAGCATCCCTCCAGGACCACAAGATTCAAAAACAGTAAGGCTGATCAACACCTTCACCCACTAACTCCTCTACCACTTCATTACTTCCTGTCAGTCACCTTTTGTACAGCCTGGTGTTACGTTATGGACATAGGATAAATCTATATATATATAAGCAATCCTATGTATTCATTTAATTGTGTTTTTATTTATCATTATTGTACTCTTCACCTTTGTGTTTTTTTGTGCTGCATTAGATCAGAAGTAGCAATTATTTTGTTTTCCTTTTACACGTATGTACAGAAAATGACATTAAACATTCTTGAATGAAGTGCATTAAGAGGTTGGTCATGGCCTGAATCGACCACTGTCTAAGGAAGGACCTGGAGCCACTGTAGTTTGCCTATCACCACAATAGATCTTCACTGGATGCAATCCCACTGACTCTCCACTGAGCTAGACAATAGCAATACCTACTTCAGCTTGCTGTTAATTGATTATAGCTCGGTGTCGGATACCATTATACCCTCATGACTAATCAACAAGCTCCAAAACTTTGGTCTCTGTACTTTCCTCTGCAACTGATCCTTGACTTCTTCATCAGTCAGTGCGGATTGGAAATAACATCTGCTCCTCACTGACAATCAACACTGGCACATGTCAAGGATGTATGCTTAGCCCACAGCTCTAATCTCTCAACACCCATGTATGGCTAGGCACAGCTCAAATGCTATCTATAAATGTGATGTTGATTTAACAAAATCTCAGATGGTGATGAAGAGGCATATAGGAATGAGGTAGATCAACCGTTAGAGTGGTGTCACAACAACAACTATGCACTCAACATCAGTAAGACAAAGGAATTGATTTTGGACTTCAGGAAGGGAAGTCTGGCAAACACACATCAATTCTGATTGAGGGATCAGCAGTGAGCAGTTTCAAAGGGTGAGCAGATTCAAGTTCCTGGGTGTCAACATCTCTGAAGATCTATCCTGGGCCCAACATATTGACGCAATTACAAAGAATTTCTACTTATTTAATTTATATGTATTCATGTTGTAATTTTTGTTATTATTATTATTATTATTATTATTATTATTATTATGATGTATTGTAATGTTCTGCAACCGCAGAACAACAAATTTCATGGTATGTGCCAATGATATTAAACGCGATTCTGATTCTGATTCACCAGAAATGCCTGGAAAAGATTTCCAGTCTGTGAAATTCACAGTTTCATTCATGAGTGATTATGCAACTTTGTCAAAATCAAAATGACGGTGACCTGTGAAATTTTCAGTTACTATTATAACTTTGGAATTTTGGACTATTGGATTCATACAGGGGTTGAAGACATGTTCAGGGTAATTTTCTTTCCTAAGTTCTTGGAACAACCTGCATAACCATAATCCTACTTCAGTGATAGTACACCACAGGCTAGCCCTTGCATGGTTATGGGCTTAGAAGATAGACTATAAAACAGTACAGTAGGGTCAAGCCCGTCCATGTGCCTATCTAATGTTTTTGCCTCTACCATCACACCAGGTAGTGCATTCCAGGCATCCAACCCTCTGTATGTAAAATTGTTTCCCCTCATATCTCCTTTGAAATTACCCCCTCTGACGTGATCTCGGGTGTTAGACATTTCCACCCTAGGGAAAAGATACTATTTGTCTACTCTATCTATGCCTTTCATAATCTTATAAACCTCAATGGGATCTCCTCTTAGCCTCCTCATTCCAGAGAAAATGATCCATTGTTGTCCAATGTCTTGTTAAAGCACATCCCCTCTAATCCAGGCAACATCCTGGTAAACCTCTAATGCACTTCTCCAAAGCCTAGATATCCTTTCTATAATGGGGTGACCAGAGCTCTATGTAATACTCCAGATGCAGCCTAACTAGAGTTTTATAAAGTGACAACATAACTTCCTGTCTTCTGAACTCAATTGCTCGACCGTTAGTCACATATCTTGTATGTCTTCTTAACTACCCTATGAACCTCTGTGAACCACTATCAGGGAGCTATGAACTTGAACTCCAAAATCCTTCTCCTCATCAACATTGTTAGGGGTCTTGCCCTTAACAGTGTACTGTTTTCTTACATTTGACCTGTCAAGGTGCAACACTTTATATTTGGCCAGGTTAAATGTCATCCGCCATTTCTATGCCCATATCTGCAGCTAATCTATATCATGTTGTAATCTTTTCCAGTCTTCCATGCTATCAATCTTCGTATCATCTACAAATTTTCTAACCCAGCCATCTAGATTTTCATCCAGGTTATTTATATACATCACAAATAGCAGAGGTCACAGTACAGGTCCCTGCAGAACAGAGCTCCAGCTAAAATAAATCCCTTTAACCACTATCCTCTGTCTTCAATGGCAAGCCAGTTCTCCCAATTCACCATGGATCCCATGCATCTTAATCTTCTGGATGAGCCTCCCATAAAGGACCTTGTCAAATGCCTTACTAAAATACATGTAGACAATATTCACAAATCTACATTCATCAATCACCCTCATCATCTCGTCAAAAAACTCAATCAAGTTAGTAACACAGAGCTTGCCCCTCACAAAGCCATATTGGCTCTCCCTAATTAGTCCATAGTTTCCCAAATGCTCACAAATCCTATTTCTAAGAATTCTCCCCAGTAACTTTCCTGCCACTGATGTGAGACTCACCAATCTATTGTCTCCAGGATCATCCTTGGTTCCCTTCTTGAATAATGCACTTCTTATTTATACTAATGTCTTGTTCTGCACAGTATGTTTTTTTCACTGTCTAGTATAATTTATATATAACTTATCTTCTACACATATTTGTCTGAATCTACATGCCTGTGATACTGCTGCAAGCATATTTTTCATTGTACGTGTATCTCGCCATTCTTGTGCACACGACAATAAATTCAACTTGGTATCCGAATGCACTTTTATCTATTTTTATATGTTACACTGCTGTATAATAAATTTTGCATTTGTCCAGTGAGCTAAAAGAGAGCAAAAACTCTACAAGCACTGCAGATCTTGAGTTTGGCTCAAATCTATACATATTTTTGACCTTTGGTGTTATGGGCTCCAACCTGGATTTGGATAGATGCCCTGCGTGTATTATGGATCTCTGGCTCCCATTCTGAACAATTAAGTGACCTAATGCTGAGCCATCAGGTTTTCTGAGCAATCGGCCAACAAATCATTGGAGTTTTAATGTTGTAAATTGTAAGTAGGCTTTCAACTGGATTCAGAATCTATATGTAATGTAAATGGTCCCGCTTTACTCACAGTACATATTACTCGTTCACAACTGGCATGCTCTTAATTTCTCCTGAATCTACCTTTGTCTTTGAGAGTCACTTGCAGACTAACATATTTGAACTTTGGAATAATCAGTAGAGAAACTTTGCTCTCTTTTGTAATTTCTGACTTTGAACTTCACATCAGTCACCTAGGTTGTTCTCTGCTGTAGAAGCACAGAAACATGGAAAGTCCTTAAGTGTTGCTGAAAAAAAGAGGTCGTAGGTCAAAGGTAATTATTGAGCACCAAAGAAAATTTGCTTCATTGACACAGTGTCAGGATAGTGTTCACCTGGACAAGTTATAACAAATTCGTACTAGTGTACTTCTGATACTAATTCGTATCAGTGTATTTAGTAGCAGCAACATGCATCCTCGCTCTGAAATTCAGTCATTTCTTTGGAGTTGAATTTCAGAATTGGACTGCAATGCATTGTTGGCATAATACAGCTATGGTAATTAGTGGGTAAGTTACCAGCCAATGATCTCTCCTGCTTTCCTATGGCTTTCCTTTCATTTTTTCCTCCTGACCTTTCTTTTCCCTGCTCTGTACTTGCTTGCAACTGAATATGTTTTGGGAATGTTATCAATCTGAAATAATAATTCGACTTTCCCTTCCTCTGGCACTGCCTGACCTGCTTCCCAAATTTACTGTTGTTTACTTTAGATTTTCAGTGTCTGCATAGTTGACTTTGAAAGAATTATCAGTTAAAGAACATTCAATTAACATTTCAATTTTTTAAAATTGAAAGGTTTCTAATACGGCAAAACATCTGGAATTTAATTACCATTTGGAGTGGTATACAATGAAAGAATACAAGCCAGGGAGAGGAGATGATATCATAATCGCCCAAGGAAGCAGGAATGCCTCTTTTGTTTGCTCGTCTGATTATGGCTGCTTACTCTGCAATGATAAGTAAGTGGCTGTTATCTCTCATCATCACTGCTTACAAACTTTATTTCCAATGTCTACATTCACCTTAGTTAGCATTGTTTTTGCCAGCTAATTTGTTATGTCCCAGCATTCTGAAAAGTGGAAGATATGTGTTTAGAGCTATTGAGTAGACTTTAAGAAATACCACACAGTTCTTCTTATCATGTTCAGCTTCTTTTTATTATAGCCCAATTCTGCATTGACCATTCTCATTTGAGCTCCACCCCCTCCACCCCATTGGTGACTTTATTCTGAATAATTAATGAAGACCGGCTCCCAGGAATCCTGGGAGTTTGGACAGAAAGCTAATAAAGATGAACCTTGCATATTCCAGTCAATTTGTTGCAAGAAAGTTTAAATTCTAGTCTGTAATTTGTGTAACATCCTCTTAAAGAGAAAAAAACTGCATGCTGGGCTGGGTGCATTTTCAGTGTGTTTATACACAAGATATTATTACTTATAGCAGCAAAAGCAGGAAACGATCAAACTTATTCTTTCCTAGCTTTTTAAAGCCTCCTACTGGTACATTTATCAGCCTACATTCCTCTTTGTGGACAATTGCCTGTGTGCAATAAATCTTCAGGAGCAGTTAACAACACAGTTCACTTACTTTATATCTGTACTGTATTATATATTTGAAGCGGGAATGTTATCATTAGTGAACTGCAAGGCCATGATTATGAGTTAATATATACCCTTGGAATAATGCAATTATTATAATGTTGAGTTCTATTTGCATTCATTTCTAAGAAAAATCCACAGAATTTTTCAAAGGGAAGAAGGGCACTACTGTGGCTGACAAATGAAGTCAGAGCCAAAGTAAAAGCAAAAGAGAGGGCATACAAGGAAGCCAGAGCGAGTGGGAAGATAGAGGATTGGTGAGCTTTTAAAATCTTGCAGAAGGAAACTAAGAAGGTCATTCGGAAGGAAAAGATGAATTATGAGAGGAAGCTAGTGACTAATATCAAAGAAGATACTAAAAGCTTTTTTAAGTATATAAAGGGTAAAAGAGAGTCGCGGGTAGGTACAGGACCAATACTAAATGATGCTGGACATATTGTAATGAAAGATGCAGAGATGGCAGAGGAACTGAATGCGCACTTTGCATCAGTCTTCACAGAAGAAGACATCTGCAGTATACTGGACATTCAAGAGTGTCAGAGAAGTGAGGTTTGTGCAGTCAAAATTACGACTGAGAAGGTGCTCAGGAAGCTTAATGGTCTGAGGTTGGATAAATCTCCTGGACCTGATAGAATACACTCTCGGGTTCTGAAGGAAGTAGCTGGAGAGATTGCAGAGGCATTAATGAAGATCTTTCAAGAATTGATAGATTCTGGCATTGTACCAGATGACTGGAAAATTGCAAATGTTACTCCGCTATTTAATAAGGGTGGGAAGCAGCAGAACGGAAACTATAGACCTGTTAGCCTGACGTCAGTGGTTGGGAAGTTGATGGAATCAATTGTTATGGATGAAATTACGGAGTACTTGGAGGCACATGACAAGATAGGCTAAAGCCAGCATGGTATCCTGAAAGGAAGATCCTGCCTGACAAACCTACTGCAATTCTTTGAGGAATTTACAAGCAGGGTAGTCAAAGAAGATGCAGTAGGTGTGGTGTACTTGGATTTTCAGAAGGCCTTTGACAAGGTGTTGCCTATGAGTCTGCTTAGCAAGATAAGAGCCCATGGAATTACAGAGAAGTTACTAGCATGGGTGGAGCATTGGCTGGTCAGCAGAAAACAGAGAATGGGAATAAAGGGATCTTATTCTGACTAGCTGCCAGTTACCAGTAGAGTTCCATAGGGGTCGGTTTTGAGACCATTACTTTTTACGATGTATGTCAATGATTTGGACCACGGTATTAAGGGATTTGTGGCTAAATTTGCCGATGATACAAAGATAGGTGGAGAAGCCGGTAGTGTTGAGGAAACAGAGAGCCTGCAGAGAGACTTAGACAGTTTAGAGGAATGGGCAAAGAAGTGGAAAATGAATACACTGTTGCAAAGTGTATGGTCATGCACTTTGGTGGAAGAAATAAATGGGCAGACTATTATTTAGATGGGGAGAGAATTCAAAATGCAGTGATGCAAAGAGACTTGGGAGTCCTTGTGCAAGATACCCAAAAGGTTAACCTGCAGGTTGAGTTGGTTGTGAAGAAGGCGAATGCAATGTTGGCATTCATTTCTAGAGGTATAGAATATAAGAGCTGGGATGTGATGTTGAGGCTCTCTAAGGCACTTGTGAGACCCTATATTGACATTGGAGAGGGTTCAGAGAAGATTCATGATCCCAGGAATGAGAGGTTTACCGTATGAGGAATGTCTGGCAGCTCTTGGGCTGTATTCCCTGGAGTTCAGGTGAACAAGGGGGGGGGGGGGGGGGATTTCATTGAAACATTCTAAATGTTAAAAGGCCTGAACAGATTAGATACGACAAAGTTATTTCCTATGATAGAGGATTCTAGGACAAGAGGGTACGACTTCAGGATTGAAGGACGTCCTTTTAGAACTGAGATGTGGAGAAATTACTTTAGTCAGAGGGTGGTATATCTGTGAAATTTGTTGCCATGAGTGGCTGTGGAGGCCAAGTCACTGTGTGTATTTAAGGCAGAGAGCGATAGGTTCTTGATTAGCCAGGGCATCAAAGGGTATGGAGTGAAACCAGGGGAGTGGGGATGACTGGATGAAGTGGATCAGCCCATAATTGAATGGTGGATCAGACTCAATGGGATAAATGGCCTACTTCTGCTCCTAAATCTTATGGTCTAATTAACTTATTCTTAATGTACTATAAAAGTAGTTTAGAAGTGTAAGTACATGTAAAAGTATTTCACTAATGTGAGATATCCCAAATAGCTTAGTAGCCTGTGATGAAAGCACAACCCATTACTACAGTAGGAGACATTTGGCCACCAGTCATACATAGCAAGATCCCACAATCAGTTATGTGGTGGTGATCAGAAGACCTGTTCGGTTGTGCTGTTGGTTGAGGGAATATTAGAGGCCAAAGCAGTAGATAGAACTTAACTTGCCTGCTTCAGACTTGTGCAGTAGAACCTTCTACATCCGCTTGGGAGAGCAAATGGGGCCTTTATTAATGTCTCATCCATTGAATTTTTCAATTTTTTGAAGAGGTTACGAGGAAAGCTGATGAGGGTAAAGCAGTGGATATTATCTATATGGACTTCAGTAAGGCCTTTGACAAGGTTCCGCATGGAAGGTTAGTTAGGAAAGTTCAATTGTTAGGTATTAATATTGAAGTAGTAAAATGGATTCAACAGTGGCTGGATGGGAGATGCCAGAGAGTAGTGGTGGATAACTGTTTGTCAGGTTGGAGGCCGGTAACTAGTGGTATGCCTCAGGGATCTGTACTGGGTCCAATGTTGTTTGTCATATACATTAATGATCTGGATGATGGGGTGGTAAATTGGATTAGTAAGTATGCAGATGATACTAAGGTAGGTGGCTTTGTGGATAATGAAGTAGGTTTTCAAAGCTTGCAGAGAGATTTAGGCCAGTTAGAAGAGTGGGCTGAACGATGGCAGATGGAGTTTAATGCTGATAAGTGTGAGGTGCTATATTTTGGTAGGAATAATCCAAATAGGAGATATATGGTAAATGGTATGGCATTGAAGAATGCAGTAGAACAGAGTGATCTAGGAATAATGGAGCATAGTTCCCTGAAGGTGGAATATCATGTGGATAGGGTGGTGAAGAAAGCTTTTGGTATGTTGGCCTTTATAAATCAGAGCATTGAGTATAGGAGTATGGATGTAATGTTAAAATTGTACAAGGCATTGGTAAGGCCGAATTTGGAGTATTGTGTACAGTTCTGGTCACCGAAATATAGGAAAAATGTCAACAAAATAGAGAGAGTACAGAGGAGATTTACTAGAATGTTACCTGGGTTTCAGCACCTAAGTTACAGGGAAAGATTGAACAAGTTAGGTCTTTATTCTTTGGAGCATAGAAGGTTGAGGGGGACTTGATAGAGGTATTTAAAATTATGAGGGGGATAGATAGAGTTGACGTGTATAGGCTTTTTCCATTGAGAGTAGGGGAGATTCAAACAAGAGGACATGAGTTGAGAGTTAGGTGACAGAAGTTTAGGGGTAACACGAGGGGGAATTTCTTTACTCAGAGAGTGGTAGCTGTGTGGAACGAGCTTCCAGTAGAAGTGGTAGAGGCAGGTTCGGTATTGTCATTTAAAGTAAAATTGGATAGGTATATGGACAGGAAAGGAATGCAGCGTTATGGGCTGAGTGCGGGTCAGTGGGACTAGGTGAGAGTAAGCGTTCGGCACGGACTAGAAGGGCCGAGATGTGCTGTAATTGTTCTATGGTTATAAGCTAGAACTCTGGCAGTTCAGTGCTCTTGTTGCAATGGAATGACAATTTAAGTTTTATGGGTTAGATCTCTTTTCAGTGATTTGAAATTGTAACCTCCTGACTCAACCATCGAACCTTGAGATATTAAGGTCACAATGCAGATGATTGAAGTTTTCTTGCTTTGTGCTCATGCCATGTCTTTAGAGTTTCTGGAACAGCTGTTCCTGGCTATTAATTTTTGAAATTTTCTGGAAACATATCTCTAAAATAAATCTTTCTCATTTCTGCCATGAGTAAATACAGTATACACTGTAATTACCAAAAATATGGACAAACATTTTTATTTTCTTCTAATTCTAAATTGAAAAAGATGTATTTACTACCAATGCATAATTAGAATTTCTAATCAGGAAACTACTAATCTTTAAGTGATGCTGATATCCTACTGACAATATACAGTATATTCAGCAAAAAAAAATCAAAATCTTCTTTGTGACAGTTAAATGTTTACAAAATATGATTGGCCTTTCTGACTTACTTTGCACAGATACTTAAAATAAACTTAGAACAAGCTGTGATTAAATGCAACAGCATGAACCACTACCCTTAAACCACGAGTTACTTGCAAGAAAAGAGTTCAATTTCAGATTAATCTCTTGTGATATTAATTTAGTTAAGATATTTTGTGACCAAAAGGTTATAAAGCAATCAGAGCAAACTTTGAACCGGTCAGCACAAGTGAAGATAATTTTATGTTTCTCTTTAAATGTTAAATAACTTGGCTAAATGACTAAGTTATTAAATAACTGTGACAGCTCCAGTTCCTCATTCCAAGGTGACAGGCTGTTTACTACTTGTGATATTTGTGGATGCCTGGCAGTTGCTGAGGTTAATATATACACAATGCCAATTCCATTTGACTAGTCATGTGAAGCCACTTGGATGAGTAAACGCTGAACAGTTTATCTTTGACAAATGTGATGACTCTGTGAAATGAGACCATACTGCTCAGTTGAATAAAAATAGCCGGCAGTTTACAAGTTATTCAGATCCACAACTCATCTTTCTCTGAAATCTCATCACGTATAATTTTAAACAGGAGAAATTCTCCAGATGCCGGAAATCCAGGGCAACAAGCACAAAATGCTGGGGCAACTCAGCAGGTCAGGGAGTGTCTATTGAAATAAATAAACAGTCGAAGTTCTGGGCTGAGTCTCTACTTCAGGACTGGAAAGGTGTAAGGAAGATGTCAGAATAAAAAGGTAAGGGAGGGGAAGGAGAAAATCTAGAAGATAATAGGTGAAGCCAGGTGGGTAGGAAAGATAATGGGCTGGAGAGTAAGAAATCTGATAGTAGAAAGGACTGGACCATAGGAGAAAGGGAAGGAGGAAGGTCACTAGGGTGAGGTGATAGGCAGGTGAGATGAGTAAGAGGCAGAGAGTGTGGAATAGATTAAGAGGGGAGAGCGAAGGATTTTTTTTTACTGGAAGGAAAAATCAATATTCATGCCATCAGGTTGGAGGCTGCCCAGATAGAATATAAGGTGTTGCTCCTCCACCCTGAGGGTGGCCTCATTATGGCACAAGAGGAGGCCACGGACTGATGTGTTGGAATGGGACTAAAAATTGTAATTAAAATGCTTGGCCACTGGGAAATTCTGCTTATGGCAGATGGAACGGAAGTGCTTGATGAAGTGGTCCCTTCAATTTATGATGGATCTCACCAATGTAGAAAGGGCCGCATTGGGAGCATTGGACACAATAGATGGCCCCAACAGATTCGCAGATTGCCTCACCTGGAACCACAGTTTGGAGCTCTGAATAGAGGGGAGAGAGGAGGTGAATGGGCAGTTGTAGCACTTACGTCGCTTGTAGGGATAACTGCCTGGAGGGAGATTAGAGGGGAGGGACAAATGGACAAGGGAATCACGGAGCGAGTGATCCCTGTGGAAAGTGGAGAGAGGGGGAAAAGTTGATGAAATTGACAAGCTCAGCATAGGTGCATGAAGCGGCCCCAATGCAGTCGTCAGTGTAGCTGAGGAAGAGTTGGGGAGCATTACTAGGGAAGGGTTGTAACATGGACTGTTCGACATAGCCAGTCAAAAGGCAGGCATAGCTGGGGCCCAAGTCTACCTCTTAAGTCTGGAGAAAGGTTGAGGCGCTGAAGGAGAAATTGTTGAGGGTGTTGGCCAGTTCTGCCAGATGGAGGAGGGTGGTGCTGGAGGGGAACCAGTTGGTTCTTCTATTGAGAAATAAGTGGAGAGCATTAAGCCCTTTTTGATGGGGGATAGAAGTGTATAGGGACTGGACGTCGATAATGAAAAAGAGGTGGTCAGGGCCAGGGATCTGAAAGTTAGTGAGGAGGTCGAGAGCATGAGAAGTGCTGCGGATGTAGGTGGGAAGGGATTGAGTCAAGGGGGATAGAATGCAGTAGAGGTACGAGGACAGGAATTCAGTGGGGGTAGGAGCAGGGAGAGACAATGGGCTTTTCTGGACAGTCAAATTAGTGGATTTTGGGTAGGAGGTAGAAACAAACAGTGCGGGACAATGTTGGCTTGCTTACGTCAAACCAAGCACTGTGGTTAACATTATGCCCTTACATAATTTCTGTTTCAAAAATCATAAATATCACTCAGAAGTCCTATTTGTTTTTCTCAAAGTCACAGGAAAAATGCTTATAATCTACTTTATTATTTTCTTCCATATCCCTTGTATCTTCATGTAAAGAAAATAAGGGATTCAACATAACTTCATCTGCAAAAGAAATGTGGGCTTCACAGCTAGAGATTCCTGGAAGCTGGATCAAAATCCAGATACAACTCAGGGCAAAGGCCTTCTCTCTTATTCTATACTCTACTGGTTATAGTTTCTGAAGAATGCAGTCCTTCATCTCTAGAAATTATGGCATTAACAACAATGAGGACTTGGGCAGGGAAGTCATAATCCACCAATGGCAATTGATCATGAGAAGTGTCGCCACCCACAGCTCCAAGCTGCTAATTAAATTTGCCGATGACACTACATTGATTGGCCTAATCTCAAACAATAATGAGGTGGCCTACAGGGAAGAAGTCATCTCTCTGACACAGTGGTGTCAAGAAAATAACCTCACCCTCAATGTTGCTAAAACAAAGGAGCTGGTTGTAGACTACTGGGGGTTTGGAGTTGGGCTAACCCCTATTGATATCAATGGGTTTGGGAATGAGAGAGTAACCAGCTTTAAATTCCTCGGCATACACATCACCGAGAACCTCACGTGGTCTATACACATCAGCTGTGTGGTGAAAAAGGCACAACAGCACCTCTTTCACCTCAGACGGTTTAGGAAGTTTGGTATAGGCCCCCAAATTCTAAGAACTTTCTACAGGGGCACAGTTGAGAGCATCCTGACTGGCTGCATCACTGCTTGGTATGGGAACTGTACCTCCCTTAATCGCAGGACTCTGCAGAGAGTGGTGTGGACAGCCCAGCGCATCTGTAGTTGTGAACTTCCCAAGATTCAGGACATTTACAAAGACAGGTGTGAAAAAAGAGTCCAAAGGATCATTAGGGACCCGAGTCACCCCAACCACAACCTATTCCAGCTGCTACTATGTGGGAAACGATACCACAGCATAAAAGCCAGGACCAACAGGCTCCGGGACAGCTTCTTCCACCAGGCCCTCAGACTGATTAACTCACGTTGATTTGAGTGTGATTTCTATGTTACATTGACTGTTCTATTTATTATAAATTATTAAAATTACTATGACTGCACATTGCACATGTAGACAGAGACGTAACATAAAGATTTTTACTTCTCATGTATGTGAAGGATGTAAGAAATAAAATCAATTCAAGTGTATTGCAGAGTTCAGCATCAAGATGCACTAAAATGACTATTAAAGGTATATTTCTGATTTAAACCTGAGTAGAGAGTGTGCGTTTGAAAAGTTAAGGTGGTTTAACTTTATGAACATTTATTTTTAATTTAAGCACTGTCATTGGACCATAAGACCATAAGATATAGAAGCAGAATTAGGCTATTTGGCCATTGAGCTTGCTCCACCATCTCGTCATGGCTGATTTGATTTTCCTCTCAACCCCAATCTCCTGCCTTCTCTCCGTTTCCCTTCACGCCATGACCAGTCAAGAATCTATCAACCTCTGCTTTAAATATACATAAAGACTTGACCTCCACGGCTGCCTGTGCAAAGAATTCCAACATTCAACATTCTCTTGGTAAAGAAATTCCTCATCTCCATTCTAGAAGAACACCCCTCTATTCTGAGGCTGTGACCTCTTGTCTCAGACTCTCCCACCACAGGAAATATCTTCTCTTCATCCACTCTATCAAGGCCTTTCACCATTCAATAAGTTTCAATGAGATCACCCCTCATTCTTCTGGATTCTAGTGAATACAGACCCAGAGCCAGCAAACGCTCTTCATATGACAAGCCGTTCAATCCTAGAATAATTTCCGTGAGCTTCCTTTGAACTCTCTCCAGTTTCAGTACATCCTTACAAAGATAAGGTGCCTAAATCTGCTGACAATACTCCATGTGAAGCCTCACCAACCTTTATAAAATCTCAACAATATATCCTTGATTTTATAGAAACATAGAAAACCTGCAGCACAATAGAGGCCCTTCGGCCCACAAAACTGTGCTGAACAGGTCCCTACCTTAGAACTACCTAGGCTTTACCCATTACCCTCTATTTTTCTAAGCTCCATGTAGCCATCCAGGAGTCTCTTAAAAGACCCTATCGTTTCTGCCTCCACCAACGTCGCCGACAGCCCATTCCACACACTCACCACTCTCTGCGTAAAAAACTTACCCCTGACATCTCCTCTGTACCTACTTCCAAGCACCTTAAAACTATGCCCTCTCATGCTAGCCCTTTCAGTCCTGGGGAAAAGCCTCTGAATATGCACACAATAAATGCCTCTCATCATCTTTATCTTGTACACCTCTAAATTCCAGTCGTTTTGAAATGCTAACATTGCATTTGCCTTCCTCATCACAGACTCAACCTACAAATTAACCTTTAGGGAATCCTGCAGAAGGATTCCCAAGTCCCTTTGTACTTCAGTTTTTCATATTTTCTCTCCATTTAGAAAATAATCAACTCTTTTATTTCTTCTACCAAAGCGTATGACCATACACGTCCTGAAACTGTATTCCATCTGCCGTTTCTTTGCCTATTCTTCTAATCTGTCTAAGTCCTTCTGCAGTCTCACTACTTCCTCAAAACTATGTGCCCCTCCACCTATCTTCATATCATATGTAAACTTTACAACAAAGCCATTAATTCCATCATCCAAATCATTGACATATAACGTAAAAAGAACTGATCCCAACACAGACCCCTGTGGAACACCACTAGTCCCCACAACCAGTCAGAAAAGGCTCCCTTTCTTTCCACGCTTTGCCTCCTGCCAAACAGCCACTGCTACATCCATGCTAGAAACTTTCCTGTAATAACATGTGCTCATCGCTTGTTAAACAGCCTCATGTGTGGCACCTTGTCAAAGGCCTTCTGAAATTCCAAGTGCACAATATCAAACAATTCTCCTTTGTCTATCCTGCTTCTTATATCTTCAAAGAATTCCAACAGATCTGTCAAATGAGATTTTCCCTTGAGGAAACCATGCTGACTACGGCCTATTTTATCAAGTGCCTCCAAGAACCCTGAGACCTTATCCTTTTAATAATCGACTTCAACATCTCCCCAACCACGAGGTCAGACGAACTCGCCTATAATTTCTTTTCTACTGCCTCTCCCCATTCTTGAATAGTGGAATAACATTTGCAATTTTCCAGACTTTCAGAAACATTCCAGAATCTAGTTAATCTTGCAAGATGATTAACAATGTCTCCACAGTCTCTTTAGCCACCTTTTTTAGAACTTTAGGGTGTACATCATCTGATCCAGGTGACTTACCTACTTTCAGACCTTTCAGTTTCCCAAGAACCTCTCTCTAGTTATGGTAACCTCACACACTTCATGCCCCCTGACACCTGGAACTTCCACCTGTCTGCTAGTGTTTCCCAAAATGAAGGCTGATGCAATATGGTTATTCAGTTCATCTGCTATTTTATTGTCCCCCATTACTACTGTTCTAGCATTGTTTTCCAGCAGTCTGACATCCACTCTCACCTCTCTTTTACCCTTTATGTATCTGAAGAAACATAATGGATAATATTTCTCCATTGTAAGTAAGAAATTTGTATTTGAGATCCAGTGCTAGTCATTACAACTTTAAACAAAATATATACTTTAATAAACCTAAAATATTTTCAGTAAAACATTAATTCAGAGCCTGCAACAGGTTTTGGAAAGACAGAATACAAGTTATTTTGTAGTAGTAGAGAAGCTGTTGGAGGGATGAGTAGAACAAAGCGAATATCTCTGATATAGTGAAACCAAATGAGTTAGATCCGTCTCTTTGTCTATTTAGTGATAGTAATAGTAAGGCTGTGGGATGTGCCCATCAGGTCAAATTCTACTAATGGAGAAAGATCCCCTTTTTATGTGTTGCTGATAGGATTGTTGGCTATGCATTTTTCAAACTAAAATCATTTCAGGTTTTTTTCAGACTTCCAACACCTGCATTATTTTTCATTTTTATTTATGAAATTTGCTTCCTCTATTTTTGGCTGTAAAGAAAAATATTACTCCTTAATTTATCTGCCAGCATCTTTCGATATTTCCACACCGTTGCTGTTAATCTGTTTTAAAAGACGGTGTTCACCATCCCCTGAAGTTCCATGATCAATCTGAAAATATCCACACTTAGAAAGTACAATAAAAATCTCCAGGCTTGGTTGAAGTATCCCACAGACAATAAAACTGGTAGATAGCCATAATGAGTTTTGAATGTTTAGTAATAGTTTAACTTCCACAGTGATGATTTAGAATGCATGAAGATAAGACAATGCAGGTGTTGGCTAACACTCCCAGTGTATAGCATCTTAGTGAGTCACCATCAGTTTAGTACTCTATAAAAAGCAAGATATATCTGGTGGTTATACACCATTAATAATCGCAGGGAAGGTCTTGCAATAAAGATAATCATATCACCATTAATCTTCAGTATCCATTATTTAATAGACAGCCCTTTGGCCGTCACCTACCTTTGACGTGTGACAAAAGACATTACAACCATATATATCAGCTTATCAGTTAAGCTTTCTGTCCAAGTACTGCATTATGCACTGATGTTATCTTTGTCATTTTAGAAAAGTACATACTGAATTCCTTTTCACACAGTCCCTTGGGATTGAAGATGAATTTCTTACATTCTGGTTTTGTGAGTTTTGACTGATGACCCCATCGATTCTTCCACAGATGGAACAGAAGATGTCTTGGGGTGAATTGTTGGGTAGTTTGTGAAGCAATTCTGTCATTTACATAGGGTTTCTATGGTGGACAGACGTGTGGACTCAGGATTCGCAATATCATTCCAAATGCTTTTCCTTCACTGTGAACAGTGCTGTACTAGGAATTGCAAAGAATCTTCAAGGATGTTACCTGCTGTTGGTTGTCTGGATCTCGGAAAAGGTATCCCAAAAGTCCAAAAGGAGATCCCAGTTTCATTGAAAATCTGCATTAAACAATGCTGTAGAATTGTCAAAACAGGTTTCAGTCTTTCTCACAGCAGTATTGTACCTTACAAAACCAATAACCAATAGCTGATCAAGCTGCTACCAATGGTGGGCTCTTTAACATTCCAGAACTGAGGTCAGCCAAACCTCAGTTGCTGCAGTCTGCAGACCACATTGCATTGGTTAACCATTGGAGGCTGGGTTTCAAACCTATGGCAAGAAGATAAGCATCTATAAGAAAACTATCCTCCATCAGCCTGTCTCTGATATACAATACTGTCTTTGACATTGAAGGTTCACAATGAAACTCAGGAATAAGTGGGCCACTTTTCATATTTCTCACATGAGCCAACTCTCAGCGTAAGCAGACAGCAATGATATAATTCATCACCTCCTTCAATATACTCGCAGATCCTTTGTTCAATTGAGAAAAAAAAGGTGTTGGAAGGTAAAGATCTCAGATCTGTTACAAAACTCCAAGATACATAGAAACATAGAAATCTACAGCACATTATAGACCATGGATTTGTGCGTTGGAAAGTTTCCAGGGCGCAAGCCTGGGCAAGGTTTCTTTTATGGAAGACCGGCAGCTGCAAGTCCCTCCCTCTCCATGCCACCAATGCTGTCCAAGGGAAGGGCATTTGGTTGACCATGTAACCCACTCTAGAAACTGCCTAGAATTTCCCTACTGCATAGCCCTCTATTGTCCTAAGCTCCATCTACCTATCTAAGGGTCTCTAAAAAGGCCCAGTTGTATTCACCTCTACCACCTTCACTGGCAGTGCATTCCACGCACCCACCACTCTCTGTGTTAAAAACCTCTGAGATCCCCCTTGTACCTCTGTCTGTCACACACACACACAAATAAAACTGGTGTACTGATATGATGGAAATAAAAGGTTTGAATATAGCATTAAATCAGTTCAGAACTTTATTTCCAGTGGAAGCATTAGGCTATATTGAATTTCTCTGCCATGAAAATGGGTGTGAATTAATTGACAGAAGAGTAAGACTGTCAACCAAAGTGCATATTTCAGAATGCCACTATCTCTAGGATATAACATCAGTTGAATTTATTTTTTTAAAAAGGCTGAACTAGCAAGTATGATAGAATAAAATCTTGTTGTTATGGAAAGTTCCAATATGAGTCCTGCCATTGTGATCTGTACTTGTAAATACTGTACACAGAGGAAGTTTGCTGAAGCCTTCTCAAGATGTTCTTGCATTTTACCAGATAAACTTTGGCAACAGCTACAAAACTGTGGAAAAATTGTGCCATAATTACAGCTGCAAAGTTTTTTCTTGAAGTATTTAAAAATAAATACATGTTAAGTAAATATTATTATCTGCAAAATTTGGAATTGTTATATTCATTATTGTGGAGAAATTTCTGATTTACAACTTGTCCAATCTTTCTCAAAGATCTCTGTCGTTGTTTCATCAAAACTAATTTCACCACAAATGGAACTGTATGGAAATTAGTGACACATTTCTTACACTACAGCAGTGACAATAGCTCAAGAGTATTTGATTGCTGTAAAAACACTATGGGCCATTTAAATGATATGCTGTAAAATGCAATCTTCCTTTCTTTTTAGAGCAAGACAAAGGGCCAGGACATAAAAGACACTTTAGTTTGTGGAACATACAAGCATCACCATCATTGATAAAAGTCATTTTTATTGCCTGCATTGAATAATGGTGAAACACAGGAGACAAAATCAGGCAGTACCCTCATGGAGGGTTGGATCGATTAAAAAATGAGAAGTAGTTCCTATTGATTGGCCCATCAATGACCAGAGGCCATAGATGATTGCAATTAGAAGCTGCTTTTTTAATGCCTTTCCTGAAAGGTCAATGGAAGCAAGTATCAAGAGCAACTTTCAAAGGAAATTGGATCTATACAAACTGCTTTCTTGGACAGAATTATAACACCTGTGTAGCGCCAGTCTTATCATGTGTGACTAGTCACCACACTTTTTGAGAAAATCAAATTGCACTAGGTGCTAGTAGGCCATCAGAAGGTTCTAGGTATCAGAAGGAGACATTGAATAGAAACCACACACTTCTGGAAATAAGATTTTGTTTATAAGAAAAAAAGCAATATGTACAAAATATTTACATGAGCAAGAACAATACAAAATTCAAACATCCTGTTTATGTTCCAAATTTTAGCTGTCAACAAAAAACAAATTCCTATTTAGTTGGAATCAGTGATATTCATTAGAATAACCTCTGTTACTCCAATTTCTCTAATGCGATCTAGTGTTATTCCCTATCTAAAAGTTTACAGACTAAACTTTCCTTTTTACTTATCCCTAGTTAGTTAGAAAACCAAATATAATTCCTATTCTCAAGTATTGTAGTGAACTTCAGTTTCAATTCCAGGCAGTATATCTACAAATTCAAAAATTATATATACACAATTTTTCATTACAATTCTCCAACATTATAACTCTTAAACAAAGTAAATCTCATTTAGTAACTTATCAAAGTCTTAGCAAAAATGATTTATTCTTGCAGAAAATCAAATTTGGATTCTTCGAATGAAAATAAATTTATACATCCAACTGTATTAAAGCCTCTGCACCATTACACATTTCGTTCCTGCACTGGTTCTCAATCTTGTGTGGCTTGCCATCTTGTTTCTTAGTTCATTGGATGAAACAGTTTATCATCCACAGGAAGTAAATTCACAAACTTATACAAAAACTTGACCAAATTAAATGGTATGATTTTGCAGAACTAATTCCCGACTACACAGTAGGGATTTTAGACTCTGGTTTCTGCCGATACTGTCTCATTATAGCTGCTGCATGTTATAGCCATATTCAATAATCTTTTATCGCTGTTGTTTCACCTCCAGGGGTTTTACTCTGAGGTTTCCAAGTTAGTAGGGTAAAGATACTCACTATTAATCCCACTCTTAACAGTTCATGTCTTCAGCTTTTAATTGTTGCTGTGTTTCTCTCCATGTCTGTCCTGTGTCCAGCCTGCCCTGTCCTTGCATAGTGTTTTTTTTCCAAATTCTGTCTTTTTAAAAATCGGTAAACCTTGTTTTCATCCCTCCACAGGTAGAACTTTCTAACATTACAACTTTGCGTTTTATTAACCTGGGTTACTGAGTGCACTTTGCGATTTCATGATGACACGATTCAATGATTTTATGGTGTTGATATCATTCTAAGTTTTGGATGAGTTCCTTGTTGAAGGTATTACACTAACCTCACACTGGGTCCGTATCAATAGTGTAAAGTTCTGTCATTGGCCTGAAGTCTTGCAGAGATTTCCCAGCTTCTCTGAATGTCATATTAGTGTCTTGTCATGATTACCGTATAACTTCGGAGGATTCAAATGGAAAATTTGAATAAATGTACTTAAAATTAAGTGTCCTTTTTCTGATCACTTGCATCCAAAAGCCTTCAATTACAGCCTTTCATCCTTCTATACCTATCAGTCCTTACTTGCACTTGGTAGTTTCATTAGAGTTTAAATATGTGGTCTCGTATATGTTTCTGGCCATTTGCATTGATGTTTTGCACCATCATTTTCATTAATTCATTCTAACAATGTATTTCAAAATCGTGGATATTCTTCAACTCCTCGTTTTTCTCTTGTACTGACTTCTAAAAGTAATGTTCAGGACTTCATTGAACAATCCTACTTTTAAAAATGTCCAAAATTGCTGATGTCTTGCATATGTCATCTTATCTTTCACTGAGGTGAGTTCTTTGTTACTTACTTTATGTTCACTGCATATTGATGGATTACATAATGCTGAATCTATTTCCAATACTGTCAGCATTATCTTGTCTCATCTTCCCTTTCTAAATCAACACACTTTCTCTTATTCAATCATACTCTGGCACTAAAAACTGTAGCCTCAGATAAATAGAACAAAAATCCATTAATATCATATAATAGATCTATAAATTAAGAATTTGTCATATTTCTGTAGGTTCCTCACTTTGTTAAATTTGGCTTGAAGCTGTTTAAATGGAAAATACTCAATTTTGCAAATATATTCAATTCTTAGACACAGAAACAGCAACTGACTAAATAAACAAAATAAATGATAGGATTTAAATATGAAATAGACTTTTAAGTCATGTGCATAACTATGAGCTTGGAAATAGCCATCAATGCAGTAATTTTTTTTATTGATAAATATTTTGTTGGGGCAATGATTATTCAACATATCCAGTGCCTTTGCAACTTGTAGTTTGTATTACTTACTGAATAAATTGCCCTTGCTTTAATAGAAGGGTATATACCTATGGTATATTTTAACCATGCTGTAAATAACAATCTTTTGTTATGTAAACAGTCGCAACATCGCAGCTTTCATACACCACACATGTACTATAATATACTTGCCCATTAGAGACATTCTTTGGAAGTCAGGTGGAGTTGCCACATCTCAGGGGCTTGAAACCTGATTGCACCAGTTCCAACTGAATTCTGCTGAGGAAAAATTCACTGCCAGAAGAGCTCTTTTCAGCATTATGAATAGAGGAACATGAACAGTTCATTCAATCTGCCATCCCAAACTCCTGAACTTTTACTTTTAACTTAACTCCATTTACCTGCCCAATTTCTGTAACCTTTAATGCCTTAATCTTACCAGAAAATCAAAAAAATAAAAACTTCAGATGCTGTAAATTGGAAACAATAACAGAAATTGCAGGAAAGGTTCAGCATGCTGACAACATCCGTGGAAAGAGAAATAGTCAACAGTTAATCATCTGAAACATCACTTCTCTTTCCACCAGTGTTTATTTGACCTACCTACTTTTTCCAGCATTTTCTATTTGTTTAATCTGACACACATCAATCCAGCTTGTTTATAGATGTGCTTATAATTGTCTCCCTTAACCTATTAAACCATTTTAACTTATCCTATCACTGCCATTCCCTTTGTTTTACATTCACCACTGCAAACTTGCATCTTCCTCCTTTCCAGTTGCGAGGAAGGGTCACAAACTCAAAACAAAAACACAAAACTCTTGCTTCTGAAGTCGGGTTTTCCAGCATTTTCTACTTTTCTTAAGAATTTTCTGCCCTCAGGTTTCTGTCCCTGAAATTCTAGCTGTGGAATGTTTTGTAATCCAAAATTCATATTCCTCATCAGTAAGTTTGTCATTAAATGAATTCTGTAATAGTTCTAATGCATCTCTACCCAATATTGAGTCACCACACCTCTTCCTGTGAAGGTCCCTCTCTATATACACTACACACTCATCCAGTCAGTCCTAGGTTACTCATCATCAAACCACAATTTCTATAACTATAGCACTTGGGCTACTGTTGTAACCCTAGTCTACCAGAGCACTGTGAGCTGGAGGCATCTTGATTCCTGTAAACCCACCAAACCAATGGTGGGTAGGATCTGAGGCATGATGAAACAAATATGAATTCTTTAAACCAAACATCACTTACTGTGGTCACACTATCGACGCACAAGGATTACACAAATGTGCTGAGAATATTCAAGCAGCGGTGGTTACCCCAAGGCCAAAGGACATATCACAGTTGTGGTCTTTTTTAGGATTTGTCAATTACAATAACAGGATCCTGCCAAACCTGGCTACTGTGTTCCACCCTTTGAACTCATTGCTACGGATCGGGAACACATGGCAATGGAGTAAGACAAAGTAAATGGTGATGTCAGATACTGTACTCATACATTAAGATCCACATTGTCCAGTGAAGCTTGCCATGCACTGTTTGGGATGCTAACATGTCCAGAACTGTCAGAACTACTTCCTGCGGTCCCAGGGTCAGCTCCTACTACCATCACAGAGAAGGCCCCTGAACCCCAGGAGTGTTTAATATATATGTAGATAAGTAGGGTGCATTCTATATTGAGTTAGAGTTTATTGATCAGCAGGGAGATGCATTGTGTATTTAATATTTCAATAATATTGTAAATAGATTGTTTGATTAAGCTTTCTTTGTTTAGATAATTCATCGTGGTTATACATACGAAGCATCTGAATGGCATTCGTCATCATACCATCACATGATAAGTTCACGACTCACAAAGTAAAAATTAACTAAAAAGCGCATCTCTTGGCTCCCTTGTCCCTTGCCTTGCTTTCAAATAGTTTAATGTTTGGAGTTACAAACTTAAACCCTCATCATCTTAAAATTCATACCTCCCATTAAATGGAGAAGAAGAAACACAAAACAGGAAGCAATCTCAGAAAAAACAAACAGAGCTCTGTAGCGCTTGGGATATCTATAGCTCTAGGTTCTACTGACTCCTCTGGGCTGCTGGAGATGAGGATTACTACTTCCAGACAAATCGACTTTAAGAAAACACTCAGTGGGAGAGAACAACCGCTGCCAGGCAAGGAAACAACAGGCCTCAGTGTTTCTGCTTCTAGTCCCTTTCAAGCTGGTTAGCGCACATTGTAGCCCTAATCAATTAGCTGGTTTGTCAAACAGAAGATTGATGGTCGGTTTCGTAAGGGGAACAACTCATTTCCTTTCACACTTGAGCATCAATAAGAATCTGACAGGCTATCTAATTCACTGCCTTGTAGGATTTTCAAAGCATATGGGTTGAATAGTGGTATCTTTGTGGTTAGATTGGCTTCTGATCAAAACTTCATGACGACATGGGTTTGCAAGGTACCATGCAGACTAAAGGCAGTTTCACAGCCAGCACTCATAATGCTTTCTTCTTGTGCCAATTACCAGAGCCATGGTTACTTAGAAATGCTAAGATGCATCTTCAAGTATTAAAGTTGCCTTTGTTAGCCCAGGTTAATGGCATGTACAGTCAGAGAGAATGGTAGTTCAGCATGACCCTCACAGCCCTGGAGCTCATGCTTTCAATACAATTTCAGATATCTTGACAAGCCACGGGAAGTCTTACAGTTTAGCCCAAAGTATTCAGAATTATTCTCAGCCACTTGCAACATAACAGTGCAATAATGGAGGAGATTTAATCATCAATCACAGAAACAGCAGGGTCACAGACACCAATTAAAGTACTGCAGCTTCAAGAATGTGAGGAGATGCAAGAGACTGCAGAACAGTAGACACAAAATGCTAGAGGAACTCAGCAAGTCCCAGGCAGGATCTATGGAGGAGAATAAACAAGCAGGCTAAGTCCCTTCATCAGGAGTGGAGAGGGAGGAGGAAGAAGTTCAGGTAAGAAGGTGGGGTTAGGGGAAGGAATACAAGCTAGCAGGTGATAAGTGAAACCACATGAGGAGCGGGTGGGTGGGTGAGGGAAGGAAGGATGAGGTTAGAAGCTGGAAGGTGATAGATGGATGAGGTGAATAACTGAAGAAGGAATCTGTTAGAAGGAGACAGTGGACCATAGAAGAAAGAGAAGGAAGAGGAGCACTGGAGGGAGGCGAATTGTAGGTGAGGAGAAATGAAGGGGTAAGAAGGGAGCCAGAATGGGGAATGGAAAAAGAGTGAAGGGCAGACGGGGAGGAAATTAGTAGAAGTTAGAGAAATCGTTGTTCATGCCATCAGGTTGGAGGCTACTTAGAATCTGAAGCCGCACACAATCAGCTGGAAGAACACTGTCAGTTGATCTGTGGGAGGAATGATATAGTCAATATTTTAGATCAAAACCCTGCCTGAGGATTGAGAGTGCAGAGACATGATGGCATGAAGGAGATTGGCAATAAAGGCTTCCAAGGTGATTAGTGGACTGGGGAGGGGTGGAAATGACGGGCAGGTAGAGGAGGTGAATGGCGGAAGAGTTGAATTCTGTGGCAGGTGAATGATAGATTAAGAGAGAGGATAAAGAAGGAGAGTAAAAACAACAGATAGAGCAAGGTGCGGATGTATGAAGATGGGAGACAGCTACTGGATGGAGAAAGTCAAGAAGTTTTCTAAAATTGAAAAAAATATTCATGCCATTGTGTTGGAGACTCCCCAGGCAGAATATAAGGAATGGTTCCTTCAGTTTCATCCTGAAGGCCACAATGGGCATATCAGTGTGGGAGCTGGTGTGAAAGTGTGTTCATCAGTATCTGAGAACCTTCCTGACATTGGACATTAACTCTGTAAACCAGTTCCCAACCAGGGGTCCATGGTTAATGGTAAGGGTTCATGGCATAAAAGAAATCTTGTGAACCCCTGGTGTAAGCTTTGCAATCAGATTTTCTGGAGTGTTCTGTTTACTTCCCACATCTCAGGTTAATGAACCTGTAAATTATGCCCTGCATGTGTGAGAGAGCATTGGGCGAAACAACGAGACAAGAAGGAATGGGACTAACAAGATTGGTCATCTTGGAGCTGGTTTGGATCCAGTTGACCAAATGTCCTCTTTTACACCATCAATAGGTAAGAGGAGAAGAAAACACTATTGGACTTAAATTAGAAGGTTTGTGTGCCATGTGATCACTCAAATTTCACTCTGCTGGATGCCAGAGATGCCTATTAAAGGAACTTCCCAAAAAAGTACCTCACAACTTATTCTGCCACACTATTCTGTACTTCTTCAACTTTAATAAACACTTTATTAGGCTACTGTTTTGTTCTACACAATTTGAAGTGGACTACATTGACAAAATTGTTGACTGTGCAGTGTAATTTATTTTTTTATTCTTTGATGTAATATGTGTCACAGATGTTGAAGCCTTTTCACAAAGGGTTTCCCCTTCATATAATATCTTGGATTCCCATAGTCTGAAATGAGTGGCTGCAGATGTGACCTCATACAAAGTGAACGTGTTGGCCACATATGCCGCTGGCACTGTCAGCTTTACATAGCTTTATTGAAGTGTAGCTCATAAAACGCTGTGCATATAATATGCAGTAAGATTAATCAAACTTTCATGTTGCACTGGAGAAGAATCTCAGAGTTGTGTACTTTGATAATAAATGAACCTTTGAATCCTTTACATTAGAAATTGTAGCAAAAAAAGTTCTACATTCAAGATTCAAAGATTCAAACTACTTTTATTATCAAGGAATGTAAAAATTCTACACCGTGAGATTTGTTTGCTTACAGGCAGTCACAAAGCAAGAAACCTGAAGAAACCAATTAAAAAAAGAGAAAGAGCATAACCATGGTGCAGAGAAAGAGGAAAAAGAACACACATCATTCTAACAATAGAAGCTAACGACAGCATTCTGAACCCGATTGAGCCCTTAGACCTGCTCCTGGATCAGCCAGATATTCCCAAGCCTTGAACTCAGCTTCAAAGGTTCATGGAAGGCATTTTCCACCATCCTCCCAGGGATAATTAAGGATGTGTAATGATCACCAATGACACAGGAATCTAAAGATAGTTGTGACATGCCATACTGTGAAGAAATTGCTTTGATAGCTTTCCATGTGCCCATTTGTGATGTATGATTTATGTCAAATTAATCATTGTGTGTAAGGATTCATCTGTTTTTCTATTGTTTAATCTCGACTTGGACACGAGTGCTTCTGGGGATTACTCAGTAACACAGCTGCATAATCCTGTGGGAATCAGAGCTGCTGGACACTTCAGAATGCAATGAATATTGAGATTGCTTATGTTAGCTATGTTGCTATCTGTTGGATCACCTCACAGAGATCTTGATGCTCTAATCTTTGAAGTACATCCAAGATTAATTTTGTCTTTTTACATATTGGGCTCTGCATCAGGCATTCCATAGAACATAAAATGTAGACCACTACAGTACAGGAAGAGGAACTTCACCCACCATGTCTGTACTGAGCACAGTGCCAATTTAATCTAATCTCATCTGTATGCCCATGGTGTTTATCTCTCCAACCCCTGCCAGTTCTGGAGAGCAGAGTTAAGACTTATTTAATGTTTCAACTTTCAGAAGGGGGCTAATAAATTACTATAAATAGTTGAAAGTAAACTTGAAAGCCAGCAAAGCTTTCCTTAATTGAAAGTCAGTAAGGTTAAAGAGGCATAGGTGGTGTATAAAAACCGGGCCGTTGATAAAAGCAGAGATTGGTAATGGACGTTTGTATCAGAATCAGAATCAGGCTTACTAACACTGATAAATGTTGTGAAAGTTTATTATTTTGAAGCAGAAGTGAAGTTTGTTTTTCAAAAAGTGAGATGTTCCTGGATGTTTGTATTTGGACCATCAGTTTATTAGCAATCTGGGTTTGGGTGTAGACAGCATAACTTCAAAGCCTGTAAATGTTATGAATTTCAGAAACGTAACTGATCAGTAACTGACTTGGGAAAATTGTTGGCAGACTGGAGCATGAGCAGGTCAATGGCAGGTAACTGTAAAACATATGAGAGGATATGTTCTGCTGGGAAGAATAAGGGGAGACCGTCTGAATTAACAGAAAAATTTCAAAGGCACAAGAAATATTTAAATTGGCAGGGAAGACTGAGAGAGCATTCAGAAATCTTTTTTTTTGGTTTAGTTACAAATGAAGAATATTACATGAAGGCTTTGTAACCTATCAGTTAGCCTCAAATGGAGCATTTGATTCATTTATGGAACTGTCTCTTCAGGAATAATGTCAGGGCCCTAAAAAGAGGTTTATCAGATTAGCGCCAGGGATGCAATGCTTCAGTTGTGTGGTGAGACTGTAGAAGTCAGGATTAACCTTATTAGAGTGGACAAATTTGAGAGAGAATTTGACAGATGTGTTCTAACCAGCATTTCAGTAGTAAAACCCCTGACTGTGGTTTAGGCCCATTTATTTAAACTCCTTCTTCTATTGTTAAGATATTCTTCTGGATTCAAGACCCTTGTGGTTTCTGGAAATGTGTGCAGCTTCAGTGTAGCAGGAATTTTGTACTCTGACAAATCTATTAAACATGCAATAGATTCTACATGAATGCCTGAGACAAGTGTGGAGTACTATGACAGAACTTCCCAATGCACGAAATGAAGGGCCAGTTGCTTTTAGTAATTCATATTTTTTTTACCTTCAAACTATAACGCAAAATTGAACTGAACAATAAACTTTCTAGCCAGTTTGTATATTGTATATGAGAAAAGGGTAGTTTAAGGAATGTGTTGAAGTATTATAAATTTAGTAGTATGACAAAAACTATTTAGGGAGTGCTTTAATAATATTTTCCAGTATTGTTTTTAAAGAGTCGCTCTTCTCTGGCTGATGAAGGAGAACAGCTGGAAACAGCTGTTGGCCACATTCATTGACAATGATGTCATGCAAAAGTGATGGGAAGATGTTTGCGGTGGAAATTATGCGTTTTTGATGCAAATTGCTTTTCCTGAACTACAGAGTCTGGCAATGCAAGAACAAATTGGTTCACCTTTCAACCTTTTTCGATGTTCAGACAGCATATAAAACTTTTCAAGCTCTCAGTAAATAGAAATTACCCTGAGTATTAATTCTGAAATAATAGTAATTGCTTATCAGGATTCCAGAATCAATATGATTTCCAGCTGTGCTTTAAACTAGTTACTGTACTTTCTGTATTAAAATTATTGTTCATATAAGATGTGAAACATTTTAGTTTGACAGAAGAAGACATTGACATTGTAGTGTTTGTGAATAAATGGAGGATACATTAATCCTGGCCAAAGATCTATCCCCTGGAGCTTGTGAAGAAGCTGAACTTACTAGTAGCAAAATCAAATATATAGTGCAGTTGACACATTCTGCCTTCTCTGCATCTATTGCTGGTGGTGATTTGATGGTGGAGGATATGCAGGATGGAAGGAGTCATTCAGATGCACTATCCAGATCTGCTAATATGCCAGGCATATATTTGTACATCCACATTCCAGGCCCAAGTATCTGACCTCATCCTTTCATAGTGCCATGGCATTGCAGGCATTAATTGCTCATTGCTGGTTGTCCCTGAGCATCTGCCTTCTTGAACCTGTGATGCGTGTGTGAAAATGATATCTTTATTTTACTATAGAGTGCTCATATGGAATGTCAGGACTTGCACACAACAATAATGAAGGTTAACAACAATTTTCCAAGACAGGATGATATGAGGCCTGAAGACAAACTTTTGAATGACTTTTTCCCATCTGCCTGTCCGCCTTCTCCCTTGTGGTGCTGAGGGTATTCTTCAAGTGCAAGTTTATTGTCATCTGATTGTACGTAGATACAATTAAACAAAACAATGATCCTCCAGACCATGGTGCACTATGGTATGTCACCCACAGCACAAAATAAAATATTGTCACAAACAAGTTAATGAAATATAATTGTAAGTACATTTAGGGTGTAAACAGCTCGCTGTCCTAGAGCCAACACTTTGATGGTGGCAGGGTACTTATTTGTCTCACAGCCTGATGGAAGAAGCTGTTATCCAGTCTGACAGTGCTAGTCCTGATGCTCCTGTACCTCCTTCCAGATGTAGTGGGTCATATAGACTGCGGGATCCTCAACAAAGTTTTTGGTCCTTCGTATAACATGCTCCCGATAAACATCACAAGGGGAGGGAGACCCTGGGGGTTTTCTTGGTGGTTTTTACTGCAGGGTTCCATGGTCTGATGCCTTGCAGCTTCTGCACCGATCAATGATGCATCTGGATAAGATACAGTACTTTCTATGGTGCTCCTGTAGAATGGAGCAGGGATCCTTGCATCCCTCAATGTCCTCAGAAAGTGTAGATGCTGCTGGGCCTTCTTGACTAATAAGGACATGTTGTGGGTCCAGGTTGGATCATCTGTTGTACTATTGGAGCATGTTTCCAAAGTTCTGCAATTTGTGGATCGAACAGTAGTTCAAATTGGACTCTTTCAGTTTTATGTCTTTCTATTCTATGCCATGTTTTCACCCATTCTGTCTTGTTGCCTTCATGTGATATATAATTTTTTTTGCATGGGGTGGTGATGTTTTTCTCTGAATATCTTCATAGTTTTTCTTTGTATCGTGACTGCCTGGAGAAGATGAGCTTCAGAGCTGTATGCTGCATACATGCTTTGATTATAAATGCTCGTTGAACCTAGAACCTTGATGTTCATGCTAAGGAACATGGTGCTCTTCACTCTCTCCACAGCAGAGCCATTGATGTGCAAAGGGGGGTGAGCGACCTGCACCTTCCCGAAGTCCACAGTTATCTCTTTTGTCTTGTCCATGTAATCGTTCTCAAACCATTTGGCAAGACTATCTATCTCCTCTCTGTACGCTGACTCATCATTGTTGTTGGTGAGGCCAACCTCTGTAGTATCATCAGTGAACTTGCTGATGTGGTTTGAGCTGGATCTGGCAGTGAGTCAGCAGCATGAGCAGCAACACGCTGAGTACACAGCCCTGGGGGGCACTAGTACTCAGTGTAATGGAGTAGAGGGTCAAGGAAGCCTTGATTAGTTTCTGCAGTGGTGGTGGAGATATTGAATGGCTGGATCACATAAGATCTGATCGACTGTGTTTCTTTTAACACAAATGATGCATTTCACTGTACACTCAGTAGCCACTGTATTAGGCACACCTGTACTCCTGCTTGTTAATGCATATATCTGGTCAGCCAATCATGTGTCAGCAACTCAATGCATAAAAGCATGCAGACATGGTCAAGAGGTTCAGTCATTGTTCAGACCAAACATCAGAATGAGGAAGACAGGTGATGTAAGTGACTTTGACCATGGAATGATTGCTGGTGGCAGATGGGATGGTTTGAGCATCTGGGGAACTGCAAGTCCTCTGGCATTTTCACACACAGCAGTCTCGAGAGTTTACAGAAAATGGTGCAAAAAAACACCCTAAAAAACATCTAGTGAGCAGCAGTTCTGTTGGTGAAAAATGCCTTGTTAATGAGAGAGGTCAGAGGAGAATGGCCAGACTGGTTCAAGCTGATAGAAAGGCGACAGTAATTCAAATAACCACACTTTACGATAGTGGTGTGCAGCCATCCTGGTAAATGTGCAGCAAGTCAAACTTTGACGTGGATGGGTCACAGCAGCAGAAGATCACGAATGTACACTCAGTTGAGTGCATGCTTCAAAGTTTATTGCCTAAGTGAATCTGAATCTGAATGCTTCAGTGCAACCACTGATCGGCATGGCAACAGACTGAGGGCAGTGATGTGAAATGTGGCTTAATCCTCATGCATCTTATCCCTATCACATGTAGCAAACTTTGTTTAGCAAAGTCTGAGGCTAGCTTAATGACATGTTGCTTGCTATGCAACCTCCATTTAAAATTGTCCAGTAATTTCACATTTTCCATGTCAGAATTTTTTTTTATCCTCTGAGGACAGGAAAACAACCAGTTGTCCTTTTGTTTTGGGAAATATGGGTAATTCAGCAAGTTATAAGCAAGCCTTATATCTGTGGTAAGAAACTTACCGGAAAAGATTCTTAGGGATGATATCTACTCACATCTTGAAAAGCATAGGATTATTATGGATAGTCAGCATGGTTGCAGAGTGAGGCCATATCTTACAAACTTGACTGAGTTATTTTGAGGAAATGACAAAGATGACTGATGAGGGTATGGTAGTGGATGCTCCATACATGGACTTTAGTAAAGAATTTGACAATGTCTTTTATTATGTGCTGATCCAGAACATTGAATCATGTGAGATCCAGAGTGACTTGGTGGACTGGATAAAAATGTAGGTGGAGTGATTAGTAAGTTTACAGAGGGAAAAAAAAGCCAAGAGGCAGATTCGGTATTGTCATTTAAAGTGAAATTGGATAGGTATATGGACAGGAAAGGAATGGAGGGTTATGGGCTGAGTGCGGGCCAGTGGGACTAGGTGAGAGTAAGCGTTCGGCACAGACTAGAAGGGCCGAGATGGCCTGTTTCTGTGCTGTAATTGTTATATGGTTATATGGATACAGAATGACATAGATTAGCTGGGAAGACAGGTGGGCTGATGGCAAATGGAATTTAATCTGGACAAGTGTACATATTTAATAGGACATATAGAAAGAATGACAGAGACCTTACAAGGATTGATTTAAAGCGAGACCTTAGCTCCCTGAGGGTGACAACACAAGCAGATAGAGAGCTTAGGAAGGTGTATGGTTCTCTGAATCAATTTTCAGTAATTGTTTTGATACAATTGTTGAATCATCAGTATTAAATATTACCACATTTTCAAGCCTATGTGATAAACCGTGATGGAGTTCCATCATTGAGAGGTGTACTTAGACAAAATATCTATGTCTTTCTTTTGGAATGTATTAAGTTTTAAAATTCCTGGTACATTATGACACCACTCAAAGCATTCTCAGCTCTCCTGTGAATTATAAATCAGATGTCACCACCCGGTGGACTTCTTATTGATTTTAATCTTCATTAAATTGAAGAGATTAACAATAGATTGGAGTATGTAACCACAGCTAAACCAATGTCTACAACATTACCAACAAAACAGTTAGTGGGAATAAAGATGTTTTGAAACATTCAGTAGGTCAGGCAGCATCCATAGAAAGAGAGAACGAGCTGTTGTTTCATATCTGAAATCTTGAGTAAATGGTTTCAGGCTTAGAAATGTTAAATCTGTTTCCACAGATGTTGCCTGACCTGCTGAGTATTTCCAATATCTTCTAATTTTATACAAATTTCTAACATTTACAGCTGCTTCAATGTTCAATATAAGTATTTACATTTGCTCAGTAAATAATTGTAGATCTACACCAGATTAAAGAATTTTCTGCATCTTTTCAATATTCAACTGTTTTCATATTTCACTGCTTAATAATGGTTAACTTATAATAGTTAATATGTGCATCTGATAGTAGTGTGTAATGAATGTCAGGTGAGAGACATCTAACAATTTGATCTTTGTCACAATAAATTTGAATAATAAAATAAAGCACATAATCAAAATGTGGAGTTGGTGTCTGGTTGTGGTGCTTGTACATATGAGAGCGAAGAAGAAACAAAGATTTACATTATTGCAGAAGGGTTCAATTTCCAAGTGCTAAATAATAAAATGAATTTATAATGAGAACTTAGCAAGATGATCTGGAGTAAATACTCAAAAGCAATACCGTTAAAAATGTTTGATTAGTAACTGGAACTTGCTTTACAGTATAACAACTCTGCTGTTATCTGATCATCCTTGACATGTTGAGAGAAATCTTGATTAAACCTAAAGCACTGAGTCACAAGAAATTAAAAAAAACCTTTGAACTGTGATTATAATGCATCATTTGTATCTGAATAACTTCAAAGGAATGAGGAACACTGCAATGATGAAATATAAAGACCTCTGCTGAAATTATGTATCTTTACATCTATTTCCATTCTACTCTGTTTAATGTGCTGTGAAACAAAATATGGAATAAAGAATTTGTATATGTTTTTCATACATTTTATACTTTTGGATAGATTATAGCTACTGAGTTTTAGTTTTTAATGTACAGTATTTAATAGATGTATGGGCTCTCACGACCAGACTATATAACAATTTCTTCCCCCAAGCTATCAGACTTCTCAATACCCAAAGCCTGGACTGACACCTTACCCTACTGTCCTGTTTATTATTTATTGTAATGCCTGCACTGTTTTTGTGCACTTTATGCAGTCCAGTGTAGGTCTGTAGTCTAGTGTAGCTTTCTCTGTGTTGTTTTTATTACGTAGTTAAATCTAGTTTTTTGTGCTGTGTTATGTAAACCGTAGTCCTGAAAAACGTTGTCTCATTTTTACTATGCACTGTACCAGCAGTTATGGTCGAAATGACAATAAAAGTTGACTTGACTTGACTTGACTTGACTTTATTCTTCTTAATAAATCTTTGTTTAAGACTATGTCTGATAAGCCTCCATCGCAAATCATCTGTATCTTTCATTATTTTATTCCAACAAGTACATGCACTTTATTTAACCTACATTTCATACATAACAGTTAGAAAGGTTACTAACCAGATGATATAGACTGAAGTAGCAGATGAAAAAAGAGAGGGGATGATACTTTTTTCTCCAGCATGTTATTATGATCTGGAATGCACTGTCTGATAGGATGGTGTAAGTTGATTTTAAAAGTTTAAATGGGCTTTGGACAAGTACTTCAAGAGTAAAGTTAGCAGAGTTAGTAGAAAAGAGCAGAGAGAAGTATTAAATGGGTTAGCTTCTAAAGGTGGCAAGGTAAATATGTGCCATATTTTTTTATTTCTATATTATTCTGTGTACTGCATTATTGAAATGTTGAAGCAAGTTCACGGGTTTGGTGAGTGAGACAGAAAACACTACTACTAATAAATACATTAATCATTTATTTACAAGCAATAAAACATTTGACCAAACATTTAAATTCCCCCAAGTTACACAAACTACAGAAATGAATATTTAACAGAGTGGTGCTCAGTTAAAAGTGTGCGTGGAGCATACCTTCCCAAGGGTTTTGTGCAGCATGCCTGGGAACAAAGGGAAAGAAAGAGAATCTCTCACACATGCTATTCTTTATGTCCCCAATGTGTTTGAAACTAGGTGCCGTGGCATGCCAGCCAACCAAGGGGAAGAGCAGCTGTAGTTTATAAACTGACCGATCACGACGGAAGCCGCTTTCAACCGAAACAAGCCACACACACCCAGATGTTTATTATCTGGAGAATAAACATCTACTGTAGCCCTGACTACTAATTTGAGTCCACTAATTATTTTACACCAACAATAATCCCAGGGCAATAAAGTCCTTCATAAAAAACAGCTAAAATTTCAACTTATACTGCATCTGTGATCATCAGTTCAATTAAAGGTCAGTAATTATATATCACATTTCCAACATTTGAAAGCAAACCTTGTCTTGTAAAAATGTAAATGCTACAGTTTGCAATCAGAATAAGATACCAATCCAAGCACTTCGCGAATTTGAAAAACTTATTCCATGCTGTTTGGATTTTATGCTACTTTGAATTGAACTCCAGTGTAATGTCAAACCAGACTTTAAGTATATTCATTTTTCTAGGTAACTTATAAACCCGGGTGGATTTTCTGCAGAGGAGTTGCATAAAACCCAGAATTGACATAAATAGTTAAAAGTCAGCCATTCCTAATGGAAATTATCCTGGGAGCTCTGACAATGTACTTGTAAAGTTATTACCAAAAATCGGGCAAGCCCAGAGGAAAATCAAGGAATTGAATCTGCTGGGTACTACAAATGTCATCATGGATAGGATAAGGTTACACCTAGTGATGAGAGTTCAGATACTATCTAAGCAGAGCTGATGATACTGCTATTAGCTAACCAAAGTAGGCCATGGAGCATCTGCGGGAGGAAAAATAGAATTATTATTTCAGGTCTAAGGTCTTTGATTGGAACTGAGAAAGGCCATGTTGAGTGTAAATGGTTGGGTGGGTAGATAGATAGAGCAGTGGGAACATCTCTAATAAACTGATTAGATGATTGACATGGGGAATACAGAAAATGAAGTCAAGTAGAGAGAGAATTTGAAAAAAGGAATATAAAAGCAATGAGGTGAAGGCTGTTAAATTGTGAAAACACAAGGAAGGGATGATGTGTTGCGTACACCTGGCAGGTGAAGTTATGAGAGAGAAATCTGAACTAAAACACATTTGCACTGGCTGTTTCTGATATACACAGAGAATGCAAATTACCTGAAATTGTAGAATTCGATGTGCAGTCTTCCAGACTGAACAATGCTCTGGAGGAAGGAGAAGTATTCTTCCTCAAATCTATCTTGGACCTCTTTATAGCACCACGGTAGGTGGATCAGGATGGAGAAGGTAGCAGGCAATAGAAGATCCAGGGGACACTGTGGACTGAACACAGATGTTTTGTAAAGTGGTCACACAGTCTATATTTAGTTTCCCCTATGTGAAGGAGACCACATTGTGAATACCAAACCCTGTACAGTGGATTCAAAAGGGCGCAAATGAATTACTGTTTTGCCTGGAAGTTCTGTTGTACTTTTGGAAGGTGAGGAGGGAAGAGTTGAAAGGACAAGAATAGCATATCTTACAATTACGTGGGAAATGCTACAAGAAGGACGCTGGAAAAGGGCATGTATGACATTGTGGGCAGCACTGAGCTGAGGCTGAAAGAAGGCCATAGTTGGGAGCTTAACATCAAAAGGTCTACCTTGTATTGAAAGATCAGGCAGGAAGGCATAGGTGGTGGTGCGACTCTATTGGTAAGAGATGGTTTTACTTCTTTAGAAGGAGCTGACATAGGGTCAGAGACTATCAAATTTTTGTGAGTGGAGTTAAGAAACTGCAAAGGGTAAAAAAAACATTATGGGAATCATATATAGGCCTCCAAATAGTAGTCTAGATCTGAGGCTGAGATTGCAAAGGGAGCTGGAAAAGGCATGTAATAGGGTAGTGACACAACTTAAATGTGGGACTTCAATATTCAAGGTGATTGAGAAAATCAGCTTGGTGGGATTGCAAGAGAGGGTGTTTGTTGAATCCCTATGAGATGGCTTCTTTGAGAAGCTTGTGCTTGAGCCTCTTAGGGAAAGGCTATCTTAGATTGGGTGTTGTGTGCTATCCCAGATCTTATTAGGGAGCTTAACGTAAAGGAACCCTTAGGAGAAAGTGATCATAATAAGATTGAATTCATACTGAAATTTGAGAGGTAAAGGCATAAGTCAGATGTATCTGTATCACAATGGAATTAAGGGAACTACAGAGGAGCTTGCCTAGGTAGATTGGAGGGGATGCTGGTGGTGATGATGACAGAACAGAGGTGGCTGAGTATTCTGGGAATAAATAGTTCACAAGGCACAGGATAGATATGTCCCACAGAAGAAGCATTTCTCAAATGACAGGGCTAGGCGATCGTGGCTGACAAGGGAAGTTAGGGGCTGCATAAAAAATCAAGGAAAGGGCATTTAAGGTAGCAAAAGTGAGTGGGAAGTTGGATGATTGGGAAGATTTTATAATCTAACAGAAGGCAACTAAAAAGCCATAAGAAGGGAGAAGATAAAATATGAGGGCAAATTAGCTGATAGTTTAAAGCAGGTTACTAAATATTTTTTCAGTTATATAAAGAATAAAAGTGAGATGGGAGTTAATATTGGACCACTGGAAAATGATGCCTGTGAGGCAGTAATGAGGGACAAAGAAATGTGATAGAAAAGTTTAATAAATAATTTGCTTCCGTCTTTACTATGCAAGACACTAGTGTGTGCCAGAGGTCTGTGAGTGTCAGGGAGCAGGAATGAGTGCCATTGCTATTACAAAGGAAAAAGTGCTAGATAAACTCAAAGGTCTTAAGGTGGACATCACCTGGACCAGATGGACTACATCCCAGAGTCCTGAGGGAGGTTGTTGAAGAGATAACGGATTCATTGTTCATGATCTTTAAAGAATCACTTGATTCTGGCATGGTCCTGGAGGACTAGAAGATTGCAAATGTCACTTGACTCTTTAAGAAGGGAGGAAAACAAGAGAGGAAATTATGGGCCAGTTAGCCAAACATCAGTGGTTGGGGAAGTGTTGGAGTCCATTTTTTTAAATTTTTATTTAAATTTTTAAATTAGTTTTTCAAAACATTTTACAAAATTAAAAACCCCAAATCCCAATGAGGAGCATTAATACAGAGCAAGGTTAAGCATACAATAACAATATACTACAAAGGAAGAGAATTTAACAAAAAAAAGCACCTAAATTAAAGACAAGTGAGCTTAGTGTCCTCCCCAAACCCCACAACACAAGAAAAAAACAACAATTCCAGACCAACCACCACACAATATAGAGAGTATAAGTCTGGACAGTCAAACTCCCAGACTGTGAATACACTTAGCAACAGAGGATAATAATGCCTACTACCAGAAAAAAAAGGGAGCTGAAAGCAAGGGACCGAAAAGAAAAAAAAACCCTAGTCAAGAGGAAGGTTATGAAAGTACTCGATAAAAGGCCCCCAGACCTTATGGAACTTTAAATCCGAATTGAGAACTGAATAATGAGTTTTTTCGAGGTCCAAGCAGGCCATAATGTCGTTAAGCCATTGCGCATGAGTGGGCGGGGCAACATCTCTCCATCTAAGGAGGATCAAGCGTCTCGCCAGGAGAGAGGCAAAGGATAGTATTCGGCATTTGGTCGGACCCAGACATAAATCTGTCTCGGGAGTCCATTATTAAGGATGAGGTTTCTGGGTACTTGGAGACTAATGCTACAATAAGTTAAAAGTCAGCATGGTTTCTGTCAAGGGAAATCTTGCCTGACAAATCTATTAAAATTCTTCGAGGAAGTAACAAGCAGGGTGGACAAAGGAGAGGTAGTGGATGTCTTATTTAGATTTTCAGAAAGCATTTGATAACGTGCCTCAGATGAAGCTGCTTAACAAGATAAAATCCTATGATGTTACAGGAAATATACTGGCGTGGATAGAGGAATAGCTGGCAGGCAGGAGGTAATGCTGGGATTAAAGGGGGACAGTGACTAGTGGTGTGCCTCAGGGGTCAGTATTGGGACCGCTACTTTTTACATTGTTTGTCAATGATTTAGACAGTGGAATTGATGGCTTTGTGGCAAAGTTTGCGGATGATACGAAGATAGGTGGAGGGGTAGGTAGTGCTGAGGAAGCAATGTGATTTCAGCAGGACTTAGACAAATTGGAAGAATGGGCAAAAAAGTAGCAGATGGAATACAGTGTTGGGAAATGCATGTTGGTAAAAGGAACAGTAGTGCAGACTATTATGTAAGTTGGCAGAAAATTCAAACCTCAGAGGTGCAGAGGGACTGAAGAGTCCTCATGCAAGACTCCCAGCAGGTTAACTTACAGTTCGCACCTATCATAAAGAAGGCAAATGCAATGTTGGCATTTATTTAAGGGAATAGAATATAAAAAACAAAGGGATAACACTGAACATTTATAAGACACTAGTCAGGCCACACTTGGTGTATTGTCAACAGTTTTGGGCCCCGTATCTCAGAAAGGATGCATTGTCATTAGAGAGAATCCAGAGGAGGTTCATGAAGATAATTCTGGCAATGAAGGGGTTAACATACGAGGAGTGTTTGGGAGCTTTGAGCCTGTACTCATTGGAATTTAGAAGAATGCATGGGGATCTCATTGAAATGTACTGAATTTTGAAAGGACTAGATAGGGTGGAAATGGAGAAAATGTTTCTTCTGGTGGAGGTATTCAGAACTAGAGAGCACAGCCTCAGTGACTTTTTAGAACAGAAGTAAGGAGGGATTTTTTTTCAGCCAAATAGTGGTGAATCTGTGGGATGTTATGCCACAGATTGCAGTGGAGGCCAAGTCTGTGGGTTTATTCAAAGCCAAAGTTGATAGATTCCTGATTGGTCAGGGCATGAAGGGATATGGTGAGAGGGCAGGTGTATGGGGTTGAATGGGATCCGGGATCAGCCATGATGAAATACTAGAGTGGACTCGATGGGTTGAATGGCCTAATTCTGCTCCTATATCTTGTGGTCTTATAGTTGGTATGGATATAAGAGCAGAGCTAGGAGTTACATAAAGCACCTAAAGATAGTAAAAGAGAAGAAGAAGGATGTGTCTGATGATGAAATTTCTTCTTCAAAAATGACTGAAATTCCAAAGGATAATCCTTTAATTGAGAAGGCTATAAGAATGAAAGATAGGGTCCAAGCCTATTCCTGCTCTGTTTAGGAGGAGTCAGGTTGAGAGCAGAAGCACAGGATTTAGATGAGGTGGAGAGAAGGGCCCTTTTGAATAAGGCAGAGGTATGTCATTGCTGAGGAAGTTGAAAACACCTCAGAGGCACCTGTCACTTTATTTCTCACTCCCACTCCCACACTAATTGACAGCATCTGCCTGTACTATTAGAGTGAAACTCAGTGTTAGCATGAGGAACAGCACCTTATCTTGAAGCTAGGCACCTTGCATACAGCCTTTTGATTCTGTAACTTCAAGTAACTTGCTTTCTTTGTCTGTAACAGAACTAGCCAGCACATCTATGACATTGGTTCTATTTTCTCCCTCTGTTAACACAGCCAGCCATATTCTGCAGGTCTGTATTTTTCATCATGTATGTTCCTTATTCTCTAACTGTATTCTTTGCTTTTATATTCATTTATTCAGATTCAAAAATGAGACATATGAATTTTTATGAGTTTATTGTTTTCAAGTCTCTGTGCCATTGTTGATTATGTCAAAGTGAAGTCAAGGTAGCATATCCGGATTATCTATTGGACAGAAAATATTTTAGAAAAAATACTTCCATCAAAACCTTGATAATTTTGTTAGTGAAGAGTCTATAAAGGTTTACTTGGTGATTACACTCACAAAGTAGGAAATACAGACATTGAATAGCGGCAATGGGTTTTTGCTGAGAAAGGTATTGGTACTAACAGGAAATATGATTGATATTTTAGCAAAGAGTGATTATTTTGTGGTTTAAGGATAATGAATGAAATACAGTAAAACATAATATGCTGCTCTATCATAGACAATCATTACTATTTTGATAGCAATAACACGTCCATCACCGTAATATACAACTATTTCACAAATAATAACAGGTATAGCTACCATGTTAATATTAGAAAGTAGAATTTCTGCTTTTCATTTGTCTGTTTCCACAGCATTAGAATTGTTCCGGTCAAGATGGGGCATGTATACAATGCTCCCACTGTCGACATCTTCTGGATAGACCATGAAACCACTTCTTTTTTGTCTTTCACATTTGTTTTTCATCTTGAATAGGATTCTGGGAGACAGCGGCATCGTGCATGAATCTCATGGTGAGAAGGCTGTGGGACAGGGGTGTGAGCTGGTGTTCAACTCCTTTTCACCAATGAATGCTTCTATTGTTTGCCGATTAAAGCGAAGAGGGAGATTGAAACATCGAGGTGAATGTGGAAGGTCAGCACCAGCGACCTGCCTTTTGATTGCCGGTGAGATTGCTCTGCTACCGGAGAGGAGAGACTGTCTATTGATTACTAGTGAGATTGCTCTGCTACCGGAGAGGAGAGACTGTCTATTGATTACTAGTGAGATTGCTCTGCTACCAGAGAGGAGAGACTGTCTATTGATTACTAGTGAGATCGCTCTGCTACCGGAGAGGAGAGACTGTCTATTGATTACTAGTGAGATCGCTCTGCTGCCAGAGAAGGTAGAACTTGCTGCTGTACCCAGAGAATAATGTAACCCAGGTTTTCTGCATTTTGGACATGTACTTGGACTATGGACTTTTTTTTTCAATCTTATAGTTTTTACAATCTGTGTTTTTCACCAACCTTTCTTGTGTACGGGGAGAGGGAATTAGCGGTCGGTGTTCCGTTTTTGTTCAATTTTTTGTACGGGGTGGGAAGAGTTGGGGTTTGATGATTATGCTGTCATTCATTTTGTGGCTATCTAGAGAAGAAGAATTTCAGAGTTGTATACATCAGTAATAAATAAACCCTTGAACCTTTAAACCTTATATCTGCTTGTAAACATATATAGTTCTGCTCTGGGCACTCAATACCAAGACATGGTGGGACTACACCAGAACATTGATACGTATATTTTTTCTAACACTAATACTCATGGACACTTTACATGTGCCCATGATGTTGCAAAGTTAGCTGATGAAAAAACATAGACATTGGCTACCACTCATGTTGTTATGTAGAGACTAGAGAAGTTACACTTGTTTCATTGCTAGGTTTCAGTGGGTTCTTTCTTCACATTTCCATTAATGAGGAGTAACGGGTGAACACCTTCAACTTCTTGTTAAGCCCCTGCTGAAAACCAGTAGGAATGAATGGCTGTAATAACCTGAAATATGCTTTGGTTTGATATTTTCATTTCATTTAGTTACATTCTTCTTTGATATTTGTGATTATTGCTAAGGAACAACCTGTAGCCATATTGAACAGTTTGGTATATAATGACAGGCCACGTAATATGGATGCTTCAGCTAGCTTTTATAATATCAGGTGTGTGGGGGAGTGACACTAGCTAGACAGGAACCCAGAGAAGGCGAGTGAAGTTCAAGATATGATACAAGTGTCTCTGGAGCAATCCACACAACCATTATTTTCCTCCAGACAACCTTCGGAGCAAGGTATGAGAACCAATAGAAATAAAGAAGAAATTCCTCAAGGCAAACCCAATACATCACCCCACTACCACACCCAATTAAACAGACGGTCTCAACCGCTGCAGCCAATTTTGTGTCTGTAGCTGAAAAAAGATATTGCTGCATAGCATCGCAGATTGTTATGTCAGAAATTTGAAGTGCTCTGACAACACAAAACTCAACAAGTAAAGAGGCCCTCAGTTAGTTCCAATGATGTGCAGTTGCTAAACGTAATAAGAACAATGGCGAATGTGGACATGAATCACATTTGCTCTACTTTTATTTCATGAAAATAATCTGCAGAATAACAACAAGATTGAAGATAAAAAGCGGAAAGGCTAAACATGTATTTATTAACAGATTTATGCATCCTGAAGCTGCACAATTCCTCCTGAGTCGTATATTTTCTCATGTTTGAAAACCTTAGCAAGAAATTGTTTCGCATAACTCTTCAACCTCCCTTTGGAGCAACACCATCTGGACAGGATAAAACCCACCATAACTTCAATGTGAATATAAATATGTAAGTAGGACAGAGCTCAAATCCAAACACAAAACCCCAGACATTTGGGATTTTGGGAGAAAGAACCAGAAAAATGCTCTCTGGTGAAACTGAATGATAACTACTTGGACAGATTTATTACAATATCTTACTTTTCAAACAATTACCACAATGTGTGGGCCATCTGGTTAATTAAGAATGCTTTCTGAAGTCTGATCAGCATTCCTTCCCCAGTGATAGGAGAAGATAGCCTGCTCAGTGGAAAGTTCATCACAATCCTCTGAGTGCTATGACCTTCCCATATTTTTCTCCTTTTTGTTTCTTGCTGCCCCCTCCCTCGCCCACCCAGCATGTCACACTGGAGCACTGACTTATTCATTTGGTAAACAAACTATAATTTCCTCTCTGTTAATGAGCAGGCTCTTCTAATGCAATCGTTGTTTTCAGTTTTACTTTTGTATGCTGGGTAAGCTTGTTGATAATTATTTGTTTTGTCTAAAAAAAACAAATGTAGACTTTGGTTCAAATCAACAGGATGCAGTAACAGATACTTGGAGGTCAGATATAAGAGCACAATAAACCTAACTTTTATTTAAATTCAGTACACATTGTATCTTGCCTTCAGAACAGGAATTGGGTAGATAGCCGTCTTTCCCTCATTTGTAAATATTCACAATTTCTAATCATTATTTTGGTATCAATATTCCTATCCAAGCCTATTCCTATTTGTTTTTAATGCTTAGCAAATTTTACAGAGCTCCATTAAACTGGTATCTTGGATTTCCTCCTATATTTCTTCTCCCTCTGTTAAAAATTATTTTCTTGTCACTTCTTAACTAATAATATAATATTCCTTGCATAAGCTTAAGGTTTCAGAAACTGGCAAGTCCTTATCAGTGTCTGCAGCATTTATGGCGCCATCCCCTGTCCTCACACATGTTCATGGCCGTTTCAGCTGGTTTTCAGCCAATGAACTGCACACAGTCTCTCTCTCACTTATTCTAAAGGTGAATACCCTTCTTTAGCATGGCTGGCTGGGTTGATTTATGTGTACAGCCTGTAACATTGAATTTTTGACATTGGATTTCGCTATATTCCTTCTTTTAATGAACTGTTGGAAATGAACTGAAGCCTTAAGTGACCAATCAAACAGGATCTCAAACTAACATTAATTGCAAGATCAATTATTTTTTCATCTTTCACAATTACACCCTCTAATTGCTCCTTCCGCAGCTGAGGCTCTTCCACATGACTTCATCACTTTGAAGCTGATTTCAATAAGGCTGTCTTGGCTGGACTCCTCATCATTACCCTGTAGTTACATCAGCGTACGTTTGTCATATTATATCTCCCTGAAACAGCCATGTTTGAAATTCAGCCATGTAATTGCAACCTAGAGCCAAAACAGAACTTGAAGCCAAAAAAAAAAAAAAAATCAGTCTGTGGAAGGTTGGATAGAGGAAAGATTTGAAGATAACACAAGAAATCAAGAAAATTGAGGCAGAGTAGGCTACCGGACCCTTCAAGCCTGCCCATAACTCAGTGTAATCATGCCTCATATGTGCTGGCCTCAACTCCTCTTCTGTGCTGGTTCCCCATACCTTTAATTCAAAGCTTTCATGATTTCAAAGATTTCAAAGCAGATTTATTATCAAAGAATGTATAAATGATACACCTTGAGATTTGTCTGCTTACAGGCTGCCACAAAACAAGAAACCCAAATAACCCAATTAAAAAGATACCAAATACCACTGTGTAGAGAAAGAGAGAAATAAACCCCACAAATCATGAAAACAATTGAAGCAAGTCAACAGCATTCTGAACCAGAGTGAGTCTCCAGATCTGTTCCTATAGCAACCGGAGTAGGCTCAAGCCTCAGTCCCAATTCATTACACCAGTGGAGAAATCATGCAGAACAGCTGGATCAGTGTGCATCTCCAAACACTCTCAAAAGCTTTGACATCACTGACTGACACTGGGACCACAATTCACATCCTTTCCCTCCACACCAGTACAACATGACTGCCGTGCATAATAGCTGTAAGATGCAATTCGGTTGCTGACCTAATCTATTGTAACACCTCTCAGCCTTAATCATCTGGGAGACAAGTGCATGAGATAGAATACATGAAATCAACAACATCTGCAGGAGAAGGATGCCCAGCCAGGCCTGCCAATCATGGCTTCTTGTGCTTCCACATACGTTTGTCTTAGTTCTTTTGCTTATACGTTCTATAATTGCTTCAGCTCATCAGATCAGATAACATTGTCTACAGTTTATCTCAAATGTTACCTCAGTTTTACCCCATCAGAGACAACCCCCTCCCCATCCTCAGTGTAGTTAACAAGTTGTTTTTGTCTCCTTTTTAGTTATGACAAATGGTCTTTAACCAGAAGCATTGTTTACTCTTCCTACAAATGCAGCTTGGCATGCTGAGTATTTCCAGTATTTTCTGTTCTTAATCTTATTAGAAAACCCATTAAAAATCCAGATAAGTTACATCCATTTGCTTACCAAGTTCGCTACTACTTTGCTACTTCCTCTAAAAAAGTCATTAAGCCATTTTGTCAATTCCTTGTGCAGTAGAATAGATTTGTAGTAGCACTTTTATCAGATGGACGGCAGTAACTTACTCAAGGTTAATTAGGATAAGCAACAAATATTGTCATCACCTACCGGCTTGTATTACTTCCCCTTCCCACAATTCCTTTTGTCCCTCTTCCTTTCCAGCCCTGATAAGCAGTATTGCCCCAAAACATTGATGCTTATTCCTCACCATAGATGCTGCCTGACCTGCTGAGTTCCTCCAGCATTTTGTGTGTGTTGCTTAGAATCTGCAACTCAGAACGGCTGGTGGAAATAGATTTGGACAGTAATTTCAAGAGGGATTTGGAATTGCTCTATAGAGAGTCAACAAAACTTGATGAGCAGGATGGCTTTTTTCTGTGTTGATTTTTTCTTCTATAATTCTATGTTTCTAATTAATTAGATCTTGTTAGCACTTATGTGGACAGTCAAGAGCCAACCAAACTGATGAGTGCCTGTAGTCACATAAACACCAAAGTGGATCAATTTCCATTGTTACATTAATTAGGTTTCATGAATATCATTCACACTCACGCTTTGTTGATGCTGGTTTTTTCACTTACAGATAACCTGTTTCAAAACTTAATTCAAATTCCCAGACTGGCTTAGAAAGATTTTGAACTCCCATTCACTGGTGTACCGGAGAATTATATGTTTCCCATGCATTGGCATAGTCATTACGTTATATTGCATTGACATTTAATTGTGAGTTTTATATTCAAATACATTGCATTATTGTGCTACTTTGCCAGCAAGACGTTGCTAAAGTCAATAGTAACACCAAGTGGAATATGTGATACAACACTTAGCAAGTCAGCTTTAAATTTTAATTGCACTGCTCATTACGTACACACTCCTATAATATATTTAAGCACTCTGAGGTTACAATGTGCCAATTATTACATTCTTTACTAACTTATAATAATTACAGCAACACTCCTTATTGAATTGATGCCTTGTCTCAGTTTTATGCAATGATACATAATTCTAAGTAGCAAATGAAAAACAACCAACAAAACTGGCCAGGCAAATCTTGCAGCAAAGCAGATGTTTGTTACTGAAAGGCAGCAGAATAAGACTTAATTTCTTTGTACATAGTTACTATGTTTGTTTGGGAGATCTGAAACCAACCTTACTTTTTCATGTTGCTGTTCTTTTCCTGAAGACTTTAATTCATCTTATGGTACACTTCCAAAGATTCATTCCACCAGTGTACAGCCATATTTCATGACTGAGGCCAAATTGTAAAGATGGGATCTCAACATATGGGAGTGTATCAGAGCCAAGCACAACCTTAACTCATTCAACATCCACATCTGCACTTTCCAACAAGGGCCACTGAATAACCGTTAGGATCATCTGATGTTCCCCTACATGGGACCCTTCCATTTTCCAGCCAACATATCCACATTAAACAGATTACTTCAGAGTTTAAAATTGGGTTTGTTAGTTTGTATTATCCAGTATGATAGCATGTGTTGCAAAGACCCTGATAGTTTTAATCACATCATCATAGCAATTTATAACAGAGAGATTTTATCATTGATCATGCTCACCAAAAATGGACTAGATTAATTCTGTTTCCCAGCTCTAGGTTCATAGTCCTGCAAATCAGAGCTCTTCAGGTATTCATCTAGGGACCTTTTAATTGGGGTGAGGGTTCCTACTTCCAACCCTCAAGCAGAGAGTTCTGTACCCCTGTTGAATGAAAATTTTCTTTGCCAACCAGTTACCCCAAGTTTGTGTCCCTGGGTTGCTTAGCCACACATTCAGTATAGCATAGGAAGAGAACTTCAGATTTATGATTTTCCTTAATATTTTTCAGTTTTTCTTTCTCCTGGTTTCCTCCCCAGTATCTTGATAGATTGGTTGTCTGGCTCCTGTACAGGGAAGTTTATAGAACAGAACCATATTAATCATATACCCTTAAGTAAGCAAGTTGGCGAGATAGAAGCTCAAGGCCTAATATTTGGGGTTCTGCCGTTGGTGTGTCTGGAATTCGAGGTCCTCATCCAGAATACTCATTCACCATTATCAGCAAGGACTGGGGTTGATAGCGAAGACTGAAGTCTGAAGGTTGATCAGAGTATGGAAGTTGAGGCCAGATGACCAAAGCTTTGTGTCTATAAGTCCACTGAGGAAGTAGAAGGACCAATGTCTGAGAGTCTATGAGACCACTGGAGGCCTAGTGATGGCCTGCTCTGGGGTTGGAAGGCTGTTTTTGTGTATGTATGTGAGTAGGTGGGTGGAAAGGAGGCAAGGGGCTTGTTTTACTGCTTTTATTTTGTTGCTGTTGCTCTGTTGTTGCTTGTGTTGCTCTTTGAACTTTGTGGGTATGTTATGTTTGCGCCGGAATGTGTGGCAACCCCTGCACATCCTTAGGTTGTGTAGGTATTACCACAAATGATGCATATCTCTGTGTCCTTCCCTGTACGTGTGATAATGATAAATGGATGTGAATGAAATGGCCATTTAGGAGGCAGGACATATTGTGCTGAATGGGGTGAATCTCACTGGGGAATTAGAATAGCAAAAACTGGAAGTGATAGCAATTAGGCTACAAATTGGTATTAAGATAGGGAATGGTTTAAGGTGTGGGGGTTGGTGATCAGATAAGCAATTTTTGGGATGAGGGCTTTGACTTTACAGAATAAGTTGCTAGACTTAGACGTCTGTTAGACATAAGAAGCAGGAAGTAGGAGGGGCTCATGAGAAATATAGGGTAGCCAGGAAGGAGCTAAAGAAAGGACTTAGGAGAGCTCGAAGGGGGCATGAGAAGGCCTTGGCATGTAGGATTAAGGAGAACCCCAAGGCGTTCTATGCGTATGTGAAAAATAGGAGGATGACGAGAACGAAGGTGGGACTGCTAAAGGATAAAGAGGGCAACATGTGCCTGGAGGCGGAGGAGGTTGGAGAGGTCCTAAATGAATACTTTGGTTCAGTATTCACAAGTGAAAAGGATCTTGATCAGGATGAGGTCGAAGTAGAGCGGGCCTGTGTGCTGGACAATGTGGAGATTATGGAAGAAGTGCTGGATCTTCTTAGAAACATCAAGATTGATAAATCCCCGGGGCCAGATATGATACACCCCAGGTTGCTGTGGGAATTGAGAGAAGAGATCGCTGGAGCATTAGCTATGATCTTTGAATCCTCTTTGGCTATAGGGGAAGTGCCAGAGGATTGGAGAATGGCAAATGTAGTTCCCTTGTTTAAAAAAGGTAATAGGGAGAAACCTGGGAACTATAGACCGGCGAGTCTTACGTTGGTGGTCTGCAAACTACTGGAAAAGATTCTTAAGGATAGGATCTATGAGCATTTGGAGAAGTACAGTCTACTCATGGATAGTCAACATGGCTTTGTGAAGGGAAGATCGTGCCTCATGAGCCTGATTGAGTTTTTTGAAGAGGTAACAAAAGAAATTGATGCGGGTAGGGCAGTGGATGTGGTCTACATGGACTTTAGCAAGGCATTTGACAAGGTCCCTCACGAGAGACTCATCCAGAAAGTCATGAGGCATGGGATAAGTGGAAGTTGTGGATAAAGGAGTTGTGGATAGAGCTGCAGGTTGTCGAAGGTTACAAGAGGATATAGACAGGCTGCAGAGTTGGGCAGAAAAATGGCAGATGGAGTTCAATCCAGCCAAGTGTGAGGTGATGCATTTTGAAAGGATAAACCAGAAGACTGAGTAAAGGATTAATGGTCAGTTACTTAAGAGTGTGGATGAACAAAGGGACCTTAGGGTTCAAATCCATACATCCCTCAAGGTTGCTGATCAGGATAGGGTAGTTAAGAAGGCCTATGGGATGTTAGGCTTCATTACAGGGGGATTGAATTCAAGAGTAGAGAGGTCATGTTGCAACTCTAGAAATCTCTGGTGAGACTGCACTTAGAGTATTGTGTTCAATTCTGGTCACCTCATTATAGGAAGGATGTGGAAGCTATGGAGAGGGTGCAGAGGAGATTTACCAGGATGTTGCCTGGTTTGGAGAACAGCAAGGTTAGCAGAGCTGGGACTTCTCTCTTTGGAGCATAGAAGAATGAGAGGGGACTTGATAGAGGTCTACAAGATTATGAGAGGCATAGATAGCGTGGATAGTCAGTACCCGTTTCCCAGGGCACCAATAGCAAACACCAGAGGGCATATGTGCAAAATTAAGGGAGGGAAGTTTAGGGGAGACATCAGGGGTAAGTTTTTTGCACAGAGGGTCGTGAGTGCCTGGAATGACTTGCCAGGGATGGTGGTGGAAGCTAAAACATTAGGGGTATTTAAGGGCCTTTTGGACAGGCACATGGATGAAAGAAAAATAGAGGGTTATGGGGTAGTGTGGGTTTAGTACTTTTTTAAAAAAGATTATATGGGTCGGCACAACATGGAGGGCTGAAGGGCCTGTACTGTGCTGTATTGTTCTATGGTTCTATGGTTCTACTTAGGAAAATACTCCTACAAATCTACTCTGCTGGTGGATTCAGCACTTCTTTTATTTAACTGATTAACTTAGAAATAAAGCCCAGAGCAGCCCCTTCTGGTCCCATGAAGCACACTGGCCAGCAACCCCACCTATTTACCCCCAACCTAATCACAGGACAATTTTACAATGACCAAGTTGTCCTACTAACTGGTCCGTCTTTGGACTGTGGGTGGAAACCCATGTGGTCATGGGGAGAATGTACAAACTCCTTACAGAAACTGGCGGGAATTGAGCCTGGGCCACTGATGCTGTAAAGCATAATGTTAACTGCTACGTTACCGTGATGCCTGGTATTATTCCTCTTTATCAGCTGGCTTTCCCTAAACTCTAGAAATCAGGCTTGTAATAGATAAAAATAGATTCACAATACAAATACAGGCATTTGGCCTTTGCAAAAATTTTGACAACTGACCTACGTTCAGTGACTGAATTGGTCACTTACATCTTAATCTATCACTGCTATAAGCAGAAAAATAATATGGATGCTATTCTAGCATCAATTTCTTTAAAAATTTTAACTATATAGGATCAGGCCCATCCAATTCCGGGATCATAAATTTCCAGGAATGCACAATGCATATGCCAGGGGTTGGGGAGAGGTTGGTGAAGTAGAGGAAAGAGGTTAATGTTCGACAGCTGTGCAACATTTTCCCCCTCATTTGCAATTTTCAATTCCTCCAGAAGCATTTAAGAATCTAGTGATTCTGGAACGATCACTTCTAATTACTTCATAATCCCTTCTCTGACCTCTTTCTGAAACCTGAGGTGTAATCCACCTGTTCCAAGTAATTTATCCACCTTCAGACCTGTCTGCTTCCCAAGCACCTTCTCCTTGGTATAGCAACTACACTCAATTTCCGTTTTCATTGTCCAGTGGTCCAATGTCCATTCTTGTCTCTTGTTTACTCCTTACATATCTGAAGAATGTATTATTTTAAATTATCGGCTTACTTATCTTCATGTTTAATATTTTCTTTCCTTATTGCTTTTTTTTCATTTGCTTTCTGGTAGTTTTTGAAAGCTTCCTAGCTTCCCACTAATTATTGCAATCCTTTGTCACCATTTAAACCATTAACTGCAGAAACAAAAGATTAACTGGAAGAACCTTGTCAACACATTCATGGAAGATGTTGAAGGGTAGTTTCTTTTCCATTCTTGGTAAATTGAAATGGAGTAGAATTAGAAGATGATTGTATATCAGACCAGCTAATTAGAACCTACTATTACAATAGGAGTCATATCAGAGAAAGTGAGTTACAAAGGAAACGTATTAAACGATGTGAGGGGATGTCACGGGAATTAGCAAGATAGATCCAGATGATAATACAATTAATAGCAATAGTAAGAACTAAAGTCAAATTTATAAAAATATTTCTTTCCATGTAGTGCCTGGTCATAACTTTATCAAAGTGTATTAGATGCAGAAATACAAGTATTTCCTAAAGGAGATGGGTGAATACCTGAAATGAAAATATTTACATGATTGTGTTCAAAATGTAGGGAGTGCACCTGTTTCATATATCCAGCAGAAGAATGATAAATGGTTCCTTTATATGCCAAATTACTCCATGATTCTGTGATATGCTGACTGCCTCTACTGAGTAGTGATCTTTAGCCTTAAAGGATCCAATCATGTCATTACTCTGTCATACTCTGTCAGATGTCTTGACTCTCCTTCCAATGTAGCAGGCATGATTCTTCCTTTGATTTGGGCACTGACACTGTCTCTAAAGAAGCGGCATAAATACTGTTCTTTGTACGTCCAGGGATCTAAGCTGTTTGTTGTGCTGAAAACTTTATTTTCTGTAAGCAATACTTTGCTAAAATCTTAATTAATTAGGGCATGCCAAGTAAATCTTCATATTTCTGAAACTAATCACTCTGGCTTTGCATGTCTATTGCTGTTCTTTTGCATTGCCTCATAAGCGCTCGCAGATGGAATATGAAGATTCAGACTCCTCAGGCTACCCACATTCCTAATGTTTATGTGATGAAATAAAAAACAGTTGGAGTTAACAGCTTTTAAATTGTTTGTGGCTAATTGTTTTTTTATTTAGCAATCATTTTCTTTTGGATCCTAATACATCTATGTCTAGAGCATTTTTACAGCACAAATTTTATTGGAAAGGCTGGGAAGTGGCCTGATTGGTGGTATTAATTACACTATAAGGAGAAAATTTGAAGCTTTGGCCAGATCTGGTCTTCCATAACTTCTTCATTTCTTTTCAGCAAATGCCAACTTAAAATGACTCATTGGACTGAAACACATCAGCATTAGCAAAAAACATACTGTGAAATTAATGGGTTCAGAAGTCAATGAATCATCAGGATCTTATATTCCACAGCTTGGCATCTTGCTAATGGTGGCTTTGTAGATAATGTTTAAAATGATTGTCACATTTCAAAATTTAACAAGTTCCACATCAGATCCACCTGATTGAAAGGTAACAATTATAACTTCATCATTGCAGAAAAGAGAAAGTAGAGAAACTACAGACCAGTTATCTTGGCATCAGTACTGGGGAGAGAGCTGGAATTTATTATTAGGAAGTGAAAAACAGTCTCTTAAAAATAATAAGAGGATTCAAACAAAGGGTTTCCCAATCTGGAGCCCACAGACCTCTCGGTTAATGGTAGGGGTCCATGGCATAAAAAAGGTGATTTGTGAACTAGAAATCATGTTTGACAAGCCCTTTGATTTTCCTCAAGCTGTAATTAGTTGTACAACTTATCTGGACGTAGTCCATGTGTGGCACAGAAGAAGTTTTGGAAACTGAATTCAGGATCACCAGTGACCAATGCCAAATTGGGCCTATGCTTTTACCAGGAGGGGGAATAGTTGTTTGGTGAAATGGTGTTTGCATTGAAATCCAGTAGTGAACTGTAAATTGTAGGTTTCAAGGTAGGGTTATGGACTATGGCGAGAAGTTTAATTGTTGATTGGAGAAGGTGGAAAGGGCTTAAAGTGGGTGTCCTGTCAACAGTGTATTTGTTACCTGTTGATAGTTATAATTTTGCTTCCTGCTGCCACACTACCACACCCTCCTTACCCGTTAGGTTACTGCATGTTTAATGTGTGCTTAGGGAGTACAGAATATGGAATAATTGGACAAAGCCCTCTACAAACTTTGTATATGGGAACTTCAGGATAGAAAGAGCATGCTGCATCCCTTCAGTTATTGCTTGTCTTCAATGAATCTTCTGGTAAGATGGTACCATTAAGTGGCGACTCTGCATGTAGCTCTGATGGGGATTACCAAATATTCCCGTTTCAGGTTACTAAGCTGAAATCCACAGTCACAGCCATGGGCATTTCAGTAAGCAGCATCATTTTAAGAAATTTAAAGAATCTATTGATACTCAAGAGACTGCCGAACCTCGGACGGCAGATTTGGGTCACGAGTGCAATTGCCGTTTAAGAAAAAACATGGATACTGCACAGATATGAGTGAAAAGCAGAGACGTTAGATTTCCACTCCTAATTATCCTACTGCCGAATGCACAGTCTCTGGAGAATAAAAATGAAGACCTCAGAGCAAGATTGCTGTGCCAATCAGGGATTGCTGTATACTCTGCTTTACAGAAACATGGCTCTCGCTGGCAATTTTGCATGCTGTTCTGCAGCCTGATGGCTTCATCATTCTCCACAAAGACAGGACAACTCAGTCTTTTAAAGGTAGAGGAGGTGAAGTATGCTTTATGATCAATTCATCATGGTGCACAAATGTGGTGTTTCTGTCTCCGTCCTGCTCAGCTGACTTGGAACATCATGCTGATGTATGTATTTTTGCTGTCCAGATGTTCCAATGTTGAATCAAGAGCCAATGAGAAGTCACTTCTCAGGCAGGAGCTGATATGTTTCATCACTAACCTCTCAAAACTCTTCATCACTGTGGATGTGAGTGTTACTGGGCGATAATCAATAAGGCGGGTCACCATGTTCCTCTTGGGTATTCGTATAATTGAAATCACTGGGGGTTCCTGCATCAGCTGTAGACTGACCTGTTGGGTTTTTCTAGTACTTTCTGTTTTCATGTCAAACATTGATACTGAATATTTTGATAGCTAGATCCAGAAGCAAAAGCAAGACTTCAAGGACATCTTTTGATGGGATGAGATGGTGGTGACAGTGTATCTCCATTTTTAATGTTACTATTGGAAGAACTGTTGTCTCCCACCCTAGCCAAATCATATCAATTTACACAACCCTTTTCAAAAAGCGTTTAATACTTTTTAAGTGCTATGAAGTAATATATTTGTATTTAAAAATCATTTAATATATTTTTATGTTTCATTTTGACTGTATTCAAAAGACTAATGTAATTACACATGGGTCCCATAAGTCCTTCCTTCCTACTGATAACATGCTCACTTCATCAAATCTGGTGGAATGCACTTTGAAGAATATTTATCGAATAAGCAAGTGTTCCTATTAACAGAATGCCCATTAAGTGGCATGGGCCCTAATTTCATTTCAATAATATGCTTTCTAATGCTTACTACAGGGAAAACTAAATCTAGCAAGTACGTGGAGACTTAGATAAACTTTTAAAGACAAATAGTATCTCAGCAATAACACTAGTCTGCATTATTTGCGTAATACTGACGTTCATGCTCAGTACAGTCTTTTTAATAGGGTGATTTTATATACCCAAAGTCATCAGGGAACACCTAATCTGCCTGGAGGCAGATATGTTTATGCTAGAATTCTTTCTACATCCCAGGCATACTTCTCAAATTAGCTATTTGACACTGAAAATTATGTAACACCAGACAGCCACATAAACAGACTAGGTGCTGTTCATTTCACAGGAGTGGTAGCCATAGGGTACACAATGTGATATGCTCTGAACCACCTAATTATGCTGAATGCTTTTACAAGAGCTCTTTGTTATCCTCTCTGTTCATTTGTTCAGGTTTGTCCATCTGCTCTTTGCTGAGTTGTGTAAATTTCAAGTATATTTAATATTTGTGGTCTCATTGTGATAGAAGCACCCAGTTTTAATTCACCGTCGGTATTAGAAATGCTGTCCCTGGGTAATAGCATGCTATCTTGGAATTGATCATAATTTATCTTATTTAATTTTATTAAAATACAGCATAAAACAGCCCTTAGAGCTGTGCTGCCCAGCAACTCCCGATTTATCCCCGGCCTAATCATGGGCAGTTTACAATGACCAATTAACCTAACCGGTAGGTCTTTGGACAGAGAGAGTAAACTGGAGCAAACAAAAAAACCCCAGGCATTCCATACAGACTTCTTACAGATAACGCCAGAATTGAATTCTGAACTCAGATACCCCGAGCCTAACAGACTAAAAAGAGGTACTTAATTAGAATTTTACTATTGGTTTACGCACTTTTTAGATAAACTCCACACATTCCTTTTGCTTGCAGCCAATGACAGACATAGAAACATAGAAAACCTACAGCACAGTACAGGCCCTTCGGCCCACAAAGCTGTACCAAACATGTCCTTACCTTAGAAATTACCTAGGGTTACCCACAGCCCTCTATTTTCCTAAACTCCATGTACCTATACAGGAGACTCTTAAAAGACCCTATCGTATCTGCCTCCAGCACCGTCCCCGGCAACCCATTCCATGCACTCACTACTCTGTGTAAAAAAACTTACCCCTGACATCTCCCCTGTACCTACTTCCAAGCATTTTAAAACTGTGCCCTCTCGTGCTAGCCATTTTAGCCCTGGGAAAAAGCCTCTGACTATCCACATGATCAATGCCTCTCATCATCTTGTGCACCTCTATCAGGTCACCTCTCATCCTCTGTCACTCCAAGGAGAAAAGGCTGAGTTCATTCTACCTATTTTCATAAGGCATTCACTTCTGGTGATCTGGAGATACTAATAAAGGTATTTAGTTTTATAATATCATGCTCTCTGGGATAGATACCATTTAATGCAAATACTGTAGGATGTGTAACTCCTTCTTTTTACAGATGAAGCCAATTAGAGATTAATTGCATTTTGGCACAAGTTGAGATCAGAAAACTATTTGATCCAGAAATTTGTATTACAAAGGGAATAAGTAACTAAAGGAAGTCACAGGGTTTTATTCTGAGATCCCACCATTTCAGGCATGGCCCACCAATTCACCGACCTCTGATCCCTAAGGTTCCTAAGGGACTCAATCCCTCAATTTTCTGATATTTGGGTTGAGGTCCCATCGCCATACTCTGATACAGAGACACTAATGACTGCAGATACTGGAAACCATAGCAACACAGGAAGTGCTGGGGGAACTCAGAGAGTTATGGACAGCTGGCGGCTTGCGTCGAGACCCTTCGTCTGCACACACAGAAATGAATGAATAAAGAGTGGTGCTGAGTTCCTCCTGTGCTTTGAGTGTTGCTCCGCACTCTGATGGCTGACTTGAATCACCCCAAACACTGTCTTAAACTCATGGCCAAAGTAACCCCCAGTGAGAATTCTCTGATGAGAGTCAGTCAGCATTACCCTTAACCATGGATACTGTTATGGCTGACCCCAATCCCATTTGTGCCCTCACCATCAAACCTCTGTACCTGGCCTTAATACACAAGGTGTCATGCTCTGCATTACTTGATAATGGTATTGGCACTGGCTTATTATTGTTACACGTACCAAAATACAGAGGAAAGCTTGTTTTGCATACTGCTCGTACAGATCAGACCATTACAAAGTACATTTAGCTAGAATAAGGTAAAAAAAAAAAAGCAGTGCAGAACAAGACCGTAAGATGTAGGAGCAGAATCAGGCCATTTGGCCCATCGGGTCTGATCCACCATTTCATCATGGCTGATCCAATTTTCCTCTCAGACCTAACCTCCTGCCTTCTCCTGTATCCCTTCATGCCCTGATCAATCAAGAACCTATCAACCTCTGCCTTAAATATACATACAGTCTTGGCCTCCACAGCTCCCTGTTGCAACAAATTCCATAGATTCACCACTCTCTGGCTAAAGAAATTCCTCCTCATCCCTGTTCTAAAAGGATGCCCGCCTATCCTGTGGCTGTGTCCTCTGGTCTTAGACTCTCCCACCGCAGGAAACTCTCGACATCCATTCTATCAATGTCTTTCATCATTTGATAGTTTTCAATGAGGTCACCCCTCACCTTCTGAATTCTAGTGAATACAGGCCCTGAACCATCAAACACTCTTCATGTGACAAGCCGTTCAACCCTGGAATCATTTTCCTGAACCTCCTTTGAACCTTCTCCAGTTTCAGCACATCCTTCTAAGGGGCCCAAAACTGCTCACAATGCTCCAAGTGAGGCCTTGTCAGTGCTTTGAAAAGTTTCAACATTATATCCTTGCTTTTATACTCTAGTCCTCTTGAAATTAATGTTAACATCGCATTTGCCTTCCTCGCCACAGACTCAACCTGTAAATAAACTTTTAGGGAGTCCTGCACAAGCACTCTCAATTCCCTTTGTGCCTCAGTTTTCTGTATTTTCTCTCCATTTAGAAAATAGTCAGCCCTTTCATTTCTTCTACCAGTATGACCATACACTTCCGGACATTGTATTTCATTTGCCACTTCTTTGCCCATTCTCCTAGTCCATCTAAGTCCTTCTGTAGCCACTCTACTTTCTCAGAACTATCTGCCCCTCCACCTATCTTTGTATCATCTGTAAACTTTTCAACAAAGCCATCAATTGCATCATCCAAATCATTAACATGTAACATAAAAAGAACTGGTCCAACGCAGATCCCTGTGGAACAAAACTAGTAACTGGCAGCCAACCAGAAAAGGCTCCTTCTATTCCCATTCTTTGCCCCATACCAATCAGCCAACTCTCTATCCATGCTAGAATCTTTCCTGTAATACCATGGACTCATAGTTTGTTATACAGCCTCATGTGTGGCACCTTGTCAAAGGCCTTCAGAAAATCAAAATGCACAACATCAAATTATTCTTTTTTGTTTATTGTTACCAGTATTGTTCTTGTTATTTCTTCAAAGAATTCCAACAGATTTGTCAGGTGAGATTTTTCCTTGAGGAAATCATGCTGACTACAGCCTATTTTATCATGTGCCTCCAAGTACCCTGAAATCATATTGTTAATGATTGACTCCACCACTGAGGTCCTACTAACTGGCCTGTAATTTCCTTTCTTCTGAAGTGGAGTGACATTCACAATTTTCAGGCTCTGGAACCAATCCAGAATCTAGCGATTCTTGAAAGATCATTACTAATGCCTCCACAATCTCTACAGCCACCTCTTTCAGAACCCTGTGGTGTAAATCATCTGGTTCCAGTGGCTTATCTACTTTCAGAACTTTCGGTTTCTCAAGAACCTTCTTCCTAGTAATGGGAACCTCACGCACTTCACAACCCCTAAGCACCTGAAACTTTCACCATACTGCTAGTGGCTTCCACAGTGAAGACTGATGCAAAATACTTATTCACTTCGTCCACCATTTCCTTGTCCATTACTACCTCTCCAGCATTGACTCTCAACTGTCTGATATTCACTCTCGTCTTTCATTTACACTTTATTTACCTGAAAAAACTTTTGGCATCAACTTTAGTATTATTGGCTAGCTTACTTTTGTATTCCATCTCTACCTTTTTAATGACATTTTTTAGTTGTGTTCTGTTGGTATTTGAAAGCTTCCCAATCAACCAACTTTCCACTATTTCTTGCTCCATTATATGCCCTCTCTTTGGCTTTTATGTTGGCTTTGACTTCTCTTGTTAACCATGGTTGTGTCATCTTGCCTTTAGAATACTTCTTCCTCTTTGGGATGTATATATCCAATGCCTTCTGAATTGCTTTCAGAAATTCCAGCCATTGCTGCTCTGCTGTCATCCCTGCCAGTGTCCTTTTCCAATCAATTCTGGCTAACTCCTCTCTAATGCCGATCAAACTCATTTCAGGCTTCCAGCCGAGTATAGGTATCGATTATAACCAACGTTTCAATGACGAACTCTGCCAAATTCATCAGGGATGATGACTGGGTATGTCTATCTGGTGGTATTTATACCCCTGTAGTCCATCACTCCTGACTGGATACTTCTCTTTTGATAAGGTACCACACGGTAGGCTTATTCAGAAAGTCAGAAGGCATGGGATCCAGGGAAGTTTGGCCAGGTGGATTCAGAATTGGCTTGCCTGCAGAAGGCAGAGGGTTGTGGTGGAGGGAGTACATTCAGATTGGAAGGTTGTGACTAGTGGTGTCCCACAAGGATCTGTTCTGGGACCTCTACTTTTTGTGATTTTAATTAACAACCTGGATGCGGGGTTAGAAGGGTGGGTTGGCAAGTTTGCAGATGACACAAAGGTTGGTGGTGTTGTAGATAGTGTAGAGGATTGTCAAAGATTGCAGAGAGACATTGATAGGATGCAGAAGTGGGCTGAGAAGTGGTAGATGGAGTTCAACCCAGAGAAGTGTGAGGTGGTACAATTTGGAAGGACAAACTCCAAGGCAGAGTATAAAGTAAATGGCAGGATACTTGGTAGTGTGGAGGAGCAGAGGGATCTGGGGGTACATGTCCACAGATCCCTGAAAGTTGCCTCACAGGTAGATAGGATAGTTAAGAAAGCTTATTGGGTGTTAGCTTTCATAAGTCAAGGGATAGAGTTTAAGAGACGCGATGTAATGATGCAGCTTTATAAAACTCTAGTTAGGCCACATTTGGAGTACTGTGTCCAGTTCTGGTCGCCTCAGCAGAGGAAGGATGTGGAAGCATTGGAAAAGGCACAGAGGAGATTTACCAGGATGTTGCCTGGTTTAGAGAGTATGGATTATGATCAGAGATTAAGGGAGCTAGGGCTTTACTCTTTGGAGAGAAGGAGGATGAGAGGAGACATGATAGAGGTGTACAAGATATTAAGAGGAATAGACAGAGTGAACAGCCAGCGCCTCTTCCCCAGGGCACCACTGCTCAGTACAAGAAGACATGGCTTTAAGGTAAGGGGAGGGAAGTTCAAGGGGGATATTAGAGGAAGGTTTTTCACTCTGAGAGTGGTTGGTGCGTGGAATGCACTGCCTGAGTCAGTGGTGGAGGCAGATACACTATGAAGTTTAAGAGACTACTAGACAGGTATATGGAGGAACTTAAGGTGGAGGGTGAAATGGGAGGCAGGGTTTAAGAGTTGGCACAACACTGTAGGCTGAATAGCTTGTACTGTGCTGTATTGTTCTATGTTCTATGTTCTCATTCAATCAGGTTTCCGCTATTCCACCTTGTTCACAATTGAATTCCAGTTCTTTCTTAAAGCGAGCATTTGACTATGTTAAAATTCTTTACTCCAGTTTTATCTCAATGGCTTCCTTTACCAGGCAGTCCCAAAAGCCATTGGTATGGCTCAGTAGTCAGTCCTGTGGCACTGTGAATGCAATGCTCTCCTAACACCAATTTCTCAGGTAACCCAAACGGATATACCTCCTGTGCTCCTTGACACGGGTTTCCATCATGCACCCCGTCTGGCTGAAACCCGCATTACAAAGCTTCTGGGCTGCACGAGTAGCCTTTGGGACTGCCAAAAGATTAATATAAATAACTTTTAACCAGTTTTTCCAAAATGCTCCCTTTATTTCAATCTGTCTGTTACACTTTTAGAAATAATAAAACTATGAATACACATAAACAAGCAACAAAATTCATTCTTTTTCCTCAAAAAATCCATATTTTGTTATTAACTCATTAATCAATTATAATATCTTCCCAAATTTATCATGGGATGCAAAAGATATTTCTAGAAGATTATTGTCAAGTTGGTCACAAGTTCTCAAAAATGTTTTTCATGGAACCCTGCTCTAGATCATTGTGCTTAACACAATGGCTTGATATCCCTGAGTGGCTTGCTTTTACAGTACAAACCAATAAAATTGATTCATCTGTAGCTAAACATTTTGTATTAAGTTATTTTCAGAAAGCAAGCTGCAATCAAAATATGTTTTGCAGATCCTTTAGATCAGTCAAGTTTTCTTAGCGTTTGTGTATCATTACAGTATCTGGTTTGAAAGCCTGTAATATACAGGTCTGACCACCGGAGGGCAAAGGTCCCACAGTTTGTGAAAATCTGGCGGACCTGGCATTGTAAATGCTGTTCTACTAAAAGAACAACTAAAATAAGTGTCATGATGTCTTGCCTTGTTCTTTTAATTCTGTTGGACTCACACTTGCAGAAAGTGATGAAATTTAACCTTACATGACTGATCTATTTGATAACTGATTTAAGTATGTGATTTAGATATTTTCAGTTTGGCACACGACTGGTCACAGCGGCTTCAATGGGGTAAGCAAAAGGTGCTACTGTTCTACTTAAACGTACTTCAAGTCATTGGAACATTAAAAATGTTCCCTGGCGGAGATACTGAAGGAGCTGTGCAACGTTCTCCTGCCCAAGTTGATGGAGGCTCACAGTAAAATAACCGGTGCCTGTCATGATTGCAAGATCCCTTTGGACGTTGTTAATCTGGTACACTGCAAGTTGGATTCGCTGATTTATCGGATGAGAGGAGGGGCAGATGGAGGGGACCTAGTCCACGGTCGTAGCCTGTTTGCAGCCACCTGGAGTGAGGGGACAAGGCCACTGCACTTCACCAGGGGTGGTATGGCCCGGTGTCCAGAAAGGAGTTGGAGATCCCCTCCCAGAGTTACGCTCGGCAGAAGGCAAGCCGTGTTGTGGCTGCCTGCAGATCTTTCACTTTTGGCTGCACTGGGAGGATTAGGGACCTCAAGCTGCCAGGCCGCCTGGTTTTCAGCCACTGGAGGAAGAGGCATCCAAGCTGGCATGCTGTACTGGGGCGGGGTGGCGTAGCGCAGTTGTGGGACTGAATATTTCAAATGGACTGAGGGGTCTATACTATATACAAATACATTTGTGTGCTTGTGTTTTTACTAATATTCTATATATGATTGCATATGTGAGGACTGGGTCTCAAAGCTACAGATTTGCTTGGTGTGAGTCAGGCCTTGGGGTGAGCACTGGGCCTTAAAGCAGCAGTGTTGTCTAGTGGGCGTCGTGGGCTGGTTGACAGATGATATTGGTGGGCTGACTTCCGTGTACATATTCTGCATCATTTTGTTTTTACTGATATTCTAAATGGTATTGTTGACTTGTACATGTGAGGCCATCAAGCCACGACATCGCGGGGAGTGGGTGGAGGTGGGCATTGGGACTTTTATTGTGTGATTGTGCTTTCTCTGTTTGACTGGTGGTAATGTGTCTTTGCACCTTGATCCTGTGGTACCCTGTGGGTATGGTTAAATGACAATTAAGCTTGAATTGAATTGAATTCAGTAAAAGTTGAATTCAATAAAGTTTTCTGAACTACATATGGGTGAGTATTGACATCTTTGGCACTGCCTTTTTGTTTTCCTCTCATATCTTGTCTGTGTTTGTATGAGATGTTTGAAAGTAGAAGAAAAATGATGATAACTACCATATTTGAAGAATATTTTTAATTTTTGGCTACTTAATACATAGAAACATAGAAAACCTACAGCGGGGGGGGGGGTCACGTGATGACGTAGGGTCGAGACATTGGGAATCCAGCTCCCTCGTAAAAAGTAATGAAATAGGGTTTAAATGAAGAAGAGTTAACAAATATCTACTAGAAACTATTTATAAGTAACTCAGGATTATCTTTTGATATGGCTCCTAAACCGAAACAGAAGAAAGCTACTACTTCGAAGACTGCGCAAATCGGTGGGGAAAAAGGCCTAACCGTCTCGGCGAAGCCTCGGGCTCTAGTTGGATCTCCTCCCGGCGAAGTGCATGGCACTTCTGATGATGCAGGACAGGAAGTTGCAGCAATGTTGGCAGTCTCTAAGAAGAAACCGCAAGAACAACGCATGCACGAAAGTATGCATGAACAGATATTAACAAAACTACAAATCCCAACTACGGCTGGAAGTGAAACTGGAAGTGAATCGGAAGTGGAATCAGACTCTTTGGGAAATTCAGAGGAAGAAGAAGAGGAAAAGAAGGAAGAGATTAAAGGAGACATAAGAGATATCCTGATATATATTATGAATGAATTAAAAGCTATAAGAAGGATGCAGAATAAACTCGATAATGTGGTGGAAAAACAAAAGAAGATGGATAATAAAGTTAAAGAGATGGAAGTAAAAGTGGAAGAAAACACTGAAAGAATAGATAAGATAGAAGACAATAATCTTGCCTGGACAATAGAAAGTAAACGGATGTTGGAAAAAATAGATGCGCTTGAAAACTCTAGTAGATGAAATAATATCAAAATTGTTGGTCTTGTGGAAGGTACAGAGGGAGAAAATCCAATAAAATTCTTTCAAGAATGGATTCCAAAAATGTTGGAAATGAAAGAAGGAAGCCAAGTAATTGCAATTGAAAGAGCACACAGAGCTTTAAGACCAAGACCTCAACAAGATCAAAATCCAAGATCAATTTTGATAAAATGTTTAAGGTACCAAGATAAAGAAATGATCTTGAAGGCAGCTACTCAAGGTGCTAAAAAGAGAAATGGGCTATTGATAATAGGAGGGAAAAGAGTTTTTTTTTATCCAGACATAAGTTACGATCTTCTGAAGAGGCGGAAAGAATTTAATCCAGTGAAAAAATCTTTATGGGAAAAGGGCTATAAATTTTTATTGAGCTACCCAGCAAAATTGATAATTTTCCTGGATAACGAAGAAAGAAGATTTTTCATTGACTACCGGAAAGCGGAGAAATTTGTACAAGAATTACCTGATGTCCATGAAGAGAAGTAAAGAATTATAGAAATGAAATGGACTAATGATGAAGACTGAAACAAGGTTGGACTAGACGGAAATTTATTTAAAAAAAAGTTGAGGAGTATTAATTGGGAGTAGAGATATTAATTATTTTCTTTTTTTGCGGGGGAGCTGGAAGAGCTCCTGATCGATGGCTGCGAGTTTCACGTGTACAATCATGGCGATTGCCATGACCCGTAAAATGGGGGGGGGGGGGTAATGTTGTGTTCTTTTTATTCGCAACATTAGTGGGGGGGTACTTTGTTTTTTTTTCTTATATATTAGTTATCTTTCTTCTATTTTTCTTCTTTTTTGCCTGGATGGTTGGGGAGAAACTCATAGCAACATGGAGAATTTTATTGGAATAATGAAATACATAGTTGTATTCCACTTGAAAAAATTACATACAATCTAAGAAATGAATATATTTTTGAAAATTTGGCTCCCATACTTACAAAAGATAGGATTAAATACATAGGTCCTTTGAAGATAAAATTATAAAGTAATTGGGGAAAGTAAAAACAAATATTAAAATTATTTTGAACTCCATGGAGCATGTGGGGATCCTCCGATATCCAGGCAATCTTTCTTTCTTTTTTTTTCTTTCTTTAGATAAGGGTTAAGGGGGGGAGGGTTAATATTATTTTTCTCACAATTTTATCATCACATTTATTCTTTGTAATTTTCTAAAATTTAATAAATAAATAAATATAATAAAAAAAAGAAAACCTAAAGCACAATACAGGCCCTTCAGCCAACAAAGTTGTGCTGAACATGTCCCTACCTTAGAAATGACTAGACTTACCTCTAGCCCTCTATTTTACTAAGCTCCATGTACCTATCCAAAAGTCTCTTAAAAGACCTTATCGTACTCACCTCCACTACCGTTGCCGGCAGCCTATTCCACGCATTCAACACTCTCTGAGTAAAAACTTATCCCTGACATCTCCTCTGTACCTAATCCCCAGCACCTTAAAACTGTGGCCTCTTGTGCTCACTATTTCAGCCCTTGGAAAAAGCCTCTGACTATCCACATGATCAATGCCTCATCATTTTATACACTTACCTCTATCAGGTCACCTCTCATCCTCCGTTGCTCCAAGGAGAAAAGGCTGAGTTTGCTCAACTTATTCCTATAAGGCATGCTCCCCAATCCAGGCAACATCCTTGTAAATCTCCTCTGCACCCTTTCTATGGCTTCCACATCCTTCCAGTAGTGAGGCAATCAGAACTGAGCACGGTACTCCAAGTGGAGTCTGACCAGGGTCCTATATAGCTGCAACATTACCTCTCAGCTCCTAAATTCAATTCCATGATTGATGAAGGCCAATACACCATACACCTTCTTAACCACAGAGTCAATCTGCACAGCTGCTTTGAGCGTCCTATGGACTCGGACCCCAAGATCCCTCTGATCCTCCACACTTCCAAAAGTCTTACCATTAATGCTATGTTCTGCTTTCATATTTGACCTACCAAAATGAACCACTTCACACTTATCTGGGTTGAATTCCATCTGCCACTTCTCAGCCCAGTTTTGCATCCTATCAAAGTCCTGCTGTAACCTCTGACAGTCCTCCACATTATCCACAACACCTCCAACCTCTGTGTCATCAGCAAACTTACTAACCCATCCCTCCACTTCTTCATCCAGGTCATTTATAAAAATCACGAAGAAGTAAGGGTCCCAGAACAGATCCCCGAGGCACTCCACCGGTGACCGACCTCCCTGCAGAATGTGACTCATCTACAACCACTTTTTGCTTTCTGTGGGCAAGCCAGTTCTGGATCCACAAAGTGATCTCTCCTTGGATCCCATGCCTCTTTACTTTCTCAATAAACCTTGCACGGAGTACCTTATCAAATGCCTTGCTGAAATCCATATACACTACATCTACTGCTCTTCCTTCGTTTATGTTTTTAGTCACATCCTCAGGAAATTCAATCAGGCTTGTAAGGCACGACCTGCCCTTGACAAATTCATGCTGACTACTCCTAATCATATTATACCTCTCCAAATGTTCATAAATCCTGCCTCTCAGGATCTTCTCCATCAACTTACCAACCACTGAGGTAAAACTTACTGGTCTATAATTTCCTGGGCTATCTCCACTCCCTTTCTTGAATAAAGGAACAACATTCACAACCCTCCAATCCTCTAGAACCTCCCTTGTGCCCATTGATGATTCAAAGATCATCGCCAGAGGCTCAGCAATCTCCTCCCTCACCTCCCACAGTAGCCTGGGGTACATCTCATCCGGTCCCGACGACTTATCCAACTTGATGCTTTCCAAAATCTCCAGCACATCCTCTTTCTTAATATCTACATGCTCAAGCTTTTCAGTCTGCTGAAATCACCAAGATCCTTTTCCATAGTGAATACTGAAGTAAAGTATTCATTAGGTACCTCTGCTATTTCCCCTGGTTTCATACATGCTTTCCCACTGTCACACTTGATAGGTCCTATTCTTTCATGTCTTATCCTCTTGCTCTTCACATACTTGTAGAATGCCTTGGGGTTTTCCTTAATCCTGTCCACCAAGGCCTTCTCATGGTCCCCTCTGGCTCTCCCAATTTCCTTCTTATGCTCCTTCCTATTAGCCTTATAATCTCCTAGATCTCTAACATTACCTAGCTCTCTGAACCTTTTGTAAGCTTTTTTTTCCTTCTTGACTAGATTTATTACAGCCTTTGTATACCACAGTCCTGCACGCTACCATAACTTCCCTGTTTCATTGGAATGTACCTATGCAGAACTCTACACAAATATCCCCTGCATACTTGTAACATTTCTTCAGTACTTTTCCCTGAGAATACCTGTTTCCAATTTAAGCCTCCAATTTCCTGCCTGATAGCCTTATAATTCTCCTTACTCCAATTAAACGCTTTTCTAACTTGTCTGTTCCTATCTCTCTCCAATGCTATTGTAAAGGGGACAGAATTATGAACTTCCTAAAAGAAAACAATTGCAATAGAAGAATTAAAGTTACCTCTTTGTCTATTTGTTTTTTTTTAAATAATAGAGCATTTACTAATGACGTCAACATGGTTTTATGAATAGATTTGTACTTTATCTCTGCAGTATAATGGGTTGAATTTAAATGAGTAGTGGGTATGAACCTCACCTTTACCACTGGATATACAATGGAGCCTAACAGCAGTTCACTGGCATGATGAAGAAAGGGTTCAGAGGCAATTTACACCCAGCTACTCAGCTTTATGTCAGGACTGGCTGGGTTAAGACATGATGTGAATGGGATATTGTGTTTCCGTACCAGGCTGTGATGGAAGCAATCAGAATGCACATCAACTGAAGTCTTCCAGAGTCATCAATGGCATGCCAAATCTCTGTAAAGTTCTTAGAAAGCAGAGATGCTGGCACACTTTCAGCAAGTTTGCATCAGTGTGTGGGAGCCAGGATAGTTCCTCAGAGATGGTGAAACCTATAATGCGAAAAAATTCTTCAGATTTTAACAAATAGAAAAGCTGTATTAAGATTCTATTCAGCAGAACTAAATTTGTCAGATGCAGTTCAGTTTTGCAAATATGTGGCTTGTTTTATCATACATATATTTTCTAGGTCACTCAGTTGTAAAGCACACACAGACGTGAGCATTTCCGCCCAGCAGTTCCATGTGTTGTACAGCACACGTAGGCATGAGCACTTCAACCCAGCAGTTCCATGTGTTGTACAGCACACACAGACGTGAGCATTTCCGCCAAGCAGTTCCATGTGTTGTACAGCACACGTAGACATGAGCACTTCAACCCAGCAGTTCCATGTGTTGTACAGCACACGTAGGCGTGAGTCCCTCAGCCCAGCTGTTCCATGTGTTGTACAGCACACGTAGACGTGAGTCCCTCAGCCCAGCAGTTCCATGTGTTGTACAGCACACGTAGGCGTGAGTCCCTCAGCCCAGCAGTTCCATGTGTTGTACAGCACACGTAGACGTGAGTCCCTCAGCCCAGCAGTTCCATGTGTTGTACAGCACACGTAGACGTGAGAACTTCCGCCCAGCAGTTCCATGTGTTGTACAGCACACGTAGACGTGAGCACTTCCGCCCAGCAGTTCCATGTGTTGTACAGCACACGTAGACATGAGCACTTCCGCCCAGCAGTTCCATGTGTTGTACAGCACACGTAGACGTGAGCACTTCCGCCCAGCAGTTCCATGTGTTGTACAGCACACGTAGACGTGAGTCCCTCAGCCCAGCTGTTCCATGTGTTGTACAGCACACGTAGACGTGAGTCCCTCAGCCCAGCAGTTCCATGTGTTGTACAGCACACGTAGGCGTGAGTCCCTCAGCCCAGCAGTTCCATGTGTTGTACAGCACACGTAGACGTGAGTCCCTCAGCCCAGCAGTTCCATGTGTTGTACAGCACACGTAGACGTGAGAACTTCCGCCCAGCAGTTCCATGTGTTGTACAGCACACGTAGACGTGAGCACTTCCGCCCAGCAGTTCCATGTGTTGTACAGCACACGTAGACGTGAGCACTTCCGCCCAGCAGTTCCATGTGTTGTACAGCACACGTAGACGTGAGTCCCTCAGCCCAGCAGTTCCATGTGTTGTACAGCACACGTAGACGTGAGTCCCTCAGCCCAGCAGTTCCATGTGTTGTACAGCACACGTAGACGTGAGTCCCTCAGCCCAGCAGTTCCATGTGTTGTACAGCACACGTAGACGTGAGTCCCTCAGCCCAGCAGTTCCATGCTGTTTCTTTTTGCCCACTTTCCTGCATTAGGTTATTTTACACCTTTAACACCTTTCCTATTCACGGGACTGTCTAAGTGGATCTGAAATAGAGTGGTAATATCGAATTCCGCCGCCTCCTGTGGCAGCCTGTTCCAAATATCATCCACTCTCTGTGTCTTCCCTGGACCTCACCTCTCAGATGCTCATGTAACAGAGAAGAAATGTACAAATAAATTGCAACACACCCAAAAAGCTGAAGGAATGCAGCAGGTCAGGCAGCATCTATGGAAATGAATAAACAGTAAATGTTTGAGGCGAGACCCTTCGTCAGGGTTGAGAAGGAAGGGGAAAATTGCCAGAATAAAAAGTTGGCAGGAAGAGAAGGAGAGTAGCTGAAAGTGGATAGGCATAGTCAGCTGGGTGGTAAGGTCAAGTACTGGAGAAGAAGGTTATTCTGGCATCTTCCCCCTTCCTTCTCAGTCTTGACGAAAATTCTTGGCCCAAAATGTCGGCTGTTGACTCTTTCCCATGGACGCTACCTGGTGCGGTGAGATATCCCTGCATTTTGTGTGTGTTGCTTGGACTTCCAGCACCTGCAGATTTTCTCTTGTTTATACAGATTTAGTTGACACCTTATGTGGGTCAAGCTTAACTTCAGCAGTATGTAGAGTCTAAAAGGCTTTGAAAAAACAAACTAATTTATTAAAATCTAATTTACAATGCAATGAAATCAGTATAGCAAGGATCTTGCACAGATTCAGTGTACAATGTGTAAACTAAATCTGACAAAGTTGAATATTGATTGAAGTTAAACTTTAAAAAAATCAGATTAGATTAATGCAGGACTAGTTATCTGGTGCAAAGGTAGTTCTCCAAAACAACCTATGCTATTTTAGATGCAATATGTGTATAGGAACTCATTTTACATTTCTCAGTTTTTTGCAGACAACTGCATGCAGAAGTGAAAACAGGCTAGAAAAGTATCCCAGCTGATGTTATGTGTACCTACGGCTTAAACTGGTCATGTTGACAGAAAGACTATCATGGTAAGAAATTTAAGCTGCCTTGATTCTTGACTATAGACCAGGTACTTTTCTACTAAAAGTGAAATTGTGACACAAGAAAGAACTTTTTCTACACAAAGTGTAATAAAAATGTGGAACTTTTCTCTGAGGCATATTTCGTAGATGAGATGAATAACTTGCTTTGTTATGCAGCAATAGAAGGCATGTGGCATCATATAAATGGAATTTGGATACAGCTGTGGTCCTATTGAGTGACAGAACAGGTCTGAGAGACTGAATTGCCTGTTGTAAGGTACAGTGCCTATAAAAAATATTTACCACCCACCCTTGGGTTTTCGTTTTTTGTTGTTTTACAACATGGAATCACAATGGATTTACTTTGGCTTTTTTTGACACTGATCAATAGAAAAAGATTATGTCGTGTCATAGTGAAAACAGATCTCTACAAAGTGATCTAAATTAATTACAAATATAAAACTCAAAATAATTGATTGCCTAAGTATTCATCCCCTTCAAGTCACTATTTAGTGGATGTACCTTTGGTGGCAATTATAGCATTGAATCTGTGTGGATAGGTCTCTATCAGCTTTGAGCATCTGGACACTGCAATTTTTTTCCCATTCTTCTTTACAAAACTGCTCAAGCTCTGTCAGATTGCATGGGAATCGTGAACGAACAGCACTTTTCAAGGCCAGCCAAAAATTCACAATTGGATTGATGTCTGGACTCTGACTTGGCCACTCCAGGACATTAACTTTGTTGTTTTAAAGCCATTACTGTACTGTGTAGCTTTGGCTTTATGCTTGGGGTCGTTGTCTTGCTGGAAAACAAATCTTCTCCCAAGTGGCAGTTACCATATAGGCTGGATCAGGTTTTCTTCCAGGATTTCCCTGCATTTTGCTGCATTTATTTTACCCTCTGCCTTCTCAAGCCTTCCAGGGCCTGCTGCAATGAAACATCCCCACAGCCTGATGCAGCCACCACCATGCTTCACGGTACTGATGGTGTGATTTTGATGTGTGCAGTGTTTGCCTTATGCCATATGTAATGTTTAATCTGAAAACCGTCTTCCAGCTGACTTCAGAGTCTCCCACATGCCTTCACGGCAAACTCTAGCTGAGATTTCATGGGAGTTTTTTTTTTCAGCAGTAGCTTTCGCTTTGCCACTCTCCCATGAAGCTGCGACTGGTGAAGCACCCGGGCAACAGTTGTTGTACATGCAGTCTCTCCCATCTCAGCCGTGAAGCTTGTTGTCCTCCAGAGTTGTCATAGATTTCTTGGTGGCCCTCCCTCATGAGTCCCCTTCTTGCACAGTTATCCTGTTTTTGAGGACGGCCTGCTCTCGGCAGGTTTACAGCTGTGCCATATTCTTTCCATTTCTTGATGATTGACTTAACTGTACTTTAAGGGATATACAGTGACCTGGAAACATTCTTGTATCCATCTCCTGGCTTGTGCTTTTCAATAATATTTTCACAGTGTTGTTTGGAGTGTTTTTTTGTCTTCATGGTGTAATTTTTGCCAGGATACTGACTCACCAGCAGTTGGACCTTGCAGATACAGATGTATTTTTACTACAATCAATTGAAACACCTTGACTGCTCACACGTCTCTACAAACAGATCCCCATTTAGCTAATTATGTGACTTCTAAAACCAGTTGGCTGTATAGTGATGATTTGGTGCGTCACAATAAAGAGGGGTGAATACTTATGTAATCAACTATTTTGTGTTTTATATTTGTAATTAATTTAGATCACTTTGTAGAGATTTGTTTTCACTTTGACACAAAATCTATTTTTATTGATCAGTGTCAAAAACACCAAATTAAATCTACTACGATTCAATGTCGTGATACAATAAAACGTGAAAACTTCCAAGGGGGGGTCAATACCTTGAAAAGGCACTGCAGGAGGTTGTGAAATTGTGAGCAATGTATGGTTGTGAAATGTACTTCATTGGTGTCTATTCCCCCTCCCCCCCCCCCCCCCCCACCCCACATGTGCATCACCATCTCGACATCTGACGCTCCCTATTGGAGTCTGCTTGATTGAAATAGTTCTCAGATCTCCGGAAGCTAAGCTTTCTGTCTGCTTTGAGCAGACTCATGATCTAGAGAAGATGTCATTCAGTTAAAACACATTAATTTGAACCTAAAGCTACCAAAAAACCATTTGGGGTTAAAAACTGTACAATTGACCAATAACTTTATCTTTGGAGCACCTATATACTTAATCCTATCTTTTGTAAGTAAGGGCGCCAAATTTTCAGAAATACGTCATATTTATTTCTCAAATTATAAGTAATTTTTTCAAGTGGAATGCAGCTAAAAATTTCATTATTCCAACGATCCATATTTAAGTATGAATCCAATTTCCAAGTAACTGCAATAGCCTTTTTGGCTACTGTCAATACAATTTTTATGAATTCTTTCTGATATTTGTTCAATTTAAGTTTCGGTTTTATCCCTTCAATATCACCTAGTAAAAATAATATTGGATTATGTGGAAGTTGTGTTCCAATTATTTGTTCCAATAAAACTCTTAAATTTATCCAAAAAGGTTGAATTTTAAAACAAGACCAAGTAGAGTGTAAAAAAGTACCAATTTCTTGATTACATCGAAAACATTGATCAGAAAAATTTGGGTTTAATCTATTCATTTTTTGTGGTGTAATATACAGTTGATGTAAAAAATTAAATTGTACTAATCTAAGTTGGACATTTGTTGTATTTGTCATACTGTCAAGACATAGTCTTGACCAACTTGTTTCATCAATTTTAATATTCAAATCAGTTTCCCATTTTTGTCTTGACTTATGAATTCCTTGTTTAATTGTCTGTTTTTGAATCAAATTATACATACAAGAAGTAAATTTTCTAATTTTTCCTTTTTGAATTAAAGTTTCTATTTCATTAGGTTTCAGCAATAACATTGTTTGACCCAGTTTATCTCTTAAATAAGCCCTTAATTGGAAATAACAGAAGAGAGTGTTATTTGATATTTGATATTTATTCTTTAATTGATCAAACAACAGCAATATACCTCCTTCAAAACAATCTCCTATATATCTAATCCCTTTTTGAAACCAGTTATATAAAAGTTGGTTATCCATTGTAAAAGGAATGAGTCTATTTTGAATTAGAGGTCTCTTTGCTAATAAAGATTTCTTTATCTCATCATCAACATTTGCCATGTTCCGTAAATCAATCGAATGTTTTAATATAAGGGATTCTTTCCTTTCCTGTATCCATTTAGATTCCCATTTATAAATAAAATCTTCTGGTATATTTTCTCCTATCTTATCCAACTCTATTCTAATCCATGCCAGTTTATCTTCATCAAAAAAAATGCAATAAATCTAAGTTGATTTGCTTTATAATAATTCTTAAGGTTATTGGTCATCTGGGGAAATAAATAAATACATATATTAAAGCTATTTTGAATTCCATGGAGCATGTGGGGATCTTCCGATATCCAGGCAATCTCTCTCTCTTTCTTTCTTTCTTTCTTTCTTTTCTCTTTTTTTAGATAGGAATGTTAAGGGGTGAAGGGTTAAGGGGAGGGGGGAAGGTTGATATTATATTATTCTATTATTCTATGTAACTACCTTAAAAATTGATTAATTTTTTTTAACTGTACAATTAAATTCCAGAGATATAAATTCATAACTTTCTAACTTTGAGGCAAAAGTACTTCAGCTCGAGCCAAACCTTTCTATTTAAACTAAAGGACTTATGCCAATTATTGGTTTCAAGCTTGCTACATACAAAGGAATGCCACTTATTAAGTGACATACCAAACAAATACCGATCTAGATTCCTGTGACTTCACTTAGCATAACCAGGTAAATTTCCCAGGTAATTTCTTTTTTTTTTAATTTAATTTTTTTATTTGCTCAGCATAACAAAATTTCCAATTTCCAGATACATTTATGTTTACATTTCTTCCCCTCACAGATATCAGGTATCAGAACATTTCCATCAAAATATAGACATCACCACAACATCCTATACAAAAGCCCTTATTAGTATAGCAGACAGGTTTACATCTACATACTGCAGAAAAGGTTGCCATGTTTTATGAAAACTACCGGTATTTGTTTTTGAGTGTACCATACATGTCAAAAGTCCAAAGGAATGTATTCCATGATTAATTTATGCCAATCAAAATGTCCAGGGGCCTTATCGGATATCCAACAAAGTAAAATGTTCTTCCTCGCACAGAAAGTCAGGATGTTAAAAAGTTCTTTCTGATGTGCATTAATAATGCGACTGCTGGGTAGGCCTAAGAGAAAAGACATTGGGTCCAGTTCAAACTCCATCTTCAGAATCTTTTCTGTTTCACCCAAAATATCACTTCAGTATGCCTGAAGTTTGGAACAAGTCCAAAAACAGTGGGTGGAAGTTCCAGTATTTACTTACATTTAGAACACATTGGAAAAACCCCCGTCTTAAATTTTGAGAGACAGTCTGGAGTCAGATGGGCTCTATGCAGAATTTTGAGTTGCAATGCTTTTACAAACTGAGCAAGGATATTTGGCCAAGCCAAGAAATGGGAAGAGTGCTCCATCGCTCAAGATCCTGTTTGATTTTGTCAAATAACTGTATAAAGTTAGCTTTGAACAATTAATCAAACGTAGGTGTGATGTATACCTAAGTAAAGAAAACCTGCCTGCGACCATTTAAAGGGGAAAACACCCTGAGTGTCAGGTACCTGCTGCAAATTCCCCAGAGGCATAGCCTCTGATTTAGTAAAGTTGATTTTATAACCTGAAATGGCACTAAATGAATTGATGCATTGTATAAGGTGGTGCACTGACATAGCAGGGTTTGATAAGAAAATTAGAACATCATCTGTATACAATGTAATTTTATGTGACTTTAGTCCAATGTCTGGAGCAGATATTTTGGGGTCTCGCTGAATAGCCTCAGCCAATGACTCGATCACTAGTGTGAAAAGTAGTGGTGATAAAGGGCAGCCCTGCCGGCTACCCCTCAGAATACTAAAATTATCCAACCCAATATCATTAGTGAGAATCGAGCCAAAGGGTCATTATAAAGAACCTTCGCCCACTTAATAAAATTATTGCCCAAACCAAATCGTTCTAAAGTGAAAAAAAGATATGACCATTCGACACAATCAAAGGCCTTTTCTGCATTTAAGGAAACCACCAAGCCGTCCACTGCCTGTTGCTGACATGCCTGAATCACATTAAATAATCTTCTGTTATTGTTAAATGATCTACAGCCTTTTACAAAAACTGTTTGATCCTCTTTTATGATAAAAGTTAACACAGTTTCTAATTACAACACTAAAGTTCTAGATACAATTTTAAGTCAACATTTAACAATGAAATAGGCCTGTAGGAGGCACAGTCTTCAGGGCTCTTTCCTTAAGAATTAGGGAGATATTAGCTTCTCTCAATGATGGTGGGAGGAGACCACAATTAAATGCATGATTGAACATCTTAAGCATAGGCTCTCATAATAATCCTGTGAACTCTACATAGAATTTACTAGTGAGTCCCAGGTAATTTCAACCTGGACTCTGAAAGATAGTCAGCCAAGATTGAACTGTTCCATTGTTTTTAACTGCTCAACCAATTGATGAAGGAGACGAATATGCATGAATACCGGCCTGTACAAATTTGACTTTTGGTTTAATTTTAAGCCCTTTATTTAATTCCACTTGCAACATTTGTTAAAAATGAAAAAGAGCTAATCAGGTAGAAGACCAAACAAGCCTAGTGCTTTTTTTAAAGTACATTAATATTACTATTTTCACGATTCAGCAGCTACAGTCATTATGAAAAAAAGTGATATATAGAAGTTGCATTCAATTTTACAATTGCATCTGATGTTTTAGACATGATATATACTATTGTACAAATGGATTATTCACAATATATTACTATTTGGATGGATTTGTGGAATTGTTCATTCAACACAAATTTCTTATGTTAAAATATTATCTCCTTTTCAAATATTGGCATAAGCTAATTTTGTTCTTGCCTTCCCTTGTATAGTTGTCTGGTACTGGTACCATCCTGTTAATAAGCATGGTTCAATCTAAAGAACAGTGCTGACAAAGTATCTGCTGGGAAATGCCAGTGTGAATGATGTATCTAATTAAATGTGGTTGGGGATTAAATGGAACAATAATCTGAGGAAGCAGCTCCAGCCTAGTGACTTCTGGGTTGCATTGAGGTGGAGCAATGGGTGTGCAGCCAACTCACTCCCAGGAAATGAGCTCTTGTTCAAACTATGTTCAAGAAGCTTGAAGCATCTCATCTAACCAGCTTTGCAGGTTTTTTAAAAATTTTGTTGGTAGCTAAAATTTACATAATTTGGGAATCGAGGAAGCTGGAGCAAACTCAGGACAGCTATGGAACCAAAGTAAGTTTCTTTACACCTCTCTTACTCACCAGAGATGCTCCTCACCGTCAAAATCTCCCCTCCCTTTTAATAGACCCAAGAGACTCCTTGTTTTGTTTTGTGATGACGAAAGGATATAGTTATATTACATTTTTGAAAGGAATAAAATACCTTGGTGGTGATTGGCTCAGACTTGTTCAGTAATAGTGGAATTAAACAAAATGGTTCTTGTTTTTTTTTCGATAGCATGAAGTCTGGTGGATTTATAATTTTTAAACTTTTTGTTTGTCAGTGGATAAACTGTAATCATCAGTGTAATATTCACAGCACAGGGTAACTATCCTTGAACTTGTAAAGCTCAAATAAATCTGAATTATAAAGATCACCCCACTTCCCAGAAAACTGGTATTTTGTACAACAATGCTTCCCTCTGTGTATTTTAATGATTAACTTGGCATAAAGCATTCTAGTAAACAATGATTCCTATTTGGAAAAATATACCACATTTTTTTTACATATTGACAGCTACAAATAGTTTGAAATGCTTAGAGTACACAGGAAAAGTGTATTTAATTTCTTGTTTTACAGGAAGGGTGCATAGGCATATATTTACAGCTGCATACAAATAATTTAGGCAAAGGGCCTATGCAGAACAAACAATTAAAATCTGAATTTTCATTATTAATGATTGTTTCAATGTCACAATGTTCCTTTTTAAAAGTCAGATATTAATCTGATTTGGCAAACTTAATGTAATAAACATAAATGTTTTTTCAGCTTTAATATCTGCACATTCTTTGCTATTATAAGTGCCTACTTTCAGATGACAAATTACAGTGTTTTCTATTTAATATTACATCCTTGTTTGCTATGCACAAATTAAGCACGTATCCTTAATAGGTTATTTGATTTATCTCTTCTGTATGCATGCATTTTATTCCTTCCAAAACTGACCTCTTACCTGATGTATGGTTTAGAACACTTGAATCAAAAGGAAAGACCTCATTCACTTGTTGCCAGTACGGTGTCTTAGCAGATTTCTTCCTGCTTTGTCAATAATTTGGTATGGTGCTTGGTCAGATGCTTGTTGTCTATGAATACAGGCAACATCTGTGAAAGGTGGAACAGTTAACCTTTCGACAGAACTTGGGAAGGGAGAAATACTAGGTAGTTGTCAGCAGAAGACAGGGAAGGCATGTACAGGTCTATTGAATGTTGAAAGGCCTAGATAGATTGGATGTGGAAGGAATGTTTCCTATGATGGAGGACTCTAGCACCAGAGGACACAAACTCAGAATAGAGGGAGATGAGAATGGAGACTTAGAATGGAGTCTTTAGCCAGAGTGTGGTGAATCTGTGGTATTTGTTGCCACGGGCAATTGTGGAGGCCAAGTCACTGGGTGGATTTAAAGCAGAGGCTGATAGGTTCTTGACTAGTCAGGATACCAAAAAGTTACCGGGAGAAGGCAGGGGAATGGGGTTGAGCAGGAAATGGATCAGCCATGATGAAATGGCGAAGTAGACTCAATCAGTCGAATGGCCTAATCCTGTTCCTATGTCTCATGGTTTTTGGAACAAAAGGAATATCTATGATAGGATATGTCTAAATGGTTAAATGTGGTTGGTTAATAGCAAGTTAGGCTTCTTCGTGTCATGTGTTGCAAATGGTGAGGCTGAACCATACAAAAAGACCAAAATTATTTCACAAAATGTTTGCTGTCATACTATTTACTTAAAATAAGTATCTGAATGCCTGCAATGTTATAAGAAATTGCCTCATTTATTATTTCTCTCAGAAATGTCAGCATTAATTCTTATATATCTGCCCTTTCAAAGTTCAAAGTAAATTTGTTATCAAATATGTACAACCCTGAGATTCATTTTCTTGTGAGTATACACAGTAAATCCAAGAAACACAATGGAATCAATAAAAGACTTCCCCCAATGTGCAAAAGATTAAAAAAAAAACTGCAAATACAAAATAAAAAGTTAAAATAACTATAATAAATAATAAGTACTGAGAACATGAGATGAAGAGTCCTTGAAAGTGAATTAATAGGTTGTGGGAACAGCTCATGATGGGGTAAATGAAGTTGAGTGAAGATGTCCCCTTTGGCTCTAGAATCTGATGGTTGAGGGTTAATAACTATTCCTGAACCTGGTGGTGTGAGCCCTGAGGCTCCTGTACCTTCTTGATGGCAGCAGTGGGAAGAGAGCCTGGATGCTGGGGGTCTTCGATGATGTATCTTGTTTTGCTCTGTGTAGATGTGCTCAATGGTGGGGAGGGCTCTACTCGTGATGGACTGGGCCGTATCTTTTTGTAGGATATTCCATTCAAGGCATTGGTGTTTCCACACCAGGCCGTGATGCAATTTGTCAATATGCTTTTCACCACACATCTATAGCAGTTCGTCCAAGCTTTAGATGACATGCCAAATCTTTGCAAGCTCCTAAGAAGGTACAGTCACTGTCGTGCTTGCTTTGTAATTGCATTTATGTGCTGGGCCCAGGACAGATCCTCTGAAAGCAAAACACAATAGGTTTTTAAGCTGCTGACTGTCTCCAACTCTGATTGCCCAAAGAGGACTGGTTAATGAACCTCTGGTTTCCTCCTCCTCAGGTCAATAATTAGCTCTTTGGTCTTGCTGACTTTGAGTGAGAGTTTGTTGTGGTACCACTTAGCCAGAGTTTCAATCTACCTCTTATATGCTGATTTGTCGCCTCCTTTGATTCGGCCAATAACAGTGGTGTCGTTAACAAACTTAAATATGGTTTTGCCACTGTGCTTAGTATAATGTGAATAGAGCAAGAGGTTAAGCACACAACCTTTTGGTGCACCTGAGCTCATGGTGATTGTGGAGGGGGTGTTGTTGCCAATCTGAACTGACTGGGGTCTGCGAGAGAGGAAATCCAGGGTCCAATTGCACAAGAAGGTATTGAGGCCAGGGTCTTATTGATTAGTTTTCAGGGGGTGGTTGTCTGAATGGTGATCTGTAGTCAATTCAGATTGGGGTAGAGTTTGTTAGGTGTGTTCAGGAAGGTTTCTTGACACAATATCTAGATAAGCCTACAAGAGGAGAGGCTGTTCTTGATCTGGTATTGGGAAATGAACCTGGTCAGGTGTCAGATCTCTCAGAGGGAGAGCATTTTGGAGATAGTGATCACAATTCTATCCCCTTTACTATATAGCATTGGAGAGGGTTAGGAACAGACAAGTTGTTTAATTGGAGTAAGTGGAAATATGAGGCTATCAGTCAGGAATTGGGAACAGATGTTCTCAGGGAAATGTGTGGAAGAAATATAGCAAACGTTCAGGGGATATTTGTGTGGAGTGCTGCATTCCAATGAGACAGGGAAAGTATTGTAGAGTAAAGAACCATGGTGTACAGAGGCTGTTGTAAATCTAGTCAAGAAGAGAAGAGCTTACAAAAGGTTTAAAAAAAAACTAGGTAATGACAGAAATCTGGAAGATTATAAGGTTAGCAGGAAGGAACTCAAGAAAGAAATTAGGAGAGCCAAAAGGGAGCATGAGAAGGCCTTGGTGAACAGGATTAAGGAAAACCCCAAGACCGCCTACAAGTTTGTAAAGAGCAAGAGGATAAGACATGACAGAATAGGACCAAATCAAGTGTGACAGTGGAAAAGTGTGTGTAGAACCAGAGGAGATAGCAGAGGTTCTTGGAGTATTTTGCTTCAGAATTCACTACGGAAAAGGATCTTGGTGATAGTAGGGATGACATACATCAGACTGAAAAGTGAGCATGTAGATATTAAGAAAGAGGATGTGCTGGAGCTTTTGGAAAGCATCAAGTTGGATAAGTCACCGGGACTGGACAAAATGTACCCAAGGCTGCAGTGGGAGGCAAGGGAGGAGATTGTTGAGCCTCTGGCGATGAATTTTGCATCATCAATGGGGACAGGAGAGATTCCGAAGGACTGAAGGGTTGTGGATGTTGTTCCGTTATTCAAGAAAGGAAGTAGAAGTAGCCCAGGAAAGTATAGACCAGTGAGTTTTACTTCAGAGGTTGGTAAGTTGTTGGAGAAGACCCTGAGAGGCAGGATTTATGAACATTTGGAGAGGTATAATATGATTAGGATTAGTCAGCATAGCTTTGTCAAAGTCAGGTCATGCCTTATGAGCCTAATTGAAATTTGAGGATGTGACTAAATATATTGATGAAGGTGCAGCACTAAATGTGGTGTATATGGATTTCAGTAAGGCATTTGACAAGGTACCCCATGCAAGGTTTATTGAGAAAGTAAAAAAGCATGGGATCCAAGGGGACATTTCTTTGTGAATCCAGAACTGGTTTGCCCACAGAAGGCGAAGAGTGATTGTAAACGGGTCATATTTTACATGGAGGTTGGTGACCAGTAGTGTGCCTCAGGGATCTGTTTTGGGACCCCTAGTCTTTGTGATTTTTTTATAAATGACCTGGATGAGGAAGTGGAGAGATGGGTTAGTAAATTTGCTGATGCCACAAAGGCTGGGGGTGTTGTGGATGGTGTGGAGGGTTGTAAGAGGTTACAGTAGGACATTGATAGAATGCAAAACTGGGTTGAGAAGTGGCAGATGGAGTTCAACCCAGATAAGTGTGAGGTAGTTCATTTTGGTATGTCAAATATGATGGCAGAATATAGTACTAATGGTAAGACTCTTAGCAGTCTGGAGGATCAGAGGGATCTTGGGGTCCAAGTCAATAGGACACTCAAAGCTGCTGCACAGGTTGACTCTGGTTAAGAAAGCATACAGTGAATTGGCCTTCATCAGTCATGGAATTGAGTTTAAGAGCTGAGAGGTAATGTTGCAGCTATGTAGGACCCTGGTCAGATCCCACTTGGAGTACTGTGCTCAGGTCTGGTTGCCTCACTACAGGAAGGACATGGAAACCATAGAAAGGATGCAAAGGAGATTTACAAGGGTGTTGCCTGGATTGGGGAGCATGCCTTATGAGAATAGGTTGAGTGAACTCAGCCTTTTTTCCTTGGAGCGACAGAGGATGAGAGGTGACCTGACAGAGGTGTACAAGATAATGAGAGTCATTGATCTTGTGGTTCATCAGAGGATTTTCCCCCCAGGGCTGAAATGGCTAGCATGTGAGGTACAGGTTTAAGGTGCTTGGATGTAGGTACAGAGAAGATGTCAGGGGTAAGTTTTTAAAAAAAAAAAAGTGGTGAGTGCATGGAATGGGCTGCTGGCGATGGTGGTGGAGGAGGATATGATAGGGTCTTTAAGAGACTCCTGGACAGGTACATGGAGCTTAAAAAATAGAGGGCTATGGGTAACCCTAGGATGTTTCTACATGGCCTTTTGGGCCAAATGCTTTCTGCGGGTTCACCCTCCTGAAATATGCTCTCACATCGGCTTCAGAGTCTGAAATCACCAGGTCATCAGGGACACTGGGAGTCCGTGAATGCTTCCCAATGTTTTGACTTATCTGTGAGTGAAGCCCTGTTGATTTTACTTTGTAAGAAGTAATAATATTCCAACCTTGCCACAGCTATCGAGTATCCTTCAGTGATTTAAGTTTGGTCTGGAATTGCCACTTCGCACGCGAGCTGGCTTTCTGGAGATTGTGCCTGGACCTCTTGTATCTGGCGACCAAGCCAGACATGAATGCCACTGATCTGGTCCTTGGCAGATTGCAGATCTCATGGTTCATCCAGGGCTGCTGGTTGTAGAAGATTCTCAATGATTTTCTGTGGGCATACTTATCTATGATTGTTTTCATAAAGTCTGACAACTGTGGTTTATTCATTTAGATCCACAGATGAATTCTTGAACACCAGTCTCACAACTCAAATCAATTCCGTAGTCTCTCCTTGGCCTCCCACAACCACCTCTGTCAGGACACCAGAGCAGGGATCCAATCGCAGACCCAGTACTGTGCACACAGTGATATTAATTGAGTAACAAATCCTGAGGTGCAAACAAAGTCAGCGTCAAAGTTCAGGCAGAGATCAAAACATCCAGAGAAATCCAAAAACCGGAAACAGGCAGAATCACTATTCAGATGGACAGTGTACAGATACAAATGCTGGAAAAGCTCAGGAAAATTCACTGGCATAATCTAGCAATAAACAGGTGAAAACACAGGACTGAAATACACTGAGCAATAAACAGAGAGGCAGATGATAGGTGGAGCACAATGAGACACGAGTGGAAGCAACACAGGTTATAATGAGAAACAGGTGAGAGGCGAAGTACTCAGTAATACAGGGGCTGGAGTAAAGTAGGAGCGGGGACAGGAGCACACGGCAATACAAAACCACAGATTGTTGACTGGGGGATACACACAAAGAGACAGAGTTCAACTGGAGGTACTGACACACTTCTTTTTGTCATTACAGTATATCTGGAGCCTTGCTCTTTAGCCTCTGCCTGTATGCAGGTAGGAGGAAAACAGCCAGTTGATCATATTTCCCAAATTTAATCTAGGAATGGAATGGTTGTCATTCCTAATTGTAGTATACATGGCAGTGATCATGTGTGTTGGGAGCCCTGGTACTGCAGGATATATGTTGATGATAATTGTGCAGAGATTTAAAGAAGCCTGATTGAACTACTTTCATTATTTGTAAATGTCTTTAAATACATAGATTCAAACTTTATAACTGTAATTAAAGGAAAAATGTTAACATCCACTGCCCACACAACATAAAATTGACAGCAACTGTACTGTATCACAGGCGTGTATATTTAAGTGTGGTTTTCCAGACAGTGCCCTCTGCCACATCATGTGCTGCTTTGTAAATTTCTCTCAGAAGTCTCCAGAATTCAGTGGGTTGACAAAAACTTAACATATTCACAAACTCTTCTCACTGGAAAGTAATGAACGATTCACACTTTGTGGCATGAGAGATACACAAATCTTTAATGGCATATTTTGTGCTTTGCAAACTGATCCCGAAAGAATGAATTTTATGTGTGTACATTATAATTCCATCAGAAGAATATTTAAAATCTAATTGAATTAATCATCGTGATTTTAGTTGTTTTATGCTATTTTGACTACTTTTATCTTACATGGATATTCTTATCTTTATTCACATTCTGTAAACTTTTAAAGCATTTAATAAAAGTTGGAGAGTTTCCTTCTTGGTTGGCTGTGTGTGAGAATTCTTCAAAGTGGTGGGTTATCCAGCCAGCTTTATGACATTGTTGTTTCTGGACAGCAGAAAAGAATACCTGACAACATCCAACCTCAGAGACTGGAAATCCAAGAGACTGCTAGATCAGTGCAGTCAGCATTTTGTTGAGATCAGTGTTCGTTTTTGGGCCAATGAAACGACTGTGCATTGACAATCACATGTAGGTCAGGCCAGACCGTGGCGGCAGACTTCTTTCCAGGACAGAAATATTATAATTGACTTTTATACCAATGCACCAGTTTCATGATCATCGTTGGTTATATTGACTTTACATCTCACATTTAGTTGACTTACTGGTGCATTTCCGCAAATGCTGTTGTAAGATTTGGATGAGTATCTGCATCATTCGTTTTGGTCACTGAAATCTTAGTTCAGTTATATAACTTTATGCAATTGAAGAAAAACCACTGAGTGCTTATAGCAGAAGCACTGTAGCTGCTGTTAAAATAGTTACTTTTTTGAAACTATGGATAAACTATTCATCCATATAATATAAAATTTCTGGTCTTTTTAAAAATAGGTGTATGTGTTTTTTCTTGTTCTTATAAGCTTGTATGTATCCTGCTTCTATAAAGTAGCAACAATAAAATGCCTGAATAGAAAAAGAACTGCAGATGATGATACATTAAAATAAAAACAGAAAATGTCAGAAATGCTCAACAAGTTAGGCTGTATATGTGGGAAGAGAAATAATGTTTCTTCAACCTGAATTGGTAGCTTTGTTTCTCTTCCCACAGATGTGGCCTGATCTGCTGAGTACTTCCACCATTTCCTGTTCTTATCAATATTCTTTTTGCTGAAATTATTGACAGTCATTGATTTCACCTTAGCAGCATTGTAGAGAGGCAGATTAGTAACTGGTGGCCGAGTGTACAGGCTGCTGTACAGGCTGTAAAGCACAGCACAGGCGAAGGAGCTCAAAGTGACATGTGATGATCAAGACTTAGTTTTCAAAATTAATAGAAAATGTGAAGAAGGGAGAATCAGAGTCCACACAACATTCTGTAGTTACAGAGCCTGGGAAAATGAATGATGGTGAGTAGCCGCCAGAAAGACTTGGGGAGACTGTGGTAAACAGTTACACCATTTGTGGTTTATTGCAAATTTCCTCAGGCTGAATGAGTCACAGAAAAGCTGCGATAGTTGATTGAGATTTTGAGTTTGCTGGTGATGTTTGTAGGAGGAGAGGGTGGGGAATATGGATTAAATTACCACCCACAGTAATGTTGTAGTATTTGGAAATAGGTTCTGTTTCATCATAGTACATTTCACTCAAATGTTTCAGTAATTTAATCAAAATTTATTTAGTTTATAATTTATTAATTCTTGGGCCTTAGAATTCATATTCATCGCATTCTGGGGGTAACATAGATTTTCAGATATTTATTTATTTTCCCTTACCATTCAAGCATAACTTCATGTGAACTGGTTTGATCGCTCATTCCTATGCCCATGTGTCTTTAGAATATTTTCAAAAAGCAGAAAAAAATAGTTGAACACCAGAACTGAATGTACAATCCACTTAGTTTTTGAAGGAACAAAGTCCAAAGGGCTGGACTCATTCAATTTAATGAGTGAACTGGTCTTCACATAACAGGACCACAGACACATGACACTTTCTGACAGTGGTGCATCATCTTCATAATTTGGATTGGACAACTTCTCAAAGTATAATGAGATTTGTCTGGTTACAGGCAGCCACAAAGCAAGAAGCTCAAACAGCCCAATTTAAAAAATAAGACCAAAAAACCACTGTACAGAGAAAGTGAGAGGAAAACACACATCGTGCAGACAATAGAGGCAAGCCAACAGCATCCTGAACCATACTGCGTCCCAGATTTGCTCCCAGAGCAGTCGGAGCAGGCCTAAGCCTCGGTCCCAATTCATCACACCAGTGGGGCAGAAACAGTTCAGTTCATAGCCATGGCACCATGGAGAAAGAAATGAATATTAGCTAGAGTCCGAATGACATCAGCCCAACCTTCGCCTCCCTACCAGACACCCAGGCTTCCAGTCTATCTGTGGCCAGTGTTTAAATTGTCTAAACACCGGGTAGTGCCACATATTAGGACCTGGATGCAGGCATCCTGATACGCCTGGGCCATCCACCAAATCCACTTGGCACTTGGAGTGATCCAACCTCACACCCGGGTTAGTTGGATGGGTATCAAAACTCTTCCGCATCGATTCAATATCTTCAGTGATCCAAACTCTATCAGTGAACCTGACACGAATGCATTGGCCCTTGGAATGACCCAGAACAGCTCATTTCCTGAACCAGCCTTGCCTCTACCTGCCTAATCAGAGTCTGCGGCGATAATTCACCACTATTTGCTTCAAAAAAGTTGTTATAAGTAATGTTCTTGCTTCCTTCCTGAAGTTTTCTTCAAGAATAAAGCTTCCACATTATTAGAGTTTTGTTTTCTGTAGTCACCAGGCCTACAATCTAGTGGGTGGGTTATGCCACATAGCCTTCAGACCCAGTTCAAAGGGACCATATTATTTTGCTTTTACAGAGAGAAGATACATGTTGTGCTTTTCAGTCCTTTAATTATACAGCAGATCATTAACATTTTAGCATTTTTTTCTCATTAAAAGTAGTCCACAGGCAGAACTTACATTTATTAACTTTTATAATGAAATGCCTAATGGTGATATTTAAGTTTAACTCATATTCTGGATAAAAAGGTTTAATTTTGATCCAACCATCTTTATTGAATTTTGATTCTAATACAGAGGGATCAAAATTATTTTGTACACCAGTCTTAACATATTATTTAACACATTCCTGTATTTTCCCTATGGGAATGAAATACCAAACTAAAGAATTTCAGTCCCATACTTGTCACCCTATTAGCTCTATCTGAACTGGCTGTATTCAGTATCCTTCTATTCACATATGATATGCATTCAAAATTTTAAAATATCTGTGTTCCTTCACAATCCCTAGGTGAGCTGCAGCCCTTCCCAACAACATCCCCTGAATCACCGTTATCTCCCCGGCAGTGATAGAAAGGAAGTAACTGAATTATGCCACAGTTAAACAAGTTCACTAGATATGACGTTACGTGGAGTGATTGACAGCAAGGTTAAGAAATTAAGAATTATACCATTCAGCCCATTGAGTCTGCTCTGCCACTTGATCATGACAGAGTTATTATTCCCTCTCAACCCCATTTTCCTGCCTTCTTCCCATAACCTTTGGCACTGTTACTAATCAAGAGCCTAACAACCTCTGCTTTAAGTTGGCCTCTGCAGCCATCTGTGGCCATGAATTTTACAGATTCACCACCCTCTGGCTAAAGAAGTTCCTCTGCATATGTGCTCTTGAGGAATATAATTTTATTCTGAAGCTGTGCTCTCTGGTCCTAAACTTTCCTATTGCTGGCACCATCCTCTCCACTCTGTCCAGGCTTTTCCACCTATAAGTGTCAGAGCCTAGAAATGTTAGTACATCATGTCGGGTAGGCTAAATGGCAGAAAAGTGATGGTTATTTCTCTATATCAAGATTCAGTTGAGACTGGGGCCTTTGTCACAACAGAGCTAACAATTCATGTTGTTGCATCTGAAAATGTATAAGCAAGTCTTCTTGCAGCCAGACTTATGAAGCTGGTATCTTGGGAGGGGTGGGCTACTTCATATGAAGGACCTACTGATACTCTCTGAGGATGGATAAGAGGGTACAGTACGTTAATTGTCAGAGAGAGACCAGAATGTGGATGAGTACCTCACTTATCTGTTTAGCACTCACCTCCCTGCAGTTCTCCTGTCCTGTCACTGTGGGGGTTAAACTATGTTTTAAACATGTGGGGGTTAAAATGGTGACTTACAACACGAGGTTCTTGTATAAAAGAGTCTAAAATGGTTGATCTTGTACTTCACTTGGGAAGAATTAATTTTCAGTATGCAATCTTGAAAAGAAGAAGGTTTACAAAATAACATTTCTAGGCACAGATCTACAGATTCCTATGGGTCACGTGGAAATTGAAGCCAAAGAAATGTTTTCTTCCCTAAATAATGAAGGGACAACTGGCTGATTAGAATTCCAGATCTCAGAGCTTACTTTAAATGGATAAATGGTTAAGAATCATTCATCTTAAAGGAAGCAATAGATAGTGCCATAACTAATAAAGTTTATCTAGTGAGAGAAAGTATTGGAATTTGAAATATTTTCAGGTTATCAGGACAGTTTCAGTTCTTACTCTGGATCTGTAGTCTATAATTATTCTCAAATGCAAGTAAAGTATTGGTGAGCCCTAAGCATTGAATAGAATATAAAATATTAGGTAAACCATAACTTGCAAAGAAATAATAAATTTTGAAAAATGGGGAAAATCTTGTTAGAACAGGAGAGAAAAATAAATATCCCGGTTGAGATCAAAATAAACTGTAAATTAAGTTAAACCACTATTCCTGCAAGGTGTTTGGGGTTTTCAATAAAAACAGTAAATAGTGGAACCACTAGCTGGTTTGGCCCCATCTGTGGAAGGAGAAAGTGCATTAATATTTCAAGTCTGACAGATCTTTTGAAGTGTAACATTACCTGTGTTTCTCTTTCTGCAGATGTTGCATGATTTGCCAGGTGTTTGCAGCGGTTCTGTAGATATTTTAATGGATCTGGTGTCATTAATGGAGCTTTCAGATGGACCAAATTACACTGTTGGCAATGGAATTATTAATTACGTAAAATATTACCAAGTAATCCTTCTAACCGCTCTCTAAAAGTTTAATTTGCATGAAAGGATTATGACATAACATATTGCTGTTGGCAGTATGTGGCAAGTAGAAAATGTGAGTGTTGCTTGTATGAATGTACCTCTCATAAAAAAAACACTCATCATTAATGTCCAATCTGCAAAAATGTATGTAAAAAGTGAGATTAGTATTTTACAATTAATGGATCTTTTTTAACTCCTGAAACAAGGACTGAGTAACGTGGCTTAGAATTTATAACAAATGAGGCAAAAAGGCAATTTTTTCATATATACAGGTATTTTGCACTGTCAGATTTGTACTGAGTCACACATGTGGGTGAGAATAATGAGCAGTCACAGAACAGTGTAGTGTTCAAGATTTTCTCCTTTATTTCAACTGAAACTGGTTCCAGGGTGAAATGACGTTTCCATTGTATTGAGAAACTCTCATAATCTGATAACCTACTATTCAGAAATCCAAAAAAAATGGCATCTAGCTCATCAGGTGCTGATTCCCACTCTCTCTTCCACTCTCCAAGGCCCTGATTCACTCTGTGGTTCACACAGCAGGACCTCCATGTTCTGACTCATCCTTTCATTCTCCAGGGCTCTGGTTCCCACTTACCCTTTGCTCATATTCATCCCGGATCCCCACTTCCTAAAATTTCACTGGGACCCTGATTCCCATAGTTCCTCAAAATTCACAGGTTCTGTTTCCTATCACTTGCCACTTCTTAGAGCCTTGTTTTCTGTATTTCATTTAAGGTTACTGGGTGCACTGAACTATTCAATACTCTACTAATGAAAAGCATGTTGAAATATTCAATACTACGGAAAATCTGCTAATGCAGTACCACCAAAGTCTCAGGCATATCGGATCAAAGTTTCAAAGTAAATTTTATTATCTAAGTACGTATCTGTCACCTTATACGACTCTGATATACTCAACAAACCTATAGAAAAGTAACTATAACAAGGTCAACCAGAGTGCAAAAGATGACAAACTGTGCAAGTGTAAATAGAAGTAAATAGCAATAAATAATGAGATAGAGAGTAATTAAAGTAAGACTATTGGTTATAGGAATATTTCAGTGATGTGGCATGTAAGTGTAGCTATCCCCTTCTATTTAAGAGCCTGATGACTGGGGGATAGTAACTGTTTCTGAACATGTTTGTACGAGTCCTGATGCTCTTGTACCGTCTACCTGATAGCAGCAGCAAGAAGACAGCATGACCTGGGTGGTGGGGATCTCTGATGATGGATGCTGCTTTCCTACAGAGTGTTTATAGTTGCTGAGTGGTTGGGACAGCTTTACCCACAATGGACTACCTTTTGTAGCATTTTCTGTTCCAAGGCATTGGTGTTTACATACCAGCCAAGGTGCAGCCAGCATGGGTTTTACTGTAAATAAGTATTTGCAATTAAGATACTTGTATACTGGAACATAAAATTGAAATGTACGTATTGAGATAATGTACAGATTAGAGTTTAGGAACAGGGATGGAAAAAGTTGCCGGTCACTGGCAGTAAACAAAAAGTTGAGGCAGGAGTCAGAGCACTCCACGTAGAAGGCCAGCAATCCCTGAGAACAGTGTCCGGTGGGCAGGCACTCATTTAAAGACCAGCGATCCCCATGGTCAATGACTGAAGTCAGCAGGCTCCATGGACAAGAACATGTGATACCCCAGATTGGTGTGGCCTGTTATTGCAGACCTGTGCAGGCAGGAGGCATGAGCGACAGTGACTCTCCAGGTCAGGAAGTCTTGGGGTCAGTGGTCCATATGAGTCTGTGAGTCTAGACCAGAGACAACTCTTCAGACTGTAGAATCCCAGCGTTGGAGGCCCATGCAAGTCCAGAAGTCACTTGAGGTCTAGGGTTCAAAGTCCTGGGATCTATAAAGCTCTGGATCAATATCAAAGATTGAAGCTCAAAAATGGAAGACCAAAGTTAATGAGTCCAGATGTCAAGGCCTGATATCTGCTAGTCTGCACATTCAGGCCAGGCACCAGAGGTTGGAAGCTCAGAGGTGGTCTGTCCTGTGGTTGAAGACCTATCATTGTGTGGTGTGAGTGGGTGGATGGGTGGGAAGGAGAAAAAGGGATTGTTTTATTGTTGTTTTGTTTTATTGCTGTTGTGGTGTTGTTGATTGTGTTGTTCAGCTGAACTGTGGGCACCCTAAGTTGGCACCAGAGGTGTGACAACATTTGCGGACACTCTTGGGTTGTGTTGGTTATTAACACACTTCACTCTATGTTTTGATGTACATATGATGAATAAATGAATCTGACTCTGAATAATGAAACTGAATTTGACATGCTTTATATTGAACAAAATATATTGTAGGTCCTATCAGTAGAAGTTTCAAATTTCTCTGTGGTGAAATTTTGAATGAGAAGAACATAGTATTCATGCCAGAAATTTTAAACAAGAAATTCTTCTCTTTTATCTTGTCCGGTATCAATGTCAATCAAAGGATTGTTCTTACCTCAAAATTTCCAGAGCATTTTCCCCATTATCTCAGAGAGTCTACACAAACTGCCCATCCTCCAACATTGCAAATCTGTGGAGTAAATTTGGTCAAATAGAACTACAGCATCAAAGGTTATATTTACCCATTCATTCTCTATATGGATTAAACTGATAAATAATTACTGCTTCAGAATATTAATTTCATGTTATGATAGTTTTAAACCAAAACAAGCCAGCCTAGATAATCTGGGAATAAACAATGGTTGTTTTAAGGAAGTCATTCAAGGGGGACGTTACGTGATGACGTAGGATCGGGACGTGGAAATCCAGCTCTCCCGTAAAAAAACTAATAAATTAATGTTTAAGTGAAGAAAAGTTAGTAAATATTTTCTAAAAGCTACGTCTAAACTACTCAAGATTTTCCTTAGATATGCTTCCTAAACAGACAAAGAAGAAAACCACTACTTTGAAGACAGTACAAGCTGGCCCGGCTGCCATGAAGAAGCCTCGGACTCAAGTGCATCTCACCTCCGGTGATACAGAACAGGAATCGGCGGCAACATCAACAGTCTCCAAGAAGAAACAACAGGAACCGCGCGTGCGCGGAGGAAAGGGCATGCGCAAACATCAGCAATTTGAACTACAAATCCCAGCTACGATTGGAAGTGGAAGGTAAAATGAACCCGAGGTGGATTCGGAGTCTCTGGAACATACAGATGAAGATGAGGAGGTAAAAGAAGAACAACAGGAAGCGGTTGGAGGTGGAAGATATTCTGGAGACACAAGAGAAGCTTTGGTGCAAATAATGCATGAATTAAATGAATTAAAAACATTAAAAATAATAAAAGATATTAAAAATATGAAGACTATGTTTGATAAAATGGTGAAAAAACAGGAGAAAATGGACAAGAAAGTTTAAAAAGCTGGAAGAAATAACGGGAGACACTATTGATAGAGTGAATAAAATGGAAGATAATATTTTTGCCTGGACATCAGAAAGAAAACGACTGTTGGAAAAAATAGAGGTGCTTGAAAATTTTTGTAGATGAAATAATATTAAAATTGTTGGTCTTAAAGAAGGGATAGAGGGAGAGTATCCAATAATTTTTTTTCAAAAATGGATCCAGGAAAATTTGGAAATGGAAGAGGGAACCCAGTTGATTGAAATCGAAAGGGTCCACAGAGCCTTAAGATCAAAACCCCAACCTGATCAAAAACCACAACCAATCTTGATAAAATGCTTAAAATATCAAGATAAAGAAAAGATCCTGAAGGTGGCTGCCCAATGTGCCAGAAAGAGAAATGAGCCATTGATGATAGAAGGGAAAGCAATTCTTTTCTATCCTGATATAAGTTATGACCTTTTGAAGAGAAAGAAGGAATTTAATCCAGCGAAGAAAGTTTTATGGGAAAAGGGTTATAAATTTAAATTGCACCACCCAGCAGCACTGATCATTTTTTTGGATGATGGAAAAAGAAGATTTTTTACTGATCATCGGGATGCAGAGGAGTTTGCACAAGAACTCCCAAATATTCGCTAGACACAGTAAAGATTTAAAAGTGAAACAGATTAAAGATGAAGACGGGGACAGTGAAGTGAATTGATGGACTTTAAGGACAGAAGAATATTTAAATATACTTTTAATTATATGATACGGGGGAGAAAGGTAAACATTTGAGAAATATTAATCAAGAGTAGTGATATTATTTTTTCTTCTCTTATACATGCTTTTTTCATGTTACGGGAGAGCTGGGGGAACTTCAGATTGATCGCTACGGGATTCATGTGTGTAATCATGGTGTTTGCCATGACCCGCACAACGGAGGGGGGTAATGTGTTTTTTTTTTCATTCACAACATTAGCAGGAGTTTTTTTTTTGTTTTTTTCTTTATAATCTATTTTTCTTTTATCTTTCTTTCTTTGCCTGGATGATCGGAGGGGAGACACATAGCAACATGGAGAATTTTAAAATAATTCCCCAAGGTACTATGAGAGTTGACATATTATGTATTATTATAGATTGGAGTAACCCCATTAAAAATAATGACTAATTTACTGAATTTTTAAAGTTTTAATGTTAATAGGCTTAATGGACCGGTGAAAAGAAAAATAATTTTAGCATACATTAAGAAAATGAAAATAGATAACAGCTTTTATACAAGAAACACATTTAACAGAGACAGAACATCAGAAATTAAAGAGAGACTGGGTCGGAAATGTTATAGCAGCTTCATTTAATTCCAAAGCGAGGGGAGTTGCAATTTTGGTCAACAAAACTTTACCAATTAAAATACAAAATGTATTAATTGATTCTGCGGGAAGATATGTAATTATACTTTGTCAAATCTTTTCAGAACTATGGACTCTTATGAATATTTATGCACCAAATGAAAACGATGTAAAATTTATACAAGAGGCTTTTTTGAATTTGGCTGATGCACACGATAAAATATTAATAGGTGGAGACTTTAACTTTTGTCTAGACCCAGTTTTAGATAGGTCAACAAAGGTTGTTACAAAACCAAAAGTAGCAAAATTAACTTTATCATTGATGAAAGATTTAAATTTGATTTATATATGGAGAAGAATGAACCCAAGAGAAAGAGATTATTCAATTTATTCAAATAGACATAAAACTTATTCAAGGATAGATTTTTTTCCTACTATCAGCGAATATTCAAAACAGTGAAAAATATGGAATATAAAGCAAGAATATTGTCAGATCATTCCCCCTTGATAATGACAATGATAATGATGGATAAGGAGGAATCGATTTACAGATGGAGATTTAATTCAATATTATTAAAATGTCAAGATTTTTGTGATTTTATGAAAAACAGATTCAGTTTTTTTTTTAGATACAAACTCACATTCAGTTGATGATAAATTTATATTATGGGAAGCGATGAAGGCATATTTGAGAGGCCAGATAATAAGTTATACTTCTAAAATTAAGAAGGAATATATAGTAGAAATAGATCAATTGGAAAAAGAGATTACAAAATTAGAAAAAGAATCTCAAAGATATATGACAGAAGAAAAACAACTTGTTAATAAGAAGCTACAATATAATACACTTCAGACATACCGAACAGAAAAAGCTATTATGAGAACTAAACAGAGATATTATGAACTAGGTGAAAGATCACACAAGATTCTTGCTTGGCAGTTAAAAACAGACCAGGCTTCCAAAACGATAAATGCAATTAGAACAAGTGTAAATAAAATTACTTATAAACCTTTAGAAATCAACGAAACTTTAAAATTTTTTTATTCTGAACTGTATCATTCAGAATCACAAAATGATATTGTTGAGATAGAAAGGTTTTTATCACAGATAACTCTCCCAAAATTGAATTCGGAAGAACAGAAGGGATTAGATGTGCCTTTTACATTAAAAGAAGTCGAAGAAGCTCTAGGATCACTTCAGAGTAATAAATCTCCAGGAGAAGATGGTTTTCCACCTGAATTTTACAAGAAGTTTAAAGATTTATTAATTCCTCCTTTTATGGAGCTAATACACCAAGTGGAAAGAAAACATAAACTTCCAGAATCTTTTTCGACAGCTATTTTAATAGTATTGCCAAAAAAAGACAGAGATCTTTTAAAGCCAACATCATACAGACCTATTTCTTTGTTGAACACAGACAATAAAATAATAGCAAAGATTTTATCTAATAGATTATCTAAATATTTACCAAAATTAATACACATGGACCAAACAGGATTTATTAAAAATAGACGATAGGCAGATAATGCAACTCGGTTACTTAGCATAATTCATTTGGCACAAAAGAGGGAAGAAATGAGTTTGGCAGTTGCTTTGGATGCAGAAAAAGCATTTGATAGATTGGAATGGGATTTTTTATTTAAGGTATTGGAAAAATATGGATTAGGAGTATCTTTTATAAAATGGATTAAAACCTTAAATACTAACCCCAAAGCTAAAGTGGTGACAAATGGCCAAATTTCAACATAATTTCAGTTAACAAGGTCAGCTAGACAAGGTTGTCCATTATCACCTGCTTTATTTATGTTGGCGATAGAACCATTAGCTGAATTAATTAGAACTGATTCAGATATAATGGGCTTCAGAGTTAATCAGGAGGAATATAAGATTAAATTATTTGCTTATGATGTTCTGATTTATCTAACTAACCCATTGCATTCGTTGCGTAAATTATCTTCTAGATTGGAAGAATATGGGAAAATATCAGGGTACAAAATAAATTGGGATAAAAGTGAAATATTACCCCTTACTAAAGGAGATTATAGTCAATGTCGATTAATAACTCAATTTAGATGGCCAACAAATGGTATAATTTAGGTATAAGAGTTGATAATGATATAAAGAATTTATATAAACTAAATTATTTGCCATTATTGAAAAAAATTCAAGAGGATCTTGATAAATGGATGATGTTACCAATAACATTAATAGGTAGAGTCAATGCTGTAAAAATGAATATATTCCCTAGATTACAATATTTATTCCAAACACTACCAATACAATTACTGCAGAAGTTTTTTCAAGAGTTAAATAAATGAGTGAGGAAGTTCCTTTGGAAAGATAAGATGTCAAGAATATCGTTGGAAAAATTGACATGGAAATTTGATCTAGGAGGGTTACAATGACCAAATTTTAAGAATTATTACAAAGCAAATCAGCTTAGATTTATTGCATCTTTTTTTGATGAAGATAAACTGGCATGGATTAGAATAGAATTAGATAAAATAGGAGAAAATATACCAGAAGATTTTATATATAAATGGGAATCTAAATGGATATGGGAAAAGAAAGAATCTCCTATATTAAAACATTTGATTGATTTATGGAATAAGATAAATGTTGATAATGAGATAAAGAAATCTTTATTAGCAAAGAGACCTCTAATTCAAAATAGACTCATTCCTTTTACAATGGATAACCAACTTTTATATAACTGGTTTCAAAAAGGGATTAGATATATAGGAGATTGTTTTGAAGGAGGTATATTGCTGTCGTTTGATCAATTAAAGAATAAATATAAAATATCAAATAACACTCTCTTCTGTTACTTCCAATTAAGGGCTTATTTAAGAGATAAACTGGGTCAAACAATGTTATTGCTGAAACCTAATGAAATAGAAACTTTAATTCATAAAGGAAAAATTAAAACAATGATTTCTGGTATGTATAATTTGATTCAAAAACAGGCAATTAATCAAGGAATTCATAAGTCAAGACAAAAATGGGAAACTGATTTGAATATTAAAATTGATGAAACAAGTTGGTCAAGATTATGTCTTGACAGTATGACAAATACAATAAATGTTCGACTAAGATTAGTACAATATAACTTTTTGCATCAAATATATATTACACCACAAAAATGAATAGATTAAACTCAAATTTATCTGATCAACGTTTTCGATGTAATCAAGAAATTGGTACTTTTTTAAACTCTACTTGGTCTTGTTTTAAAATTCAACCTTTTTGGACAAATTTAAGAGTTTTACTGGAACAAATTATTGGAATACAACTTCCACATAATCCAACATTATTTTTACTAGGCGATATTGAAGGGATAAAATTGAAATCCAAATTGAATAAATATCAGAAAGAATTCATAAAAATTGCACTGGCAGTAGCCAAAAAGGCTATTGCAGTTACTTGGAAATCGGATTCATACTTAAGTATAGATAGTTGGAAGAATGAAATTTTTAGCTGCATTCCACTTGAAAAAATTACTTATAATTTAAGAGATAAATATGAAATATTTCTGAAAATTTGGCACCCTTATTTAGAAAAGATAGGATTAAATATATAGATGCTCCGAAGATGAAATTATTGGTTATCTGGGGAAAGAATTAAATATACATATTAAAGCTATTATGAACTCCATGGAGCATGTGGGGATCTTCCAATATCCAGGCATTCTTTCTTTCTTTTTTTTCTATAGGGATATGTTTGGGGGGAGGGGGGAAGGGTTGACGACTTTTTTTTCTTTCTGTAACCTATTTGAAAATTCACTAAAAAAATTTAAAACAAAAGGAAGTCATTCAATATCCCAAATGGCTGCTTTTACTTATTTTTTGATAGTGACAATAAGAAAATTAGATATCAATTAAAATGTCTGCTTTGCTTATCATTCAAATTCACCTTTAATAAAGAATACAAATAAAAGGCTGAGAGGCTGTGACTAATGGGGTGTTTGCAACATTACTCATTGGCTCTCCAAATGTGTAACTGCAACAATGATATGGTTGAGGTGATCAAATATAATATATGCAAGAGGGCTAAAATTATAAAGATATTGTAGACTATGACGAGTATGTAAAAAGGAATCAGAGGGATATAGTATGTTTTTTAATCAGTTTGATCCAGAGAGAGAATGAATAGGCAAATATGACCTTTGATGATGTATTTTTAAGTGGATGGCAAGTCTAGGGAAGATGGAAAACTGAAGTCATCCACTTTGACAAAACAAAATGCAGGAACAGTGTATTTTTTTAAAAATGGTGAAATATTAGTGTTGGTGTTCAGAGTGACTTGCTGGACCTTGCACACAAATAAACCAGGAGATTATAGGTCAATGAGCCTGACATCAGTAGTGGGAGTGTGTCCTTGAGCAAGGCACATAACCACACATTGCTCTGCGATGACACCGATGCCAAGCTGTATGGCTCCTAATACCCTTCCGTTGGACAACATCAGTGGTGTGGAGAGGGGAGACTTGCAGCCTGGGCAACTGTTGGTCTTACATTAAAAAAACCTTGTCCAGGCTTGCACCCTGGAAACTTTCCAAGGCACAAATCCATTGTCTATTGAGACTAACGGAGGCCTACTACTACTACTACTGTTAATCAACGATATAGATGACAATGCGTTCAGCTGGATCAACAGATTTGTGGATGACACCAAATTGGGAGTGTAGTGGACAGTGAAGAACCCTACCATGGTTTGCAGTGGGATCTGGACCAGCTGGAAAAATGGGCTGAAAAATAGCAGACAGAACTTAATGCAGACAAGTTCAAGGTGTTGCACTTCAGTGTTACCAGGGCAGGTCTTACACAGTGAATGGTAGGGCATGGAGGAGTGCTGTAGAACAAAGGGATCTGGGAATACATGTCCATAATTGATTGGAAGTGGTGTCACAGATTGATAGGGCTGTAAAGAAAGGTTTTGGCACGTTGGCATTCATAAATCAAAGTATGAAGTACAGGAGATAGGATGTTACATTAAAATAGTATAAGACATTGGTGAGGCCTAATCTGGTGAATTGTGTGCTGTTTTGGTCATCTACCTACAGGAAAGATGTGAATAAGGTTGAAAGAGTACAGAGAAAATTTACAAGGATGTTGCCGCGTCTGGAGGACCTGAGTTATATGTAAAGATTTGAATAGGTTAGGACTTTATTCCTTGGAACATAGAAGATTGAGGAAAGATTTGATAAAGGTATACAAAATTATGGGGGGTATAGATACGCTTTGTCCACAGTGGTTGGGTGGGACTACAACTAGATATCATGGGGTAAGGTTGAAAGGTGAAAACTTTAAGGGGAACATGACGGGAAACTTCTTCACTAGAGGGTCATGAGAGTGTGAAACAAGCTGCCAGTACAAGTGCTGCATGCAAAATGATTTCAAAGTTTAAAAGAAGTTTGTATAGGCACATGGATGATAGGGGTATGGAAGGCTATCGTTCTGGTGCAGTTCGATGGGAGTTAGCAGTTTAAATCAGTCAGCATGGACAAGACGGGCCAAAAGGCCTGTTTCTACGGTGTAATTTTCTATGGTTCTATGACTTCAAATCACTGAAAATTAACACTTGGGTACAGAAAAGCAGATAGCATGTTGTTTTTTATTATAAGAGGAATTGAGCACAAATGTAGAGACATCTTGCTCCAATTATACAGCGCCCTGGTGAAACCAAAAGTTTTGTCATCAGTACTTGGTTTATTATTGTCACATGTACTGAGATGAAGTGAAAAGCCTTTGTTTGCATGTCATCCATATTTATGTAAATATATCCAGCTAGTACAAAATGTAAAAAAAATCCAACAGAATATAGTGTTATATATAACACATGTAGAATGTAGAATATAACTTTCTCCTGAGATGGAGGTTTGTCATACAAGAAGAAATTACGCTGACCGAACCAACACCAACTTGATGTTGGAAGAAAGAGAACTGATCTTATTGAAACATACACAATTGTTATGGGGCTTTTTAAGATGGATGTGAGATCGATATTTACCCAGGGCATCGTTTGTGGACTAAGGAGAGGTCCCTTATCATAATAGATGGGAAGAAATTTCTTCACCCAGAGAGCTGTGGATCTTTGTAATTTCCTATCCAGGAAAGCTTTGGAGTCAGTGGAGTATATAAAGACAATTAATTTTTGGATATTAAGGGAACCAAAGGATATTTGACCAATGCAGGAAGTTAGTGCTGAAATAATAGATCAACCATGAGGTTTTGTGAGCATAAGGTGTTGACTGTTCCTATTTGTTACGTTCTTAAATACTTAACAGCAATTAGCAGAGTAGAATCTATCCAAAGAAAAGGGAGCAACTGAGATACTGTGTAAATTCAGATTGTGTGAATCCAGCAGTTAATTCAACATTTTCAGAAAATGAGTAATTTCTGCAGTTCCTCAGATCTATTTCAGATTCCCAGCATCCACTCTATTTTGTGCTCATAATTTAAGCTAATGCTTTTACTTTTCTTAGTCACACTGCCTTAAAAACCACCTTTGGTTTATTTACTCTTTCCTTTATTACTACCGTATTTTCCCCTTCCCACTTCTTGTCTTTTAACTGCTGCTGATTTCCACCATTTCACGGATATTTCTTTTGGCTTCCTGTTACCTTCTCCCTTTCTCTGCAAGTAAAGACAGACCTGAATTATTACACCCTCCCTCTGCAGTTAATTTCTGATCTGCTAGATATCCACAACATTCTGATCACTAAATTCTGGTTTTGTGTAAAATAAAAGATCCCAAAAATAATAAAACAAACAATATCTAGCTGTTTGTTGCCAAGAACAGGAAATGAAAGTACAAGGCACATTTCAGTAATGATTTCTATTAATAATTTTGAAATTCTAGTTCAATACTTCAAATATGTTCCTGGGAAACAAAACCAAATATTTAGATTTAGAGAGGTAGCATAGAATCTATCAACCACATAGGAAGTGTTCACAGGAGATGTTGCTATGAAGTACCGTAATTGTGGTCACAGGGGACTGCAGCAGAAAGTGCCCAGTGTTGTGCAAATTCACACATATATTAGAGCTGCAGTACTAACAATGGGTGAAAGGTACGCATTACTTTATTCAAATACTTATTTGCAAAGTCAGCATGGATACATTCATGTCTTCTACAATATATTTTCGGTCAATACATGAGGTGATCAGTCTTGGCTAGACACTTATAGATTCCCTTTGTTCTCAGAGACCGATATCCAGAATTCCTCCTTGTAAGTGGTATTTCTCTGTGACCCCAGGTTTTGGTGATGCTCCGTGGTGACGTAAGGAGATAGGTCCTGTTTGAAGATCCATTTGCTTCTTTTTCGCTCCAATAAGATGACACCACTTTGATAGTCGAGTTCAAACCTAACCCTGTATTCTGTCCACACTTGTCTTCTGCAGCTGAGCTATTAAGCACTTTGGTATCAGCCTGATTTTTCATTTCACAAGGTGAGGAGCATCCTGATTATTAGGTACTAAGTCAATCAGCTGCAGTGAGAGTGGAATTAGTTTTTCCTACCAGCTTATTCATAGACAATAAACATTATCCTCCACACGTTTTTGTTCTGGGTTAGTTGTAAACTCCAGTTACCATACTGGGCAAAGTGTTGATTTTTATTCTTTGCACAGAATCAAGTCTAATGTTACCAGAAATTTTACTCTACAGTATCCTTATTGGACTGCTACAATCAGAACAGCGAGAAGAGTTTAAAAAGACAGCTTTATTGAGTGGGCAACAGAGTAGGAGGGCTTTGGCTCAATGAGGCTTAGACGATAACGGGTCACGATTCTGTGTAGAATAGAGACAGGAAGTATGTGTGTGAGGCCAATGTTCTGTACTAGATGTCAGATGTGGGAAGTCTGGGAGACTCCCATCCTCCTGGACGGCCACATTTGTGCCAGGTGTGTCGAGCTGCAGCTCCTTAGGGACCGGGTTAGGGAACTGGAGATGCAGCTCGGTGACCTATGTCTGGTCAGGGGGAGTGAGGAGGTGATAGAGAGGAGTTAAAGGCAAGTAGTCACACTGTGGCCTCGGGAGACAGGTAAGTGGGTAACAGTCAGGAGAGGGAAGGGCAAGAGGCAGAATCTAGCGTGTACCCCTCTGGGCTGTTCCCTTAACAATAAGTACTCCTGTTTGAGTACTGCTGGGGGGGAGCCTACCTGGTGGAACTAACAGTGGCTGCGCCTCTAGCACAGAGTCCGGCCCCGTAGCTCAGAAGGGTAGGGAAAGGAAGAGGATGGCAGCAATGATAAGGGACTCTATAGTTAGGCGGTCAGACAGGCAATTCTGTGGATGCAAGAAAGAAGCACAGATAGTAGTTTGTCTCCCAGGTGCCAGGATCCTGGATGTTCCTGATTGCATTCACGATATCCTGAAGTGGGAAGGAGAACAGCCAGAGGTCATGGTGCATGTTGGTGCCAACGACATAGGTAGGGAAAGGGAGGAGGTCCTGAAAACAGACTACAGGGAGTTAGGAAGGAAGTTGAGAAGCAGGAGCAGGAAGGTAATAATCTCAGGATTACTGCCTGTACCACGTGACAGTGAGTATAAGAATAGAATGAGGTGGAGGATAAATGCGTGGCTGAGGGATTGGAGCAGGCGGCAGGATTCAGATTTCTGGATCATTGGGTCCTCTTTTGGGGCAGGTGTGACCTGTACAAAAAGGACGGATTACGCTTGAATCCAAGGAGGACAAATATCCTGACTGGGAAGTTTGCTAAGGCTTTTGGGGAGAGTTTAAACTAGAATTGCTGGGGGGTGGGAACCAAACTGAAGAGAGAGGAATGGGAGGTTGGCTCACAAATGGAGAAAGCTGGTAGAGAGTGTGAGAGGGAAGATAGGTGGGTGATAGAGATGGGATGTGTTTAGACCAATGGTTGAGATGTGTCTATTTTAATGTAAGAAGCATCATGAACAAAGTGGATGAGCTTAAAGCATGCATCAGTACTTGGAGCAATGATGTTGTGTCCATTAGAGAGACTTGGGTGGTTCAGGGGCAGGAATGGTTACTTCAAGTGCCAGGCTTTAGATGTTTCAGAAAGGACGGTGAGGGAGTCAAAAGAAGTGGGGGGTGTGGCACTGCAGATCAGAGATAGTGTCATGGCTGCAGAAAAGGAGGAAGTCATGGAGGGATTGTCTACTGAATTTCTGTGTGTGGAAGTTAGGAACAGCAAGGGGTCAATAACTCCACTGGGTGTATTTTATAGATCACCCAATAGTAACAGGGAAATCAAGGAGCAGATAGGGAGACAGATTCTGGAAAGATGTAATAATAACAGGGTTGTCATGGTGGGAGATTTTAATTTCCCAAATATTGATTGGCATCTCTCTAGAGCAAAGGGTTTAGATGGGGTGGAGTTTGTTAGGTGAGTTCAGGAAGGTTTCTTGACACAACATGTAGGTACGCCTACAAGAGGAGAGGCTGTACTTGATCTGATATTGGGAAATGAATCTGGTCAGGTGTCAGATCTCTCAGTGTGAGGTGGTTCATTTTGGTAGGTCAAACACGATGGCAGAATATAGTATTAATGGTAAGACTCTTGGCAGCATGGAGGATCAGAGGGATCTTGGGGTCCGAGTCCATAGGATGCTCAAAGCTGCTAGACATTTTGACTCTGTGGTTAAGAAGGCCAATATGGTGCATTGGCCTTCATCAACCGTGGGATTGAGTTTGGGAGCCGAGAGGTAATGTTGCTAATATTTCTTCCGCTTTATGGAAGAGGACATTGGGATCCAAGCAGAAGCCTGATCCTTAATAATTGCCTTCCTGCGCTATCCCAGCTCCAATGCCCCTCCAACTTTTGGCACTGCCTTCATGCCTTCTTTCTCTACTGTATGTCTCCAGGAATATTGTGGTCTACACTGTATCCAGTGTTAAAGCCTTGGTAAGGGTGTTTGAGTGTCAGACTGAATATTGTTAAAGAGAATCCAGATAAGAAAAATGTTCTTGGATTCTTTAACTATTGATCTAGTGAGGCTAAACATTGCAGAAGGCCTCAAACCTTGGGTTAAGATCTACTGTTGTGGGAGAGTCCTATGTCCATAAGACATATAGTAGGAGCAGAATTGGGCTATTTGGCCCATCGAGTCTGCTCTGCGACTCCACCATAGCTGATTTATTAACCCTCTCAATTTCATTCTCCTGCCTTCTCCGTGGAACCTTTCACACCCTGACTAATCAAGAACCTATTAACCACCACTTCAAATATATCCAAAGATTTGGCCTCCACAGCCATCTGTGGCAATGAAATCCACTGATTTTCCACCCCTCTGGCTAAAGAATTTCCTCCTCATCTCTGTTCTAAAGGGATTCCCTTCTGAACAGAATCTGTGCCCTCCAGTCCTAAACACTCCCACCTTAAGAAACATGCTCTCCACATCTACTCTAAGCCTGTCAGTATTAGATAGAATTCAAGGAAATATACACCCCCCCACACCACCACCATTTATCGAAACTCCAGTGAATATAGGCGCTGAGCCATCAAATGCTCCTCATATGTTAATTCTTTCATTCACGGAATTAATTTTATGGAACTCCTCTGGACCCTCTCCAGTGCCAGTACATATTTTATTTGATAAAAGGCTCAAAACTGCTCTCAATACTCCCAAGTGTGGTCTGACCAATTCCTTATAAAGCCTCAACATTACATTCTTGCTTTTATATTCTAGTACTCTCAAAATAAATGCCAACACTGTATTTGCATGCCTTAACTCTGATTCAACCTGCAAGTTAAAATTCAGGGAATCCTTCAAGAGGATCCCAAGTCCCTTTGTACCTCTGATTTTTTAATCTTCTTCCCGTTTAGAATATAGTCTGTCTTTATTCAATTTACCAAAGTGCATGACCATACACTATATTCCATCTGTCACTTCTTTGTCCATTCTCCCAGTCTGTCTAAGCCCTTCTGTAGACTCCCTGCATCCTCAACACTAGCTGCCACTCCATCTGTCTTCACATTGACCGCAAACCTAGCCACAGAGCCATCAATTCCATCATCCAAATCATTGACATATAACATGAAAAGAAGCTGTCCCAACACTGTCCCCATGGAACACCTCTGGTCACCGGCAGCCAATCAGAAAAAGCTTCCTTTACTCCCATTCTTTGCCTCCTATCAATTAGGCCACCTTCTATCCATGAGATTATCTTTCCTGTAATACCATGGGCTCCTACCTTGTTAAGCAACCTCACGTGGGGCAACTTGTCAAAGGCCTTTTGAAAATCCAAGTTAGCAGCATCTACTGACTTTCCTTTGTCCACCCTAACCTATAGTTAATGTATGAACACATTTTTAGATATCATATTACAACATTAATTAAAAGCCATTTGTTATCATTGCATATACATGTGGCTTGTGTGTGTATTACTGTGTATGCATCTATAGACCATACACATAGAAAATCAGAACCATATTTTCATAATTTTAGCATTCTTCAGTTAAAGCTCAACTTCTGAAGGTACTTAATTGGTTGTAAAGCACTTCGAATATTCAAAGGCTGAGTCGCTGCTCTGTGTGAACCAGCTTGCTGTTTGGTACAGTACATCACTAGCAAATATTAATACACAGCTTCACAGAATACATGTTGGCAACTGCCTAATTTACCTCTTCGTTGTCTTCAACAATTTGATACCTGTAGTTGCTCACTGAAAATATAAGATCAGTAATGAGCCATCACTGACGATCTATTGGGATATATTAGTCAAATAAAAAATGACTTAATTTGCAATTTATAGCAATGGATTCATCAGCCATCAAGTGAGAACTGAGATGAGTAAGTGAGTAGATAACCTAGATTTATTTTCTGTTAATGGGTGCAAGGCATTGTACACTCAAACAAATATTTCCGTTATGAAAACGTAACTTCCACTATGCCTCTGTAAAGTCATTTGTCATAGCATAGGCTCCAATCTCTCACTAAATTGAAACCAAATATCTTCTGTTGTGTCTGATGAAAACTGAGCCACACAGAAGCTGTAACTGGGAAATACCAAATGCTTTATTTGCATAGCAAACCTCCAGGAGAAAGAGAGTCCACGAGGATCAAAGATAAAGAGAGGGCATATAATAGAGCAAAGATTTATGGAAAGTTAGAAGATTCGAGAGCTTTTAAAAACCAACAGAAGTCAACTAAAAAAGCCATTAAGAAGATAAAGATGGAATGTGAAGGTAAAGAGAGGGCATATAATAGAACACAAATTAATGGGAAGTTAGAAGATTGGGAAGTTTTTAAAAACCAACAGAAGGCAACTAAGAAGTCATTAATAAGATAAAGATGGAATATGAAAGCTAGCCAATAATATTAAAGAATATACCAAAAGTTTCTTCAGATAGAAAAGTGTACAAGAGAGGTGAGAGTGGATATTGGACAGTGGGAAAATGATGCTGGAGTGGTAGTAATGGAGGACAAGTAAATGGCGGACAAACTGAATAAGTATTTTGCATCAGTTTTCACTCTAGAAGACGCTAGTGTATGGTGTCAGGGGTCATGTAGTGTGTGAAGATACCATTACTAGAGAGAAGGTTGTTGGGAAACAGAAAGCTCTGAAGGTAGGTAAATCACCTGGACCAGATGGTGTACACCTTAGGGTTCTGAAAGTGGTGGCTGAAGAGATTATGAAGGCATTAGTAATGGTCTTTTAAGAATCTCTAGATTCCGTAATGGCTCTGGAAGACTGTAAAATTGCAAATGTCATTCGAAGAAGGGGGAGATTATAGGTGTCTGTGTTGGGACTGATTCTTATGTCAACGATTTTGATGATGGAATTGATGGCTTTGTTGCAAAGTTTTCAGATGGTATGAAGAGAGGTGAAGGGGCAAGTAGTTTTGAGGAAGTACGGAGGCTACAGAAGGACTGGACAGATTAGTAGACTGGGCAAAGACATGGCAGATTGAATACAGTGTCGGGAAGTGTATGGTCGTGTGCTTTGGGAGAAGAAATGAAAGAGACAACTTTTTTCCTAGAAGGAGAGAAAGTGCAAAATACTTGGGAGTCCTCGTGCAGTATCCCCTAGAGGTTAATTTGCAGTTTGACCCTGTGGTGAAGAAGGCAAGCATGATGTTCGCATTCATTTCCAGAAGACTAGAATATAAAAGCAAGGATGTAATATTGAGACTTTATAAAACACTGGTGAGACCTCACTTGAGTATTGTGAACAGTTTTGGGCCCCATATCTTAGAAAGGATGTACTGGGCCTGTATTCACTAGAATTCAGAAGAATGAGGAGTAACCTAATTGAAACTATCAAATGGTGAAAGGCCTTGATAGAGTGGATGTGGAGAAGATGTTTCCTATGGTGGGAGAGTCTAAGACAAAAGGTGACAGCGTCAGAATAGAGGGGCATCCTTTTAGAATGAAGATGAGGAAGATAATACTTATTCAGTTCATCCACCATTTCTTTAGCCAGAAAGAGGTGAATCTGTGCAATTCTTTGCCACGGTCAGTTATAGAGGCCAAATCATGTATATTTAAAAAGAGGTTAATAGATTCTTGACTGGTCAGGGCATGCTGGGATACAACGAAAGACAAGAGAATGGGGCTGAGAGGAAAACTGTATGGCAGTTCCTAGGGTGGAAGAGTCTAAGAGCAGAGGACACAGCCTCAGAATAGAGGGCATTCTTCTAGAATGGAGATGAGGAGGAATTTCTGAAGGCAGAGTGGTGAACCTGTGGAATTCCTTGTCACAGGCAGCTGTGGAGGACAGGTCCTCATGTATATTTAAGTCAGAGGTTGGTAGATTCTTGATTGGTCAGGGTGTGAAGGAATACGGGGCAAAGGCAGGAGAATGAAGGTGAGTGAATAATTGGATCAGCCGGATGAAATGGCAGAGCAAAGTCAATGGGCCAAATTGTTTAATTCTGCTCCTACATCTTATGGTTTTATGATCATATAAATCTTACTCTCCTGACACAATGTTTTACACTTCTTCAACACAAGCAACTACTGATTTCATTGTTATAATCACCAAATTCACATACTGAATACAGTCAGATAAAGTTACAGAATTACAAACTTACAATGGCAGCATACCCCAACTAGCTGAAAGTTTGAATATTCAATACTGGTGTCTGTTCTAAAAGCCAGACACTGTAAGTGTGCCCATTTTGCTGTAGTGTTGAAGAATGGCGCCATGAATATTCACCTAACCAGGTTAAGTGACAAACGAGACTTGAACTGAACTGCACATTAAGTGAGGGGAGATACACATTTAACAATATGTTAATAGCAGTAACATTTGTCTATTGTCTTTCCCTATGTAGTTTCAACAGGACACAATCAGAATGACTGGTTTCACCAGCCAGAATGTATCAGTTGAATTTAAATTGTGTGCAGGTTTTATTTCCTGATGATCCGTAAGTAATTACGCTGAGCATGATTTCCTAACTCCAGATGATCACTGGCCCACTCAAAAGGATTAAAAATAAACAGGTAGGAATTTGTATTTGATTCCTCTTGCTAAATTAATGCCTCAATATTGAGAATTGATTCAGTTCTATAGATTTTCTACTTGACTGAACAAAGTCTATTAGTTCGGTGGTTTTCCATGGGCAAAACGACAAATTAAAATAGGATTTCATTAGGACGCCCCAACCACTGAATTTTCTGAAAAAAATCTTCTGTATATTGTTCAATTCAAAACCCAGAGTTTTATTCACTTGCTCTTTCTTCATAGCTTCTCTATTTAATTTAACAATCTTCTCTTTTTAATACCACAGTTGAATCTGTACCAACCATACTTTCAGGCAAAACATTTCAGATAATTACTACTAACTGTGCCAACAATCAAACTTCTACATATTTAGACACAGCCAACATAAAAATTACAGAACAGATTCAAATTGCTAGCATAATTTCTAGAGAAAAGAAGTAGTGATCTCGTAGGTTTCAAGGTTCAAGATTCAAGAAGGTTCTTGCAGTTGAATCCATCAGAAGCTTTTAATAAATGTTCTACCTGATCGGAGTAGAGCAGTTTATGTGATGTCCTTGTTTTTGGTAAAATATGTCCGGGACAGCCATGACAACAGAAGGCAACACTTCTCTGTGTTAACATGTATGTAAGTACTTGATCCAATGAAGAGGAGTCTACAAAAGAAGCAATATTCTGGAGTTACAATTGGCTATTTAAACTTGCTATAGAACACTTCTGTAAATATAAACTATCAAATGCCACACGGCATCTGAAATAAAGTAAGGATTATTTGAAGTTGAGAAAGAAACCTGGGGAACACAGGTTGAAAGTGATTGGCAATAGATAAATACATAGAGTGCAAAAATGCTAAAACATGCTGATATGGTTAGTAGTTCTAACCTCGGAGTCCTGCCATGTGCAGAAGTTCGCTGATGACACGGCCATAGTGGGGTGTGTCAGGAATGGACAGGAGGAGGAGTATAGGAAACTGATACAGGACTTTGTGATATGGTGCAACTCAAACTACCTGCGTCTCAATATCACCAAGACCAAGGAGATGGTGGTGGACTTTAGGAGATCTAGGCCTCATATGGAGCCAGTGATCATTAATGGAGAATGTGTGGAGCAGGTTAAGACCTACAAGTATCTGGGAGTTCAGTTAGATGAGAAGCTAGACTGGACTGCCAACACAGATGCCTTGTGCAGGAAGGCACAGAGTCGACTGTACTTCCTAAGAAGGTTGGCGTCATTCAATGTCTGTAGTGAGATGCTGAAGATGTTCTATAGGTCAGTTGTGGAGAGCGCCCTCTTCTTTGTGGTGGCGTGTTGGGGAGGAAGCATTAAGAAGAGGGACGCCTCACGTCTTAATAAACTGGTAAGGAAGGCGGGCTCTGTCGTGGGCAAAGTACTGGAGAGTTTAACATCGGTAGCTGAGCGAAGGGCGCTGAGTAGGCTACGGTCAATTATGGATAACTCTGAACATCCTCTACATAGCACCATCCAGAGACAGAGAAGCAGTTTCAGCGACAGGTTACTATCGATGCAATGCTCCTCAGACAGGATGAAGAGGTCAATACTCCCCAATGCCATTAGGCTTTGCAATTCTACCGCCAGGACTTAAGAACTTTTTAAAAGCTATTATTAATGCTTTTTGAGATAGTGATTTAGATGCATATCATATTTTTTACTGAGTTAAGTATTGTATGTAATTAGTTTTGCTACAACAAGTGTATGGGACATTGGAAAAAAGTTGAATTTCCCCATGGGGATGAATAAAGTATCTATCTATCTATCTAGTTGTAATCCCAAATGTTGTGCCTAAAAGTGTGGTTAAAAAAGAGAAAATGGGGATGAGAATTCAAAACAAAATAGGCAGCTACAAAAAAAGAGCAGGCGAATGAAAGATCAGGTCCCAAGCTAAGGAGATACCGTCCTTCTTCAAAGAAAGGGGCTCCCTTCCTCCACCATCAATGCTTCCCTCAACCGCATCACTTCCACTGCGCGCATGTCCAACCTCAACCCGTCCTCCCACTACCCCCCCACCCTCACCAAGGATCGGGTTCCTCTTGTCCTCTCCTACCACCCCACCAGTCTCCATGTCCAGCACATGATTCTTCATAACTTCTGCCATATCCAGTGTGATTTCCCCCCCCCCCCCACTTCCTGCTTTCCACAGGGATTGCTCCCTACATGGCTCCATTGTCCATTCATCCTTCCCCACAGATCTCCCTCTTAGCACTTACCCTTGCAAGCGGAACAAGTGCTACACCTGTCCCTACACCTCCTCTCTCACTACCATTGAGACTGTCAGGGCCCCAAACAGTCCTTCCAGCTGAGGTGACTCTTCACCTCTGCGTCTGTTGTGGTCATCCTCTGTATCCGGTGCTACTGCTGTAGCTTCCAGTATATCGGGGAGATCCAACTCTGATTGGGAGGCCACATCGCTGAGAACCTACTCTCTGTGTGGCAGATAAAGCAGGATCTCCCAATGGCCACTCATTTTAATTCCACTTCCCATTCCCATCCCGACATGGCAGTCTATGGCCTCCTCCACTGTTGTGATGAGGCCACATTCAGGATGGGGGAGCAACAACTTACATTCTGTCTGTGTAGCCTCCAACCTGATGGTATGAGCATCGATTTCTGGAACTTCCAGTAATGCCCCCTTTTACCATTCTCCATTCCCATTTCTCTCTCTCACCTTATCTCCTTACCTGCCCATCACCCCCCTCTGGTGCTCATTCTCCTTTCCTTTCTTTGATGGCCTTCTGTCCTCTCCTATCAGATTCCCCCTTCTCCAGCCCTGTATCTTTCACTAATCTATCTCCCAGCTTTTTACTTCAGCCCTCTTGGTTTCACCTATCACCTTGTGGGTCTTCGTCCCCTCCACCCACTTTCTTGCTCTGAATCCTCATCTTATTTTCCAGTCCTGATGACGGGTCTCAGCATGAAACATCAGCAGTATTCTTTCCCACAGATGCTTCCTGGCCTGCTGAGTTCCTCCAGCATTTTGTGTGTGTTGCTTTGAATTTCTAGAATCTGCAGAATTTTAGTTGCAGTTGAATGAAATTGTCTGGATTGCCTTGAGCCAGGATAGATTCAAAAGAGCTGGGTTACTGAGAGTCAAATCATTTGCTGATAAAGAAACTAAAAGGCCAGACAGAGAGGGATGGAGAATAGGCCTAAAATGGAAGAAAATAAAATGCAAAATGAAAATTCTAACAGCAATTTCTTTTCTGCATGTATTTTAGTTATTGTCTTCCTATGTTGAATGGGATTATGGCAGCATAAAAAGAGGTTAACTACCAAAACAATCTTTTTGCGACTCTTTAGGAATTTCTCGAATGGAGAGCTGTCATGTTCATAGAGTAGAGCAGGAAAGCTGCATGAACCAGCCAGTAACTTGTGGTGTCTCATGGCTCACAGTATATTTCTACCATGCCTTATAAACTACTGTGTAAAACCAAAATGTCATTCATAACTAATCCCATCAATGTGTCAACAAAAATTGACACAACTGTACTGTAAATCATGAATGTATTGAAAGTATGGAGGAGATAAAAAGGAAAGGCATGACAAATGAGCAAGGCCAAAGGATAAAAAAAAGCACAGAAAATATGAATGCAAAGAATTCGTTATAAATCTTTGTTCGAATATGTAGTGGATTAGAGAGAATTTGGTGAAAAACAGAAGTCATCTTAAACAAAGAAGTAGTATTATTTAAAATTTCAGTAATATAATCATAATATAACAGTAAGTACCGTATATTGTTTGATTAAGCATTGCAGGTTATCTGTAAAAGTACATAACTGGCACAACACCACATGATATGTGTGCTCTTCATTTAAAGTAAAACACAAGTTAGACTCATATTTTGGACTCCCATGTTTTCTTTTCAATTAATGTAATGTTTTGGAGGTAGAAAACATAACAGTGGCGATGAGGTATTTAAAAAATGAACCTGAGACGGCTACCGAGCTATTAAAGCATAGCCAGATGTTTGAGTTAAAAATATATTCTGTGAGGAAAGGTGAGTAAAAAAAAACAGCACAGCTCAGCATGTACACAGATAGTTAAGTTAAAATAAAGGTAGAAAGCAGTGGAGTTCACAGGTTCATATACAATGTATACCAGGTGATAGCAACATAAAAAAGAGCAGAAATGGCTGACTGCATTGGAAAGATTGCTCTACTGGATAACTGGCTCATGTACACTGAGCTAATTTCAAAGCAAATGAAAAAAACAATGAGAATGAAGTACCAGTTTTGTTGAGGGCATTGAGTTTAAGGCACACCGTTTGCTTCGAAGTTTAACTTCTCCCATCATATCAGCTGACTGAGCTTTGCTGACATTGCGAAAGTAATGCAGAACATAAACAATTGCTGATTGCAGAATGTTTTAGGTTTCGTGGTGGAATCAAAAGGAAGGGGAATCCATTTCAGCTTACATGGTTGAAGTGAAGTGTCTGAGCATTGTCAGTTGGGCTTAATGATGAGATCGTTTAGTTCGTGGAATCTTACAACAAATCATTCAAAAATGGCTGAAACACATGTTATGTTTAAAAGAGCAGTTGGAATTGCTGTATCAATGGAGGCAGCAGACTGAGGTGCAATCGATTTGCAGTCAAGAATGAAAGCCAGTGAAAGCAAAATTGCAATGTCTAAACAGAAGTGTGCCTGGTCAAACAAGTTGTGTTACTGTTGTGGCAGGGGCTCTCATACATCAGACCAATGCAGGTTTAAAGGTCACAAATAAGTGAAAATCAGAAGATGCTGGGTATCCAAACAACACACATGAAATGCTGGAGGAATTCAGCGGGCCAGAATCAACTCTGCGTGCATTAAGGTTATTGCATGAACTTCAAAAGGAAGACAAAAATCTGCCTGTAAAAGTAGATGCAAAGACTAAAGCTCAGCTGGATGAATGGAAGGAGAAAAAAGAAAGGAGTCATTGGAGATACGAGACAGAGGATTCATCGGATGATGTTGTGGATGAATAAACCATCTGAGATCAGATTGTAAAGGGAGCAATTGAAGGATTAATAAGAGAACATTCCAGTGAACTAAGTGCGCCTTCCCAAGATCAAAATTCTCAAACCAGAATAAGAAAAGTGAGTGAGAGGAAAGATATCCAGAGCTGTCAGAACCAATTTCATCAGTCTCAGAGTCAACTCCTACAAGCACCACGGAAGCTGAGATTGTTTTCACAGCCACATGTCTCATGAACTGTGACCTCCCTTGTCAGAAAGGTGTTATTCCACAAGAGTAAAAAAATCCTCCACAGTGATCAAATCTTTCATCGGATGGTCTGAATGGGATAATGTAAAATTTACTACACCTTAGACATATGTATAGTTATTGTATGAAATAGTATGCTGTGTTTATAGCTGAGATGGATTCTATATTGAGTTAGAGTTTATAGATATACAGGGAGGAGTGTTATATATTTAATATTTTAGTAATATTGTAAATATATTGTTGGAGTAAGTTTGTTTGCATAATGCATTGCAGATTATCTGTATGTCATCACACCACCACGTGATATGTGTGTGCTTCTCTTGAGGTAAAACACAAAATTAGACTCATATTTTTGACTCTCATCTTTTCCTTTAAATTAACTGAATACTTTGGAGTTACAGAATATAACAAAAAGTGGAAAAGGCTCCTTTTCATTGTTTAATTCTTTCCTTTGGCAGAAATCAAACAAGCACAGCCTCAGAATAGATGGATGTCTCTTAAGAACAGGGATGAGGAGAAATTTCTTTAGCCAGAGGGTAGTAAATCTGTGGAATTCACTGCTTCAGATGGCTGTGGAGACCAGGTCATTAGGTGTATTTAAAGCAGAGGTTTATATGTTCTCGATTTGCAGGGGTGTCAAAGGTTATGGGAAGAAGGCAGGAGAATGGGGCTGAGAATGGTCATAAATCAGCCATGATGGAATGGTAGAGAAAACTTGATGGACTGAATAGCCTCATTCTGTGCCTCCGTCATATGGTTGTAAGATCTGATTTCTGAATCAATTGATTATTGAATCATTCATCTCTTTCAGATCACTGGTGATGCTGCCTCAATCTCAAGTACTTAGTTCTACCTCTTCTGTTATATCACATTGTGTTACTTCAGTCAGCACTGTTGCATTGTTTCTGCGCTTGTCACTATATTAATTATTGTATTTATTGTTACCATGTATACTGTTTACACTGTAAGTTTTAAGCAAGCAAGAAATTTCAACATATCATGATGAATATGACAACAGACTAACCTGGATGAATTATTCATCCTTGCACTCAATAACAGGAAGACCAAATCAATAAAAGTGTGAATAATTTTTCTCTAAATACTAAAAATCACTGAGACATTTATGCATTTTGTAGAATGTGGAAGGGGTTGTCAAGGAAATATACACTGGTCCTCATCGAGGGATCAGAAGTGGAAAGGATGAAGATCTAGCCCGGGTCCAATGTATTGAGGTAATTGCAAAGAAGGCATGAGAGTGGCTATATTTCACATTTGGTGAAAGAGTTTGAGGACATTTGGTATGTCACCAAAGACTCTAGTACATTTCTACAAATGGGGAGCATTATAACTGGTTGCTTCACCCTCTGGTATGGAAGGACCACTGCACAGGATCAGAAAAAGCTGCCATTCAAACCTAGCCAACTCCATCATGGACACAAGTCTCCCTAGTTTTCAGGACATTTTCATAAGTTGATGCCTCAAAAGTGTGGCATCCATCATGAAGGACCCCATCATCCAGGATATGCAGTACCCTCTCCTCATTGCCACCATCGAGTAGGAGGTACAGGAGAATGAACACACACACTCAACACTTTAGCAACAGCTTCTTCCACTCTGCTGTCAGACAATGAACCCATGAACATTATTCTTTCTCTCTATTTGTATGACTTATTTAACTTAATTTGTAATGTATATTTTTTTGAGTATTTTAATAGTTTTTTATTGCGTATTGCACTGTACTGCTGTTGCAAAGCAAGAAATTTCATAACATATGCCAATGATATGAAACCTGATTCTGATTCTCAATCTGGAAACCTTCAGCATTTGATCAAATCAATCCCCTGTACTTTACTTGCTTCCTTCTTGTGCTTAATGATGCTGCAGTCATGTTTGTGCTGAGCCACATAGTATGTACATTTGTGCCAACTTTGCATCAAATATTTCTGTAAGAGAGGCTGACACAATGCATAAAATAAATTACAGAAGAAAAAGAAATTGAATTAATTCTCTTTATTATTCATTCACTTAATTTATTTAATTTAAACAGAAGTGTCAATTAACACGGTTATATTTAAACTCAGAAATATTCCTTCTTAATTTACACTTTCCAATAAATATAACTAGAAAGTAACAGATAAATATACAGATAATTATAACAATATTAATTGCATTTAATTTGATATTAGCAGAATGTAGCAGAAAATAAATAAGGCTCCACAATTAAGTTACTTTACCATGTTCAGTGGAACATACAATAAAACATTTTCACATCAGTTGTGAGTAATGCAAATTACATCAGTTTTAACAAACATTTTGTCTGTGCATAGATACTATGCAGGAGGTTTTGTCAGAAACATCCATCTAATGCAGATAACTTTTTTTCTCAAGATGCAGCTCAATGATTCGACAGGGTTTTCAGTTTTTTGCTGGAAGAAAAGAGGAACAATAAGTTTCAAATAATCAAATGTAATAACAAGAAAAATCAATAAAAGTGTGAATAACTTTTCTCTAAATACTAAAAATCACTGAGACATTTATGCATTTTGTAGCAATTTGGTGAAGGAAATTACATTTTTAAGATATACATATGGAAATCTGATAGTGGATGCTACCCTTGTCTTAATTGTTGTCACTATACATTCAGAACATCACTACAGCTTTCTCATTGTAACAGGTCAACACATTTGCTGAATGCTTAAAGCTGTTCTCTTACCTCAAAAAAAACAGTGTTCTCTTCACCCAGGGCTGATCAGGATCTACACACACTGCTCTTCCTCTGATGGTATAGAGTCTGTAAGATATTTAAATCAATGTGTCATTGATTGAAAAATCTAATAAATTTAGTTCTACAAAATCATATGCAATATATCATGTTGTACTTACATAATTGCATCTATTTCACACATTTCATTGGAATTTTGCTCCAAGTAACCAGAGATTAATTTCCGTGGCAATCGAAGCTTTGAATAATTGAGGCAGCAATCTGCATGTGTAACTGGAAGAATAAAAAACAATGGTATGCATGTAATACTAGTCAATATATTTGTAAAATCTGATTTGTAATAATGAATAAAGAAGCAGCTTTAGGACTTACCAGCTGATACTGAGTCACTGAACATGCTGAGTATAATCATTGAAAGCATAGCTACCGAGGCAAGTTGCTGGAGCTTGTTCATTGCTGGTTATCGGTTTACCAAGTAGCTTGCCTATGGAACTTGTTGAGTTGATGGTTGTGCTGAGATCTGATGGTTTTGATCTTTTGTCAACCTGTTTATATACTGTACTCCTAGAGTTGGGATTTTTTTTAAAATAAGGAAATACATCGTGTGACCTCCTTGGGTTTTCCTCTAAGAAACTTGATTGCATCACCAAGTTTATAAATAGACTTTGGCAGACTGACTTCAAAATTTACGTACTTCCTAACACCTTTGTTTAACTGTCCAACAGTTCAGGAGTATCTTGTTCCAAATCAAAGCAACCTGTCAAATTTATTGTCATGTGCACAAATACAGCAAGAAAGTATAATGAAAAAAATTACTTACAACAGGCACATAGATTCCTGTAATACACAGAGCACAATTGATACTTAATTGATATATAGTTTGTTTCTTCTGTTATTTCCACTTGGATTCTAAAGTATTATTACAATATATTGAAAATCTATAGAAAATAACCTTTCAAAACTAGCTGTTGCTGTAGTCCAAAATGGGTCAGTACTACACTGGAATTTAGAAGGATGAGAGGGGATCTGATTGAAACATATAAGATTATTAAGGGATTGGACATGCTGGAGGCAGGAAGCATGTTTCCGCTGATGGGTGAGTCCAGAACTAGAGGCCACAGTTTAAGAATAAGGGGTAGACCATTTAGAACAGAGATGTGGAAAAGCTTTTTCATCCAGAGAGTGGTGGATATGTGGAATGCTCTGCCCCAGAAGGCAGTGGAGGCCAAGTCTCTGGATGCATTCAAGAGAGAGTTAGTTAGAGCTCTTATAGTTAGCGGGGTCAAGGGATATGGGGAGAGGGCAGGAACCGGGTACTGGTTGTGTATGATCAGCCATGATCACAGTGAATGGTGGTGCTGGCTAGAAGGGCCGAATGGCCTACTCCTGCACCTACTGTCTATTGTCTACACAAAACCGATGAATTTTAAAGGTGAACATTTTTATCTAGGTACAGGGAGCTTCACTAAATTATTGTGTAAAATGAATCAATAATTTGAAAAGCTAATTAATCAGAAATTGGCAAGTAAATTGAATCATGTGAGCAAACATGAGGAAATCTGCAGATGCTGAAAATTCAAACAACAACACACACAAAATGCTGGTGGAACACAGCAGGCCAGGCAGCATCTATAGGGAGAAGCGCTGTCGACGTTTTGGGCTGAGACCCTTCGTCAGGACTAACCGAAAGGAAAGATAGTAAGAAATTTGAAAGTAGTGGGGGGAGGGGGAAATGCGAAATGATAGGAGAAGACCAGAGGGGGTGGGATGAAGCTAAGAGCTGGAAAGGAGATTGGCGAAAGTGATACAGAGCTGGAGAAGGGAAAGGATCATGGGACGGGAGGCCTCAGGAGAAAGAAAGTGGGGGGGAAGCACCAGAGGGAGATGGAGAACAGGCAAACAACTAAATATGTCAGGGATGGGGTAAGAAGGGGAGGAGGGGCATTAATGGAAGTTAGAGAAGTCAATGTTCATGCCTTCAGGTTGGAGGCTACCCAGCCAGTATATAAGGTGTTGTTCCTCTAATCTGAGTTTGGATTCATTTTGACAATAGAGGAGACCATGGATAGACATATCAGAATGGGAATGGGACGTGGAATTAAAATGCGTAGCCACTGGGAGATCCTGCTTTTTCTGGCGGACCGAGCATAGGTGTTCAGCGAAATGGTCTCCCAGTCTGTGTCTGGTCTCACCAATATATAAAAGGCCACACCGGGAGCACCGGACGCAGTATACCACACCAGCCCACTCACAGGTGAAGTGTCACCTCACCTGGAAGGACTGTCTGGGGCCCTGAATGGTGGTGAGGGAGGAAGTGTAAGGGCAGGTGTAGCACTTGTTCCGTTTACAAGGGTAAGTGCCAGGAGGGAGATCGGTGGGAAGGGATGGGGGGGACGAGTGGACAAGGGAGTCGCATAGGGAGCGATCCCTGCGAAAAGCAGAAAGGGGTGGAGGGAAATATGTGTTTGGTAGTGGGATCCCGTTGGAGGTGGCGGAAGTTACGGAGAATTATACATTGGACCTGGAGGCTGGTGGGGTGGTAGGTAAGGACAAGGGGAACCCTATTTTGGTAGTGGGATCCCATTGGAGGTGGCGGAATTGGTAGTGGGATCCCGTTGGAGGTGGCGGATAAGATTCCCCTTGTCCTTACCTACCACCCCACCAGCCTCCAGGTCCAACGTATAATTCTCTGTAACTTCCGCCACCTCCAACGGGATCCCACTACCAAACACATTTTTCCCTCCACCCCTCTTTCTGCTTTTCGCAGGGATCGCTCCCTACGTGACTCCCTTGTCCACTCATCCCCCCCCAGCCCTTCCCACCGATCTCCCTCCTGGCACTTATCCTTGTAAATGGAACAAGTGCTACACCTGCCCTTACACTTCCTCCCTCACCACCATTCAGGGCCCCAGACAGTCTTTCCAGGTGAGGCGACACTTCACCTGTGAGTCGGCTGGTGTGGTATACTGCGTCCAGTGCTCCCGGTGTGGCCTTTTATATATTGGTGAGACCTGACGCAGACTGGGAGACCATTTCGCTGAACACCTATGCTCGGACTGCCAGAGAAAGCAGGATCTCCCAGTGGCCACACATATTAATTCCACATCCCATTCACATTCTGATATGTCTATCCATGGCCTCCTCTACTGTCAAAATGAATCCAAACTCAGGTTGGAGGAACAACACCTTATATACTGGCTGGGTAGCCTCAAACCGATGGCATGAACATTGACTTCTCTAACTTCCGTTAATGCCCCTCCTTCCCTTCTTACCTCATCCCTGACATATTTAGTTGTTTGCCTGTTCTCCATCTCCCTCTGGTGCTCCCTCCCCTCCTTTCTTTCTCCTGAGGCCTCCCGTCCCATGATCCTTTCCCTTCTCCAGCTCTGTATCACTTTCGCCAATCACCTTTCCAGCTCTTAGCTTCATCCCACCCCCTCCGGTCTTCTCCTATCATTTCACATTTCCCCCTCCCCCCACTACTTTCAAATCTCTTACTATCTTTCCTTTCGGTTAGTCCTGACGAAGGGTTTTGGCCCGAAACATCGACAGAGCTTCTCCCTATAGATGCTGCCTGGCCTGCTGTGTTCCACCAGCATTTTATGTGTGTTGTTGTGTAAATAGAATCATGTAGCAGTTTGCTCTATTACATAACTTACTTCTGTTTTCTGATGAACATTCACTATCCAAGCCTGATGGGATGTGGGGGGTGGTCGGGTGAACACTAGGGTCTTTGTTGGCCCATTATTTAATCAAGAAAAAAAATGGGGTCTACTTCAGCTTAACTAAACAGTGTATTCAGTATCCTGACAAAGGTAACTGAAAAATAACATCAGATACTGGTGAAGTCAACAAGTACCAAAGACAGTGTCAATGTTAGGGAGCAGTCAGGCTTGTTAGGAATGGTCAAGGAACGATGAGAACAATGACAGAAAGTCGGGCTGACTAGAATCCATTCCTCTGCATTCAGATTCTCCGATGGACAACATGATCATCTGCACACATTGGTATATGATTTTATTTTACAGGAATTGTGCCTGTGTTTTGGAAATCCTTAATGTTTCAGAAGTTGTAATTTGGAAATCTTTCATAAGATAGAAATCCTCTGTGAATCTTAAATGTGTTTTCAGAATCTTATCAATATTTAAATACATATCAGTAAAAATAAATGAATTGTGTTGAAGCTACTTCGTTGACTGGTTGTATCTGCTCCTTGGTAGGGTTGGGTGATCCGCCACTCAAATAGTGGGTATTGGCAGCTAAGTTCACTGTGGAGGATAAACAGGGATGTGATCTGGCCTTTGAAGAGTAGATGGTTACACTATAACCTCCCTTTAGTGAGTGTGAACATAGTTATCCATATTGGATAGGGATTAACATTTCAACAGAGTTTGGAAATTCACAGATAGCAAACCCAATGCCATTACAGTTTACAAGAGAAATTGTAAAAGAAAATGATTCAAGTTTTCCAGATATCTGATTTTTCTCTTTGGACCTCTGTAAGTCTGCTGGGAGGAAGGTCCTGAAAGTATGAGTTCAGCCCAGGTGTGACATACGGGATTGCTGGAATGATTCCAGGACTGGGAAATTACAATGATGTGAATTAAATGGAGAGGCTGGTGTTGATCTCCCTTGACTGAAGATGGCCTTAAGCAATCTGTGTGGAGTTTCAGCATTCTGCGTATACTCTCCTCCCATCCGGTAGGTGCTACAGGAGACTCCGCTCCAACACCAGGCACAGGAAGAGCTTCTTCCCTGAGGCTGTGACCCTGCTGAACCTCACATCACAACACTAAACAGTATTGCACCCATGTTGTACTGTCTCAGTAACTTTATATTTGTGTTCTGTAGCACTTACTTTTTAGTCACAGTTATTTTGTAAATAACACTATTCTTTGCATTTCTAGTTAGATGCTAACAGCATTTCATTCGACTTTGTATCTGTACTCGGCACACTGACAATGAAGTTGAATCTAATCTAATCTAAATACCCAAATGTGTTTTTCTGCAGGTGCTCTGAATTCTTTCTAAATTCCAATGACACCCTGGTAAATTTGTTGAATGCTGTATATTGCTTCTGGTGTAAATGGTGACGGAAGATTTTGGGTGGAGCTAATAAGCATGTGAGAGAGAACAGAATACAGGGAAATTACACCAAAATGAATGTGAGTGCACTGAGAGATGATATAGACTTAATAGGCCCAATGACCTTCTGTGCCATATGAAAGTATGAAATATAACAGAGGCCCTTCATAATCAAGAAAGGATTAAATAGTGAAATAAAGTCAGTCATTTCAGTGTCTGAAGGGTTAATGAATAGGTGTGAATGATTCAAAGTGACTGGCAAAATTACTGAAGAGCTGGATGGGTCTATTCTGCATTGTTTGTCCATAAATAAATAAATGTTTATAAATTATAATGCACCACTTTGTAGAAAGTTGTTTGCATATTCAATGGTGGGTTTCAAGACAGATGTATACATTCCAGGGATTTGAGGAAAGAGTGAAAATAAAATATATTGTATTTCTTTATTGTGCTATTCTTTGATATTACTAAGATAGGTTTCACATTAATGAAATAAAATCAAAAGATGCAAGAAATACTCAGAAAACTGGGCAACTTCTGTAGAAAGAGACACACTGTAAATGTTTAATGTTAATTGTGTTTCGCTTCCCACAGCTGCTACCTGACCTGCTTTTTGACCTTTTTTCTGCTTTTATTTTGTATGTTCAGCATCTGAGAGTGTGTTTTTAAATTTATCTGTGATATCACTGAGCCAGTTAAAAAAAAACAGATGAGCACCATTAGCTGCAGACTGCTGTTGGAATGCATATGCTTTCACCATGTAGAGAAGATGAATGCTGCAGTAACTTCATTTATTAAATAAACAATGTGCACTAATCTTCATCTTGCCAGTGAAATAGCCACATGCTGAAGGACCAGGGCACCTAAAATACAACCTCAACATTATTCAGCGCTTTCAGAAAGAGGCAGGTTGAAGGAATTTGGAAAATTGATCAAGAAATAATTAAAATCAAAGTCAATACTCCAGTAAGTAATTGCTGTGGAACTCAGTGAAATTAAAATCATTTTTAAGATTTTAAATCTTTTACATTGTAAGAATTATTTCTACCTAGAAATGACTGCTGTCAATTGTGGATGATAAAATCTGAATATTTTGTGTCATGCTCGTCTGCCTGTTATTTTAATGTACAGATCAATAGGCAGTAGATTCTTTTCCTTAATTAGTTTCGCAGTGTGGATCTCTGAAACATCTTGGGTAACCTGGAATCAGAATCAGATTTAATATCACCGGCATATGTTGTGAAATGTGTTAAACTTACAGCAGCAGTATAATGAAATAAATGATAAAAAACTGAGTTATTCTAAGTATATATATCCATTAAATAGTTAAGTTAATATAAGTGGAGCAAAATAATATAAATTAAAAAGTAGCGAGGTAATGATCATTAGAAATGGGATGGCAGAGGGGAAGAAGCTGTTCCTGAATCACTGAGTGTGTGCCATCAGGCATCTGTACCGTCCGTCCCGATGGTAACCGTGTGAAGGCGGCATGTCCTGGGTGGTGGGGATCCTTGATGATGGACGTCGCTTTCCTAAGGCACCGCTCCTTGAAGATGCCTTGGATACCACGGAAACTGGTACCCGTGATAGAGCAGAATAATTTTACAAGTTTCTGCAACTTATTTCAATCTTATGCAGTAGCCCCCTGCCCCATACCAGATGGTGATGCAGCCAGTCAGAGTGTATTTGTAGAAGTTTTCAAGTGTTTTAGTTGACCAACCAATTCTCGTTAAACTTCTAGTGAAATTCTAGTTAAATGTTGGTGTACCAACAACCTCAGATACCTCCAAAGTGCCAGTTGTGCAACCTCCAACTCTGACTCTAGCCTTGACCTCTAGGCCGGGTCTTCACGCACTGCCGCTGGAACCCTCATCTCCCCTTCCCCCACCAACATTCTGCAACCCCGCCTCTCTCAGGGCCCAGCACCAGCTCTTGGGCCCTCAGAGACTCCATCTTTCTCTCACCCCACCATCCCTGAACACCTCAATCCTCCATTCCTCTCAGACACTGCCAACCTCCTTTCCCCCTCTGGTCCCAGCTCTCACCCATGCTGGGTTTACACCATCCCCTCTAACATTCCCCTCTCTGAGGCAGAACATTCTGTCCTCAGTAAGAGCCTCACCTTCGTCTCCCTGTGCCCACACATCAGTGAGTTCTCAGCCCGCCATGATGCTGACGGAGATGATTGACATCTCCGAGCCAATTTCTTTGCCAAGGACTCGCCACCCTGCATCGATGACCACTTCTCCCATCTTCAACCGTCCTCCTCTTCCTGGACACCCCACCCTGGTCTTGTGCCTATTCATTGCCAACTGCTGACAGGACATCAACCATCTTGACTTTTTTAATTAAGTGCAATCTTGAACAATAGCCAAATCAGAAATGCTGATCAAGTCAACTAGTTCCTAATGACTGCTCTGAGAGGCCAATCAGATGTTTCACTGCTGCTCAGCGATAGAACAGAAAAAACAGGCACAAGGGTTGCTAGCCCCTGTACCCCAGAAACACACTTGAGCAGTGCGGTGGAGGTATGTGCTATGCATGAACTGATCTGAAAGTGTCATGTTGACTCATAATCATAGTGGAACAGCTTAGTCAAGGGTAGGTTGATCAGCACAGATGGACGAATTATACCTCCACTACCCCTTCAGCACACTTTTTTCCAATTCCAACTTCACTTCTTCCGAGCGTTCTGCTCTCTACACCCTTTGCACCAATACTAACTTCACCATCACACCCGCAGATAAGGGGAGGGGTTCTGTAGTAGTCTGGTGTACTGATCTCCACCTTGCTGAGCAACAACTCTCAGACACCTCCCCTAACTTACCCTACTAAGGAGCATCAGGTTATTGTCTTCCACACCAACACTGACCGTGTTAGCTCTGGGGTTTCCCTTCCACTGCCGCCAACCTCATAGTTCCCGTACCCTGCACCTTCCATTTCTACCCCCTTCCCAAGATCCACAAACCCGCTTGTCCAGCTAGATCCATTGTCTCAACTTGTTCCTGCCCCACTGAGCTCATATCTGCACACCTTGACACTGTTTTATTGCCCCTAGATCAGACCCTTTCTAACTACATCCGTGACACTTCACATGCTCTAAATCTTTTATATTATATCAAGTTCCTTGCCCTGAGCATCTTATTTCCACCATGGATGTCCAATCCCTATACACCTCCATCCCTTACCAGTAAGGCCTCAAAGCTCTCTGTTTCTTACTGGACACCAGAACCAACCAGTTCCACTCCACCACCACTCTCCTCCACCTAGCAGAAATCACCTTCAGTCTTAATAATTTTTCCTTTGGGCCCCCCACTTCCTTCAGACAAAAGGTGTAGCCATGGGCACTCGCATGGGTTGCAGTTATGCCAGCTTGTTTGTTGGCTATGTGGCACAGTCTATGTGCCAAGCCTATACTGGTAGCTGTCCCACACATCCCTTATGCTACATTGATGACTCATTGGTGCTGCTTCCTGCACCCATGCGGAACTCTTCAACTTCATCCACTTTGCCACCAATCTCAAACATGTCCTCAAATTTACCTAGTCCATTTCTGACACCTCCCTCCCTTTCCTTGATCTCTCTATCTCTGGAGGCGACTTATCTATTGATGTCTATTACGAACCCATGGACTCTCACAGCTACCTGGACTATACCTCCGCCCACCCTGTTACTTGCAAAAACACCATCCCCTTCTCTCAATTCCTCTGTCTCCACCGCATCTGTTCTCAGGATGAGGCTATTCATTCCTGAACGAAGGAGATGTCCTCTTTCTTCACAGAAAGGGTCTTCCCTTCCTCCTCAATCAAAGCTGCCCTCAACCACACCATTTCCATTTCACGCATGTCTGCTCTCACCACATCCTCCGTGACCCTACCAGGGATAGGGTTCCTCTTGTCCTCATCTACACCCCACCGGCCTCCGCATCCAGCACATAATTCTCCAGAACTTCTGCCATCTCCAAAGGGATCCCTTCACAAGCACATCTTTCACTCCCGCTCCACTTTCTGCTTTCCACAGGGATCACTCCTTCTGTACCTTTCTTGTCTATTTGTCCATCCCCATTGATCTCCCTTCTGGCCCTTATCCTTGTAAATGGAACAAAGGCTACACCTGCACCTGAACCTACACCTCCTCCCTCACTACCTTTCAGGGCTCCAGAAAGTCCTTCCAAGTGAGGTGACACTTCATCTGTGAGTCTATTGGGGTCATATACTGTGTTTGGTGCATCTGGTAGGTCCTCCTGTATATCAGTGAGAACTGACTTAGATTGGTAGACTACTTCACCAAGCTCCTATGCTCCATCCACTAGAAAAAGTGGGATCTCCCAGTGGCCACCCATTTTAATTCCACTTCCCATTACCATTCCAATATGTCGATCCATGGCACTTCCACTGTCATGATGAGACCACGCTCAGGTTGGAGGAATGACACCTTATATTTATCTGGGTAGCCTCCAACCTGATGGTATGAAGATCAATTTCTCAAACATCCAGTAATGGCCTCCACCCCACTCCTTCACCATTCCCTATTGCCCCTCTCACTTTGTCTCCTTGCCTGCCCATCACCTGCCTCTGGTGCTCCTCCTCACTATTCTTTCTTCCATGGCTTTCTGTCCTACCTATCAGAGTCCCCCTTCTTCAGCCTTGTATCTCTTTTGCCAATTAAAGTCCCAGCTCTTCACTTTATCCCTCCTTTTCCCGGTTTCACCTATCACCTAGTGTTTCTCCCACCCCTCCGTCCACCTTTTAACTCGACCCCTCATCTTTTTTACCCCAGTCCCGCTGAAGGGCCTCAGCCTGAAATGTCGATTGTACTCTTTTGCAAAGATGCTGCCTGGCCTGCTGAGTTCTTGCAGCATTTTGTGTGTGTTGTTTGGATTTCCAGCGTCTGCAGATTTTCTGTTGTTTTCGATGGTGTGCCCGGCAGGGTATTGATAACTTGTGTCAACCAATTGTCTGGAGTGTTCATGGACACCTTTACTCTCTCACAGTTTCAGTCAGACTTCCCAGTTGCAGCAAAACAGGCATCAATCTCACTCGTGCCCAGGGAGAGCAGGTTAAGCCGCCTCAACAACTATCGCTCAGTTATACTCACATTTACTGTAATTAAGTACTTGGTCATGGATAGAATTAACTCCTGCCTAAGCAGGTACCTGGACCCGCTCCAGTTTGCCTGCCAGTGTAACAGACATACAGTGGAGGCAACCTTACTGGCTTTCAATTCTTCTTTGGAGCACCTAGACAACAGCAAAACATATGTCAGGCTGCTGTTTATTGATTGGAGCTTGATATTCAACACCTTCATTCTCTCATTACAAATCAAAAAACTTTGCAGCCTCTACCTACTTCTGCAACTGGGATACTTGACTTCCTCATTGGAAGACCACAGTCAGTGCAGATCGACATTAACATCCCTTTGCTGACAACACCGCTCTACAGACTCTACGTTCATAATTTTGTGTTAGGAGTAGCTTAAAAGCCATTTATAAATTTACAGATTACACCACTGTCTGAGGCAAAATCTCAGATGGCAATGAAGAGGTGTACAGGAGTGAGATACATCAGCTGGTTGAGTGATGTTGTAACAGTAATCTTGCACTCATCAGCAAGACCAAAGAGTTGACTGTGGACTTCAGGGAGGAGAAGTCAGGAGCACACACACAATTCTCATTGAGGGGTCAGCTGTGGAAAGAGTGAGCAACCTCAAGTTTCTGGTCATCAATGCATCAGAGCATCTATCTTTAGCCCAACACATTGATGTAATCACAAAGAAGGCACAACAGTAACTTTACTTCATTAAAAGTTTTAGGAAATTTAATATGTTACCAAAGACTCTTCCAAATTTCGACAAATGTAGGGTAGAGAGCATTCTTGCTGGTTGCAGCAGAGCCTGGTATGGAGCCACCAATGTCAGGAGGATGCTACAGAGGGTTTAGAGTTAACTAGTTCCATCACAGACACAATCCTCCCTGACAGTGAGGACATCTTGAAGAGGTAGTACCTCAAGAATGTGGAATCCACCATGTAAGATCATTGCCATCCAGAACATTTCCTCTTGGCATTACTGCCATCACGGAAGAGGTACAGGAGCCTTCAAGATTCTGAAGACATTGCCTATCCTCAGACAATATAGGCTTGTTAATGGCAGTTCTTAAAAGAGAAGGGGTGGCGTCCTCGTCAGGGAAGATATCACTGCAGTGTTCAGTCAGGACTGACTGGACAACTTGTCCAGTGAGGTGTTATGGGTGAAACTGAGAAAAAAGAAAGGTATAAAGGAACTGAGAATGAGAAAAGCCCCTTTAGCCATGTTACCAGGGCTATATTACAGATGACTCAACAGTCCATGGGACTTAGGGGAACAAATTTGTAGAGAGATCACAGCCTGTTGCAAGAAACATAAGGTTGGTATAGCAGATGATCTTAACCTTCCACATACTGACTGGGACTCCCATACTGTAAAAGGACTAGACGGGCTCGAGTTTGTCAAAAGTGTTCAGGAAAGTTTCCTTCATCAGTATGTAGAGATCCCAATGAGAGAGTGTGTGATACTCGATCTGCTGTTAGGGAATGAGACAGGGCAGGTGACAGAAGTTGGTGTAGGGGAACACCTTGTATCTGGTGATCACAATGCCATTAGTTTCTAAGTAAATATGGAAAAAAGTAGGTCTTGTCTGCGGGTTCATATCTAAATTAGGGAAAGGCTAGTTTTGATGGTATGAGAAAGGATCTGGTAAGTGTGGATGGGACAGGCTGTTTTCTTGCAAAGGCGTACTTGGTAAGTGGGAGGCCTTTGAAAGTGAAATTTTGACAGTACAACACTTGTATGTGCCTGTCAGAATAAAAGATAAAGTTAACAGCTTTAGGAAAGCTTGGTTTATAAGTGATATTGAGTCCCTGGTTAAACAAAAGAAAAGGAGATGCCTATGGGTAAGAACAAATGAAGTACTTGATGCACCATCAATAACTCTCGGAGACAGGAAGTGAACGATAGGCTTTTATTAGCAGCAAAAAGGGAGCACGACATCTCGGAGACTGAGGGAGGAGCATTGCCCCAATCGCCTTTATACAGGGGTCTGTGGGAGGAGCCACAGGAGCAGTCAGCAGACGGGCGTGTCCATACAGGTATACATAGTTTACCACATTCACCCCTCCTTTGTTTTAAAAGAGAGTCCTCATGGGGCGAACTTTCTTACAAGTATATTTACAGGTCAAGTCTACCAGGCGGTTGAGTCTGTCGCTGTGATCTACGTAGCACCGGTGGTGATTGCACCGGTGCCGGTGGTGGTGTTGTCTCCGGTCTGACTTGAGGTGCCAGCCCGTTAGGCATCAGTAATCCCTCATGCGTGTGCGTGGTGCCCAGTTTGGGAGTGTCGTGAGGAGTCTGTGTAGGGCTTGGTTTGCGCGGTGTTTCGTGGATATATATACTTCGGTGGGTACGGGGTTCATAGTTACCGTGGAGTGTGTGGGGTAGGGGTCTGGTGCTCCTGCAGGTGCCAGGTCGCGGATGGAGACCGTGTCCTCCCGCCCATCAGGTAAGACCACGTAGGCATACTGGGGGTTCGCATGTAGAAGGTGAACCCTCTCGACCAGTGGGGAGTATTTATTGTTCCTCACATGTTTCCGGAGCAGCACTGGCCCTGGGGATGTCAGCCAAGCTGGTAGGGTGGTCCCAGTGGCAGACTTCCTGGGAAAAGAAAAGAGTCACTCATGAGGGGTGGCATTGGTGGACGTGCATAACAGGGAGCGGATGGAGTGGAGTGCCTCGGGGAGGACCTCCTGCCAGTGAGAGACCGGCAATCCCTTTGACCTATGGGCTAAAAGAGTGGCCTTCCACACAGTGGCATTCTTCCTCTCCACCTGTCCATTCCCCCAGGGATTATAGCTCGTGGTCCTACTAGTAGCAATGCCCCTAGCCAGCAGGTACTGGCGCAGCTCGTCACTCATAAATGAGGACCCTCTATCACTGTGGATATAGCAGGGATATCCGAACAGAGTGAAGAGCTGGCGCAGGGCTTTTATGACGGACGTGGCAGTGGTATCGGGGCAGGGGATGGCAAAGGGGAACCGCCAGTACTCGTCGATTATGTTAAGAAAGTACACATTGCGGTCAGTGGAGGGAAGGGGGCCCTTAAAGTCGACACTCAGTCGCTCAAAGTGGCGGGTGGCCTTGATAAGTTGTGCCTTTTCAGGACGGTAGAAGTGCGGTTTGCACTCAGCGCAGACTTGACAGTCCCTGGTCATCATCCTGATGTCCTCAAGGGAGTAAGGCAGGTTTCGGGCTTTCATGAAATGGTAAAGCCGGGTGACCCCCGGGTGGCAAAGATCTGCATGGAGGGCGTATAGCTGGTCGAGCTGCGCGCTGGCACACGCTCCCCGGGATAGGGCATCAGGGGGCTCATTGAGCCTTCCAGGCCGGTACAGGATGTCATAGTTGTAGGTGAAGACTTCTATTCTCCACCGCAAAATTTTATCATTTTTGATTTTGCCCCGCTGTTGGTTGCTGAACATGAACGCAACTGAGCGCTGGTCGGTCAGCAAGGTGAACCTTTTGCCGGCGAGATAGTGCCTCCAGTGCCTAATAGCTTCCACTATGGCCTGGGCTTCTTTCCCCACCGCGGAGTGCCGAATTTCAGGGCCTTGAAGGGTACGAGAGAAGAATGCTACTGGCCCTCCTGCCTGATTGAGGGTAGCAGCCAGCGCAAAGTCGGAGGCGTCACTCTCTACTTGGAAGGGAATGGTCTCGTCCACCGCATGCATCGTCGCTTTGGCAATGTCCCCTTTAATGCGGCTAAAGGCCTCGCGGGCCTTGGCTGAGAGGGAAAATGCGGTGGACTTGACCAGGGGGCGGGCCTTGTCTGCGTAGTGAGGGACCCATTGGGCGTAATAGGAAAAGAGGCCCAGGCACCGTCTGAGGGCTTTGAGGGTGTTGGGAAGAGGGAGTTCCAATAGGGGGTGATTACGGTCGGGGTCAGGGCCAATGACCCCGTTCTCCACGACATACCCAAGGACAGCAATTCGGGTGGTTCCGAACACACACTTGTCTCTGTTATAGGTAAGGTTCAGGGCTTTGGCCACTTGGAAAAATCATTGGAGGATGGTGTCGTGATCCTGGCAGTCGTGACCGCAGATGGTGATGTTATCCAGATAGGGAAATGTGGCCTTCAGTTGGCACTGGTCCGTCGTCCAGTCCATTTCCCTCTGAAAGACAGAGACACCATTCGTGACACCGAAAGGGACGCGCAGGAAGTGATAGAGCCTGCCGCCCGCCTCGAAGGCGGTGTAGGGGCGGTCCTCCGGGCGGATGGGGAGCTGATGGTAAGTGGATTTCAGGTCTATGGTCGAGTACACCTTGTACCGAGCTATCTGATTGACCATATCCGCGATGCGGGGTAGGGGGTATGCGTCAAGCTGCGTGAACCTATTGATGGTCTGGCTATAGTCCACGACCATCCTATTTTTCTGTCTGGTCTGAACAATGACCACCTGGGCCCTCCAAGGACTTGTGCTTGGCTCAATGATCCCCTCCCTGAGCAGCCGCTGCACCTCCAACTGAATGAAGGCCCTGTCCCCCGCGCTGTACCTCCTGCTTTTAGTTGCCACAGGTTTACAGTCGGGGGTCAGGTTGGCGAACAGCTGTGGGGGAGGGATCTTGAGGGTGGAGAGGCTGCAAGTGGTGTCAGTAGCGCAGCTGTCAGCATGGTGCTGGGTGGGATGTGTGGGTCGGTGTGTGTGTGTGGTCAGTAGTGGGGTATATGATGAAGCCCCACAAAACTGAGGATTTCTGACAGTGATTGGTGGGAGGAGCCCGTCATACTCCATTGTCACACTTTTTTGTTGTTGTGAGGCTTGGGGTGGACACTAACTTTACATGAGTTCAACGGGTGCTTTCTCAATTATCTTATTTTGTATTATATTACTATTGTATGTCCATCATTGACCTTGCGAGCTGGTGTGGAGCGTTTTGGTCGAGGGTCACGGAGGCCAGAGTTGGTGCCCGGTAAGCACCTGTGGGTCAGAGGTGGGGCGAGGTGGCGCCGACAAAGATGGCCACCCCCATGCCTCGCACGCGGCGGGCAGGCAAGATGGCGACCCCCATGCCTCGCACGCAGCGCTGCTGGACCCCACTCGTGGTTTGGACTTACAGGCCTTGGCGAAGTGGCCCTTCTTGCCGCAGCTGGAGCAGGTAGCTTCTCGGGCCGGGCAGTGTTTTTGGGGGTGCTTTTCGCGTCCGCAGAAGTAACACTGTGCGGACTTGCGATTGGCAGCAGCCATGGTCGACTCGCTAGCTGGTTGTGGGGACCTCACGGACTCGTGACTGGCAGCAGCCGAGGTCAATTCACCGGCGGGTTGTAGGGTCTGCAGTATCCATGAGGCCGGCGGGAGATCGCGCGCCTGGACAGTGTCAGCGTTGTGCAGAGCAGCCTTCAGCATGTCGGCCAGCTCGATTGTCGAATGTAAGGTAAGATCAGCGTGTTCCAGCATCTGCTGGCGCACGTACACTGACCTGATCCCCGTAACGAAGGTGTCTCTTACTAGCAGCTCTGCATGCTGTTCCGCCGTCAGTCCCCTGCAGTCGCAGGCCTGCACGAGTGACTGTAGGGCCTGGACAAACCCAGCGCTCGGCTCTCCGGCCCACTGCCGCTGTGTCGCTAAGCGATGCCTTGCGTAGACGGTGTTCACCGGCCGCAGGTATTGCCTTTTGAGGGCATCCATCGCACCCCGCTAGTCCGTTTGGTCCCTGATCATGGAGTAGACCCTTGCACTGACTCTGGAGAGGAGGACACTGTGCATTGTGGCAGGATCGGTCACATGCATCTCCAACAGGTACGATTAGAAGCATGCTAGCCAGAGTTCGAAAGCGTCACCGGCTTCCTGGGATTGAGGGTCGAGATCCAATCTGTCGGGTCATAAAATGCTCTCCATGTTTTAAAATTGCTGCTAATAAAATTGATGCATGATCAATAACTCTCGGAGACAGGAAGTGAATGATAGGCTTTTATTAGCAGCAAAAAGGGAGCACGACATCTCGGAGACTGAGGGAGGAGCATTGCCCCAATCGCCTTATTACCGGGGTCTGTGGGAGGAGGCACAGGAGCTGTCAGCAGAGGGGCGTGTCCAGACAGGTATACATAGTTTACCACAGTACTTTTGGAGTATAAGAAATACAAGAGAACATTTAAGCAAGAAAACAGACGGGCTAAACAAAGGCATGATGTGCCTGAGCAGACAAGGTAAAGGAGAATTCTAAGGGATTCTACAGATATGTTTACAACACAAGGGACAAAATTGATCCTCTGGAAGATCAGAACGATAGTCCATGTGTGGAGCCAAAAGAGAAGAAGGAGATCTAAAACAGATTTACTCAGAAGATGGACACACAGTCTATAGCATTGAAGTAAAGCTGCATCAACATCATGGACCCTATACAGACTGCTTTCTTAAGGCCCAAATCCCTGGGGCCTTAACAAGGTGTTTCCTTGGATCCTGTGGGAGGCAGGTGCAGAAACTGCAGGGGCCCTAGCAGAGATATTTAAATCATCCTTAGTGACAGGTATGGTGCTGGAGGATTGGAGGATAGCAAATGCTGTTCCATGTTTATGAAAGGATCTAAAAATAGATCAGGAAATTATAGGCCAGTGAGCCTGACATGAGTAAGGGGTAAGTTGTTGGAAAGTATTCTAAGGGACCGGATATATGAGTACTTGGATAAACATGGACTGATTAGGGATAGTCAGCATGGCTTTGTGCCTGGTAGGTTGTGTCTGACCAAGCTTACAAAGTTTTTCGAGAATGTTGATGAAGGCAAGGTGGATGATGTCTGCATGGAACTTAGGAAGGCATTTGGTAAAGTCCTGTATGGAGGTTGGTCAGGAAGTATCAGATGCTCGGTGTTGAAGATGAGGTAGTAAGTTGGATTAGAATTGGCTTAGTGGGAAAATCCAGAGATTGGTAGTAGATGGTTTCCTCTCTGACTTGAGGGTTGTGAGTGGTGGAGTGCCACAGGGTTCGGTGCTGGGTCCATTGTTGTTTCTCATCCATATCGATGATCTGGATGATAATGTGGTTAACTGGATCAGCAAGTTTGCGGCTGACACCAAGATTGAGGTGTAATAGACAGCGACGAAGACCATCAGAGCTTGCAGCAGGATCTGAACCAGCTGGAAAAATGGGCTGAAAACTGGCAAGATGGAATTTAATGCAGATGAGTGCAAGGTGTTGCACTTCAGTTGGATCAACTAGAGTGGTCTTACACAGTGAATGGTAGGGCATGGAAGAGTGCGGTAGAACAAAGGGATCTGGGAATACAGATCCATAATTCATTGAAAGTGGCGTCACAGGTAGAGAAGGCCAGAAAGAAAGGGTTTGGCACACTGGCCTTCATAAATCAAATTACTGAGTACAGGAGATGCAATGGTATGTTAAAGTTGTATAATATGTTAGCAAAGTCTAATTTGGAGTATCGTTTGCAGTTTTGGCCACCTACCTACAGGAAAGGTAGAAATGAGGTTGAAAGAGTATAGAGAAAATTTGCGAGGATGGTGCTGGGACTGGAGGATTTGAGTTATAAGGAAAGGTTGAATAGATTAGCACTTTATTCCATGGAACATAGAAGATTTGATAAAGGAATACAACATTAAGAAGGATATAGACAAGCTGACTTTTTGGTTGGGTGTGACTACAAATAGAGGTCATGGGTTAAGGATGAAAGGTGAGAAGTTTAAGTGAGTAGATAACCTAGATTTATTTTCTGTTAATGGGTGCAAGGCATTGTACACTCAAACAAATATTTCCGTTATGAAAACGTAACTTCCATTATGCCCCTGTAAAGTCATTTGTTATGACATAGGCTCCGATCTCTCACTAAATTGAAACCAAATATCCTCTGTTGTGTCTGATGAAAACTGAGCCACACAGAAGCTGTAACTGGGAAATACCAAATGCTTTATTTGCATAGCAAACCTTCAGGAGAAAGAGAGTCCATGAGGATCAAAGATAAAGAGAGGGCATATAATAGAGCAAAGATTAATGGAAAGTTAGAAGATTCGGAAGCTTTTAAAAACCAACAGAAGTCAACTAAAAAAGATCTGTGGGATTCTTTGCCATGGGCAGTTATAGAGGCCAAGTCATATATATTTAAGAAAGAGGTTGATAGGTTTTTGACTGGTCAGGGCATGAGGGGATACAAGGAAAGACAAGAGAATGGGGCTGAGAGGAAAACTGTATCAGCCATGATGAAATGGCAGAGCAGACTCGATGGGCCAAATGGCCTGAACCTGCTCCTATATTTTATGGTCCTATAGTCTAACTGCTTTGATATCACTAGCAGGTTAGTGGATGTTGTTTACTTGGATTTTACGAAGGCCTTTGACAAAGTGCCACACGTGAGGCTGCTTAACGAGCTATGAACCCATGGTATTACAGGAAAGATTCTAACATGGATAAAGCTTCACCTGGAGTATTGTGATCAGGTTTGGGCCCCTGACCTTAGGAAAGATATACTGAAACTGGAGAAGATCCAAAGGAGGCTGACGAAGAAGGTTCCAGGATTAAATGGCTTCTCATATGAAGAATGTTTGATGGCTCCTGACCTGTATTCACTAGAATTCAGAAAATTGAGGGGTGTCCTCATTGAAACGTGTCGATTGGTGATAGGCCTTGATAGAGTGGATGTGGAGAGGATGTTTCCTAGGGTGGAAGAGTCTATGTGAAGTGGACACAGCCTCAGAATAGAGGGCATTCTTCTAGAATGGAGATGAGGAGGAATTTCTGAAGGCAGAGTGGTGAACCTGTGGAATTCCTTGTCACAGGCAGCTGTGGAGGACAGGTCCTCATGTATATTTAAGTCAGAGGTTGATAGATTCTTGATTGGTCAGGGTGTGACAGTGTAACACCGAGCGTCATAGGAAGTTATTCCTGCCTGTGGCCATCAAACTTTACAACTCCTCCCTTGGAGTGTCAGACACCCTGAGCCAATAGGCTGGTCCTGGACTTATTTCCACTTGGCATGATTAACTTATTTATTTATTTATGGTTTTATATTGCTTTATTTCTACACTATTCTTAGTTGGTGCGGATGTAACAAAACCCAATTTCCCTTGGGATCAATAATGTATTTCTGTCTGGCTGTCTGTCTGTGAAGAGATACGGGGCAAAGGCAGGAGAATGAGGGTGAGTGAAAAATTGGATCAGCCGGATGAAATGGCAGAGCAAAGTCAATGGGCCAAATGGTTTAAATCTGCTCCTACATCTTATGGTTTTATGATCATATAAATCTTACTCTCCTGACACAATGTTTTACACTTCTTCAACACAAGCAACTACTGATTTCATTGTTATAATCACCAAATTCACATACTGAATACAGTCAAATAAAGTTACAGAATTACAAACTTACAATGGCAGCATACCCCAACTAGCTGAAAGTTTGAATATTCAATACTGGTGTCTGTTCTAAAAGCCAGACACTGTAAGTGTGCCCCTTTTGCTGTAGTGTTGAAGAATGGCTCCATGAATATACACCTAACCAGGTTAAGTGACAAACGAGACTTGAACTGAACTGCGCATTAAGTGAGGGGGATACACATTTAACAATATGTTAATAGCAGTAACATTTGTCTATTGTCTTTCCCTATGTAGTTTCAACAGGACACAATCAGAATGACTGGTTTCCCCAGCCAGAATATATCAGTTGAAGTTAAGTTGTGTGAGGGTTTTATTTCCTGATGACGGGGTCTCATTTTATTTTATCCATAATTACGCTGAGCATTATTTCCTAACTCCAGAGTGATCGCTGGCCCACTCAAAAGGATAAAAAAAATAAACGGGTAGGAATTTGTATTTGGTTCCACTTGCTAAGTTAATGCCTCAATATTGAGAATTGATTCAGTTCTATAGATTTTCTACTTGACTGAGCAAAGTCAATTAGTTCAGTGGTTTTGCATGGGCCAAACGACAAATTAAAATAGGATTTCATTAGGATGGCCCAACCACTGAATTTACTGACAAAATCTTCTGTATATTGTTCAATTCAAAACCCAAATTTTCATTCACTTGCTCTTTCTTCATAGCTTCTCGATTTAATTTAACAATCTTCTCTTTTTAATACCATAATTGAATCTGTACCAACCATGCTTTCAGGCAAAACATTTCAGATTATTACTACTAACTGTGCCAACAATAAAACATCTATATATTTAGACACTCAACAGAAAAATTACAGATCAGATGCAAATTGCTAGCTTAACTTTTGGAGAAATGCTTGAGAAATAGTGATCTCGTAGGTTTTAAGGTTCAAGGTTTAGGAAAAATCTAGTTCTTGCAGTTGAATCCATCAGAAGCTTTTAATAAATGTTCTACCTGATCGGAGCAGAGCAGTTTATGTGATGTCCTTGTTTTTGGTAAAATATGTCCGGGACAGCCATGACAACAGAAGGCAACACTTCTCTGTGTTAACATGTATGTAAGTACTTGATCCAATGAAAAGGAGTCTACAAAAGAAGCAATATCCTGGAGTTGCAATTGGCCATTTAAACTTGCTATAGAACACTTCTGTAAATTTAAGCTATCAAATGCCACACAGCATCTGAAGTAAAGTAAGGATTAATTGAAGTTGAGAAAGAAACTTGGGGAACATAGGTTGAAAGTGATTGACAATAGATAAATACATAGAGTGCAAAAATGCTAAAACATGCTGATATGGTTAGTAGTTGTAATCCCAAATGTTGTGCCTAAAAGTGTGGTTAAAAAAGAGAAAATGGGGATGAGAATTCAAAACAAAATAGGCAGCTACAAAAAAAGAACAGGTGAATGAAAGATCAGGTCCAGAGCTAAGGAGATACCGTCCTTCTTCAAAGAAAGGGGCTCCCTTCCTCCACCATCAATGCTTCCCTCAACCGCATCACTTCTACTTCACGCATGTCCAACCACAACCCGTCCTCCCACTCCCCACCAGAGATAGTTTTCCTCTTGTCCTCTCCTACCACCTCACCAGTCTCTGTGTCCAGCACATGATTCTTCGTAACTTCTGCCATATCCAGAGGAACTCCCTTCTCCTCCACTTTCTGCTTCCCACAGGGATTGCTCCCTACATGGCTCCATTGTCCATTTGTCCTTCCCCACAGATCTCCCTCTTAGTACTTATTCTTGCAAGTTGAAGAAGGGTTACATCTGTCCCTACACCTCCTCTGTGACTGCGATTCAGGGCCCCAAACAGACATTCTACATGAGGCGACTCTTCACCTCTGAGTCTGTTGTGGTCATCCTCTGTATCTGGTGCTCCTGCTGTTGCCTCCAGTATATCAGGGAGATCCAACTCTGATTGGGAGACCACTTCGCTGAGAACCTACCCTCTGTGTGGCAGATAAAGCGGGATCTCCCAATGGCCACTCATTTTAATTCCACTTCCCATTCCGACATAGCAGTCTATGGCCTCCTTGACTGATGTGATGAGGCCACACTCAGGTTGGGGGAGCAACAACCTATATTCCGTCTAGGTAGTTCCAGCCTGATGGCACAAACATTAATTTCTGGAACTTCTGGCAATGCCCCCTTTCACCATTCTCCATTCCCATTTCCCTCTCTCACCTTATCTCCTTACCTGCCCATTACCTCCCTCTGGTGCTCCTTCTTCCTTTCTTTAATGGCCTTCTGTCCTCTCCTATCAGATTCCCCCTTCTCCAGCCCTGTATCTTTCACTAATCTATCTCCCAGCTTTTTACTTCAGCCCTCTTGGTTTCACCTATCACCTTGTGGGTCTTCGTCCCCTCTACCCACTTTCTTGCTCTGAATCCTCATCTTATTTTCCAGTCCTGATGACGGGTCTCAGCATGAAACGTCAGCAGTATTCTTTCCCACAGATGCTTCCTGGCCTGCTGAGTTCCTCCAGCATTTTGTGTGTGTTGCTTTGAATTTCTAGAATCTGCAGAATTTTAGTTGCAGTTGAATGAAATTGTCTGGATTGCCTTGAGCCAGGATAGATTCAAAAGAGCTGGGTTACTGAGAGTCAAATCATTTGCTGATAAAGAAACTAAAAGGCCAGATAGAGAGGGATGGAGAATAGGCCTAAAATGGAAGAAAATAAAATGCAAAATGAAAATTCTAACAGCAATTTCTTTTCTGCATGTATTTTAGTTATTGTCTTCCTATGTTGAATGGGATTATGGCAGCATAAAAAGAGGTTAACTACCAAAACAATCTTTTTGCGACTCTTTAGGAATTTCTCGAATGGAGAGCTGTCATGTTCATGGAGTAGAGCAGGAAAGCTGCATGAACCAGCCAGCAACTTGTGGTATCTCATGGTTCACAGTATATTTCTACTATGCTTTATAAAGTAATGTGTGAAACCAAAATTGCATTCATATTTAATCTCATCAATGTGTCAACAAAAATTGACACAAATGTACTGTAGATCATGAATGTATTGAAAGTATGGAGGAGATGAAAAGAAAAGACATGAAAAATGAGCAAGGCCAAAGGATTAAAAAAAAGCACAGAAAATATGAATGCAAAGAAATGTTGTAAGTTGGTGTTCGAATATGTAGCGGCACAGAGAGAAAGAATGCAGTTCCATAAAAGTTGTACCCCATTTGGTGAAAAACAGAAGTCATCTTAAACAAAGGAGTAGTGTTGTGTATTTAATATTTCAGTAATGTAAGTATATTGTTTGATTAAGCATTGCAGGTTATCTGTAAAAGTACATAACTGGCACACCACCACATGATATGTGTGCTCTTCATTTAAAGTAAAACACAAAGTTAGACTCACATTTTGGACTCCCGTGTTTTCCTATCAATTAGTGTACTGTAATGTTTTGGAGTTAGAAAACATAACAGTGGCGATGAGGTATTTTGAAAATGAATCTGAGGGATGTTTGAAGATGGCGGAGCAGTGAACAGTCTGAACAGTTCACCGCAGCACTGATAATTTCACATATAAACCTAACCGCTTCAACTTCTTTTTAAATGCCCAAGTGTCGGCTTTAATAACATGAACATTGACAAGTATGTTTTTTGAGCTGCTTCAACACCATGCCATCGAAAAGTACTAAAAAGGCAGCCAAGATAGTCCACACAGAGCGCTCGCCGGGGGCTGAGGAGCTAGCTGCTGCTAGTTATGCTAACACGTTGGACACTCCTTTTCGTCCAGTAATTCAGGATGTTACAGAAATCATATCCAAAGTGATGGACGCGAAGTTGGGTCCACTCTCTCTAACACTGTAAAACCACACATTGGAGCTTAAAAATCTTGATACAAGAACGATCGAGGCCGAGGGCCCAATCTCCACGGTAGAGACTGTAGCTGATCAGGCCCAAAACTGCATCTGGGCGCGAGAAAAGTAAGTTCGAAGCCTGTCTGACGATATTGATGAACTTGAGAACAGAAGTAGGAGGAAAGACATACAGATCATCGATCTACCTGAAGGTACAGAAGGCAGCCAGCCAGTGAAGTTTTTTGAGGGCTGGCTGCCTAATTTCTCTTGATTTGGAAACCAAGGCTGGACGCAGGGTCTTGGCCCGAAACATTGACAGTACTTCTTCCTATAGATGCTGTGGTGAACTACATATACCTGTCTGGACACACCCCTGCTGACTGCTCCTGTGGCTCCTCCCACAGACCCCGGTATAAAGGCGATTGAGGTCTGAGCCCAGCCTGTCAGTCTCCAGGATGTAGTATGGTGGTCAACCACTGCTTGTTCCTTCTTCCAGTCAATAAAAGCCGATATCTCGCCTTTACGTCTCAGAGAGAGTTATTGATGGTGCATCAGATGCTGCCTGGCCTGCTGCGTTCCATCAGCATTTTGTGTGTGTTGCTTGAATTTCCAGCATCTGCAGATTTCCTCGTGTTTGAAATTTATAGACTACTTCTGAATTCAAAACTTTCCTGACTATTAATTCCAAATGCTAGTAGTCCATCAATGCTCTGGGAAACCGCTAAGGCCTATGCAAGGGAATTAATTATCTCCTACTCTGCTAGTAAGAAGTGACAAGCTGCGGAACAGCAGCGCCTAGTGGAAGCAAAGTTTGCGACTGCTGAAAAGGATTATATTAATAAGCCTTCTGCAGCCAAGTTACTGAATATCCCATCCCTACACTATACACTAAATGCTTTACTTACACAAGCAGCCAAAAGAAAATTGACATTTGCTAAACAATGAATGTTTGATAATGGTGAAAAACCAGGTAGGTATTTGGCTTATTTAATTAGAAAGAAAACTGCCTCCCAGACTAATGCTTCAATTAGGGATAGGACAGGAACCCTCACTAGTAATTCTATAGTGATTAATGTTGTGTTTAAGAATTTTTATTCTAAACTTCATCAATCTTAGCAATGTAATGATGGACAGTCTAGGATGGAGTCCTTTTTCAGGAATTTAGATCTCTTCTGAACTAGAGTCCCTCCTCAATGCAAAATGCTGGTGAAACACAGCAGGCCAGGCAGCTTCTATAGGGAGAAGCACTGTCGATGTTTCGGGCCGAGACCCTTTGAAAGGACTCACTGAAGGGAAAGATACTAAGAGATTTGAAATTTGAGATTTGATACCGGCTGGGTAGCCTTCAACTTGATGGCATGAACATTGACTTCTCTAACTTCTGTTAATGCCCCTCCTCCCCTTGTTACCCCATCCCTGACATATTTAGTTGTTTGTTTTTTTTCTCTCTCTCTGCCCATCACGCTGCCTGTTCTCCATCTCCCTCTGGTGCTCCCCCCTCCTCCTTTCTTTCTCCCAAGGTCCCCCGTCCCATGATCCTTTCCCTTCTCCAGCTCTGTATCACTTTCGCCAATCACCTTTCCAGCTCTTAGCTTCATCCCACCCCCTCTGGTCTTCTCCTATCATTTCGCATTTCCCCCTCCCCACTACTTTCAAATCTCTTAGTATCTTTCCCTTCAGTTCGTCCTAACGAAGGGTCTCGTTTCTGGCCTGCTGTGTTCCACCAGCATTTTGTGTGTGTTGTTTGAATTTCCAGCATCTGCAGATTTCCTCATGTTTGCTCCCTCCTCAATGCTCCGTTATCTATACATGAGATACAGGAAGCTGTGAGACAGCTCCAAAGTGGGAGGGCCCCTGGTCCTGATGGACTCACTAGTAAATTGTTCAAGACTAACTTTACACAGTTATTTGACAGAGTCAAACAGGATCTTGAGCGATGGACCACTCTTTCTATTTCTTGGCTTGGCCAAATATCCTTGCTCAAAATGACCATTCTTCCTCGTCTGCTCTACCCAATACGAATGACTCCAGTCAAGTTCAGTGAGGAATAGTGAGTTAAATAAACAGCAAGCACAGCACGTACACAGATAGTTAAGTTAAAATAAAGGTAGAAAGCAGTGGAGTTCACAGGTTCATATACAATGTATACCAAGTGATAGCAACATAAAAAAGAGCAGAAATGGCTGACTACATTGGAAAGATTGCTCTACTGGATAACTGGCTCATGTACACTGAGCTAATTTCAAAGCAAATGAAATAACCAATGAGAATGAAGTACCAGTTTTGTTGAGTGCATTGAGTTTAAGGCATACAGTTTGCTTCGAAGTTTAATTTCTCCCATCAAATCGTCTGAACTGAGCTTTGCTGACATTGCGAAAGTAATGCAGAACATAAACAATTGTTGATTGCAGAATGTTTTAGGTTTCGTGGTGGAATCAAAAGGAAGGGGAATCCATTTCAGCTTACATGGTTGAAGTGAAGTGTCTGAGCATTGTCAGTTGGGCTTAATGATGAGATCATTTAGTTCATGGAATCTTACAACAAATCATTCAAAAATGGCTGGAACACGTGTTATGTTTAAAAGAGCAGTTGGAATTGCTGTATCAATGGAGGCAGCAGATTGATGTGCAATCGATTTGCAGTCAAGAATGAAAGCAAGTGAAAGCAAAATTGCAATGTCTAAACAGAAGTGTGCCTGGTCAAACAAGTTGTGTTACTGTTGTGGCAGGGGCTCTCATACACCAGACCAATGCAGGTTTAAAGGTCACAAATAAGTGAAAATCAGCTGATGCTGGGAATCCAAACAACACACATGAAATGCTGGAGGAATTCAGCAGGCCAGAATCGACTCTGCGTGCATTAAGGTTATTGCATGAACTTCAAAAGATAGACAAAAATCTGCCTGTAAAAGTAGATGCAAAGACTAAAGCTCAGCTGGATGAATGGAAGGAGAAAAAAGAAAGGAGTCATTGGAGATACGAGACAGAGGATTCATCGGATGATGTTGTGGATGAATAAACCATCTGAGATCAGATTGTAAAGGGAGCAATTGAAGGATTAATAAGAGAACATTCCAGTGAACTAAGTGCGCCTTCCCAAGATCAAAATTCTCAAACCAGAATAAGAAAAGTGAGTGAGAGGAAAGATATCCAGAGCTGTCAGAACCAATTTCATCAGTCTCAGAGTCAACTCCTACAAGCACCACGGAAGCTGAGATTGTTTTCACAGCCACATGTCTCATGAACTGTGACCTCCCTTGTCAGAAAGGTGTTATTCCACAAGAGAAAAAAATCCTCCACAGTGATCAAATCTTTCATTGGATGGTCTGAATGGGATCATTTAAAACTTACTACACCTTAGACAACTGTATAGTAGTTGCATGAAATAGTATGCTGTGTTTATAGCTGTGATGGATTCTAAATTGAGTTAGAGTTTATAGATATACAGGGAGGAGTGTTATATATTTAATATTTTAGTAATATTGTAAATATATTGTTGGAGTAAGTTTGTTTGCATAATGCATTGCAGATTATCTGTATGTCATCACACCACCACGTGATATGTGTGTGCTTCTCTTGAGGTAAAACACAAAATTAGACTCATATTTTGGACTCCCATCTTTTCCTTTAAATTAACTTAATGTTTTGGAGTTACAGAATATAACAAGTAGTGGAAAGTTTAAATGCTCCTTTTCATTGTTTAATTCTTTCCTTTGGCAGAAATCAAACAAGCACAGACTCAGAATAGATGGATGTCTCTTAAGAACAGGGATGAGGAGGAATTTCTTTAGCCAGAGGGTAGTAAATCTGTGGAATTCACTGCTTCAGATGGCTGTGGAGACCAGGTCATTAGGTGTATTTAAAGCAGAGGTTTATATGTTCTTGATTTTCAAGGGTGTCAAAGGTTATGGGAAGAAGGCAGGAGAATGGGGCTGAGAATGGTCATAACTCAGCCATGATGGAATGGTAGAGTAAACTTGATGGGCTGAATAGCCTTTTTCTGTGCCTATGTCATATGAGCGTGAGATCTGATTTCTGAATCAATTGACTATTGAATCAATCATCTCTTTCAAATTACTGGTGACGCTGGCACAAACATAAATACTTAGTTCTCCCTCTTCTGTTATATCACTTTGTGTTACTACGGTCAGCACTGTTGCATTGTTTCTGCGCTTGTCACTATATTTATTATTGTATTTATTGTGTCCATGTATACTGTTTACACTGTAAGCAAGCAAGAAATTTCAATATATCCTGGTGAATATGACATCAGATTAACCTGGATGAATTGGAATTATTAACTCATCCTTGCACTCAATGTCAGGAAGACCAAGGAATTGATTGTAGAATGTGGAAGGGGATGTCAAGGAAATATACACCGGTTCTCATCGAGGGATCAGAAGTGGAAAGGATGAAGATCTATTCCGAGTCCAACATATTGAGGCAATTGCAAAGTAGGCATGAGAGTGGCTATATTTCACATTTGGTGAAAGAGTTTGAGGACATTTGGTATGTTACCAAAGACTCTGGTAAATTTCTACAAATGGGGAGCATTATAATTGGTTGCTTCACCCTCTGGTATGGACGGACCACTGCACAGGTTTAGTAAAAGCTGCCGTACATAAAGTTTCAAACCTTGACAACTCCATCATGCACACAAGCCTCTCTAGCTTTGAAGACATTTTCAAAAGGTGATGCCCCAAAAAGGTGGCATCCATCATGAAGGACCCCATCATCCAGGATATGCAGTACCCTCTCCTCATTGCCACCATCGAGTAGGAGGTAAGGGAGAATGAACACACACACTCAACACTTTAGCAACAGCTTCTTCCTCTCTGCCATCAGACAATGAACCCATGAACACTATTTTTTCTCTCTGTTTGTACGACTTATTTAATTTAATTTGTAATGTATATTTCTTTGAGTATTTTAATAGTTGTTTTATTACGTATTGCACTGTACTGCTGTTGCAAAGCAAGAAATTTCATAACATATGCCAATGATATGAAACCTGATTCTGATTCTCAATCTGGAAACCTTCAGCATTTGATCAAATCAATCCCCTGTACTTTATTTGCTTCCTCCTCATGCCTGCTGATGCTGCAGTCATATTTGTGCTGAGCCACATGGTATGTACACTGTGCCAACTTTGCATCAAATGTTTTTATAAGAGAGGCTAACATAATGCATAAAAAATTACAGAAGAAAAAGAAATTGAAATAATTCTCTTTATTATTCATTCACTTAATTTATTTAATTTAAACAGAAGTGTCAATTAACAAGGTTATATTTAAACTTAGAAATATTCCTCCTTAATTTACACTTTCCAATAAATATAACTAGAAAGTAACAGATAAATATACAGATAATTATAACAATATTAATTGCATTTAACTTGATATTAGCATAATGTAGCAGAAAATAAATAAGGCTCCACAATTAAATTACTTTATCATGTTCAGTAGAACATACGATAAAACATTTTCACATCAGTTGTGAGTAATGCAAATTACATCAGTTTTAACAAACATTTTGTCTGTGCATAGATACTATGCAGGAGGTTTTGTCAGAAACATCCATCTAATGCAGATAACTGTTTTTCTCAAGATGCAGCTCAATGATTCGACAGGGTTTTCAGTTTTTTGCTGGAAGAAAAGAGGAACAATAAGTTTCAAATAATCAAATGTAATAAAAAGAAAAATCAATATAAGTGTGAATAATTTTTCTCTAAATACTAAAAATCACTGAGACATTTATGCATTTTGTAGCAATTTGGTGAAGACAATTACATTTTTAAGATATACATATGGAAATCTGATAGTGGATGCTACCCTTGTCTTAATTGTTGTCACTATACATTCAGAACATCACTACAGCTTTCTCATTGTAACAGGTCAACACATTTGCTGAATGCTTAAAGCTGTTCTCTTACCTCAAAAAAAACAGTATTCTCTTCACCCAGGGCTGATCAGGATCTACACACACTGCTCTTCCTCTGATGGTATAGAGTCTGTAAGATATTTAAATCAATGTGTCATTGATTGAAAAATCTAAAAATTTAGTTCTACAAAATCATATGCAATATATCATGTTGTACTTACATAATTGCATCTATTTCACACATTTCATTGGAATTTTGCTCCAAGTAACCAGAGATTAATTTCCGTGGCAATCGATGCTTTGAATAATTGAGGCAGCAATCTGCATGTGTAACTGGAAGAATAAAAAACAATGGTATGCATGTAATACTAGTCAATATATTTGTAAAATCTGATTTGTAATAATGAATAAAGAAGCAGCTTTAGGACTTACCAGCTGATACTGAGTCACTGAACATGCTGAGTATAATCATTGAAAGCATAGCTACCGAGGCAAGTTGCTGGAGTTTGTTCATTGCTGGTTATCAGTTTACCAGGTAGCTTGCCTATGGAACTTGTTGAGTTGATGGTTGTGCTGAGATCTGATGGTTTTGATCTTTTGTCAACCTGTTTATATACTGTACTCCTAGTGTTGGGAATTTTTTTTAAACAAGGAAATACATCGTGTGACCGCCTCGGGTTTTCCTCTAAGAAACTTTACTTGATTGCATCACCAAGTTTATAAATAGACGTTGGCAGACTGACTTCAAAATTTATGTACTTCCTAACCCCTTTGTTCAACTTTTCAAGAGTTCAGGAGTATCTTGTTCCAAGGCAAAGCAACTTGTTAAATTTATTGTCATGTGCACAAGTACGGCAAGAATGTATAATGAAAAAATTTACTTACAACAGGCACATAGATCCCTGCAATACACAGAGCACAATTGATGCTTAATTGATATATAGTTTGTTTCTTCTGTTATTTCCACTTGGATTCTAAAGTATTATTACAATATTTTGAAAATATAAGGAAAATAACCTTTCAAAACTAGCTGTTGCTGTAGTCCAAAATGAGTCAGTACTACACAAAACCAATGAATTTTAAAGGTGAACATTTGCACCTAGGTACAGGTAGCTTTTCTAAATTATTGTGTAAAATGAATCAATAATTTTAACAGCTAATTAACCAGAAATTGGCAAATAAATTGAATCATGTAGCAGTTTGCTCTATTACATAACTTACTTCTGTTTTCTGATGGATATTCACTACCCAAGCCCGATGGGATGTGGGGGGTGGTCGGGTGAACACTAGGGTCTTTGTTGGCCCATTATTTAATCAAGAAAAAACAATGGGGTCTACTTCGGCTTAACTAAACAGTGTTTTCAGCATCCTGACAAAGGTAACTGAAAAATAACATGAGATACAGGTGAAGTCAACAAGTACCAAAGACAGTGTCAATGTTAGGGAGCAGTCAGGCTTGTTAGGAATGGTCAAGGAACGATGAGAACAATGACAGAAAGTCGGGCCGACTAGAATCCATTCCTCTGCATTCAGCTTCTCCGATGGACGACGTGATCATCTGCACACATTGGTATATGATTTTATTTTACAGGAATTGTGCCTGTGTTTTGGAAATCCTTAGTGTTTCAGAAGTTGTTTGTAATTTGGAAATCTTTCATAAGATAGAAATTCTTTGTGAATTTTAAATGTGTTTTCAGAATCTTATCAGTGGTAGCTGTGTGGAACCAGCTTCCAGTAGAGTTGGTAGAGGCAGGTTCGGTATTGTCATTTAAAGTAAGATTGGATAGGTATATGGACAGGAAAGGAATGGAGGGTTATGGGCTGAGTGCGAGGCAGTGGGACTAGGTGAGAGTAAGCACGGACTAGAAGGGCCGAGATGGCATGTTTCCATGCTGTAATTGTTATACGGTTAGATGGTTATTTAAATACATATCAGTAAAAATAAATGAATTGTGTTGAAGCTACTTCGTTGACTGGTCGTATCTCCTCCTTGGTAGGGTTGGGTGACCCACCACTCAAATAGTGGGTATTGGCAGCTAAGTTCACCGTGGAGGATAAACAGGGATGTGATCTGGCCTTTGAAGAGTAGATGGTTACAGTATAACCTCCCTTTAGTGAGTGTGAACATAGTTATCTATATTGGATAGGGATTAACATCTTCAACAGAGTTTGGAAATTCACAGATAGCAAACCCAATGCCATTACAGTTTAAAAGAGAAATTGTAAAAGAAAATGATTCAAGTTTTCCAGATATCTGATTTTTCTCTTTGGACCTCTGTAAGTCTGCTGGGAGGAAGGTCCTGAAAGGATGAGTTCAGCCCAGGTGTGACATACGGGATTGCTGGAATGATTCCAAGACTGTGAAATTACAATGATGTGAATTAAATGGAGTGGCTGGTGTTGATCTCCCTTGACTGAAGATGGCCTTAAGCAGTCTGTGTGGAGTTTCAGCATTCTGCGTATACTCTCCTCCCATCCGGTAGGTGCTACGGGAGACTCCGCTCCAACACCAGGCACAGGAAGAGCTTCTTCCCTGAGGCTGTGACCCTGCTGAACCTCACGTCATAGCACTAAGCAGTATTGCACCCATATTGTACTGTCTCAGTACTTTTATATTTGTGTTCTGTAGCACTTACTTTTTAGTCGCAGTTATTTTGTAAATAACACTATTCTTTGCATTTCCAGTTAGATGCTAACAGCATTTCATTCGACTTTGTATCTGTACTCGGCACACTGACAATGAAGTTGAATCTAATGTAATCGAAATACCCAAATGTGTTTTTCTGCAGGTGCTCTGAATTCTTTCTAAATTGCAATGACACCCTGGTAAATTTGTTGAATGCTGTATATTGCTTCTGGTGTAAATGGTGACGGAAGATTCAGCGTGGAGCTAATAAGCATGTGAGAGAGAACAGAATACAGGGAAATTACACCAAAATGAATGTGAGTGCACTGACAGCTGGTATAGACTTAATAGGCCCAATGACCTTCTGTTCCATTTGAAAGTATGAAATATAACAGAGGCCCTTCATAATCAAGAAAGGATTAAATAGTGAAATAAAGTCAGTCATTTCGGTGTCTGAAGGGTTAGTGAATGGGTGTGAATGATTCAAAATGACTGGCAAAATTACTGAAGAGCTGGATGGGCCTGTTCTGTGTTGTATGTCAATAAATAAATGTTTATAAATTAGAATGCACCATCTTGTAAAAAGGTGTTTGCATATTCAATGGTGGGTTTCAAGACAGACGTAAACATTCCAGGAATTTGAGGAAAGAGTGAAAATAAATATGTTGTTTTATTGTAACTTTTCTTTGATATTACTAAGATAGGTTTCACATTAATGAAATAAAATCAAAAGATGCTAGTTATACTCAGAAAACTGGGCAACTTCTGTAGAAAGAGACACACTGTAAATGTTTAATGGTAATTGAGTTTTGCTTCCCACAGCTGCTACCTGACCTGCTTTTTGGCTTTTTTTCTGCTTTTATTTCATATGTTCAGCATCTGCGAGTGTGTTTTAAATTTTTATCTCTGTCATATCACTGAGCCAGTTAAAACAAAACAGATGAGCACCATTAGCTGCAGACTGCTGTTGGAATGCATACGCTTTCACCATGCAGAGAAGATGAATGCTGCAGTAACTTCATTTATTAAATAAACAATGTGCACTAATCTTCATCTTGCCAGTGAATAGCCACATGCTGAAGGACCAGGGCACCTAAAATACAACCTCAACATTATTCAGCGCTTTCAGAAAGAGGCAGGTTGAAGGAATTGGAAAATTGATGAAGAAATAATTAAAATCAATGCCAATGCCCCAGTAATTAATTGCAGTGGAAATCATAAATAGTTTCAGTGAAATTAAAATCATTTTTAAGACTTTAAATCCTTTACATTGTAAAAATTATTTCTAACTAGAAATGACTGCTGTCAATTGTGGATGATAAAATCTAAATATTTTGTGTCATGCTCGTCTGCCTGTTATTTTAATGTACAGATCAATAGGTAGTAGATTCTCTTCCTTAATTAGTTTTGCAGTGTGGATATCTGAAACATCTTAGGTAACCTAGAATCAGAAACAGATTTAATTATGTATCTATTAAATAGTTATGTTAATATAAGTGGAGCAAAATAATATAAATTAAAAAGTAGCAAGGTAATGTTCATTAGAAATGGGATGGCAGAGGGGAAGAAGCTGTTCCTGAATCACTGAGTGTGTGCCATCAGGCATCTGTACCGTCTGTCCCGATGGTAACCGAGTGAAGGCGGCATGTCCTGGGTGGTGGGGATCCTTGATGATGGACGTCGCTTTCCTAAGGCACCGCTCCTTGAAGATGCCTTGGATACCACGGAAACTGGTATCCGTGATAGAGCGGAATAATTTTACAAGTTTCTGCAACTTATTTCGATCTTGTGCAGTAGCCCCCTGCCCCATACCAGATGGTGATGCAGCCAGTCAGAGTGTATTTGTAGAAGTTTTCAAGTGTTTTAGTTGACCAACCAAATCTCGTTAAACTTCTAGTGAAATTCTAGTTAAATGTTGGTGTACCAACAACCTCAGATACCTCCAAAGTGCCAGTTGTGCAACCTCCAACTCTGACTCTAGCCTTGACCTCTAGGCCGGGTCTTCACGCACTGCCACTGGAACCCTCATCTCCCCTTCCCCCACCAACATTCTGCAACCCCGCCTCTCTCAGGGCCCAGCACCAGCTCTTGGGCCCTCAGAGACTCCATATTTCTCTTACCCCACCTCTCCAGAACAACTCATACCTCCATTCCTCTCAGACACTACCAACCCCCTTTCCCCCTCTGGTCCCAGCTCTCACCCATGCTGGGTTTACACCATCCCCTCTAACATTCCCCTCTCTGAGGCAGAACATTCTGTCCTCAGTAAGAGCCTCACCTTCGTCTACCTGTGCCCACACATCAGTGAGTTCTCAGCCCGCAATGTGCTGAACTCTTCTTCCTCTGCCTCCATCTCCGAGCCAATTTCTTTGCCAAATCAGAAATGCTGATCAAGTCAACTAGTTTCAAATGAGAACTCTGAGAGGCCAATCTGATGGTTCTCTGCTGCTCAGCAATAGAACAGAAAAAACAGGCACAAGGGTTGCTAGCCCCTGTACCCCAGAAACACACTTGAGCAGTGCGGTGGAGGTATGTGCTATGCATGACCTGATCTGAAAGCATCATGTTGACTCATAACAGATTCTGTTCACGGTGGAACAGATTAGTCAAGGACTGGGTGATCAGCACAGATGAATTAACTATACCTCCACTACCCCTTTAGCACACTCCAATTCCAACCTAACTTCTTCTGAACGCTCTGCTCCCTACACTCTCTGCGCCAATCCTAACTTCACCATCAAACCCGCAGATAAGGGGAGGGGTTCTGTAGTAGTCTGGTGTACTGATCTCCACCTTGCTGAGCAACAACTCTCAGACACCTCCTCTTACTTACCCTCGAACAGGAACCTACTAAGGAGCACCAGGGTATTGTCTTCCACACCAACACAGACTTTGTTAGCTCTGGGATCTCCCATCCACTGCCACCAACCTCATAGTTCCTGTACCCTGCACCTCCCATTTCTACCCCCTACCCAAGATCCACAAATCTGCTTGTCCAGGTAGATCCATTGTCTCAGCTGTTTCCTGCCCCACTGAGCTCATATCTGCACACCTTGACACTGTGTTATTGCCCCTAGATCAGACCCTTTCTAACTACATCCGTGACACTTCACACACTCTAGATCTTTTAAATGATTTCAAGTTCCCTGGCCCAGAGCATCTTATTTTCACCATGGATGTCCAGTCCCTATACACCTCCATCCCCTCCCAGGAAGGCCTCAACGATCTCTGTTTCTTTCTGGACACCAAACCCAACCAGTTCCACTCCACCACCACTCTCCTCCACCTAGCAGAAATCACCTTCACTCTTAATAATTTTTTCTTTGGGCCCCCAATTCCTTCAGACAAAAGGTGTAGCCATGGGCACTCGCATGGGTTGCAGTTATGCCAGCCTGTTTGTTGGCTATGTGGCACAGTCTATGTGCCAAGCCTATACTGGTAGCTGTCCCGCACATCCCTTATGCTACATTGATGACTCATTGGTGCTGCTTCCTGCACCCATGCGGAACTCTTCAACTTCATCCACTTTGCCACCAATCTCAAACATGTCCTCAAATTTACCTAGTCAATTTCTGACACCTCCCTCCCTTTCCTTGATCTCTCTATCTCTGGAAGCAACTTATCTATTGATATCTATTATAAACCCATGGACTCTCACAGCTACCTGGACTATACCTGTTCCCACCCTGTTACTTGCAAAAACGCTATTTCGTTCTCTCAATTCCTCCACCTCTATTGCATCTGCTCTCAGGATGATGCTTTTCATTCCTGAACGAAGGAGATGTCCTCTCTCTTCACAGAGCGGGTCTTCCCTTCCTTCACAATCAATGCTGCCCTCAATCACACCTCTTCCATTTCATCCATGTCTGCTCTCACTCCATCCTTAGCGACCCTACCAGGGATAGGGTTCCTCTTGTCCTCATCTACACCCCACCGGCCTCCGCATCCAGCACATAATTCTCCAGAACTTCCGCCATCTCCAATGGGATCCCTTCACAAGCACATCTTTCCCTCCCGCTCCACTTCCTGCTTTCCACAGGGATCGCTCCTTCTGTGACTCTCTCGTCTATTTGTCCCTCCCCATTGATCTCCCTTCTGGCTCTTATCCTTGCAAATGGAACAAGGGCTACACCTGCACCTGCACCTACACCTCCTCCCTCACTACCTTTCAGGGCTCCAGAAAGTCCTTCCAAGTGAGGCGACACTTCATCTGTGAGTCTATTGGGGTCATATAATGTGTTTGGTGCATCTGGTAGGTCCTCCTGTATATCGGTGAGAACTGACTTAGATTGGTAGACTACTTCACCAAGCTCCTATGCTCCATCCACTAGAAAAAGTGGGATCTCCCAGTGGCCACCCATTTTAATTCCACTTCCCATTACCATTCCAATATGTCGATCCATGGCTCTTCCACTGTCATGATGAGACCACGCTCAGGTTGGAGGAATGACACCTTATATTTATCTGGGTAGCCTCCAACCTGATGGTATGAAGATCAATTTCTCAAACATCCAGTAATGGCCCCCACCCCACTCCTTCACCAATCCCTATTGCCCCTCTCACTTTGTCTCCTTCCCTGCCCATCACCTGCCTCTGGTGCTCCTCCTCACTATTCTTTCTTCCATGGCTTTCTGTCCTACCTATCAGAGTCCCCCTTCTTCAGCTCTGTATCTCTTTTACCAATTAAAGTCCCAGCTCTTCACTTTATCCATCCTTCTCCCGGTTTCACCTATCACCTTGTGTTTCTCCTACCCCTCCCTCCACCTTTTAACTCAACCCCTCATCTTTTTTACCCCAGACCCGCTGAAGGGCCTCAGCCTGAAATGTCGATTGTACTCTTTTGCAAAGATGCTGCCTGGCCTGCTGAGTTCTTGCAGCATTTTGTGTGTGTTGTTTGGATTTCAAGCATCTGCAGATTTTCTGTTGTTTTCGATGGTGTGCCTGGCAGGGTGTTGATAACTTGTGTCAACCAATTGTCTGGAGTGTTCATGGACACCTTTACTCTCTCACAGCTTCAGTCAGACTTCCCAGTTGCAGCAAAACAGGCATCAATCGCACTCGTGCCCAGGGAGAGCAGGGTAAGCCACCTCAACAACTATCGCTCAGTTATACTCACATTTACTGTAATTAAGTACTTGCGCATGGATAGAATTAACTCCTGCCTAAGCAGGTACCTGGACCCGCTCCAGTTTGCCTGCCAGTGTAACAGACATACAGTGGAGGCAACCTTACTGGCTTTCAATTCTTCTTTGGAGCACCTAGACAACAGCAAAACATATGTCAGGCTGCTGTTTATTGATTGGAGCTTGATATTCAACACCATCATTCTCTCATTACAAATCAAAAGTACTTGTCCAGTGTGGTGTTATGGGTGGAACTGAGAAAAAAGAAAGGTATAAAAGAACTGAGAACTAGAAAAGCCCCTTTAGCCATGTTACCAGGGCTATATTACAGATGACTCAACAGTCCATGGGATTTAGGGGAACAAATTTGTAGAGAGATCACAGCCTGTTGCAAGAAACATAAGGTTGGTATAGCAGGTGATCTTAACTTTCCACATACTGACTGGGACTCCCATACTGTAAAAGGACTAGACGGGCTAGAGTTTGTCAAATGTGTTCAGGAACGTTTCCTTCATCAGCACGTAGAGATCCCAATGAGAGGGTGTGTGATACTCGATCTGCTGTTAGGGAATGAGACAGGGTAGGTGACAGAAGTTGGTGTAGGGGAACACCTTGTATCTGGTGATCACAATGCCATTAGATTCTAAGTAAATATGGAAAAAGCTAGGTCTTGTCTGCGGGTTCATATCTAAATTAGGGAAAGGCTAGTTTTGATGGTATGAGAAAGGATCTGGTAAGTGTGGATGGGACAGGCTGTTTTCTGGCAAATGTGTACTTGGGAAGTGGGAGGCCTTTGAAAGTGAAATTTTGAGAGTACAACACTTGTATGTGCCTGTCAGAATAAAAAATAAAGTTAACAGCTTGAGGAAAGCTTGGTTTATAAGTAATATTGAGTCCCTGGTTAAGCAAAAGAAAAGGAGGGTAAGAACAAATGAAGTACTTTTGGAGTATAAGAAATACAAGAGTACCAAAGGGATGACTTTAGAAACATGGTTCAAACCATTAACTTTGTGTCTTGGAATACTAATGGATTAAACCATCCGATTAAACGAAAGAAGATTTTCAAAGTATTCCAAAGACTTAATGCTCATATTATTTTTGTACAAGAAACTCATGTGAGGAAGGAGGACAAATATCGCTTCTTTAGGTCTTGGCGGGGTCAACAGTATCATTCGAATTCGAATGCCAAAGTTAAGGGAGTTTCAATTTTTATTGACTCCTCTATTGCATTTGTTCAACATGATATCCTTTCGGATCCGAATGGTAGATTTTTGTTAATTACGGGTTTACTCGGTAATAAAAAGGTTGCTATGGTTAATGTTTATGCCCCGAATGTGGATTGTCCTGACTTTTTTAAGTCCTTATTTACTTCTTTACCTAATTTAAATGAATATAAGTTAATAATGGGTGGTGACTTTAATTGTTGTTTAATTCCTTTGATGGACAAATCTACACCTATTCAGACTCTACCCAATAAGTCGGCCACTTGTATTAACTCCTTTTTGACTGATAATGGAGTTTTTGATATTTGGAGATTTCGTCATCCTAATGAGAAAGAGTTTTCTTTTTTCTCACATGTTTATCACTCCTATTCGAGAATTGATTATTTTTTTATTGACTCTTGTTTTATTCCATCGGTAATTGGTTGTAATTATGATATTATAGCTATTTCTGACCATGCTCCATTAAAACTTTCTATTAATTTTACGGATACAGCTTTAAGTGCTAGACAATGGCGATTTGACTCTACCTTATTGCAAGAACCGGACTTTATTAAATTTATGAAGGAACAGATCGATTTCTTCTTTTCAACTAATTCCACGGAGGATATCTCATGCGGAACACTTTGGGACACTTTTAAAGCGTATATACGTGGACAGATTATCTCGTATTCTGCTGGTCTGAGAAAACGCATTAAGAAGGAAACTCTTTTACTGGTTGATAAAATTAAAGAGATTGACAAGAAATATTTGACTACTCCTAGCATGGAACTTTATAAACAAAGGGTTGAACTTCAAATGGAACATAGTTTATTACTTACATCTCCGATTGAAAATCAATTAATGAAAACCAGATCTGATTTCTATATACATAGTGATAAATCGGGAAAACTGTTAGCTAGTCAGCTGAAGAATGTTTCAGTTAAACGCCAAATTACTAAGGTTCGACAGCAGAATGGGGATTTGACAGTTAACCATGATGACATAAATAAGTCTTTTCAAGACTTTTATACCTCCCTGTATAAATCTGAATTCCCTCAGGATCATAATATCATGTGTGATTTTCTCGGGAAATTGAATTTTCCAAAACTATCATCTGATGATCTTTCAGTAATAGATACTCCGTTTACGGATGCGGAAATTAAAGGGGTTATTTCCTCAATGAATTCTGGGAAAGCACCAGGTCCAGATAGGTATACAGTAGAATTTTTTAAATGTTTTTCTGATACTCTATCTCCTTGGCTATGCAAGGTTTTTGAAGAAGCAATTAGATTGGGGAAGTTGCCACAATCTTTTTATAGAGCTTCCATTTCTTTAATACTGAAGAAAGATAAAGACCCTACTGATTGTGCATCCTACAGACCAATATCTTTATTGAATGTGGATTCTAAGATTTTTTCCAAGTTGCTGGCTTCTAGGCTGGAGAAGGTATTACCCCAAATTATTTCAGAAGACCAAACCGGTTTTATTAAAAATCGCTATTCTTTTTTCAATGTTAGGAGATTATTGAATATTGTTTATACTCCTTCACATAATACTTCAGAATGTGTTATTTCATTAGATGCAGAAAAAGCATTTGATAGAGTTGAATGGCCTTACTTATTTTATGTGCTGGAGAAGTTTAATTTCAGTCCGACCTTCATTTCTTGGATTAAACTGATATATCAAACTCCAGTAGCCTCGGTGTTTACTAATAATCAAAGATCTCCATTTTTTCGTTTATTTCGGGGCACTAGACAAGGTTGTCCTCTTAGTCCATTACTATTTAACATCACTTTAGAACCTTTGGCAATTGCCATCAGAGAATCACAGGATATTTTGGGTATTAATCGTGGAACAGATATTCATAAGGTATCTTTATATGCAGACGATTTATTATTATTCATCTCTAATCCTGAGAAATCTATTCCAGCAGTCTTATCATTGTTGGCTCAATTTAGTGAGTTTTCTGGGTATAAGTTAAATCTTAATAAGAGTGAATTGTTTCCTTTGAATAGACAGGTCCCAAATTATGGTATTTTACCTTTTAAATTAGTTAATGATTCTTTTACTTATTTAGGGATTAAAATTACCAAAAACCATAAAGAATTATTTCGGTTTAATTTTTTACCCTTAATTGATCAGATTAAAGGTTTGTTTACTAAGTGGTCACCATTATCTTTATCTCTGATAGGTAGGATTAATGCTACTAAGATGGTTATTTTACCTAAATTTTTATATGTTTCTCAAGCGGTACCAATTTTTATTCCGAAATCCTTTTTTACTAATGTTGATTCAAAAATTTCTTCATATATATGGCAGAATAAAAATCCCAGGTTAGGTAAAATATACTTACAGAAGACAAAGAAGGATGGTGGGTTGGCATTACCCAATTTCAGATTTTATTATTGGGCAGTTAATATTAGATATTTGATATGTTGGTTGAAAGAATGGGATGGTCCTTTTGGCCCTCATTGGGTGAGTTTGGAAACCAAATCGGTTTCTGCTTATGCTCTGGGTTCTATCTTAGGGACATCTCTCCCTTTTGCTCTTTCTAAATTGCCGAAGCGAATCGACAACCCGATAGTTAAATATACCTTACGTATATGGTTTCAATTTTGGAAATTTTTCGGGTTGACTCAATTCGTGTTAAATAGTCCTATTGTATCTAATTGTTTTTTCCACCCCTCAATTATAGATCAAGCTTTTTTGGCTTGGAAAACTAAGGGATTATTAAGATTTTCCGACTTATTTTTGGACAACTGTTTTATGTCCTTTGATCAATTAGCTAATAAATATAATTTGCCTAGATTTCATTTTTTTAGATACTTACAGGTTAGGCATTTTTTAAGTACGGTACTTCCTTCATTCCCAAATTCTCTGTCTTCAGATACTTTGGAAAGTTTGTTTGAATTAAACCCTTTTCAAAAAGGGCTTATATCAAAACTTTATAATATAATTATGAAGATACGTTCAGTGCCCTTTGATAAGACCAAAAATGATTGGGAAAGAGAACTTAATCTTATTATTCCTATTGAGAATTGGGATAGAATTCTTAAATTAGTTAATACATCATCTATATGTGCCAAACATTCATTAATACAATTTAAGGTTGTACATAGGGCCCATATGTCCAAGGATAAATTAGCTCATTTTTATTCTCATATAAACCCTATTTGTGACAGATGTCAATTAGAAATCACTTCTTTAACTCATATGTTTTGGTCATGTCCACTTTTGAAAAAATATTGGAAAGATATTTTTGATATTATTTCGGCGGTACTGAACATTGATTTACAACCCCATCCTATTACTGCAATTTTTGGTTTACCGATGATGGACTTAGTTCACTTATCTCCTTCCGCCTGTCGAATGATTGCTTTTCTCACTTTGATGGCTAGAAGATCTATTTTGTTGAATTGGAAGGAAATTAATCCTCCCACGGTATTTCATTGGCTTTCTCAAACTATGTTATGTCTAAATTTAGAAAAAATTAGAAGTGCTGTATTTGATACTTCTATTAAATTTGAAAAGATATGGAGACCATTTATTCAATATTTTCATATGATGTAATGGCCCTGTGCCAGGCTTATCGGTTTTTTTCAGTTTTAATTGTATGTATGTTGAGAGGATCGGAGTTGACGTCATTGATGTTTATGTATGCTTGTGAGATACTATGAACAGCCCTTTTTTTTTCTCTTTTTTTAAAAGTTTTTTTTAGTTTTTTTTTCTTCTTTGTTTTTTTTTCTTTTTCTTGATACTAGATTAGTAGATTAGCTAGCTTTCTTAGATAGATTTATTTTTTTTTCTCTTTTTTATACTATATATTATGGAATATCTAAACTTACCTTGTTCATATATATACTATATGGTTTATGTTTTGGGAAACTTACTTATGCTGTATTCATTGCTTATGTATTTCTTTATGTATAATGGGAGTCTATATATTTGTAATCCCTTACCATTATTTGAATTGTATCTCATTCATAATATTTTAAATATTAATAAAAAGATTGAAAGAGAGATAAGAAATACAAGAGAACATTTAAGCAAGAAAACAGGCGGGCTAAACGAAGGCATGATGTGCCTGAGCAGACAAGGTAAAGGAGAATTCTATGGGATTCTATAGATATGTTTACAACACAAGGGACAAAATTGACCCTCTGGAAGATCAGAACAGTAGTCCATGTGTGGAGCCAAAAGAGATGCACGAGATATAAAACAGATTTTTTTCTCTCTGTATTTACTCAGAAGATGGACACATAGTCTATAGCATTGAAGTAAAGCTGCATCAACATCATGGACCCTATACAGACTGCTTTCTTAAGGCCCAAATCCCTGGGGCCTTAACAAGGTGTTTCCTTGGATCCTGTGGGAGGCAGGTGCAGAAACTGCAGGGGCCCTAGCAGAGATATTTAAATCATCCTTAGTGACAGGTATGCTGCTGGAGCATTGGAGGATAGCAAATGCTGTTCCATGTTTATGAAAGGGTCTAAAAATAGATCAGGAAATTATAGGCCAGTGAGCCTGACATGAGTAAGGGGTAAGTTGTTGGGAAGTATTCTAAGGGACCGGATATATGAGTACTTGGATAAACATGGACTGATTAGGGATAGTCAGCATGGCTTTGTGCCTGGTAGGTTGTGTCTAACCAAGCTTACAAAGTTTTTCGAGAATGTTGATGAAGGCAAGGTGGATGATGTCTGCATGGAACTTAGGAAGGCATTTGGTAAAGTCCTGTATGGAGGTTGGTCAGGAAGTATCAGATGCTCGGTGTTGAAGATGAGGTAGTAAGTTGGATTAGAATTGGCTTAGTGGGAAAATCCAGAGATTGGTAGTAGATGGTTTCCTCTCTGACTTGAGGGTTGTGAGTGGTGGAGTGCCACAGGGTTCGGTGCTGGGTCCATTGTTGTTTCTCATCCATATCGATGATCTGGATGATAATGTGGTTAACTGGGTCAGCAAGTTTGCGGTTGACACCAAGATTGAGGCGTAATAGACAGCGACGAAGACCATCAGAGCTTGCAGCAGGATCTGGACCAGCTGGAAAAATGGGCTGAAAAGTGGCAAGATGGAATTTAATGCAGACAAGTGTGAGGTGTCGCACTTCAGTTGGGTCAACTAGAGTGGTCTTACACAGTGAATGGTAGGGCACGGAAGAGTGCGGTAGAACAAAGGGATCTGGGAATACAGGTCCATAATTCATTGAAAGTGGCGTCAGAGGTAGAGAAGGCCAGAAAGAAAGGGTTTGGCACACTGGCCTTCATAAATCAAATTACTGAGTACAGGAGATGCAATGTTATGTTAAAGTTGTATAATACGTTCACAAAGTCTAATTCGGAGTATTGTGTGCAGTTTTGGCCACCTACCTACAGGAAAGGTATAAATGAGTTTGAAAGAGTATAGAGAACATTTGCAAGGATGTTGCTGGGACTGGATGACCTTGAGTTATAAGGAAAGGTTGAATACATTAGGACTTTATTCTGTGGAACATAGAAGATTTGATAAAGGTATACAACATTATCAGGGGTATAGACAAGCGGACTTTTTGGTTGGGTGTGACTACAACTAGAGGTCATGGGTTAAGGATGAAAGGTGAGAAGTTTAATTGAGCATATAACCTAGATTTATTTTCTGTTAATGGGTGCAAGGCATTGTACACTCAAACAAATATTTCTGTTATGAAAACGTAACTTCCATTATGCCCCTGTAAAGTCATTTGTCATGGCATAGGCTCCGATCTCTCACTAAATTGAAACCAAATATCCTCTGTTGTGTCTGATGAAAACTGAGCCACACAGAAGCTGTAACTGGGAAATACCAAATGCTTTATTTGCATAGCAAACCTCCAGGAGAAAGAGAGTCCATGAGGATCAAAGATAAAGAGAGGGCATATAATTGAGCAAAGATTAGTGGAAAGTTAGAAGATTTGGAAACTTTTAAAAACCAACAGAAGTCAACTAAAAAAGATCTGTAGAATTCTTTGCCATGGGCAGTTATGGAGGCCAAGTCATATATACTCAAAAAAGAGGTTTATAGGTCAGGGCATGATGGGATGCAATGAAAGGCAAGAGAATGGGGCTGAGAGGAAAACTGTATCAGCCATGATGAAATGGCAGAGCAGACTCGATGGGCCAAATGACCTGAATCTGCTCCTATATTTTATGGTCCTATAGTCTAACTGCTTTGATATCACTAGCAGGTTAGAGGATGTTGTTTACTTGGATTTTACGAAGGCCTTTGACAAGGTGCCACACATGAGGCTGCTTAACGAGCTATGAACCCATGGTATTACAGGAAAGATTCTAACATGGATAAAGCTTCACCTGGAGTATTGTGATCAGGTTTGGGCCCCTGACCTTAGGAAAGATATACTGAAACTGGAGAAGATCCAAAGGAGGCTGACGAAGAAGGTTCCAGGATTAAATGGCTTCTCATATGAAGAGTGTTTGATGGCTCCTGACCTGTATTCACTAGAATTCAGAAAATTGAGGGGTGTCCTCATTGAAACGTGTCGAATGGTGATAGGCCTTGATGGAGTGGATGTGGAGAGGATGTTTCCTAGGGTGGAAGAGTCTAAGAGCAGAGGACACAGCCCCAGAATAGAGGGCATCCTTCTAGAATGGAGATGAGGAGGAATTTCTGAAGGCAGAGTGGTGAACCTGTGGAATTCCTTGTCACAGGCAGCTGTGGAGGACAGGTCCTCATGTATATTTAAGTCAGATGTTGGTGGATTCTTGATTGGTTAGGGTGTGAAGGGATACGGGGCAAAGGCAGGAGAATGAAGGTGAGTGAAAAATTGGATCAGCCAGTTGAAATGGCAGAGCAAAGTCAATGGGCCAAATTGTTTAATTCTGCTCCTACATCTTATGGTTTTATGATCTTATAAATCTTACTCTCCTGACACAATGTTTTACACTTCTTCAACACAAGCAACTACTGATTTCATTGTTATAATCACCAAATTCTCATACTGAATACAGTCAGATAAAGTTACAGAATTACAAACTTACAATGGCAGCATACCCCTACTAGCTGAAAGTTTGAATATTCAATACTGGTGGCTGTTCTAAAAGCCAGACACTGTAAGTGTGCCCATTTTGCTGTAGTGTTGAAGAATGGCTCCAATAATAGACACATAACATAGAAACATAGAATAGAACAGCACGTTACAGGCCCTTCGGCCCACAATGTTGTGCTGACCCTCAAACCCTGCCTCCCATATAACACCCCACCTTAAATTCCTCCATATACCTGTCTAGTATTCTCTTAAACTTCACTAGTGTATCTGCCTCCACCACTGACTCAGGTAGTGCATTCCACGCACCAATAACTCTCTGAGTGAAAAACCTTCCTCTAATATCCCCCTTGAACTTCCCTTCCGTTACCTTAAAGCCATGTCCTCTTGTACTGAGCAGTGGTGCCCTGGGGAAGAGGTGCTGGCTGTCCACTCTGTCTATTCCTCTTAATATCTTGTAGATCTCTATTATGTCTTCTCTCATCCTCCTTCTCTCCAAAGAGTAAAGCCCTAGCTCCCTTAATCTCTGATCATAATCCATACTCTAAACCAGGCAACATCCTGGTAAATCTCCTCTGTACCCTTTCCAATGCTTCCACATCCTTCCTATAGTGAGGCGACCAGAACTGGACACAGTACTCCAAGAACACACAAAAAATGCTGGTGGAACACAGCAGGCCAGGCAGCATCTATAAGGAAAAGCACTGTCGACGTTTTGGGCTGAGACCCTTCGTCAGGAAATCTTCCCTTCAGCATTTTGTGTGTGTTGTTTGAATTTCCAGCACCTGCAGATTTCCTCGTGTTTGCACAGTACTCCAAGTGTGGCCTAACCAGAGTTTTATAGAGCTGCACCATTACATCGCGTCTCTTAAACTCTATCCCTCGACTTATGAAAGCTAACACCCCATAAGCTTTCTTAACTACCCTATCTACCTGTGAGGCAACTTTCAGGGATCTGTGGACATGTACCCCCAGATCCTTCTGCTCCTCCACACGACCAAGTATCCTGCCATTTCCTTTATACTCTGCCTTGGAGTTTGTCCTTCCAAAGTGTACCACCTCACACTTCTCTGGGTTGAACTCCATCTGCCACTTCTCAGCCCACATCTGCATCCTATCAATGTCTCTCTGTAATCTTCGACAATCCTCTACACCATATATGTCAAACTCAAGGCCCGCGGGCCAAATCCGGACCACGGTGGAATTATCTTTGGCCCGCGAGATAATATCTAATTACTATTAAAGCTGGCCCCAGTAATCGAAGTGCCTATGGCGTATGATATGGCTAATGCTGAGTTTATTCAGGTACCAGGTTTTCAGGGTTTTTAGTGTTTATTCGGTTTCCCTGGTTTATTTCCTGAATATCATTCATGAATAATGAATAATATTAATGAATTAATATCAACCTGCAGCTTCAGGGGTGGGGTCGTGTGATCACAGACATGTACGCTGCAGTGAGGGCTTTTAAAACCAAGCTGCGCCTGTGGGAGACGCAGATGCAGCAAGAAAACTTGAGCCATTTTCCGTGTTGCCAAACTATGAAAGAGCAGGTTTCTACCGCAGTGTTCCCACGTGCAAAGTTTGCTGAAAAACTTAGCATACTTGGTGCTGACTTCACATGGCGATTTGCCGCCTTTGAAGCCCAAAAAAGCAGGTTTGAACTGCTCAGTAATCCATTTGCAGCTGACGTGGAAAGCGCACCAACCAACATACAAATGGAGCTGATTGAACTCCAATATAGTGACACACTCAAGGCAAAGTATGACTCGGTGGGCGCTGCACAGTTTCAACGTTTCATTCCCGACACAATGCCCCAGCTGCGTACCCAAGCTGCTCAAATGCTCTCTATGTTTGGCAGCACATATCTATGTGAACAACTGTTCTCTTTGATGAAGATAAACAAAACATCACACAGGAGTCGTCTTTCTGATGAACACCTTCACTCAATTCTGAGGATTTCCTCAGCTCAGAGCCTGACTCCAAACATTGATGAACTTGCATCCAAGATGAGATGCCAAGTATCTGACTTAGACTAGCGTGAACCACAGAGTGTTGGCCTGTGGAGAAATGTTTTCATTAGAAATTACTCCGGAAAAGCTGCAGATAAAGCCATAAGAAATAAATGCAACTGATTTTTTATTTATTTAATGTTCAATGTTGTTTTTGTAGGCAATAACCTAAGCTTTGTTAGTTCCAGGTTAATATGTGTAATAAATTCATTTCAATAAGTTTTGCAATAAATGCTGAACCAGTCCGGCCCTCGACTTGTACCGATTTTTAAATTTTGGCCCACTGTGTATTTGAGTTTGACACCCCTGCTCTACACTATCTACAACACCACCAACCATGGTGTTGTCTGCAAAATTGCCAACCCACCCTTCTATCCCCACATCCAGGTCGTTAATAAAAATCACGAAAAGTAGAGGTCCCAGAACCGAGCCCTGTGGGACACCACTAGTCACAGCCCTCCAATCTGAATGTACTCCCTCCACCACGACCCTCTGCCTTCTGCAGGCAAGCCAATTCTGAATCCACCTGGCCAAACTTCCCTTGATCCCATGCCTTCTGACTTTCTGAATAAGCCTACCGTGCGGAACCTTGTCAAATGCCTTACTAAGATCCATGTAGATCACAACCACTGCACTACCCTCATCTATATGCCTGGTCACCTCCTCAAAGAACTCTATCAGGCTTGTTAGACACGATCTGCCCTTCACAAAGCCTTGATGACTGTCCCTGATCAGACTATGATTCTCTAAATGCCCATAGATCCTATCTCTAAGAATCTTTTCCAACAGCTTTCCCACCACAGATGTAAAGCTCACTGGTCTATAATTACTCAGACTATCCCTACTACCTTTTTTGAACAAGGGGATTACATTCGCCTCCCTCCAATCCTCCAGTACCATTCCCATGGACAACGAGGACATAAAGATCCTAGCCAGAGGATCAGCAATGTCCTCCCTCGCCTCGTGGAGCAGCCGGGGGAATATTCCATCAGGCCCTGGGGACTTATCCGTCCTAATGTATTTTAACAACTCCAACACCTCCTCTGCCTTAATATCAACATGCTCCAGAACATCAGCCTCACTCAGATTGTCCTTACCATCATCAAGTTTCCTCTCAGTGGTGAATACTGAAGAGAAGTATTCATTGAGGACCTTGATCACTTCCTCAGCCTCCAGGCACATCTTCCCACTTTTATCTCTAATCGGTCCAGCCTTCACTCCTGTCTTCCTTTTGTTCTTCACATAATTGAAGAATGCCTTGTGGTTTTCCTTTATCCTACTCACCGAGGCCTTCTCATGCCCCTTTCTTGCTCTTCTCAGCCCCTTCTTAAGCTCCTTTCTTGCTACCCTAAATTCCTCAATAGCCCCATCTGATCCTTGCTTCCTAAACCTCATGTATGCTGCCTTCTTCCACCTGACTAGATTTTCCACCTCACTTGTCACCCATGGTTCCTTCACCCTACCATTCTTTATCTTCCCCACCGGGATAAATTTATCCCTAACATCCTGCAAGATATCCTTAAACATCAACCACATGTCCATGGTACAATTCCCTGCAAAAACATCATCCCAATTCACACCTGCAAGTTCTAGCCTTGTAGCCTCATAATTTGTCCTTCCCTAATTAAAAATTTTCCTGTCCTCTCTGATTCTAACCTTTTCCATGATAATGCTAAAGGCCAGGGAGTGGTGTTCACTGTCCCCCAGATGCTCACCCACTGACAGATCTGTGACCTGACCCGGTTCGTTACCTAGTACTAGAACTAGTATGTCATTCCCCCTAGTCGGCCTGTCAACATACTGTGACAGGAATCCATCCTAACTAGGTCAAGTGACAAACGTGACCTGAACTGAACTGTGCATTAAGTGAGGGGAGATACACATTTAACAATATGTTAATAGTAGTAACATTTGTCTATTGTCTTTCCCTATGTAGTTTCAACAGGACACAATCAGAATGACTGGTTTCACCAGCCAGAATGTATCAGTTGAAATTAAATTGTGTGCAGATTTTATTTCCTGATGATCTGTAATTACGTTGAGCATGATTTCCTAACTCCAGATGATCCCTGACCAACTCAAAAGGATAAAAAAATAAATGGGTAGGAATTAGTATTTGGTTCCTCTTGCTAAATTAATGCCTCAATATTGAGAATTGATTCAGTTCTATAGATTTTCTACTTGACTGAACAAAGTCTATTAGTTCAGTGGTTTTGCATGGGCAAAACGACAAATTAAAATAGGATTTCATAAGGATGCCCCAACCACTGAATTTACTGACAAAATCTTCTGTATATTGTTCAATTCAAAACCCAGAGTTTTATTCACTTGCTCTTTCTTCATAGCTTCTCTATTTAATTTAACAATCTTCTCTTTTTAATACCACAGTTGAATCTGTACCAACCATGCTTTCAGGCAAAACATTTCAGATTATTACTACTAACTGTGCCAACAATCAAACTTCTATATATTTAGACACAGACAACATAAAAATTACAGATCAGATGTAAATTGCTAGCTTAATTTCTAGAGCAATGCTTGAGAAATAGTAATCTCGTAGGTTTTAAGGTTCAAGATTCAAGAAAAATCTAGTTCTTGCAGTTGAATCCATCAGAAGCTTTTAATAAATGTTCTACCTGATCGGAGCAGAGCAGTTTATGTGATGTCCTTGTTTTTGGTAAAATATATCCGGGACAGCCATGGCAACAGAAGGCAACACTTCTCTGTGTTAACATGTATGTACCGTAAGTACTTGATCCAATGAAAAGGAGCCTACAAAAGAAGCAATATCCTGGAGTTGCAATTGGCTATTTAAACTTGCTATAGAACACTTCTGTAAATTTAAGCTATCAAATGCCACACGGCATCTGAAGTAAAGTAAGGATTATTTGAAGTTGAGAAAGAAACCTGGGGAACACAGGTTGAAAGTGATTGGCAATAGATAAATACATAGAGTGAAAAAATGCTAAAACATGCTGATATGGTTAGTAGTTGTAATCCCAAATGTTGTGCCTTAAAGTGTGGTTAAAAAAGAGAAAATGGGGATGAGAATTCAAAACAAAATAGGCAGCTACAAAAAAAGAACAGGTGAATGAAAGATCAGGTCCAGAGCTAAGGAGATACCGTCCTTCTTCAAAGAAAGGGGCTCCCTTCCTCCACCATCAATGCTTCCCTCAACCGCATCACTTCTACTTCACGCATGTCCAACCACAACCCGTCCTCCCACTCTCCACCAGAGATAGTTTTCCTCTTGTCCTCTCCTATCACCTCACCAGTCTCTGTGTCCAGCACATGATTCTTCGTAACTTCTGCCATATCCAGAGTAACTCCCTTCTCCTCCACTTTCTGCTTCTCACAGGGATTGCTCCCTACATGACTCCCTTGTCCATTTGTCCTTCCCCACAGATCTCCCTCTTAGTACTTATCCTTGCAAGTTGAAGAAGGGTTACATCTGTCCCTACACCTCCTCTGTGAATGCGATTCAGGGCCCCAAACAGACATTCTACATGAGGCGACTCTTCACCTCTGAGTCTGTTGTGGTCATCCTCTGTATCTGGTGCTCCTGCTGTAGCCTCCAGTATATCGGGGAGACCCAACGCTGATTGGGAGACCACATCGCTGAGAACCTACTCTCTGTGTGGCAGATAAAGCGGGATCTCCCAATGGCCACTCATTTTAATTCCACTTCCCATTCCCATTCCGACATGGCAGTCTATGGCCTCCTCCACTGTTGTGATGAGGCCACATTCAAGTTGGAGGAGCAACAACTTATAGTCCATTCGGGTAGCCTCCAACCTGATGGCACTAACATCGATTTTTGGAACTTCCAGTAATGCCCCCTTTTACCATTCTCCATTCCCATTTCTCTCTCTCACCTTATCTCCTTACCTGCCCATCACCTCCCTCTGGTGCTCATTCTCTTTTCCTTTCTTTGATGGCCTTCTGTCCTCTCCTATCAGATTCCCCCTTCTCCAGCCCTGTATCTTTCACTAATCGATCTCCCAGCTTTTTACATCACCCCTCTTATTTTCACCTATCACCTTGTGGGTCTTCCTCCCCTCCCCCCACTTTCTTGCTCTGAATCCTCATCTTATTTTCCAGTCCTGATGATGGGTCTCAGCATGAAACTTCAGCAGTATTCTTTCCCACAGATGCTGCCTGGCCTGCTGAGTTCCTGCAGCATTTTGTATGTGTTGCTTTGAATTTCTAGAATCTGCAGAATTTTAGTTGTAGATCATCTAACAATATCAGAAGATTACTTAATGTGATTCAGGCATGTCAGCAACAGGCAGTGGACGGCTTGGTGGTTTCCTTAGATGCAGAAAAGGCCTTTGATCATGTAGAATGGCTGCATCTTTTTTTACACTTTAGAACGATTTGGTTAGGGCAATCATTTTATTAAGTGGGTGAAGGTTCTTTATAATGACCCTCTGGCTGCGATTCTCACTAATGATATTGGGTTGGATAATTTTAGTATTCTGAGGGGTATCCGGCAAGGCTGCCCTTTATCACCACTACTTTTCACACTAGTGATCGAGTCATTGGCTGAGGCTATTTGGCGAGACCCCAAAATATCTGCTCCAGACATTGGACTAAAGTACATAAAATTACTTTGTATGCAATGAAATTCTAATTTTCTTATCAAACCCTGCTATATCAGTGCACCACCTTATACAATGCATCAATTCATTTAGTGCCTTTTCAGGTTATAAAATCAACTTTCCTAAATCAGAGGCTATGCCTCTGGGGAATCTGCAGCAGGTACCTGACACTCGGTGTTTTCCCCTTTAAATGGTCGCAGACAGGTTTTGTTTACTTAGGCATACTTATCACACCTACGTTTGATCAATTGTTCAAGACTAACTTTACACAGTTATTTGATCTTGAGCGAAGGAGCACTCTTCCCATTTCTTGGCTTGGCTGAATATCCTTGCTCAAAATGAAAATTCTTCCTCTTCTGCTCTACCCAATATGAATGATTCCAGTCAGTTTTTAAATGTGTTCAATGAGGAGTGGTGAGTGAAAAAAACAGCACAGCTCAGCATGTACACAGATAGTTAAGTTAAAATAAAGGTAGAAAGCAGTGGAGTTCACAGGTTCATATACAATGTATACCAGGTGATAGCAACATAAAAAAGAGCAGAAATGGCTGACTACATTGGAAAGATTGCTCTACTGGATAACTGGCTCATGTACACTGAGCTAATTTCAAAGCAAATGAAATAACCAATGAAAATGAAGTACCACACACAAAATGCTGGTAGAACTCAGCATGCTAGGCAGCATCTATAGGGAGAAGCGCTGTCGACGTTTCGGGTCGAGACCCTTCATCAGGACTAACTGAAAGGAAAGATAGTAAGAGATTTGAAAGTAGTGGGGGGAGGGGGAAATGCGAAATGATAGGAGAAGACTGGAGGGGGTGGGATGAAGCTAAGAGCTGGAAAGGTGATTGGCGAAAGTGATACCGAGCTGGAGAAGGGAAAGGATCATGGGACGGGAGGCCTCCGGAGAAAGAAAGGGGGGTGGGGGGGAGCACCAGAGGGAGATGGAGAACAGGCAAACAACTAAATATGTCGATCATTTCGCATTTCCCCCTCCCCCCACTACTTTCAAATCTCTTACTATCTTTCCTTTCAGTTAGTCCTGATGAAGGGTCTCGACCCGAAACGTCGACAGCGCTTCTCTCTATAGATGCTGCCTAGCGTGCTGACTTCTACCAGCATTTTGTGTGTGTTGTTGTTTGAATTTCTAGCATCTGCAGATTTCTTCGTGTTTGCTCTGAAAATGAAGCACCAGTTTTGTTGAGTGCATTGAGTTTAAGACACACAGTTTGCTTCGAAGTTTAACTTCTCCCATCATATCAGCTGACTGAGCTTTGCTGACATTGCAGAAAGTAATGCAGAACACAAACAATTGTTGATTGCAGAATGTTTTAGGTTTCGTGGTGGAATCAAAAGGAAGGGGAATCCATTTCAGCTTACATGGTTGAAGTGAAGTGTCTGAGCATTGTCAGTTGGGCTTAATGATGAGATCGTTTAGTTCGTGGAATCTTACAACAAATCATTCAAAAATGGCTGGAACACATGTTATGTTTAAAAGAGCAGTTGGAATTGCTGTATCAATGGAGGCAGCAGACTGAGGTGCAATCGATTTGCAGTCAAGAATGAAAGCGAGTGAAAGCAAAATTGCAATGTCTAAACGTAAGTGTGCCTGGTCAAACAAGTTGTGTTACTGTTGTGGCAGGGGCTCTCATACACCAGACCAATGCAGGTTTAAAGGTCACAAATAAGTGAAAATCAGAAGATGCTGGGAATCCAAACAACACACATGAAATGCTGGAGGAATTCAGCAGGCCAGAATCAACTCTGCGTGCATTAAGGTTATTGCATGAACTTCAAAAGATAGACAAAAATCTGCCTGTAAAAGTAGATGCAAAGACTAAAGCTCAGCTGGATGAATGGAAGGAGAAAAAAGAAAGGAGTCATTGGAGATACGAGACAGAGGATTCATCGGATGATGTTGTGGATGAATAAACCATCTGAGATCAGATTGTAAAGGGAGCAATTGAAGGATTAATAAGAGAACATTCCAGTGAACTAAATGCGCCTTCCGAAGATCAAAATTCTCAAACCAGAATGAGAAAAGTGAGTGAGAGGAAAGATATCCAGAGCTGTCAGAACCAATTTCATCAGTCTCAGAGTCAACTCCTACAAGCACCACGGAAGCTGAGATTGTTTTCACAGCCACATGTCTCATGAACTGTGACCTCCCTTGTCAGAAAGGTGTTATTCCACAAGAGTAAAAAAATCCTCCACAGTGATCAAATCTTTCATCGGATGGTCTGAATGGGATCATTTAAAACTTACTACACCTTAGACAACTGTATAGTAGTTGTATGAAATAGTATGCTGTGTTTATAGCTGAGATGGATTCTAAATTGAGTTAGAGTTTATAGATATACAGGGAGGAGTGTTATATATTTAATATTTTAGTAATATTGTAAATATATTGTTGGAGTAAGTTTGTTTGCATAATGCATTGCAGATTATCTGTATGTCATCACACCACCACGTGATATGTGTGTGCTTCTCTTGAGGTAAAACACAAAATTAGATTCATATTTTTGACTCTCATCTTTTCCTTTAAATTAACTGAATGCTTTGGAGTTACAGAATATAACAAAAAGTGGAAAAGGCTCCTTTTCATTGTTTAATTCTTTCCTTTGGCAGAAATCAAACAAGCACAGCCTCAGAATAGATGGATGTCTCTTAAGAACAGGGATGAGGAGGAATTTCTTTAGCCAGAGGGTAGTAAATCTGTGGAATTCACTGCTTCAGATGGCTGTGGAGACCAGGTCATTAGGTGTATTTAAAGCAGAGGTTTATATGTTCCTGATTTTCAAGGGTGTCAAAGGTTATTTGAAGAAGGCAGGAGAATGGGGCTGAGAATGGTCATAAATCAGCCATGATGGAATGGTAGAGTAAACTTGATGGGCTGAATAGCCTCCTTTTGCACCTATATCATATGAACGTGAGATCTGATTTCTGAATCAATTGACTATTGAATCAATCATCTCTTTCAGATTACTGGTGACGCTGGCACAAACATAAATACTTGGTTCTCCCTCTTCTGTTCTATCACTTTGTGTTACTACGGTCAGCACTGTTGCATTGTTTCTGCGCTTGTCACTATATTTATTATTGTATTTATTGTGTCCATGTATACTGTTTACACTGTAAGCAAGCAAGAAATTTCAATATATCCTGGTGAATATGACATCAGATTAACCTGGATGAATTGGAATTATTAACTCATCCTTGCACTCAATGTCAGGAAGACCAAGGAATTGATTGTAGAATGTGGAAGGGGATGTCAAGGAAATATACACCGGTTCTCATCGAGGGATCAGAAGTGGAAAGGATGAAGATCTATTCCGAGTCCAACATATTGAGGCAATTGCAAAGAAGGCATGAGAGTGGCTATATTTCACATTTGGTGAAAGAGTTTGAGGACATTTGGTATGTTACCAAAGACTCTGGTAAATTTCTACAAATGGTGAGCATTATAATTGGTTGCTTCACCCTCTGGTATGGATGGACCACTGCACAGGTTTAGTAAAAGCTGCCGTACATAAAGCTTCAAACCTTGACAACTCCATCATGCACACAAGCCTCTCTAGCTTTGAAGACATTTTCAAAAGGTGATGCCCCAAAAAGGTGGCATCCATCATGAAGGACCCCATCATCCAGGATATGCAGTACCCTCTCCTCATTGCCACCATCGAGTAGGAGGTAAGGGAGAATGAACACACACACTCAACACTTTAGCAACAGCTTCTTCCTCTCTGCCATCAGACAATGAACCCATGAACACTATTTTTTCTCTCTGTTTGTACGACTTATTTAATTTAATTTGTAATGTATATTTCTTTGAGTATTTTAATAGTTGTTTTATTACGTATTGTACTGTACTGCTGTTGCAAAGCAAGAAATTTCATAACATATGCCAATGATATGAAACCTGATTCTGATTCTCAATCTGGAAACCTTCAGCATTTGATCAAATCAATCCCCTGTACTTTATTTGCTTCCTCCTCATGCCTGATGATGCTGCAGTCATATTTGTGCTGAGCCACATGGTATGTACACTTGTGCCAACTTTGCATCAAATGTTTTTATAAGAGAGGCTAACATAATGCATAAAAAATTACAGAAGAAAAAGAAATTGAAATAATTCTCTTTATTATTCATTCACTTAATTTATTTAATTAAAACAGAAGTGTCAATTAACAAGGTTATATTTAAACTTAGAAATATTCCTCCTTAATTTACACTTTCCAATAAATATAACTAGAAAGTAACAGATAAATATACAGATAATTATAACAATATTAATTGCATTTAACTTGATATTAGCATAATGTAGCAGAAAATAAATAAGGCTCCACAATTAAGTTACTTTACCATGTTCAGTAGAACATACGATAAAACATTTTCACATCAGTTGTGAGTAATGCAAATTACATCAGTTTTAACAAACATTTTGTCTGTGCATAGATACTATGCAGGAGGTTTTGTCAGAAACATCCATCTAATGCAGATAACTTTTTTTCTCAAGATGCAGCTCAATGATTCGACAGGGTTTTCAGTTTTTTGCTGGAAGAAAAGAGGAACAATAAGTTTCAAATAATCAAATGTAATAAAAAGAAAAATCAATAAAAGTGTGAATAATTTTTCTCTAAATACTAAAAATCACTCAGACATTTATGCATTTTGTAGCAATTTGGTGAAGACAATTACATTTTTAAGATATACATATGGAAATCTGATAGTGGATGCTACCCTTGTCTTAATTGTTGTCACTATACATTCAGAACATCACTACAGCTTTCTCATTGTAACAGGTCAACACATTTGCTGAATGCTTAAAGCTGTTCTCTTACCTCAAAAAAAACAGTATTCTCTTCACCCAGGGCTGATCAGGATCTACACACACTGCTCTTCCTCTGATGGTATAGAGTCTGTAAGATATTTAAATCAATGTGTCATTGATTGAAAAATCTAATAAATTTAGTTCTACAAAATCATATGCAATATATCATGTTGTACTTACATAATTGCATCTATTTCACACATTTCATTGGAATTTTGCTCCAAGTAACCAGAGATTAATTTCCGTGGTAATCGATGCTTTGAATAATTGAGGCAGCAATCTGCATGTGTAACTGGAAGAATAAAAAACAATGGTATGCATGTAATAAAAGTCAATATATTTGTAAAATCTGATTTGTAATAATGAATAAAGAAGCAGCTTTAGGACTTACCAGCTGATACTGAGTCACTGAACGTGCTGAGTATAATCATTGAAAGCATAGCTACCGAGGCAAGTTGCTGGAGTTTGTTCATTGCTGGTTATCGGTTTACCAGGTAGCTTGCCTATGGAACTTGTTGAGTTGATGGTTGTGCTGAGATCTGATGGTTTTGATCTTTTGTCAACCTGTTTATATACTGTACTCCTAGAGTTGGGAAATTTTTTTTAAACAAGGAAATATATTATGTGACCTCCTTGGGTTTTCCTCTATGACACTTTACCTGATTACGTCACCAAGTTTATAAATAGACTTTGGCAGACTGACTTCAAAATTTATGTACTTACTAACCCCTTTGTTTAACTGTCCAAGAGTTCAGGAGTATCTTGTTCCAAGTCAAAACAAATTGTCAAATTTATTGTCATGTGCACAAGTACGGCAAGAATGTATAATGGAAAAATTTACTTACAACAGGCACATAGATCCCTGCAATACACAGAGCACAATTGATTCTTAATTGATATATAGTTCATTTCTTCTGTTATTTCCACTTGGATTCTAAAGTATTATTACAATATATTGAAAATCTAAGGAAAATGACCTTTCAAAACTAGCTGTTGCTGTAGTCCAAAATGAGACAGTACTTCACAAAACTGATGAATTTTAAAGGAGAACATTTGGACTTAGGTACAGGTAGCTTCTCTAAATTATTGTGTAGAACGAATCAATAATTTGAAAAGCTAGTTAATCAGAAATTGGCAAATAAATCGAATCATGTAGCAGTTTGCTCTATTACATAACTTCCTTCTGTTTTGTGATGGATATTCACTATCCATGCCCGATGAGGTGTGGGGGTTGGTCGGGTAAACACTAGGGTCTTTGTTGGCCCATTATTTAATCAAGAACAAAAAATGGGGTCTACTTCGGCTTAACTAACCAGTGTATTCAGCATCCTGACAAAGGTAACTGAAAAATAGCATCAGATACAGGTGAAGTCAACAAGTACCAAAGACAGTGTCAATGTTAGGGAGCAGTCAGGCTTGTTAGGAATGGTCAAGGAACGATGAGAACACTGACAGAAAGTCGGGCCGACTAGAATCCATTCCTCTGCATTCAGTTTCTCTGATGGATGACATGATCATCTGCACACATTGGTATATGATTTTATTTTACAGGAATTGTGCCTGTGTTTTGGAAATCCTTAGTGTTTTAGAAGTTGTTTGTAATTTGGAAATCTTTCATAAGATAGAAATTCTTTGTGAATTTTAAATGTGTTTTCAGAATCTTATCAGTGGTAGCTGTGTAGAACCAGCTTCCAGTAGAGTTGGTAGAGGCAGGTTCGGTTTTGTCATTTAAAGTAAGATTTGGACAGGAAGGGAATGGAGGGTTATGGGCTGAGTGCGAGTCAGTGGGGCCTGGTGAGAGTAAGCATGGACTAGAAGGGCCGAGATGGCATGTTTCCATGCTGTAGTTGTTATATGGTTAGATGGTTACTTAAATACATATCAGTAAAAATAAATGAACTGTGTTGAAGCTACTTCGTTGACCGGTTGTATCTGCTCCTTGGTAGGGTTGGGTGACCCACCACTCAAATAGTGGGTATTGGCAGCTAAGTTCACCATGGAGGATAAACAGGGATGTGATCTGGCCTTTGAAGAGTAGATGGTTACAGTATAACCTCCCTTTAGTGAGTGTGAATATAGTTATCCATATTGGATAGGGATTAACATCTTCAACAGAGTTTGGAAATTCACAGATAGCAAACCCAATGCCATTACAGTTTAAAAGAGAAAGTGGAAAAGAAAATGATTCAAGTTTTCCAGATATCTGATTTTTCTCTTTGGACCTCTGTAAGTCTGCTGGGAGGAAGGTCCTGAAAGGATGAGTTCAGCCCAGGTGTGGCATACGGGATTGCTGGAATGATTCCAGGACTGTGAAATTACAATGATGTGAATTAAATGGAGAGGCTGGTGTTGATCTCCCTTGACTGAAGATGGCCTTAAGCAATCTGTGTGGAGTTTCAGCATTCTGCGTATACTCTCCTCCCATCCGGTAGGTGCTACAGGAGACTCCGCTCCAACACCAGGCACAGGAAGAGCTTCTTCCCTGAGGCTGTGACCCTGCTGAACCTCACGTCATAGCACTAAGCAGTATTGCACCCATATTGTACTGTCTCAGTACTTTTATATTTGTGTTCTGTAGCACTTACTTTTTAGTCACAGTTATTTTGTAAATAACACTATTCTTTGCATTTCCAGTTAGATGCTAACAGCATTTCATTCGACTTTGTATCTGTACTCGGCACACTGACAATGAAGTTGAATCTAATGTAATCGAAATACCCAAATGTGTTTTTCTGCAGGTGCTCTGAATTCTTTCTAAATTGCAATGACACCCTAGTAAATTTGTTGAATGCTGTATATTGCTTCTGGTGTAAATGGTGACGGAAGATTCAGGGTGGAGCTAATAAGCATGTGAGAGAGAACAGAATACAGGGAAATTACACCAAAATGAATGTGAGTGCACTGAGAGATGATATAGACTTAATAGGCCCAATGACCTTCTGTGCCATATGAAAGTATGAAATATAACAGAGGCCCTTCATAATCAAGAAAGGATTAAATAGTGAAATAAAGTCAGTCATTTCAGTGTCTGAAGGGTTAATGAATAGGTGTGAATGATTCAAAGTGACTGGCAAAATTACTGAAGGGCTGGATGGGCCTATTCTGTGTTGTATGTCAATAAATAAATGATTATAAATTAGAATGCACCACCTTGTAAAAAGGTGTTTGCATATTCAATGGTGGGTTTCAAGACAGACGTATACATTCCAGTGATTTGAGGAAAAAGTGAAAACAAATATGTTGTTTTATTGTAAGTTTGACAAAGATATTTCTTTATTATGCTATTCTTTGATATTACTAAGATAGGTTTCACATTAATGAAATAAAATCAAAAGATGCTAGTTATACTCAGAAAACTGGGCAACTTCTGTAGAAAGAGACACACTGTAAATGTTTAATGTTAATTGAGTTTCGCTTCCCACAGCTGCTACCTGACCTGCTTTTTGGCTTTTTTTCTGCTTTTATTTTATATGTTCAGCATCTGAGAGTGTGTTTTTAAATTTATCTGTGATATCACTGAGCCAGTTAAAAAAAAACAGATGAGCACCATTAGCTGCAGACTGCTGTTGGAATGCATATGCTTTCACCATGTAGAGAAGATGAATGCTGCAGTAACTTCATTTATTAAATAAACAGTGTGCACTAACTCTTCATCTTGCCAGTGAAATAGCCACATGCTGAAGGACCAGGGCACCTAAAAGACAACCTCAACATTATTCAGTGCTTTCAGAAAGAGGCAGGATGAAGGAATTGGAAAATTGATCAAGAAATAATTAAAAGCAATGCCAATGCCCTGTAATTAATCGCAGTGGAAATCATAAATAGCTTCAGTGAAATTAAAATCATTTTTAAGACTTTAAATCCTTTACATTGTAAAAATTAGTTCTACCTAGAAATGACTGCTGTCAATCGTGGATGATTAAATCTAAATATTTTGTGTCATGCTCGTCTGCCTGTTATTTTAATGTAGAGATCAATAGGTAGTAGATTCTTTTCCTTAATTAGTTTCGCAGTGTGGATCTCTGAAACATCTTGGGTAACCTGGAATCAGAATCAGATTTAATATCACCGGCATATGTTGTGAAGTGTGTTAACCTTACAGCAGCAATATAATGAAATAAATGATAAAAAACTGAGTTATTCTAAGTATATTTATCCATTAAATAGTTATGTTAATATAGGTGGAGCAAAATAATATAAATTAAAAAGTAGCAAGGTAATGTTCATTAGAAATGGGATGGCAGAGCGGAAGAAGCTGTTCCTGAATCACTGAGTGTGTGCCATCAGGCATCTGTACCGTCCGTCCCGATGGTAACCGAGTGAAGGCGGCTTGTCCTGGGTGGTGGGGATCCTTGATGATGGACGTCGCTTTCCTAAGGCACCGGTCCTTGAAGATGCCTTGGATACCATGGAAACTGGTACCCGTGATAGAGCAGAATAATTTTACAAGTTTCTGCAACTTATTTCGATCTTGTGCAGTAGTCCCCTGCCCACACCAGATGGTGATGAGTGTAATTGTAGAAGTTTTTGAGTGTTTTAGTTGACAAACCAAATCTCGTCAAACTTCTAATGAAATATAGCCACTGTTTTGCTTTCTTTATAGCTGCATCAGTATGTTGTGTCCAGGTTAGGTCCTCAGAGATATTGATACCCAGCAATTTGAAATTGCTCAGTCTTTCCACTTTGGAACCCTCTATGAGGATTGGTTTGTGTTCCCTCGTCTTACCATTCCTGAAGTCCACATTCAGCTTTTTGGTCTTACTGACATTGAGTGCAAGGTAGATACTGCTATGTGATTTGGTGTGTATTAGCTCTGGAAAGGAAAATGCTAGTTTAAATCTCTATTTCTGTGTTTGACTACTTCAATTGAATTCTTTAAATTCTTTTCAGAAAACAAGCATGCTTCATGCTGTAAATCTCCACCTGTATAATATTTGATCAGCTTATAACATGATACCTTGATGAAAAACAAATACCCTGATTCTCTGGCTCATGGAGAAAATAGCTAACAGTCAAGGCATGTCAAGGGAAGTGAAGTTGCCAAGTGCTTTTGGGACTGCTTTGAATCAGTGGATTGGACCATATTCATAGATTAGCGCTCGGTTCTGAATGAATATGTTCCAGCTGTCACAGTCTTCATCAACACTTGTGTATCTTTGAAAACATACTGAGTCTTTCCCAAAACAGAAGCCTGGGATAAACCAGGAGTTCCTTTGTTTGCTGAGGTCTAGATCTGTGATGTTCAAGACCGGTGATCGAGAACTCTAAAAGAAGTCCAGGACATCATGAGACCAAAAAGGGAATTACATGAAAATTAGAGACTCATTTGGATGTATGAGAGCTGTGGAATATTTCCAAGCCACTACTTCCTCTAAGGTGAAAACTAACAGCATAATTGGCGGTGTTGCTTCACTCCCCAGTGAGCTCAGCACCTTTATGCACACTTTGAAAGGGAGAGTAACAACACATCTATGCTAATCCCCACAGCATCTGGCAACCCTGTAATCTCTGTCTCAGAATTTCCTTTATGAGGATGAATCCTTGCTCTGATGGTGTACCAACAACCTCAGACACTTCCAAAGAGCCAGTTGTGCAACCTCCAACTCTGAGTCCAGCCTTGACCTCTAGGCCAGGTCTTCACGCGCTCCACTGGAACCCTCATCTCCCCTTCCCCCACCAACATTCTGCAACCCCGCCTCTCTCAGGGCCCACCACCAGCTCTTGGGCCCTCAGAGACTCCATATTTCTCTTACCCCACCTCTCCAGAACAACTCATACCTCCATTCCTCTCAGACACTACCAACCCCCTTTCCCCCTCTGGTCCCAGCTCTCACCTATGCTGGGTTTACACCATCCCCTCCAACCTTCCCCTCTCTGAGGTAGAACATTCTGTCCTCGGTAACAGCTTCACCTTTGTCTCCATGTGCCTACACAACAGTGAGTTCTGAGCCCGCCATGATGCCGAGCTCTTCTTCCTCCACCTCCATCTCCGAACCAATTTCTTTGCCAAGGACTTGCCACCCCGCACCGATGACCACTTCTCCCATCTTCAACCGTCCTCCTCTTCCTGGACACTCCACCCTGGTCTTGTGCCTACTCTGGACCTATTCATTGCCAACTACCAACAGGACATCAAGCATCTTGACTTCAACACACTTTCTTTCCAATTCCAACCTCACTTCTTCCGAATGCTCTGCTCTCCAATCTATCTGCACCAATCCTAACTTCACCATCAAACCCATGAAGGATAAGGGAAGGGGTTCTGTAGTAGTCTGGTGTACTGACCTCTTGCTGAGCAACAACTCTCAGACACCTCCCCTAACTTACCCTCGAACAGGACCCTGCTAAGGAGCACCAGGTTATTGTCTTCCCCACCAACACTGATTTTGTTAGCTCTGGGATCTCCCATCCACTGCCACCAACTTCATAGTTCCCATACACCTGCACCTCCCATTTCTATCCCTACCTAAGATCCACAAACCCCCTTGTCCAGGCAGGTCCATTGTTTCAGCTAGTTCCTGCCGCACTGAGCTCATATCGACATACCTCAACTCTGTTTTATTGCCCCTAGTTCAGACCCTTCCTACCTACATCCATGACACTTCACACACTCTAGATCTTTTAAATGATTTCAAGTTCCCTGGCCCAGAGCATCTTATTTTCACCATGGATGTCCAGTCCCTATACACCTCCATTCCCTACCAAGAAGACCTTAAAGCTCTCTGTTTCTTTCTGGACACCAGACCCAACCAGTTCCACTCCACCACCGCTCTCCTCCACCTAGCAGAAATCACCTTCACTCTTAATAATTTTTCCTTTGGGTCCCCAATTCCTTCAGACAAAAGGTGTAGCCATGGGCACTCGCATGGGTTGCAGTTATGCCAGCCTGTTTGTTGGCTATGTGGAACAGTCTATGTGCCAAGCCTATACTGGTAGCTGTCCCGCATATCCCTTATGTTACATTGATGACTCATTGGTGCTGCTTCCTGCACCCATGTGGAACTCTTCAACTTCATCCACTTTGCCACCAATCTCAAACATGTCCTCAAATTTACCTAGTCCATTTCTGACACCTCCCTCCCTTTCCTTGATCTCTCTATCTCTGGAGGCAACTTATCTATTGATATCTATTACGAACCCATGGACTCTCACAGCTACCTGGACTATACCTCCACCCACCCTGTTACTTGCAAAAACACCATCCCCTTCTCTCAATTCCTCTGACTCCACCGCATCTGCTCTCAGGATGAGGCTTTTCATTCCTGAATGAAGAAGATGTCCTCTTTCTTCACAGAAAGGGTCTTCCCTTCCACCACGATCAATGCTTCCTTCCCACTTCTTTCATTTCATGCACGTCTGCTCTCACCCCAACCTCCTGCGACCCTACCAGGGATAGGGTTCCTCTTGTCCTCATCTACACCCCAACGGCCTCCGCATCCAGCACATAATTCTCAGGAACTTCCGCCATCTCCAATGGGATCCCTTCACAAGCACATCTTTCCCTCCTGCTCCACTTTCTGCTTTCCACAGGGATCGCTCCTTCTGTGACTCTGTTGTCTATTTGTCCCTCCCCATTGATCTCCCTTCTGGCCCTTATCCTTGCAAATGGAACAAGGGCTACACCTGCACCTGCACCTACACCTCCTCCCTCACTACCTTTCAGGGCTCCAGAAGGTCCTTCCAAGTGAGGCGACACTTCATCTGTGAGTCTATTGGGGTCATATAATGTGTTTGGTGCATCTGGTAGGTCCTCCTGTATATCGGTGAGAACTGACTTAGATTGGTAGACTACTTCACCAAGCTCCTATGCTCCATCCACTAGAAAAAGTGGGATCTCCCAGTGGCCACCCATTTAAATTCCACTTCCCATTACCATTCCAATATGTCGATCCATGGCTCTTCCACTGTCATGATGAGACCACGCTCAGGTTGGAGGAATGTCATCTTATATTCATTTGGGTAGCCTCCAACCTGATGGTATGAAGATCAATTTCTCAAACATCCAGTAATGGCTCCCACCCCACTCCTTCACCATTCCCTATTGCCCCTCTCACTTTGTCTCCTTGCCTGCCCGTCGCCTGCCTCTGGTGCTCCTCCTCACTATTCTTTCTTCCATGGCTTTCTGTCCTACCTATCAGAGTCCCCCTTCTTCAGCCTTGTATCTCTTTTACCAATTAAAGTCCCAGCTCTTCACTTTATCCCTCCTTTTCCCGGTTTCACCTATCACCTAGTGTTTCTCCCACCCCTCCCTCCACCTTTTAACTCGACCCCTCATCTTTTTTACCCCAGTCCCGCTGAAGGGCCTCAGCCTGAAATGTCGATTGTACTCTTTTGCAAAGATGCTGCCTGGCCTGCTGAGTTCTTGCAGCATTTTGTGTGTGTTGTTTGGATTTCCAGCGTCTGCAGATTTTCTGTTGTTTTCGATGGTGTGCCTGGCAGGGTGTTGAAAACTTGTGTCAACCAATTGTCTGGAGTGTTCATGGACACCTTTACTCTCTCACAGCTTCAGTCAGACTTCCCAGTTGCAGCAAAACAGGCATCAATCGCACTCGTGCCCAGGGAGAGCAGGGTAAGCCACCTCAACAACTATCGCTCAGTTATACTCACATTTCCTGTAATTAAGTACTTGCGCATGGATAGAATTAACTCCTGCCTAAGCAGGTACCTGGACCCGCTCCAGTTTGCCTGCCAGTGTAACAGACATACAGTGGAGGCAACCTTACTGGCTTTCAATTCTTCTTTGGAGCACCTAGACAACAGCAAAACATTTGTCAGGCTGCTGTTTATTGATTGGAGCTTGATATTCAACACCATCATTCTCTCACTACAAATCAAAAGTACTTGTCCAGTGTGGTGTTATGGGTGGAACTGAGAAAAAAGAAAGGTATAAAGGAACTGAGAACTAGAAAAGCCCCATTAGCCATGTTACCAGGGCTATATTACAGATGACTCAACAGTCCATGGGATTTAGGGGAACAAATTTGTAGAGAGATCACAGCCTGTTGCAAGAAACATAAGGTTGGTATAGCAGGTGATCTTAACTTTCCACATACTGACTGGGACTCCCATACTGTAAAAGGACTAGACGGGCTAGAGTTTGTCAAATGTGTTCAGGAACGTTTCCTTCATCAGCACGTAGAGATCCCAATGAGAGAGTGTGTGATACTCGATCTGCTGTTAGGGAATGAGACAGGGCAGGTGACAGAAGTTGGTGTAGGGGAACACCTTGTATCTGGTGATCACAATGCCATTAAATTCTAAGTAAATACGGAAAAAGCTAGGTCTTGTCTGCGGGTTCATATCTAAATTAGGGAAAGGCTAGTTTTGATGGTATGAGAAAGGATCTGGTAAGTGTGGATGGGACAGGCTGTTTTCTGGCAAAGGCGTACTTGGTAAGTGGGAGGCCTTTGAAAGTGAAATTTTGAGAGTACAACACTTGTATGTGCCTGTCAGAATAAAAAATAAAGTTAACAGCTTTAGGAAAGCTTGGTTTATAAGTAATATTGAGTCCCTGGTTAAGCAAAAGAAAAGGAGGGTAAGAACAAATGAAGTACTTTTGGAGTATAAGAAATACAAGAGAACATTTAAGCAAGAAAACAGGCGGGCTAAACGAAGGCATGATGTGCCTGAGCAGACAAGGTAAAGGAGAATTCTATGGTATTCTACAGATATATCTACAACACAAGGGACAAAATTGACCCTCTGGAAGATCAGAACAGTAGTCCATGTGTCGAGCCAAAAGAGATGCACGAGATATAAAACAGATTTTTTTCTCTCTGTATTTACTCAGAAGATGGACACACAGTCTATAGCATTGAATTAAAGCTGCATCAACATCATGGACCCTATACAGACTGCTTTCTTAAGGCCCAAATCCCTGGGGCCTTAACAAGGTGTTTCCTTGGATCCTGTGGGAGGCAGGTGCAGAAACTGCAGGGGCCCTAGCAGAGATATTTAAATCATCCTTAGTGACAGGTATGGTGCCGGATGATTGGAGGATAGCAAATGCTGTTCCATGTTTATGAAAGGGTCTAAAAATAGATCAGGAAATTATAGGCCAGTGAGCCTGACATGAGTAAGGGGTAAGTTGTTGGAAAGTATTCTAAGGGACCGGATATATGAGTACTTGGATAAACATGGACTGATTAGGGATAGTCAGCATGGCTTTGTGCCTGGTAGGTTGTGTCTAACCAATCTTACAAAGTTTTTTGAGAAAGTTGATGAAGGCAGGGTGGATGATGTCTGCATGGAACTTAGGAAGGCATTTGATAAAGTCCTGTATGGAGGTTGGTCAGGAAGTATCAGATGCTCGGTGTTGAAGATGAGGTAGTAAGTTGGATTAGAATTGGCTTAGTGGGAAAATCCAGAGATTGGTAGTAGATGGTTTCCTCTCTGACTTGAGGGTTGTGAGTGGTGGAGTGCCACAGGGTTCGGTGCTGGGTCCATTGTTGTTTCTCATCCATATCGATGATCTGGATGATAATGTGGTTAACTGGATCAGCAAGTTTGCGGCTGACACCAAGATTGAGGTGTAATAGACAGCGACGAAGACCATCAGAGCTTGCAGCAGGATCTGGACCAGCTGGAAAAATGGGCTGAAAAGTGTCAAGATGGAATTTAATGCAGACGAGTGCGAGGTGTTGCACTTTAGTTGGGTCAACTAGAGTGGTCTTACACAGTGAATGGTAGGGCACGGAAGAGTGCGGTAGAACAAAGGGATCTGGGAATACAGGTCCATAATTCATTGAAAGTGGCGTCAGAGGTAGAGAAGGCCAGAAAGAAAGGGTTTGGCACACTGGCCTTCATAAATCAAATTACTGAGTACAGGAGATGCAATGTTATGTTAAAGTTGTATAATACGTTCACAAAGTCTAATTCGGAGTATTGTGTGCAGTTTTGGCCACCTACCTACAGGAAAGGTATAAATGAGTTTGAAAGAGTATAGAGAACATTTGCAAGGATGTTGCTGGGACTGGATGACCTTGAGTTATAAGGAAAGGTTGAATACATTAGGACTTTATTCTGTGGAACATAGAAGATTTGATAAAGGTATACAACATTATCAGGGGTATAGACAAGCGGACTTTTTGGTTGGGTGTGACTACAACTAGAGGTCATGGGTTAAGGATGAAAGGTGAGAAGTTTAATTGAGCATATAACCTAGATTTATTTTCTGTTAATGGGTGCAAGGCATTGTACACTCAAACAAATATTTCTGTTATGAAAACGTAACTTCCATTATGCCCCTGTAAAGTCATTTGTCATGGCATAGGCTCCGATCTCTCACTAAATTGAAACCAAATATCCTCTGTTGTGTCTGATGAAAACTGAGCCACACAGAAGCTGTAACTGGGAAATACCAAATGCTTTATTTGCATAGCAAACCTCCAGGAGAAAGAGAGTCCATGAGGATCAAAGATAAAGAGAGGGCATATAATTGAGCAAAGATTAGTGGAAAGTTAGAAGATTTGGAAACTTTTAAAAACCAACAGAAGTCAACTAAAAAAGATCTGTAGAATTCTTTGCCATGGGCAGTTATGGAGGCCAAGTCATATATATTCAAAAAAGAGGTTGATAGGTCAGGGCATGATGGGATGCAACAAAAGGCAAGAGAATGGGGCTGAGAGGAAAACTGTATCAGCCATGATGAAATGGCAGAGCAGACTCGATGGGCCAAATGGCCTGAATCTGCTCCTATATTTTATGGTCCTATAGTCTAACTGCTTTGATATCACTAGCAGGTTAGTGGATGTTGTTTACTTGGATTTTACGAAGGCCTTTGACAAAGTGCCACACGTGAGGCTGCTTAACGAGCTATGAACCCATGGTATTACAGGAAAGATTCTAACATGGATAAAGCTTCACCTGGAGTATTGTGATCAGGTTTGGGCCCCTGACCTTAGAAAAGATATACTGAAACTGGAGAAGATCCAAAGGAGGCTGATGAATAAGGTTCCAGGATTAAATGGCTTCTCATATGAAGAATGTTTGATGGCTCCTGACCTGTATTCACTAGAATTCAGAAAATTGAGGGGTGTCCTCATTGAAACGTGTCGAATGGTGATAGGCCTTGATGGAGTGGATGTGGAGAGGATGTTTCCAAGGGTGGAAGAGTCTAAGTGAAGTGGACACAGCCCCAGAATAGAGGGCATTCTTCTAGAATGGAGATGAGGAGGAATTTCTGAAGGCAGAGTGGTGAACCTGTGGAATTCCTTGTCACAGGCAGCTGTGGAGGACAGGTCCTCATGTATATTTAAGTCAGATGTTGGTAGATTCTTGATTGGTCAGGGTGTGAAGGGATACGGGGCAAAGGCAGGAGAATGAAGGTGAGTGAATAATTGGATCAGCCGGATGAAATGGCAGAGCAAAGTCAATGGGCCAAATTGTTTAATTCTGCTCCTACATCTTATGGTTTTATGATCTTATAAATCTTACTCTCCTGACACAATGTTTTACACTTCTTCAACACAAGCAACTACTGATTTCATTGTTATAATCACCAAATTCACATACTGAATACAGTCAGATAAAGTTACAGAATTACAAACTTACAATGGCAGCATACCCCAACTAGCTGAAAGTTTGAATATTCAATACTGGTGTCTGTTCTAAAAGCCAGACTCTGTAAGTGTGCCCATTTTGCTGTAGTGTTGAAGAATGGCTCCAATAATAGACACATAACATAGAAACATAGAATAGTACAGCACGTCACAGACCCTTCGGCCCACAATGTTGTGCTGACCCTCAAACCCTGCCTCCCATATAACACCCCACCTTAAATTCCTCCATATACCTGTCTAGTATTCTCTTAAACTTCACTAGTGTATCTGCCTCCACCACTGACTCAGGCAATGCATTTCGCACACCAACCACTCTCTGAGTGAAAAACCTTCCTCTAATATCCCCCTTGAACTTCCCTTCCGTTACCTTAAAGCCATGTCCTCTTGTACTGAGCAGTGGTGCCCTGGGGAAGAGGCGCTGGCTGTCCACTCTGTCTATTCCTCTTAATATCTTGTACATCTCTATTATGTCTCCTCTCATCCTCCTCCTCTCCAAAGAGTAAAGCCCTAGCTCCCTTAATCTCTGATCATAATCCATACTCTAAACCAGGCAGCATCCTGGTAAATCTCCTCTGTACCCTTTCCAATGCTTCCACATCCTTCCTATAGTGAGGCGACCAGAACTGGACACGGTACTCCAAGAACACACACCAAATGTTGGCGGAACACAGCAGGCCAGGCAGCATCTATAAGGAGAAGCACTGTCGATGTTTTGGGCTGAGACCCTTCGTCAGGAAATTTTCCCTTCAGCATTTTGTGTGTGTTGTTTGAATTTCCAGCACCTGCAGATTTCCTTGTGTTTGCACAGTACTCCAAGTGTGGCCTAACCAGAGTTTTATAGAGCTGCACCATTACATCGCGTCTCTTAAACTCTATCCCTCGACTTATGAAAGCTAACACCCCATAAGCTTTCTTAACTACCCTATCTACCTGTGAGGCAACTTTCAGGGATCTGTGGACATGTACCCCCAGATCCTTCTGCTCCTCCACACGACCAAGTATCCTGCCATTTACTTTATACTCTGCCTTGGAGTTTGCCCTTCCAAAGTGTACCACCTCACACTTCTCCGGGTTGAACTCCATCTGCCACTTCTCAGCCCACATCTGCATCCTATCAATGTCTCTCTGTAATCTTCGACAATCCTCTACACTATCTACAACACCACCAACCATGGTGTTGTCTGCAAACTTGCCAACCCACCCTTCTATCCCCACATCCAGGTCATTAATAAATATCACGAAAAGTAGAGGTCCCAGAACCGAGCCCTGTGGGACACCACTAGTCACAGCCCTCCAATCTGAATGTACTCCTTCCACCACGACCCTCTGCCTTCTGCAGGCAAACCAATTCTGAATCCACCTGGCCAAACTTCCCTGGATCCTATGCCTTCTGACTTTCTGAATAAGCCTACCGTGCGGAACCTTGTCAAATGCCTTACTAAGATCCAATTAGATCACATCCACTGCACTACCCTCATCTATATGCCTGGTCAACTCCTCTAAGAACGCTATCAGGCTTGTTTGACATGATCTGCCCTTCACAAAGCCTTGCTGACTGTCCCTGATCAGACCATGATTCTCTAAATGCCCATAGATCCTATCTCTAAGAATCTTTTCCAACAGCTTTCCCACCACAGATGTAAAGCTCACTGGTCTATAATTACCTGGACTATTCCTACTACCTTTTTTGACCAAGGGGATTACATTCGCCTCCCTCCAATCCTCCAGTACCATTCCCATGGACAACGACGACATAAAGATCCTAGCCAGAGGACCAGCAATGTCCCCCCTCGCCTCGTGGAGCAGCCGGGGGAATATTCCGTCAGGCCCTGGGGACTTATCCGTCCTAATGTATTTTAACAACTCCAACACCTCCTCTGCCTTAATATCAACATGCTCCAGAACATCAGCCTCACTCAGATTGTCCTTACCATCATCAAGTTTCCTCTCAGTGGTGAATACTGAAGAGAAGTATTCATTGAGGACCTTGATCACTTCCTCAGCCTCCAGGCACATCTTCCCACTTTTATCTCTAATTGGTCCTGCCTTCACTCCTGTCTTCCTTTTGTTCTTCACATAATTGAAGAATGCCTTGTGGTTTTCCTTTATCCTACTCACCGAGGCCTTCTCATGCCCCTTTCTTGCTCTTCTCAGCCCCTTCTTAAGCTCCTTTCTTGCTACCCTAAATACCTCAATAGACCCATCTGATCCTTGCTTCCTAAACCTCATGTATGCTGCCTTCTTCCACCTGACTAGATTTTCCACTTCACTTGTCACCCATGGTTCCTTCACCCTACCATTCTTTATCTTCCCCACCGGGATAAATTTATCCCTAACATCCTGCAAGATATCCTTAAACATCAACCACATGTCCATGGTACAGTTCCCTGCAAAAACATCATCCCAATTCACACCTGCAAGTTCTAGCCTTGTAGCCTCATAATTTGTCCTTCCCCAATTAAAAATTTTCCTGTCCTCTCTGAATCTAACCTTTTCCATGATAATGCTAAAGGCCAGGGAGTGGTGTTCACTGTCCCCCAGATGCTCACCCACTGACAGATGTGTGACCTGACCCGGTTCGTTACCTAGTACTAGATCTAGTATGTCATTCCCCCTAGTCGGCCTGTCAACATACTGTGACAGGAATCCATCCTAACTAGGTCAAGTGACAAACGTAACCTGAACTGAACTGTGCATTAAGTGAGGGGAGATACACATTTAACAATTTGTTTTTGGTAAAATATGTCCAGGAAATCATGACAACAGAAGGCAACACTTCTCTGTGTTAACATGTATGTAAGTACTTGATCCAATGAAAAGGAGTCTACAAAAGAAGCAATATCCTGGAGTTGCAATTGGCCATTTAAACTTGCTATAGAACACTTCTGTAAATTTAACCTATCAAATGCCACACGGCATCTGAAGTAAAGTAAGGATTATTTGAAGTTGAGAAAGAAACCTGGGGAACACAGGTTGAAAGTGATTGGCAATAGATAAATACATAGAGTGCAAAAATGCTAAAACATGCTGATATGGTTAGTAGTTGTAATCCCAAATGTTGTGCCTTAAAGTGTGGTTAAAAAAGAGAAAATGGGGATGAGAATTCAAAACAAAATAGGCAGCTACAAAAAAAGAACAGGTGAATGAAAGATCAGGTCCAGAGCTAAGGAGATACTGTCCTTCTTCAAAGAAAGGGGCTCCCTTCCTCCACCATCAATACTGTCTTCAACTGCATCACTTCTACTTCACGCATGTCCAACCTCAACCCGTCCTCCCACTCCCCACCAGAGATAGTTTTCCTCTTGTCCTCTCCTACCACCTCACCAGTCTCTGTGTCCAGCACATGATTCTTCGTAACTTCTGCCATATGCAGTGTAATTCCCCCGCCCCACTTCCTGCTTTCCACAGGGATTGCTTCCTACATGACTCCCTTGTCCATTTGTCCTTTCCCACAGATCTCCCTCTTAGTACTTATTCTTGCAAGTTGAAGAAGGGTTACATCTGTCCCTACACCTCCTCTGTGACTGCGATTCAGGGCCCCAAGCAGACCTTCCACATGAGGCGACTCTTCACCTCTGAGTCTGTTGTGGTCATCCTCTGTATCTGGTGCTCCTGCTGTAGCCTCCAGTATATCGGGGAGACCCAACGCTGATTGGGAGACCACATCCCTGAGAACCTACTCTCTGTGTGGCAAATAAAGCAGGATCTCCCAATGGCCACTCTTTTTAATTCCACTTCCCATTCCCATCCCGACATGGCAGTCTATGGCCTCCTCCACTGTTGTGATGAGGCCATACTCAAGTTGGAGGAGCAACAACTTATAGTCCATTTGGGTAGCCTCCAACCTGATGGCACTAACATCAATTTTTGGAACTTCCAGTAATGCCCCCTTTTACCATTCTCCATTCCCATTTCTCTCTCTCACCTTATCTCCTTACCTGCCCATCACCTCCCTCTGGTGCTCATTCTCTTTTCCTTTCTTTAATGGCCTTCTGTCCTCTCCTATCAGATTCCCCCTTCTCCAGCCCTGTATCTTTCACTAATCGATCTCCCAGCTTTTTACATCACCCCTCTTATTTTCACCTATCACCTTGTGGGTCTTCCTCCCCTCCCCCCACTTTCTTGCTCTGAATCCTCATCTTATTTTCCAGTCCTGATGACGGGTCTCAGCATGAAACGTCAGCAGTATTCTTTCCCACAGATGCTGCCTGGCCTGCTGAGTTCCTGCAGCATTTTGTGTGTGTTGCTTTGAATTTCTAGAATCTGCAGAATTTTAGTTGTAGATCATCTAACAATATCAGAAGATTACTTAATGCGATTCAGGCATGTCAGCAACAGGCAGTGGACGGCTTGGTGGTTTCCTTAGATGCAGAAAAGGCCTTTGATCATGTAGAATGGCTGCATCTTTTTTTTACACTTTAGAACGATTTGGTTAGGGCAATCATTTTATTAAGTGGGTGAAGGTTCTTTATAATGACCCTCTGGCTGCGATTCTCACTAATGATATTGGGTTGGATAATTTTAGTATTCTGAGGGGTAGCCAGCAGGGCTGCCCTTTATCGCCACTACTTTTCACACTAGTGATCGAGTCATTGGCTGAGGCTATTTGGCGAGACCCCAAAATATCTGCTCCAGACATTGGATTAAAGTACATAAAATTACTTTGTATGCAGATGAAATTCTAATTTTCTTATCAAACCCTGCTATATCAGTGCACCACCTTATACAATGCATCAATTCATTTAGTGTCTTTTCAGGTTGTAAAATCAACTTTCCTAAATCAGAGGCTATGCCTCTGGGGAATCTGCAGCAGGTACCTGACACTCAGGGTGTTTTCCCCTTTAAATGGTTTTGCAGACAGGTTTTGTTTACTTAGGCATACTTATCACACCTACGTTTGATCAATTGTTCAAGACTAACTTTACACAGCTATTTGATCTTGAGCGAAGGAGCACTCTTCCCATTTCTTGGCTTGGCCGAATATCCTTGCTCAAAATGAAAATTCTTCCTCTTCTGCTCTACCCAATATGAATGATTCCAGTCAGTTTTTAAATGTGTTCAATGAGGAGTGGTGAGTGAAAAAAACAGCACAGCTCAGCATGTACACAGATAGTTAAGTTAAAATAAAGGTAGAAAGCAGTGGAGTTCACAGGTTCATATACAATGTATACCAGGTGATAGCAACATAAAAAAGAGCAGAAATGGCTGACTACATTGGAAAGATTGCTCTACTGGATAACTGGCTCATGTACACTGAGCTAATTTCAAAGCAAATGAAATAACCAATGAAAATGAAGTACCACACACAAAATGCTGGTAGAACTCAGCATGCTAGGCAGCATCTATAGGGAGAAGCGCTGTCGACGTTTCGGGTGGAGACCCTTCATCAGGACTAACTGAAAGGAAAGATAGTAAGAGATTTGAAAGTAGTGGGGGGAGGGGGAAAATGCGAAATGATAGGAGAAGACTGGAGGGGGTGGGATGAAGCTAAGAGCTGGAAAGGTGATTGGCGAAAGTGATACAGAGCTGGAGAAGGGAAAGGATCATGGGACGGGAGGCCTCCGGAGAAAGAAAGGGGGGGGGAGCACCAGTGGGAGATGGAGAACAGGCAAACAACTAAATATGTCGATCATTTCGCATTTCCCCCTCCCCCCACTACTTTCAAATCTCTTACTATCTTTCCTTTCAGTTAGTCCTGATGAAGGGTCTCGACCCGAAACGTCGACAGCGCTTCTCCCTATAGATGCTGCCTAGCGTGCTGAGTTCTACCAGCATTTTGTGTGTGTTGTTGTTTGAATTTATAGCATCTGCAGATTTCTTCGTGTTTGCTCTGAAAATGAAGCACCAGTTTTGTTGAGTGCATTGTGTTTAAGACACACAGTTTGCTTCGAAGTTTAACTTCTCCCATCATATCAGCTGACATTGCAGAAAGTAATGCAGAACACAAACAATTGTTGATTGCAGAATGTTTTAGGTTTCGTGGTGGAATCAAAAGGAAGGGGAATCCATTTCAGCTTACATGGTTGAAGTGAAGTGTCTGAGCATTGTCAGTTGGGCTTAATGATGAGATCGTTTAGTTCGTGAAATCTTACAACAAATCATTCAAAAATGGCTGGAACACGTGTTATGTTTAAAAGAGCAGTTGGAATTGCTGTATCAATGGAGGCAGCAGACTGAGGTGCAATCGATTTGCAGTCAAGAATGAAAGCGAGTGAAAGCAAAATTACAATGTCTAAACATAAGTGTGCCTGGTCAAACAAGTTGTGTTACTGTTGTGGCAGGAGCTCTCATACACCAGACCAATGCAGGTTTAAAGGTCACAAATAAGTGAAAATCAGAAGATGCTGGGAATCCAAACAACACACATGAAATGCTGGAGGAATTCAGCAGGCCAGAATCGACTCTGCGTGCATTAAGGTTATTGCATGAACTTCAAAAGGAAGACAAAAATCTGCCTGTAAATGTAGATGCAAAGACTAAAGCTCAGCTGGATGAATGGAAGGAGAAAAAAGAAAGGAGTCATTGGAGATACGAGACAGAGGATTCATCGGATGAATAAACCATCTGAGATCAGATTGTAAAGGGAGCAATTGAAGGATTAATAAGAGAACATTCCAGTGAACTAAATGTGCCTTCCAAAGATCAAAATTCTCAAACCAGAATAAGAAAAGTGAGTGAGAGGAAAGATATCCAGAGCTGTCAGAACCGATTTCATCAGTCTCAGAGTCAACTCCTACAAGCACCACGGAACCTGAGATTGTTTTCACAGCCACATGTCTCATGAACTAAGTATTGTGACCTCCCTTGTCAGAAAGGTGTTATTCCACAAGAGTAAGAAATCCTCCACAGTGATCAAATCTTTCATCGGATGGTCTGAATGGGATCATTTAAAACTTACTACACCTTAGACATATGTATAGTTATTGTATGAAATAGTATGCTGTGTTCATAGCTGAGATGGATTCTAAATTGAGTTAGAGTTTATAGATATACAGGGAGGAGTGTTATATATTTAATATTTTAGTAATATTGTAAATATATTGTTGGAGTAAGTTTGTTTGCATAATGCATTGCAGATTATCTGTATGTCATCACACCACCACGTGATATGTGTGTGCATCTCTTGAGGTAAAACACAAAATTAGACTCGTATTTTTGACTCTCATCTTTTCCTTTAAATTAACTGAATGCTTTGGAGTTACAGAATATAACAAAAAGTGGAAAAGGCTCCTTTTCATTGTTTAATTCTTTCCTTTGGCAGAAATCAAACAAGCACAGCCTCAGAATAGATGGATGTCTCTTAAGAACAGGGATGAGGAGGAATTTCTTTAGCCAGAGGGTAGTAAATCTGTGGAATTCACTGCTTCAGATGGCTGTGGAGACCAGGTCATTAGGTGTATTTAAAGCAGAGGTTTATATGTTCTTGATTTTCAAGGGTGTCAAAGGTTATTTGAAGAAGGCAGGAGAATGGGGCTGAGAATGGTCATAAATCAGCCATGATGGAATGGTAGAGTAAACTTGATGAGCTGAATAGCCTCCTTTTGCACCTATGTCATATGAGCGTGAGATCTGATTTCTGAATCAATTGACTATTGAATCAATCATCTCTTTCAGATTACTGGTGACGCTGGCACAAACATAAATACTTAGTTCTCCCTCTTCTGTTCTATCACTTTGTGTTACTACGGTCAGCACTGTTGCATTGTTTCTGCGCTTGTCACTATATTTATTATTGTATTTATTGTGTCCATGCATACTGTTTACACTGTAAGCAAGCAAGAAATTTCAATATATCCTGGTGAATATGACATCAGATTAACCTGGATGAATTGGAATTATTAACTCATCCTTGCACTCAATGTCAGGAAGACCAAGGAATTGATTGTAGAATGTGGAAGGGGATGTCAAGGAAATATACACCGGTTCTCATCGAGGGATCAGAAGTGGAAAGGATGAAGATCTATTCCGAGTCCAACATATTGTGGCAATTGCAAAGAAGGCATGAGAGTGGCTATATTTCACATTTGGTGAAAGAGTTTGAGGACATTTGGTATGTTACCAAAGACTCTGGTAAATTTCTACAAATGGTGAGCATTATAATTGGTTGCTTCACCCTCTGGTATGGATGGACCACTGCACAGGTTTAGTAAAAGCTGCCGTACATAAAGCTTCAAACCTTGACAACTCCATCATGCACACAAGCCTCTCTAGCTTTGAAGACATTTTCAAAAGGTGATGCCCCAAAAAGGTGGCATCCATCATGAAGGACCCCATCATCCAGGATATGCAGTACCCTCTCCTTATTGCCACCATCGAGTAGGAGGTAAGGGAGAATGAACACACACACTCAACACTTTAGCAACAGCTTCTTCCTCTCTGCCATCAGACAATGAACCCATGAACACTATTTTTTCTCTCTGTTTGTACGACTTATTTAATTTAATTTGTAATGTATATTTCTTTGAGTATTTTAATAGTTGTTTTATTACGTATTGTACTGTACTGCTGTTGCAAAGCAAGAAATTTCATAACATATGCCAATGATATGAAACCTGATTCTGATTCTCAATCTGGAAACCTTCAGCATTTGATCAAATCAATCCCCTGTACTTTATTTGCTTCCTCCTCATGCCTGCTGATGCTGCAGTCATATTTGTGCTGAGCCACATGGTATGTACACTGTGCCAACTTTGCATCAAATGTTTTTATAAGAGAGGCTAACATAATGCATAAAAAATTACAGAAGAAAAAGAAATTGAAATAATTCTCTTTATTATTCATTCACTTAATTTATTTAATTTAAACAGAAGTGTCAATTAACAAGGTTATATTTAAACTTAGAAATATTCCTCCTTAATTTACACTTTCCAATAAATATAACTAGAAAGTAACAGATAAATATACAGATAATTATAACAATATTAATTGCATTTAACTTGATATTAGCATAATGTAGCAGAAAATAAATAAGGCTCCACAATTAAGTTACTTTACCATGTTCAGTAGAACATACGATAAAACATTTTCACATCAGTTGTGAGTAATGCAAATTACATCAGTTTTAACAAACATTTTGTCTGTGCATAGATACTATGCAGGAGGTTTTGTCAGAAACATCCATCTAATGCAGATAACTTTTTTTCTCAAGATGCAGCTCAATGATTCGACAGGGTTTTCAGTTTTTTGCTGGAAGAAAAGAGGAACAATAAGTTTCAAATAATCAAATGTAATAAAAAGAAAAATCAATTAAAGTGTGAATGTTTTTTTCTCTAAATACTAAAAATCACTGAGACATTTATGCATTTTGTAGCAATTTGGTGAAGAAAATTACATTTTTAAGATATACATATGGAAATCTGATAGTGGATGCTACCCTTGTCTTAATTGTTGTCACTATACATTCAGAACATCACTACAGCTTTCTCATTGTAACAGGTCAACACATTTGCTGAATGCTTAAAGCTGTTCTCTTACCTCAAAAAAAACAGTGTTCTCTTCACCCAGTGCTGATCAGGATCTACACACACTGCTCTTCCTCTGATGGTATAGAGTCTGTAAGATATTTAAATCAATGTGTCATTGATTGAAAAATCTAATAAATTTAGTTCTACAAAATCATATGCAATATATCATGTTGTACTTACATAATTGCATCTATTTCACACATTTCATTGGAATTTTGCTCCAAGTAACCAGAGATTAATTTCCGTGGCAATCGATGCTTTGAATAATTGAGGCAGCAATCTGCATGTGTAACTGGAAGAATAAAAAACAATGGTATGCATGTAATAAAAGTCAATATATTTGTAAAATCTGATTTGTAATAATGAATAAAGAAGCAGCTTTAGGACTTACCAGCTGATACTGAGTCACTGAACGTGCTGAGTATAATCATTGAAAGCATAGCTACCGAGGCAAGTTGCTGGAGTTTGTTCATTGCTGGTTATCGGTTTACCAGGTAGCTTGCCTATGGAACTTGTTGAGTTGATGGTTGTGCTGAGATCTGATGGTTTTGATCTTTTGTCAACCTGTTTATATACTGTACTCCTAGTGTTGGGAATTTTTTTTAAACAAGGAAATACATCGTGTGACCGCCTCGGGTTTTCCTCTAAGAAACTTTACTTGATTGCATCACCAAGTTTATAAATAGATGTTGGCAGACTGACTTCAAAATTTATGTACTTCCTAACCCCTTTGTTCAACTTTTCAAGAGTTCAGGAGTATCTTGTTCCAAGGCAAAGCAACTTGTCAAATTTATTGTCATGTGCACAAGTACGGCAAGAATGTATAATGAAAAAATTTACTTACAACAGGCACATAGATCCCTGCAATACACAGAGCACAATTGATGCTTAATTGATATATAGTTTGTTTCTTCTGTTATTTCCACTTGGATTCTAAAGTATTATTACAATATTTTGAAAATATAAGGAAAATAACCTTTCAAAACTAGCTGTTGCTGTAGTCCAAAATGAGTCAGTACTACACAAAACCAATGAATTTTAAAGGTGAACATTTGCACCTAGGTACAGGTAGCTTTTCTAAATTATTGTGTAAAATGAATCAATAATTTTAACAGCTAATTAACCAGAAATTGGCAAATAAATTGAATCATGTAGCAGTTTGCTCTATTACATAACTTACTTCTGTTTTCTGATGGATATTCACTACCCAAGCCCGATGGGATGTGGGGGGTGGTCGGGTGAACACTAGGGTCTTTGTTGGCCCATTATTTAATCAAGAAAAAACAATGGGGTCTACTTCGGCTTAACTAAACGGTGTTTTCAGCATCCTGACAAAGGTAACTGAAAAATAACATGAGATACAGGTGCAGTCAACAAGTACCAAAGACAGTGTCAATGTTAGGGAGCAGTCAGGCTTGTTAGCAATGGTCAAGGAACGATGAGAACAATGACAGAAAGTCGGGCCGACTAGAATCCATTCCTCTGCATTCAGCTTCTCCGATGGACAACGTGATCATCTGCACACATTGGTATATGATTTTATTTTACAGGAATTGTGCCTGTGTTTTGGAAATCCTTAGTGTTTCAGAAGTTGTTTGTAATTTGGAAATCTTTCATAAGATAGAAATTCTTTGTGAATTTTAAATGTGTTTTCAGAATCTTATCAGTGGTAGCTGTGTAGAACCAGCTTCCAGTAGAGTTGGTAGAGGCAGGTTCGGTATTGTCATTTAAAGTAAGATTGGATAGGTATATGGACAGGAAAGGAATGGAGGGTTATGGGCTGAGTGCGAGTCAGTGGGACTAGGTGAGAGTAAGCACGGACTAGAAGGGCCGAGATGGCATGTTTCCATGCTGTAATTGTTATATGGTTAGATGGTTATTTAAATACATATCAGTAAAAATAAATGAATTGTGTTGAAGCTACTTCGTTGACTGGTCGTATCTCCTCCTTGGTAGGGTTGGGTGACCCACCACTCAAATAGTGGGTATTGGCAGCTAAGTTCACTGTGGAGGATAAACAGGGATGTGATCTGGCCTTTGAAGAGTAGATGGTTACAGTATAACCTCCCTTTAGTGAGTGTGAACATAGTTATCTATATTGGATAGGGATTAACATCTTCAACAGAGTTTGGAAATTCACAGATAGCAAACCCAATGCCATTACAGTTTAAAAGAGAAAGTGGAAAAGAAAATGATTCAAGTTTTCCAGATATCTGATTTTTCTCTTTGGACCTCTGTAAGTCTGCTGGGAGGAAGGTCCTGAAAGCATGAGTTCAGCCCAGGTGTGGCATACGGGATTGCTGGAATGATTCCAAGACTGTGAAATTACAATGATGTGAATTAAATGGAGTGGCTGGTGTTGATCTCCCTTGACTGAAGATGGCCTTAAGCAATCTGTGTGGAGTTTCAGCATTCTGCGTATACTCTCCTCCCATCCGGTAGGTGCTACGGGAGACTCCGCTCCAACACCAGGCACAGGAAGAGCTTCTTCCCTGAGGCTGTGACCCTGCTGAACCTCACGTCATAGCACTAAGCAGTATTGCACCCATATTGTACTGTCTCAGTACTTTTATATTTGTGTTCTGTAGCACTTACTTTTTAGTCGCAGTTATTTTGTAAATAACACTATTCTTTGCATTTCCAGTTAGATGCTAACAGCATTTCATTCGACTTTGTATCTGTACTCGGCACACTGACAATGAAGTTGAATCTAATGTAATCGAAATACCCAAATGTGTTTTTCTGCAGGTGCTCTGAATTCTTTCTAAATTGCAATGACACCCTGGTAAATTTGTTGAATGCTGTATATTGCTTCTGGTGTAAATGGTGACGGAAGATTCAGGGTGGAGCTAATAAGCATGTGAGAGAGAACAGAATACAGGGAAATTACACCAAAATGAATGTGAGTGCACTGAGAGATGATATAGACTTAATAGGCCCAATGACCTTCTGTGCCATATGAAAGTATGAAATATAACAGAGGCCCGTCATAATCAAGAAAGGATTAAATAGTGAAATAAAGTCAGTCATTTCGGTGTCTGAAGGGTTAATGAATGGGTGTGAATGATTCAAAGTGACTGGCAAAATTACTGAAGAGCTGGATGGGCCTATTCTGTGTTGTATGTCAATAAATAAATGTTTATAAATTAGAATGCACCATCTTGTAAAAACGTGTTTGCATATTCAATGTGGGTTTCAAGACAGACGTAAACATTCCAGGAATTTGAGGAAAGAGTGAAAATAAATATGTTGTTTTATTGTAACTTTTCTTTGATATTACTAAGATAGGTTTCACATTAATGAAATAAAATCAAAAGATGCTAGTTATACTCAGAAAACTGGGCAACTTCTGTAGAAAGAGACACACTGTAAATGTTTAATGGTAATTGAGTTTTGCTTCCCACAGCTGCTACCTGACCTGCATTTTGGCTTTTTTTCTGCTTTTATTTCATATGTTCAGCATCTGCGAATGTGTTTTAAAATTTTATCTCTGTCATATCACTGAGCCAGTTAAAACAAATGATGAGCACCATTAGCTGCAGACTGCTGTTGGAATGCATACGCTTTCACCATGTAGAGAAGATGATTGCTGCAGTAACTTCATTTATTAAATAAACAATGTGCACTAATCTTCATCTTGCCAGTGAAATAGCCACATGCTGAAGGACCAGGGCACCTAAAAGCCAACCTCAACATTATTCAGTGCTTTCAGAAAGAGGCAGGTTGAAGGATAGAGCGGAATAATTTTACAAGTTTCTGCAACTTATTTCGATCTTGTGCAGTAGCCCCCTGCCCCATACCAGATGGTGATGCAGCCAGTCAGAGTGTATTTGTAGAAGTTTTCAAGTGTTTTAGTTGACCAACCAAATCTCGTTAAACTTCTAGTGAAATTCTAGTTAAATGTTGGTGTACCAACAACCTCAGATACCTCCAAAGTGCCAGTTGTGCAACCTCCAACTCTGACTCTAGCCTTGACCTCTAGGCCGGGTCTTCACGCACTGCCACTGGAACCCTCATCTCCCCTTCCCCCACCAACATTCTGCAACCCTGCCTCTCTCAGGGCCCAGCACCAGCTCTTGGGCCCTCAGAGACTCCATCTTTCTCTCACCCCACCATCCCTGAACACCTCATACCTCCATTCCTCTCAGACACTGCCAACCTCCTTTCCCCCTCTGGTCCCAGCTCTCACCCATGCTGGGTTTACACCATCCCCTCTAACATTCCCCTCTCTGAGGCAGAACATTCTGTCCTCAGTAAGAGCCTCACCTTCGTCTCCCTGTGCCCACACATCAGTGAGTTCTCAGCCCGCAATGTGCTGAACTCTTCTTCCTCTGCCTCCATCTCCGAGCCAATTTCTTTGCCAAATCAGAAATGCTGATCAAGTCAACTAGTTTCAAATGAGAACTCTGAGAGGCCAATCTGATGGTTCTCTGCTGCTCAGCGATAGAACAGAAAAAACAGGCACAAGGGTTGCTAGCCCCTGTACCCCAGAAACACACTTGAGCAGTGCGGTGGAGGTATGTGCTATGCATGACCTGATCTGAAAGCATCATGTTGACTCATAACAGATTCTGTTCACGGTGGAACAGATTAGTCAAGGACTGGGTGATCAGCACAGATGAATTAACTATACCTCCACTACCCCTTTAGCACACTCCAATTCCAACCTAACTTCTTCTGAACGCTCTGCTCCCTACACCCTCTGCGCCAATCCTAACTTCACCATCAAACCCGCAGATAAGGGAGGGGTACTGTAGTAGTCTGGTGTACTGATCTCCACCTTGCTGAGCAACAACTCTCAGACACCTCCTCTTACTTACCCTCGAACAGGAACCTACTAAGGAGCACCAGGCTATTGTCTTCCACACCAACACAGACTTTGTTAGCTCTGGGATCTCCCATCCACTGCCACCAACCTCATAGTTCCTGTACCCTGCACCTCCCATTTCTGCCCCCTACCCAAGATCCACAAACCAGCTTGTCCAGGTAGATCCATTGTCTCAGCTGTTTCCTGCCTCACTGAGCTCATATCTGCACACCTTGACACTGTGTTATTGCCCCTAGATCACACCCTTTCTAACTACATCCGTGACACTTCACACACTCTAGATCTTTTAAATGATTTCAAGTTCCCTGGCCCAGAGCATCTTATTTTCACCATGGATGTCCAGTCCCTATACACATCCATCCCCTACCAAGAAGGCCTTAAAGCTCTCTGTTTCTTTCTGGACACCAAACCCAACCAGTTCCACTCCACCACCACTCTCCTCCACCTAGCAGAAATCACCTTCACTCTTAATTATTTTTCCTTTGGGTCCCCACTTCCTTCAGACAAAAGGTGTAGCCATGGGCACTCGCATGGGTTGCAGTTATGCCAGCCTGTTTGTTGGCTATGTGTAACAGTCTATGTGCCAAGCCTATACTGGTAGCTGTCCCGCATATCCCTTATGCTACATTGATGACTAATTGGTGCTGCTTCATGCACACATGTGGAACTCTTCAACTTCATCCACTTTGCCACCAATCTCAAACATGTCCTCAAATTTACCTAGTCCATTTCTGACACCACACCTCCTCTTTCTTGATCTCTCTATCTCTGGAGGCAACTTATTATTGATGCCTATTATAAACCCATGGACTCTCACAGCTACCTGGACTATACCTGTTCCCACCCTGTTACTTGCAAAAACGCCATTTCGTTCTCTCAATTCCTCCACCTCTATTGCATCTGCTCTCAGGATGAGGCTTTTCATTCCTGAACGAAGGAGATGTCCTCTCTCTTCACAGAGCGGGTCTTCCCTTCCTTCACAATCAATGCTGCCCTCAATCACACCTCTACCATTTCATCCATGTCTGCTCTCACTCCATCCTTAGCGACCCTACCAGGGATAGGGTTCCTCTTGTCCTCATCTACACCCCACCGGCCTCCGCATCCAGCACATAATTCTCCAGAACTTCCGCCATCTCCAACGGGATCCCTTCACAAGCACATCTTTCCCTCCCGCTCCACTTTCTGCTTTCCACAGGGATCGCTCCTTCTGTGACTCTCTCGTCTATTTGTCCCTCCCCATTGATCTCCCTTCTGGCCCTTATCCTTGCAAATGGAACAAGGGCTACACCTGCACCTGAACCTACAGCTCCTCCCTCACTACCTTTCAGGGCTCCAGAAAGTCCTTCCAAGTGAGGCGACACTTCATCTGTGAGTCTATTGGGGTCATATAATGTGTTTGGTGCATCTGGTAGGTCCTCCTGTATATCAGTGAGAACTGACTTAGATTGGTAGACTACTTCACCAAGTTCCTATGCTCCATCCACTAGAAAAAGTGGGATCTCCCAGTGGCCACCCATTTTAATTCCACTTCCCATTACCATTCCAATATGTCGATCCATGGCTCTTCCACTGTCATGATGAGACCACGCTCAGGTTGGAGGAATGACACCTTATATTTATCTGGGTAGCCTCCAACCTGATGGTATGAAGATCAATTTCTCAAACATCCAGTAATGGCCCCCACCCCACTCCTTCACCATTCCCTATTGCCCCTCTCACTTTGTCTCCTTCCCTGCCCATCACCTGCCTCTGGTGCTCCTCCTCACTATTCTTTCTTCCATGGCTTTCTGTCCTACCTATCAGAGTCCCCCTTCTTCAGCCTTGTATCTCTTTTACCAATTAAAGTCCCAGCTCTTCACTTTATCCATCCTTCTCCCGGTTTCACCTATCACCTTGTGTTTCTCCTACCCCTCCCTCCACCTTTTAACTCAACCCCTCATCTTTTTTACCCCAGTCCCGCTGAAGGGCCTCAGCCTGAAATGTCGATTGTACTCTTTTGCAAAGATGCTGCCTGGCCTGCTGAGTTCTTGCAGCATTTTGTGTGTGTTGTTTGGATTTCCAGCATCTGCAGGTTTTCTGTTGTTTCCAATGGTGTGCCTGGCAGGGTGTTGATAACTTGTGTCAACCAATTGTCTGGAGTGTTCATGGACACCTTTACTCTCTCACAGCTTCAGTCAGACTTCCCAGTTGCAGCAAAACAGGCATCAATCGCCCTCGTGCCCAGGGAGAGCAGGGTAAGCCACCTCAACAACTATCGCTCAGTTATACTCACATTTACTGTAATTAAGTACTTGGTCATGGATAGAATTAACTCCTGCCTAAGCAGGTACCTGGACCCGCTCCAGTTTGCCTGCCAGTGTAACAGGCATACAGTGGAGGCAACCTTACTGGCTTTCAATTCTTCTTTGGAGCACCTAGACAACAGCAAAACATATGACAGGCTGCTGTTTATTGATTGGAGCTTGATATTTAACACCATCATTCTCTCACTACAAATCAAAAGTACTTGTCCAGTGTGGTGTTATGGGTGGAACTGAGAAAAAAGAAAGGTATAAAGGAACTGAGAACTAGAAAAGCCCCATTAGCCATGTTACCAGGGCTATATTACAGATGACTCAACAGTCCATGGGATTTAGGGGAACAAATTTGTAGAGAGATCACAGCCTGTTGCAAGAAACATAAGGTTGGTATAGCAGGTGATCTTAACTTTCCACATACTGACTGGGACTCCCATACTGTAAAAGGACTAGACGGGCTAGAGTTTGTCAAATGTGTTCAGGAACGTTTCCTTCATCAGCACGTAGAGATCCCAATGAAAGGGTGTGTGATACCGATCTGCTGTTAGGGAATGAGACAGGGCAGGTGACAGAAGTTGGTGTAGGGGAACACCTTGTATCTGGTGATCACAATGCCATTAAATTCTAAGTAAATACGGAAAAAGCTAGGTCTTGTCTGCGGGTTCATATCTAAATTAGGGAAAAGCTAGTTTTGATGGTATGAGAAAGGATCTGGTAAGTGTGGATGGGTCAGGCTGTTTTCTGGCAAATGTGTACTTGGTAAGTGGGAGGCCTTTGAAAGTGAAATTTTGAGAGTACAACACTTGTATGTGCCTGTCAGAATAAAAAATAAAGTTAACAGCTTTAGGAAAGCTTGGTTTATAAGTAATATTGAGTCCCTGGTTAAGCAAAAGAAAAGGAGGGTAAGAACAAATGAAGTACTTTTGGAGTATAAGAAATACAAGAGAACATTTAAGCAAGAAAACAGGCGGGCTAAACGAAGGCATGATGTGCCTGAGCAGACAAGGTAAAGGAGAATTCTATGGTATTCTACAGATATGCTTACAACACAAGGGACAAAATTGACCCTCCGGAAGATCAGAACAGTAGTCCATGTGTCGAGCCAAAAGAGATGCACGAGATATAAAACAGATTTTTTTCTCTCTGTATTTACTCAGAAGATGGACACACAGTCTATAGCATTGAAGTAAAGCTGCATCAACATCATGGACCCTATACAGACTGCTTTCTTAAGGCCCAAATCCCTGGGGCTTTAACAAGGTGTTTCCTTGGATCCTGTGGGAGGCAGGTGCAGAAACTGCAGGGGCCCTAGCAGAGATATTTAAATCATCCTTAGTGACAGGTATGGTGCTGGAGGATTGGAGGATAGCAAATGCTGTTCCATGTTTATGAAAGGGTCTAAAAATAGATCAGGAAATTATAGGCCAGTGATCCTGACATGAGTAAGGGGTAAGTTGTTGGAAAGTATTCTAAGGGACCGGATATATGAGTACTTGGATAAACATGGACTGATTAGGGATAGTCAGCATGGCTTTGTGCCTGGTAGGTTGTGTCTAACCAAGCTTACAAAGTTATTCGAGAATGTTGATGAAGGCAAGGTGGATGATGTCTGCATGGAACTTAGGAAGGCATTTGGTAAAGTCCTGTATGGAGGTTGGTCAGGAAGTATCAGATGCTCGGTTTTGAAGATGAGGTAGTAAGTTGGATTAGAATTGGCTTAGTGGAAAATCCAGAGATTGGTAGTAGATGGTTTCCTCTCTGACTTGAGGGTTGTGAGTGGTGGAGTGCCACAGGGTTCGGTGCTGCGTCCATTGTTGTTTCTCAGCCATATCGATGATCTGGATGATAATGTGGTTAACTGGATCAGCAAGTTTGCGGCTGACACCAAGATTGAGGTGTAATAGACAGCGACGAAGACCATCAGAGCTTGCAGCAGGATCTGGACCAGCTGGAAAAATGGGCTGAAAAGTGTCAAGATGGAATTTAATGCAGACAAGTGTGAGGTGTCGCACTTCAGTTGGGTCAACTAGAATGGTCTTACACAGTGAATGGTAGGGCACGGAAGAGGGATCTGGGAATACATGTCCATAATTCATTGAAAGTGGCGTCACAGGAAGAGAGGGCCAGAAAGAAAGGGTTTGGCACACTGGCCTTCATAAATCAAACTACTGAGTACAGGAGATGCAATGTTATGTTAAAGTTGTATAATACATTCGCAAAGTCTAATTTGGAGTATTGTGTGCAGTTTGGGCCACCTAACTACAGGAAAGGTATAAATGAGTTTGAAAGAGTATAGAGAACATTTGCAAGGATGTTGCTGGGACTGGATGACCTTGAGTTATAAGGAAAGGTTGAATACATTAGGACTTTATTCTGTGGAACATAGAAGATTGAGGGGAGATTTGATAAAGGTATACAACATTATCAGGGGTATGGACAAGCGGACTTTTTGGTTGGGTGTGACTACAACTAGAGGTCATGGGTTAAGGATGAAAGGTGAGAAGTTTAATTGAGCATATAACCTAGATTTATTTTCTGTTAATGGGTGCAAGGCATTGTACACTCAAACAAATATTTCCGTTATGAAAACGTAACTTCCATTATGCCCCTGTAAAGTCATTTGTCATGGCATAGGCTCTGATCTCTCACTAAATTGAAACCAAATATCCTCTGATGTGTCTGATGAAAACTGAGCCACACAGAAGCTGTAACTGGGAAATACCAAATGCTTTATTTGCATAGCAAACCTTCAGGAGAAAGAGAGTCCATGAGGATCAAAGATAAAGAGAGGGCATATAATAGAGCAAAGATTAATGGAAAGTTAGAAGATTTGGGAGCTTTTAAAAACCAACAGAAGTCAACTAAAAAAGATCTGTAGAATTCTTTGTCATGGGCAGTTATGGAGGCCAAGTCATATATACTCAAAAAAGAGGTTGATAGGTCAGGGCATGATGGGATGCAACAAAAGGCAAGAGAATGGGGCTGAGAGGAAAACTGTATCAGCCACGATGAAATGGCAGAGCAGACTCGATGGGCCAAATGGCCTGAATCTGCTCCTATTTTTTATGGTCCTAGGTCAAACTGCTTTGATATCACTAGCAGGTTAGAGGATGTTGTTTACTTGGATTTTACGAAGGCCTTTGACAAGGTGCCGCACGTGAGGCTGCTTAACGAGCTATGAACCCATGGTATTACAGGAAAGATTCTAACATGGATAAAGCTTCACCTGGAGTATTGTGATCAGGTTTGGGCCCCTGACCTTAGGAAAGATATACTGAAACTGGAGAAGATCCAAAGGAGGCTGACGAAGAAGGTTCCAGGTTTAAATGGCTTCTCATATGAAGAATGTTTGATGGCTCCTGACCTGTATTCACTAGAATTCAGAAAATTGAGGGGTGTCCTCCTTGAAACGTGTCAAATGGTGATAGGCCTTGATAGAGTGGATGTGGAGAGGATGTTTCCTAGGGTGGAAGAGTCTAAGAGCAGAGGACACAGCCCCAGAATAGAGGGCATCCTTCTAGAATGGAGATGAGGAGGAATTTCTGAAGGCAGAGTGGTGAACCTGTGGAATTCCTTGTCACAGGCAGCTGTGGAGGACAGGTCCTCATGTATATTTAAGTCAGATGTTGGTAGATTCTTGATTGGTCAGCGTGTGAAGGGATACGGGGCAAAGGCAGGAGAATGAAGGTGAGTGAAAAATTGGATCAGCCAGATGAAATGGCAGAGCAAAGTCAATGGGCCAAAGTGTTTAATTCTGCTCCTACATCTTATGGTTTTATGAACTTATAAATCTTACTCTCCTGACACAATGTTTTACACTTCTTCAACACAAGCAACTACTGATTTCATTGTTATAATCACCAAATTCTCATACTGAATACAGTCAGATAAAGTTATAGAATTACAAACTTACAATGGCAGTATACCCCAACTAGCTGAAAGTTTGAATATTCAATACTGGTGTCTGTTCTAAAAGCCAGACACTGTAAGTGTGCCCATTTTGCTGTAGTGTTGAAGAATGGCTCCAATAATAGACACATAACATAGAAACATAGAATAGAACAGCACGTTACAGGCCCTTCGGCCCACAATGTTGTGCTGACCCTCAAACCCTGCCTCCCATATAACACCCCACCTTAAATTCCTCCATATACCTGTCTAGTATTCTCTTAAACTTCACTAGTGTATCTGCCTCCACTACTGACTCAGGTAGTGCATTCCACGCACCAATAACTCTCTGAGTGAAAAACCTTCCTCTAATATCCCCCTTGAACTTCCCTTTCGCTACCTTAAAGCCATGTCCTCTTGTACTGAGCAGTGGTGCCCTGGGGAAGAGGTGCTGGCTGTCCACCCTGTCTATTCCTCTTAATATCTTGTACATCTCTATTATGTCTCCTCTCATCCTCCTTCGCTCCAAAGAGTAAAGCCCTAGCTCCCTTAATCTCTGATCATAATCCATACTCTAAACCAGGCAACATCCTGGTAAATCTCCTCTGTACCCTTTCCAATGCTTCCACATCCTTCCTATAGTGAGGCGACCAGAACTGGACACAGTACTCCAAGAACACACACAAAATGCTGGTGGAACACAGCAGGCCAGGCAGCATCTATAAGGAGAAGCACTGTCGACGTTTTGGGCTGAGACACTTCATCAGGAAATTTTCCCTTCAGCATTTTGTGTGTGTTGTTTGAATTTCCAGCACCTGCAGATTTCCTCGTGTTTGCACAGTACTCCAAGTGTGGCCTAACCAGAGTTTTATAGAGCTGCACCATTACATCGCGTCTCTTAAATTCTATCCCTCGACTTATGAAAGCTAACACCCCATAAGCTTTCTTAACTACCCTATCTACCTGTGAGGCAACTTTCAGGGATCTGTGGACATGTACCCCCAGATCCTTCTGCTCCTCCACACAACCAAGTATCCTGCCATTTACTTTATACTCTGCCTTGGAGTTTGTCCTTCCAAAGTGTACCACCTCACACTTCTCCGGGTTGAACTCCATCTGCCACTTCTCAGCCCACATCTGCATCCTATCAATGTCTCTCTGTAATCTTCGACAATCCTCTACACCATATATGTCAAACTCAAGGCCCGCGGGCCAAATCCGGCCCGCGGTGGAATTATCTTTGGCCCGCGAGATAATATCTAATTACTATTAAAGCTGGCCCCAGTAATCAAAGCGCCTATGGCGTATGATATGGCTAATGCTGAGTTTATTCAGGTACCAGGTTTTCAGGGTTTTTAGTGTTTATTCGGTTTCCCTGGTTTATTTCCTGAATATCATTCATGAATAATGAATAATATTAATGAATTAATATCAACCTGCAGCTTCAGGGGTGGGGTCGTGTGATCACAGACATGTACGCTGCAGTGAGGGCTTTTAAAACCAAGCTGCGCCTGTGGGAGACGCAGATGCAGCAAGAAAACTTGAGCCATTTTCCGTGTTGCCAAACTATGAAAGAGCAGGTTTCTACCGCAGTGTTCCCGCGTGCAAAGTTTGCTGAAAAACTTAGCATACTTGGTGCCGACTTCACACGGCGATTTGCCGACTTTGAAGCCCAAAAAAGCAGGTTTGAACTGCTCAGTAATCCATTTGCAGCTGACGTGGAAAGTGCACCAACCAACATACAAATGGAGCTGATTGAACTCCAATGTAGTGACACACTCAAGGCAAAGTATGACTCGGTGGGCGCTGCACAGTTTCTACGTTTCATTCCCGACACAATGCCCCAGCTGCGTACCCAAGCTGCTCAAATGCTCTCTATGTTTGGCAGCACATATCTGTGTGAACAACTGTTCTCTTTGATGAAGATAAGCAAAACATCACACAGGAGTCGTCTTTCTGATGAACACCTTCACTCAATTCTGAGGATTTCCTCAGCTCAGAGCCTGACTCCAAACATTGATGAACTTGCATCCAAGATGAGATGCCAAGTATCTGGCTTAGACTAGTGTGAATCACAGAGTGTTGGCCTGTGGAAAAATGTTTTCATTAGAAATTACTCCCGAAAAGCTGCAGATAAAGCCATAAGAAATAAATGCAACAGATTTTTTATTTATTTAATGTTCAATGTTGTTTTTGTAGGCAATAACCTAAGCTTTGTTAGTTCCAGGTTAATATGTGTAATAAATTCATTTCAATAAGTTTTGCAATAAATGCTGAACCAGTCCGGCCCTCGACCTGTACCGATTTTTAAATTTTGGCCCACTGTGCATTTGAGTTTGACACCCCTGCTCTACACTATCTATAACACCACCAACCATGGTGTTGTCTGCAAACTTGCCAACCCACCCTTCTATCCCCACATCCAGGTCGTTAATAAATATCACGAAAAGTAGAGGTCCCAGAACCGAGCCCTGTGGGACACCACTAGTCACAGCCCTCCAATCTGAATGTACTCCTTCCACCACGACCCTCTGCCTTCTGCAGGCAAACCAATTCTGAATCCACCTGGCCAAACGTCCCTGGATCCTATGCCTTCTGACTTTCTGAATAAGCCTACCGTGCGGAACCTTGTCAAATGCTTTACTAAGATCCAATTAGATCACATCCACTGCACTACCCTCATCTATATGCCTGGTCACCTCCTCAAAGAACTCTATCAGGCTTGTTAGACATGATCTGCCCTTCACAAAGCCTTGCTGACTGTCCCTGATCAGACCATGATTCTCTAAATGCCCATAGATCCTATCTCTAAGAATCTTTTCCAACAGCTTTCCCACCACAGATGTAAAGCTCACTGGTCTGTAATTACCCGGATTATCCCTACTACCTTTTTTGAACAAGGGGATTACATTCGCCTCCCTCCAATCCTCCGGTACCATTCCTGTGGACAACGAGGACATAAAGATCCTAGCCAGAGGACCAGCAATGTCCTCCCTCGCCTCGTGGAGCAGCCGGGGGAATATTCCGTCAGGCCCTGGGGACTTATCCGTCCTAATGTATTTTAACAACTCCAACACCTCCTCTGCCTTAATATCAACATGCTCCAGAACATCAGCCTCACTCAGATTGTCCTTACCATCATCAAGTTTCCTCTCAGTGGTGAATACTGAAGAGAAGTATTCATTGAGGACCTTGATCACTTCCTCAGCCTCCAGGCACATCTTCCCACTTTTATCTCTAATCGGTCCTGCCTTCACTCCTGTCTTCCTTTTGTTCTTCACATAATTGAAGAATGCCTTGTGGTTTTCCTTTATCCTACTCACCGAGGCCTTCTCATTCCCCTTTCTTGCTCTTCTCAGCCCCTTCTTAAGCTCCTTTCTTGCTACCCTAAATTCCTCAATAGCCCCATCTGATCCTTGCTTCCTAAACCTCATGTATGCTGCCTTCTTCCACCTGACTAGATTTTCCACCTCACTTGTCACCCATGGTTCCTTCACCCTACCATTCTTTATCTTCCCCACCGGGATAAATTTATCCCTAACATCCTGCAAGATATCCTTAAACATCAACCACATGTCCATGGTACATTTCCCTGCAAAAACATCATCCCAATTCACACCTGCAAGTTCTAGCCTTGTAGCCTCATAATTTGTCCTTCCCCAATTAAAAATTTTCCTGTCCTCTCTGATTCTAACCTTTTCCATGATAATGCTAAAGGCCAGGGAGTGGTGTTCACTGTCCCCCAGATGCTCACCCACTGACAGATGTGTGACCTGACCCGGTTCGTTACCTAGTACTAGATCTAGTATGTCATTCCCCCTAGTCGGCCTGTCAACATACTGTGACAGGAATCCATCCTAACTAGGTCAAGTGACAAACGTGACCTGAACTGAACTGTGCATTAAGTGAGGGGAGATACACATTTAACAATATGTTAATAGCAGTAACATTTGTCTATTGTCTTTCCCTATGTAGTTTCAACAGGACACAATCAGAATGACTGGTTTCACCAGCCAGAATGTATCAGTTGAAATTAAATTGTGTGCAGATTTTATTTCCCGATGATCTGTAATTACGCTGAGCATGATTTCCTAACTCCAGATGATCCCTGATCAACTCAAAAGGATAAAAAAATAAATGGGTAGGAATTTGTATTTGGTTCTTCTTGCTAAATTAATGCCTCAATATTGAGAATTGATTCAGTTCTATAGATTTTCTACTTGACTGAGCAAAGCCTATTAGTTCAGTGGTTTTGCATTGGCAAAATGACAAATTAAAATAGGATTTCATAAGGATGGCCCAACCACTGAATTTACTGACAAAATCTTCTGTATATTGTTCAATTCAAAACCCAGAGTTTTATTCACTTGCTCTTTCTTCATAGCTTCTCTATTTAATTTAACAATCTTCTCTTTTTAATACCACAGTTGAATCTGTACCAACCATGCTTTCAGGCAAAACATTTCAGATAATTACTACTAACTGTGCCAACAATCAAACTTCTATATATTTAGACACACACAACATAAAAATTACAGATCAGATGTAAATTGCTAGCTTAATTTCTAGAGCAATGCTTGAGAAATAGTGATCTCGTAGGTTTTAAGGTTCAAGATTCAAGAAAAATCTAGTTCTTGCAGTTGAATCCATCAGAAGCTTTTAATAAATGTTCTACCTGATCAGAGCAGAGCAGTTTATGTGATGTCCTTGTTTTTGGTAAAATATGTCCGGGACAGCCATGGCAACAGAAGGCAACACTTCTCTGTGTTAACATGTATGTAAGTACTTGATCCAATGAAAAGGAGTCTACAAAAGAAGCAATATCCTGGAGTTGCAATTGGCTATTTAAACTTGCTATAGAACACTTCTGTAAATTTAAGCTATCAAATGCCACACGGCATCTGAAGTAAAGTAAGGATTATTTGAAGTTGAGAAAGAAACCTGGGGAACACAGGTTGAAAGTGATTGGCAATAGATAAATACATAGAGTGAAAAAATGCTAAAACATGCTGATATGGTTAGTAGTTGTAATCCCAAATGTTGTGCCTTAAAGTGTGGTTAAAAAAGAGAAAATGGGGATGAGAATTCAAAACAAAATAGGCAGCTACAAAAAAAGAACAGGTGAATGAAAGATCAGGTCCAGAGCTAAGGAGATACCGTTCTTCTTCAAAGAAAGGGGCTCCCTTCCTCCACCATCAATGCTTCCCTCAACTGCATCACTTCTACTTCACGCATGTCCAACCACAACCCGTCCTCCCACTCCCCACCAGAGATAGTTTTCCTCTTGTCCTCTCCTATCACCTCACCAGTCTGTGTCCAGCACATGATTCTTCGTAACTTCTGCCATATCCAGAGTAACTCCCTTCTCCTCCACTTTCTGCTTCTCACAGGGATTGCTCCCTACATGACTCCCTTGTCCATTTGTCCTTCCCCACAGATCTCCCTCTTAGTACTTATTCTTGCAAGTTGAGGAAGGGTTACATCTGTCCCTACACCTCCTCTGTGACTGCGATTCAGGGCCCCAAACAGACATTCTACATGAGGCTCTCTTCACCTCTGAGTCTGTTGTGGTCATCCTCTGTATCTAGTGCTCCTGCTGTAGCCTCCAGTATATCGGGGAGACCCAACGCTGATTGGGAGACCACATCCCTGAGAACCTACTCTCTGTGTGGCAGATAAAGCAGGATCTCCCAATGGCCACTCATTTTAATTCCACTTCCCATTCCCATTCCGACATGGCAGTCTATGGCCTCCTCCACTGTTGTGATGAGGCCACATTCAGGATGGGGGAGCAACAACTTATAGTCCATTCGGGTAGCCTCCAACCTGATGGCACTAACATCAATTTTTGGAACTTCCAGTAATGCCCCCTTTTACCATTCTCCATTCCCATTTCTCTCTCTCACCTTATCTCCTTACCTGCCCATCACCTCCCTCTGGTGCTCATTCTCCTTTCCTTTCTTTAATGGCCTTCTGTCCTCTCCTATCAGATTCCCCCTTCTCCAGCCCTGTATCTTTCACTAATTGATCTCCCAGCTTTTTACATCACCCCTCTTATTTTCACCTATCACCTTGTGGGTCTTCCTCCCCTCCCCCCACTTTCTTGCTCTGAATCCTCATCTTATTTTCCAGTCCTGATGACGGGTCTCAGCATGAAACGTCAGCAGTATTCTTTCCCACAGATGCTGCCTGGCCTGCTGAGTTCCTGCAGCATTTTGTGTGTGTTGCTTTGAATTTCTAGAATCTGCAGAATTTTAGTTGTAGATAATCTAACAATATCAGAAGATTACTTAATGTGATTCAGGCATGTCAGCAACAGGCAGTGGACGGCTTGGTGGTTTCCTTAGATGCAGAAAAGGCCTTTGATCATGTAGAATGGCTGCATCTTTTTTTTTACACTTTAGAACGATTTGGTTAGGGCAATCATTTTATTAAGTGGGTGAAGGTTCTTTATAATGACCCTCTGGCTGCGATTCTCACTAATGATATTGGGTTGGATAATTTTAGTATTCTGAGGGGTATCCGGCAAGGCTGCCCTTTATCACCACTGCTTTTCACACTAGTGATCGAGTCATTGGCTGAGGCTATTTGGCGAGACCCCAAAATATCTGCTCCAGACATTGGACTAAAGTACATAAAATTACTTTGTATGCAGATGAAATTCTAATTTTCTTATCAAACCCTGCTATATCAGTGCACCACCTTATACAATGCATCAATTCATTTAGTGCCTTTTCAGGTTATAAAATCAACTTTCCTAAATCAGAGGCTATGCCTCTGGGGAATCTGCAGCAGGTACCTGACACTCAGGGTGTTTTCCCCTTTAAATGGTCGCAGACAGGTTTTGTTTACTTAGGCATACTTATCACACCTACGTTTGATCAATTGTTCAAGACTAACTTTACACAGTTATTTGATCTTGAGCGAAGGAGCACTCTTCCCATTTCTTGGCTTGGCCGAATATCCTTGCTCAAAATGAAAATTCTTCCTCTTCTGCTCTACCCAATATGAATGATTCCAGTCAGTTTTTAAATGTGTTCAATGAGGAGTGGTGAGTGAAAAAAACAGCACAGCTCAGCATGTACACAGATAGTTAAGTTAAAATAAAGGTAGAAAGCAGTGGAGTTCACAGGTTCATATACAATGTATACCAGGTGATAGCAACATAAAAAAGAGCAGAAATGGCTGACTACATTGGAAAGATTGCTCTACTGGATAACTGGCTCATGTACACTGAGCTAATTTCAAAGCAAATGAAATAACCAATGAAAATGAAGTACCACACACAAAATGCTGGTAGAACTCAGCATGCTAGACAGCATCTATAGGGAGAAGCGCTGTCGACGTTTCGGGTCGAGACCCTTCGTCAGGACTAACTGAAAGGAAAGATAGTAAGAGATTTGAAAGTAGTGGGGGGAGGGGGAAATGCGAAATGATAGGAGAAGACCGGAGGGGGTGGGATGAAGCTAAGAGCTGGAAAGGTGATTGGCGAAAGTGATACTGAGCTGGAGAAGGGAAAGGATCATGGGACGGGAGGCCTCCGGAGAAAGAAAGGGGGGGGGGGAGCACCAGAGGGAGATGGAGAACAGGCAAACAACTAAATATGTCGATCATTTCGCATTTCCCCCTCCCCCCACTACTTTCAAATCTCTTACTATCTTTCCTTTCAGTTAGTCGTGATGAAGGGTCTCGACCCGAAACGTCGACAGCGCTTCTCTCTATAGATGCTGCCTAGCGTGCTGACTTCTACCAGCATTTTGTGTGTGTTGTTGTTTGAATTTCTAGCATCTGCAGATTTCTTCGTGTTTGCTCTGAAAATGAAGCACCAGTTTTGTTGAGTGCATTGAGTTTAAGACACACAGTTTGCTTCGAAGTTTAACTTCTCCCATCATATCAGCTGACTGAGCTTTGCTGACATTGCAGAAAGTAATGCAGAACACAAACAATTGTTGATTGCAGAATGTTTTAGGTTTCGTGGTGGAATCAAAAGGAAGGGGAATCCATTTCAGCTTACATGGTTGAAGTGAAGTGTCTGAGCATTGTCAGTTGGGCTTAATGATGAGATCGTTTAGTTCGTGGAATCTTATAACAAATCATTCAAAAATGGCTGGAACACATGTTATGTTTAAAAGAGCAGTTGGAATTGCTGTATCAATGGAGGCAGCAGACTGAGGTGCAATCGATTTGCAGTCAAGAATGAAAGCGAGTGAAAGCAAAATTGCAATGTCTAAACGTAAGTGTGCCTGGTCAAACAAGTTGTGTTACTGTTGTGGCAGGGGCTCTCATACACCAGACCAATGCAGGTTTAAAGGTCACAAATAAGTGAAAATCAGAAGATGCTGGGAATCCAAACAACACACATGAAATGCTGGAGGAATTCAGCAGGCCAGAATCGACTCTGCGTGCATTAAGGTTATTGCATGAACTTCAAAAGGAAGACAAAAATCTGCCTGTAAAAGTAGATGCAAAGACTAAAGCTCAGCTGGATGAATGGAAGGAGAAAAAAGAAAGGAGTCATTGGAGATACGAGACAGAGGATTCATCGGATGATGTTGTGGATGAATAAACCATCTGAGATCAGATTGTAAAGGGAGCAATTGAAGGATTAATAAGAGAACATTCCAGTGAACTAAATGCGCCTTCCGAAGATCAAAATTCTCAAACCAGAATGAGAAAAGTGAGTGAGAGGAAAGATATCCAGAGCTGTCAGAACCAATTTCATCAGTCTCAGAGTCAACTCCTACAAGCACCATGGAACCTGAGATTGTTTTCACAGCCACATGTCTCATGAACTAAGTATTGTGACCTCCCTTGTCAGAAAGGTGTTATTCCACAAGAGTAAGAAATCCTCCACAGTGATCAAATCTTTCATCGGATGGTCTGAATGGGATAATGTAAAATTTACTACACCTTAGACATATGTATAGTTATTGTATGAAATAGTATGCTGTGTTTATAGCTGAGATGGATTCTAAATTGAGTTAGAGTTTATAGATATACAGGGAGGAGTATTATATATTTAATATTTTAGTAATATTGTAAATATATTGTTGGAGTAAGCATTCTTTGTTGTTTGCATAATGCATTGCAGATTATCTGTATGTCATCACATCACCACGTGATATGTGTGTGCTTCTCTTGAGGTAAAACACAAAATTAGACTCGTATTTTTGACTCTCATCTTTTCCTTTAAATTAACTGAATGCTTTGGAGTTACAGAATATAACAAGTAGTGGAAAGTTTAAATGCTCCTTTTCATTGTTTAATTCTTTCCTTTGGCAGAAATCAAACAAGCACAGCCTCAGAATAGATGGATGTCTCTTAAGAACAGGGATGAGGAGGAATTTCTTTAGCCAGAGGGTAGTAAATCTGTGGAATTCACTGCTTCAGATGGCTGTGGAGACCAGGTCATTAGGTGTATTTAAAGCAGAGGTTTATATGTTCCTGATTTTCAAGGGTGTCAAAGGTTATTTGAAGAAGGCAGGAGAATGGGGCTGAGAATGGTCATAAATCAGCCATGATGGAATGGTAGAGTAAACTTGATGGGCTGAATAGCCTCCTTTTGCACCTATATCATATGAGCGTGAGATCTGATTTCTGAATCAATTGACTATTGAATCAATCATCTCTTTCAGATTACTGGTGACGCTGGCACAAACATAAATACTTAGTTCTCCCTCTTCTGTTCTATCATTTTGTGTTACTACGGTCAGCACTGTTGCATTGTTTCTGTGCTTGTCACTATATTTATTATTGTATTTATTGTGTCCGTGTATACTGTTTACACTGTAAGCAAGCAAGAAATTTCAATATATCCTGGTGAATATGACATCAGATTAACCTGGATGAATTGGAATTATTAACTCATCCTTGCACTCAATGTCAGGAAGACCAAGGAATTGATTGTAGAATGTGGAAGGGGATGTCAAGGAAATATACACCGGTTTTCATCGAGGGATCAGAAGTGGAAAGGATGAAGATCTATTCCGAGTCCAACATATTGAGGCAATTGCAAAGAAGGCATGAGAGTGGCTATATTTCACATTTGGTGAAAGAGTTTGAGGACATTTGGTATGTTACCAAAGACTCTGGTAAATTTCTACAAATGGTGAGCATTATAATTGGTTGCTTCACCCTCTGGTATGGATGGACCACTGCACAGGTTTAGTAAAAGCTGCCGTACATAAAGCTTCAAACCTTGACAACTCCATCATGCACACAAGCCTCTCTAGCTTTGAAGACATTTTCAAAAGGTGATGCCCCAAAAAGGTGGCATCCATCATGAAGGACCCCATCATCCAGGATATGCAGTACCCTCTCCTCATTGCCACCATCGAGTAGGAGGTAAGGGAGAATGAACACACACACTCAACACTTTAGCAACAGCTTCTTCCTCTCTGCCATCAGACAATGAACCCATGAACACTATTTTTTCTCTCTGTTTGTACGACTTATTTAATTTAATTTGTAATGTATATTTCTTTGAGTATTTTAATAGTTGTTTTATTACGTATTGTACTGTACTGCTGTTGCAAAGCAAGAAATTTCATAACATATGCCAATGATATGAAACCTGATTCTGATTCTCAATCTGGAAACCTTCAGCATTTGATCAAATCAATCCCCTGTACTTTATTTGCTTCCTCCTCATGCCTGATGATGCTGCAGTCATATTTGTGCTGAGCCACATGGTATGTACACTTGTGCCAACTTTGCATCAAATGTTTTTATAAGAGAGGCTAACATAATGCATAAAAAATTACAGAAGAAAAAGAAATTGAAATAATTCTCTTTATTATTCATTCACTTAATTTATTTAATTAAAACAGAAGTGTCAATTAACAAGGTTATATTTAAACTTAGAAATATTCCTCCTTAATTTACACTTTCCAATAAATATAACTAGAAAGTAACAGATAAATATACAGATAATTATAACAATATTAATTGCATTTAACTTGATATTAGCATAATGTAGCAGAAAATAAATAAGGCTCCACAATTAAGTTACTTTACCATGTTCAGTAGAACATACGATAAAACATTTTCACATCAGTTGTGAGTAATGCAAATTACATCAGTTTTAACAAACATTTTGTCTGTGCATAGATACTATGCAGGAGGTTTTGTCAGAAACATCCATCTAATGCAGATAACTTTTTTTCTCAAGATGCAGCTCAATGATTCGACAGGGTTTTCAGTTTTTTGCTGGAAGAAAAGAGGAACAATAAGTTTCAAATAATCAAATGTAATAAAAAGAAAAATCAATAAAAGTGTGAATAATTTTTCTCTAAATACTAAAAATCACTCAGACATTTATGCATTTTGTAGCAATTTGGTGAAGACAATTACATTTTTAAGATATACATATGGAAATCTGATAGTGGATGCTACCCTTGTCTTAATTGTTGTCACTATACATTCAGAACATCACTACAGCTTTCTCATTGTAACAGGTCAACACATTTGCTGAATGCTTAAAGCTGTTCTCTTACCTCAAAAAAAACAGTATTCTCTTCACCCAGGGCTGATCAGGATCTACACACACTGCTCTTCCTCTGATGGTATAGAGTCTGTAAGATATTTAAATCAATGTGTCATTGATTGAAAAATCTAATAAATTTAGTTCTACAAAATCATATGCAATATATCATGTTGTACTTACATAATTGCATCTATTTCACACATTTCATTGGAATTTTGCTCCAAGTAACCAGAGATTAATTTCCGTGGTAATCGATGCTTTGAATAATTGAGGCAGCAATCTGCATGTGTAACTGGAAGAATAAAAAACAATGGTATGCATGTAATAAAAGTCAATATATTTGTAAAATCTGATTTGTAATAATGAATAAAGAAGCAGCTTTAGGACTTACCAGCTGATACTGAGTCACTGAACGTGCTGAGTATAATCATTGAAAGCATAGCTACCGAGGCAAGTTGCTGGAGTTTGTTCATTGCTGGTTATCGGTTTACCAGGTAGCTTGCCTATGGAACTTGTTGAGTTGATGGTTGTGCTGAGATCTGATGGTTTTGATCTTTTGTCAACCTGTTTATATACTGTACTCCTAGAGTTGGGAAATTTTTTTTAAACAAGGAAATATATTATGTGACCTCCTTGGGTTTTCCTCTATGACACTTTACCTGATTACGTCACCAAGTTTATAAATAGACTTTGGCAGACTGACTTCAAAATTTATGTACTTACTAACCCCTTTGTTTAACTGTCCAAGAGTTCAGGAGTATCTTGTTCCAAGTCAAAACAAATTGTCAAATTTATTGTCATGTGCACAAGTACGGCAAGAATGTATAATGGAAGAATTTACTTACAACAGGCACATAGATCCCTGCAATACACAGAGCACAATTGATTCTTAATTGATATATAGTTCATTTCTTCTGTTATTTCCACTTGGATTCTAAAGTATTATTACAATATATTGAAAATCTAAGGAAAATGACCTTTCAAAACTAGCTGTTGCTGTAGTCCAAAATGAGACAGTACTTCACAAAACTGATGAATTTTAAAGGAGAACATTTGGACTTAGGTACAGGTAGCTTCTCTAAATTATTGTGTAGAACGAATCAATAATTTGAAAAGCTAGTTAATCAGAAATTGGCAAATAAATTGAATCGTAGCAGTTTGCTCTATTACATAACTTCCTTCTGTTTTGTGATGGATATTCACTATCCATGCCCGATGAGGTGTGGGGGTTGGTCGGGTGAACACTAGGTCTTTGTTGGCCCATTATTTAATCAAGAAAAAACAATGGGGTCTACTTCGGCTTAACTAACCAGTGTATTCAGCATCCTGACAAAGGTAACTGAAAAATAGCATCAGATACAGGTGAAGTCAACAAGTACCAAAGACAGTGTCAATGTTAGGGAGCAGTCAGGCTTGTTAGGAATGGTCAAGGAACGATGAGAACAATGACAGAAAGTCGGGCCGACTAGAATCCATTCCTCTGCATTCAGTTCCTCTGATGGATGACGTGATCATCTGCACACATTGGTATATGATTTTATTTTACAGGAATTGTGCCTGTGTTTTGGAAATCCTTAGTGTTTTAGAAGTTGTTTGTAATTTGGAAATCTTTCATAAGATAGAAATTCTTTGTGAATTTTAAATGTGTTTTCAGAATCTTATCAGTGGTAGCTGTGTAGAACCAGCTTCCAGTAGAGTTGGTAGAGGCAGGTTCGGTATTGTCATTTAAAGTAAGATTGGATAGGTATATGGACAGGAAAGGAATGGAGGGTTATGGGCTGAGTGCGAGGCAGTGGGACTAGGTGAGAGTAAGCATGGACTAGAAGGGCCGAGATGGCATGTTTCCATGCTGTAATTGTTATACGGTTAGATGGTTATTTAAATACATATCAGTAAAAATAAATGAATTGTGTTGAAGCTACTTCGTTGACTGGTCGTATCTGCTCCTTGGTAGGGTTGGGTGACCCACCACTCAAATAGTGGGTATTGGCAGCTAAGTTCACCGTGGAGGATAAACAGGGATGTGATCTGGCCTTTGAAGAGTAGATGGTTACAGTATAACCTCCCTTTAGTGAGTGTGAACATAGTTATCTATATTGGATAGGGATTAACATCTTCAACAGAGTTTGGAAATTCATAATAGCAAACCCAATGCCTTTACAGTTTTAAAGAGAAATTGTAAAAGAAAATGATTCAAGTTTTCCAGATATCTGATTTTTCTCTTTGGACCTCTGTAAGTCTGCTGGGAGGAAGGTCCTGAAAGCATGAGTTCAACCCAGGTGTGGCATACGGGATTGCTGGAATGATTCCAGGACGGGGAAATTACAATGATGTGAATTAAATGGAGAGGCTGGTGTTGATCTCCCTTGACTGAAGATGGCCTTAAGCAGTCTGTGTGGAGTTTCAGCATTCTGCGTATACTCTCCTCCCATCCGGTAGGTGCTACAGGAGACTCCGCTCCAACACCAGGCACAGGAAGAGCTTCTTCCCTGAGGCTGTGACCCTGCAGAACCTCACGTCATAGAACTAAGCAGTATTGCACCCATATTGTACTGTCTCAGTACTTTTATATTTGTGTTCTGTAGCACTTACTTTTTAGTCGCAGTTATTTTGTAAATAACACTATTCTTTGCATTTCCAGTTAGATGCTAACAGCATTTCATTTGGCTTCGTATCTGTACTCGGCACACTGACAATGAAGTTGAATCTAATGTAATTGAAATACCCAAATGTGTTTTTCTGCAAGTGCTCTGAATTCTTTCTAAATTGCAATGACACCCTGATAAATTTGTTGAATGCTGTATATTGCTTCTGGTGTAAATGGTGACGGAAGATTCAAGGTGGAGCTAATAAGCATGTGAGAGAGAACAGAATACAGGGAAATTACACCAAAATGAATGTGAATGCACTGAGAGATGATATAGATTTAATAGGCCCAATGACCTTCTGTGCCATATGAAAGTATGAAATATAACAGAGGCCCTTCATAATCAAGAAAGGATTAAATAGTGAAATAAAGTCAGTCATTTCAGTGTCTGAAGGGTTAATGAATAGGTGTGAATGATTCAAAGTGACTGGCAAAATTACTGAAGAGCTGGATGGGCCTATTTTGCATTGTATCTCAATAAATAAATGTTTATAAATTAGAATGCACCACCTTGTAAAAACGTGTTTGCATATTCAATGTGGGTTTCAAGACAGATGTAAACATTCCAGGGATTTGAGGAAAAAGTGAAAACAAATATGTTGTTTTATTGTAAGTTTGACAAAGATATTTCTTTATTATGCTACTCTTTGATATTACTAAGATAGGTTTCACATAAATGAAATAAAATCAAAAGATGCTAGTTATACTCAGAAAACTGGGCAACTTCTGTAGAAAGAGACACACTGTAAATGTTTAATGGCAATTGTGTTTCGCTTCCCACAGCTGCTACCTGACCTGCTTTTTGGCTTTTTTTCTGCTTTTATTTTATATGTTCAGCATCTGAGAGTGTGTTTTAAATTTTTATCTCTGTCATATCACTGAGCCAGTTAAAAAAAAACAGATGAGCACCATTAGCTGCAGACTGCTGTTGGAATGCATATGCTTTCACCATGTAGAGAAGATGAATGCTGCAGTAACTTCATTTATTAAATAAACAATGTGCACTAATCTTCATCTTGCCAGTGAATAGCCACATGCTGAAGGACCAGGGCACCTAAAATACAACCTCAACATTATTCAGCGCTTTCAGAAAGAGGCAGGTTGAAGGAATTGGAAAATTGATCAAGAAATAATTAACAGCAATGCCAATGCCCTGTAATTAATCGCAGTGGAAATCATAAATAGCTTCAGTGAAATTAAAATCATTTTTAAGACTTTAAATCCTTTACATTGTAAAAATTATTTCTACCTAGAAATGACTGCTGTCAATCGTGGATGATTAAATCTGAATATTTTGTGTCATGCTCGTCTGCCTGTTATTTTAATGTAGAGATCAATAGGTAGTAGATTCTTTTCCTTAATTAGTTTCGCAGTGTGGATCTCTGAAACATCTTGGGTAACCTGGAATCAGAATCAGATTTAATATCACTGGCATATGTTGTGAAGTGTGTTAACCTTACAGCAGCAATATAATGAAATAAATGATAAAAAACTGAGTTATTCTAAGTATATATATCCATTAAATAGTTATGTTAATATAGGTGGAGCAAAATAATATAAATTAAAAAGTAGCGAGGTAATGTTCATTAGAAATGGGATGGCAGAGGGGAAGAAGCTGTTCCTGAATCACTGAGTGTGTGCCATCAGGCATCTGTACCGTCCGTCCCGATGGTAACCGAGTGAAGGCGGCATGTCCTGGGTGATGGAGATCCTTGATGATGGACGTCGCTTTCCTAAGGCACCGCTCCTTGAAGATGCCTTGGATACCACAGAAACTGGTACCCGTGATAGAGCGGAATAATTTTACAAGTTTCTGCAACTTATTTCGATCTTGTGCAGTAGTCCCCTGCCCACACCAGATGGTGATGAGTGTAATTGTAGAAGTTTTTGAGTGTTTTAGTTGACAAACCAAATCTCATCAAACTTCTAATGAAATATAGCCACTGTTTTGCTTTCTTTATAGCTGCATCAGTATGTTGTGTCCAGGTTAGGTCCTCAGAGATATTGATACCCAGCAATTTGAAATTGCTCAGTCTTTCCACTTTGGAACCCTCTATGAGGATTGGTTTGTGTTACCTCGTCTTACCATTCCTGAAGTCCACAATCAGCTCTTTGGTCTTACTGACATTGAGTGCAAGGTTGATACTGCTATGTGATTTGGTGTGTATTAGCTCTGGAAAGGAAAATGCTAGTTTAAATCTCTATTCCTGTGTTTCACTACTTCAATTGAATTCTTTAAATTCTTTTCAGAAAACAAGCATGCTTCATGCTGTAAATCTCCACCTGTATAATATTTGATCAGCTTATAACATGATACCTTGATGAAATACAAATAGCCTGATTCTCTGGCTCATGGGAATAATAGCTAACTGTCAAGGCATGTCAAGGGAGGTGAAGTTGCCAAGTGCTTTTGGGACTGCTTTGAATCAGTGGATTGGACCATATTCATAGATTAGCGCTCGGTTCTGAATGAATATGTTCCAGCTGTCACAGTCTTCATCAACACTTGTGTATCTTTGAAAACATACTGAGTCTTTCCCAAAACAGAAGCCTGGGATAAACCAGCAGTTCCTTTGTTTGCTGAGGTCTAGATCTGTGATGTTCAAGACCGGTGATCGAGAACTCTAAAAGAAGTCCAGGACATCATGAGACCAAAAAGGGAATTACATGAAAATTAGAGACTCAGTTGGATGTATGAGAGCTGTGGAATATTTCCAAGCCACTACTTCCTCTAAGGTGAAAACTAACAGCATAATTGGCGGTGTTGCTTCACTCCCCAGTGAGCTCAGCACCTTTATGCACACTTTGAAAGGGAGAGTAACAACACATCTATGCTAATCCCCACAGCATCTTGCAACCCTGTAATCTCTGTCTCAGAATTTCCTTTATGAGGATGAATCCTTGCTCTGATGGTGTACCAACAACCTCAGACACTTCCAAAGAGCCAGTTGTGCAACCTCCAACTCTGAGTCCAGCCTTGACCTCTAGGCCAGGTCTTCACGCGCTCCACTGGAACCCTCATCTCCCCTTCCCCCACCAACATTCTGCAACCCCGCCTCTCTCAGGGCCCACCACCAGCTCTTGGGCCCTCAGAGACTCCATATTTCTCTTACCCCACCTCTCCAGAACAACTCATGCCTCCATTCCTCTCAGACACTACCAACCCCCTTTCCCCTCTAGTCCCAGCTCTCACCCATGCTGGGTTTACACCATGCCCTCCAACCTTCCCCTCTCTGAGGTAGAACATTCTGTCCTCGGTAACAGCTTCACCTTTGTCTCCATGTGCCTACACATCAGTGAGTTCTGAGCCCACCATAATGCCGAGCTCTTCTTCCTCCACCTCCATCTCCGAGCCAATTTCTTTGCCAAGGACTTGCCACCCCGCACCGATGACCACTTCTCCCATCTTCAACCGTCCTCCTCTTCCTGGACACTCCACCCTGGTCTTGTGCCTACTCTGGACCTATTCATTGCCAACTACCAACAGGACATCAAGCATCTTGACTTCAACACACTTTCTTTCCAATTCCAACCTCACTTCTTCTGAATGCTCTGCTCTCCAATCCCTTTGCACCAATCCTAACTTCACCATCAAACCCATGAGGGATAAGGGAAGGGGTTCTGTAGTAGTCTGGTGTACTGACCTCTTGCTGAGCAACAACTCTCAGACACCTCTCCTAACTTACCCTCGAACAGGACCCTGCTATGGAGCACCAGGTTATTGTCTTCCCCACCAACACTGATTTTGTTAGCTCTGGGATCTCCCATCCACTGCCACCAACCTCATAGTTCCCATACACCTGCACCTCCCATTTCTATCCCTACCTAAGATCCACAAACCCCCTTGTCCAGGCAGGTCCATTGTTTCAGCTAGTTCCTGCCGCACTGAGCTCATATCGACATACCTCAACTCTGTTTTATTGCCCCTAGTTCAGACCCTTCCTACCTACATCCATGACACTTCACACACTCTAGATCTTTTAAATGATTTCAAGTTCCCTGGCCCAGAGCATCTTATTTTCACCATGGATGTCCAGTCCCTATACACCTCCATCCCCTACCAAGAAGACCTTAAAGCTCTCTGTTTCTTTCTGGACACCAGACCCAACCAGTTCCACTCCACCACCGCTCTCCTCCACCTAGCAGAAATCACCTTCACTCTTAATTATTTTTCCTTTGGGTCCCCCAATTCCTTCAGACAAAAGGTGTAGCCATGGGCACTCGCATGGGTTGCAGTTATGCCAGCCTGTTTGTTGGCTATGTGGCACAGTCTATGTGCCAAGCCTATACTGGTAGCTGTCCCGCACATCCCTTATGCTACATTGATGACTCATTGGTGCTGCTTCCTGCACCCATGTGGAACTCTTCAACTTCATCCACTTTGCCACCAATCTCAAACATGTCCTGAAATTTACCTAGTCCATTTCTGACACCTCCCTCCCTTTCCTTGATCTCTCTATCTCTGGAGGCAACTTATCTATTGATATCTATTACAAACCCATGGACTCTCACAGCTTCCTGGACTATACCTCCACCCACCCTGTTACTTGCAAAAACACCATCCCCTTCTCTCAATTCCTCTGACTCCACCGCATCTGCTCTCAGGATGAGGCTTTTCATTCCTGAATGAAGGAGATGTCCTCTTTCTTCACAGAAAGGGTCTTCCCTTCCACCACGATCAATGCTTCCTTCCCACTTCTTTCATTTCATGCACGTCTGCTCTCACCCCAACCTCCTGCGACCCTACCAGGGATAGAGTTCCTCTTGTCCTCATCTACACCCCAACGGCCTCTGCATCCAGCACATAATTCTCAGGAACTTCTGCCATCTCCAACGGGATCCCTTCACAAGCACATCTTTCACTCCCGCTCCACTTTCTGCTTTCCACAGGGATCACTCCTTCTGTGACTCTGTTGTCTATTTGTCCCTCCCCATTGATCTCCCTTCTGGCCCTTATCCTTGCAAATGGAACAAGGGCTACACCTGCACCTGCACCTACACCTCCTCCCTCACTACCTTTCAGGGCTCCAGAAAGTCCTTCCAAGTGAGGCGACACTTCATCTGTGAGTCTATTGGGGTCATATAATGTGTTTGGTGCATCTGGTAAGTCCTCCTGTATATCGGTGAGAACTGACTTAGATTGGTAGACTACTTCACTAAGCTCCTATGCTCCATCCACTAGAAAAAGTGGGATCTCCCTGTGGCCACCCATTTTAATTCCACTTCCCATTACCATTCCAATATGTCGATCCATGGCTCTTCCACTGTCATGATGAGGCCATGCTCAGGTTGGAGAAATGTCATCTTATATTCATTAGGGTAGCCTCCAACCTGATGTTATGAAGATCAATTTCTCAAACATCCAGTAATGGCCCCCACCCCACTCCTTCACCATTCCCTATTGCCCCTCTCACTTTGTCTCCTTCCCTGCCCATCACCTGCCTCTGGTGCTCCTCCTCACTATTCTTTCTTCCATGGCTTTCTGTCCTACCTATCAGAGTCCCCCTTCTTCAGCCCTGTATCTCTTTTACCAATTAAAGTCCCAGCTCTTCACTTTATCCCTCCTTTTCCCGGTTTCACCTATCACCTTGTGTTTCTCCTACCCCTCCCTCCACCTTTTAACTCGACCCCTCATCTTTTTTACCAGTCCCGCTGAAGGGCCTCAGCCTGAAATGTCGATTGTACTCTTTTGCAAAGATGCTGCCTGGCCTGCTGAGTTCTTGCAGCATTTTGTGTGTGTTGTTTGGATTTCCAGCGTCTGCAGATTTTCTGTTGTTTTCGATGGTGTGCCTGGCAGGGTGTTGAAAACTTGTGTCAACCAATTGTCTGGAGTGTTCATGGACACCTTTACTCTCTCACAGCTTCAGTCAGACTTCCCAGTTGCAACAAAACAGGCATCAATCGCACTCGTGCCCAGGGAGAGCAGGGTAAGCCACCTCAACAACTATCGCTCAGTTATACTCACATTTACTGTAATTAAGTACTTGCACATGGATAGAATTAACTCCTGCCTAAGCAGGTACCTGGATCCGCTCCAGTTTGCCTGCCAGTGTAACAGACATACAGTGGAGGCAACCTTACTGGCTTTCAATTCTTCTTTGGAGCACCTAGACAACAGCAAAACATATGTCAGGCTGCTGTTTATTGATTGGAGCTTGATATTTAACACCTTCATTCTCTCACTACAAATCAAAAAACTTTGCAGCCTCTACCTACTTCTGCAACTGGGATACTTGACTTCCTCATTGGAAGACCACAGTCAGTGCAGATCGACATTAACATCCCTTTGCTGACAACCCAGCGCTCTACAGACTCTACGTTCATAATTTTGTGTTAGGAGTAGCTTAAGAGCCATTTATAAATTTACAGATTACACCACTGTCTGAGGCAAAATCTCAGATGGCAATGAAGAGGTGTACAGGAGTGAGATACATCAGCTGATTGAGTGATGTTGTAACAGTAATCTTGCACTCAACATCAGCAACACCAAAGAGTTGATTGTGGACTTCAGGGAGGAGAAGTCAGGAGAACACACACAATTCTCATTGAGGGGTAAGTTGTGGAAAGAGTGAGCAACCTCAAGTTTCTGGTCATCAATGCATCAGAGCATCTATATTTAGCCCAACACATTGATGTAATCACAAAGAAGGCACAACAATAACTTTACTTCATTAAAAGTTTTAGGAGATTTAATATGTTACCAAAGACTTCCATTTTTTGACAATTGTAGGGTAGTGAGCATTCTTGTTGGTTGCATCAGAGCCTGGTATGGAGCCTCCAATGTTAGGAGGATGCTACAGAGGGTTTAGAGTTAACTAAATCTAACACAGACTCAATCCTCCCTGACACTGAGGACATCTTCAAGAGGTAGTGCCTCAAGAAAGTGGAATCCACCATGAAATATCTTCAGCACCCAGAACATTTCCTCTTGGCATTACTGCCGCCATGGAAGAGGCACAGGAGCCTTCAAGATTCTGAAGATATTGCCTAACCTCAGACAATATAGGCTTGTTAATTGCACCTCTTAAAATCATGGAAGAGGCACAGGAGCCTTAAAGACCCGCATTCAACATTTTAACAACTGCTTCTTCCCCTCCACAGTCAGACTGCTGAGTGGTCCATGAACCCTAACATTACCTCATTGTTCCTTTTGTTTTACACTACTTATTTATTTCTCTAACTTAGTAATTTTTATATCTTGTACTACACTGGTACTACAAAACAATACATTTCAAGATATATATCAGTGATAGTAAATCTGATTCTGATTCTGAGCCATTGCCTAACCTCAGACAATATAGTCATGTTAATGGGACCTCTTAAAAGAGGAGGGGTGGCATTAATAGTCAGGGAAGATATCACTGCAGTGTTCAGTCAGGACTGACTGGACAACTTGTCCAGTGAGGTGTTATGGGTGGAACTGAGAAAAAAGAAAGGTATAAAGGAACTGAGAACTAGAAAAGCCCCTTTAGCCATGTTACCAGGGCTATATTACGGATGACTCAACAGTCCATGGGATTTAGGGGAACAAATTTGTGGAGAGATCACAGCCTGTTGCAAGAAACATAAGGTTGGTATAGCTGGTGATCTTAACTTTCCACATACTGACTGGGACTCCCATACTGTAAAAGGACTAGATGGGCTAGAGTTTGTCAAAAGTGTTCAGGAAAGTTTCCTTCATCAGCACGTAGAGATCCCAATGAGAGAGTGTGTGATACTCGATCTGCTGTTAGGGAATGAGACAATGCAGGTGACAGAAGTTGGTGTAGGGGAACACCTTGTATCTGGTGATCACAATGCCATTAAATTCTAAGTAAATATGGAAAAAAGTAGGTCTTGTCTGCGGGTTCATATCTAAATTAGGGAAAGGCTAGTTTTGATGGTATGAGAAAGGATCTGGTAAGTGTGGATGGGACAGGCTGTTTTCTGGCAAAGGCGTACTTGGTAAGTGGGAGGCCTTTGAAAGTGAAATTTTGAGAGTACAACACTTGCATGTGCCTGTCAGAATAAAAGATAAAGATAACAGCTTTAGGAAACCTTGTTTTACAAGTGATACCGAGTCCCTGGTTAAAGAAATGAAAGGAACTGCATATGGGTAAGAATAAATGAAGTACTTTTGGAGTATAAAAAAAACAAGAGAACATTCAAGCAAGAAATCAAGACTGATTAGTGATAGTCAACATGGATAGGTTGTGTATACCCAAACTTATAAATTTCTTCGAGAAAGTTGATGAAGGCAAGGTTGTGGATGTTGTCTGCATGGACCTTAGGAAGGCATTTGGTAAGCTCCTGTATGGAGGTTGGTCAGGAAGGATCAGTTGCCTGGCATTGAAGGTGAGGTAGTAAATTGGATTAGAATTAGCTTAGTGGGAAAATCCAGAGACTGGTAGTAGATGGTTTCCTTTCTGTCTTAAGGCCTGTGACTGGTGGAGTGCCACAGGGTTTGGTGCTGGGTCCATTGTTGTTTGTCATCTACATCAATGATCTGGATGATAATATGGTTAACTGGATCAGCAAATTTGTGGATGACACCAAGATTGAGGTGTAATAGGCAGCAAGGAAGACTATCGGAGCTTGCAGCAGGATCTGGACCCGCTGGAAAAATGGGCTTGATGTACCATCAATAACTCTTGGAGACAGGAAGTGAATGATAGGCTTTTATTAGCAGCAAAAAGGGAGCACAACATCTCGGAGACTGAGGGAGGAGCAGTGCCCCAATCGCCTTTATACAGGGGTCTGTGGGAGGAGCCACAGGAGCAGTCAGCAGAGGGGCGCGTCCATACAGGTATACATAGTTTACCACAGGGCTCAAAACTGGCAAGATGGAATTTAATGCAGACAAGTTTTTTATCCTACTGCACTTCAGTAGGATAAACTAGACTGGTCTTACATGGTGAATGGTAGGGCACGGAAGAGTGCGGTAGAACAAAGGGATCTGGGAATACAGGTCCATAATTCATTGAAAGTGGCATCACAGGTAGATAGGTCCAGAAAGAAAGGGTTTGGCACATTGGCCTTCATAAATCAAATTACTGAGTACAGGAGATGGGGTATTATGTTAAAGTTGGCAAAGGCGTTGGCAAAGTCTAATTTGGAGTATTGTGTGCAGTTCTGGCCACCTACCTAGAGGAAAGATGTAAATAAGGTTGAAAGAGTATAGAGAAAATTTGCAAGGATGTTGCTGGGACTGGATGACCTGACTTATAAGGAATGGTTGAATAGATTAGGACTTTATTCCCTGGAAGGTAGAAGATTGAGGGGGAGATTTGACAATGATTTACAACATTATGAGGTGTATAGACAAGCAGACATTTTGGTTGGGTGTGACTACATCTAGAGGTCATGGGTTAAGGGTGAAAGTTGAAAAGTTTAAGGAGAACATGAGGGGAACTTTCTTCACTCAGAGGGTTGTGAGAGTGTGGAATGAATGAGCTGCCAGCGCAAGTGATGTATGCAAGCTCAGTTTCAATACTTAAGAGAAGTTTGGATAGGTATATGGATGGTAGGGGTATGGAGAGCCATGGTCCGAGTGTAGATGAATCGGGGTAGGCAGTTTAAATGGCTCAGCATGGACTAGATGGGTCAAAGGGCTTGCTATACTTCCGTATAACTCTTGGATTTCACTTATACCCCCCTTTGAGAAAGTATTAGTTTTCAAAACAAAAAATAAAATCCATTTAAATGAATTGTAATATGTGTAGTACTGCAAAATTCTAAAGGCACCAATGGTATGTCAATAATATATTACAATATCCTGACAATTCACAGCACACCCCTTCCATTCAGACAACAGGTGCTGACGTTAGTGGTGAAAGTACACTCAGTGAAAGGCTTTTATTCAAGCCACTGACAAATAGGAAGGGTGTTTCCCAACCAACCACAGGTGAGCAGTCCAATGTTTCCTTCATCATTTCCTTCTTTAAATTTAAGACTCCAGTTTCAGGGCAAACCTTATCAAGTTAAAACTTGTCCTAAAGTTTCATTATGTTATGGTCACACTTTCCTAAAAGCCCTTTTGCAATAATACAATATGTCAACCTTTCACATTCAAGAGAAAATCAGCAGATGCTGGAAATCCAAGTAGCAAACACAAAATGCTGGAGGAACCCAGCAGGCCAGGCAGCATCTATAAAAAAGAGTAAATAGTTGAAGTTTTGGACCGATACCCTTCTCCAATCCTGCTTAATGGTCTCAACCCAAAACATAGACTGTACTCTTTTCCATAGATGCTGCCTGGCCTCCTGAGTTCCTCCAGCATTTTGTGTGTGTTACTCACCTTTCACATTGTATATTTCAATAATGTGAATAGCCTTTTCTGTATTTGGTCCCTAAATAAACATTATTGATTGAGGAAAATCAGTCCATGGCCTCCTCTTTTCTCTCAATGAGGCCACCATCAGGGTGGAGGAATAACACCTTACAGTCTTCCTGAGTAGCTTCCAACTTGATGGCATGAATATCAATTTCTCCTTCCAGTTAAAAAAAAGGTTCCCTTTCCCCCTCCCCTATTCTTCTATTCCCCACTCTGGTCTTTTACCTTTTCTCACTTGCCTATAACTACCCTTTGGTTTCCCTCCTCCTCTTTCTCACATGATCTACTCTCCTCTCCTGTCAAATTCCTTCTTCTCTAGCTCATTACCTTTCCCACCCATCTGGTTTCCCCGATCATCTACTGGCTTGTCTTCCTTTTCCTCCCCCCCCCCCCACCTTTTTATTCTGACATCTTCCCCCTTCCTTTCCAGTCCTGATGAAAGGTCTCGGGCCTGAAATGTTGATTGCGTTGGTTGCTTATTCATTTCCATACCCTGACCTGCTGAGTTCCTCCAGCATTTTGTGTGTGTTGATTTAGATTTCTAGCATCTGCAGACTTCCTCATATTTATTATAAATTTAAGTTATCCACACTATATTTTGATTAAAGTTCCCCATGATTACCAACTACCATTGTTTTATGATATGTTCTTAATCTACAATGTGCCTGGTGTTATAACTATTGACCTATAAGTAACCCTCTCCAGAATTTTCTGCCCTTTATTGTTTCTAATTCGAAATAATGATCTGACAAATCATAATCATTTCGCACCCATGCACTAATCTCATCAATTACTAATTTCATGGCCACATTTCCTTTATATTTTTGACTGTGCTTCTTAAATGTTAAATTCCCTTGAGCATTCTTCTCCCAGTTCTGTTCACCCTGTAGCCATGTTTCTGATGAGGTCAAAACAAATTACGTCTAATTGTTTCATTTAATTTATTGCAAATAATTATGCAATTAAATATAGAAACTACATTGCTCTTTTAAAATTCATCTGAACCAACTATAATGAAGTCCTCTAAACAAGTGTTGTTGTTTTACATAACATGGAGCTAGGCTCTTGGTCCAACAGGTTTGTGCCTAATTCCTCAGTTCCCATCAACTCACCCCAGGACACTATCATTCACTAAATAATCTGCCTCTCAATCTGCATATCTTGAGACATGTGCAGAGACTGAGTATTCAGGGGAGACCAAAACAGTCACAGAGAGAACACACAAACTCCTCATAGACAGCTCCAGAGGTCAGAAGCCAATCTATTGTAGGTCACTGAAATCGTGAGGCAGTGGCTCTGCCAGATGTTCCATCGGGTTACATGTAGTGAGTTTCTAATCCTAATTTGAAGGCTAATAGTTTGCAACAGAAATCAAGACGATTCAGATGGCAGGTCAGGCTGGGCAGTGCTGTGCACCTTATAATGGAAAGAACATAATGGCAGTGGAAACAATATTGGACACCTGAGAAAATGAGGGGGAAAAAAACTGCCTCCAACAATGAAGAAAGCAAATTTTTTTTAAAAAACCTGCAGTAAAAGTCAAATGCATTTTCTTTTGGCTCCATGATGAATTGAGGTCCAAATATGATTGAAATTAAAATTATGAAAGTAAAAGCTGAGCCAGGCAACAGAACGGGGTAGTGCAGGGAAATAGAAGTGAACAACAATCAGCTAAAATATTGACAAGCAACTCTTTGTATGGCACAACATAATTAGGAAAATTGTCATGAAATGCACTGAAAATGTCAGTAATGCAATTTACTTCCCAGCAAATCCATTCACAGTTTCAGCAAAACCGAAAGGACAGGCTCAGTGCTAAAGAGTAACACTGTAGGAATTTTCTACATTCGTCTGATATCAGCACCTCTAGCTACCTTATCAGTTAAACATTAATCCAAGTGACGAGTGTTTCATTATTGTCAAAAAGGAAATTACCAGCCTTCGTGTGTGGATCTGTGAACAGTTTTTTTTAGATGATTTGGAATTTCTGCACCATTTTGTTGAGTTGAATCCTATTGCATTATCTTTCTTAAGTTATCTTATGGAAATTCCTGATTATTTTGTTAGATTTTTTTAGGTTATGCTTCCTTGATGTGCATCTCAATTCCATTCAGCCTATAAAACTTTCGGCCGGATCCTTTCATTAGTTTTAAACTTACGTCAGCTTTGAGTACTCTGGATGCTTCCACACAGCATATGCCCATTGTTGTTGTCAACATTTATTAAATATAGGAAAGTGCTCTATCTTCTTTTGGGTTGTAGATGCAGTCTCATTTGTGTACATTTTGCTGTAATCATGAAAACAATATATCCGCTTTCATCTTCCTAGTTGATATTTATAGTTTACAACTGACTAGAGGGTACAGCAGGACAGTGAGATAAGCTTTCCTTACTTGACCCAGTTAAGTGTGGGAACCACATGCAATTATTTCAGGAGGCAGTCTCAGCCCAACACCATCCAACCCAACTTTTTGAATTATGATCAAGTTCAGACATGAAACCATGTTTTGTTGAAAGCAGTGAGTAAAGCCTTTTTGCTCTTACCCTATGAAATATATGTTAATAGTGATGAGTGTAATTTGCCCTTTTGCTGCTGTACAAAAGATAGTATTATTTTCACTTAAGTTTTTAGATTTATATATCACCCATCATTGAGTCATAGAGTAACAGAAACAGGTTTTTGGGCCCAACTGGTCCATGCCAGCTACAGTATAAGAACATAAAAACATAAGAAATAGGAGCAGGAGTAGGCCATCCGGCCTGTCGAGTCTGCTCTGCTAATCAATAAGATCATGACTGATCTGGACATGGACTCATCTCCACCTACCTGCCTTGTCCCCATAACCCTTAATTCCCCTACTATGCAAAAATCTATCCAACCTTGTCTTAAGTATCGTTACAGAGGTAGCCTTCAATGCTTCATTGGGCAGAGAATTCCACAGATTTAGCACTCTCTGGGAAAAGTATTTCCTCCTCATCTCCATCCTAAGTCTACTCTCTGAATCTTGAGGCTATGTCCCCCAGTTCTAGTCCCACCCACCAGTAGAAACAACTTTTCTGCCTCTATCTTCCCTATCCTTTTCATAATTTTATATGTTTCTGTAAGATCTCCTCTCATTCTTCTGAATTTCAGTGAGTACAGTCCCAGGTGACACAATCTGTCCTAGTAGTTTAACCCCCTCATCTCTGGAATCAATCTAGTGAACCTCATCTGCATCGTCTCCAAAAACAGTATATCCTTTTTCAAGTGAGGAGAACGGAACTGCACACAATACTCCAGGTGTGGCCTCACCAGTACCCTGTACAGTTGTAGCATAACCTCCCTGCTCTTAAATTCAATTCCTCCAGCGATGAAGACTAACACTCCACTTGCCTTCTTGATAGCCTGCTGCACCTGCAAACCAACCTTTTGTGATTCATGCACAAACACTCCCAAGTCCCTCTGCACAGCAGCATGCTGCAATTGTTTACCATTTAAATAATAATCTTTTCTTTCATTTTTTCTTCCAAAGTGGATGAGCTTGCATTTACCTACATTGTACTCCATCTGCCAGACACTTGTCCACTCACTTAACCTATTTATATCCCTCCATATCTTCTGCACAATTTCCTTTTCAGCTCAATTTAGTATCATCAGCAAACTTAGATCCACTACACTCGGACCCCTCTTCCAGATCGCTAATGTATATCGCGAACAGTTGTGGGCCCAGCACCGACCCATGCAGCACACCGCTCACCACTAATTGCCAACCAGAGTAACACCCATGTATTCCAACTCTCTTCTTTCTACTAGTTAACCAATCCTCTACTGATGCTAATACATCACCCCCAACTCTTTGTATCCTTAGTCTTTTATGTGGTACTTTATTGAAAGCCTTCGGGATATCCAAGTAAATAACATACATTTGTTGTTGTATCCTCAAAGAACTCCAGTAATAATGAATTATAGATGGCTCCAGCCTCCCACAATGCCCGTCCCCCCCAAATACTCTACACCTTCTCCCTCTCCACTATCCATTCACATCCCTTCCAGGTGAGGCAGTCTTTCACAGCAAATACCCCAATGTTATTTATTGTATCCAGTGTTTCTATTGTGGTCTCCTCTTTATCAGTGAGACTAGTCACAAACAAGGAAAACCATGCTGCTGAGCACTTTCACTCTGTATATTGTGACCATCTGGTTCTCATGGTTGCCAGCTGTTTTCATTTTCCTTCCAATTCTCACTTCAATGTGTCTGTCCTCAGCCTCCTCCACTGCTAAGTCAAGGCTAAATGCAAATTAGAGGAACATTATCTCATATTCCACCTGCGTAGCCAACAGTCTGGTGACACAAGCACTGAATTCTCCAACTTTTGGTAACTGCTCCTCCACCATCCCTTCCCTTTTCCCACTTATCCTACAGCTCTCTGTCACCCTATCTCTCTTTTCTGTCTCCTCCGAATCTAACTGGCACCCATCACCATATTGGTTTCACCCCCTCTCACCTTATCCATCTATTCATCACCACACTCCTCCCTCTGGTTTCCCTCCAGCGTCCCATCCTTTATTCCATGCTGCAATTTCCTCTTGTCAAATTCCAACATTTGCAGCTCTTTGTCACCTCTGCTTTTGGTGTCATTCATACTCTCCTCTCCCCATCTGCCTTTCACTCCTCATCATCTGGATCCTCCTATCACTCGCCAGCTATTACACTATCCCTTCACTCCACCTTTTTATGTTAGCATTCTCCAGTGTATTGTCTGTTACACTAATCATCCTGTGTATCGTATTCCGGAGCTACACACAATGAAGAGAATACATATTCCTAAAGAGAAAACAACTGGATATGGTTCAAAGATTCACTTTAATATCAGAGAATGTATACAGTATGCAACCTGGAATTATTATTCTTCACAGACATTCATGAAGCAGAAAATGCCCCAAAGAATGAATGACAGAAACATCCCCCTCCCCTTCTTGCTCCAACAAAAGCACCCCCTCTCCCCCCACCATGCAAGCAATAGCAAAACCCCCAAAGAGACCATGATCTGCAGTCCATCAAAAAAACTACAGGCCACCCCAACGCTTCAGTATCTCAGACAGGCTCTCTCTCACTAGCAAGGTTTTTGCTCTGATTTTTGTGTTAAAATGCAATCCTCCCAGATTTCAGTGATAGCTGCTCCAAACACTGGAGTTTGCAATACATAGAGGGCTGGATATGAGGTAACACAGGGATCCTGTGATTTGAGTACGGTATATGTATAAGTGGTATTAATACAGCCGGACTCACGAGCAGTCACATTAACAAGTGTGACTCAGATCCAGCTGAAGAGAAAACAAAGTTTGGAAGGTAAATCTGTAAAACCAAAACTGTCTCTTTTAATGAAAGAATTTTTCAGGTACTGGTTAGGTTAATTCCCATAAGGATCAGATGAGAGAAACAACACTAAAGGGTTTTTTTGAATGGTAAAGGAGATGGAGAAAGCGATAAAGAAAAAAAATGTGCCTGACATAGATCAGGTGGAAGTAAACATTGAGAACTCGGTTAAATAATGTAAACTGAGAAGGGAAGGTAGAGAGTAACAAAAAAGAGTATGAAAAGAGAATTGCAGTCAACATAAAAAGAGTATTTAGAAGTGTACTTTAGGCATGTAAGTAGTAATCAGGGAGTGAAAAGAGAGGTAGGACTGATTAGAGGCAGAATGCAGAGCATGAATATGAATTGAATTGGTTATATCCATCTTTTAGTAGGAAGAGTATGATACCAGAATATGAGAGAATGAGGGGTAGTGAAGATTAATAATGAGATAAAAATTTCTAGAAAGACCGTTAGAGAAAGGCTGACTATGCTTAAAGTTATTAGTTCCGAAAGGGAAGACATCAAAGCCAACTCATTCTTGACTAACTTGAGTAGTGGAAGAAAACGTAATAAATGCCATCTGTGTGGAATTTCAGAAGTCATTGATAAACTCATAAGCGAACGTTTGGTCAGCAAACCCTGAGGGATTCGAAATTAAAGGGTAACTCTTTCATGGACCAAAATAGCTTTAGACATCAGATATCAGTGACAAGTAGTTAGTCATAGAATCTTACAACTTGAAAATAGATACTGTAGTTAGCCAATTCCACATCAACTATCAAGCTGTTTATACTAATACTACAATAGTTCTCTTTTATTCTTCCTCTATTGACTTCAGCTCCTACTATATTCAAACACTCACTGTAAAATGCAGTTTAGAGTGGCTAATCAACACACCAACTCACACAAAGAAAGCAGAACCCCTAGAGAAAGCCCACAGGGAAAACTGAGAACTGCATTGACAGCACTAGAGGTCAGGGTTGAATATAGGGAACTGGTGGTGTGAGATAGCAGTTCTGCTAATCGTACCACAGTGCTGTCCACTCTGCCTACTGTTTTCCAGCTTGGAGGATGGTGAACAAACTGTGTTGCACTGCCACCAGAGCTTTTCTACTGAAAAAGAAGATAGGATCCGAAATTCACTGCTTCTAGTGGTGGTGGTAACAGAGTGAATCAGTGTTTTCAGAAATGAGCTGAGAAACAGTTGAGAGAGAATTACTTACAAAGTTATCAGGGAAAACCAAAAAAAAATGGAACTGATGGAATTGCTCTCCTAGGAACCCAACGAAAATTCAGCAAGGTGACAGGTCATGTTCCCTGCCATAAAGACTTTGTTATTACAGGACAAAGTGAGACCAGCAAGCAGACATTGGGTATCAAGTGGAAATAAAGAACCATTAAAGATTTCATTGGTTAATATTGATTGGAGGTGGTTAATATTACAAAGGTGCTCACAATACCAAGGACAATGCACAGAAACAGTGTACAATGTTCAGAATTAAGGGGACTTTGATGTAGCACATGGCCTTATTGAGAGTCCAGCAAAATTGAGTCTTTGTTCAGGAATTGGAACTTGAGCTATAGCAAAAAGTACAGCTTTGATATTCTGCAGTTGTGAAAGAAAGTAGTGACAAATTAAGATGACGTAAACTTAAATGCCAAATATGATTGACTTAAAGAGGTATACTTTACGTAAAGAGGAAGACAATTTGAAATATCACGTCAAACTTACTTGAGGATATTCAGGTTCCACCCTCCGTCATACTTGGCTTGCTGTGGAAACTCCTCTCCTCAGGGCTCATTGTGGATGCTCCTCTCTTCAGGAATCTTGAATTGAGGATTTCGACAGCTCCTTGGCTAGTTTGAAATAAGACCATAATACCATGAGATATAGGAGCAGAATTAGGCCATTTGGCCCATCGAGTCTGCTCTGCCATTTCATTATGGCTGATCCAATTTTCTACTCAGCCCCAAACTCCTGCCTTCTCCCCATATCCCTTCATGCCTTGACCAATCAAGAATTTATCAACCTCTGCCTTAAATATATATTAAAACCTAGCCTCCATAGCTACCTGTGGCAATGATTTCCACAGATTTACCACACTCTGGCTAAAGAAATTCCTCCTCATCTCCACTCTAAAAGGATTCCCTCTATCCTGAGGCTGTGTTCTCTGGTCTTAGACTCTTCTCCAATAGGAAACATCCTCTCCACGTCCACTCAGTCATGGCCTATCACAATTTGATAGGTTTCAATGAGGTCACCCCTCAATTTTCTGAATACTACAGACCAGGAGCCATTAAACGCTCTTTGTATGAGAAGCCATTTAATCCTGGAAACATTTTTGTGGAACTCCTTTGAATCCTCTCCGGTTTCAGCACATGCTTTCTAAGATGAGGGCCCCAAAACTGCTCACAATACTCTAAGTGAGGCCACACTAGTGCTTTATAAAGTCTCTACATGACATCCTTGCTTTTATACTCTTGGTCTCTTGAAACAAATGCTAACATCACATTTGCCTTCCTCACAACAGACTCAACCTGCAATTAACCTTTAGGGAATCCTGCACAAGGACTTCCATGTTCATTTGCACTTCAGTTTTTGGATTTTCTCTCAATTTAGAAAATACTCAACCATTTCATTTCTTCTACCCTAGCGCACAACCATATACTTCCCAACACTATATTCCATCTGCCATTTCTTTGCCTGTTCTCCTAATCTGTCTAAGCGCTCCTGTAGCCTCTCTACTTCCTCAATACTACCCGCACCTCCACCTATCTTTATAGCATCTGCAAACTTTGCAACAAAGCCATCAATTCCATCATCCAAATCATTAATTCTATAAAGTAAAAAGAGTTGGTCCCAACATAGACCCCAGTGGAACATCACTAGTCACCGGCAGCCAACCAGAAAAGGCTCCCTTTATTTGCACTCTTTGCCTCCTGCCAAATAACTACTGCTTTATCCATGCTAGAATCATTTCCTGTAATATATTGGGTTCATTGCTTGTTAAGCAGCCTCATGTATGGCACCTTGTCAAAGGCCTTCTTGAAAATCAAAGGACATAGCATCACTGATTCTCCTTTGTCTATCCTGCTTCTTATTTCTTCAAAAAATTCCAACAGATTTGTCAAGCAAGTTTTCCCTTGAGGAAACCATGCAGACTATGACCTATTTTATTATGTGCCTCCAATTATCCTAAGATTTCATCCTTAATAATTGACTCCAACATCTTCCCAATCAGAGATCAGACTAACTGGCGTATGGTTTCCTCTCTTCTGCCTCTCTCCCTTCTTGAAGAGTGCAGTGACATTTGTAATTTTCCAGTCCTCAGGAACCATTGCAGTATCTAGTCATTCTTGGAAAGATCGTAACTAATGCCTCCATAATCTCTTCAGTCACCTCTTTCAGAAGACTGATGTGTAGTTCAAATGACTTTACCTACCTTCAGACCCTTCAGTTTCCCAAGAACCTTCTCTCTTGTAATATCAACTTCACACACTTCATGACTCCTGAAAACCTGGAACTTCCACAATACTGCTAGTGTATTTCCACCATGAAGACTGATGCAAAATACTTATCCAGTTCATCCTCCATTTCCTTGTACCCCACTACTACCTCTTCTGCATTGTTTTCCAGTTGTCCAATATCCAGTCTCGCCTCTCTTTTACATTTTATGTATGTGAAGAAGCTTTTGGTATCCTCTTTAATATTAATGGCTAGCTTACTTTTGTATTCCATCTTTACCTTCCTAATGACTTCTTTAGTTGCCTTCTGTTGGTTTTTAAAAGCTTCCCAATCATCTAACTTCCTACTACTTTTTGCTCTATTATATGCCCTCTCTTTGACCATTATGTTGGCTTTAACTTCTCTTGTTAGCCCTTGTTGTGTCATCTTTCTTTTAGAATGCTTCTTCCTCTTTGGGATGTTTATATCCTGTGCCTTCCAAATTGCTTCCAGAAATTTTGGCCATTGCTGCTTTGCCATCATCCCTGTCAGTGTTCTTTTCTAATCAATATTGGCCAACTTCTCTTTCACATCTTTGTTGTTCTATTTACTCCACTATAATACTGAGACATCTGACTTTAGCTGCTCCTTCTCAAATGTCAGCGTGAATTTGATCAGAAACAAGAGAAAATCTACAGATGCTTGAATTTCAAGCAACACATACAAAACGCTGGAGGGACTCAGCAGGCCAAGCAGCATGTATGAAAAAGAGTACCGTTGACATTTCAAGCCAAGACCCTTCATCAGGGCTGTCAACAAGACCTTTCATCGTATTATGGTCACTTCCCCTAAGTTTTCTTTTACCTTCAGCTCTGACATCAATCCTAGTCTATTGCACAACATCCACTAGTGGATTCAAACATAAGCTGTTCTAAAATTCATCTTGTAGACACTCTAGAAATTCCCCCTCCTGGAATCCAGCACCAACCTATTTTCCCAATCTACCTGCATGCTCCCTCTAGCTCAAATCATGGTAAGCTAAAAAAATCTTACCTTAATTATACGGATGACACTTAGATCCACATAACAGCGTTGTCAAGTGACTATGATCCCATACAATCAATAAAAACTGTATTAAACAAATCATTGACTGGATGAGCCAAAAATTCCTCATGGTAAACAAGAGAAAACTGAAATAAATGTTTTTGGTGCCAAAAAAAGAACGATTACTATTGGTTTATAAAGCACTGGATGCTCTAGAGGCAAAATACATCTCTGATCTCCTGCTGCGTTATGAACCTTCCTGAGCTCCCAGGTCATCTGGGGTGGGTCTGCTTACCACCCCCAGGTCAAAACTAAACATGGTGAACCAGCTTTTAATTACTATGCTCCACATATCTGGAATAACCTTCCAGAGGATCTGAAGTCTGTCCCAAATTTAAGGTCTTTTTAAATTGAAGCTCTAAACTTTTCTCTTTGCTGTAGCTTTTAGTTAGAATCTCCTGCACTGCAACTTTCATTTATCATATTTATTTTTGTGTGATTTATTCTCTTGTATATTGTCTGAAATTTAAGATTTGATTTTTATATCTTGTACTTGTAAAGCACTTTGAACTGCTGAGTTTGGGAAGTGCTATTCAAATAAACTTGCTTACATATTGAAATTCCCATGACAATTGTAACATTGCCCTTTCTGTATGCATTTTCTAACTCCCATTGTAATTTGCAGACCACATCCTTACTACTCTTTGGGGATCTGTATACAACTCCCGTCAAGGTCTTTTTACCCTTGCATTTCCTTAGCTCTATCCATAATGATTCAACACCTTCCGACCCCATGTCACCTCATTCTAATGATTTTATTTTATTTTTTTTATCAACAGAGCAAAGCTGCCCCCTTTGCCTTCCTGTTTGTGTATCCTTGGACATTAAGTTCCTAGCTATAATTTTCTTTCAGTCATGATTTAGTGATGCCTACAACATCATACCTGCCAATCTGCAACTGTGCTGCAAGTTCCTCTACCTTATTCCATATACTGCGCACTTTCAAATATTACACCTTCAGTCCTGTATTCACCCTTTTCAACTTTGTCCATTTTTTATGTTGCAGCTCTTCCTGTTGACTGCAATTCTGCTCTATCAACAGCCTCTCCTCACTACCCATTGCCTCTGTTGTAAACCAGCAACCCCATCTTCAGCACTATCATCCACCTTTCCCTCGATACTTCTTGCATTGAAATATACATAGATCAGGACACTAGTCACACCAGTCTCAACCTTTTGATTAACTCTGTCTCTGGTCTTACCAACATCTGCCTCCACACCTCTGCACTAACTGTTCTGGCACTCTGGCTCCCATTCCCCTGAAACTCTAGTTTAAACCCCACTGTGCAGTATTAACAAATCTTCATGCTAGGATTTTAGTTCCCCTCAAGTTCAGGTGCAAACTGTTTCTTCTGTACACATCCCATCTTCCCTGGAAGAGAGCCCAATGATCCAAAAAACTCATAATCTCCCTCCTACACCAACTCCTTAGCCATGTATTAAACTGTATAATTTTTCTAGTTCTGGGATCACTAGCATGTGGCATGGGTAGCAATCCTGAGATCATTACCCTGGAGCACCTAACTCCCTGAACTCCCTGTGCAGAACCTCGTCACTCATCCTAACCTTGGCATTGGTACCTACATGAACCCTTCCTGTTCACCCTTCCTTTTATGAATGCTAAGGATTTGGTCTGAGATATTCTGGAGCCTGGCATCCAGGAGGCAATCTTGTTCTTGCCCAGAGAGCCTCCTTTCTGTTCACCTATCTAACGAATCCCCTATCATCAGAGCATGCCTCTTCTCCCTCCTTGCCTTCTGAGTCACAGTGGCAGAGACCAGGCCTCTGTGACTTTCCTCTGTTATGTTAAACCTCTCAACAGTATCCAAAGTGATATACTGTACCTGTTGTTAAGGGGCATGTCCACAGGGACACTGGCTCCTTTCCCCTTCCTTTCCCCTTCCTGACTGTCACCCAGTTTCTGTGTCCTGCACCTTGGGCGTAACTGCTCTCTATAAGTCCTATCTAGCACCCCTTCAGCCTCCCAAATGTTGTGGAGTTCATCCATTTCTGGCTCCAGCTCCTTATTGTGGAATGTTGGAATCTGCAGCTGGATGCCCTTCTCATAGTTGTGGTTATCAGGGACATTGGAGGTCTCCCTGCCTTCCCACATCCCGCAAAAGGAGCCTTCCACCATCCTGCCTGACATCTCTACTGTCTTAGCTTTGCAGATATAAAGAAGGAAGGGAGTTAAAAAAAAATTGACCTTCAGCTTTTCTTTTCTGAGCTGAAGCCCTGAAGAGGTTAAAGCCTCACGATCACCTGTCTGACTCTGTCCACTCAAACAGTGTCTGTTATGATGATGGCCACTGCGCTTGCTCCTGCGTTCCTTTAATTTGCTCTTGCTAATCAATCCCAAAAGCAGTTTGGTCACTGGTCGAAGCTCTATTTCGCTGTAGCATCCACTTTTCTACTCAGATGATGGGCTTGAGTGAAACTCCCTCCTCTTAAAATTTCCGATGCCTGGATTGGTTGCTGGTCAAAGCTCTTTCTTGCTGAGGCGACCTTCTGCTAGCTTTCACTCAGGCAGTGGACCTGAGTGAAATCCACTCCTCTTAAAAATTGTGATGTCCAGATTGGTCACGGGTCAAAAGCAATATTCCCTCTAATTTGTAATAACTGCATCCTCAGCCCTCTTCCCTCCTGTCTTCTCCCAGCTCCACCAAAAAGACCTCGACCCGCACCAGCATCCGTCATCAAAACCTCTCTGCCCAGCATCCGCTAGAACCTTCTCCCAATTCTACCATCCTGATTGGCTGACATAATATTCCTAAGTTGAACAACATAGCCCCTTATCTTTAGCTCAAACCAAACATGCTAAAAGCAGAACAGACTGGTCTTATAGAACTGCTAAAATGAAATACCTACTGCATAGTGGAAAAAATCTTAACCAGAGCATTACACAAATATCTCTCCATTTTTTCCCACTTGCAAATTCTCCAACAACGTTTGCACGGTAACAAATCACACAGGTAACACCAGTTTCTGCATTATACATAAATATTTCTCGTGGCTGCATGTTCCTAACCTCATGAACTTTTGATGAAGCAGTTTCTACTGTTTCATTAAGCCATTCTGCTTTAAAAGAAGTAGCAGTTCTTTTGCATTCCATGTCCTTTGTTTCTTTGGAGCTTGACATGGTGAGTCAATAATGTCTCCAATAAAAACAGCAGAAATAAGCCATTTCTAACATCACAAACTCCACGTTGTCAACACCGTCCGCATCAGAAATTGGAAAAGGAGATGTGATTGTGTACGATCGTGAAATATACCGAACATGCCAATGAGGTAGAGGGTGACATCCTTTTGTGTGCGGTTTATATTCCTTGTGCGCCAGTAGCCAAAGATGTGCACATCCACATACCTTAGAGGGAACATTAGTCGAAGTTCCTTCTCGCTGTAGTGACCCACTGCTCCCTTTTCTACTCAGGCAATGGACCTGAGTGAAATCCCCTCCTCTCAAAACTTCTGATGTTGGATTGGTCACTGGTCAAAGCTTTCTCCTCGCTGCAGTGACCCACTGCTGACCAGCTTGGAATACCAAATCTACCTCTGCAGGAGTATTTACTAGTGTATCATAAATGCAGGAAATCAATCCTCATATCCCAGCATCAATGATACAATCCTCTAGATGCCAGGTGCATCTTTGGAAATGTCATAATACATCCTAAATGTACTCAGCAATATTAATATTTCAATATACAGATATGTATTCAGAAAAGATTGAAAGCTATCTAAAAACTCATGATGGTTCTGTGAATTCCCGACCATAATTTGAGCAGGAAACATTATGAAAATACAATCAAATCCTTAGAAGGAGGTGACAAAGGATCAGAAGATGTAGGGTGAAACTGCAAGAGTGAAAACACCCTGATGGGAGTTATATGAAGGCCTCTGAACAGTAGCCAGGATGTGGGCAAAATATTACAATGAGTGAGAGAAAGGATATTTAAAAAGGGAAATGTTGTGATTGTCAGGGGGGATTTCAAAATGCATTTAGATTGGGGAAAATATGGTTGGTGCTGGATCCCAAGAGAGGGAATTGGTATAATGCCTATGAGATGGTTTTTCAGATCAGCTTGTGGTTGAGCCCAATAGGAGAATGGCATTTCTGGATTGGGCATTAGAAAATGACTCAGACTTGATCTGGAAGCTTAAGGTAAAGGAATTCTTGGGAGGCAGTGATCACAATATGATAGCGTTCACTCTGCACTTTGAGAAGGAGATGCTAAATTCAGAAGGATCAGTATTACAGTGGAGTAAAGGGAATTGCAGAGGCATGGTCAAAGTTGATTGGAAGAAGACACTATCAGGACTGACAGCGGCTTGTGTTTCTGGGTGAACTTCAGAAGTTCCATCACAAAGCTGAAGAAGTATTCTAAAGAGAGAATGAGGCAACCGTGGCTGACAAGGGAAGTCAAAGAAAGCATAAAAGCAAAGAGAGGGCTTATTATATAATAAAAATTAGAGGGAAGGCAGAGGATTGGGAAGCTTTTAGAAACAACCAGAAGGCAATGTAAAAGTCATAAAGAGAGAAGTTATGCACTGTGAAAGTATGCCAGCTACGAATATCAAAGAGGATACGAAAAGTTTTTTTCAGATATATAAAGAGTAAAATGAGAGTGGATATTGGACCACTGGAAAATGACTTTGGAGAGCTAGTAACTGTGGGCAAAGAAATGGTAGATGAACTTAATAAGTATTTTGCATCATTCTGTACTGTAGTAGACACTAGCAGAATGCCAGTAATGCGAGAGTGTCAGGGGACAAAAGTGTTATTTTTGGAAGCTGAAAAGTCTGGAAGTAGGTAGGCCATCTGGACTACACATTACAGTTCTGAAAGAAATGGCTGAAGAGATTGTGGTGGCATTAGTAATGATTTTTCAAGAATCACTAGATTCTGGAATGGTTCTTGAGGACTGGAAAATTGCAAATATTTCTGATTAGCTGCCTATGGCTAGTGGTACGCTGCAAGGGGTTGGTGTTGGGACTGCTTCTTTAGACATTGTATGCCAATTATTTGGATGAAAAAACTAACGACTTTGTGGCCAGTTTTGCAGAGGAAATGAAGATAGGTGGAAGCGCAGTAACGTTAAGGAAGTATGGTGTTTGTAGAAGGATTTGGCTAGATTAGGGGAAGTGGCAGAAGAAATATCATGTAGGGAAGTATGTGGTCACGTACTTTGGCAGAAGCAATAAAGGCACGGACTATTTTGTAAATGGGGAGAAAATCCAAAAATCGGAGGTGCAGAGGGACTTGGGAGTCCTCGTACTCAATTCCCAAAGGTTAACTTGCTTGATAAAATGATGTTTAAAAAAAGTAAAAACAATGTAGCATTCATTTCCAGAGAACTTACAAAAGCAATGATGTGATGCTGAGGCTTTATAAGGTATTGGGCAGACAGCACTTGGAGTATTGTGAGCAGTTTTGGGCCCCTTTTCTATAAAGAAATTTGCTGGCATTGGAGAGAATACAGAGGAGGTTCATGAAAATGATTCCAGGACTTCAAAGGTTAACATATGAGGTGCATTTAATAGCTCTGGGCCTGTACTTGTTGGAGTATAGGAGAATGAGGGGGGATCTCACTGAGATCCCATTTTTAATATTTTTAATATTAAAAAATCTGAATAGAGTGGATATGGACAGCATGTTTCCTGTAGAGAGCACAGCCTCAGAATTAAGGGATATCCATTTAGAACTGACAGGAGGTTTAGCCAGAGGATGGTGAATCTGAGGAATTCATTGACAGTTGTGCAGTCCAAGTCATTGGACATATTAAGGTGAAGGTTAAAAGGTTGATAAATCAGCGTGTCAAATTTTATGGGGGAAGGCAGGAGAATAGCGCTGAGAAGGAAATGAATCAGCCAGGGTGAAATGGTGAAGCAGACTCAATGGCCTAATTCTGCTCTTAGCTCTTTTGTTTTACGGAAATAAACATTCAATATTATTTAAATGTAAAAAATCTCAGCAAGTAACCTAATGAAGTCATGACAAACCTCTTGTGTTTTGCAGTTGCATCTGTGAGCTCCATTTGAATTTATTACACATGCCATGCAATATAACAGATTATAAATGTTGACATGGTCACTAGATGATGTCAAGCATGCAATAAAACTGCATGTCAATCCTTTACCATTAGTCTCTACAGCCAAGAGGAATTCTAATAATCCTTATATAATACGCTGTTCATTTGAATTTGATTCAATTTGTGCACAAAACAGTAGTATTTTCTTCTTCTCCTGTCCTTAGCATTTTCTTAGGATTGAGAATAACTTGCTTCTATGTGTTCTGAAGTGGCTGACTTTTTCATTTTGTTTGAGCACGGGGAACACTGTGATAGGAGTATGGAGTGGACGACTGATCCAGGACTGGGAGAAGGATAAAGCTGGCATGCGGAAATTAAAACAAAAGGAATGGTAGCATGGGAGTGAGCTAGTAGGTGTTGTTGTTTCACATCTCTAAGGACCCACACTTGATCCAGACTTCAGTCTCTCTCTGTGGAGTTTGCATGTTGTGGCAGCATTGTAGAGTAGCAGTTAGAACAATGTTTTACCAACGATCACCACTTGGGATTCAATTCCTGCCACTTTCTGTAGGAAGTTTGTGCACTCTCCTTGTGAAAGTTGGGTTTTCTCCAAGTGCTCTGGTTTCCTCTCATATTCAAAAGACTTACGGTTGTGTTAGGGTTAGAGTTGTGGGTAGGTTATGTTGGCACTGGAGTGCGGCGACAGTTGTGGGCTGCCTCAGCAGAATCCTCAGTCTGTGTTGGTTGTTGGTACAAGTCAAAGAACTTCGCTGTATGGTTAAATGTTTCGATGTAAGTGTGATGAATAAAGCTGGTCTTCTAATATTTTTTCCTTCCTGTGTTTCTGCTGGCTGCTTTGAATTCTTCTCACATTGCACGGACCTGCTTTTTGGTTTCTGTCTTCCTATTTTATATTTATAACCACATGGAAGGAGGCCAAATAAGGTTAGAGTTTGATAGATTTTTTAGCTATTTAGGGAATTGAGGGATCTGGGGTTAATGCAGGGAAGTGGTGCTGAGGTAAAACATTAGTCATGATCTTATTAAATGGGTGAGTAGAGGGGAAGGGCTGAATGGCCTGTTCCTACTCTTAATTGCTTTGTTCCTTATTAGCTCCCCAGGGGAGCAACCCTATTAGTCCCAATCTTTTTCTCTTATCCTGTCTCACACATACCCATCAACAGCCATTAACCTTCACTGGGGGTAATGTATATTAATTGGCATACTGACCAATTAATTTTGCTGCTGTAAATTACCGCTTAGTTATAAATAAATCAAAAGAGCGTGGGAATTTGTGTTTGTGTGTGCTTTAATCAAGAGGTCATAGGGTCCTGGAGTCAAACAGCATAGGAACAGACACTTCAGTCACAATGCCCATGCCAACCATGCACTAATAGTTCCACTTGGTCCATTGTCTTTTTTCCCTTGGCAATTCAAATCTTGTTTTGCTGCCTCTTAAATGTTGTGAAAGCACCTACCTCCACCACCTCCTTAAGCAACATTTTTCAGATTCCAAGCACCCTCTGGGTGAAAAAATTCTTCCTCAGATTCTCCCTACACCGCTTCTCTCTCACCTTAAACCTGTGCGATCCTGTTGTAGACGCCTTCGCCATGGGAAGAAGAAACTTGTCTTCTAACCTATGTTGTCCCTCATAGTGATGCCACCCATCAGCCTGCTGCATTGCAGGTAAAACAAAGCAAGCAACAACCTGCTGGAGAAATTGAGCAGCATCTGTGAGGTGAAAGAACTATTACTGCTTTGGGTTGAAACCATGTCCTTTATGTTTCCTTTCCCCTTCACTCCCTCTGAACTCCACTGCATTAGTGAGAGGGGTAATAGCCAGTGCATGGGGGTGGGGTGGGGTTGTTGAGACAGATCTCAAGGTGACTGGTGGACTGAAAAGGGCCTTTTCTCTTTATAATGGTTATCTCCCCTCTCCACTCTCAGTCCAGATGCAGGGTTTTGATGTGAAACTTTGATAATTCCTTCCCCCCCACCCCCCAACAAATACTGTTCAACGTCCTGAGCTCTTCCAGCAGATCTCTTGTGTCTCAAGGGTGAAAAAACAAAACAATTTATCCAATCTCTCATTATAATTGAAAAGCAAGAATCCAGGCAACATCCCAGTGAAGCTCCTCTGTACCCTCGCCAGCACAATCACATCCTTCCTCTGGTGTGGCAAACAGAATTACACATGATACTCTAAGGGTGGCCTAATCAATATAAAATTATAACACAATATCCCTCCTGTCTTATTCTTTGTCAAAAGTGATGAAGGCAAAGATCCCATATGCCTTGTTCACCATCCTATCTGCCGGTTCTTCTACCGGTTCATGTGGCAGTGATAGAGTATAGGAATGAGCACAATTACAAATTTCCTGTTGTGCTTCGCAACCAGTAGTGTCATGGTCCCGTCTGGCAATCCCCCATCTCCTTGATTGGGACTTAATCCCCTCGCCTGATTCCCAGTTGTTCCCAGCTCCATTAATTACAGCACACCAGCTTTCCATCAGTGAATGCAGGATAAGAACCCTGGAGTCACAGCAATGGGCTGCCAGTTCGTTGGTTGACTCTAGTGTGAGTAAACCTCGGATCCTGATTCCTTAGGACTGGCAGTTCTAAGTTCCGCATTGTTTCCTGGATATTCTACATAAGACTTGTCTCCGTGTAAAGACTCTCCCAGATACAGGATCCACATTCGTGACAGTGCTAACACCTCACAACTCTATCTCTGCACCTGTGTCCTGCTCTTGGGTTCGTCCCCAGCCATGCCCTTTCAACAAGTAGTGAAGGTCAGAGGAGCCTGGATTGGGTGGCAGAGGGAAAAGAAGAGGGAATGGTCTAAAAGGGAGGCAGTATATGTTGAGAGAGAAAACTGAGTTGGAGGTGATACCCTTGAGCTGGCCCTCCTTCAGTAGTCCCACTCCTCCGCTTTATTTCACTCTGAGACCTGCTGATCAGAGGTAGCCCCACACCCTGTCCTGTCATCTCATCAATGGGACACTACACATCATGAGCAGGTAGGGGAGTGGGGGAGACTGTGAAAAGGACTGGGATTGCAGGTGTTTAGTGGGAGAAGGCAGACAGCAAAGGGGCAGAAAGAGAGAGGATGTAAAGGTTACCTGATGCAGGGAAGTAAAGAGGAGGTGAAGGCGAGGAGGAAGGGGTCTGAGGGCAGGCGGAAGGGCTGAGTGGGAGACCAAAGGAAAAGATATGACTGGAAGCTTGGAAATTCAGAGAGGGGAAAGGGTGTTGGGAAAGTGAAAAGAAAACAGTGACCACAGGTGCGTGTGTGTTTTCTGATGTTTGTGTACATGTTGTCTTAGCATCAGAGCCACAGGAGCTGCTGAAAGTTCATGTCAAAGTTGAGTTTATTGTCATCTGCATAAGTATATCTATGCACAATTGCAGAGAAAAGCTAAATTGCAGCAGCATCCCAGGCACACAGCATCATATAAGCAGCATTCAGGAGAATAACATAAAACTGAACATACTGTACATTGTGCACAACTTTTGCAATTGAATTGACTTTATTATTACTGTCATCCTTCATGTACATAAAGAGTAAAACTCTTTACCTTACATCTCCATCTAAATGTGCAATGTGCAATTTATAGTAACTCGTAATAGATAGTATGTACAATATAACATAGAAATATAACAGAAATACAATTATATCACCATGAGTTAATCAGGTGCAGGAACAAGAAAGAACACAATTAGAACAAAAAAATAACCAAAGTCCATTTTAGCGCAGTGATTGAAAAGGGGCTATCTCCCCTCTCCACTCTCAGTCCTGATGCGGGGTTTTGACAAGAAACATTGATAATTCCTTCTCTCCAACAAATGCTGTTCACCTTCCTGAACTCCTCCAGATTCTTGGTTTACCAATGGTGGGGAGGGATGCACATTCAAATTGCCAAAATGGGGCATGATAAAACCAGTCAGGAGAAGTTTGTTCAAGTGTTTGGTACCAGACCAAACCTCCTTAACCATCCAAGAAAGTAAAGAAACACAACACGAGAAAATCTGCAGTTGCTGGGAATTCAAAGCAACACACACAAATATTTTTTCCAGAAAGAAACTGAGAGCTTTAAGGCCCTCCTGATGGGGGATGGAGGTGAATGAGGACTGGACATCTATAGTGAAAATGAGATAGTCTGGGCCAGGGACCTTGAAGTCATTGAAATCTATCTTGATGGCATGAACGTGGCTTCCTCTACTGCCGTGATGAGGCCACACTCAGGTCGAAGGAGCAACACCTTATATTCTGTTTGGGTAACCTCCAACCTGATGGCATGAACATTGCGATTTCTCAAACTTCTGGTAATTGCCCCCCTTCACCAGTCTCCCTTTCCTGTTTCTCTCTCTCATCTTATCTCCTTACCAGCTTTATCACCTCCCTCTGGTGCTCCTTCGCCTTCCCTTTCTTCCATGGTCTTCTATGCTCTCCTATCAGATCCCCTTCCTCCAGCCCTTTATCTCATTCACCAGTCAGCTTCCCAGCTCATTACTTCACCCCCGCGCCCTCTCACGGTTTCACCTTTCACCTGCCATCTTGTACTTCCTCCTCCCCTCCCCCAGCTTTTTTACTCTGACTTCTTCCCTTCCTTTTCAGTCCTGAAGAAGGGTCTTGGCCCAAAATGTCGACTGTTGACTCTTTTCCAGATGTGCTGACTGGTCTGCTGAGTTCCTCCGGCATTTTATGTGTGTTGCTAAGAAAGCAAAGCCGCAATTTCTTTAATATTACACCTATGTGCTGGGTTCATCTGATATGTTGATACCCAGGAATTTAATTTCATTCTGTAAAGTGTGAAAAGCTGGTAAGCACCCTAGTATTATGGCCTTGAAAAGAATACTAGGAAAATAAAAAGTGATGGATTTTTAGATCTTTAATTTTGCAGAAAATATATAAAAATAACATTGAATGATATACAATAAACATAGGTTTCATTGTATTACAAACTTGCAATCAAATAATAATAAAAAATAATTAAGCATTACAACTTAGTGCAGATAGAGGAATGTTGTCATTAACTATACTTTAATACATAGATGCTATGCAGAAATAATTGTTTAAGTAATATAGCTTTGGAGAATGATTTCATCCAACAATGGATAATTCTTCTAGCTTTTTGCTATGGGGAAAAGACAAAAGGAATTTGATTACTAATCATCTGGTCTCTAATGTTAAGACAAAACAGATCTGTAGCCAATTTCAGTCCTTATCTACAATAAAGCTTACTGAATAAATTTTCCCTGCCCAACTCTTACACTTTATTTTGAAGATGGCTACAAACTCAAATTGTTTTTTTTTCTTTAGCCTGCTGTATCTGCAGATGCTGCCTCATTCATTTCCTGTGATATTTTAGGTTTGCATCATCTGGTCTCTTGTGCCCAATGCATAAATCTGTTTTTCTGTAGATATGGAATAGCTTGGCTTTTGGTTTGATTTTCTTTTTTTCCACAATTTTTATTTAAATTGTGTAATCATTAAGCCAAAGAATGTTTGTATGATTTAGAACATTGCTATTTCATTCATTCTCTGTCAACAATCTCAGTTAAAAAACCATATGTTTGGTGCAGAACATTGGCTTCTGCATCCGGATCAAATCAAGGGTGTCAGACCCACTGTAAACATACATAAACAAATTATGCAGGTATGATTCTTATTCATATCCTGCAGCAGCTGCCTTGCACGTGATTGTTATCATTTACCAAAAAAACTTCTTTAACTGGAAAGCTGGTAAATGCAGGCAAAATAAAAAAAACTGAACTTTTTTTACACATACATTAAGACGTTCTGTCCTCTAACTTTTTATCAATAATCTATGATGCTGGAGCTATTACCATAGAGTATTTTTCAAATAATTGTGCTTGTAATTTCAAATAAGATCCATAAAACATAACATAAACTTTTGAATCAATCTTAAGTCTGATAGAAATTTGCTCAGAAGTAAAATGATATCCAAAGATAGATTAAAATATCACTGTTATTTATTTTAATCTCTTTAGTGAATGCGGAAGGTATTTTGATTGTGCGTGAGGTCATAGATGAGAGTGAGTGGGAAGCCAGATTTTCATCTAAAAATTTTCCAAATTGTTTTAATTGCTGATTTGCTGTAGTAATGAAATTTACACTTTTAACACAAAGTCAAGTTAACCTGCAACAAGTTAGGTACAGATTAGAGTGTGTCCATACCTGAGAAAGTGCAGTGCTCTTTTCACCCATCTTTCTTCTGGATTTGCACAAATAGCTCGTCCTCTAATTGTGTAGAATCTGTAAAATAAATTCAAATAGAGTATGTCAATTAAGGCACATTCCCAGTGCTAATTCAGTCTAAATGATAGTTCAGTACCATGTACTTACATGACTGCATCAATATCACACATCTCATTAGATTGTTGCATCACAAACCCAGAGATCAGTCGGAATGGTAGTCGAGATTGGGAGTAGTGGAGACAGCAGTCTGCTACTGAGGAGAGAAAAAGTGGGAAGACACATTTATGTTTTCATGTGATAAGAATATTTATTACACTTATTATAGAATTTTATAATTATAAAATTCAATAGTTCATTTGTGTATTAAAGTTTGAATTAAAAATAATTAACACCTTTATAATGTTATCATTCTTCTAATGATCATTTATTTATATAAATTGAGACTTTTAATATGAATTAATGATCTGGCTTAAATTTCACCATGGATTCTGCAGAGCTTCTATTAATAAATATCATGACATTTAGAATAAAATAAGCTATTGTCAATATGAGTGGCTGTGCATTGTTATAAACACCCAACTAGCTCACTAATGTCCTTCAGGAAAGGAAAACTGCTTGATCTTGTCCTCAGCTAAATGCCTATTGTGGATAGATATATGTTTGTTGTATTAGAATTAACACAAAAGCCCATGTATTGATTAAACTGCATAAATATGCTGAGGTGAGCGCCAGTTCCTTGATACTAATATGGTGTTAATGGGATAGAAGACCTATGGAAATTTCAACATCAGTAAATTCCCATCCAAGTTTGCAGTATTTGGAAATCCTTTGCTATTTCTTTACCTTAGTTGGGACCAAATTCTGGAAGATCCTATATTGTGGCAATACTTTTAATATACGAACAGCAACAGCTCAATCTGATGTTTCACTGCTATCTTCTCAAGAATGGGCAATAAACTCTGGTCATAAATAAATTTTAAAAATTAATAGGACTTTCATCTTACTGATGTCGGATATTTTATACAGTGGATTCTGGTTTTTTGGGCCATTGGTTCATCAGGGCAGCCATTTATTCGGGCAACTCTTAAAGAATAAAAACTAATTGAGAAAACTACCAGGATTCCCTTATTATATATTTGTCACACTATACTGCTTAATTGGAGCAGGAGCCTGTTGCCAGACAGGGTTTAACTAGCGTCAGTCGCATGCACTTGTGTAGCCATTAGATGCTACACTATGTTTAGAGTGAACAGTTTTTAAATAGTGTCAGATGCGTGTGTCTGTATTTAAAAAGGAGTGATTTTTGTCACTGTTAGTTGCTGAGAAACAACCAATAAGACAAATCAGAACAGTCTTCCTCACTGCGTTTTCAAACATTGAGGCTTGGTGATGCCAGAAACAGCCGGGAAGAAATGAAACTATTTCACTACTTCAGCAAGTTAAGAACTATGAAGAATTTGAAGGGTATTGACAATCATCTTGCATTGTGTGAAGGCAGTCCATTATCTGCACCAGGTGTCTGTGCTGATTTCATTCACTGTGTACACTGGAGGAATTCCTCTGTTGATACCTGTTAGGAACTGATACAGTTTTATAGTACTGTAGTAGTGTTGGTCGTATTCTAATTTGTTCCATATTTAATTTAAATACACAGCTTTGTTACTCTGCTTTTTTAATATCTTTTAAACTATTTCCATGAAACTTTGGCTAACTGGGGCATCCACTTAAAAGGAGCAGAATCTAGAATGTACTGGTCCCGATTAACTGGAATCCACATATCAAATCAAAAGAAATAATATCAGCCTTATTCTGTACCTTGAAATGCAGTTAATTAAATAACAGATGTAGACTTACTTGCAGAGGTTGAATCATCGATCATGTTCAGAATCAAGAATGAAAACAAAACAGCCACTGACAGATGCCTGAGAGCTCTCATGTTTGAAGCAATTTTTTCTCGTGATACAAATGATTCTAAGATCTCCAACTGTGCATTGAACTTGTGATTTCTATCACCTACTTATATAGAGAAGATTCTAAGTTTAGGTAAAATATGTCATGGGAAAATTTACAGGGTTACAAAAGAGAAACAAATTCCCCTCGTTACAAGCTTCCTCCCCTCTTTTTCCACAGCAATCACAATCAAAACTCAGTAACAAATTTCAATTATTTTGTATCAATTTAAAATACAAAAGAAAAAAAATAACAGTCTGCAAAAAGCAAATAAGCAAGAAAAAACTTTCAGTAAAGTTGACATACATATGGATTTACATATTTAATACAATATTAATAAAACTAAAGAAACAGAATTCAGTTTGTCACCTTTAAAATTATTCCACATTAATTGACAATACTGATGTTAACTCATTCAGTCTCTTCTTAACAGATATATTCCCTTTGTCTAATTAATTTCTCCTCTATCTTCTCTGATTTTGAAAAAGAATGTTTTTTCATAGTTCCAAAGAATGATCTTGAGACAGTAACTGCTTTTCTCTTCATAGCTAATGCCTGACAGCTAAGTGCTTCTAGTATTTTCTATTTAAAGGTTATTTATGTGCAATTTTCATTTTTATAAATATTTACAGCAGGTTTGGAAGCTTGTGCCCAAAATCCTGAATGTCTGTATTGTGTTCTCCATCCAGTTAATAATCTTCATTTTATTTGACATAAAAAAGCCGTGAAAACCACCATTCTCTGCAATTGAAGGCTAACTTGTTTCTCTCTTATTTTCAGTTCTGACAAAAGGTCTTTGACCTGAAATGTTATCAGTTTCTTCTTCCACAGGTGCTGCATGATCTGCCAATCATTTCCTGCATCTTCTGTTGGACTATGTAACCATTACCTTTTCTGATTATTTTGTTAGATTGCATAGTTCATATTTATCAATGTTTATTTTATCAAATTAATTTTGTGACTTGCCTGTTGCTGACAAGCCCAATATTTATTGCCTATGCCTAATTGTTTGTGAAAAGGTGGTGGTGAGTTACCTTCTTCAACCACTACTACTTTTGGCCCTACTGTGGTGTGGAATAGTGATGTGTTGGACAAGTCTTGCTAGCTCAGGGTAGGATGAAAGTAATTACAAGGATGGAAGGTTGGTGTGAACAATAGGAGAGCACAGTATAGGAGACCTACCTGAAATCAGGTCTGAGCACCAAGTTTGGACTTGCTTTGTCTTTGTATTTTTAAATGTTGCTGCTGTAATGAAAGAATTTCCCTCTTGGGATCAATAAAGTACATAGTTATTATTATTATTAATAATAATATTAACAACAACAATAATAATATTATCCCATATGTCATCATAGAACATCCTAGAACTTTGAGTCACAAAGCCTGAAAATAAACCCTTCGTCCCACCAGCCTGCATAAACCCACCAAACATCCATGTGCAGTGATCCCCTTTGATTCTCCCCTGAGTCCAGATGTGCTTGGGATGTAATTGGACACTGCCTCAAATATCTGGGGTTTCTTGTGTGTCAAAGTGTCAAGTGCACAAATATTGAATGAAAATCAAGAATTGTACAAGTCAAGATTTCACAAGATTTGAAAAATCCCAGGCTTTCACTTATATTTTCTGTACCTGAAATTTCAAACCTGCGGTGCCTTTACAAATCTCAGTGAAGCTGTGGCAGATGTTTTGTTCAAAAATACCCTGGTTATATTTTTAGCCTCTGAAAGTGTAAGCTTGTACACGTGCCAGGAAATTCTTCAAGAGATCATTCTGAAATTCATATGTTGATAAAGTCTATCAAATGAAAAATAAAATTCTTCATCATGCATGGTATCAAGTATGAAAATGATACTATTCATACATTCTTTGCTATGTTTGTGTTCGCTGCTGCAGAGTTCCTGAGAGCTCAGTTTTCGTCATTGACCTTGTGAACAATCAATCTTGGTGCCAGAAATTCCAAAATTCCCAAACCCATCCATGGGTATTCTGTTAGAAGTCACAGTAAATAATTGACAAGGCAATTGGCAGAAAAAGAAAGCAGAGAGGATTTGAACTCCTGAGGGAAGTTACTAAGATAATTCTGTAAATGATTGTGGTAACCACTGTGCTCCCCAATTCTAAATTTATACTTTGGACACTTTTCAGTAGTGAGGAAATGAGAGACAGATTAATTTCAGTCTGTTAATCAGTCATTATGTGTGACTTCAGTTTGGTTTTAATACAGGATCCATGGTTTTTCCCAAGGAGTTTAATGAGCTAACAATGGAATTCTCAATAAAACCCTAGCTCCAGACCTGTTCTTCTAAGTGACTGTGAAGGCTGGCTGGTGGCACAATGGCATCAGCGCCGGACTCCGGAGCGAAGGCTCCTGAGTTCGAATCCAAGTCGGGCCACCCCTGAGTACTCTTTCCATCTGTGACGGGTTGAGCGTTGAGCTAGCCACTCGGCCTTGTAAGAAAAAAAACAAGGGTCTAGTTAGGAATGTTCATATCGTGACCCGGTTAATCCGAAAGGAGACCAATCCTGACACCACACGCCAGACAAGAATGGCTGACTGTCTGGTGTGACACGCTAAAACAAATGTGAAACATTTTCTTTATATATGTTGAACTTTGTTTTGACAAACCTTTGGGGTGAATGTCTTGAGTCTGAATCTGTTGTTTGGTATCTACAGTTTAGATCTGTGCATACCTTTTACAGGTGTCAGAGGGTTGTCACCAATACCTGAAGCAACACTCTGGGATCCAGAGTTGGGGTGGACTGGGCAATCACAGGAGCCTCAGCATCTGAGTAGGCCACAACTGTAAAACAGAGGGGAGCCTGTGACAGACGCGTGGGTTGCAGGAACCATACACTCTACACAGGGAATACATTCACTGTCAGAACAGTGGAGTCTTGCAAAGCCTAAGCACTCACATAGCTAGTGCCAGAACTTCTCAGCCTTCTTAAATGAAATATGCTCTTTGCTCAGCCTGATGAACTTGCTCCATATAAAAGTAACCAAACATTCAACTTGCAGATCACTTCAGGATCCAGCTAGAGACAGATTCAGGATTTCTGTCAAGCCATGCCTGTGTATTAGTAAGTGAATGAGGTATCTTTCACCAACCAGTACGTATGTTGTAACTGAGAAAATTGCCATGTACGTCAATGATCATAGATAACAACAATCAAAATGAGAGGACTCTTGGATATCCAAATCCTGATCAGCTGTGGATACGGTGGAAGATAAACTGCAACCAAATGGCATACCCATATGAACATATGAACTAGGAGCAAGTGAAGGCCACTCAGTCCCTCAAGCTAGCTGTGCCATTTATTGATTATGGGCAATCAGACTGGGAACTCAATTTGGCATGCTTGTCTATCAATGGTAACCTTTCTTGTCTTTGACTATCAAGAATATATCTACCTCTGCCTTAAAATATTGGAAGCTTCTGCTTCCACTGCCCTTTGATGAAGGAAGTTCTGGAAACTGACAATCCTCTCAAGAAAAAAATAGTATACCTCATTTGTCTTAAATTGATGATATTTATTTTTAAACAAAGATCCTAGTTCTACAGTTTCCTACAGGAGAAATCATTGTCTCTACATCTTGATTGTTGAAGATGCTCAGAAGGTTACACAAAGACAGGAAGTGCAAGAAATAGCAGGCCAGTCAGCATCTGAGGGAAGAGAAGCAGAGTTAACATTTCAGGCCAGAAACCTGTAGCTGCTCAGGATTTACATTTTAATCACTTTTGCTTTCACTCCAGGAAAAAAAGATTTAGTCCTGTTAATCTCCAGCAAAAAAGTAAATGGCTGGAGGAACTCAACAGTTTGAGTAGCATCTGCTGAAGGAAAGGAATTGTCAATATTTCAGTCTGACACCTTATTTATGGGCCCTGCATTACTGCATTTTATACAGTACCATGTTTTTAAATGGGCGATTCAATATTATATTTGTTCATTTTGCCATACAAGTGTAAGGATTGCTATATGTTCTAAATGCCCCCTTTCCTTTTGTGAAAATAATCCTGATACATAGAGGTAATTTTTCTTTTTGTACAGGGTTCTGATGTAGGGTCTTGACCTGAACCGCCAACAAATTTCTCCCCCTCAGGTATTGCTCCACCCGCTGAGTTTGTCCAGTTGTTTATTATTTTGCTCAGGCTTCCAGCATCTGCAGTCTCTTGTATTTCTCTTAATCTCTAGATGGTTTGCAAATACAGTTTTCAGGATGTGCAAAGCACCCAGTCAGCAACCTTGATTTCTTTATCCTATAAATCTCCACCCTTTCCAAATTATTCAGACAAGGAACAAAACATGAATCTATCTCTCCAATGTGAAATATGATGGGGCAATTCATTGGAATACTGGCAATGTGGTTTTGTTGAATTTATCATTCCAGATGACCTCTTCAGTATGGACCAACATGATGTCATGGAAGATGCTTCCTTCATGTTCAGTCCACAACGTAGTGCAGCAATGAGTGTTGGAAATAGGTGCATGGAAAGACATGGGCTCCTCAGAGAGGAACTTAAAGAAAAGACAGGGAATGAAGAAAAGAGGAAACAAGATACAATATCTGGGGAGGTTTACAATCTCTGTCTTATATTTTCCAGCACTGCACCTGCCTCCACCATCTAATCCTGCTATGTTGCACCAGGTGTAAACCCAACCAGTTACCCCACTGTTCCCAAAAGAATAGAAAGCCCAAGTTCTGTAATGGTGCATCCTCGTGGTGCATGACATCTTCTTCCAAGTTTTCATTATCATCCTCCTATTGCAGCACCCCTTCCTGTGCAGAGGAGCACCATTGAGAGTGCCCTGACAAGTTGCATCTACATCTGGTATGGGAGCAGCAGAGCATCAGACCAGAAGTCCCAACAAAGGAATATAAATTGCTGAGAGGATCATTGTGGCCTTCCTACCATCCATCAGGGACATTTATCAGGAGCACTGCATACATGCAGTCCTTAGTATTATTAAGGATCCCACCCATCATTCAGTGAACTCTTTGACTTTTGACCATCAGGCTAGAGACTCTGATGTATAAAAACAGAACAGTCAGGATGCAAAACTGTTTCTTTCCTCAGACCATTAGGCTTCTAACCTCCAAGCTGTATCACAAACAAAGTGTCACTGATTAATCCATTTTCTATCCTGCAAAATTTAATTTATGCACTTCACTTTGTTTATTTATGCATAATTCATCTGTAGATTTCACTCTCACTATCGTAAGTTATTGTGGGTGTAACTCCTGGTAAAGATTTTACTGCTAATGTTGTAGGATATTTACTATAATGGCTTTTTGTAGAAGCTGTGTGTTCCTCTGCTAGTGTTTGGGTTGCCATTAAAGATAAGAGGTGGTGATGTTCCTGCTAAGAAATGTCGTGTTATCCAATCAGGATGGCGGAACAGGGAGAAGGTTGTAGAGAATGCTAAGCAGAAAGGTTTTGTGATGGACACTGAGGTGGGTTGAGGTCTTTTTTGGCGGGAGGTGGAGAGAGGAGAAGCTTGAGAGAGGATTCAATCTGGCAGAAATGCGTAATTCCATGAAGCCCAAGAGGGCGAATTCTACCGGGGATCAGTGAATAGGAGTTGGCATAATGAGTACATCGGACACAATGGCTTTTGAAAGATTTGATCTCCAACTGTGCACATTTGACTGTTTAATTATAGAAACATAGAAAACCTACAGCAGAATACATGTCCTTTGGCCCACAAAATTGTGCTGAACATGTCCTTACTTGAGAAATTAACTAGGGTTATCCATAGCCCCCTAGTTTTCTGAGCTCCATATAATTATGATGGGTCCTTTTGTTTTTTGTCTTTTCTTTAATAACGGTTTGGTTAAGTTAGCATTCATAAATATACTTTCTTTATAATAGTATGCAGTGTACGGTCTGTTATTTCTTGCAGACAGACATTAGCATGGGGGCAGTAAATTACACAGTATTCATACAGATCGGGGTTCATGTGGGCAAGACATCCCAATCTCACAGGTCTGGTGGGACTCAAGTCATATTGACCGTTGACATAAGGAGTCTGGGAAAGGTGCTTTTCTCTCCGCTGAGTCCGGTGGCTGTTAGCGAGGGTTTAATAAACTGCATCTCTAGAGATGCCCAGTAAAATGGGGTTTCATGTGCTATATGTGTGTTATGTGTACTACTGTGGTTTACACCCTAGTTTGGAGAAACTGTAACCGGGTGACCATCGAATGCTATTCATTATCTTTAAAAAGTGTACTCAGGCTTTCATCCAGGTAATGCGAGAATAGTTGTCTGTGTCTTTAAGTGGAGATGGTGACGTCATTTTGCATGCACGGGATAGCGGGGAGAGCATTTATTTTCTGCCGCCGAAACTGGTAAGGTGGTGGAATCAAGTTCCCCCAGAGGTGCTGGGCTTGGTGAGGAAAGGTAAGCATTAATTTACAATATCCATATGAATTTGTTTATACTTGTTAGCGAATCGAGAATATCAGTAATTTGACATGTTTTACATGCGGATGCTTTAGATTTTCACGAGTAAAGAACTTGACGCTACAGAGCGTGGCTTGCAAAGTTCCTCACCGGCCATGTAGCTGAGTCTTCCTGTAATTTAACTACCAGGCAATATCTTGTAAAAGTTGTGTCAAAATGTACCTTTTGTCTAACTTTATTATATCATGACTGATAGTGCATGTAACCGCGTAACGTGAATGTTTAGTCTTGGTTCGGGGGTTCAGCACGTGTGTACGAAAGAGTAATAGACATCTTAGATGACATATATTCGCGTATATTTTTTGCTGCTATGTATAAAATACAGGGTTGGGGGAGATTCTAATATTGTTTGTATTGTGTTTCTTCAGAATTGTCACTACCGTATTAGTACTGTATTGGTTTTATGCGATTTTCTTTGTATTTTTATACTGCACACGCAATTGGTTGAGACACGTGTATGGATTGAAGGTTAAACAGAGATTGTAACGGTAGGGTCTGATTGTAAAGTTGTTTGTTTTGTTTTAAGACCCTCTTCTGGCACTTAAACATCTAAAACAGATAAAGGAATTAAAACCCAAAAAAGTAGTTGTTGTCCTGAGTGTGTACTTTTCCCTGGGCTACAACACATGTATATAGTTAAACGAAATTAAACTTGACTTGATAGATTGTATAGTAGGTGAAGGTTCTGCATTGATTTGAAGACATCAAATACAACTCCAAATGTAAATACTAAGAGCTTAGATTATATGCAAGACTGACTTCTGATTTTCACTGGCTTCTGATACCTACTCCAGGTGACTGTGTCATGGACAAGATATTTGAATGAGATAAGATTCTGTCACCAGAGATTCCATCTCCATTTGAATAGTCTGGTATTTTTGGGACTAACCCTGCAGTCGATGTTAGCTGGCTTTGAGTGAATCTGCAGCTGTGTTCAGTTTTCCTGACTGGAGAAGGTAATTTAGTCTAAAAAAGGGTTCACACTTCTTACTGTTGATTCTGTAGCTAGCTCTGTATTTTTTCCTGGGATTGTCTGCAGACATTTTCCTCTTACTCCAGCAGAGAAGAAGTTCCCTAAATTCCCAATATAGCCTGTGGCGAGACAGCACTGAATGAGGAGCAGTTCTGTTCATTCACTACTCATTTGCCTCTTTTGTAATGTAAGGAACAACAGAATGTATTCAAATAATCACACACAAAATGCTGGAGGAAAAAAGTAGGTCAGACAGCATCTATGGAGGGATTCAAGTAGAGACTCTTCATCAGGATTGGAAAGAAAGGGGGCAGAAGCCAGAATAGAAGGGTTAGAAGAGAGGAAGGATCATGAGCTGGTGGGTGACAGGTGAGTCAAGGCGATAGGAGGCAGGTATGCAAGTGAAAGAGGGAGGAAAAAGGGAATAATATGAGAATCTGGGAGGTGATCATGGAAGAGGCAAAGGGTTGAAGAAGAAGGAATTTGATGGGAGAGGCTAGTGGGCCATGGAAAGGAGATGGGGAACCAATGGGAGAAAGGGCAGGGTCATGAGCAGGAGTGGGAAAAGTGGAAAAGGGACCTGAGAAGTAGGGAAAACAAGGGTCGTTCAAATATAATGCTGTGCAATGTGACTTTAAGCATGTGGACCAGAGCTGATGTCTGCATGCTATTAGATACTTTATGCTTAATTAGCCAGGAAGCTCTGTACTAACTGATAAATGGAATTGCTGAGCTAAAGCTAATCTAGCAATCACTTTGCTGAGAAAGATCAGCTCTTCCATCTGTTGACAGTGTTCCCACTGCCAGTGTGTTGGAAATTTAAAACCCACCTCTCTTTTCCCTCCCATCATTTCTTGCCAATGAATTTTAATCCGAGTCTCTTCATTTTAATTACGGTACTTACCTTTTAAGTCAATAGAGCAAATTGAAGAATTGCACAATAACCATCATTATTAGCAGTCTACTATATTCGGTTTGACTGTGGCAGTGAACAAAGTTGACTATTCACAATAAAAATGGCAGAATTAGATGAAACAAAGAACAATTGAACACAGTTTTTGTGAAATACTTTGTTAGTTTCTGGACATTTCCTTAAGGGAAATGTTTAATTAAAATATTTATTTAATAAGCAATCACTGTAAAGATATAACTATCCTTTCTGCCAAAGCAACAGAGTGATAATTTTCAATACAATGCAGTCATACATCATTCCTTTGGATTGTGTGGGAACATATCTTTAAGCACTTGTTTTCTTTCATGTCACCTGTTATTATGTGGTATTTCTGCTGCTTAAACATTTAAATTATCACTTAATAGGCATAAACAATTACGTTTTCATTTAACTGTTGATGTGCACAGACATTGTAAGTAAATAAGACCATATATAGGGGCAGAATTAGACCATTTGGCCCATCAAGTCTGCTCCGCTATTTCATCATGGCTGATCCATTATTCCTCTCAGCCACAATCTCTTGCCTGCTCCCCATATCCCTTCATGCCTTGACCAATCAGAAATCTGTCAACTTCTGCCTTAAATATATATATATATATATATATATATATATATATATATGCTGCCTGTGGCAATGAATACCAAAGATTCACCATCTCTAGCTAAAGAAATTATTCCTCATCTCTGTTCTAAAAGTACACCTGCATTCTGAGGCTATGTCCTCTGGTCCTAGACTCTCCCACCACAGGAAACATCCTCTCCACATCCACTCTTTCAAGACTTCTCACCATTCGATAAGTTTCAATGAGGGCTGCTCTCAGTCTTCTGAATTCTAGTGAATACTAGGCCCAGAGCCATCATACGCTATTCATATGACAAGCCATTCAATCCTAGAATCCTTTTTGTGAACCTCATTTGAACCCTTTCCAGTGTCAACACATAGTTTCTAAGATAAAGGGCCCAAAACTGCTCATAATACTCCAAATAAGGCCTCTCCAGTGCTTTATAAAGTCTCAACATTATGTCCTTGCTTTTATATTCTTGTCCTCTTGAACTAAATGCTAACATCACTTTTGTGTTCCTCACCACAGATTCAACAAATGAGGGACAAGTGAACTTCCTTTGGATTTCTGATGTCACTGTCACAAGGGGAGAGGATAGGTCATGCAGGTCTTTGGGTCTGTTGTAATATCAAACTCAAATCACTTTCCCTCCTCCATCCATCAGTGTAATCTTACAAATTTTACTCTGGAGAGGAGCAAGATCACTGGGCACCTGTGTTGATGGCGTGAAATGGTTGTCCAATGAATATTATCAGGCGCAGCACACAGGAAATTATTATCTTCCAATCAATTCCTTACGTGGCTTAATCTTATAAAAAGTATGAGCTAATACTCCGATAAACACCTCAGAATTATTGTTCCTAATAATGTTATGCAAAATATACTTTATCGTACAAGCACAAGAGATTCTGCAGGTGCTGGAAATCCAGGGCAATGCACACAAACTGTTGGAGGAGGAACACACAGCTGGTCGGGCTGCACCTATGGAAGAGAATAAAGACTCAATATCTCAGGCAGAAACCCTTCATTGGGGAGTGGAAAGAAAGAGGGAAGAAGCCAGAATAAGAAGGTGGGGTAAGGAGAAGCAGCACAAGATGGCTGGTGATGGGTGAGGCCAGGTGAGAGTGCAGAGGATTAGGTAGGTGGGGGAGCGAGTTGAAGTGCAAAAATGGGAGGTAATAAGTGGAAATGGTAAAGGGTTGAAGAAGGAAGAATCTTATAGAAGAGGAGAGAGGAGAGAAGATTTGATCTTCATCTTCCAATGTCTGTCTTCTATCTTTTGCATTTTGGCCATCTTATTCAAAGCCAAACTATTGTTTGTACCAGGATGATAATTTACCAGATGCTGGTTGTCTACTGTTTACTGGCATCAATGAGAAATTCACCTGGCATCTTTGGTTTGGAATGTTAACACTTTTCATCCTATTTTATTTGGCTAGTTTTGAGATTACAATAGTGGTAATATTATTTTCTCTTTCTGCGATTTTGCCTGTTCTGCAGCCAATTGCATTCTTTCCTGGATGTGAAGCAGACTTACTCCTTTTCCATCCCACAAAAAGTGAAGATCTCCCTCAGCCACTTTCATCTGCTGCCTGTACAGTTCTGTTAAATTCTCTCATGCCACCATTTTCCCCTTAAAGCACTAGGGCACATCTGTTTATTCAGTCAAGGCAAATGGACAACTAATAATCCAAGTTATGATAATCATTTAAAGAGGTCTGTACATGTTTGCCTGCAAATGAAGGACAATGGACAGAAACCATATAATACATGTGACAAAATACCTTCCCCCACAAAGTTCAAGCAAACTCTCTAATTATTCAAAGAAACAGTTTGGGAGATCCCCAGAGCTGATAAGGTTGGTTCCTAAATCCAAACTCAGGTTGGAGGAACAACAACTTATATACCGGCTAGGTAGCCTCCAACCTGATGGCATGAACATTGACTTCTCTAACTTCCGTTAATGCCCTTCCTCCCCTTCTTACCCCATCCCTGACATATTTAGTTGTTTGCCTGTTCTCCATCTCCCTCTGGTGTCCCCCCCCCCCCCCCACTCCTTTCTTTCTCCTGAGGCCTCCCGTCCCATGATCCTTTCCCTTCTCCAGCTCTGTATCACTTTCGCCAATCACCTTTTCAACTCTTAGCTTCATCCCAACCCCTCTGGTCTTCTCCTATCATTTTGCATTTCCCCCTCTCCCCACTACTTTCAAATCTCTTACTATCTTTCCTTTCGGTTAGTCCTGACGAAGGGTCTCGGCCCGAAACGTCGACAGTGCTTCTCCCTATAGATGCTGCCTGGCCTGCTGTGTTCCACCAGCATTTTGTGTGTGTTGTTCTCTAATTATTCTTACATTCTCTAATTGCCTTTAATGTTTGATTACATTGAATGCCAAGTAAGAATGATGTCACCATCTACAAAAAATTTATGATGGGAATTTTGCTCGCTTAACCTGTTTGACATGTCTCATTACAGCAAGTAATTTGCAGTCATTATGAGGTACTACTACAGCCCTTATTGCTACATATTCTAAAAGTTTACACACCCATAAAGATTAAAGTGACAGCGCAGTGCTGGGCTACCTCTCAATCAAGTTAAATGAAGTCATTGGACTATACTTCTGGCAGTGAGGGTATAATATTGCTCTGTATTTTAAACATGAGTGCATTTCAATTGTATGGTTATCATTAGCTCGCTCTAGAATGTCATGTGCCATAGGATTTTAAATGAAGGTCGACACAGGGAGCTCAGACAGAGTTCATCAATGTGTTCAAGGGAGGGTATGCAATCTTAAATGAAAGAACTGCTCAGACATTTAAGTGTCACAATGGTAAAAGCCAAAATTTGATTTTATTTACAATACAGACAGATATTGAATGTGCAAGACAAAATATGGCTCCCCATTTTTGGCTCATATATATGGCTCAACAGATGTATATAAAAATATGCATGCCAAACATGTTATGACAAAATAGAATTGAAGTCGATGGAAGATAATAAAAATGGAATCTATTGGATCCCTCAATGGGCCAGGAAGCATATTAAGCAGAAAATATTTCTAAATCTTCATCAGAATTAGGAAGAAGTTTTCCAATTTTTTCCATATTTCCAGTTCTGATGAAGAGTCTTGGACTTGAAACAATATTTATTCCTTTCTCTGTAGATGCTGTCTGACCTGCTGAGTGCTTCCACCATTTTTTGTTTTTGTTTCAGATTTCCAGCATCTGCAGCATTTTTAATATATTTTCATCCACAGAAGATAAATTGATTTAGAAACTATCAATTGAGGAATAAAAAGTAATTTAGATAATTTAGTAGAACTGTAAATCTTGTTTAAGGGCAGCAATTTGAAACCTAATTTTTAGTCTATATCATCTCCAAGGATTCTTGTTAATTTTAATATGTAGACAGAAACTCCACAGTACCAATCGATCTTGGGAAAGAGAAGTAGGCAGTTTCTCTCTTGGTTAAAACAAAATCTACTAACAATATCATCTTAAAATGCTGATTAGCAAGTTTCAAATTATTCCCTTAGTCTTCTGAAGAAGTGACAGATGGTTTTTCCTGTTGTATGTACCTCTATATTCTTAGAATATACTTACACAGATATTGGATGGCACCCATTATTGGTGATCAAAACATTGGTGGGTTGAGCAGGATCTGAGGGTGTGGGGAATTGTTGATGCTTTGGGATCTGATGCACAGCTTTGACCCAAAATGTCAACATTGCTTGCCTCTCACAGATGCTATTCAACCCACTGAGATGCTTTAACTGATTGCTGCTGTGGATTACAGCATTGGGAGTCTTTTGTGTCTACAGAGATACTGTAGGAAGTCATCCAAGTAATTGGAGTGGTAAGTCATTAATGATATTAAGCAGAGTCAGAATCAGAATCAGGTTTATTATCACTGATATATCTTGTGAAATTTGTAATACAGTGCAATCCATAAAAATTACTATAAGTTACAATAAGAATATAAATTTTTATATATCCATATAAAAATAGATAAATAAAGGCCCATCAAGTCTGCTCTACCATTTGATCATGGCTGACTTATTTTCACTCTCAAATTCAGTTCAGAGCCCATACAAGTCTATAGATGTATTGTTCATTTGAGAGATCTAGGTAGGATGTGGAGTCTCTGGGAGTAAACACTTCACCAGCGGACAAGTTTTTGCCTGAACTACCTGATTCATCCTGAGTGACCAGTCATAACCAGCAACAGCACCATGGAATAAATATCTTTGTCGATGAATGCTGGAAAAGGTGTTTCTTGTTAATTTTAACATATTCTAGAGATTTTGGTAGGTGTCTGGGCAGCTCTTAGTAGGTAATGAAACAGCCCAGGCATTGGTATAAAATTAAACCCCAGTGCTGATCTTTATCAATCTGAGCCTTATCTGAGCCTCAAGACTCAACAAGTTTGATACAAGATGACCCAAACTGTAATATCAATGGGAGTCATTAACTGGAGTTGGATAGGCAAGCTATAAGAAAGGTTTCCCAATTTCAGCAGCTCAATCAGTAGATTGGGATCATGACTTTCTATTTCTATTGAAACTACTTTAAACACCAGTTGTAGTGAATGCCAACTTGCGGTAGTAATCAGTACTAAATATTGGTGTCATGAAGTGCATTCCTGATGCTGGGGTGAAGATCAAACACACTAACATCATTCATGGATGCAAGTATTTGGTTCTATATTGAGTTAGTTCTTCTTTATATGGAAATGATTGCTGGTGGATTAGGGTGATATCAAATATTATTGTCCAAAAATTATCGTCATTTTGTGATACAATTTCTATGTAATTTAGATTTAACGATTTACATTAATATGATTGCATGGGTTGCATGACAAATAAGTGATTTTGGTTGGAGGTCTATTTCTGAATAAATGTAGGTCTGTTGTAACACAGTGACATTTTTTGCCCACTGATTGTGATGTTTGCGGCTGCCTCTGTGACCTAGATAACTCATTGAAAATGCTTCTGCACACTGCTGCAGTAAAGCTGGGTCAGTTGGAAGGGAGAATTCTGACTCAGAATGTTCCAAGTTCAAGTTCCGATTTGGATATTTGAGAGTAAAAATACCATCGGAAAATCCACGCGTCGCTAAGGAAGTGATTCTTGAAAGGAGCGTTTGCTTGGTTGAGACATTAAATGTCTGTAAATTAATGGAAAGCCACTTTAACAAAGATATCAAATACAACTTGGGTTGTCAATAATTGATTCACTGATGCCCAAAGTGAATTGCCCTAGGACCAGTTGGATCAAGACCTCAACACACCTTCGGTTTAAACAGTTGGATTCTTTGGTTGGGATGAGAGTGAATGCCCCTAAAAGCAAGGCAGAATTTGATCAAATGTGGCATCATGAGGCCTTTTAAAAACTAAAAGTATTTGGTATCAAGGGGAAACTAACCAATGATCATAACCGTACCTCACAAGAGCAAACTACCATAATGCAGAACATCATAATGAGAATGTTTCAAATCCTGTCCTAAGCCCAATTCTATTAATCTGATTTTTCAAGACCTCCCTTTCAACTAAAATGTTAGAAGTGAGGGCTGGTCACTGATGGTCCCACAATATTCAAATTCATTTGCATCTTCACAGCAAAGTGTCAGGCAAAGATCATAGAACACAAAAGAGTCTAACCACCTTCCTTGACATTCATTGACATCATCATCAGTGAGTCACCCACCATCACCATCCTGAGATTGAGCTTTGAACAGAAATTCAATGGGGCTAACTGTAGGCTATAAGAGCCTTGCTATCCAGTAGTGAGTGACTAACTTTCTGACATCCCAATGTCTTTTCACATTCTACCAGGTGAGAGTTAGGAGCACATGGAATAATTTCCACTTAGCTGGATGAGAGCAGATGCAATAACACTTGAGAAACTCAACACCTTCCAGAACAAAGTCTATTTTATTTGTACTCTGTCCGTCATCATAAATATTCATTTCTGGTTCCACAGGCACACAGTGATTGGAATATGTACCATGTACAAAATGCAGTACTGTTACTCACCAAAGCTCTCCAACAGGGCCTCCCAGTCTCACGTTCCCATTTAAGATGGTGTTCAACTCAAAGAGAACGTGAGGATGATCACATTCCCAAGTATGAAGTCCTTCTGCTTCCTAGTGGTGGATTTGTGGGAATAGCAATACTTCCATCCTGCAGCTGGCACTCTTCAATTGTTTTCCTTACATCAGGTATTCGATGTGTAAAACGATTCTACAACACATACTAATATTTTTCATTAAGTAGCTTATAAAATAAAATATCTTTTCATTTATTAACCAACAATTCAGTGATTATCATCATTATCAGGGAATTCCTAAATACAAGGTTCAAATCTTTTTTCTTCAAAACAGTCAGGAATTTTCCTGAAATTGTCACATTCGTAAACCAAAACTAAAATCATCATGGTGTCTGCTGTGGGGAGCGGGGGTCACCAACAAAAGAAAATCTACAGATGCTGGAAATCCGAGCAACGCACGGTGTCGGGATAAGGCCACACTTAGGTTGGAGGAACAACACCTTATATTCCATTTGGGTAGCCTCCAACCTGATGGCATGAGCATAGATTCCCTCAAGCTTCCAGTAATGCCTCCTCCCCCTTCACCATTTCCCATCCTCTTGTCCCTCTCTCAGGTTATCCCCTTGACCGCCCATCGTCTCCCTCCCTCCCTCTGGTGCTCCCTCCCCCATTTTATTCTTTCTTCCATGGCCTTCTGTCTCTTTCACCAATCAACTTCTTAGCTCTTTGCTTCATTCCCTTCCAAGTTTCACCCATTGCCTGGCATTTCTCTCTCCCCTCCCCCCACCTTTCAAATCTACTCCTCAGCTTTTTTCTCTCCAGTCCTGCTGAAGGGCTTTGGCCTAAAATGTTGTCTATACTTTTTTCCATAGATGTTGCCTGGCCTGCTGAGTTCCTCCAGCATTTTGTGGGGGTTCATCGTGCATTTTGTGTTTTTTTTAATAGTGCTTCTTTCCCTCTTTAGGCATGAAAATCACCTGTTCCATCGCTGCTGCCACTCTGTCTAAAGCAAAGAAATTAAGGTTTGGATCCAACATCTTCTTAGTTAATTCCCACCCTGGATTATCTGTTGAGCCTCATTTTAAATTTTTTGGAGACAGCTTCAGAGTGATTTGGAATATTCCCGTGTCAGTAAGTGCAATGATGAACTATCTAAAAGGAACAATTCTTCCAGGGAAATGCCACTTAAGTAACCATCTAATTTAGAATGCTATTGGTGGAACCAGTGGTGGATCAGAAGAGAAGGATGGCATCCAATAAGAGATAAGAGCTATCAATTTGTAAATTTTACAGTAGAAACAGGTGGTATTTTTTCATAAGATATTTATTATCACTTAGCAAACTTGATCTACTGGTATTAAAATGATATAGAGATTATTCAGATCTACCTAATGAAACCAAAAGTATGATATGGTGCAAAGTATTTCAATCTGATTTCAAATGCTTAAGTTAAGAGTTTAAGGACAGTTCATACAGTTGCCTGTCGGGGGATTGTGGGGAGGGATGAGCAGACAAGGGCCAAACTGGTACTCACTCATCACACCTTCTCCTTCAACTCATCTCACTTCCTCCTGAATGAAGTTGTAGCCATGGGCACTTGCAAGGGTCCCTTTGCATCAGCCTACACTCCCCAGTGCTTTCTCCCCAAATTTGATGACTGTATTGGTGCTGCTTCCTGCACCCATGCAGAGCTCGTCAATTTCAACAACTTCGCTTTCAGCTTCCACCCTGCTCTCAAATTCATTTGGTTCATCTCTGACACATCTCTCCCCTTTCTTGATCTCTCTCTCTCTCCAACTCTGGAGAGAGGTTAACTACCAAACTCATTGACTCCTTCAGTTACCTTGATTACATCTCTTCCCACCCTGCCATATTATTCCTTCTCTCAATTCCCCATTGCTGCTACATGTGTTCTCATCATAAGGCCTTCCATTCCAGGACATTCAAGATATCATCTATTTTTTAGACAGAATGAGGTTTCCCCTCCACTACTATCAATGCAGCCCTCACACACATCTCCACCTGATCCCGCATGTCTGACCTCACCCCATCACACCTCCTCCCCCAACGTAACATGTATAAGGTTCCCTTTGTCCTCACCTACCACTCTACCCTTCTTCACATCCAGCACATCATATTTTGCAACTAACACCATGTCTAATATGTTCCACCATCAGGAACACCTTCCCCTCAACCCCCGCTACATTCTACAGGGATTACTCTTTCCATGACTCCCTTGTCTGCTCATTCCTCCCCACAATCCCCCTACTGGCAATTATCCTTGCAACAATGCTAACTATTACACTTGCCTTACACTTGTTCCCTCACCAGTATTCAGGGCCATAGATAGTCCTTCCAGCTCTTCACTTGGAGAGTGTCAATTATTGTATCTGGTGCTCAGGTGTGGCTTCATCTATACCGATGAGACCTGATGCTGAACAGTGATTCCTTCATTGAGCACATTCACTCCATCTACTGTAATGGCCAGCATCTCCCAACATCCAGCCATTTTAATTCCATTTCCCATTCCCACACTGGCAAGACTGTCCACAACCTCCTCTAATGCCTTGTTGAGGCTAGATATAGGAGGAGCAACAACTCATGATCTGTCTTTGTATTCTTTAACCTGATGGCATCAAATTTCTCCAACTTCGAGTAACCACTCTTCTGTGTCTCCCCCACCACCCAACTTTGCTTACCCTTATCCTTCTAGTATCTTTATCCCTTCTCTGTCCATCATCCCTCTTGCTTCTTCCACCTATCACCTTCCAACTTCTCATTCATCCCTCTTTCCCACTCTCCATCCTCCCACTTTCAACCTCATCTGGATTTACCTCCTGTCACCCGCCATCTCGTGCTTCTCCTCGCACCTTTTTATTCTTGTTTCTGGCCTCGTTCTTTCCGGTCTTAATGAATGGTTTTGGCTGGACTGTTAACTGTACTTTTTGCTCCGTAGACGTTGCCTGACCTGCTGAATTCATCTATGTGTTTTGTGTTTTGCTTCTTCGGAGAGAGAACGATTCTATGATGAACAAGTGAAATGCAAAGGACTTCTATTTGCCTTTCCATGGGAAAGTGTTTGCAAAGATTATGAACAGAAGTGGAGAGATGGCTTGGGGAAAATCAACTGTGATCGTGTTGAATGGTGGAACAGCGTTGAAGGGATGTTGCTTTCTTCTGTTCATATTTCATTTCTTGTAACTCTATTCTTGTCCCTTGAGCTGTCTCTGAAATTGATCCATATTCTCCCCACCCACACACCTTTGGAGTTATGAATTAACATTCATGTAGCCCTGAGAGTGATGCATTTCCCACAGCATTTGAAAATGAATGACCTTTTTCAAACCAAATGCCAAGGGAAGAAATAAAATAGAAAATGGCATGAGTAGAATGTATCCAACAAGATATGTCCATTGAGCAGGACCACCAGATTTAAAAAAAAGATAAAACATAAGCATATAGTTTGTTCCTCCCAGTAACCCCAGTCATGAAGTAACCTCTGAATCTGTTATGTGAAATCATAACAATGATTGTATTAATTGTTAACAAGTAAGTACATGTTGGAGAACATGTACTTAGTGCAGAAAACAGCATGTTCCACTTCAGGATTGAAAATTAAATTGTATTTGTTTGAAATTACAAATAGATAGGCAAGTACCAGACAGGATGTTCATAATTTTGCAGAGAAAGGAAAATTATTTAATTTTCAAGTCAATGATTCTTCATCAGAACTGGAGATATGAGAAACAAGTCTCAAGTTGCAGTGAGGGCAAAGGGTGGAGTTCTTAGGTTTTTTTTCACATTTGTAGAGATGATTTTGTGGGCAGAGAGGAGAGTTTAGGGTCAGGTTAACATTTAGAGATGGTAATGTGGGGGAATCAGAGGTCAGGCTGGAGTGTTCGTCTCTGCTCCACATTCAAAGGACGACGATGCGGGCATAGGACTTGTGCGTGTCAGGCTGGGCTGTCTGGCCAGATGTCAGACCAGCACACTAGCATGAAGGAGAGTTGGTGAGCTCTCTGTCTCTGAATGTTTTGTTGTTGGTTTCAGAAGTCCGAGCTCCATGCAGGCAGACGGAACGAGGTCCAATGACACCCCCACCCTAGGTTCTTGCATTGGTGAGACTGGAGTTCGAGGCCTAGTGTTTGGGGACACATCACTGGTAAATCTGGAGTTCAAGGCCTAGTGTTGAGTGATCAGTGGGTTCTTGGGATCAATGCCAAGGATCATGGCCTGAGGGTTGAATCAGAAGTCCGGAAGTCGTGTTGGCCAGAATGCTGAGTCTGTGAATCTCTGTGAGTCCACTGGGGAAGTTGAAGCTGAATGTCTGCAAACCTGAGTCTGAGTTTGCTGGAGTCTGGAGGATGAAAAAGATGGCCTTGGTTTAGAGGACTGTGTATACGTGTAGGTGTAAAGGAGGAATGTGGCTTGTTTGCTCTGTTATTTTGTTGCTTGCTGTGTTCTGTGTTATTCTGCTAAGCACTGTGGGCAAGTTATGTTGGCATCAGGCTGTGCGGTGCCACTTGTAGGCCGCCCCCGTTGTTAACACAAATGACACAGTTTATTGTATATTTCTATGTACACTTGATTAATAAACTTGAATCATGAATCTTGATCTTAAAGCAAAGAGAATATCTTTCATGAGGTGTAGACCAGAGTTATGTCCAAGTCACAGTGTTTTCGGAGTCATCTGGTTAATAGGTGAATGGGAGGAAGTGGAGAGAGGATTACAATAAAAGAATATTGCAGAACTTTGGAGCATGGTGGTTGTTGGATATCTGAATGAAAAAATGTTGAAACATTTTTTCAACAGATCAGGAAGCACCCATGGAAAGGAAAAAACTGAGTTACTCATGCAAAATGCTGGAGGAATTCAGCAGGTCAGAGAGCATCTATAGAAATGAATAAATCATCAGTGTTTTGGGCCAAGTCCCTTCATGAGGACTAGACCTGTTAATACCAGGGCCTTTATATAGCAGTGGCTAGTTCTGGCATAAATAGAAAAGGCTGAATTCAATAATGAGCCCCATGGGTGCTCATGCCTCATTGGGAGATGAGGTGTTTTTCCTTCAGATACAGTTGGCTTTGTTAGAATAACGCAGGGGGCCAGACAGGCCAGAGTACACGTGGGGTTCTTTCTGCACTCACACAGAAGTCAAAAATAGGACTGAAAATTTAAAAAAAACTGAAGAAATTGAAAATCTGAAATAATTAAATGCAAAATATTCTGGAATACTCATAATGTCAGGCACCCTTCTTGATGAGATACAGAGCAATCACCAAAACATTGCATATGACAAATCATACTACTTTGACCATCAAAACATAGAGGAACCTTCATGAACACCCAATGCCCCTGATGATCCTGTGATTTCAGTCTCTGAGGCTAATCTGAGCATTGTTCTGGAGGGTGACCCCACGGAAAGCATCCCACCCAAATGGGCAACTGGCCGAGTACTAAAGACCTGTGCTGATCAACTGGCTGGAGTGTTCACCAATATTTTTAACCTTTTTGCTTCAGCAGTCTGAGATACCCACCTGCTTCAAACAGGCTTCAATTATATCAGTGCCTCAGGTGAACATGGTAACCTGACTCAATGACTATCGTCCAGTGACACCTTATATCAACTGTGGTGAAGTGTTTTGAAAGATGGTGATGAAAGACACCACCTTTGAGAAGCAACTTGGATCCACTTCAATTTAGCTCCCAGCAAATCAACAAGACCACAGCAGTTGCCATTTCATTAGCTCTTCACTCAGCCCTAGAGCATCTGGACAGCAAAGATACATACATCAGGATGCTCTTTATTGACCATAGCTGGCGTTCAATGCCATAATGCAATTGGATCCTCAATTTCCTCTCTTGCAGACCCCAGTCTGTTCAGATTGGCAACAATATCTCCTCCACGATCTCCATCAGCACAGGTGCACCACAATGCTGTGTGTTTAGCCCCCTGCTCTACTCACTTTATACTTACAACTGTGAGGCTAAGCACAGCTCTAATGCCATATTGAAATTTGCTGATGACACCATTGCCATTTGCCAAATCAAATGTGATGATGAATCAGCAAAGAGGAGGGGGATTGCTTTACAACATTGAATCACAGTGGATTTAATTTGGCTTTTTTTGACACTGATCAACGGAAGAAAGACTCTTCCATGTCAAAGTGAAAACAGATCACTACATAGGGATCTAAGTTACTTACAAATATAAAACACAAAATAATTCATTGCATAAGTATTCACCCCCGTCATCAGTATTTAATAGATGCACCTATGGCAGCAATTACAGCCTTGAGTCTGTGAGGATAGGTCTCAATCAGCTTTGCACATCTGGACACTGCAATTTTTCCCCATTCTTCTTTACCAAACTGCTCAAGCTCTGTCAGATTGTATTGGGATTGTGAGTGAACAGCCCTTTTCAAGTCCAACCATTGAATTCTCAATGGGATTGAAGACTGGACTCTGAATGGGCCACTCCAGGATATTAGCTTTGCTGTTTTTAAGCCATTCCTCTACAACTTTGCTTGGGGTCATTGTCTTGCTGGAAAACAAATCTTCTCCCAAGTTGCAGTTCTGCATCAGGTTTTCCTCCAGGATTTTGCTGCATTCATTTTACCATCTACCTTCACAGGCCTTCCAGGGACTGTTGCAGTGAAGCATCCCCACAGCATGATGTAGCCACTACCATGTTTCATGGTAGGGATGGTGCGTTTTTGGTGATGTGCGGTGTTTGACTTACATTAAATCTAACATTTAGTCTGATGGCCAGAAAGCTCAATATTGGTTTCATCAGATCAAAGAAGTTTCTTCCAGCTGAATTCAGAGTTTCCCAACTCTAGCTGAGATTTCATGTGCGTTTTTTTTCAACAGTGGCTTTCTCTTTGCCACTCTCCCATAAAGCTGCGACTGGTGACGCACATGGGTAACAGTTGTTGTAAGTGCAGTCTCTCCCATCTCAGCCACTGAAGCTTGTAACTCCTCCAGGGTTGTCATAGGTCTCTTTGTGGCCTCCCTCACTGGTCCTCTTCTTGCACAGTCACTCAGTTTTTGAGGATGGCCTGCTCTAGGCAGATTTACAGCTGTACCATATTCTTTCCAGTTCTTGTTGATTGCAAGGGATATTCAATGATTTGGAAATTTTCTTGTATCCATCTCCTGACTTGTACTTTTCAATAACATTTTCACAGCAATGCTTGGATTGTTATTTTGTCTTCATGGTGTAGTTTTTGCCAGGATACTGACTCACCAGGAGTTGGACCTTCCAGATACAGGTGTATTTTACTACAATCAGTTAAAACACCTTGACTGCACACAGGTCTCCAAAAACAGATCTCCATTTAACTAATTATATGACTTCTGAAACCAATTGGTTGCATCAGTGATGATTTGGTGTGACATATTCAAGGCGGAGTGAATACTTATGCAACCAATTATTTTGTGTTTATATTTGTAATTAATTTAGATCACTTAGTAGAAATCTGTTTTCACTTTGAAGCAAAAGAGTCTTTTTCTGTTGATCAATTTCAAGAAGTCAAATTAAATCCATTGTGAATCAATGTTGTAAAACAATAAAACATGAAAACTTCCAAACGAGGTGAATACTTTTTATAGGCACTCTATATGTACTTTAATAATAAATTTAGAATGAACTTTAAACTTTTCCCTTGGCTCCACACTCAGTACTGGAGCATCCTGGCCAGTAAAGACAACTGCATTAGAATATTGTTTATTGACTACAGCTCTGTTTTCAATATTATAATTCCATGCAAATTCATCTCCTAACTGCTAACCTTGGGACTGAACTCCTCCCTTTGCAAATGGACCCTGAACTTCCTGACCAACAGAGCACAATTACGAAGGATAGGCAGCAACACCTCCATCATGATTAAACTCAACACTGGTGCCTCACAATGCTATGTTCTCAGTCCCCTACTCTACCTCCTATGCAATCACCAATGTTTGACCGGATTCTGCTCTAACTCCAAGTTTGCAGGTAATAGCACCATAGTGGTTAATAACTCAAATACCGATGAGTCAGAGGTTAGGGAAGAGATAGAGAACCTAGTGACATGTTGTCACAACAACAATCTTTCCCCCAAAGTCAGCAAAACAAAGGAGTTGAGATGGTGCATATATTCCTGTTAATCAACAATGTTGAAGTTTAAAGAATTGAGAGCTTCAGATGCCTCAGAGTGAATTTCACCAATAGCTTATCCTGGTCGAATTACGTTGACCCATTCTCCAAGAAAGTTTACTGGTGTCTCTACTTCCTCTGGAGGTTAAAAAAAATTGGCACGTTCCCTTTGACTGTCATAATTTTTTTAATTGATGCATGATAAAAAGAATCCTATCTGGCCTCATTGGACTTGGCTTGGTATGGAAACTGCTCTGTCGCTGACTCCAAGAAATTGCAGAAGATTACAGACACAGTTCAGCACATCACAGAAACTCAGTTCCCCACTATGGACTTTGTCCATGCTTCTTGCTGCTCAGTATGGCAGCTCAAATAATCAAAGACATCGTCCACCCCAGACACGCTCCCTTCTTCCCCTCCTTTTGAGCAGAATATACAAAAGCCTGAAAGCACATACTACCAGGCTCAAAGAAAGTTTCTATTTTGCTGTTATTAGCCTACTGGTCACTTCCCTAGTATGATAATTACTCCCGGGTAGTAATTTCTGGATTGCTGCCTATGCCATGCTCCAGTAAGGGTAGAAACAGGATGATGTGGCAAATTAATGCATGGCTTGAGAGGCTGGTGCAGGGGGCAGAGTTTCAGGTTCTTAGATCATTGGGATCTCTTCTGGGGGAGGTATGACCTGTTCAAAAGTGACGGGTTGCACCTGAACCCGAGGGGAACCAATATTCTCACAGGCAGGTTTGTTAGAGCTATTAGGGAGGTTTAAATTAAATCGGCGGGTGGGGGGGGGGGGTTGTTGGAATTGGAGTGAAAGGACTCAGAATAGGACAGATGCTAAAAAAACAAAGATAGTGTGCAGTCAGACTGTCAGGAGGACAGGCAGATGATAGGACATAATTGCAGCCAGCAGGGTGAGTACCAGTGCATTAGGGATGCAGAATCAAAAAAGGTAGCAAATACAGTACTCAAAGTATTATATCTCAATGCACAAAGTATAAGAAATAAGGTGGATGATCTTGTTGCACTATTACAGATTGTCAGGTATGATGTTGTGGCCATCACTGAACCCTGAGGGGGCAGTGATCACAATATGATAGAGGTCAACTTGAAATTTGCTAGTGAGAAAGTAAAGTTTGACATAGCAGTAATTCAGTGGAGTAAAGGAAATTACAGTGGTATGAGAAAAGAGTTGGCTGAAGTATATTGGAAGGAGATGCTGGCAGAGATGATAGCAGAGCAACAATGGCTTGAGGTTCTGGAAAAAATGAGGAAGATAAAAGATAGATGTATTCCAAAAATGAAGAAATACTCAAGTGGCAGATGGTACAACTGTTGCTGACAAGGGAAATCAAAGTTAATGTAAAAATAAAAGAGAGGGCATACAACAAAGCAAAAAATAATTGGAAGACAGAGGATTGGGAAGCTTTTAAAACCTTACAAAAAGCAACTAAAAGACTCATTAGGAGGGAAAAGGTGAAATATGAAAGCAAGCTAGCAAACAATATTGAAGTGGATAGTAAAAGCTTTTACAAGTATGTAAAAATAAAAGAGAGATGAAAATGGATATAGGATGGCTAGAAAATGAGGCAGGAGAAATAATAACTGGGGCCAAGGAAACTGCAGAGTATTTTGTATCAGTCTTCATTGTGGAAGACACCAGCAGTGTGCCAGGTGTTGAAGGGTGTGAGGGAAGAGAAGTGATTGCAGTTACTATTACAAGGCAGAAGTGCTCAAAAAGCTGAAAGACCTACAGGTGCATAAGTCACCCAGACCAGATGAACTGCACCCCAGGGTCCTGAAAGAGGTAATGGTAGAGATTATGGAGGGATTAATAATGTTCTTTCAAAAATCATTGGACTCTGGCATGGTATCAGAAGACTGGGAAATTACAAATGTCACTCCACTGTTTAAGAAAAGAGGAAGACAGCAGAAAGGAAATTATAGACCAGTTAGCCTGACCTCAGTGGTTGAGAAGATGTTGGTGACAATTGTTGAGGATGAGGTTATGGAGTACTTGGAGACACAGGACAAGATAGGACAAAGTCAGCATGATTTTCTTAAGGGAAAATCCTGCCTGACGAACCTGTTGGAATTCTTTGAGGAGATTACAAGTAGGATAGGTAAAGAGGATGTAGTATATTGTTGTATATTGTACTTTCAGAAAGCCTTTGACAAGGTGCCACACATGAGGCTGCTTATCAAGTTAAGAGCCCATGGTGTTACAGGAAAGTCACTGGCATGTTTAGAGCATTGGCTGATTGGTAGGAGACAGTGAGTGGGAATAATAGGATCCTTTTCTGGTTGGCTGCCAATTGGTTTTCTGGTTTGTGGTTTTCTACAGGAGTTGGTGTTGGGACCACTTCATCTTATGCTGTATATAAATGATTTAGATGATGGAAAAGATGGTGTTGTTGCCATGTTTGCAGTTGATACGAAGATTGGTGGAGGGGCTGGCAGTGTTGAGGAAACAGGTGGGCTGCAGAAGGACTTAGATAGATTAGGAGAATAGGTAAGAGAGTGGCAAATGAAATACAATGTTGGAAAATGCATGGTTATGCACTTTGGTAGTAGAAATAAATGTGCAGACTATTTTCTAAACAGAGAAAAACTTCAAAAATCTGAGATGCAAAGAGACTTGGGAGTCCTTGTGCAGAACAGCCTAAAGGTTAACTTGCAGTTTGAGTTGGTGGTAAGGAAGGCAAATGCAATGTTAGCATTCATTTCAAGAAGTCTAGAATAATGATGCTAGGGATGTGATGCTGAGGCTTTATAAGGCACTGGTGAGGCCTCACCTTGAGTATTGTGAACAGTTTTCAGCTATTCATCTAAGAAAGGATGTGCTGGCATTGGAGAGGGTTCAGAGGAGGTTCGCAAGGATGATTCCTGAAAAGAAATGGTTATCATACGAGGAACATTTGATAGTTCTGGGTCTGTACTTGCTGGAATTTAGAAGGATGAGAAGTGATCTCATTGGAACCTTTCAAATGTTGAAAGGCCTAGACAGAGTAGATGTGGAAAGGATGTTTCCCATGATGGGGGAGTCTAGCACAGCCTCAGGATAGAGGAGTGTCCATTTAAAACAGAGATGTGGAGAAATTTCTTTAGCCAGAGAGTGGTGAATTTGTGGAGTTTGTTACCACAGGCAGCTGTGGAGGCCAGGTTGTTGAATGTATTTAAGGCAGAGCTTGATAGATCCTTGATTGGACACAACATCAAAGGTTATGGGGAGAAGGCCAGGCAGTGAGGCTGAAAGGGGAAAAAAGGATCTGTCATGATTGAATGGTGGGACAGACTCAATGGGCCAAATTGCCTAATTCTGCTCCTATTTCTTATGGACTGAGATGGTTTCTTGATTTCACGATCTACCTCGTTATGACTTTGTACCTTATGATCTACCTGCACTGCACTTTCTTTGTAATTGTAACACTTCATTTTGCATTATTTTATTATTTTACTGTTTACTATCTTAATGCACGGATTTGTATGAACAGTATGCAGAAAAGTTGTCTTTTCACCTCAGTACACTTGACAATAATAAATCAATTTCCAGTTTCCAATTTCCAAAATGATTTTTCAATTTAATTTCAGGATCAAATTTACATTCTAAGATACTCCTGGAAGAATAAGCTATTTGAGTAAACGAAAACTGCTGCTTTTTGTAGTCCAGCATGACCTTGGAATAACAGTAAACCAACTTTTTTTCCTCAATATTTGATAGAACAAATAGCCCTTGGAACTCTACAGTCTTATAATCCTTGTTTTAAAGATGCTTCCTTTTCTTAACCTTTATCCATGCCCCCTTTTAGCATGATTGAAGAAGATGTTCTAAAGCCAACCATTTGCTCTTAAACAACTTCATGCTTATTTGCTAAGCAAGTGAAGAACATGTCCATGGTGGTCTTGCTAATGTTGTCCTTTTTCAAGACAGTTCTGAGTTTGTCCAAGATAGACTTTTGCTTAAAGGTGGCAGATGCTAGCAAAACTAGAAGACCGCCCTGTCATAGCAGGGACATTTGCTTTGACTTTTCAGTAGCAGCTGTTTGAGACTCAAGTGCTCTGGTTTGGATAAACATAGGCATTGCTTTTTATTTAGCTTGTGATAAATCCCAGCTACCAGCCAGTGGAGAAAAAGCAAGACGGATTTGAAAAGTTTTTTTTCATTCATAGAGCAAAATGCGTAATCCCACACACCACAGATAGTGAAATAAAGCTGTTGTATTTTAGTACATTGTATTATGATTTTAGTTCAGAGTCAGTATTGCAGAAGATTTTCTGTATTCATTCAAAGAATGTGGATATTATCATCATCAAGATTCAGGTTTACTCCCCATCCCAATTTACTTTTGATCTTGAAGGAGTGATTGACCTCTCAGAGAGCACTTTAAGTCTTTCATTTAGCTCTCAGTATGGAATCTGAGTTAAAGGTTAAACCAGCCAAGGATAGCAGGCTTCCTAAAGGTAACTTTGTAGATTTTGGAGGTAATGGTTATTGATAATCGCATTTTAATTCCCAGTTCATGTAAGTAAGTGTGTTTAAATTTCCCTTCTACATCAAACCTGCATTAATACTCTTAGTTTTTACAATTGTCCCAAAGCAAAGTTTATATTAGCATCACAAAGCAGTCCAGAAGCAGAACATTTGCAGATGCTCTGAAAATACATAGTGGTTTATGGTGTCTGTTTTATGTCCCATCCTGTGTGTTCACACAAAGCTATCTTTCAACATTAGTAACTGTATAACTTTCAGGAACAGGATTATTAATTAATTAATTTTGGATTTCAGTCCAGAGCCATGATGCCAACTACAGCACCTTTGCATTTTACCCATGAATCATTTTACTGATCTTTAATGCCAGAGATCAGTAAACATGTTGTGGAGCTGGAATTCTTTCTTGTGATATAGATGTCAGGCTACCCAGGCTGAAAGTCAATGACATGTGTTCAGGAGCATTTACTGTACCTCTGCAGAAAAAATGAAAAGGTAATTCTTCAGATGGAGACAAACCCTTTGTGCTAATCTAAGGTGCTTGTCTCCTGCTCTCCAATGTAGACAAGCCCAATGAGATAGACCATCTGGTTAAATGTGAAGTAATATTCTCTCAAGATAATCTTTTCTTTCCTTGCAAAATCAGCATACTTCAGGCTCATTATTCTGGCATGGATGGAATGCTAATGGAATGGTATTACATAATTAAATAATGACCAGAATTATTTAAAAATTTCTGTTATGATTTTAGGGCTACGGTTAGGGTTCTAAACTAAATAGTAAGATGCTGTGTTTAACAGATGGGAAAATATGTATCAATTAAAAGTGAAGTAGAATTCTGGAGAGGTTACTACAGTCTCTAAGATAAACAAACTAGAAAAATATTAGAAAAGGGTAATACTGTAATTTAACTTCAGGCAACATGGAGACAAATTTGAGAAGAGGGGTGAATACAGGACTGAAGCTGTTATATTTGAATGCACACAATATATGAAACAATGTAGGTGAGTTTTAAAACAGTTAGAAATTGGCAAGTATGACATTGTAGACATCACAGAATTGTGGCTGAAAGAAGATCACAGCTGAGACTGAAACATCCAAGGATACACATCCTATCAAAAAGACAAGCAGGTGGACAGAGGGAGATAGAATGGCTCTGTTGGTTAGAACCAGAAGAGAAATAGAATCAGGAGATGTAGAATCCTTGTGGATTAATTTAAGGGACTGCAAAGGTACAAAAAGACCCTGATGGGGCTTATATTCAGGCCACTGAATAGTAGTCAGGATGTGGATACAAATTACAATGGGAGACAGAAAAGTCATATAAGAAAAACAATGTCACATGGTGGTCACGATGGATTTGAATATGCAGGTAGACTGGGGAAATCGGGTTTTGTCTGGATCCCAAAATAACGAATTTGTCAAATCCCTATAAGGTGGCTTTTTAGAGCAGCTTGTGATTGAGACAACTAAGGAAAAGGTAATTCTGGATTTAATGTTATGCAATGAATCAGAATTGATTAGGGAGCTACAGCTAAAAAAAACCCTTAAGATGCAATGATTGTAATATGATCAAATTCACCCTGCAGTTTGAGAGGAGCATAAAATTGGATGCATCGGTAGTGCAGTTGAGCAAAGGTAACTCCAGATGATTGAGAGAGGAGCTGACCAAAGTTGATTGGAAGGGGACACAGGCAGGAATGACAGTTGAACAGCAATGGGTTGAGTTTCTGGGAGTAGTTCAGAAGACACAGGATCAATAGATCCCAAGAAGAGGAAGCATTCTAAAGCATATATGTCAAACTCAAGGCCCGCGGGCCAAATCCGGCCCGCGGTGGAATTATCTTTGGCCCGAGAGATAATATCTAATTACTATTAAAGCTGGCCCCAGTAATCGAAGCGCCTATGGCGTATGATATGGCTAATGCTGAGTTTATTCAGGTACCAGGTTTTCAGGGTTTTTAGTGTTTATTCGGCAGTCTTACTCGGCAGTCTTCTTCATAAGAAACGGAATTTGTAAAGTGAAACACTTTGTAGTTATAGCAGAGACTGAGACACATGAGAGCAGGCTGAAAAAATGGAGGCAACAAAAGCTGCGTTTGCACGCGTCCGACTGATCCGGCCCGCATGAAGCTGCATTTTGCTCAATCCGGCCCGTGACCTAAAATGAGTTTGACACCCCTGTTCTAAAGGGAGGATAAGATTACAGTGGCTGACAAAAGGAGTCTAAGACAGCATAAAAGTGAAAAAGAAGGCAGACTGTATTACTAAAAACTAGTGGGAAGCTAGAGATTTGGGAAGCTTTCAAAATTCGTTAGAAGACAATTAAGAAAGCGATAAGGGGAGAAAAGATGAAATATGAAAGAAAATGCCAAATGTTTTTTTTTTCCGATTTAGAAAGAGTAAAAGTGGAGCAAGAGTGGATATTGATCTGTTGGAAAATTACACTAGACAAGCATTAATAGGGAATAAAGGAGTGGCAGACAAACTGAAAAGACATTTTGCATCAGTCTTCACTGTGGAAATTTGAGGGAGTCACAGGGCAAAAGTGAGTGTTGCAGTTATTAATAAGGAGAAGATGCTTAGGAAGCTGAGCAGTCTGAAGGCAATTAAGTCATCTAGGTGGACTACACCCCAGTGGTCTGAAGGCAGCTGAAGAGATCATGGAAGCCTTAATAATGACCTTTCAAGAATCACTAGATTCTGGAATGGTTCTGGAGGAGTGGAAAATTAAAAATGTTACTCCACTCTTGAAGAAGGGAGGGAGGCAGAAGAAAGGAAATTAGAGGCCAATTAGCCAGATTTCAGTGGTTGGGAAGATGTTGGAGTCCATTATACTGGATGAGGTTTTGGAGTGTTACGAATGTGCCACAACTCTGAGGGGCCGAAGGGTACAAAGTAGCCCCCTCCTTTTCGAGAATCGCAAGATCGCTATTAATTCGGGTCTGGGACCCAGGAAATGAGAGAGAGACGTCCAGAATACACAGGCGTGGAATGTGTCCTGGCCTCAGCAAGGTGGAACCATTGATAACAGCTATTGTCTCTTGGAGACGGAATTGTGTATTGAGTACTGTACTAGTCATTGAAACCCCTCAGGGGACAACCAGAGTGGGCTGGTTGAGGGATTGCATCATCCCAACCTGATTGACATCTGAGACCCCATGAGTGAGGATAAAAGAGGGTCTGGGGAACAACCCCTTCAGACGCACCAGGAGAAACACTAGAAATCCCGTGACAGCGTTTAATAGCGACAGCCGGTTGGGGGCTTGCGTGCATCCTTTCCCTTTGCCTGGGATTGGGGCCTTACCACGGAAGAACGGCTTAGCTAAAGGAGAGGCCACAAGTGACCGGCCACACCAACGAAATTTTGAAGGATCGACATCATAAAAAAGGAAAAGCTGGCAAGTTTCTAAAATCTGTCTCTTGACTCCAACCAAAGGCTGCAGCCTGCATGAACTGAGTGACTTTTATATTTCCATTGGACAATACATTATCCCCTAGACAACGATAGAGCTTATTTCTTATTGATTATTATTATACCCGCACTTTTAGATTTAGTATTGACAACGTATATTATCTGTATGTTTGCATTGATATTATTTTTGTGTATTTTTACCAATAAATACTGTTAAAAATAGTACCATCAGACTTCAATGGACCTCTCTATCTTTGCTGGTAACTGACCCAGTTACGGGGTTCGTAACAGGAGGCACATGATAAAATAGGCCAAATTCCACATAGTTTCCGTCAGAAAAAATATTGCCTGATAAATTTGTTGAAATTCTTTAAGGAAAATACAGGCAGGATAGACAAATGAGAGTCAGTGGATGTTGTTTACTTGGATTTTCAGAAGGCTATTGATGTTGCCACACATGAGGCTGCTTAACAAGAGCCCATGATATTACATGGATAGAAAATTGTGTGACTGATAGAAGGCAAAGCACTGAAATAACGGTTCTCTATTTGGAGACTGCCAGTGACTGGTCGTGTTCCGCATGAATTGCTGATGGGACCACTTCTTTTCACATTATATGTCAAATGATTTGGATGACAGAATTGATGTCTTTGTGGCCAAGTTTGCAGATGATCAAAGATAGGTAGATGAGCTGGTCATGTTGAAGAAACAGGGAGTCTGCCAAAGGACTTGGATAGATTGAGAGAATGGGCAAAGAGCTGATGGATGGAATGCAGTGGAGGGCAGTGTATGATGGATGAAATTTCATTGAAGGAATAAGAACATAGTTATTTTCTATAATGTGTAGAGAATGCAAAAATCAGAGATGGAAAGGGACTTGGGATCCTCCTGCAAAATTAACTAGAGCTTACTAATGCTGAGACTTTATAAGGCATTGTTCAGTACCCACATGGGGGATTAGGAGCGGTTTTGGGTGCCATATCCAGAGAAGGATGTGCCGACATTGTAAAGGGTCCAGAGGAGGTTTATGAGAATGTTCTTGGTGAAGAAAGGATTAATTTATAAGGAATATTTGATGGCTCTGAGCCTGCACTTGCTGGAGTTTAATGGATGAAGGGCATATCTCATTAAAACCTATAGAATATTGAAAGGCCTGGATAGAGTGGACACAAAGGGGATGTTTCCAATATAGGCAGGCATTCTATGACCAGTGGGCAGAACCTCAGAATAGAAGGATGTCCCTTTAAACCAGAAATGAGAAAGAATTTCTTTAATTTTAACTTGTATTGCATTAGGGCCCAATGCTACATAACAATTAAAGGAGCCGATACAAACCCTAAGTAGGACATAATCATCAGTGCAGTTATTTGCAAAACACACATTTAATATCTGCATCTGAAACCTGTGCTTCACCATTCAGATTCCTGACAACGTGTAACATGACACGAGGAAATCTGCAGATGCTGGAAATTCAAGCGACGCACACAAAATGCTGGCGGAACACAGCAGGCCAGGCAGCATCCATGGGAAGAAGCACAGTCGACGTTTCGGGCCGAGATTTGTAACGTATAACGTGCTCTTCTTCCATTCCTTTTCTCCCATGGTTTATGTACGAGTGGTTTCTTTCCAGTCAAGCTCAGTGGACTTATGAGATCAGAAGGTAAGCGGGGTCAATTCACTCAAGTGCACTCAGAAGTCTGTTTTTCTGGCATTTACAAGCAACTCCTCCTTAATGGGCAAACAGCCCACGGTCGCTTACTGTTAATCGACTGAAAGTAACATGACTTGATTACACTTGCAGTCTTCATTTGCAGGTGCTCCCTTTTTCACATGCAAGTCATTGGAAAGTTTTCAGTATGATATTGATAAGATGTTATCATTTCTGTTACAGTCTGTTTGTCATACTCCGGATTTTACTGGAGGTTATAAGAATCAGCACATTCTCACTTTGAATGTTAATGCTAAGAGATTTGACACTGCTCCTGAACATCATATACTATGATCCTTTGAGGAGGAAGATGCAACCAGACAAAGTCTCAACCTAAAATGCCAAAATTCTTCCATCCCCCTCCCACAGACGCTTGATCTGATGAATTTCTAAACTTTGTTTGTTTAGAAATTTTTTTTTGTCTGACCTGAATCTCTGAACTTTGAATAAACTTTGTTTATTGCTCCAAATTCCAGCTTTTGCAGATAGTTGTAGTCAATTACTTTATACAATGCATTATAAAATGCCATGGGAAGACAGCCTTCCCCAGAAAACTGGCCTCATCTGAAGACCAAATTTGGTGAGTTTCTGCTACATGCAAGTATACTTAATTTTGACAACTAACCTTTTTGTGTGGGGTGCAACAGCACACATAGGCAAGCCTTCAAAGATTTTACCTGTATTATTTTCAGTCTATTGACACTCTGATCTGCTAATTCCTAATAGCAAATATTCTGTGTGTTTTAATTTTAGTACTTTAGCTCATTATAATTATGTTACTCACCAGAGGTGGATTAAACACGCCTATTAATAAAACATTTTCAGCTGCTTGTTAACAGTACACGAAGTTGCTTTTTGTAGAGTGGATATTGATATTGCTGGCAATTCTGCCATTGATTGTCCATGCAAAATCACTCCTACTCTGAAAAGCGAGTGAAGAGTCACTCACTTTGGTGGGTCTGGGTGGGACAGGATATAGATTGTAGATGAAAGGGATTCTGAGCTTAATGTATGTGATAGTTTCATTGTTATTATGTGATGGAAATTCACTCCTGTCCAGAAGGCCTCTTGGTTGTTTTGCTAACCTTGATTTTCTAAATACACAACATCTGCCACTTGTAAGATCAAAAACAGTTGCAAGTAAACTTCCAAATATATTGCTTTGTATAGTTTCTGGTCGTAAAAGGAAGTCAGTCTTTAGTTCTTTAAATACAAATGGAAAGCAATAATCAGCTCAATGTTTAAAAAAACTCTATACAACAGCTTTGAATAGAGCTCTGTATAAAGAAGACACTCTGAGGAAAGTCACTACACCTGCTTTACTATTCAAAGATGCAGGATAAGAATATGGCCTGTTTAATTTGGGTTGGTTCAAACAGACAAGTCTTTTCTCCCAGTCTTGGTGAAGGGTCTCGGCCCAGAATGTTAACTGTACTCTTTTCCATAGACGCTGCCTGGCCTGCTGAGTTCCTCCAGCCTTCTGTGTGTGTTGCTTGGATTTCCAGCACCTGCAGGTATTCTCTTGTTTGAGCTGACTCTTAAGTTGCTTAGTTCAGAAAAGCTTGCAGAACTGATGTGTTTATAGTTCGAAGGATTTTATGTACTTAGAAAAGTTTGCTTTACAGCATTAATCAAGAACTATGTCTCCAAAAGTTGCCAATAGATCACTTGTGTTAAAAGCATATCTGAGGAAATATCACATGTTTGTGAAGTCACCCAAATGGTAGAAAATGTAGGGAACAGTTCAGATTTATTAGAATTGGGGTAAGGAACACCAAGAAGAAATATGGAAAAAACACAGGGTGAATGAAATTCTATTCCTTCAGCTTTGGTTTCTGCGATGGATGACTTGTTCTTCTGAACCATTGTATGTCTTTTTAGTTTATAGGAATTGTTTGTGTGTTTTGGAAATTGTTAATGCTCTATCCCTTGAGTTAAAAAATCCTTTGACATTTGTGTCTTAGCAATGCTTTATACTTAATGCTTTGTGCTTTGTGTTTTAGAAATGGTTTGTGATTTGGAAATGTTTAAGATATAAAATCCTCTTTGAGTTTTAAATGTGTTTTAAGAGTGCTGTATGGATTTAATCATGTATCTCTGAAAATAAATGAACTGTGTTTTAAACTACTTTGTTAGCTGGAAGTACATTCTCCTTGGTAGGGCGATGGGACCCACTGCTGGAATAGTGAACATTGCCAGCTAAGCTCGCTATGGAGAATAAGCAGAGAAGTAAACTAGTCTTTAAGGATTCTGTAGTTATAGTATAATCTCCCTTTAGTGAGAGCTATTTATATGAGATAGGGCTTAAGGTCTTCATCTGAGTTTAGAACTTCACAATCAGCAAGGCCATTACTATCACAATTAAAACAGAGATGAGTTTTCTTATTGAAAAAAGACTCATTTGCAGTGAACTCAAGGTACAAGGCATTACCAATACAGACCTTATCAACAAGAATGTTGAGTACTGTATACCAAAGGGGACAATCTGAGTGTCTCCAAATTGGAAACCATGAATGTACTGGGAGATCCACTCGCTTTATGAAGTCCTGATCTGTAGTATTCTAATCCGGTGCTCCTGGACTTTATTGAAATCAAGCTACAGATACAACCTCTGTAAAGCCATCCAAGATGCTAAGACACAGTACCAGTCCAAAATCAAGTCTCAGTCTGGCTGTCAGCTGTGCCAGACCCAACACACTAAAACATGTTACAAAATAAAGCTGGGCAGCATTGCCAAAAATGGCACATCGTTTCCCAGTGAGCTTAACACATTCTATGCATACTTTGAACAGAAGGAAATGGGTCTGTAACTACCCAGCCTGATAGTCTCCAGTGTATCTGAATCACAGACATAAGATTCTAGAGGGTGAACCCGCAAAAGCGGCAGTCCCAGATATCTCCCCGGCCATGAGTGATGATACGCATCAACTCCAGCTTTCCAGACAGGCTTGAACCACTGCAATTTACCGACCACTGAAACAAGTCTATGGTGGATGCCATCTCCCTGGTCCTACACTCATCTCAGAAGCACCTGGACAGTAAAGACATCTACAATATGTCAGGCTATTGTTTATTGACTGCATTTCCGCCTCCATGCTATTATTTGAAACAAACTCTTCATCAAACTCTAGACCCTGAGAGTTACTGCCTCCTTCTGCAACTGAATACTTGACTTTCTGACCAACAGACATCCATCAGTAGAGATAGGCAGCTAGACCTTGACCACAATTATTCTAAACACTGGAGCTCCACAAGGTTGTATTGTCAGCCCCCTACTCTACTCTCTATGCACTCATGATTGTGTGGCCAGATTCTGATCCAACACCATTTACAAGTTTGCAGTTGATGGGAGAATAGTTTAGCTCATGGTGGAATGGCGGAGCAGGCTCGATGGGCCAAATGGCCTACTTCTGCTCCTTTGTCTTGTGATCTTGTGATGCCACAGTAGTAGCAAATCACAAATAATGATAAGTTGCAGCACAGGGAGCTAAGGAAATTCAGTAAGTCCCCATTGTCTCTCACTAATTTTTATCGCTGCTCTGTCTGGGTGCATTACAGCTTGGTATCTTCTGGTCCCACGTCACTTCTTTCTAAGGATTTGATTTCATTTTTTACCAACAGAGTCACCCCTGCTTATCTGCCTGTCCTTTCAATATAATGTGTATTCTTGGATGTTAAGATTCCAGTTATGATCTTATTTCAACCATGACTATGTGATGCTCACAATGTCATACCTGCAAATATCTAACTGCACTACAAGATCGCCAGCCATATTTTGTAGACTGTGTACATTTAATGTAACTACCTCGGTCCTGCATTCACCACTTTCCTTTTTCATTTTGTCTTAATATTGTCTGAAGTTAAGTTTTTATCCTTTTCTAAGCTTTTATCTTACTCTTTGCATCAGTCCTCACTGTGGAAGACACTAGCAGTATGGTGGATGTTCCAGGTGTCAGGGGGCATGAAATATGTGAAGTTAGCATTACTAGGGAGAAGGTATTTGGGAAAGTGAAAGGTCTGAAGGGTAAGTCACCTCTGAGTTCTGAAAGAAGTGGCTGAAGAGATCGTGCAGGCATCTTTCAAGAATCATTAAATTCTGGAATGGTTCTGGAAGACTACAGAATTGCAAATTTCACTCCACTCTTCAAGAAGGGAGAAATGCAGAAGCAAAGAAACTATAGGCCAATTAGTCTGACTTCAGTTGTTGGGAAGATGTTGGAGTCGATTATTAAGGATGAGGTCCCAGGGTACTTGGAGGCACATGATAAAATAGGCCGCAATCAGCATGGTTTCCTCAAGGGAAAATCTTGCCTGAGAAATCTGTTGGAATTCTTTGAAGAAGTAACAAGCAGATAGACAATGGAGAATTGGTTGATGTTGTGTACTTGATTTTCAGAAGGCCTTTGACAAGATGCCACACATGAGGCTGCTTAACAAGTTACAAGTCCATGATATTACAGGAAAGCTTCCAGCAGGGATAAAGCAGTGGCTGATTGGCAGGAGGCAAAGAGCGGGAATAAAGAGAGCCTACTCCGACTGGGTGTTGGTGACTAGTGGTGTTCCACTGGCGTATGTGTTGGGGCTGATACTTTTTATGTTATATGTCAATGATTTGGATGATGGATTTGATGGCTTTGTTGCAAATTTTGCAGGTTATATGAAGATAGGTGGTGGGGCAGGTAGTTTTGAGGAAGTAAACGTGCTGCAGAAGGGGTTAGATGAATTAGGAGAATGGGCAAAGAAATGGCAGACGAAATATGGTGCTGGGAAGTGTATGGTCATGCACTTTGGTAGAAGAAATGAAAAAGTTGACTGTTTTCTAAATTGAGAGAAAACACAAAAGCAGATGCAAAAGGACTTGGGAGTCCTTGCGGAGGTTAATTTGCAGGTTGAGTCTGTGGTGAGGAAGGCAAATGCAATATTAGCATTCATTTCAATAAGACAATAATATAAAGGCAAGGATGTAATATTGAAACTTTATAAAGCACTGGTGAGACCTCACTTGGAATATGTGAGCAGGTTTGAGCCCCTTATTTTAGAAAGGATATGCTGGAGAGGGTTCAAAGGCAGTTCACGAAACTGATTCCAGGATTGAATGACGAAGGGTCTCGGCCCAAAACGTCGACAGTGCTTCTTCCTGTCGATGCTGCCTGGCCTGCTGCGTTCCACCAGCATTTAGTGTGTGTTGCTTGAATTTCCAGCATCTGCAGATTTCCTCGTGTTTCCAGGATTGAATGGCTTGTCATATGAAGAGCTTTTGATAGCTCTGCACCTGTATTCACTAGAATTCAGAAGAATAAGGGGTGACCTCACTGAGAGCTACTGAATGGTGAAAGGTCTTGATAGAGTGGATGTGGAGAGGATGTTCCTTGTGGTGGGAGAGTCTAAGAGCAGAGGACTCAGCCTCAGAATAGAGGGGCATCCTTTTAGAATGGAGATGAGGAGGAATTTCTTTAACCATAGAGTGGTGAATGTGTGGAATTCTTTGCCACTGGCAGCTGTGGAGGGCAAGTCTTTGTGTATATTTAAGGTAGAGGTTGATAACTTCTTGATTGGTCAGGGTTTGAAGGGATACAGGGTGAAGGCAGAAGACTGGGGCCGAGAGGAAAATTGGATCAGTGATGATGAAATGGTAGAGCAGACTCGATGGGCCAAATGGCTTATTCTACTCCTTTATCTTATGGTCTTAATGTCTTTATTCTGGAGTCTTTGCTAACCTCTCTTGCACTCTCCTTCCCCTTTATTTTATCTGTTTTAACTGTTGAGTTCAACCCCCCACTACCTAGTTTAAAGTCCCACCAACAGCTCCATTTATGGCAGAACCATGGTCCCAGCATGGAACAGCTTTCTCCTTCCCCAATGCTGGTGCCAATGCCCCATGAATACAAACCTACTTCTTCCACACCAATGTCTGAGCCACACATTTAGCTCTAATCTTAGTACATCCTGTACCAATTTCCATGTGGCTCATGTAACAATCCAGCGATAAGTACTGTTTTGGTCCTTCAGTAGGACCAGTAAAGGATTTTGGCCCAGATGTCGACTGTTTGTTCTTCTCTGTAGATGTTACCTAACTTGCTGAGTTACTCAAGCATTTTGTGTGTGTGTGTTGGTCTGGATTTCCAGCATCTGCAGAATTTTGTGTACATCTGAGTAAATTTGCCTGTTTGGGAGCCTGCAACAATATTCAAAAATCTTGAATTATCTGTAAGGTGAAATTCATATGTGTGATTAATTGTATAGCTTGAGAATTTTCATTATTACCACAATCAAAATATGCTCAGAATTGTACAGTCTTAAAAGGAGCAGTATTCTGAAAGAGGAAAATGTGCTTATATTGCACAATTATAGCATAACACATTAACTCTGTTTGCTTGGTTATGTGCATATCACACTCGACATGAACAACTTCCCTAGTATGTAATGGCATCGATTTGAAAACTAAGTGCTTCTCATTTGCCTTCATACTGTTTTTATTGCCTTTGTTATGTAGATCTAATTGCAATTCTTGTATTCCTGGAATACACGTAGTGGTAACCTGTCCAAAAATAACTGTGGTGAGTTGCATTTCCACAGTTGGATAACGTGTTGCTTCAGAAAAGGTGTTAAAGTTTGTGGTTTCATAGCTTTTTTTCCCCCATGCGAGCAGTACACAGATGATGGTTTTCTCTAGTGTGTTACGAATGTGAAGCAACTCTGAGGGGCCGAAGGGTACAACGTCGCCCCCTCCTTTTTGAGAATCGCAAGGTCGCTATTATTTTGGGTCTGGGACCCAGGAAATGAGAGAGAGACATCCAGAATACACAAGGTTTGGAATGTGTCCTGACATCAGCGGAACCGAACAACTGTTAATGGCCATTGTCTCTTGGAGATGGAATTGTGTATTGAGTACTGTACTAGTCATTGAAACCCCTCAGGGGACAACCAGAGTGGTCTGGTTGAGGGATTGCATCATCCCAACCTGATTGACATCTGAGACCCCGTGAGTAAGGATAAAAGAGGGGTCTGGGGAACAACCACTTTAGAAGCACCAGGAGAAACGCTGGAAATCCAGTGACAGCGTTTTATAGCAAAAGCCAGTGGGGGCTCGTGTGTGTCCTCCCTTGTCTGGGTGGCGAGCTCACCATGGAAGAACGGTTTAGCTAAAGGAGAAGTCACAATTGAACAGCCACGGGAACGAGACACCTGGCGGATCGAAATCATAAAGGAAGGTTAGAAAAAAACCCGTAGCGGTAACTTTTCCCATCCTATCTCTCTCTCTCTCTCCAACAATTGCAACACAGCGGTCCCCAACGGCTGCATCCTGCATGAACTGAGTGAACTTTATATTTCCATCGGACAATACATTATCCCCTAGACAACGATAGAGCTTATTTCTTATTGATTATTATTATACCCGCACTTTTAGATTTAGTATTGACGACGTATATTATCTGTATATTTGCATTGATATTATTTTTGTATTTTTACTAATAAATACTGTTAAAAATAGTATCATCAGACTTCAACGGACGTCTCTATCTTTGCTGGTAAGAGACCCAGTTACAGGGTTGGTAACAACGTGGGGCCTTGTCTCGAGATTTGATACCAAATTGGAGGGCCAGTAAATCGGGCTTTTAAGCCCAAACTTGGATCTGGTTGCGCGGGTAACCAGACGGGAAGCCAGCAAAGATGGACGTAGACGAATTTATAAAAAAACCCGACTCTGGAGGCGCTAGAGGCCGCCACAAAGTCGGATTTGATAAATATTGCGAAAGGACTAAATCTCGCAGAGGTGAGGTTGTCGATGAAAAAGCGGGAGGTGCGGTGGGCAATAACTCAGTATTATATTGAGAAGAATGTGTTTTCGGCTGAGGTATTGGAAAATATCCCTGAAAGGGTACCAGCTAGTGGGACGGCTCAGTTAGAGTTGGAGAAATTAAGGTTGGAACATGAAATTAAGTTAAAACAGCTGCAAGTAGCTGAAAAGGAAAAAGAAAGAGCCGACAAGCAAAGGGAGCATGCGCTCCAGCTAAAGGAGTTAGAGGTGAAAAGGGAGCAGGAAAGAGCTGAGAAACAGAGGGAGCATGAAATTAAGTTAAAACAGCTGGAAGCAGCTGAAAAGGAGAAGGAAAGAGTTGAAAAGGAGAGGGAGATGGAGAAACAGAAGAAACATGAGATGGACATGGAGAAGTTAAGGCAAGAGCGAAGAGCTCAAGGGCCAGACCGAGAGGAGCGGTTTAATGTTAGTCGGGAGTTGAGGTTAGTACCTCCGTTTGAGGAGACGGATGTTGATAGTTATTTCTTGCATTTTGAAAAGGTGGCAGTGAGTCAGAAGTGACCCAGAGATCAGTGGGTGGCGTTGTTACAAAGTGTGCTAAAAGGGAAGGCACAACGGGCATATGCGGCGTTGTCCATGGAGGAGGAGGAGTCTGAGAATTATGAGAAAGTAAAGGAGGCCATTCTTCGGGCCTATGAATTGGTACCTGAGGCCTATAGACAAAAGTTCAGAAATTTAAAGAAAGTGTGGAATCAGACATATGCAGAGTTTGCCTATGAGAAGTGTGTGCTCTTAGATCGCTGGTGTGCTGCAGAAAAGGTGGAAGAAGATTTTCGGCGGTTAAGGGAGTTAATTCTGATTGAGGAATTTAAAGGTTGTGTTTTGGATGATATCCGGATGTATTTGAACGAGAAGCCGAATAAGTCCATATCCGAATTTGCTAGGTTTGCAGATGAATATGCCCTAACCCACAAGACAAAGTTTTCCTTGAATAAGAGTTACCAGAAAGACTGTGGGAATGGTAGAGAAGCCTGCCGGCTGAGGTAGAGATTCAGCCGGGAGCTAGTGGTAAGAATAAGGAGGAAGAAAGGCAAGATGGCAGGAGGGGTCCTGGCTTGACCTGTTTTAATTGTGGAAAGGTGGGTCATATTGCATCTAAGTGCCTTGCTCCGAGGAAGGAGGCAGGAAAAGGGAAAGCAGCAATCCCTACAGGATGTATTGTGGTGATCAGTAAATTGATGAGAAAGCCCCAGGTAGACAGAATACGAGAGGGGCCTGAGAAATTTATTTCAGAAGGAACCGTGTCTGTGAAAGAGGGAGACACACCAGTTCCAGTGCGGATCTGAAGAAACACTGAAGCTGAGCTGTCATTGATTCGCAGTACGGTACTAGATTTTGGTCCCGAGACTGGAGAGGTGGCTTTGAGAGGCATAGGAAAAGGGACAGAAGCTGTGCCTTTGCATAGGATCATTATAAATTGTGAGCTGGTATCTGGACCAGTTGAAATAAGGGTGCGATCAGAATTTCCGAGAACTGACGTAGACATCCTTCTGGGTAACGATTTAGCTGGTGGTGAAGTTTGGTCGGCCATGGTGCTGATGAGCCAGCCTGTAAGTGTTGAGGACCCGCCCCTAGATTCCAAGATCTATCCCACATGCGCGACCACTCGCAGCATGTCGAGAAAGGCAGCTGAGAAAGAGGCCAGTATCGATTTGGCTGAGACGTCTTTACCGACCCTGTACCAAGAGGGGTTAGAGGGTGGTAAAACGGAGAATAGGGAGATGAAAGAGAGTAAGGGAGAGGAAGTAGACATGCCCTTAGCCAAGAGGAAATTTATAGAGGCACGGAGTAAAAATGAGAAACAGATAAGGCTGTTAGAAGGTCCAGGGTTGGACATGGTTGATCTGTCTGGCTTGACAGAACTGTTTGAAGAAGTTGAAAATTTTAAAGGTGTTCCCGATAATGAAATGAGGGCAGTCCTGGATGAAAAGGATGCCATTACCTTGAAGAAGTCTGCTGGGTTGGCAGATGAGGTTGTTTCAGCCCACAGGGTTGAGTTTGCTCTGGAAGGGAGTTGCCCAGAGAGTAACTGGGAGGATCAGGGGAACTTAGAATTTGAAAAGGGGATGGGTATTGAAAGCCTGGAAGAGGCAGATGTCCCATTTGAGTGTGTTCAAGATGTGGATGCACGTAGTACTGAACCTAGTAATGGAACTCAGGAAAAGTCTGAGGTATTTGATTCAGTTGAAAAGGAATGCAGTCCTTGTGGGTCAGATGGACTGGGTTCAGTGAAGAAAGGGTTAACCGTGGTACTAGTGGGAAGTGAGAATTCCCAGTTGTTTGTGTTCGAAGGTGTGTTAAAAGTTAGTGAGGAGATAAAAGGTGGTGAGGTGAATCTTATTATTGAAGGAGAAGGGAAAAGTGTAGTTCCTAAATTGAATGAAGAAAATTTAAAGTCGGGATTGGTGTCAGAAGAAGTAACCAGGTTGAAGGGACAATGGCCTGTTAACACGGTGCCTGTGAATCAATTACAGGTTTATTTGGAATGTAAAGGTGCCCCGCGTGCTATTGTTATTCAAGAGTGTGCTGTGAAGAGGCAGAATTTGAAATGCTGTTTGGACAAAGAAGGATCGCTTGTAGATTTTAAACTGAAAACCAATAGAATGAAGGGTCCTGAAGATAAAACTAACAACTTGCTTAAAAATAAAGAATTGTGTGGAAATTCAGCCAATGGGCTACGTTTGGAAAACATTGTTGATAAAATAACTCCTATGAAAGGAGCATGCAAAAGCCTATTCCACACTAGTATATAAGCTAACCACGTGGGAGTTAACTGGAAAAGGGGCGAGGGTTGATGGGACGGCACTTTAAATAACAGGATCCGGTTTTAAGGGATTTCGACAAAGCATGTAAATAATAAAAACAACCCCATGGAAGATTGATTGTTAAGTTTGAAAGTAAAATAAAGATTAGTATTTGCATGAACTTTTGTAATATACATGTAAGCTAAGATCACAACTCTTTAGTTTTGTTTTGCTGAAGAAAAGAAAAAAAAATAGGTGGTTATTAAATTGAAGTCTGATGCTACAAGAATTTATTAAGGTACAAGATGTTAAGATATTAAAGGAAGACAATGTAATCGCTGACTGTTAGATGCTGAATTGAATGTATAACTGTATTACTCTGTAGTGAAAAAAAACCTCTTTTGTATTGTGTTAGATTCTGAAATCCTGTAAGACTCTGTATTAATTAATTTTTACCTGTGGCAAAAATCCTAGAAGGAAGCGGGTGTTACGAATGTGAAGCAACTCTGAGAGGCCGAAGGGTACAATGTCGCCCCCTCCCTTTTGAGAATTGCAAGATCGCTATTATTTCGGGTCTGGGACCAGGAAATGAGAGAGCGACATCCAGAATACACAAGGTTTGGAATGTGTCCTGACATCAGCGGAACAGAACCACTGATAACGGCCATTGTCTCTTGGAGACGGAATTGTGTATTGAGTACTGTACTATTCATTGAAGCCCCTCAGGGGACAACCAGAGTGGTCTGGTTGAGGGATTGCATCATCCCAACCTAATTGACACCTGAGACCCTGTGAATAAGGATAAAAGAGGGGTCTGGGGAACAACCCCTTTAGACGCACCAGGAGAAACGCTAGAAATCTCGTGTCAGCGTTTTATAGCAAAAGCCGGTGGGGGCTCGTGTGTGTCCTCCCTTGCCAGGGTGGCGGGCTCATCATGGAAGAACGGTTTAGCTAAAGGAGAAGTCACAATTGAACAGCCACGGGAACGAGACACCTGACGGATCGAAATCATAAAGGAAGGTTGGAAAAAAACCCGTAGCGGTAACTTTTCCCATCCTATCTCTCTCTCTCTCTCCAACAATTGCAACACAGTGGTCCCCAACGGCTGCAGCCTGCATGAACTGAGTGAACTTTATATTTCCATCGGACAATACATTATCCCCTAGACAACGATAGAGCTTATTTCTTATTGATTATTATTATACCCGCACTTTTAGATTTAGTATTGACGACGTATATTATCTGTATATTTGCATTGATATTATTTTTGTGTATTTTTACTAATAAATACTGTTAAAAATAGCATCATCAGACTTCAACGGACGTCTCTATCTTTGCTGGTAAGTGACCCAGTTACGGGGTTCGTAACAGGTGTCTATATCCACCTCTCTGTTTCAAAATTTAGATTCTTTTTATATTCATTTTTCTAGACCCAGGAATAGCTGACAAGACCAATGGTTACTGTCTATCCTCAACTGCTGAAGATAAAATGGTTGTTGGCCTCATTCTTGAATAGCTGCAGTTCATCTGTTGGAAAGGTACTTCCAGAATATTGTAGGGTGGGTGCTTTAAAAATTTAGACCTCATGATGTATTCTAAAAGCAATTAATTTAACAAATATATTCATGAGAATTATAAAAATCTCAAGTGTTTCCTTTTATTAAATCGACTTAATTTTTGGATTGAATTAGCCATTGTCACGTTATTGTTTAGTCATTTAAACGGTTTAACATATTAATAGAGAGTGATTATAATTAACATGAAATTAAAATTGGTTTTAATTCAGCATCTGACTGCCTTAAGTACCTTATCTTCAGTTTTATGTAATATCTGATAAAAAATTTGGATTCCTTCATTCTGTTTATTCATAAAAACCTTTGAAGACTCCATATAAATATATACTTATAAATACTTGGGGAATTTTAAGATGATGCCTTAAATTAGGTGAGTGTCTGTAATTAATACTTCTGTGGTTTGTTAGACATTCTGACCCCATTTAATGAAAACCTACTTATCTCTCATTGATATTAAAACAAACAAGTTGTATTTCCATCAATATATGGGATGAACAGATATAACATAAATTAAGATTTATGACAATTAAAATTTTTTACCTTTGTTTATCTACATACCAAGAGCAAAATATATATAAAGAAGAAGAAATAGATTGCAATAATTGGAAGTATCATTGGCATTTTAAAACGAATGCACACAACAAATGGAAAGATTAGAGGATGTGGTTTTCAAAATACTGCAAAAAAAAAGCACGTTTCCCACGCAGCTCAAGCTCAATGATAATCTTAAGAGATACAGCCTGGTTCACTGCCTTCCATGAAAAAATATGATTAAAATCAATGCATGTCAGTTTAATATTCTATTTGATATTATGTAGTCTTCATTTGGTTTTCTTTCATCGCTTATAGAAAAGGTGATTTAGTTTACATCTTTCCAGTAAATGGAACTCCATCCAGGTGTTCAGTGCAAATGGACATTCCTTCACCAATTTTGTCAGCAAGCACCAACGATCCAACTTCTCATCAACATCTTCCCCTGCTTCTTGCTCACTCTGCAATAACTATATTGAAAATTTTTGGATATAGGGAAGTATGTATAAGGAAAGGGATCTAATTTTTTAATGAGCATATATATTAAACCAGCAAAATCCCAGATATAATTCTTGGTCCATAATGAAGCTGTTCAATTGCCATATACTGCAGGTGCTGTTGCTGGTTTTGTTGCCTATTGAGATGGAGGACCTAACACCAGCTTCGTTTGTAACCTTAGCCATGATATACAGTATTAACTTCTATTACAGAGAGGTCCATTGTCATCCACAATATGCACTATATCAAAGAAAAGAGACAAAAAATATAAAATCATGTAAAATTCATACAAAAAGATTTGTATGGACTTCTATGCAGAAAATAAAATATTGTTATATTTAATAATTTATTTGCTAGCAATAAATCAATGAAGTCATTTTTATCAGATAATGATTTATGAGTTACAAAATATCATTTACTGAAGTGACGTACTGCCTTATCTGTGTCTTTTTTACCTTCATTTTAGTCAAAGACTACACTTTACAATATTACTGCTCTTCTGCAAAAGGAACTTGAATATAATTAAATACTTAACCAACATTAATAGCTAATACTATGATCCTTATGTACTACTGGAAGGAGCTAACAATTGACTTGATATCTGGCATTTTTGAACAAATAACATAGATGTCTATTAGCTGAATTGCTCAGATACAATGTAGTTTGTGAAGTTTATTTTTTAACTAAAATGATTCACATTCCAATAATCCTGCTACTGCTGTTGGAAAATCCCAGTGGTTCAGCACCTCTCCTGCACTCCCTTTAAATTCACTGGCACCACATTTCCCATACTCCTTTTAAATTCATCCATGGTCCCTTTAAAATAACCAGGATAATTATATAATATATTACATTCCTATGTAACCAATTAAAGATAAATGAATTCAAGGTGCATTGAGGGTATTAATACAGCATCCAATAGTCCAGAGTATCTGCCAGTCGAACACTACCGAAGTCTGAAAGTTGCCAGATAATCATAGTGTTATACATTTCTATTTAATGTTGTTCTTAGATAAGATTATGGCAGCTCAGCTGGTTTGATGTTGACCTTGGATTGTATCTGAGCGGAGTCAGTATGTTTTTCCTGCGACTAGTTGGGGACTTTCCATGTCCCAAAAACATGCATTTGGGTAGACTAATTGTATGTGGATGGATACTATGGAAGTTCTTAGGCAGAGAAGTGTATGTAAAAAGAAGACCGATGGGGAAATTTTGAAAATCAGCATAAACTTGACTGCTGATTATGCTCCTCCCATATGGCAAGAAAATGTGAAATGGAACACTCAAAATAAAATTCATATGAGAATTTAATATTTGCTGTTTTGACATAAAAATTAACAAATATAATGGTAAATATACAAAGTATTCTCAGCTCCTATATTAAGGCATATATTTGACTTGTTAAGATGGGACTGTTATGAATACTGAACTTTGAATTGAAAAAAATTGTTGTAAGTTTAATAGCAAATGAAAATAATGTATATAATGAATAAAATTAATCCTTAATCTTTGATCCTTACAACTTCCGATCACCTCTTGATTCTACTGGCTGAAGGTCTAATGGAGGAAATATTCTACGAGGGGTGATTGATAAGTTCGTGATCTAAGGTAGAAGGAATCAATTTTAGAAAACCTAGCACATTTATTTTTCAACATAGTCCCCACCTACATTTACACACTTAGTCAAGTGGTCGTGGAGCATACGGATCCCTTCTTTGTAGAAGTGGCCCACAGCAGGGGTGATTGATAAGTCCGTGGCCTAAGGTAGAAGGAGATGAGTTATTAACTTCAAACTTTCTGCATTGTCACTCAAAGAGTTGAACTGCACATGTATGTAACGAGAGCAACTTGGACCTCCAGGTGGTCCACAGCAGGGGTGATTGATAAGTTCGTGGCTTAAGGTAGAAGGAGATGACTTATGCAGCTCTCATTACTTGCACATGCAGTTCAACCACTTCTGGAGATCCACGATGTTGACTTCTACAAAGAAGGGATCTGTATGCTCCATGATCACTGGACTAAGTGTGTAAATGTAGGAAAAATAGATGTGCTAGGTTTTCTAAAATTGACTCCTTCTACCTTAGGCCACAAACTTATCAATCACCCCTCGTAGAATATTTCCTCCATTAGACCTTCAGCCAGTAGAATCAAGAGGTGATCGGAAGTTGTAAGGATCAAAGATTAAGGATTAATTTTATTCATTATATACATTATTTTCAGAATTTGCTGTGATGTGTTGGTATGACATGAGAAGAAAAGAACATTCAACAATTATAAAGGATTATATAAAAATAAAGTTTAAAGTATGGATATGAAATAAAATGTACATAAATATATAAATACCAGCATGTATTTATAATATAAGCAGAATTATAAAAAGTGGTTGGAAGTGTTTCCAGTTTACAATGCAGTGCACTGACTGAGGTAATAGATAGAGGGGGTGGAGGCAAACTAGAATGGTTAATCAGATTAACTCTCTGGGGCAAGAAGAAACTTTTAAGATGATGTTAAGTTTTTATTTCAATTGCCTTATGGTGCTTTCTAGAAGGAAGCCATTAGAAAAAGCAGTCAGCAGCATAAGTAGTGTCTGCTATGGTTTTCTATCCCACTTCTTTGTCCTGGATACATACAAGTCCTGCAGTGATGGTAGGTTGTAGCCAATATCTTTTCTGCTGACCTGTTAGTCTATTGTAGTTTTTGTATACTGTGAGAAGATACTGCATCAAACCAGACAGTAATGGCTGATGTGAGAATGCTTTCTATGATGGCAATATAGAATTGCACTGGTATGTTCAGGGGAAGATAGAATTTTACCAACTACCTTGAGAAGTACATCCTCTGCTGAGTCTTTTTTGCTAATGAAGGAGATATGAGGTCCTGTGAAATAATGATGGCCTGGAACCTGAATGTTGATGATGAGTGGATGGGGAGGAGACACATTTCTCTTAAAGCCAATATATATATCCACAGTGTTGAGGGCATTCGGCTCCAAATTGTTGTGACTGCACCAGGACAGAAGCTTGTTTGCTTCCTGGCGGTATTTGATGATTAGTTTGTTATGATACCAGCCCCCTCCTTTGTGAGAATTGCAAGAGCCCTAGTGAAAGGGGGGTCAATGACCCGAGAGAGAGAGAGACAGGCTGAATGGACACAGGAAATGGAAAGACAGCGACGTGCTGGATACCGCATTCCACTGGGACAAAAGCTGGCGACTGTGGCATTGTTCTCAGGAGACACCTGGGAACTGCAGACGTGCCAACTCGCAGGGACATTGTAAAGCCCTCGGGCAAAGTGGGCTGTTTGAGAGAGAGATTGCATCACCTGCAACCTGATTGACACCTGAGATCCCGTGAGGCAGTATAAAGAAGGGTCTGAAAGAGGACGACCCTCAGACGCACCAAGGAGACACCAAGAAGCACGATAACGCTTCCCGTGGGAACGGGAAGCCATTTTGAAGTAAGCCACGTGCGTTAAATTCCGAATGCGGGGTTTGTGGCTAGAACCAACGGAAGATCGCTTTTAACTAACAACGGGGAAGATCGCTCCCCTGATTCCACGGATGTTTTGGGCAAGTTTTTCCGTTTATCTCTCTCTCTCTCCAACACGTGAAACCAAAAGGGAAAAGCCTGCAGACTTCAGAGTGACTCTTTATATTTCCAATTGGACTCAGTATTATACCCTAGACAACGAAAGAGCTTATTTCTGAGTGATTATTAATGTACCTGCGTTTTAGATTGAGTATTGACGCATGTTATCTGAATGTTTGTACTAACCTTAATTTTTGTGCCCCTTTATTAATAAAACTTTTGAAAATAGTACCATTGGACTTCAACTGACATATCTATCTTTGCTGGTAAGTGAAACCAGTTACTGGTTTCATAACAAGTTCAATAACAGTGGTATCATCTGCAAATTTTATCAGTTCAACTGAAGGATCACTGTAGATGCAACATTAGTGTATCGAGAAAAAAGGGGAGAGCACACACCCTTATAGTGCACCAGTGCTGACTGAGTGGGGTGAGGAGACGTGCTTGCCTCCTGTCAGAGAGGAAGTTTGGTATCTGCCTACAGGTGGCACCTGGTTCACTGAGTTTGGAGAAGCTCAGGGTTGATGGTATTGAAGGTTGAAATGAAATCTACAAAGAACATGCTGCTGTGGTGTGAAGTCCAGACTGGTGTTAACTCCATGATCTATAGATTATTGGCTCAGTAGGCAAATGGCAGCAGATCGAGAAAGTGCATTACAATCCGTTAGAGGAGTATTGTGACATAAAAGACACAATGAAATCTGCACTAAATAAACAAGACAGAAACTGTGAACTAAAAAAAGAAAATGGTGCAAAAACTCAGCAGGAAATATTGTATCTGTGGAATTTTCTGATGAAAGGTCTGAACCTGAAATGTTGATGATGAGTAGACCACACAACTGTCATTATGCTAATCAGCAGAAGCAATGGATCCAAGTACCACCCAAAGTAAGCAAGCTAGGGTCCCGGTGCAGTCACAACAACTTGGATCTGAATGCTCTCAAAGCCATGGAGAGGTATATTGACTTCAGGAGAATTGTTTCCTCTCTCATCAACAATTCCTTCCAGAGAAGCTGCTTAATCAGCTATATTTTTCCAACATTTTCTGTTTCATCTCAGATTACTCCAATTTTGGTTTTGATTTTCAGAAATGGCGGCCTCTCCAGTTAATGCATTAATAAGGCTATGAGCACACAGGAGTTTAATTTTTTTTAGTAAAGTTAGTCATAATTTGCCTGCCGTTTCTGCTATTGGAACTCTTTGTAGTAGGAAGTGGTGGGAGGTACTAGAATTAAACTTAGTTGCTCATGCATGACTGACATTTAACATTACTAATATCAGTCACCTAGAAATTAAATGGCATTCTAATAGCACAGAAACATATGGGCCACTTAAATATATTATATATTATATATGCTGAAAACTTTTCCAGTCAGGTAGTCACTTTTATGAGGTTATTATAAAAAAGGTCACCAATAAATGTGGATATGATTATGCAACAATGAAATTGAAGTAATTTTTGGGTAAGATTATGTTATATAGTTCAAACACCAACTATAGATTCGAAAAGGATGATTAACAACTTATATTAACCATTTTCTCGTCCATCAACGTTTTCCCTAATGCTTTAGAAGTCTAAATTTGTGGTTGACTTTGGAACCTTTGTTCATTTTTATGTGGTTAGATGACTTCCATTCCTTTTGGCATTGATGAGTTGTCTCAAAGCTTAAATGCTTATATTGTATAAATCTGAAGCTAGAAATGCGAACCAATTTTAGAGCAAAAATCTGATGATCAAATTTTCAACAGAATATGACAATAACAATTTGTAGTAGCCTTTGCATATTACTGACAAAACTATTTTGGCTTTATGACTTTTGAATGGGCAATGTTTCAATTTAATATACTTTTATAAATACTAATTGCTTCAAGCTGTAAAGTATAGCATTCCTATCACAGAGGTTTACATTTATGTCTGTAATTTTTCTTATACAGTTTAATTTTGTTTCACTGATTTCACTATGAAGATGAATTAGCAACTGGACATAATCATGATTGATGGTGTAAATTAAGGTTATAAATGTTTGTATTTTTTTCTGCACTTTAATTTAATCCCTGATTATTTTTTCAGCTGTATCTGATGTTTTCAGCTCTCTGCTAGCCTTTCAAACACCATCAAAAATAGACCCTCTACAGCAAACTGGCTCTTTGCCCTCCTACCTTCGATTTATAGAATGTCCAATAACATCATCAATCACATGGAAGTTATCCTGACAAGTTGGGGTTGGTATTGAGTTATTACTTTGTTATGTCAATGTTACCGCTACATTTCCAGTGCATACTCAGAGAGCTGTGCACATGCTGAAGTTTGCAAATGGTTGCCAACTCAGCAGCGAATCCATCATATGAGTGCTAGCACGAGGTATACAAACTGTTTTCATCAGACATATTAAAACACAATGTACTTTGTGCAAATTATTTCCATCTAAAAATAATCTGTGCAGAATGACTTTATATTTTTCTAGCATTTAACTCCAGTAATTGCACATTAAAAAAAGACTGTACCACATGCTTTTCAATGTTTCCATATGATAAAATACAGGCTTATTTATTTTATATTATTATATTTTGATTATATGGGGTAAGGGCTTATCCAGTAAATGGGAATATTGCCATATACTTACCTAACAAAGGATCCCAGTCAGAAAATCACACTCAATATTGATCACAAATCTCTTTTAAAAAATGGAGGAAATTGATCAAATACAATAAAAGTTGAGCAGTAATAGTGACAAGAACACAAAAACACAAGAAAATAGGAGCAGGAGGAGGTGAACAAGCCCCTCAAGCTAACCCCATTTTTCAATATGGTCATGGCTGAGCCATGTTGGCATTAGAAACCCACTTCTGTGCAGTTTTCCGAAACTCTCAGTTCCTCGAGGACGCAAGAGATGCAGATTTTGGAATCTGGAGTGAGGAAAGAAACCTGGAAGAACTCAACAAGTCAGGCAGCATCTGCTGAGGGAAATGGACAGTTGACATTGCATGTTGTGATCCTTCATGTGGATTGGTTGCTCCACCAGTTTGCTTTTTTACCCTCAATTCCTCAATCGTTTAAATAGTGATTTATCTCCTCCTTAAATATAACTAATGATCCGGCCTACAGAACCTTTTGGAACAGCAAGTTCCAGAGTGTCACTGCTAACTGTGAGAAGACATTTCAATAGCCCTTATTTTGCAACCAAATATTCTTGTTTGTGACTCTCCTACATCTCAACATTTACCTTCTCAAACTCCCTTAAGATCTTATATGTTTGAATATGGTTGTCCGTCAATCTTCTACCCTCAAATTTCCAGCTTATCTACTGTTATCTTTTACAAACCCACTGACTCACAGCTACCTGAGCTATATCTCTTTCTACCCTGTTACTTGGAAAAAGGCCACCCCCGTCTCTCAATTCCTCCCTTTCTGCTGTATCTGCTCTCAGGATGAGGCTTTTCATTCCAGAGGTAAGGAGATGTCCTCCTTCTTCAAAGAAAGGGGCTTCCTTTCCTACACCATCAGTGCTGCCCTCAAATGCATCTCTTCCATTTCATGCAGGTCCACCTTTACCCCATCCTCCCACCGCCTCACCAGGGATAAAGTTCCTCTTGTTCTTACCTATCACCCCACTAGCCTCCGCATCCAACACATAATTCTCTGTAACTTCTGCTATCTCTAGCGGGATCCCACCACAAAGCATATCTTCCCTCCATGCCACTTTCAGCTTCTGCAGGGATTTCTCGCTACACAACTCCCTTGTCCATTCTGATCTCCCTCCTGGCACTTATCCTTGTAAGCAGAACAAGTGCTACACCTGCTCCTACACCTCCTCCCTCACTACCATTCAAGGCCCCAAACAGTCCTTCCAGGTGAGGTGACACTTCACTTGTGAGTCTATTGGGGTCATCTGCTGCATCTGGTGCTCCTGCTGTGGCCTCCTGTATATCAGTGAGACCCAACATAGATTGGGAGACTGCTTCACTGAAAACCTATGTTCCATCTGCAAGAAAAAGCGGGATCTCCCAGTGGCCACCCATTTTAATTCCACTTCCCATTCCCCATTCCTATTTCCCTCTTTTAACTAATGTCTTTACCTGCCCATCACCTCCCTCTGGTGTTCCTCCCCCTACCCTTTCTTCCATGACTTCTCCTAAGAGTTTCCCTCTTCTCCAGTCCTTTATTTCTTTCACCAATCAACTTCTCAGCTCTTTAATTCACCCTTTTCCCCACTTTTACCTATGACCTGTTATCTTGTATTTCTTCCTCCCCTCCCCACACCTTCTTACTCTGGCTTCTCATCTCTCTTCCCCAGTCCTGTTGAAAGGCCTTGGCTCAAAGCAATGACTGTTAGCTTTATTTCCATAGATGCTACCTGGCCTGCTGAATTCCTCCAGCAGTTTGCATATGTTGCTTGGATTTCCAGCATCTGCAGATTTTCTCTTGTTTGTAAAATGTAAACAGGTTATTCTTCCAGCGTTTCATTGACAAATATACCTTGCACTGTGATAAATTGGAATACAACTGAACATTAGGAATTGATCGTTTTAAGAAGGGTTAAACCCAGTCAAGGTTGACTTTAAATAGGTCATGAACTCATGCCCAGTAAGCTCCCGAAACAAAGCTGACTTTAAATAGGTCACAAACTCTTAAGTGTCAGTGACATCACTCTGCGGAGCTCACACCACACAATCATGGGCCATTGATCACTCTTTGTAGTTAGAGAGGCCTTTCTTTAAGTTATTTCCTCTCTGTGTTGATGTAGAAGGTGTTTAGCTTCTCCCACAAGGTCAAGCATTTGATGCTGAGAGAACAGAAGGATGAGGATCGTAATGAGAATGAAATGAACTGATAATATGGAAAAGGCTCATTGTTTCAATTGGTTCTTTCCTATGATAGTTTTATTCATTATTATATCTGTATTTTGTTTATCTTTTACCTTAACCAGTGAAGCTAATATACTCCTATCCAACTATGGGCTGTTAAACATTTTATACCCAATGGAGTAAATCAGAAAATTGTTTTTTTTTGAACAAGGCAACTTCACTGACTCATTTGGAGGGTATACCGCAGCATGTAGGAGATTTGGAGGTTAGCACATCCTACTTGTGTTTGTTCAGAGGTTAACCAGCTCCAACTTGTGAAACCAACAGATGGGTGTTGAGTAACTGAGTAAAGACTCTTAATTCTTTACAAATAAACTAACTCAAATTAAATCATCAGAACACTTATTTAGATTAAAGGTTCATAAGAAATTGCAATAAAAATAGAAAATGCTGGATCTGAAATATGACCATTTTATTTTACAGATGCAGCCTCACCAATATTTTCTATTTTACTTTAGATTTCTAGCATCGGTAATTTCTTTTAAGTTTGATATGAATTTAAAAAGAAACAGCATTTAATATTTCCGTATATTCGTTTCCTCATCAATTTTGGCTGTCATCAATGATCCTCTGCTTACAAATTCTTTGCTGGCCCACACTTACGTGGACATTATCAAATGAGATCACTTAATTTAATTTAGGCCTGCAATCACACCAGCCATTTTTATGCTCTGTCTTGTGGTTGCTTGCCGGATAATCTTGCCCGGTTTTTCAACAAAGAAGACTACAAAAAGCAGGAAAAGGTGTATCAAATGGGGTATGTTGTCCAAAATATTCTCTAATTTTTGTGGTGTTATTAACAATAAATTGAAAACCATGGTGAAGAAGAAAAGTGATGCTGGATTATACAGTTGAATGCAGAATTGGTGCAGTTTTTATTTTGACAGTCAATCATTCTCTTATCTCTCACCCTAACCCACATTTATCACCCACAATCTGCTTTGTCTTCCTCTATTTTTTCAACATCAATACAGTACTCTCAAACTTCATTTTGAGTTCCTGATGCTCCATATACTATCCTTCTTTCTGTGGCCTCACGTTGTGGAAATAATGATGCAGACATCATTCACACCCATATCTATCTTAAAACTACAATACATGACCATTCTATCCCTTTCAAGTCTCCTTTACTCAATTAATTTGCAAGCTTTTAAAAGTTAACAGCTTTCTCTGGGCTCCTTTTCACAGATTTCTTAAACTTTGAATGCATCCTCCTAAGCACTTAGTTTTCATTTTGGATTCTCAACAGTATTGATAATGATATAAGCCCCTGTGGAAGGTTTTTCTTTCATTCTCCCTGGTATTTCATGTAAGAAATACAAATTTAATCATTTGTGGAGAGTGGAGTTTAAACGCTAAAGCTCTTTTTCATACCTAGGGCTTCTCAATGAACATTTAATATCCTAGTGGTACAATTACATTGTCAGTCGTTAACAAATCCTTCATCAATCTAAGTTTTGATAAAGGATTTGTTAATGAAGTTTCCCCCTTTAGACTTGAAGTGGGTCACTAAATTTTCCCCTTTTAGGGCTCGAGGCAGTTCATTAATTTTAACAACTTATAATGGAAATTCTGAAGCGAACAGAATTATTGAATCATTCAAAATCGTGTTACTCATTTCTAAAGTTCTTTTCTTCAGTCATGCACAATGTATTTCATAGCGATTAAATAGTAAAACTTTGAACTAGTAGGTGGAGTCTAATGACTCAGAGTTCTGCAAGGTCTGTGACCGAAAAAACCCCACTAATGAACAGAAACCAAATGGATTTGGATAGCTCGTTGTTAGTTTTTAACAATACATTTATATATATATTTTTAAATATTTCATACTCCAGTAAAGCCCTGATTATCAGCTAGACCCTCTAAGAGGATTGCAGCCTTGTTGTGGTTTGGAGGCTTGTGAGCCTCAATGACCCAGAGAGCTCTGTTAGCCTGAGTCAGGGCTTTATGCTTTGGCTCTTGGTAGGGTCACCCATGCCAAACAGGTCAGAGGGTAGATGACAGGCTAAGACTGGTCCACTAGTCTTCCAGGTTTGGGTGATCAGCTCAGGGCCAACAGTCCTGAATGGTAAAAGAAAATTGTTACAGAAACAGCAATGAAGAGTCTTTCTACATCTGAGTGTGATGGTATTCCTGAGTCTCCACCCGGGTCACGCATGACTGACATCAGTGAAAATCAAGAGGAAGCTACTGACGTGATGAAGGAGGCTCGAACCCCACCAAAGATGGAGAACCGTCATTGTTGCCCTAAATGCTAGCAGCATAAGTGGCAGTAGGTAAGTAAGGAATCAGCTAGATAAGTATTCAGATATCCCAGGTGTTGTCTGCTGTACTCTCGTTTCACTGATTCCCATGTCCCATTTACTAACCAGGGCCCTAGTTCTCATGTTAGATTTCTGCTCACTGGGGTCTCTGATCTTTTGTTCTGCTCCCTGTAACCAGACCCTGTCCTCTTGCTCCATGTCAGCTCACTGGGACTTCACACTACTTTTTAAACTTATGAAGCCCTGGTTTCTGCACTTGCTTTAAATCAACCAGGATTTAGCTTCCCCTTAAACTTAAATTCACTGGAAAATTTATTAAAATACTAACTAATGTATTTTAAAAGGTGCATTGCAAATATGCTTGTATATAGCATCCAATAGTCTGGAAAATCTGCTAGTACATTACCAATGTCCTGAGCATTGGTGTATTATCATAGTAATAAAATCTCATAGAAAATAAGGAAGGCTTTAACAACTCACCACGTAGCAAGGCCGCTATATTGCGGCAGGAAAATGTGTTCAGTAACATGAGTAAACGAGTGGGCAAGAGCAAGTCCCACCTACAAATTAAAGATAAAATGACTCCCAACTAAGGCATACCACTGGTCTCTAGGTTTGTGTCAGTGATAAACTCCCTGGAAACGGCTCTCATGAAAGCTCCGCCAGAGCAAAGATCTACTACAGCAGACCTCGTCCCTATTGGGATTGTTGTTCCAATGCCAGTTGTATTTAGCCTTCAACAACTGAAGTGCAATTTGTAAGACCGGAAGACTATAAGACATGGGAGCAGAATCAGGTAATTCGGCCCATCAAGTCTGCTAGACTATTCCATCATGGCTGATTTATTATCCCTCTCAACCCCACTCCCCTGTAACTGTTGATGCCCTCGCTAATCAAGAACCTATCAACCACCACTTTAGCTATACCCAGTGACATGGCTTCCACAGCCATCTGTGGAAATGAATTCCACAGATTCACCTCCCTGTGGCTACAGAAATTCCTCCTCATCTCTGTTCTGAAGGGTTATCCTTCAATTCTGAGGCTGTGCCCTCTGGTCCTAGACTCTCACACCATCGTAAACATCCTCTCCTTTCAATATTTGAAATAGAGAAACATAGAAAACCTACAGTTAAATACAGCTTGCATGGCGAGGGGAGAGGGGGTGCTTTTGTTGGAGCAAGAAGGGGAGGGGGGGATGTTTCTGTCATTCATTCTTTGGGGCGTTTTCTGTTTCATGAATGTCTGTGAAGAATAATAATTCCAGGTTGCATACTGTATACATTCTCTGATATTAAAGTGAATCTTTGAACCATATCCAGTTGTTTTCTCTTTAGGAATATGTATTCTCTTCATTGTGTGTAGCTCTGGAATACGATACACAGGATGATTACTGTAACAGACAATACACTGGAGAAAGCTAACATAAAAAGGTGGAGTGAAGGGATAGAGTAATAGCTGGCGAGTGATAGGAGGATCCAGATGATGAGGAGTGAAAGGTAGAAGGGGAGAGGAGAGTATGAATGACACCAAAAGCAGAGGTGACAAAGAGCTGCAAATTTTGGAATTTGACAAGAGGAAATTGCAGCATGGAATAAAGGATGGGACACCGGAGGGAAACCAGAGGGAGGAGTGTGTGGGTGATGAATAGATGGATAAGGTGGGGAGGGGAAACCAATATGGTGATGGGTGCCAGTTTGATTGGGAGGAGGCAGAAAAGAAAGATAGGGTGACAGAGAGCTGTGGGCAAGTGAGAGAAGGGAAGGGATGGTGGAGGAGCAGTTACCAGAAGTTGGAGAATTCAATGCTCATGTCACCAGGCTGTTGGCTACGCAAGTGGGACATAGAAAACATAGAAACATAGAAAAACATACAGCACAATACAGGCCCTTTGGCCCACAAAGTTGTGCTGAACATGTCCCTACCTTAGAAATTACTAGGGTTAAACATAGCTCTCTATTTTTCTAAGCTCCATGTACTTACCCAAAAGTCTCTTAAAAGACCCTATCGTATCCACCTCCACCACCATTGCCGGTAGTCCATTCCACGCACTCACCACTCTCTGAGTAAAAAACTTACCCCTGACATCTCCTCTGTACCTACTCCCCAGTACCTTAAACCTGTGTCCTCGTGTGGCAGCCATTTCAGCCCTGGGAAAAAGCCTCTGACTATCCACACAATCAATGCCTCTCATCATCTTATACACCTCTATCAGGTCACCTCCCATCCTCTGTCACTCCTAGGAGAAAAGGCCGGGTTCACTCAACCTGTTTTCATAAGGCACGCTCCCCAGTCCAGGCAACATCCTTGTAAATCTCCTCTGCTTTGAGAATCCTATCAATGTCCGGCTGTAACCTCTGACAGCCCTCCACACTATCCACAACACCTCCAAACTTTGTGTCATCAGCAAACTTGCTAACCCATCACTCCACTTCCTCATCCAAGTCACTGATAAAAATCATGAAGAGTAAGGGTCCCAGAACAGATCCCTGAGGCACCCCACTGGTCACTGATGGGTTTGATGGGTTTCAACGAAATCCCCCCTCATTCTTCTAAACTCCAGCAAGTACAGACCCACAGCCATTAAACACTCCTCTTACATTCACCCTTGCATTCCCAGGATCATTCTTGTGAAGCTCCTCCGGACTGTCTCCAATGCCAGTGTATCCTTTCTTAGATAAAGGACCTAAACTCCTCACAATACTCCCATCGTGGTCCGACCAAAGCATCTTTCAGGGGTGTGTGTGTGTGTGTGTGTGTGTGTGTGTGTGTGTGTGTGTGTGTGTGTGTGTGTGTGTGTGTGTGTGTGTGTGTGTGTGTGTGTGTGTGTGTGTGTGTGTGTGTGTGTGTGTGTGTGTGTGTGTGTGAGTGATTGCTGAGGAGAGTGCTTATGATTATCTGATTTTGCTGTTGATGGATTGATTGAGACTGATGCTGGGTGGGTGACACTTGTACAGAATGGATCAGTACGTAGGCTGGTGATGCAATTATTGTGAAATGGATTCTGATGATGTTTCCATGGGTGTGAAACTAAATTATTTCGTAGCATAACATCCATGTCCTTAGGCCTTCAGTTCTCAGGATAAGAGGTGGAAAAAGTAATTTTACAAGATGCCTGAAAGAGGAAGTGGAGGGGTGGGAAGAGTCAACAAGGTAATTATGTTACACATAAAATAATTGAACACAATTTCAACTATTGTGTGGGAAGAAAACCCATAATTACAAATGTTTATTATAAAGTATCTTATTTCCATTTGTCTGTGATTCAAAGGTCTTCCTAATTCCATAGAAATGTCAAGGGGTTAACGTACCCTAGTTTTTCTTTTCTGAGCAGTGGCTCAATTTCAGTTTATGATCGAATGTACCAGAAGGTCACATTATCACATCCCATCTATAGATCTGTGGCTTATTTATTTATGCCATAGTGTCAGAGTTCAGGTAAAGTAAATTAAGATTTGTACAATAATAATAGTTTGTGCAGTCATTATTTCACTACTTAGCTGCTGTGCAGGTTGACCCTGTGGTTAAGAAGGCGTACAGTGTATTGGCTTTCATCAACCATGGGATTGAGTTTAGGAGCCAAGAGGTAATGTTGCAGCTATATAGGACCCTGGTCAGACCCCACTTGGAGTACTGTGCTCAGTTCTGGTCGCCTCACTACAGGAAGGATGTGGAAATTATAGAAAGGATTCAGAGGAGATTTACAAGGATGTTGCCTGGATTGGGGAGCATGCCTTATGAGAACGGATTGAGTGAACTCGGCCTTGGAGCAGCGGAGGATGAGAGGTGACCTGATAGAGGTGTACAAGATGATGTGAGGCATTGATTGTGTGGATAGTCAGAGGCTTTTTCCCAGCACTGAAATGGTTAACACGAGAGGGCACAGTTTTAAGGTGCTTGGAAGTAGCTACAGAGGAGATATCAGGGGTAAGTTTTTTTACGCAGAGAGTGGTGAGTGCATGGAATGGGCTGCCGGCAGCGGTGGTGGAGGTGGATATGATAGGGTCTTTTAAGAGACCGAGATAGGTACATGGAGCTTAGAAGAATAGAGGGCTATAGGTAAGCCTAGTAATTTCTAAAGTAAGTACATGTTTGGCATAGCATTGTAGGCCGAAAGGCCTGTATTGTGCTGTAGGTTTTCTAAGTGTATATGTTTCTAACATGTTCTTGAGCTAAAGGCCACACCACATTAAGAGATCCAGCATGGTAACAGGCCCATCCCACCCAATTACAGCCATGTGACCAATTACCCAACTAACCCCGTGCTGGTGAGGGCAGGAACAGGGAGATAGGGGATCTGAATGTGTAGCTGAGGAGCTGGTGCGGGAAGCAGGGATTCAGATTCTTAGACCACTGGGATCTGTTTTGGGGTAAGGATGAACTGTACAAAGGAGACAGGTTGCACTTTAACAGAAGGGAGATCAGCATTCTGGCAGGCAGGTTTGTCACTGCTACATGGGTGTGTTTAAACTAAGAAGTGGGTTGGGGGTGGGGGTAAGAGACGGACTGGAAATATAAGAATGGAGTTAAAGGGAAAGAGAGAATAAGAAAAGTTAAGAAAGACAACAGAATTAACGGGGCAGAAAGCTCAGGAAAGGATCGGAGAGTATGGCCAAGTGCAATAGGAATCGATGTGAAAGGTGAGGGGAGTAATGGTTTAAAAGTATTATATATGAATGCACGAAGTATAAGAAATAAAGTGGATGAGTTTGAGGCTCAGTTGAAAATTGGCAAGTGTGATATTGTAGGAATAACAGAGACATGGCTGCAAGAGGACCAGGGCTGGGAAATGAATATTCAAGAGTATACATCCTATCGAAAGGACGGACAGATAGGCAGCGGGGGTGGGGTTACTCTGTTGGAGAGGAATGAAATTCAGTTCCTTGGGAGGGGTGACATAGAATCAGGAGTTATAGAGTCAGAATGGATAGAACTGAGAAATTGTAAGGGCAAAAAGACACTAATAGGAGTTATCTACAAGCCCCCAAACAGTAGCCTGGATATAGGGTGCAAGTTGAATGAAGAGTTAAAATTGGCATGTCGCAAAGGTAATACTACAGTTGTATGGGGGATTTCAACATGCAGGTAAACTGGGAAAATCAGGTTGGTACTGGACCCCAAGAAAGCGAGTTTATGGAGTGCCTCTGAGATGGATTCTTAGAGCAGCTTGTACTGGAGCCTACCAGGGAGAAGGCAATTCTGGATTTAGTGTTGTGTAATGAACCAGATTTGATAAGGGACCTTGAGGTAAAGGAGCCATTAGGAAGTAGTGACCATAATATGATAAGTTTTAATCTACAATTTGAGAGGGAAAAGGGAAAATTGGAAATATCAGTATTACAGTTGAACAAAGGGGACTATGGAGCCATGAGAGAGAAACTGTCCAAAGTTGACTGGAAAGATACCCAAGCAAGGATGACAGTGGAACAACAATGGCAGGTATTTCTGGGAATAATACAGAAGGTACAGGATCAGTTCATTCCAAAGAGGAAGAAAGGTTCTAAGGGGAGTAAGGGGTGGCTGACAAGGGAAGTCAAGGACAGTATAAAAATAAAAGAGAAGTATAACATAGCAAAGATGAGTGGGAAGCCAGAGGATTGGGAAACTTTTAAAGAGCAACAGAAGATAGATAACTAAAAAGGCAATACGGGGAGAAAAGATGAGGTACGAAGGTAAGCTAGCCAAGAATATAAAGGAGGATAATAAAAGCTTCTTTAGGTATGTGAAGAGGAAAAAATTAGTTAAGACCAAAGTTGGGCCCTTGAAGACAGAAATAGGTGAATTTATTATGGGGAAATGGCAGATGAGTTGAACAGGTACTTTAGATCTGTCTTCACTAGGGAAGACACAAACAATCTCCCAGATGTAATAGTGGCCAGAGGACCTAGGGTAACGGAGGAACTGAAGGAAATTCACACTAGGCAGAAAATTGTGTAGGGTAGACTGATGAGACTGAAGGCTGATAAATCCCCAGGGCCTGATGGTCTGCATCCCTGGTTACTTAAGGAGGTGGCCCTAGAAACTGTGGATGCATTGGTAATCATTTTCCAGTGTTCTATAGATTCAGGATCAATTCCTGTGGATTGAAGGGTAGCTAATGTTATCCCACTTTTTAAGAAAGGAGGGAGAGAGAATACAGGGAATTATAGACCCGTTAGCCTGACATCAGTGGTGGGGAAGATGCTGGAGTCAATTATAAAAGATGAAATAGATGAAAAAAAGATGAACATTTGGATAACAAGTAACAAAATCAGTCCAGGTCAGCATGGATTTATGAAGGGGAAATCATGCTTGACTAATCTTCTGGAATTTTTTGAGGATGTAACTATGAAAGTGGACAAGGGAGAACCAGTGGATGTAGTATACCTGGAATTTCAGAAAGCCTTTGATAAGGTCCCACATAGGAGATTAGTAGGCAAAATTAGAGCACATGGTATTGAGGGTAGGGTACTGACATGGATAGAAAATCAGTTGGCAGACAGGAAACAAAGAGTAGGGATTAACCCGTCCCTTTCAAAATGGCAAGCAGTGACTAGTGGGGTACCACAAGACTCGGTGCTGGGACCGCAGCTATTTACAATATACATTAATGATTTAGATGAAGGGATTAAAAGTAACATTAGCAAATTTGCAGATGACACAAAGCTTGGTGGCAGTATGAAATGTGAGGAGGATGTTATGAGAATGCAGGGTGACTATTGGACAGGTTGGGTGAGTGGGCAGATGCATGGCAGATGCAGTTTAATGTGGATAAATGTGAGGTTATCCACTTTGGTGGCAAGAACAGGAAGGCAGATTACTATCTGAATGGTGTCAAGTTAGGAAAAGGGGAAGTACAAGGAGATCTAGGTGTCCTTGTTCATCAGTCACTGAAAGTAAGCATGCAGGTACAGCAGGCAGTGAAGAAAGCTAATGGCATGTTGGCCTTCATAACAAGGGGAGTTGAGTATAGGAGCAAAGAGGTCCTTCTGCAGTTGTACAGGGCCCTGGTGAGACCACACCTGGAGTATTGTGTGCAGTTTTGGTCTCCAAATTTGAGGAAGGACATTCTTGTTATTGAGGGAGTGCAGCATAGGTTCATGAGGTTAATTCCTGGGATGGCAGGACTGTCATATGTTGAAATATTGGAGCGACTGGGCTTATATACACTGGAATTTAGAAGGATGAGAGGGGATCTGATTGAAACATATAAGATTATTAAGGGATTGGACATGCTAGAGACAGGAAACATGTTCCCAATGTTGGGGGAGTCCAGAACCAGAGGCCACAGTTTAAGAATAAGGGGTAGGCCATTTAGAATGGAGTTGAGGAAAAACTTTTTCACCCAGAGAGTTGTGGATCTGTGGAATGCTCTGCCTCAGAAGGCAGTGGAGGCCAATTCTCTGGATGCTTTCAAGAAAGAGTTAGATAGAGCTCTTAAAGATAATGGAGTCAAGGGATCTGGGGAGGAGGCAGAAACGGGGTACATTGTGGATGATCAGCCATGATCACAGTTAAATGTGGTGCTGGCTCGAAGGGCCGAATAGCCTACTCCTGTACCTATTATCTATTGTCTATTAACCATCTTTGGAATATTTAACTGAGTAACGAATTATGTATTGAAGTGAAATACAGAACAAATTAGGACACTACTGATACTACTACATACTATAAAACTCTGTATTAGTTCCTAATAGTTATCTGTGGAGGAATTCATCCAGTGTATGCTGCTGTGTTCTTTCGATTGGCTGTAAATGAACAAAATCAGCATCAGGTTTATTATCACCGGCATGTGTTGTAAAATTTCCTAACTTAACAGCAGCACTTCAATGCAATACATAATATAGAAGAAGAAGGAAAAAAATTAAACCAGTAATAATAATAATAATAAATACACAAGTAAATCAATTACAGTATATGTATATTGAGTAGATTAAAAATCATGCAAAAAACAAAAATAATATATATTTAAAAAGTGAGGTAGTGTCCAGGTGTTCAATGTCCATTTAGGAATCGGATGACAGAGGGGAAGAAGCTGTTCCTGAATCGCTGAGTGTGTGCCTTCAGGCTTCTGTACCTCCTACCTGATGGTAACAGTGAGAAAAGGGCATGTCCTGGGTCCTGGAGGTCCTTAATAATGGACGCTGCCTTTCTGAGACACTGCTCCCTGAAGATGTCCTTGGTACTTTGTAGGCTAGTACCCAAGATGGAGCCTCTTTCACTTATTTCAGTCCTGTGCAGTAGCCACCCCACCCAAACCAGACAGTAATGCAGCCTGTCAGAATGCTTTCCACAGTACATCTGTAGAAGTTTTTTAGTGTATTTGTTGACATGCCAAATCAGTTCAAACTCCTTATGAAATATAGGCACTGTCGTGTCTTCTTTATAACTGCATCGATATGTTGAGACCAGTTCCTTCGTCTTACCCTTCCTGTAGCTCACAATCAACTCTTTCATCCTACTGATGTTGAGTGCCAGGTTGTTGCTGCGGCACCACCCCACAAGTTGGCATATCTCACTCCTGTACGCCCTCTCATCTCCATCTGAGATTCTACCAAAAATGGCTGTATAATGAGCAAATTTATAGCTAGTATTTGAGCTATGCCTAGCCACACAGTCTTGGGTATAGAGAGAGTAGAGCAGTGGGTTACACACACACCCCGAGGTGTACCAGTATTGATCGTTAGCGAGGAGGAGATATTATCACTAATCCGCACAGATTGTGGTCTTCTGGTTAGAAAGTTGAGGATCCAGTTGCAGAGGGAATTACAGAGGCCCAGGTTCTGCAACTTCTCAATCAGGATTGTGTGAATGATGGTATTAAATACCGAGCCATAATCGATGAACAGCATCCTGATATACTGTAGGTGTCTGTATTGTCCAGTTGGTCTAAAGCCATGTGAAGAGCCATTGACCTATTGTGGTGATAGGCAGATTGCAGTGGGTCCAGGTCCTTGCTGAGGCAGGAGTTCAGTCTAGTTATGACCAACCTGTCAAAGCATTTCATCACTATAGATGTGAGTGCTACTGGGTGTTAATTATTAAGGCAGTCCACATGATCATTCTTAGGCACTAATATAATTGTTACCTTTTCGAAGCAAGTGGGAGCTTCTGCCCGTAGCAGTGAGAGGTTGAAAATGCCCTTGAATGCTCCCTTGAATGTGCTTCAATAATCAGCACGGGCACCTAGTGCAGGTAATAGACAGCCTGCATTGTGTTTCTGCATGAAGTAGTGTCGTAATCCAACAATAAATTTCTTGGCATCCTTTGTAGTCATTAGTTCAAGTTCAGATGTATCATCTTCATCTCTCTCCTTGACTTCTTATTTCCTGACTTGGTGCTTCAATACAAAAAATGTGTTCGACAATTGCATCCGCCAGCCCAAATCGATAACATAACACAAGTATACACAACTGATTTATTAAAAACCGTTCACTCTAAGCACCGTGTGGTGTCTAATGGCCACAGAAGTGCACGTGACTGACGCTGGTTAGAAACTTCTGGCAATAGTCACCTGTACCAACGAAATGGTGTTATATCCCAAATAAATAAAGGGAATTCTTGCTATTTCCTCAAATAGCTTTTGTTCTTAAAGAGTAGTCCCAAATAAGGGGCTGCCCAATTAACTGATGGCCCGATTAACCTGAATCCATTGTATTTTAATACAAAATAAATAGATTAGACTGTCCCAAAAAGCATCTTTCTTTGCTGATGATGATTGCATATACACCAGTTTTATTTGCAGATATATATTATTTAATACCTAGAGACACAATAAACTATTCCAGAAATAGTTGCTTTCAGAGAGCTCAGTGAGTAACTATAGACCCAGTGTGTTACAGACTCATGTTGTATATTTTAACCTTGGCTTCTGGTGAATAATCTCATTCAGTTAATGGATTGCTGAAACAGTACACTAGTCTTCAGTATCACTGGAGTATGACTCTTAATATTATACAGAGAGTCATTCTAGACTGCTTTATCAGGTTTTCAGTAGAACAGTGACACAGCTATTAGAGCTGCTACTTCATGGTTTCAGGACTCAAAATCACGAAGAGAAAGGGTCCCAGAACAGATCCCTGATGTACTCCGCTGGTCACCAACCTCCATGCAGAATATGAGCCGCCTACAACCAGTCTTTGCCTTCTGTGGGCAAGTCAGTTCTGGATCCACAAAGCAATGTCCCCATGGATCCCATGCCTCCTTACTTTCTCAGTTAGCCTTGCATGGGGTACCTTATCAAATGCCTTGCTGAAATCCATATACAAAATAATAACTTTACAAACCCTGCAGCTTTGGGACTTAAGTATAAAACATGAAAAGAGAAAGAGGAAACCAGGGTGTAAAGTCTTGCTTTTGTCACAGGCGTGCATGTTTATGGTGCTAAACACAAGGGTTTTGAAGCAGTGGATATCTTTAGAAAACAAATACAGTGCAGGAGGTTGAATTCACTCATTATCTTGATCAGATCAACCAAAGGGGTTAGGAAAGGACTGTAAAAAAAAAGGGTCACAACCCATCAATTAATGCTAGCTTAATATCACTGTTGGTCTTGAAACTGCTCGTTTGTTCTGGAACATATGCAGGTAAGTTCCATAATCCTTTTATCACAACATGTTTTAGTAATTTTCTTAATACAAAATACTAACCTATTAATTTAGAATTCTTGCTTTAGTAAACTATCTTCTTTAGTAAGTTTAAACCTGCTAAATGCAATTTAAACAAAATGCAAGAGTTCATGGAATATCAATGTGCTAAATAATGGAGTCTTTTTGAAGATATCTAACTAAACATTAGCAAGTCAGAACTTAGGTTTATTTTTCTCTTGCCAGTTTTGTCTTCCAGGTGCTGAATTATTGATGCATTAGTGTAAAAACACTTCAAAAATATATTTGTGGGAGAACTTTACATTCTTTGTGGTGGCGTGTTGGGGAGGAAGCATTAAGAAGAAGGACGCCTCACGTCTTAATAAGCTGATAAGGAAGGCGGGCTCTGTCGTGGGCAAAGTACTGGAGAGTTTAACATCGGTAGCTGATCGAAGGGCGCTGAGTAGGCTACGGTCAATTATGGAAAACCCTGAACATCCTCTACATAGCACCATCCAGAGACAGAGAAGCAGTTTCAGCGACAGGTTACTGTCGAGGCAATGCTCCTCAGACAGGATGAAGAGGTCAATACTCCCCAATGCCATTAGGCTTTACAATTCAACTGCCAGGACTTAAGAACTTTTTTTTAAAGCTATTATTAATGCTTTTTGAGTTAGTGATTTAGATGCATATCATATTATTACTGAGTTAAGTATTGTATGTAATGAGTTTTTGCTACAACAAGTGTATGGGACATTGGAAAAAATGTTGAATTTCCCCATGGGGATGAATAAAGTATCTATCTATCTATCTATCTATCTATCTATCTATCTATCTATCTATCTATCTATCTATCTATCTATCTATCTATCTATCTATCTATCTATCTATCTATCTATCTATCTATCTATCTATCTTTGTGTGTCTTTCAAGTAAGTATGTGGATATTCAGACAGGCTACATTAAATCCTGATGAAAGATCTCACTCAAGTCATTGACTATTTATTCCTTTCCATAGATGCTGCCTGACCTGCTGAGTTCCTCCAGCATTTTGTGTGCGTGCTCTGGATTTCCCCCATCTGTAGAACCTCTTCTGTTAATGAAAGGCTACATTATGGTTGTGTAAAGTTCCTTGTTCTCCTGCGCCTCTATATTTACCTAACTGATTAAACTGAAGATATCTCAGCTGATTTCTGGTATGGATCTTTTTACAGTTTATGTATTTGTCTACATGTACAGCTTAAAGTCTGTGCTTCATTTTAAAGGGGTCAATGTTTAGTGTTGGACTAATGACATGAGCTGGAAACTGACTGTTCCAGATATACAGGCTGGGAAAACGAAACAGCTGAACCACCTTTGGGTACCGTTGGTTGATTTCACAGCAACTAAATCCGAGAAATTGACTGCTAAGATGAGATAAATCAGATTGGAATTAGGTACCATTCTGTAAACATCTTGTTGGAGATTTTGGTTGCATTGAAAGTCTAAATCGTTCTTATAGGCCCAGTAAGAAATAAGAAGTGAATCTTCTTCACTGTACTAAAGTTGAAGTAATAAGTAATGTATTATGTTTTGTTTTGTCCCACTTACCTAAGGATGTCTATATTCTTCTGCAGTATTTGAATGTACATGTTCATTTGACTAATTTGTGGGATGCAAGAATTGAATGTTATAAGAGATTGAGCTGATGAAGCTTATATTCCCCAGTTTGAATAAATTACATTAAAAATATAGATTTATTAAGTGTTCTTTCAAATGAATGTATATGTTTAAATGAAATTAATTTAAGCTAGGGTAGATGCTGGGAGAATATTTCCCTTACATAGAAGGTCTAGATGGGGTAGAGTTTGGCAAATGTGTTCAGGAAAGTTTCCTTAATCAATACAATGAGAGAATGTGTGATTAGGGAATGAGAAATTTGTTTAGGGGAATACCTGGCATCTGGTGACCACAATGTCATTAGTTTCAAATTAAATATGAAAAAGATAGGTCTGGTGCGTGAACTGAGATTCTAAATTGGAGAAAGGCCAATTTTGATGGCATCACAAAGGAGCTGGCAAGTGTGGAGTGGGATGGGCTGTTTTCTGGCAAAAGTGTATGATAAGTGTGAGGCCTTCAAAAGTGAAATTTTTTTGAGAACAATGCTTTTATGTGCCTGTCAGAATAAACGGTAAAGATAATAAGTGCAGGAACCTTGATTGTCAAGAGGTTAAGAAAAAAAACCAAGTAGGAACAAATGGAATGCTTATGGAGTATAAAAAATGCAAGAGAACACTTAAGAAAGAAATCAGGAAGGCTAAAAGAAGGCATGAAGTTGCTCTAGCAGATAAGGTGAAAAGAATCCTAAGGGTTCCTACAGATATGTTAAGAGCAAAGGGATTATAAGAGACAAAATTGATCTTCTGGTAGACAAGAATGTGTGGAGCCAAAAGAAGTGGGAGAGATTTCAAATAAATCTTTTTGCAGCTGCAGTTATTCAAGAGACAGACACAGAGTCTACAAAGTGGCACTAACTTTACGGACCATATACAGCTTACAGAGGATGAACTGCTTAGGTGGAAAAACCCTCAGGGCCTGACAAGTTGTTCTTTCAGATACTGCTAGATGCAAGCGCAGAAATGTCTGGGGCCCCAGCAGAGATATTTATATCATCCTGAGTGACAGGTGAGGTACCAGAGGATTGGGGGATAGCCAATGTTGTTGCACTGTTCAAAGAAAAAGCTCTAAAAATAAACCAAGAAATTATAGGCTTGTGAGCCTGACATCAGGTTATTGTGTGTGGTAGGTCACGTCTAACCAATCTTATAGAGCTCTTCAAGGAACTTCTCAGGAAAGTTGCTGAAGACAAGGTAGTACATATTGTTTACATGGGCTTTAGTAAGCATTTGACAAGGTCCTGTATGGGAAATGAGCCAAGAAGTTTCAGTTGTTCAGCATTCAAGATGAAGGAGCAATTTGATTAAACTTTGGCTTTTTGGGAAAAGCCAAAAAGTTGTAGTAGATGGTTGCCTCTCTGACTGGAGACCTGTGACTAGTGGTGTGCTGCAGGGATCGGTGACGGGTCCATTGTTGTTTGTCATCTCCATTAACACTCTGACAGATAACTGGATCAGTAAATCGGTGGATGACTCCAAGATTGGGGTTGTATTGGACAGTGAGAAAGGCTATCATGGCCTGTAGTGGGATCTGGACCAACTGCATGAATGGGCTGAAAAATGGCAGATGGAATTTGATGCAGACAATTATGAGGTGTTGCACTTTGGTAGAACTAACCAGGCTAGGTCTTACAAAGTGAATGGGAGGGTACTGAGGAATGCTGTAGAACAAAGGGATCTCGGAATATAGGTCCATAATTCATTGAAAGTGGTGTCACAGGTTGATAGGGTCATAAAGAAAGCTTTTGGCACATGGGCCTTCATAAGTCAAAATACTGAGTACAGGAGATGGGATGTTATGTAGAAGTTGTATAAGACACTGGTAAGGGCTAATTTGGGGTGTTCTGGACAGTTTTGGTCACCTAGCTACAGAAAAGATGTAAGTGAGGCTGAGAGAGTACTGAAAAAATTTACAAGTATTTTGCCGGGTCTGGAAGACCTGAATTATAAGGAAAGATTTGGTAGGTTAGGGCTTTATTCAATGGAACATTGATGATTGAGAGGATATTTGATAGATATATACAAAACTATGATGGGTATAGATAGGTAAATGCAAGTAGGCTATTTCCACTGAGGTTGGGCAGGATTACAATCAAAGATCATGGGTTAAGGGGGAAAGATGAAAAGTTTAAGGGAAGCATGAGGGGAAAACTTCTTGTCTCAGAGTGTTAAAGGGTTTGGAGCAAGCTGTCAGCACAAGTGGTGCATACAAGCCCAATTTCAATATTTAAGAGAAGTTCGGATAGATACATGTAGGGTAGGGGTATGGAGGGCTTTGGTCTCATGTAGATCAATGGCAGTAGGCAGATTAAATGGTTTGGCATGGACTAGATGGGCTGAATGGTGGTTTCCGTGCTGCACTTTTCTATGACGCTATGAGTCTATGGTTCTTTCTTCTGTGTTTAAAACTATAGGCCAACCTTGGAATAAGCATCATCGAATTAACAATGAAATGAGGAGACGTTCAGGAAAATGTTTTAAGCTCCCTGCCCAGAGGCAGAAATTAGCTGATTTGAAAAGCATTGTGACAATGGGGTAGTATGAGAAGGGGAAGTTGTTGAAAAACTTCATCTTTAATAATGTTGACTCACCAGGCTCAAAAAACCAAATGCCCTGCTCCATTTGCTCTTTTTTGTTCTTGCGTCTTATTTTTGTTAACTCTGCAGGAAAGGTAAAATAAAGATGGTTGAAGTAATTGGAGTTGGTCCTTAATATCATTGCTTCTCCTGGTAGGAACCTCACTGCCATTTTCTATTTCAGCCTACCTTGTTAAAAATCTTCTTGGGAATTCCATGAATTAATCAGACAAAGTCTTTCTCATTTCTCAACTAAGTGGGAGAAAGGATTCCAAAGAAGGTAATGGTCTGAAGAGAAAGCATCATACTACCAACCTGCTGAATGCTGCAGAAAGGAATGAACATGGCTCTGTGTCACAAGTAACTCATTATACTTGGTCTCAGTGCTATTGTGCTACTTTCTAACCAGCTTATAACATTTTCACAAATTTGTTGCACAGTGAGTCTATCAGTGCAAGCCTATTGCCTCAGCTGTTCAGTGTCATCTCTGCCATTTGCACGTATTGCTGGTTATGTGGAACAGAAATCCAATGAACTTTGTGACATCAATGCTATTGTATGAGTAGGTCTGAGGCTACAAAAGGCAAATCATTTCTGAAATCCTTACAGCTAAGGTCAACCTAAAATTAACCTTTTCTTCACTTATTTCAATAGATTGTACACTGTGAAAGGCCAGTGGATTTGTGTGAATACAAAGGATATGTGGGTCAGATGAGCAATGCATTTCTTAAGGTAAGAACAAAAAGTTTATCCTCTAACGGAATCTATATATTTAATTTATCAGCATACCATAGAATATAGAACATAGAACAGTATAGCACAGTACAGTCCACGATGTTGTGCCAACCTTTTAGCGTACTTCAAGATCAATTTAACCCTTCCCTCCCAGATAGCTTCTCATCCACATACCTATCTAAGAGTCACTTGGATGTCCATAATGTATCTGCTTTTATGACTGGCCATGACTGTGCCTTCCATGCACTGTCCAATTCCTGTGTAAAATACTACCTCTGCCATCCCACCCCTATACTTTCCTCCATTCACTTTGAAAGTATGTATTCTTGTATTAGCCATTGTTACCCTGGGAATAAAGATGCTAGCCATCCCCCCCTGTCTATGCCTTTTCTCATCTTATATTCCTCTATCAAGTCTCTTCTCGTTCTGGTACACTCCAAAAAGAAAATCCCTGGCACACTCAATATTTCCTCATAAGACATGTTCTCTAATCTAGGCAGCATCTGGGTAAATTACTCTGCACGCTCTCTGAAGCTTCCACATCTTCCCAATAATAAAGTGACCAGAATTGAACTCAATACTCTAAGTGCAGAGTAACCGAAGTTTTATAGAGCAGCAACATTATCTTGAGACTCTTGAACTTAATTCCCCAACTAAAGAAAACAAACACACTATACACCTTATTAATCACACTATAAACTTGCATGGCAACTTTGAAGGATCTATGGATGTGGACCTCAAGATTCCTCTGTTCCTGCACACTACCAAGAATCCTACCATTAACCCTGTATTTTGCCATCGAGGTCAACTCACCAAAGTATGTCAGTTCACACCTTTCTAGATTGAACTTCATCTGCCATTTCTCTGCCCAATTGACCATTGCCTTATAGCAAACTTCAATATTCTCCACAATACCACTAATCTTTGCATCATCTGCATACATACTAATTTACCCTTCCACTTCCTTATATACTGCAGGCAGAGTCTGCTCCATCTACTACCACTCTCTGCCTTCCATGGACAAGCCAATTCTGAATACACTCAGACATCCATGTTTCCCTTGATCCAATGTAACTTGATTTTCTGAATGAGCCTACCTTGGAGAACCTTGTCTAATGCCTTACTAAAATCCGTATCACCACCTGACTTTCATCAATTTGTTTTGTCATTTCCTGAAAAAAAATCAGTCAAACTTGTGAAGCATGGCCTGCCCCTCACAATGACTCTATGATTATCACAAAATTCTAATTTATTTATTTATTGAGATACAGCACAGAATAGGCCCTTCTGGAACCATGTCACCCAGCAATCTTGCAAGATATAACAGATAACAACATAGATTACAGTTGAGTTATTTATCAATCAATATATAAATGTCACCTGAAACACTTTGGTCTGTATACAGGGGACAAAGTGGAAAAAATGATGTAATAAAATGTTATAGGATCTATAATTAGAATTTTTCTTTGATTTGCAGCAGGAAATTGGGGAATATGTCGGAAAAATCTGAATCTTATCAACGTACACAAGCAAAAGCAAACTAATATTTTTAATAATATCACCCATATTGTTTTTATTTTTTAATTTTTTTATTGCAAAATCATCTAGACATCTAGAATAGGATATAGTATTAGCTGCTGAAAGCATTATGTTAAAATGTAGAGTGACATATGAATGCTGGGGTCCATAACCTGGGAATTTACAGCATAGAATGATGTTGACAAATGGAAGCCAGTAAATAGAACTTGGCAAGGTCATACAAATTCTTCAATCTCTATCAAACAAAAGTTCTGTTCGCCACAAGCTCCCTTATCATTTTCTAATCTACAAAGGCTGGTGGCTGAGCACTATTCTGCTTTTGAAGCTCTCCTTTTTTTCTAGCCCTTTATACAGTATTCCTATCTCTGTAACCTGTTCCTGTGCTGCAGGTTATGTACACAGCTTGGATTAGAATTCTAGCTTCTTTATCAGTTGGAAATTACCTTCACCTCCCAAAGACAGAAGACTAAAAATTTCCTTCCTAAACAATGCTTCTTTCTGTCCTGTTAGATTTCCATAGCCCACATTTTTATCAAACGTCTGAGCTCCTGCCCGAACATCTTCTGTGATTTTATATAAATGTTGTTCGATAGTGTACCTGTACGACTTGCAAAAGATGTTAGCCTACATTAAAAATTGCATATCTAACTCTTTTGCTGTTGGTTTCATTTATTTAAATATCATTTCTTTTTTGATGCATTCCATGGATATAAAAGTATCTACAGAATCAGATTTAATATGCATGTCGTGAAATTTGTTGTTTTGAGGCAGCAGTACAATGCAATACATAATAATTTAAAAAGCTATAAATTACAATAAGAAATACATATAAAGATTAAATTAAGTAAGTAGTGTAAAAGGAAAGCAAAAATAAAATAGTGAGGTAGTGTTCATGGGTTCATTGTCCATTCAGAAATCTGATCGCAGAAGGGAAGAAGTTGTTTGTGAAGTATTGAATTTATGTCTTCAGGTATGTATCTGCTGCTTGATGGTAGCAATGAGAAGAGGGTATGTCCTGTGTGATGGGGTCCTTAATGATGGATGCAGCCTTCCTGAGGTGCTACCTTTGAAGGTGTCCTCGATGCTAAGGAGGCTACTGTCGACGATGGAGCTTGTTGAGCTGGAAAACTTCCTTCAGCTTTTTCAAATCCTGTACAGTGGTCTCTGCGTGCCAGATGGTAATGCAACCAGTTAGAATGCTCTCCACCGTACACCTGTAGAAATTTGTGAGTGCCTTTGATGACACACCAAGTCTCCTCATACTGCCGATGAGATGCAGCTGCTGTTGTACCTTCTTTGTAATTGCATCATATATCGGACCCAGGATAGATCTTCAAAGCTGTTGACAACGAGGAACTTGAAACTGCTCACCCATTCCATTGCTGATCCTTTGATGAGGTCTGATATCTGTTCCCTTAACTCCTCCTTCCTGAAGTCCACAATCGATTCCATAGTCTTAATGACGTTGAGTGCAAGGTTGTTGTTGCAACACTACTCAACCAGCTGATCTATTTTACTACAGTACACCTTCTCATCACCATTGAAATGCCGCCAACAATAGCTTTCTTATCAGCAAATTTATAGATGTCCTTCGAGCTGTGCCTAGCCCACACAGTTGTGAGTTCAGTGCCCTAAGCACACATCCTTGAGGTGTGCCAGTGTTGATTGTCAGCGAAGGGGAGGTGTTATTTCTGATTCGCACTGACTGGGATTTCCCAGTGAAGAAGTCAATGATCCAATTGCAGTGGGAGGTACAGAGGCCCAGGTTTTGGAGCTGAGGACATAATTGTCTTGAACATTGAACTGTAATCAATAAACAGCAGCCTCCTCCCCTCCTTCACTACAAGTAGTTCTCTTTCGTTCAATGGATTTTTCAACACCCAGCCAAGAAAAATGGTCATCCATAATGCAGGATGCAATGCTAAGACGGATTGGCCTTTTGCTCATGCTCCCAAAATGTTTTGTTGCAACCACATAATTGTGTGCATTGTCACAAAGGGTTACAGTAGAAGTTTGAAATACAAACAGCAAGTACTGGAAGCAGTCTGCAGGTCAAGCCGTATCCATACAGGAAGAAACAGTTCATACTTTTGGTTGAGCATTTTCCACCAGACATGGTTCATTCAGTTGTGTGGTGGGTGCTACAATCCAGACAAATGGGGAAGGCAAAGAACAGATCTGTCAACTTGAAAGTAGGCACCATGAGCAGTAGAGTCTGACCTCTGACCTAGTATGTCCCATCATGCAACCATTACTATTAAGCAAAGGATCAACTCTGGTTTAATGAAGCATGCACTAGCACATGACAGATTTTCGGCTTGCAAAATCAATTCTTGTTTCTCTTTCTATAAGCACTGTTTGACTTGCTGAGTGTATCCGGCATTTTCTGTTTTCCTTTATTGTAGAATTACGCTATCTGAATCTTATTATCAATAAGTATGGAAATTCATATGATTTTCTGACTTTCACTTTCTCTATATTTCTGGAGAAATAATAAAATCTGTAAGTTGGCACTGGGAGTTGGTTATCTCTGTGTGCTTGTGAATATGATTTCTGGCTTCAGGTCAACTATGGGCAAAGAAACTGCTCCTGATCATCATTTCTATCCTCCCTCAACAGAATCCTCCATGTTGAGCAGCAGTTCAAAGTTCAAAGTAACTTAATTATCAAAGTGCTTACATTTCACCATATACAACCCTGAGATTTATTTTCTTGTAGGCATACACAGGTAATCCAAGAAACACCACAGAATTAATGAAAGACTGCACAGAGCAGGACAGACAAACAATCCTTGTACAAAAGATAACAAACTGTGCAAATAGAAAATAAATAAAAAAACAAACAAAAATTATCAAAAACACGAGATGAAGATTTCTTGAAAGTGAGTCCGCAGGTTGAGGGAACAGTTCAGTGATGGGGTGAGTCAATTTGAATGAAGGTATGCACTCTGGTTCAAGACCCTGATGGTTGAGGGGTTACAACAGTTCCTGAACCTGATGATGTTTTGTTCCGAGGCTCCTGTACCTTCTTCCTGATGGCAACAACGAGAACAGAACATGGCACTTGGAAGAAGCACTGGGTCTATTAAGGGTGACTGAGTGTACTCTGGGTGGGGGATTTCAATGTCTGCTACCAAGAGTGGTTTTTTAACACTGTTACAGATGAAATTGAAAGACACGTCGCTAAAATGAACCAGACCAAGGAAATAAAAACACTTTTCATTTTCTTCACCAATTTACCAGTGACAATTTCATCTGTCCTTAACAGTATTGGTAAAAGTAATTGTGCGGGCAAAGCCTTATCATCATACAAAGGATCTTCTGCATTGTGTTGTGTGACACTATAATCATGCCAAATCGAAGAGACAAAGAACAGTTCTGGCAGCTGAAAGCCAGTGCTCCAGGTCTGGATGTTGTTCCAGTAAAGATACAACACTGGGATCTAGACATTGATGTGGTAAATTGCCTGGGTATATCTTGTTCAAAACAATCAGCAAATCCAGTCTGGTGAATGACTGTTCAATCAGTCAGTTATCAATGCATTAGAAGATGTCATTGACAGTGCCATCAAGTAGTACTTACTCTCTAATCATCTACTTACCAAAGCTCAGTCTGGACTTACCAGAATGGCTCTGGTCTAGACCGCAACACCCCATTGAGCAAACATTAGTGAACTTCAGAGGACAGGTTATCGTGATCAGCCTTGCCTTGAACAGCAGAATTTGACTGAGTGTGGTATCAGGGAGGATGGGTAAAGCTAAAGTCAGAGGGCATCAGAGGGAAAATAATACAATGGATGGAATTATATCTTGCACAATGGAAGACGGCTGTGCTTTTTGGAAGTCCTTGGACATTATATCAGCAGTGCCTCAGAAGTGTAACCTACACAGAAGCATTTTCAGCTGCTTCTGTTTAACCTTTCTTCCAACAAAAGGTCAGACTTGATAACTGCTAAATATCCAGAGCAAATGAGGCAGCCCATGGGAACCCTGAGGGAAAATTCGGGCAAGATTGATAAATGTCAATTAGCACTAGTGACAATATAAAACAGGACAATGTCTAAACTCTCACCCATGGCACCAAATGACAATACTGACATGAAATTTGTTGTTCTGAAAGCAGCAGTATGGTGCAACACATTAAAAATCACTATGATTTGCAATAATAATTTTTTAAAATAAATATGTAGTGCAAAAAGAGAGCAAAATAGTGACGTAGTGTTCATGGGTTTCTGAACTGTTCAGAAATCTGATGGCAGAGGGGAAGACGCTGTGATGGAATACTTTCCTTTCACTCAATAACACTACTTAACACTACACAGACAGTACCACCCATATGATTACCAACCCATCTACCACCGTAAACATTCATTTTCTCCTCCACCAGAATACAGAGGCTAGTGTGTGTATCATCTACATAATTCCCTGCAGTTATTCACCTAGGCTCCATCAACTGCACACCCTACACCCACCCATCCCCACCCAAACATAATGCTCAACCTTCATCACCAAGAATGATAAAGTTTCAGGCACAGGGGAACATGGGTTTCTCCCCAAGTCATACACCCTTCAGTCTTGGAAATATATTGCTGGACCTTCATCGTTGTTGTGTCTCAACTCTGAAACTCTCTATCCAAAGGTACTGTGAGGGTACCGTCACCAGAAACTTACAATAGCTTTTAGTTAGGAGAGAGCAATAGATGCTGGCCTTGGTAGCAACAATCAGAATCCAAAAGTGAAAGAGAAAAGCCAATTACCAAAAAATGGAGGCTTTGCCCAGATGCTGCCAGGACTGTAATTTCAACCTTACCTGAGCAAAACTATGATCTGAGAGGTCAGAAGGAAGTGAGTGTGTAGTGGGTCCAACATCCTGTACTCTTCCATTGGTATACTTGATAGCTGAGTACCCCTGCTTAACCTGGATGCAGAGCTGCCATGCTTACGCAGTCAATATTTAACACAGTACTCGAATGAGGGCGATTTTGAGAACTCCAGGGTCCATTCAGCTAGTGTAATATCCCATATTGTCACACATTACACTCATTTCACTTTACCAGTTCTGTTTAATTTCCATGTTGTTACCCTTTTCCTAAGAGGAAGGTGATTTACTGGAACATTCAATATACACCACAGTACTACGACCCATGATGATGTGTTGATGTCTTAACCTAAACCAAGATCAATCTAACCCTTTCCTCCTACATATATATTTAATCCTTTTCGCTCCTTATGGAGCATAGTCCTCCACTTCCTGTGATCTCTAGCAGATGTTTTTGCAGTCTCCCAAGTTTGGCCGGCGGCTTTCAGTTCATCCAAAAGCCTACGCCTCCAGGTTTGCTTTGGGCGACCTCTTCTTCTCTTCCCTTGTGGATTCCATTCGAGTGATTGTCGAGTGACATTCGACTGGCTCTTCCTCAGGGTGTGGCCGACCCATCTCCACTTCCTCCTCCTTATCTGGAATACAATGGGCTCTTGGTTTGCTCTCTTCCATAGGTCTAGGTTTGACACTCTGTCGTACCACTTGAGGCGGAGGATCCGCCGGAGGCATTTGTTGAGAAAGGTCTGGATCTTGTTGCAGCTGGCGTTAGTGATTCTCCATTTTTCGGATCCATATAGCAGGATGGCTTTCACATTGGAGCTGAATATACAGAGCTTAGTTTTGACAGAGATGGCCGTAGATCTCCAAACAGGTCGCAGGGTTGTGAAGGCATGTTGGGCTTTTCCGATCCTTGCTCTGATGTCCTCATCTGTACCTCCTGATTTACTGATTTTGCTTCCGAGGTAGGTGAATTTGTCTACATCTTCAACTATTTGTCCTTCAATCCGTAATGGCTCCTCTTGTTTGTTATTAATGCGTAGAACTTTGGTCTTCTCCTGACTGATCTTAAGGCCTACTCGCTGTGTGGTCTCTCCCAAGGAATCTACTTTCTTCTGCATATCTAGGAGATGGTGTGAGAGAAGAGCGAGATCATCTGCAAATGCCAGGTCTTCCAATTTCCCTGTTAACGTCCACTGGATGCCTCTCTCTGAGCCAGCATAGGCTGTTCTTGTAGCCCAGTCAAGTACCCAAGAAAAAGTAGAGACAACAGCAGGCATCCCTGTCTGACTCCAGTAGTGACCAGGAACTCTTCAGACAGTCTCCCATCGTGGATGACCCTGCATGAGAAGCCATCATAAAGCTGCTTGATGATATTCACCATCTCTTCCGGTACACCATAGTGTCGTAAGATGCTCCACATTGACTTTCTGTCCAGGCTGTCAAATGCCTTCTCAAAATCAATAAAACACACATATAGCGGAGTTTGCTATTCTATTGTCTGCTCCACAATGACTCTAAGTGTAGCTATCTGGTCAATGCATGATCTCTCTTTCCTGAACCCTGCCTGCTCATCTCTAAGTCTCTGGTCAATGGTGTCTTTCATCCGCTTCAAGATGACCCTGATGAGAACTTTGCAAGGAATGGACAACAAGGAGATCCCCCTCCACTTGCCACACAGTGAAAGATCTTCAGATTTTGGCAGCTTCACAAGGAGGCCCTTCTTCCAATCTGGTGGGATCTCTCCTGTTCTCCATAACAAATTCAGCAGTATATGCAAATGGTCCACCATAACCTCTCCACCCTCTTTCAGTGGTTCTGCAGGAATGATATCTTCTCCAGCAGCCTTGCCGTTCTTCAGGTTTTTCAGGGCTTTTCGAATTTCTTGCTTGGTGATTTCACCTATATTGATGTTAAGTGGGTCTCCAAGCTCCAGGTCAGGTGGATTCTGTGGTGGTGGTCTATTCAATACTTCCTGGAAGTGTTCCTTCCATCTTGCCAGCTGCTCTTCAACCGAAGTGAGCAGATGGCCTGTCTTGTCTCTAACAGGTCTGTTGAAATTGCTTTTCTTCCCTCTCAAAAGCTTAGTTGTCGTGTAGAGTGCCTTGAGGTCCCCTTTACTGACTGCTGTTTCTGCTTGCTCTGCTATTTCATTGAAGTATGACCTCTTATCCTTTCTGAGCTGTTTCTTCACCTCCTTGGCCATCACGCTGTACCTGTTAGCGGTGATTTGTTTCTGTTGCCGGGTTCTGGCCTGATTCAACTCCTGTTTGAGCTTTTTCCTCTCCTCCACCTTCTGCCATGTCTTGTCCCTGATCCAAGGTTTACTGCTGACTGGTGGTCTTCCCAGCACTTCTTCGCAGGCTCCTACAGTGGCCTGCTTGAAGGTAATCCAGGTGTGTTCCGCTGTTCTCTCATCTTGTTCCTCTATTTGAAAAGCCCCAAAACGGTTTTGCAAGGCGATGTGGAAATCTTTCTTGTTCTCTTCCGTCTGTAGTTTTCTAACATCAAACTTTATTCGCATGTTCTGTTGCTTCTTCTTGGCTGACAGCTTCATCTTCAGCTTTGCAACAACCAAATGGTGGTCAGATCCAATATCTGCTTCTCTTTTGGCTCTCACATCTTGCAATGAACTTCTCCAGCGCTGGCGGACTATGATGTGATCAATCTGGTTCTCTGTTTGATGGTCAGGTGACACCCAGGTTATCTTGTGGCAGCGTTGGTGGGGAAAGAGGGTACCTCCAATGGTCAGTTCGTTGAAGGCACAGAAGTCGGTAAGGAGTTCTCCATTTTCATTCATATTCCCCAAAAAATTCTGGCCCATCTCTCTCTCCCTGCCAGTTTTATCGCCGCCTACTTTGGCATTCAGATCTCCCATGACAATCAACATATCTTGCTTAGGTACCTTTCCAACTACTGCTTGAAGCTGGGTGTAGAAGAGATCTTTTTCTTCTTCCTCTGTGTTGTTAGCTGGGGCATAGCACAGGATAATGGATATGTTCTGGAATCTGGACTCAAACCTGGCTGTGATGATACGGTCGGACACTGGTTCCCATTCTATCAAACTTCTGGCTGCTTCTTTGGCAACATCAGGGCCACACCAGCCTCACGCGGGTCTTCCTCTTTTTCTTTGCTGGAATAGAGCAGAGTTTCTACCGTCTGCAGTTTGGTCTCACCAAAAGTATTCCACCTTGCTTCGTACATGCCCAGGAGTGTGAGGTGGTATCAGTTCATTTCCTTCACTGCCTGTGTGCACCTACCTGTCTCCCAAAGCGATCTCACATTCCATGTTCCGATTAGGATAGATTTCTTCTGTGAGAGCAGCTTTGGAGCCTCTGTTATGGTTTTCCTCGGGTGAAGGAGGGTTGTCAGCTCTGCAGCTTCCTGACGGGTTTGATTGCAGTGCGTCATCAGCCTCCTGAATGGGGCCCTGCTTTTCCCGAGACCTGGGTTAGTGGTTGACAATCTGTTGATGGTTTCTGTAACAATTGCTTGTTTTACGTGAACGGGTTGTTAGCCCATTGCACAACCCCCAACCTGGAGGACCAGGGGTTTTCTGTCGGGGTCACCTTCCCCTAGGCGATGGCATTTCCATGCTAACGAGCTCCACCTGCCCGGGTTTGAAATCAGAGTTTACCCTCTCCTAGATAGGCTGCCATCCAAGGCTAACGAGTCCTATCTACCCGGGTTTTGAATCGGAGTTCCTTCTCCTAGGCTATGTTGGTTCGCGGCACCTTCTTCCATATTATCCGGTGCACCTCTCACACGAGGGATCCCCCATCCACCACCCGAGGGACGCGCCTCAACGCCGTATAGCCCCAGCACGAGGTTTCCTCCTACATAGTCCTCTATTTTTCTTTCATCCTTGTGTCTATCCAAGAGTCACTTAAAGTACCCCTAATACTGCTGCCTCTACAACACCCCCTGGCAGTGTGTTCCCTGCACCTATCATTCTCTGTTTAGAAAACCCACCTCTGACATCACCCCTCCTCATTCCTCAAAACATCTTAAAGTTAAAAACCTCATATTAGCAGTTTCTGCCCTGGGAAAAAGACATTGGATATCCACTCTATCTGTGCCTCTTGTCATTTGCACATCTCATTAAAAATCACCTCTCACTCTTTTTCTCTGTAAAAAGAAAAACCCCAGCTCACTCAATCTATCCTCATAAGCCATACTCTCTAATCTAGAGAGCTTCCTGGCAAATCTCCTCTGCACCACATCCTTAAGCTTCCACATCCTAATGAGGTGACCAGAACTGAACAATGAGGTCTAACCAGAGTTCTATAGAAACACAACATTACCTCGTGGCTCTTCCCTCAATCCCCTGACTAATGAAGGTCAACACACCACACACCTTCTTAACCACCCTACCAACTTGCTTTGTAACTTCGAGAGATCGTTAGATGTGAATTGCAAGATTGCTCTGTTCTCCTACACTGTTCAGAATCCTGCCACTACCTTTGTATTCTGCCTCCGTGTTCATCCATCCAAAGTGAATCACTTCACCATTTTCCAGATTTAGTTCCATCTGCCACTTCTCAGCCCAGCTTTATATCCAACATTGTCCCTTTATAACCTACAATAAGCTTCTGCACTATCCACAATATCACCAAACCTGGTGTTATCTTCAAATTTACTAACCCACCCTTCTGCTTCCTTATCCAAATCATTAATAAAAACACATCTGTCCCAGAACGCCACTGGTCACCGGTGTCCAGGTAGACTACACTGCATTTACTTCCGCCCTCTGCCTTCTGTGATCAAACCAATTCTGATTCCCGGATCCCATACCTTCTGACTTCCTGAATGGGCCTACCATGAAAAACCTTGTTTAATGCTTTGCTAAAATCCAAACACACCATATCCACTGCTCTACCTTCAATATATTTTGTCACTTCCTCAAACAATTCAGTCAGGCTCATAAGACGTAGCCAGCCTCTCACAAAGCCATGTTGACTACCTTTAATCAAACTTTGCTTCTCCAAACGCTCTGAAACGTGTCTCTAAGTATCTTCTGTAATATTTTGCCCTGCACTGCTGTAAGACTCACTGGTCTATAATTCCCAGATTTATCCCTATTAACTTTCATGAACAAAGGAATAATACTTTCCACCATTCTATTCTTTGGCTAGTGAGGAGACAAAGATCATTGTCAAAGAAACAGCAATCTCTTCTCTTGCTTCCCCTGGTAACCTGGGGTATCCCATCCAGACCCAAGAAACATACCAATCTTAATGTTTCTCAAAAGTTCCAGCACATTTCTTTATTAACAATGACATATTCCAGGATATCAGCCTGTGCAATGCTGAACGTCCTCTCACTGGTGAATACTGAAGCAAAGTATTCATTAAGGACCTGCCTACCTCATCTGATTCCAGGCACCTGTTTCTTCATTTAACCCTGATCAATCTGACCCTCATTCTAGTCAGCCTCTTGTTCTTCAGGTACACGTAGAATGCCTTGCGGTTTTCATTAATCCTATTGATGCACCATCAATAACTCTCGCTGAGACTTAGGAAACGAGATATTGGCTTTTATTGACTGGAAGAATAAACAGCACTACATCCTGGGGAAAATGAGGGAGAGCAGCAGCCCACAGTCGCCTTTATACAGGGGTCTGTGGGAAGAGCCACAGGAGCAGTCAGCAGGGTCTGTGGGAGGAGCCACAGGAGCAGTCAGACAGGTATATCTAGTTCACCACACCTATGCACCAAGGTCTTCTCATATCCCCTTCTAGCTCTTGTTAGTCCATTCTTAAGTTCCTTCCTGGCTATCTTTGAAATCCCTTTCTTCTAGGGTGTCTCAGGAAACAGCTCGTTAGCCCTCGCTGGCAGTCTCCCAACTCAGCGCCAAGACACCCACCGTTCTCTGGCTTCGTATGTCTGGGGTGACCTGTTACAGCTCATTGCCAAGAAATACCAGACCGCACACTGCATATAATTAAAGGAAGTATATTTATGAATATTAACTTAACTAAAGAGTTCATAAAGAAAAGAAAAAAACTCAAAAAAGGTCTATTATAATTAAACAGTCAAATGTGCACAGGTTGGAGATAAACTCTTCCAGAAGCCATATTCACTAATCCTCAGCAGACTGTCACACCTTGCTCCATTGAATCACGGTCCCCACTGGATTGAACCCTGTGACCGGTTCTCTCCAGCGTCTCCTCTCTTCATCTCCCACCAAACAAAAGACCAAAAGCTCACTCTGGTGTCAGGCACAAATAAACCCTGCTTCCCCAGCCTTCTCTCCTGATTGGATGGCTCACATTCCTCAGCACCCACTTCTACAGAAAGACCATGACATGAAACACCCTACAACGTGAGCAGTAAAACCTTTAGCAGGGTGTTACACTTGTACCCCTCACAAGACTTGTTGGATCATTTCACCTTCAGTATGATTCTCTTTCCCTCTTAACCAGATGTTCCACATCTCCTGTCAACCATGGTTCCTTCACCCTATCATTCTATCCCTGGCTCAGTGGGATATACGTACCCTGAACCCATGAAAATATTCTCTTATTAGCTTCTGTATTTCCATTGTGAATTTCCCTGAGTACATCCGTTCCCAATTTATGTTCCCAAGTTACTGCCTAATCGCAATATAATTCGCACAATTAAATACTTCCCTGTGCTGTCTGTTCCTATCTCTGAGCAAAGCTATGGAAAGTCAGGGTTTTATGGTCACTACCCACCAAAAGACCTGACACCTGACCAGATTCATTGCCTTGCACCAGATTTAGTTTGGCTTCTGCTCTATTTGCCCTGTCTACATACTGTGTCAGGAATCCTTCCTGGACACATCGAACAAATTCCAAGAAAACTGATGGGAAAGAAATCTTAGAGTTCAAGTAAATGGCACCGATAAATTCTAACAACATTGCTATAGTTCTTTTCAGATAAACAGTAGATGTAGAACAATACTGCACACTATGGAGCTTTTGACCCACAGTGCTTTCACAAGGTCTACCCTTTTGATTCAACAAATGCAATATTTTAATTGAGCAAATGGAACAGCTTTAACCTGAATGTGAATATATCAATAGCAATATGTCTAAAGTACTGTTTTCACACATTGTGTTTATTGATCTATAAAATATATTTAATGAAATAAAACATTCACAGTGCTTTGTCAGAACTTAATAGCTTAATGGAGGCAAATACTGGATACATTTTGTAGAATGTGATGAGTGCATACATCATATACTGAAGCAAATAACAATTAAAAACAAGTACAATAGTCTTTTCCATCGTTACAAAAGGTGGGATTCTTCATGCCCTTGGAATTGAGATGTGGTCTCTCAATTCTTCTTCATTTCCCTCCTAAAATGTAAATATAAAAATAGAATTAATTACAACATCCCTAAAAATCAAAGGACAGAAACTTCGACTAGGTGCAGTCTATGTACATAACAGAGATTATTAGATTGGTAATTCCAATTTGTTCGTTCAGTTGCCACTTCTTGTACACAGTGCCCTTTCTTTTAATAATGGGGTGAATTTTCCATTGACTTACAATTCCCGGTCCCCTGCCCCTGAGCTGCACTAGTTCTCCCACTGTCGCCCCTGGCGTAGTCTTCTTCTAGGAGCTTGGCTCCCAACACATCAACATGACACGAGCTGAATCTATACAAGACTACAAGCTCTACTCATATCAGCTAGGGAAGTTCTGTCACCTACCCTGCCCTTGCCCACTGTTAGCCCCATCTCCTCTGGCTGTTTGGCTGTCAGGGTCTTCAGTGTTATAAATTGACAATATTCAAACACTACTGAATGTTTGGTATATTTTAATTGAACAAAATATTCAGTAGCACTTGTAACTCATCATAATTTAAGTAATGAAGTATTGTTTGAACATTTATCTCACCCCATACACAATCATATTCAAATATAGGTAAAGCAAACATTAAAAATAGAATGAATAATAAATATTAATTGTTAACCTTCTCCTGACATCTGCTTTCCTCACATTCATTTGAATGTGATTTCTGGGCATACTTTAACCTAGCCCCAAATTTACAGGCTGGATTTCCAGCCTAGGACATGGAAGGCTGTATATGTTCATACTGCTTCTTTGGGCTCCGCTCTCCGCCGAAAACAGGATGAGGCAGTCACAGAGTCCAGCAACAAGTCAATGGTTGACACCTGAGCTGAAAACTGGAACTTCCTCAGAGATACCCGGTTAGCTCTAATGACAAGTACTGGCAATAGCGTGAAGGATCTATGGTGAAGTGTGTTGATTATACGGCCCAAAGAACTGTCACTTGATAAAACACTCTGCCTGGGCTCATTAAGCTGAGGAAGTGGTTTGCTGTCTTTTGTTGCTTTTCTACACTCATTCAGATTTTGCTTCCAACACACTCTAAATAAATACATCTGACAAAAATGTCTGTTCCAAAACTGTGTTCCATTATATTCTTACTTGCAAGGAATTTCTTGATTTGACACAATAGCATATAGTGTACTCATGGGCGAACATAGAAAAACGGACATTACTTAAATGCATTTCGAAGTTGAATGAATATTTAGACAGAATGATTTATTTCCTTACTTCAGAAAGCCGCTGATTATATTTTTCACCCACTTATCTTCAGGGTTTGCACATATACTTAGGCGTTTCTTTGTGTAAAAACTGTGAAGAAATTTTTTGAAAGAACTTTGATCATACTGCTAGATTACAATTCAGATCATGTCTACTTTAAACATAGTTAAAGAACGTAAAAGTAACTTCAAAACATTATCTTCCTATTTAAGAGAAAAATTTTGCACTTACATGACAGCATCTATGCTGCAGAGTTCATTTGAATACTGCCAAACATAGCCTCTGATAACTTTCAAAGGTAAAGGTTTTGGTGAATATGAAAGACAACAGTCAACTGGAGACTGAGCATCTATATAAAATAAACATCAGGGATATTGGTTAAAAAAGAAACAATTCACCAACAGCAAAGCAGAAACAACATGTCAGTTTAAAGTTAGCAGGTACTAACTGAAAGATTCAAATAGAGGCAAACGTTAGGACGTAATTACCTGCAAATGACAACCTTTCCATTGAGCTGATCATCAACAGTCCGACCAGCACTGCCATCGACAGGTACCCACAGTTGCAGACAATTTGTTTCATTCTCTTGATTTTACACAGAAAGTGACAAAACCCAAGAGATTAGGAGAGTGTAAAGTTGATCTGATTCAAGAGTGCAGTGATCTGCCTTTATATATCATTTTTTTTCTGTGTGAATTTGCAGAGCACTTCCTTGTGGTCTTATCTTCCCACAATATAGCCTTAATCATTTTCATCGAATTTACATTTTCGGGGAACATAAACCATTAAGTGTGGTTGCCTTCACCTTTTATGGTTGCTAGGTTCCTATCATCTTGACAACCTTTTTTTGTGGCCATTCCATGTTGTGAAAAGGGCCATGAGTGGCTGGATATGGAAAGAAAATTTAAAAAAAATAAGAATATAAAAAAAAAGACTGACAAGGAAATTAAACCATGATTATGAGTATATCTTTGTGGAAGACAAGCCAAAAACTTGCAAAATTAGCAGAGTAGTATTTCACTATTTGACTGATTAAGATGCTGAAAGAAATCAGCTTTAGTAAAAAAAAAGTGCTGAAGAAATCTAATGAATCAATAAATCCCAAGAAATCGTAATTGTTGATCCAATTTTTTAGCAAAGATAGAAAACCTATTTGTTGATAATTTTCTAAAATTTCATCAATTCAAGAATGATTCCCACAGACTGGATGATAGCATATTATAACTCACTTTTTTGTTAAGAATGGAAGAAGGGAGAAAAAAAAATGGGAACCACAGATCAAGTGGGAAAATGCTGGGAAATGATAACAGAGAACTTAGAAAATAGGTAGAATCAACATAAATTTATAGAGGGGAAATGGGGATTTTTGAGGTTGTTATTGCAGATAAGATAAGGGGGAACAAATAGATGTGGTGAATTTAAATTTTCAGAAGGCGTTTGAAAACATACCACACATGAGATTATAGATTATATACTGCAGCAAAACAGTCTTTCGCCCAGTAGTCCATGCCGACCACCAAACAATCACTATACTAAAGCTATACCATTTATTTATTTATTGAGATACAACACGGAACGAGCCCTTCCGGCCCTTTGAGCTGCGCTGCCCAACAACCCCAGATTTAACCCTAGCCTAATCCTGGGACTATTTACAATGACCAACTAACCTATCAATCTATCTTTGGACTGCAGGAGGAACCTAGAGCATGCGTCGTTGGGTGGAGAACCTGCAAACTCCTTACAGACAGCAGTGGGAATTGAATCTGTGTTGCTGGTTCTGTAAAGTTTTGTGCGAACCACCACGCTCCCCTTTTATTCTCTCTACACTATTGTGAACTCATATATGTTCTAGCACTCACCTACCCTCCAGGAACTATTTACAGTGGCTAAATAACCAACTAATCTGCAAATTTTTGGGATATGCACCTGCACCATCACCGGGACAATGTTTAAACTCCATACATTCAGCATTGAAGGTTAGTATCAAACCTGGGTCACTGAAGCTGTGGGACAGCAGCTCTAGGATAGTCAAAGGATAGAGAAAGACCTGCCCCAAGTAATTACCCTCCACAGGCAAAGCAACAACATGCAGACCACAACAGTGGATAAAGTGTGTGGGATTGGAGTAATATACTAATGCATACTGAGGACTGGCTAATGGACATACAGCAGAACATCGGACTAGTCATTTTTAGGATTGAAGACTGTGATAACGGAGGTACTGTAGCTATTGGTGCTGGAGTCCCATATGTTCAGATTCTATGTCAATGTTTTTAAATGTAATCTATCAAGTTCTCTGATGGAAGAATGTTGAAACAGGCAAAAATGTGTCAGGTAGAATACACTAATGGAAAAAAAACTTGGTTGTAAAAATAGAAAATAAAGTGATACAGCACCTGTAATATTGTATGCAGGTCTGATCTTCTGAATTAAAGAAAACTGTTTTTGCAATAGAGAGAGTGTAATGATGTTTCTCCAAATTGAGTCCTGCGATGGGTGGGGAGGGGTTGTTCTCATATGAGGAGAGATTAAACAGGCTGGGTCTTTGCAGAGGGATGGAAGACAATCTCCCTGAATCACATGGTGCTTGACAAAGTAGCTATGGAAACAGATATCTAGAAACTGGAGTAATGTATAAGAGAATCACCTTTCAAGACAGCAATGAAAGGACATTTAATCTTACAGTGAGTGATAAACCATTTGAATTCTCTACCGCTGGGCTGTGAAGACTCAGTTGGTGAGCATATTCTAGATAGGAATGCATAGGATTTTGGATATTGTGGAAATCAAGGAATATGGTGTTAGCGAGTGCCAAGTTAGCTATTTCCAATGGTTATATCCTTATGGGAAATAACACCTCATTCATGGGACTCTCCATCCCTTTCCTCAGCCTTCTAACATTTTGCATTGACAAAAGCTTTTTCAACTCTTTTAACTGTGCTTGACAATTAGAGACATTCACACACAGCTACAAAACATGTTCTCAATATTAAGAGTAACACACACCAAATGCTGGAGAAACTCAGCAGCTTAGGCAGCATCTATGGAAAGAAATAAGTAATTGATGTTTTGGGCTGAGACCCTTTATCAAGACCTTCACCTTCCTCTGAGTCCTGATTTCCAAACGTTGTAATGTGAGCAAAGTCACTGGAGAGACACTGAAGCTGGTGGATCTAGAAGTGTTTTATTACACAAAAATGAGCAGCAGGCATCATATTGAGACATTCGTGGGAAAGAGGTCTGTTCAGCTCAGTATTATATCACATTTTACATGCTAAAGCTCAGAGATAACAGCGGGCCAATTCTATAGTTACAATGTATTAACAGTGCATCCTTTGAATTACAGATAATGTTCACACCTTCTTCTTCGCACCCACACTCCAGACACCCAAATTGAATGTTAATCAGCATTGTCTGGATTTCAATTAACTGGTGTCCATAGCTCCAGGAAACTATTGTTCAGGGCTGCATTTCAAATTTAATCTACATTCCACATTCAGGTCCATAGATTGGTTGGTGAAGTAAATGTTTTCTATATTCCCCAGCTCCAGAATACACCCTATCATCTAACATCTGCTGAATCTCTTGTCTTCACAATATTAAAAAAAGGGAAATATTAATCCAAGAATTAAAAAATGAGATTCATTTTGCACAAAACAAATCACCTATCATTTTGGTAAAAGTCAGTGAGATTGAGTGACTGGGCAAAAACAAAGCTGTCAAAATGAAGTTTAATGTGGGAAAGTGTGAGGTGACACACTCCAGTAACATAATTAAAAAAGACAGATTATTATCTAAATGGAGAGAGACTGAAAGTGAGTTAAGTACCGAGTGATCTTGGTGTTTTAATGCACAAATCATAAAAAGCTAGTGGGCAGATCCAGTAAGCAGTTAAGAAGGGAAATGGCATTCCTGCAAAAGGTTTGGAGTTTAAGTAGGGAGGTTTTGTGGCAAGTGTACAGAAAGTTGTGGGAGTTGTTATGTACTTGAAAGCTGTATACAGTTTTGATCCCCTTACCTAAATAAAGGTTTTGTAATATTGGAGGAAGTGCAAACAAACTTTATCAGGCTGATTCTTGAAACAAGAGGGTTATCCAACTAAGGTAGACTAAAAAGCTTGGACTAGTACTCGTTGGCATTTAGACCCTTATTCAGGCATGTCAGATCCTGAAAGTTCTTGACAGGGGACATGCTGGGATGTTTTTACATGCTGGGTGAGTCTCAAACAAGGGAACATGACTACAGGATAAGGGGCAGGTCCCGTAAAACTGATGTATGTAGAAATTTCTTTTCTCAGCAGGTGGTGAATCTCTGGAATTCTTTGCTCCAGTGGGTACAGGTAGCTGAGTCAGGGGAGGTATATCCAGTGGTGGTAGATAAATACTCTATCGAATGAGGAACAAAGGAATTTGAAATACACAGATCAGCCATGATTATTTAATATTGAGTGATATGTGAAAGGACTGGACTAATCCTGCTCCTATTTCCTTGTGTTGTCACATTATCTTCAAATGAATGGGACCATGTCCAATTCCCCAACTGTGCTTTGTGCTGAGATGAGGGACTAGATGTGAAATGAATGCTGCCTATCAGGTTACTATGTTACAGAATAGGACCGGAATCATTGCGGAGTCCAGGGATGGAGTGGGAGGACACGTGTGCTAGCACGGGATCTCCAGTTCATCCTGCGCTGTTGCACAGTTGCAGAAATCTGGAACACATGGATATACATTTTACATCAGGTTTGCCAGCTGGCCATTTACTTTTCACTTATGATTAAAAAAAGTTTTCTGTGTCTAAAGGTATATTAGAAAAAAACAAAATGTTAAATGTAGAAGGGAATTGTATTGCACATCACAGCTTAGTATCTTTAATATACATGGAAACCGAGACTAGAGATGTTTTTCAAGTCAATGAATCAGTTGAACATGCACTACACTATGTTCTGAATTTTCATTTCTTTACAATGAAGCATCACAAACAGAATTTGTTGCAATATTGTGAAGTGCATTGGATGCTTGTCTTCTCAATATCTGTCAAGTAGAACTTAACACTTCATGTGAATAGTTATTATTTAGAAGTGGTGCAGTTTTTATGGGAGGGACATCCCCAGATTCTCCACCCTCTGGCTGAAAACGGAGATGAGGAGGAATTTCTTTAGCCAGAAGGTGGAGAATCTGGGGAATTCACTATGTAAATTTAAAGTGGAGATTAATAGGTTCCTGATTAATTAGGGCCTGAAAGGTTATGGGCAGAAGGCAGAGAATGTGGTGAGAGGGATCATAAGTCAGTCATGATGGAATAGTGGACCACACTCAGTGGGCCAAATGGACTAATTCTGCTGCTTGGTATTATAGGCTTGATTAAATTGAGGAAATACAGTTTCACCTACAATCCTTGTTTTCTGAGGGTTGACCACTCTGATGAAGGATTTCTTAGCACAAGAATGGAAATGTATCTGAAAGGATTCAAAATAAATATTCAAGAATATTTATCGATGGCCCAAAATGGAATTGTAAGGCTAACAAATCAAACATTTTCCTGTGACTATAACTGATGTAAGTAAAAAAATGAAATATAGATCAATTTATTTGGCTGACATTTCTTTGGTCCTTGTTGGAACTTGAAACCAAATGTCTTGAGAACTTTTTCTCAGTCCGCTCTCACTCTAGGTCTATTTAAACAAATGCTACAATAGAGAGTTTAGCTTTATTTGTCAAACATTTGTCAAAATGTCAAAACATACAGTGAAATGCATTATTTTGCACTGACAACCACCAGTCCGAGGATTGTGCTAGGGGCAGCCTTCAAGTTTTGCCACACTTCCAGCGCCAACATAGCATGCCCACAACTTATTAACCCTAACCATACATCTTTGGAATACTCCAGCAATTTGACTACCAAGACTGAGGTACCAGCCCAGCCAGCATCTCTACAGACAAGGGCACCAGGTGAGTGAGAACACAAGGACAAAGGCAGCAGGAGAATGGGAATGTCATGGCTTACAACTGCCCCCAAGATGTGGGCCAGGACATCATCATCTATTCCTTGTCTCCAGATCTAAATATTGTGCTTTCCTACACACTAGCACATGGCCAGATGATTCAGGAAGGTACTTTACAACACCTTGTCATAAGGAACTTGGGGTTTGTGGCAAATACTTGACTTGATAGGGACACCACATTTCATAAATGAACAAGAATAACATCTTTAACAGGGCTCAAAAAAATCACAGTTTGGTATCTAAGTAAGGCCAGGTCATCTTTTGCCAGGGAAGGTCAGATAAGCCACGTTAACTGGGATGCACATAAAGGAATGGGAAACCTTCAGAAAGTTAAGTCTACTGAGTCAATTAAGTTGGTGGTATTAGAGTACCATATTTAAAATGATGGCCTGAAAGAAATATACCAACACAATTGGAATGAGGCCAGAAATACAGATTAGATAGGACTGCGTTTCCTAATCAAAAAAATTATCTAGAATGATACCTCTTTGTGATCGTTCATTAATGGATTTAAAAATGATGATAGTAATGGACAGTGATCATTTAGCAACTCATGTCAAAAAGATGAAGGATAAAAAGCAGGTAGCTAACCAGGAGCCCATCATACTAATCTTACCTTAATGCCTATTTTAGAGTGCAAAGGAAGATTGGAAGAAAATGGCAATTGCTTATCACAGCAACTAGAATCATTGTTTATTGTGCTGCTCATCAATCCAATTATGAAAGGAAGATTTCTTCTGGTGTGAGTTGTATATCTGTTTTATACTATTATGCTTAAACAATTATAGGAACCCTCTGTTATTGGTGAATCAATAAAGCCACTCCAATTTCAATCCTTTGGATACATGATCTTTGAAAAACTATCTTGGATGCAGTATTGATATAAAAGGAAACCTCAAATTATTCAGGTGTCTGAAGCTACAGGGCATAAACTTATGGTGTAGGATTAAGAGATTTTGAGGGATCTGAGGATGATTTTTTTTTCCACACGTGGAGTGATTACAATCTGGAATGTGCTGCCTGAGTGGATGATGGAGGCAGGTACTCTCACAACATTTAAAAAGCAGACAGGTGAGCAGTTGATTCACCATGGTAAAAAAGGATGTGAATGAAATGCTGAATAATGCTTTTAGCATAGATAAATGGTTGACATGTATATAATGGTCCAACGAGCCTGTTCCTGTGACTCTGTGACATTTTTCCTCACACTTAACCACATATATTGGTATATGGTATGCTAGCAAATAATGAAGTTATTTAATCTTAACCATTTGTTTTTAACGACAGTGGTTCAGGAAACAATGTCATGTGGATATTGGGTAAACTTCTTGCTCTTCATTGAATGGCATTTGGGTATCCTTAATTTTGAAAATCTAAATTCTCTACAAGAGTTACTAAAATTAAATGCAGACCTAAAAGATAATGGACCAACTTCATGTATCACATCCTTTTATTCCAGTTCTTTTGTTTGTCCTGAAACACTTTGATGTGCATTAAATACCTGAAAGGTTAGCTACCTGGAGCTGTGATTTTTGTGGTAGCAACAATGTTGGGAAATAAACAAATAAATAAAATTATTACTATTACATAATTATGCAAGTCAATAAGGAAATACATTGTTCCTGGAGAATCTAAAGATTGTATGACAGTTATTTTAATAATATTACTAAAATATTCAATTAAAATCATGTGGATTGAATGTACCACTGAATGCTGGGTGTAAGCCATAACTATATGGGCAGGAGAAAACCCTAACTCTTAATTTATTGTGAGGGACATTCATTGTATATACTGGCATTGCTAGAAATAAAGGAAAACTAATTTATATACAATTTAGAAATCAGAGTCAGTGTTAATAGATTTAATTTTATTGCAATAATTCACTAATAGATGGTCACAAATATCTCAGGCTTAATTATATTTATTGATATTTATTACATCTTTGGTGCCTCTTTTTGTTACAGAATTACAAAAGTGATGTTTGTTTATGTCTCTGAGCTGCTTGCAGAGGAGTCTTGCTAAACATGTTGTGTTAATGACCACAAGGCACAGGATGTATAAATAAGATATAAATCTAGACCTACTTGAGGTAATGTAATGGTATATTTTATAATTCAATGTGGTTGTTTTGTCTGTTAGAACAGTTTCCAAGGTCAGCAGATCCACCAAATTGTCTTTCCATTGTAGTGCGTTAGGTTTTATATGATCACTTCTAGGTTCCAGTGGCAATTTCAAATTTCCATGATATTACGTAAAAAATTAACACTACCTTTTATTCATACATATTGATTAAGTGATTTGCTAATCTTGCCAAAATCTTGCTCTTATTCATTTTCACTTGGAGACCTGCTTTCCAATCCTTGAGGAATAAGCTTTCGGTGTAGCTTGGTTGGCAGTGTTTCTTCTGAATCAGAAAACTATTACAGTGATAAGCACCAAAATCTAAAACAACGTTCAATGCAGTTAATACTGGAATTCACACAATTAAGATAACAGATATGCTGCAAGTCAAATTTAAAAAGTAGCACCTTTTATTTTGCTACTCTTGTACTGCCAGAGCAGTACAAAAGAAAGTAACACCTCCAAGCACTCTACTTCATAGTAACATTGCACATCAGATTCAGATTCAGTTTATTGTCATTTAGAAACCACAAATGCAATGCAGTTAAAAAATGAGACAATGTTCCTCCAGAATGATATCACAAAAGAATATGACAAAACAGACTACACCAGAAAATCCACGTAACGTTTGGCAATCTCCAATCCAGAATCCGGACAGGCTGCTACCATCTTAGCGCATTCCCCGGAAAGGAGCTCCAATCCCACCAGACAAACAAGACCAAAAACTAAAGCTACAAGACCTGACCAAAACCACATAGATACAACAGTGCAAACAATAGCATAATTGATAAAAAACAGACTTTGGGCACAGTAAAAATAGTCCAAAGATGTTAAAAGACTATAAGTTCGAAAGAAACCACCACACAGATTCCACAAGTCCTCAGGGTCCTGATTTGACTCGTCATCCTATGCCGGCGGCAGAAGGGAATACCCCCATTATGGACTTCCATGGCGCCACCCGACTTAGCCTCGCAGACGCATCACAGAGTGAAAGCTCCGTCGAACCCAGCCTCACAGACGCAGCACACAGTGAAAGCGACCTGACTGCAGTGGACTCCGAGTCCTTCGAACATCCGAGCCTCCGACCATCCCCTCCGGCACAGCTTCTCCAAGCACCATCCTCTGCCAAGTGTATTAAGACCCCCCTGCCAACGGCCATTGGCAACGTGACCCCGAGGACTGGGGGCCTGTTCTTCCCAGCAGAGACCCGGAGCTCACAGCAGCAGCAGCAACGAAGAAGGTCTTCCTGGAGATTTCCAGATGTTCCTCCATGCTCCCACGTCCGTTTTCAACCGATTATGATTGCGTTTGGCACCCCGCTTCACAAATAACAGATAATCAGCTCCGGAGTGGCCGCTGCAAGCTGCGTCATGCCGCCATCTTGGATCGTGGCATCTCTATAGGGTAGGTAATTCACAACTTAATATTTTCTCTTATTTAAATGTTGTTGATTTCTAGACTCAGCTCAGCGGTGGCATTCTATTTCTGAGCTAAAACGGTGTGAACAAAGTCCTACTCCAGCCATTTGCTTCAAACTAAGTATTGTGGACTGCATCCTAGTTGGAAGGTGCTGTCTTCCAAATGAGCTTTTATGCTGCTGTCCTAGACAGTCTTATAGGGATTTGAAAGATTCTACGATATTGTTTCAAAGTGGAGCAGAGACAATACCACTTGGGTTCTTTCCACCTTTTAACAGTCTGCAAAACAGTCCACCTTGCCTTTAAAGGTTCAAAGTCCATCTTATTATCAAATTATGGATGCAGAATACAACTCTCAGATTTGTCTTCTCTAGATAGTCATGAAACACAGAAAAACCATGGAAGTTGTTGAAAGTAAAGACACCAAAGCAACCCCCCCAAACAAAAACTCACAAACCCTTTCAACCTCTCCTTCGCACAAAAAACTAACAGATCCCTCACACAGAAAAACACCAACAAGAACATCAGACCCTAAACCCCTGACCCCTCTCTCGCACCACTCACCCAGAAAACAGCAACGAGGACATCAAACCCCCAATCCTCAAACCCGTGAATCAGCAACAAGAATGAAAACACAGAAAGAGGCCAAAATAAACTACAATCCACAGCAATAATCACATAAATCTCAGAATTTCCTCAGAAAGGAAACAGGCCTTTTGGCCCAACTGTCCCATGCTGACCAAGATTCCCATCTACACTGGTCGCATTTGCTAACATTTGGCCCGTATTCATCTAAGTCTTTTCTATCCATATACCAGCTCAAGTGCGTTTTAAGTGTTGTTATTGTATAGTTCCTGTCTCAACCATGTCCTCTGGCAGTTCATTCCACATATAGACCTCACTCTGGATGAAAATATTGCCTCTTTGGTTCCTATCAGTAAAATTATTTTATAAAGAAAAGTATACATTTAACTTAAAAAACTTACATTACTAACAAGTAATTTAAGATATCAAACTAATACATCATAAATATTTAAACAAAACAGAAAACACTGGAAATACTCAATAGGTTAGGCAGCTTCTGTGGAAAGCGAGTGAATGTTTCAGATCTATGATCCTTCATCAGAAATGCATCATATCATTTTATTTTTAAAATAAATGTCTACTGGCACTTTTAGATACAAACAACCTAAAACTTTAAATGTTTGCTTGAAAGAATGGAGTCTCTGATATTAGACCAACCAGCTCCAGTGTGGAGTGGAGGATAAGATGCTAAGTGCATCTAGTCTCACCCCTCAGCTTGTCAATACACTTTTGCTGGTTTCTGTGGTGTTCTCTGCAGTAGCATGGGAGTTTGGCAGCAATTTTACTCTCAGAACTCGGAATTTGGCTGAATGCGTATAGATGTTTAGGACGTAGTGAATGAACGGCTGGCAACTTAAACTCCCTTATGGGCACATCATCCATCGCTTAGCTCATTTCAGCCCAATGACATTTTAGTGTCACGCCCAAAGCTGATCATAACAGGCAATAGAATTGGGGTCACCTTAATTTCAACACTGTTGCAGTAAGGAGCCATGCATTTGTCAAAGATGTATAAAACCACAGAGCACAGTCAGTCACAGGTAATTCAGTTTCAATGGCAGTGCAGATTCAGAAAAAGACACCCCCAAATATCCTCTCCATAATTTCCCCGGGAATTCCCCAATGTCTGCCTTTCACTTCTGTGGGAGTTTGGTAGAAACCACAGAGGAATGACATCTAGTTTAAACCCTCTCAATTTCAAATTCTCATTAAGTTACTCTCAGAAGAATTTTTTTCAATTTCGTTCAATAAAGTTTCCATGACGTTTCAGGCTTTTGCTGTATAGACACTGAAAAGCAATTTTTGAGGTCACACATTAATTCACTGGTAAGGAAACTCTTTGTAGATTCTCAGCTGGACAGAGTAATGGGAACAAATCTTCTTTGAAAAAAATTAACCGATGGTATAGCTTTTCATTGCCTTTAGGTTTTGAGATCAAATTGACACTCATGATTTTGCTTGTAATTAAACACTGAAGAAGGCAATTGACTTTTTAAAACCAAATTTGTCTTAGGACTAAACTGAGGATCTTTGACTGTATCCTGTTACATGTAACAATAATAAACCAATATTGCTATTTCAAATTGCTCAGAGAAACTCAAATATCCACGATCAGCTGGATGGTGTCAAAATTGAATTAATTAGGCTTAGATAAGAAAGCATGCCATCCTTGGCACTCATAAAGCACTTGTGATTCTGGTAGAAAGAATGAATGGACTATTTAAAAAAGCACAGCTAACCTTTAATTCAAAACTGTAGCAAATTCAGATACAAAAACATTTTTATCTGAATGCAGTAGACATTGAAGAAACTATAATTTTTACCTATTCTTAGTTAATTACTGAAATATTTGACACCATTTTGTTAGAACAGAAGAAAATCAAGGAGGTGCAAAGCAGGCTTATGATCACTGTTGGATCTCTGTTCATTTTCTGAGGGTTCATTCAGGAGTCAATAATGACAAGCAGTCTTAATTCTATGTTTGTCTATTTTAGAGTACAGTACAAACAAACATACATTTTGTAGCCTGGGGAAAAATACACAAACAGGACAACAAATACTTTTTCGAGTCTTAAATTCCTTTATATGTTTTAGATGTTATATTGCAGAAAGAGGGCATCAAAATAAAAACGACAAATTGCATTAAAAAAAACAGTTCCCGCCATCACAATCTCAGTTTAACTTCTGACCACACCCTTGTTACATATGCAGTATGAAAACTAAACCAAAATTTACAAAACCAATACGGTAGTAGCAATTCTAAATAAAACAATACAAGCAACATTAGAGTCCCACCAACCCTGTACCTTATACACAACATCAAAAATATGAATAAATATATCTCATCTCAACTAAGAGGTATACTCCCATTTGGCATGCACGTGCTTAACTTCCAAACACATATAGGCTACACGTTGAAATGAGACCTCCTCGCTCACAGTACGTGAGCAGAGATTAACACATTCACATTACTCTGTTACATTCACATTCGGTCATGGAACAATAAAGAAAGACAAATAAACTTTTACAATATATTGCCTTGTAGTTGAATTACTAAAAAGACTTACCTAGTAGGCCAATTACTTCACAGTCACGCTATCAGCGCTGATCAATTTACTCGCGAAAATCTAAAGCATCCACATGTAAAACACGTCAGATTACTGATTTTCTAGATTTACAAACAAGTATAAATGAATTTACATGGATATTATCAAATATTATTCTCCTTTCCTCACCAAAACTGGGAAAAACATTCGAACGTCGCCCTTTCTGAAACATGGCAACTCTTCATTCTACTCCACTCATGCAAAGTGACATCACCGTTTTCTCTTAAAGGCACAGGCAGCTATTTTAGCATTAGCAAGGTGAATACATAAGTGCATTTTAACAATAAAAATGATATTCAACAGTCACCTGGTTACATACAAATCTAAGCAAACTAACAAGACCCTTCAATCTCTATTTTCTAGTCCTGATGAAGTGTCTGGGACATTGTCTGTTTACTCTTTTCCATAGTTGCTGCCTAGCCTGTTGAGTTCCTCCAGCATTTTATTTGTGTTAAAGGTGATAAACCATTAGTTTATCTGCTCTATCGCTTTCTGCCAGTGAATGGGAATGAACCACCACAGGTAGTGAAAAATACACAAGTTTTTAAAAAGTACAAATCTTATAAAAGTATGGTTTTCTGATCACTTTCATTCCTTTTTCCAATGGCATGGAATAAAAGAGCAGCGAAGTTATGTTGAAACAATACACAGTAAGAGCCAAGTAACTGTTTGAATGTTATTGAATTTCCATCATCATAGTCCAGCAAAAGCCTAATTTCTGTGGAGAGAATACAGGATAAATAAACAAATATTAAAATACAACTTGAAAATGTTTGCCAGATGGAAATTGTGGATATTGTATGTTGAGCTATTTTCTCTGAAAAATGGGAGGTTGAAGGAAGGCTTGAGGGTGTATAACATTATAAAGGGCATGGATAGAGTTATTGCAATATTCTAGTGTTGTCAGCAGATATTTCAAGAAGTGTAGATTTAAAGCAATTAGTGGAAGGAATTAAGAGAAGAGTGTCCTGCTGTAGAGTCTCGGCCCAAAACGTCGACTGTACTTTTTTCCATAGATGTTGCCTGGCCTGCTGAGTTCCTCCAATATTTTGTATGTGTTGTTTGGATTTCCAGAATCTGCAGATTTTCTCTTGTTTGTAAGAGGTGTTCTCACCTTCAGGGCAATATTGTCAAGAACAAGTACTTTTGACAAATCATTCATCATGCTTAAAAGTGCTCTTAATGTTATTTGATGAGATTGTGAGTTGTAGGACGACAGACCAAATACTGAGAGATGGGATTAGGCTTGTAAACTGTTTATCAGATAACATAGATTATAGATGAATTGAATGGTCTCCTTCTGGATCATTAATATTTTCTGATTCTATGATTTCAGCAGATTGAAGTTACACATTGACAAAAGTAGGCAAGATTAATGGAAAGATTTAAACACATTAAAGGATCAAGTTGTTATTAACTGGAATACTTCTTGAAAAGATGGTGGAAGCTGATTACCGGTAGTTGGTTTGTTTTTCAAAAGGAACTCCCAGTGTTTGCAGGGAGTAGGGCTAATTTTGAGGCACAAATGCAAGTGTCTGACTTGGCTCCTATATTCATGACTAGAACAGCGATGAGAGTGGTAGCCACAGCTGAAGTTAAAATTTGAAAGTAAGAGGTGTGAAGCCAATGTTTAAGCACACAGCCATTCCACAGAATGTTCTTTGGGCAAATGTCTGTGGCCTCTAAGTACTGCATTGAAATAGGTGTTAACAGAATGAGAAAGAAATACATATGAAATATATATGAACGTTTAACCAGCTAAATACCTGTGTGATAGCAGCTGTGTGTTCCATTCTGCTTTTAAAATTTCATTCCTTTGAAGTTAATGGAATTAATTTTTGGATGTGGCATAGAAGGAGGACATGAACAGATGTTGGGAATTTGAAGGTTAAGAAACCAAGAATTTGGAAACAATCATTAAATCAGTCAATTTGTCGCATGTACTGAGGTTCAGGGAAAACCTGTGTTGACCCACTTTCCAGCGCACTTGAACCAGCTCTCAAGATGGCGCGCGCTGTCAGAGAGGCCGGCCCCAAAAAGGGCGCCTGGCCTTCTTCACCAGCAAGGGGAAAAGCCCGCGTGTGGGAAGGGACTGTGAATATGCGCCCGCTATAGCATTCCCGCCCGGGGAGGGTGGAAACGGGAAGGCTTAAAAGCGAGGCCACGAAGTTTGAATAAATCTTTTACGCAACTGCAACTCACCATCTGCGTGTCGTTATTCCAGCGCTGTGTGTAACACAACGCTACAATTGGTGACCCCGACGGCCCAAACGATATTTGGACCGGAGATGAACGACGCTGCATCTGTTCATGCAGTTTCGTTAAAACTGCCAAGCTTCTGGACGCTGCGACCTCACAAGCAGAAGCCCAATTCCACGTTCGGCAGATAACCTCGGATTCCACACGTTACTACTACGTGGTGAGCTCCCTCGACCAGGAGACAGCCGCCCAGGTTGAGGAGTTCATACAGTCGCCCCCGGAGGATGGCAAATACACAGCATTCAAAGCCCTGCTCATAAGGACTTTCGGACTCTCACGGCGCGAGCGAGCTGCCCGCTTACTGCACCTGGATGGTTTGGGAGACAGGCCGCCATCAGCGTTAATGAATGAGATGCTGGCCCTGGCTGAAGGACACAAGCCCTGCCTCATGTTTGAGCCCGTGTTCCTAGAGCAGGTGCCCGAGGACATACACCTGCTGTTGTCCGACACGGATTTCAGCGACCCCCGGAACGTGGCGGCCCAGGCAGGTGTGCTGTGGAAAGCCAAGAAGGAGAGTGGGGCGTCCGTCGCACAGATCACCAGGCCACATGCCCAACAGCAGACCAGACCAGGCCCGGCAGCAGAGCCCACAAAACCCAGAGGCAGGAGTGCAGAGGCCAACGAACAATTGTGCTTCTACCACCAGCAGTAGGGCACAGAAGCCCGCCGCTGTTGCCCGCCCTGCAAGTTCCTGGGAAACACCAGGGCCAGCCGCTGCTGATGGCTACGGTGGCTGGCCATCGGGATAGCCTCCTGTATGTCTGGGACAAACAGTTGGAACGCTGCTTTTTGGTCGACACTGGAGCCGAGATCAGCGTCTTACCTCCGATGAGTTACGACACCCGCAACAGAGAACCGGGACCCACTCTGAGGGCCGCAAATGGCAGCACAATACGGACCTATGGCACCTGTACGGTGCGGCTACAGTTCGGCTCCAGCTAGTTCACGTGGGACTTCACATTGGCCGCCATGTCCCAACCACTCCTGGGGGCGGAATTTCTGTGAGCTCACAGCCTGCTGGTCGACCTGCAGGGGAAGAGACTAGTCCACGCCAAGACTTTTCAAACATTCTCCCTGGGTGAAGCCAAGTTGCCAGCCCCACACCTGGACTCCATCACGCTGTCCGACAATGAATTCACCAGAATCCTGGCAGACTTCCCATCGATTCTGGCACCACAGTTCACGGCAGCCATGCCCAGACACGGCGTACAGCACCACATCCCAACCCAGGGACCACCCCTTCACACCTGTGCTTGAAGGCTTCTGTCGGACAAGCTCTGACTGGCGAAGGAGGAGTTCAAGAGGATGGAGGAATTGGGGATCATTCGGCGGTCCGACAGCCCATGGGCCTCCCTCCTGCACATGGTGCCCAAAGCAACAGGGGGCTGGAGACCATGCGGCGACTACCGCAGACTGAATGAGGTTACAACACCGGACCGCTACCCTGTGCATTCAGGACTTTGCAGCAAACCTGCATGGCACACGGATCTTCTCCAAGGTAGACCTCATCTGGGGATACCATCAAATCCCGATGCATCCGGATGACATCCCCAAAACAGCACTCATCACTCCGTTCAGCCTTTTCGAATTCCTCTGCATGCCGTTCGGCCTAAAGAATGCCGCACAGACATTCCAGCGGCTCATGGACGCGGTGGGATGTGACCTGGATTTTGCATTAATCTATTTGGACGACATCCTCACACCCAGCAGCAGTCGTCAGGAACATCTGTCCCACCTCCGTCAACTCTACGCCCGACTGAGTGACTACGGCCTAACAATCAACCCGGCCAAATGCCAGTTCGGACTCGACACCATCGACTTCCTGGGCTACAGGATTACTAAAGACGGGGCAACTCCTCTGCCCGCCAAGGTAGACGCGGTCCGCCATTTCCCCTGACCCAACACACTCAAAGGCCTTCAGGAATTCATGGGTACAATGAATTTCTACCACTGCTTCCTCCCCTCAGCAGCCCGAATCATGCACCTCCTGTTCACCCTGATGTCGGGTAAGGGCAAGGACATGACTTGGGATGAAGAGGCAACAGCCGCTTTCACTAAAACCAAAGAAGCCTTGGCAAACACCACGATGCTAGTGCACCCCAGAACAGACGTCCCTACTACCCTCACAGTGGACGCATCCAACACAGCAGTCGGTGGAGTGCTGGAACAACTCATCGAGGGTCGCTGGCAACCCCTGGCGTTCTTCAGCAAACACCTACGACCACTCGAACTCAAATACAGTGCTTTTGACTGGGAGCCGTTGGCACTATACCTGGCAATCCAGCATTTCAGGTACTTCTTGGAAGGTAGGCCCTTCACCGCGTTCACGGACCACAAACCGCTTACCTTTGCGTTCACGAAGATGTCCGATCCCTGGTCGTCCCGCCAGCAGCGACATCTGTCCTACATCTCCGAATACACGACGGACATCTGGCATGTCTCGGGAAAGGACAATGTTGTGGCGGACGCACCCTCCAGACCTAACATTCAGGCTCTGTCCCAGGGGGTAGACTATGAAGCACTGGCGGAGGTGCAGCAGGCGGATGAGGAGATCCCTAGTTACAGGACTGCAGTCTCCGGTTTGCAGCTCCAGGACCTCCCCGTAGGCCCAGGTGAGAGGACCCTACTGTGTGACGTCGCCACCGGCCAACCCCGCCCCGTCATTCCGGCAGCCTGGCGGCGGCACATTTTCAACTCCATTCACAACTTAGCACACCCCTCCATCAGGACAACTGTCCGGATGGTCTCCAACAAGTTTGTTTGGCACGGACTCCGCTATCAGGTCAGTGAATGGGCCAAAACGTGCATGCACTGTCAAACAGCCAAGGAGCAGCGACACACCAAAGCTCCGCCGCAGCCGTTCCACCCCACCCACCGGCGTTTCGACCACATTCATGTGGATACCGTGGGCCCTCTGCCAGTGTCACGAGGAGCGCGGCACCTCCTAACTATCGTGGACCGGTTCACCAGATGGCCAGAGGCAGTCCCGCTCACCGACACCACCTCCGAATCCTGCGCCCGAGCACTGATTGCAACCTGGGTATCTCCCTTTGGTGTACCGGCCCACATTACCTCCGACAGAGGCGCCCAGTTTACCTCCAGCCTGTGGTCAGCTATGGCCAGCCTTTTGGGGACACAGCTACACCACACAACTGCCTACCACCCACAATCGAATGGACTAGTGGAGCATTTCTACCGTCACCTGAAGTGGGCTCTCATGGTCCGCCTCAAAGGGCCTAACTGGGTGGACGAGCTTCCCGGGTCCTGCTCAGAATCCACACGGCGCCCAAAGAGGATCTGCACACTTCGTCGGCTGAGTTGGTGTACGGTGCACCCCTGGTCATCCCAGGGGAGTTCATACCAACCCCAAGGGGGCAGGAGGAAGAACCTGCAGCAGTCCTGGACAGACTATGTGAGAGGCTCGGTAACCTGGCCCCCATACCCACTTCACAGCATGGACAGAGCCCGATCTGCGTACCCAAAGACCTGCAGAACTGTAAGTTAGTTTTTGTGCGCCGGGGCGGACATCGGGCACCACTACAGCGGTCCTACGAGGGGCCATTTAAGGTGATCAGGAACAACGGGTCCACATTCGTGCTGGACATTGGGGGGAAAGAGGAGGTTTTCACGGTGGACCGACTCAAACCGGCCCACGTGGACTTGGCGCAGCCGGTCGGGGCTCAGGCACCGTGGTGCAGAGGCAGACCTCCCAAACAGAGGCCGACACAGACTGTGGACATTGGGGGGTGTATCGCCGGATCTGGGGGGGGGTGGGGGGGGAGTTATTTGGTGACCCACTTTCCAGCGCACTCGAACCGGCTCACAAAATGGCACGTGCTGTCAGAGAGGCCGGCCCCAAAAAGGGCGCCAGGCCTTCTTCACCAGCGAGGGGAAAAGCCCGCGCATGGGAAGGGACTGTGAATACAGCATTCCCGCCCGGGGAGGGCGGAAACGGGAAGGCTTAAAAACGAGGCTGCGAAGTTTGAATAAATCTTTTACGCAACTGCAACTCACCATCTGCGTGTCGTTATTCCAGCGCTGTGTGTAGCACACCGCTACAAACCTTTGATTTGCATGTCATCCATACAGGTCCTTTCACCAGCTCAGTACATTGAGGAAGTGCAAGGGAAAGACAATAACAAAATACTTCACCTGCAGAACATGCGCAGCACAGACAGCCAATAAGCTGCAAGGACATAATAGGGAAGAATGCAAGGTTTTGCTATGAGGGGACCATTCAGTAGTTCAACAGTGGGACAGAAGCTGCCCATCTGTCTGTTAATATGTGTTTTCAAGCTTTTGTATCTTCTGTCCCATGGGAGGGGGAGACAAGCGAATGTCTTTGATAGGTGGAGTCTTTGATCATCTTGACTGCTTTACCAAGGCAGCAAAAAGTGTAGACAGAGTCTATGGAGGAGAGGTTGGTTTTCCAGGATGTGTGCAGCTGTGCCATAACTGTCTGCAGTTTCTTGTGGTTTCAGGCTGAGCAGTTACTATACTAAGTTAGGATGCCTTCTTTAATGTATCTATAAAAATTGGTGATGGTTGAAGTGGGTGTGTTAGACTTTTTTAGACTCCTGAGGAAGTCGAGGTGTTGATGCACTTTCTTGGTCATGGCATCTTACAAGGTTAGACCAAAACAGACTCTCAGCCATTCTGATTTCAACACCACTGATATAATCAGGAACACACGCACAGCACCTCTTCTTGAAGTTAATGGCCAGAGCTCTGACTTGAGAAAAAATGTTGTTATCATGACACCAAGCTACTAGGCTCTTTTTCCTTCTTATATACTGACTCATTGTTATTTGAGATTCAGCTCATCATGGTGGTAACATCTGCAAACATGTCATGGAGTTAGAGCAGAATCTGGTAATGCAGTCATGAGTGTATAGGGAGTAGAATAGGAAGCTGAAGATGCTGGGCACTAGCATTGAGGATAATCATGGTGCAGGCATTGCTGTCCATCCTTAATGACTTCAGTTTGATAGTCAAGACATGAAGGAACCAGTTTTAAGGGGAGGCATTGAGTCCCAGTTTGAGGAGTTTGGAGACAAGTTTGTTTAGAATTATAGTATTGAAGTTGGAGTTGTACTCAATAAACAAAAGTCTAACATAGGTAGATTTATCTTCCAGATGCTCCAGAGATGAGTTTAGGACCAGGGAAACCTGCGGAAAGAGACTCAGAGATAACATTTCAGCTTATTTCACAGAATGGTTAATGATCTGAATCCTTAGCACTGTTTTTCTTTCCACAAAATCTGTCTGACTTGCTGAATTCCCCGCATTTCTTTTTTTGTTTTTGATGAGGAGATGGTAGGCTTTCTCTAGAACTATGTATCATGACAAATCCTCCAGCATGCATGCAAAGGCAATTTTTACCCAGTGAAAGTGCCTGAAATTAGTTTCATAATAAAATAAGTTATCAAACTCACAGAAAAGTTACATCACAGGAAGAAGCTGTTGGTGTATGTGCTGCTCAAAAACATTTTATGTTGCCATCTTGAACATAGTTTGAAGACATCTTATAATATGACTCTCCAAGAACCCGCAGACTGTGACAAGAAGTTATTTATCAAAGATGAAGCCACTGATAAAGGCATAAAGCAACTATCTCTATGTGCAGACACACTGAATGTATATAGGACTCAGGGCAAACAAATACACATAATCAGATTTTTATTAAAGATGATTACAGATACTGTAGCACACAAGCTCCTTTCATTAAGTTAAAAAAATTTCTGGACACTGAGCTTTGTGTGATCATAGATCACAAGGTCAAAGTTTTCTTCAGTGTAGTTTAACTAAAGCTTTATTAGCTATAGTAACACACACAAAATGTTGGAGGAGCTCAGCAGATCAGGCAGCATCTATGGAAAGGAATAAACAGTCAAGATCTCAGCCTGAAACATTGACTGTTTATTCATTTTCATGGATGAAGCCTGATCTGTTGAGTTCCTCCAGCATTTTGTGTGTGTTACTCTGGATTTCAAGCATCTGCAGAATCTCATGTGGTTATTAGCAGTAGCATGTTTGTTATGGACAAAGCTAATTAAAGTACAGATTTTATAATAGTTGTTTTAAATCAAAGATTATACAATTATTCTGGGAAGTTAATATATGTGTAGAATATTTGGATTTCCCCATCTTTGTTACCTGGTATATTTGTCTTTCTCCATCCAAACACCATGAATTGTCCTGGTTCTTCAGAAAGGTCAGTGTTTTAATTATCTAAAGGGATATGGGTTCTAGAAGGATAAATATTCACTATGACAATAATTTAATTTTCCAGGGATACAGATAGATGAAGAACATTGCACTGAGAAGATATGAAGTGGGTTTATCTCCAGGTCAGTGAAAGATGGGGGAATGTTTTGCGCAATCATAACCACCAGAGGTTCTGCAGATGCCAATGTGTCACTATGTTCTTTGCTGTCTCTTAATTTCATACCTTTGATTAAGAAATATGTGAAGGCTTAGGATATTAAAGTACATATGACCTAACTGGAAAAGTATTGTCGCATGACATTCTCAAAAATACCCTAACCAACCACAAGTTGGATTAAGGTGATATCATGCCTGTAACAGTAAGGCACATCGAAGGCAAAATTAGAGCACAATGATCAATGGGTGTGGGTGCTGGCAAAAGTCTCATCATGGTGACCTTTTGCTCCTATGTGCTTTCTGAAACTATGAGTCAGGTAATACCAGTGGTCATTATGGGTGACTCGTTCAACAGCTTTCTGAGCAATAGTGTCATCCAACAGTTTTTAACTAGAAAACTCTAAAACTCAACCGATATTTGGAAATGCAAATGTAACAATATATTCCAAATAAATAATAAACAAGGAGTAATCACTTGTTAGTTTTAAAATTATTTTATCTTACCTTGTTGATTGCGGTCAATGAATCGTCTTCTCAGATAACATCTTCTTTATTACCATGTTCAAATTCTAAAAAAGATTAGATAAAGATCTCACAACCTGATCTAGTTTAGTCAATAAACCAGCAACCTTCTAATTTCCTGTTGCCTTTCAACAAACTTGACACACATTTTCACTAGGTGACTAAAATGTTACATTTTAATGATAAAATTATTTTGCACCATAAAATTAACAGGTTAAGTTCCTATGAGAACAATGGACCACTTTCCTTAAACTGTAATCATAAAGGAGCAAGATAGAGTGGGGTTTATATTACGTTACTGCCCTGATAATCCTCAGATTTGTGAGCGAATGTTCTAGAGATATGAAAGACAAAACTAAACTTGCCGCTCAACAATAAAAAAAACAATTATTTATAATAATTACGAACTTTATTTGAAAAATCCATTTAATCCAAAGTCCCAAGCTGGGCTTTTTGTGAATTCAGACAGTCAGCTGTCCTTAGTTTGGTCAATAAATACTGAAACTTGCCAGCAAAGCCAATCTCCCATGAATGAATTCAAAAATAACCAATGAACTCTGTTTTAAAGCCCAAATTTAGTTTGACCAGGTCATTAGAGTTTTATTTATTCAGCCCTCTGTTTTTGACTACAGTCACACAAAACAGCTTTATATCTGATGCATTTCAGGCGAGTAGCACATGAAGCTGAATATATTTTTTTCAATTTACTGATATTTCTTTCCTTCCACTACCGAGTGGAGATTCTAACCATATCCCTGTGCAAATAGCACAAAATCAATTTTTCTGATCTCTACTAGTGTTCCCCCAATCAGTTGCTGGGAACTACAGGAGTGTGTTCTAATGTAAAATGAAATGCCAAATTCCACAAATATATAGTAAGGCAACCTTAGTTCTACACAGTGCTAACATTAATGCATGTTTGATATTTGCTGAGTTAACCTGAAAGTCTACAAAATAGATCTGTATTTTGATTTGGTGATCAAAAGATCCTAGAAACCTTTGACTATTAGAAATGAAGTAAGTTAACTTGCACTCTGTGTTTCTTGATCACGCTGCTAAAAATCTTATTTCTACCTCTCTCTCCCTTACACCTCCTGAGCTATTCTCTTAAGACTCTCTCTCGCTCATTCTCTCCCTGTAGTTGATATTAGCGTAAATGTTATGCTTTAATAGTTCTTCTGTGATCTCACTAAGCCCCTTCCTTTTGTGCAGAACACCCATGACTTGTATTGAAAGTAATATTTTTATTAGCAAGCATGTTTCTTTCCGCAGTCTACACCAAATGTTGCACCCACAATACTACCAAATCTTAGAGATGGAAAGCCCAATTCCATCTTTCCAAACCTCCTCATAGTCACCCTCTCTTTTTCATCGGTTCCACTTTCTAACTCCTTCACCACTGGCTCCCTTGCCAAAGACATTGCCAAATGCTTCTTTGAAAAAATTTGATATGAATGTCTGAAGTTTTCAACTGCCAACCAATTCTTTCGAATAGCCTACATGTATGATAATATTTCCGGAAACCTCTTTAAAAATATGACAGTAAAGTACTGAACTGCAAGTCCTCCATGGCATTAGTTTATTTCTCATTGCAAATTCGACTGTATTTATTATGGTTGGATCTGGTAATATGCCTGCTTTGAAAGGGAGAATATAGCTACATCTGTGAGGATCCCTGTTTCACCTGATAACCTTGTGATCTCTGTCTCAGAGGCCAATGTTAGTCTGTCTTTAAAGAGAGTGAACTCTTGCAAGGCGGAAGGTCCCAGTGGAGTACCTGGTAAGACTCTGAAAACAACTGGTGGGAATATTCAGGGACATTTTCAACCTCTCACTGCTATGGGTAGAAGTTCCACTTGCTTCAAAAGGCAACAATTATACCAGTGCCTTAGAAGAATAATGTGCGCTGCCTTAATGACTATTGCCCAGTAGCACTTACATCAACAGTGATGAAATGCTTTGAGAGATTGGTCATGACTAGACTGAACTCCTGCCTCAGCAAGGACCTGGACTCATTGCAATGTGCTATCACCACAATAGGTCAATGGAAGATGCAATCTAAATGGCTCTTCTCACGGCTTTAGACCACATGGACAACACAAAGATCTATGTCAGGATGCTGTTCATTGGCTATAGCTCAGCATTTAATACAGTCAGTCCCACAATCCTGATTGAGAAGTTGCAGAACCTGAGCCTCTATACCTCCCTCTGCAATTGGATCCTTGACTTCCTAACTGGAAGACCACAATCTGTGAGGATTGGTGATAACATATCCTCCTCTCTGACGATCAACACTGGTACACCTCAAAGGTGCATGCTTAGCCCAATGCTGTACTCTCTCTATACCCATGACTGTGTGGCTAGGCATAGCTCAAATACCATCTATAAATTTGCTGATGGTACAACAATCTCAGATGGTGACGAGAGGGCATACAGGAGCAAGGTATGCCAACTAGTGGAATGGTGACACAGCAACAACCTGGCACTCAACATCAGTAAGATGAAAGAGCTGATTGTGGACTTGAGGAAGGGTAAGACGAAGGAACACATACTAATCCTTATAGAGGGATCAGAAGTGGAGAGTGTTAGCAGTTTCAAGTTCCTGGGTGTCAAGATTTCTGAGGATCTAACCTGCTCCCAACATATTGATGCAATTATAGAGAAGACGAGACAGTAACTACACTTCATTAGGAGTTTGAAAATATTTGGTATGTCAACAAATACACTCACAAACTTCTATAGATGTACCGTGAAGAGCATTCTGACAGGCTGCATCATTGTCTGGTATGGGGGAAAGAAAGGGGGCTACTGCACAGGACTGAAAGAAGCTGCAGAAGGTTGTAAATATAGCTGGCTCCATCTTGGGTACTAGCTTACAAAGAACTCAAGCTACATCTTCAAGTAGCGGTGTCTCAGAAAGGTGGCGTCCATTATTAAGGACCTCCAGCACCAAGAGCAAGCCCTTTTCTCACTGTTATCATTAGGCAGGAAGTACAGAAGCCTGAAGGCACACACCCAGTGATTCAGGAACAGCTTCTTCCCCTCTGCCATTCGATTCCTCAATGGACATAGAACTCTTGAACACTACTTCACTTCTTAATATATATTATTTCTGTTTTTGCATGATTTTTAATCCATTCAATATACATATACTGTAATTGATTCACTTATTTATTTTTTAATTATTATTTTTTTCTTCTATATTATGTATTGTATTGAACTGCTGCTGCTAAATTAACAAATTTCACGACACATGCTTGTGATAAAAAACCCGATTCTGATATTGATTAAGATATTTCTTTGAAAGTCAATAATAAGGCATAAAACTTGGTGCTTTTGGCCATTTATTAAGTATTACAAGAACAAAGAACGAACAGGGAAGACAAGGGAAAAGAAGTCATGGTTGTCTCATATTCATACTAGAGATAAACATATACCAGTGATGAAGTGACCTTTTAAATAACGCTGGGCGACTGATGCATGAAATCTCTTGTGAGTGTTGTCATCATGCAGCAAGGTCAAACAGAGTGCTCCAATGGTTCTTGCCAAATTTCCAGCTTTGTAATAATGCCTAACTTCATGTAAATAACACTATGTTTATTCAGATGTAACTTTTGAAAAAGGTGACTTGCGTGTTTATTCTCTCACTAAATCATTAACGCTTCCGACATTGAGCAACCCGTACTGTTTGGAATCGGGCCCAATGTAAAATTACAGAAATAATATGGAAATAACTGCTATAACAAATAATCTGTCTCCAGATCCTACATTTTTACGTAAACTCGTTAATCATTAAAATTAAGAGTTATCTCTCCAAAGTGGTTCACACCTGTCAATGGATTATTTCTGAAATATTTCACAGAATTAGATAAAAGAGAAAATAGAATGACTCCCCTTTTTGTCATTTTTACTTCAGAACTTGCAATGAAATGTACTAAAGTAACAGAGTGAAAACCACTCCTACTATCCATTAACCCTTTCTGAGTAACATGATAAAATAATCCCCTTGAATATATTCGACCCTTGCAGAAAATCGCAGCACTGTTCATTGATGGGAGGCATTACAATGCATTATTTTACATTCAGTATGTTATTTTACAGTATTTGAATATAAACATGGAAATTATTTGTGGTCACTGAATGACAACCTATCTTTCTTACCATTTGATTAATTAGATAGATAGATAGATAGATACTTTATTCATCCCCATGGGGAAATTCAACATTTTTTTCAATGTCCCATACACTTATTGTAGCAAAACTAATTACATACAATACTTAACTCAGTAAAAATATGATAGTGTTAAAAAATTAGTGTTGCTTTTCAATACCAAAATAATTAAGTCACTAACTTGATGCAGTGCCGAGAAGATCTGCAATACTGGAGTTGTCTATTTTAGTGAGACCCTGGCTTCCACTTATGTGAATATACAGGATAGATCCCAAGACATCATTTGATAAAGAGCAAGATTTTCTTCTGATGTTTTATTTAGCAATATTATTTTTTAGTCTCTTCAGAAATAAACTGAGATGCATTCAAAGAGGTAGAGGCTTATTTGTAAAATGGCACACTTAGACTATTACATATTAAGCATTAAGATGTTGGTGGAAACTGATTTTTCCAAATTATTCCATGACAAAGTTACATTACTATCCTATGAGTACCCCTGCTGAATTCACTTCTTATTCTGATGAGTGTGGAATGGTTTCTGTTCTTTGACAATACACTGATGCTTTTCACTCCTTCAATGGCTGTTTCAAAACCCTTCTCAGGAATGAATTTCCCTACAAATTCAGATGTACAGTAGTCATTGTAAGGATATTACTCTCAGGCCCAGTTGTTTGGCATACTAACAAAACAGTTCTTAAATTTCGCCATCTGACTTGAACCATCTGATATGGCCTGTTTGGACAATTGCATACTCTGGGCCACTGTCAGGTCAATATCACTATCCCTTGCAAATATCCTGTATTCACATTGAGGCATTGGACTATTCAGAGTCCACATCAACACTAAAGAGACCTGAGCTCATTTGGATGTCTGATCCTAACTCTCAGCAGCTTAGGGCCATTTGGAGAAAAAGAATGAATGCATGATAGGGGCTGCATAGCAATGACATGACTGTATACATAGGAAAAACCATCTTCATTCTGACACTTCCCCATCTCTTCATGGCAGATCTTTGTCCAACGTTTGTCATTGCCATGGGAATACTCCATTAAGGCTCTGACAAACTTCCCAATGCCTTAATAGCTGTAATGTTGTGACTCCAATGCATGTAACCAGATGGCACTGTCAATCACACAGATCATGTTTTAGCAACAGACTGAGAGAAAACACTAACTTTTTAAAGGAAGCCAGTTTAATGATAATTACTGAATCCTTTAATTATATCATGGTTCAGTATATACTTAGCACTTTAAAGTTGGTAAAATGCAGTTTCTTGGCTACAGTTTATATGCTTTACATTTACTTGTTTGCTTTTTTCTAACACGTTGTACTGGATCTTAGCTGCTTTATCAAGTAAATCTAGATGGCAATGGCCTTGGTGCAGTGAAGGACTCCTTTTCATTTCATTCAAACAATGAACGGAAAACGTACTGAACTTCTTTACACAACTCTCAGTGCCTACTTTATTAGATACACCAGTACAGCTGCTTATTAGAGCAAATATCTAACCAGCCATTCATAGGGCAGCAAGTTAAAGGCATGCAGACAAGTTCAAGAGGTTTAGTTGTTGTTCATTCCAATAATCAGAATGGGAAAGAAATCTGATCGAAGTCTGTGGAATGATTTTTGGTGCCTGACTGGGTGGCTTGCATATCGCAGAAACTGCTGATCTCTTTAAGCATCTCAACAGCTCCAAGAAGCGCATTCAGCTGTAGCTTCTAATGCTACACATCAAGGAGCTGGAGCTGGAAGTGAATGAACTCCTGATCATTCGGGAGGATAGGACACATAGAGAGGTGCAGGACACAGGAAACTGTGTGACAGTCAGGAAGGGGAAAGGGGTTCAGAGGCCAGTGTAGAGTACTCCTGTGGACATCGTCCTCACAACAGGTATATCACTTTGGATACTGTTGGGCAGGATGGCCTAATGGAGGAAAATCACAATGGTTAGGTCCCTGGCTCTGTGACTCAAAAGGGAAAGGGGAAGAAGAGGCACACTGTGGTGGTAGCGGATTTGTTAGGTAGGAGAATGGACAGGAGGTTCTGTGGGTGAGAACGAGGTTCTGGAATGGAATGTTGCCTCCCAGGTACCAGGGTCTGGGACATCTCCAACTGAGTCCTCAGCATCGAATGACCAGCCAGAGGTCACGGTCCATGTACGTACTAATGAAATTGGTATGACGAGTGACGAGGTTCTGTAATGTGAGTTCAAGGAGTCAGGTGATAAGTTAAAAGGTAGGACCTCCAGGGTTGTGATCGCAGGACTGCTACCTGTGCCACGTGCTACTGAGGTCAGAACTAGGAAGATTATACTGTTTAATACATGGCTAAAGAGTTAGTAGGAGGGAAGGCATAAGATTTTTGGATCAATGGGCTCTCTTCCACAGAAGGTCAGACCTATACAGAAGGGACAGTTTGCATCTGAACTAGAGGGGAACTAATATCCTAGTGGGAAGGTTTGTTAATGCTGCACGATGGAGTTCAAACTAGAGTTGCAGATTAAACTCTAGATAGGAACTAGAGTGCCAGAACAGTTAGTAGAGAGATTGTGGAGGCAGATGTTTGGACGATCTCAGACAAAGTCAAGAATCAATAGATTGGGTATGGTGCGACTAGCATCCTGATCTGCATATATTTCAATGCAGGAAGCATTGTAGGACAGGCGGAAGAGCTCAGGCACGGATCAACACCTGGAATTATGATGTTGTAGCATGAGAGAGACTTGGCTGTTGGAGGGGCAGGACTGGCAGCTCAATATTCCAGGGTTCCGTTGTTTTAGATGTGACAGAGAGTGGGGGAGTATTAAAGGAGGAGGGGTGGTGTAACTAGTCGGGGAAAATGTCACGGTAGTACTCAGTCAGGACAGACTGGAGAACTCAAACAGTGAGCTGTTAAGGGTGGAAATGAGAAATAAGAAAGTGATGACCATGTTAATGGGGCTGTATTACAGACACCCAACAATCCTAGGGATTTAGAGGAACAAATTTGCAAAGAGATTACAGATTGTTACAAGAAACATAAGGTTGTTATAGTAGGTGATTTTAAATTTTCAAATATTGACTGGGAATCCTATATTGTAAAAGACTAGGTAGGATAGAGTTTGTCAAATGTGTTCAGGAACAATTCCTGCATCAGTACATAGAAGTCCCAATGAGAGATCTAGATCTGTTATTAGGAAATGAGACAGAGCAGATGACAGAAATTTGTGTAGGGGAACACTTTGCATCCAGTGACCACAATACCGTTAGTTGCTAAGTATTTATGCAAAAAGATAGGTTTGGTCCGTGGGTTGAGATTCTAAATTGGAGAAAGGCCAATTTCAATGGTATCAGAAATGATCTGGCAAATGTGGATTGGGACAGGCTGTTTTCTGGCAAAGGTGTATTTGGCAAGTGAAAGGCCTTCCAAAGTGACATTTTGAGAGTACAAACCTGTCCGAATAAAAGATAAAGATAACAAGTGTAGAGCTACTGAAGCCCTGGTTAAGAAAAAAAAGGAGGTGCACAGCAGGTTTAGGCAGGAAAGAACAAATGAGGCACTTATGGAGAACAAGAAACGCAAGAGAATACAAGAAAGAAATCAGGAAGGCTAAAGGAAGGCATTAAGTTGTTCTCTCAGATAAGGTGAAGAGGAATACTAGGCTAGTCTACAGATATGTTCAGAGCAAAAGGATTTTAAGCAACAAAATTGTTCCTCTGGAAGACCAGAATGGTAATCCATGTGTGGAGCCAAAATGAATGGGGCAGATCTTAAGTTAATTCTTTGCATCTGTATTTAGTCAGGAGACAGGTTCAGAGTGTATGGAAGGAAGGCAAAGCGGCATCAACTTCATACCATGCACAGATTACAGAGGAAGGGGCATTTGCTGTCCTGAGGGTGGATAAATCTATAGGGCCTGATGAGGTGCTCCATCAGAGCCTAAGGAAGGCAAGTGCAGAAATTGCCGGGGCCCTAGCAGAGATATTTAAAACATCCTTTGTGACAGGAGAGATAATAGAGGGTTGAAAGATAGCCAGTATTTTAAAAAAGGCCCTAAACATAAACCAGGAAATTATGGGCCGATGAGTCTGACATCAGTTGTGGGAAAGTTACTGTAGGGTATTCTAAGGGACTGGATATATAAGTATTTGGATAAACATGGACTGATTAAGCATAGTCAGCATAGCTTCATGTGTGGTAGATAACGCCTAACCAATCATATTGAATTTTTCAATCAAGTTACTAGGGAAGTGGCTGAAGGCAAGGCAGTGCATGTTGTCTACATGGATTTTGGCAAGGCATTTGACAAGGTCCTGCATGGGAGACTGGTCAAGAAGGTCCAGTCGCTTAGCATTCAGGATGAGGTAGTAAATTGGATTAGACATTGGCTTTGTGGGAGAAGCCAGAAATTGGTAGTAGAGGGTTGTCTCTCTGACTGGAGCCCCAGCTGAGGCAGCGTGTTGTGTCCTTGAGCAAGGCACTTAACCACACATTGCTCCAGTCCACCCAGCTGAAAATGGGTACCGGCAAAATGCTGGAGGTTAACCTCGCGATAGACTGGCATCCTATTGGGGGAGAGGGAGTCTCGTATTCTCAGTCGCTTCACGCCTAGGAAACTGTCATAAGCACTGGCCTGATGAGCCTATAAAGGCTCGGGACAGACTTTAACTTTTTAACTTTCTCTAACTGGATGCCTGTGACGAGTGGAGTGCTGCAGGGATCAGCGCTGGTTCCTTTGTTGTATTTATCAATATAAATGTTCTGTATGGTGATGTTGTTTAACTGGTTTAATTTGCCGATGACGTCAATAATGAGTGTTTATTGGACAGTGAGGAAGGCTATCATGACTTGCAGAATTACTTGCAGAGCGATTTGCATCAGCTGGAAAAATGGAAGATGGAATTTAATGTAGACAAGTGTTAAGTTTTGTACTTTGGTAGGACCAACCAGGGTGGGTCGTACAGAGTGATCGGTAGGGCACTGAGGAGTGTAGTAGAACCAGGCATCCGGGAATACAGGAATGTAATTCACTAAGGTGGCCTCACAGGTAGATAGGGTCATGAAGAAAGCTATTGGTACATTGGCCTTCAGAAAGCAATATGAGATGGGATGTTATGTTGAAGTTGTATAAGACATTGATGATGTATAATTTGAGTACGGTGTGCAATTTTGGTCCCTACCTACAGGAAAGATGTAAACACATTGATAGAGAAAATTTACAAGGATGTTGCTGGGTCTGAAGGATCAGAATTATAAGGAAAGTTTGAATAAGTTAGGACTATATCCCTTAGATCATAGAAGACTGAGAGGAGATTTGATAGAGCTATGCAAAGTTATGAGGGGTGTAGGTAGGCCAAATGCAAGCCGGCTTTTTCCACTGAGGTTAGGCGGGACTACAATCAGAAATCATGGGTTAAGGGTGAAAGGTGAAAGGTTTAAGGGGAACATGAGGGGAAACTTCTTCACTCAGAGTTTCATGAGAGTGTAGAATGAGCTGTCAGCGCAGGTGTAGCATATGAGTTTGATCTCAATGTTTAAGTGAAGTTTGGATAGGTACATGAATAGTAGGGATCTGGAGGGCTCTGTTTCCAATGCTGGTTGATGAGAGTAGGCAGATTAAATGGTTGGAATGGACTAGAAGTGTTGAAGGGCTTCATTCTGTGTTGTACTTCTCTATGGCTCCATGACTCTTGGAATTCTCACTTGCAACAGTCTCTAGAGTTTACAAAAATGGCGTGAGAAATAAAAAAAAAAATCTTCCAGTTAGCAGGAGTTCTGTGGGCGAAAATGCCTTGCTAATGAGAGAGGTCAGGGGAGAATGACCAGACATGTTCAAGCTGACAAGAAGTTGATAGTAACTTAAATAACCACATGTTACAATAGTGTTGTGCAAAAGAGCATCTCTGAATGCACAACATGTTGAGCCTTGACATGGATGGCTACAGCGGCAGGGGACCATGAACATACACTCTGTGGCATCTTTATTAGGTACAGGTTGTGAATAGATCCCTTTGTCCCTCCAAATTTTTGGTGATTATTAAAATGCCCTGACACATTCACTAGATGAATTTAGCAGATGATGACTCATTCTGGATTCAGCTCAACTAGGCTTGCTTCACTCAGGATTCTTCAATGGTCGGCTGGTCAAAGACTAGTGTGGCCCTGGTCATGGATAGTATGGGAATACAACCAGTGGCCACCTTATCAGGTACACTTGTACACCTGCCTTTTCATGCAAAATCTAATCAGACAATCATGTGGTAGCAACTCAATGCATAAAAGCATGCAGACACAGTCAAGAGGTTCAGCTTTTGCTCAGACCAAACTTCAGAAAGGGGAAGAAATGTGACTTAAGTGACTTTGACCAGAATCAGAATCAGGTTTATTATCAGTGTCATGTCCTTGTGAAATTTGTTAACTTAGCAGCAGCAGTTCAATGCAATACATAATATAGAAGAAATAAAAAAACTAATTAAAAAAACTAATAATAATAATAATAATAATAATAATAATAATAATAAATACATAAATAAATAAGCAAATCAATTACAGTATACATATAGTGAATAGATTAAAAATCATGCAAAAACAGAAATAATATATATTAAAAATGTGAGGCAGTGTTCAAGGGTTCAACCATGAAATGATTTTGGTGCCAGACCGATTTTCACACACACAATCTCTTGAGTTTGGTGCAAAAGACAAAAACTCATCCAGTAAGCAGCAATTCAGAGGGTGAAAACATCTTATTAATGTCAGAGGAGAATGGTCAGACTGGTTCAAAATGACAGGAAGATGGTAGTAATTCAGATAACCATATATTACAACTGAAGTGTGTAGAAAAGCATTTCTGAATGTACAACATGTTGAACCTTGAAGCGATGAGCTAGAGGAGCAGAAAACCATGCCAGTTTCTATGGTTAGTGATAACACAGCATTGTTCAAAGATCATCTGCACACAGAGTACAGGACAGGTACTCTGAAGAAAGGACAAGTTTGGCAAGCTAAGGGAACCTTGGATTTCAAAAGAGATTGAATTTAATCAAGAAGAAAAAGGAAAGTATGTAAGGTTTAGGAAGCTAAAATTAATCATAATTCTTCAAACTTATAAGAACCAGAAAAAAAAATCAAGAAAAGAATTAAGAAAGCCAGAAGGGACCATGAAAAGTCCTTGGCATGTAGGATGACAAGGCATTCCAAGGATAAAGAAGGGAACATGTCTTTAGAGGGTGAGGATGTAGGTGAGGTCCTAAATGAGTCGTTTGTGTCAGTATTTACTAAAGGGAAGGACATATGATATATGATATATCCTGATGCATTTATCAGGTTGCTTTTTATTGATTATAGTTTGGCATTCAATTCCATCATTCCCTCAAAACCAATCAATAAGTTTCAGGACATTGGCCTCAATACCTCCTTGTGCAATTGGATCCTTGATTTCCTCACTTGCAGATTCCAGTCAGTTTGGATTGGCAACAACATCTCCTCCACAATCTCCATCAGCACAGGTGTACCACATGGCTGTGCACTTTGCCTACAGCTCTACTTACCATACAATTATGACTGTGTGGCTAAGCACAGCTCCAATGCCATATTCAAGATGGATGAGGACATCACTATTATTGGCCAAATCAAAGGTGGTGACAAATCAGCATATAGGAGGGAGATGGAAAAGCTGACTGGGTGGTGCCACAACAACAACATCTCACTCAAAGTCAGCAAGGTTAAGGTGCTGAATATTGACTTTAGGAGGAGGAAACTGGGGGACCATGAGCCAGACCTCATCAGGAGATCAGAGGAGGAGAGGAGGAACTTTAAATTCTTGTCTTATCATTACAGAGTATCTGGCCTGGGCCTAGTGCAATTACAAATTATGGCAGTGCCTCTATTGCATTAGAAGTTTGTGCAGGCTCGACATGATATCAAAAATTTTGCCAAACATCTATAGATCTGTGGTGGAGAGTATATCTGTATCATGGCCTGGTATGGAAACACCAATGCTCAAGAACAAAAAATCCTGCAAAAAGTAATGGATATGGTCCAGTTAATCACGAGTAAAGCACTCCCCACCGTTGAGCACATCTAACTGGAGTACTGCTGTAAGGAAGCAGCATTCATCATTAATGATCCCACCACCCTGGCCATGCTTACTCCTCATTGCTGCCATCAGGAAGATGGTATATGGCCCTCCGGACCCACACCAGGAACTGTTATTAACCCTTACCTTCAGGCTCTTGAAGCTGTGGGCATAACTTCACTCGCCCCATCACTAAACTGTTCTCAGAGCTGTGGACTCACTTTCAGGACACTTCATCTCATGTTTTTGATAGTTATGCTTGCTTGCTTATTTATTTATCTATCTATCTATCTATTTATTTATTATCTTTTGTCTTTTGCGCATTGGTTGTTTGTCTGTCCTGTTGGGTGTGCTGTATCATTGATTCTATTATGTTTCTTGGATTTACGAAGTTTGCGCACAAGAAAACAAATCTCACGGTTGGGTATGGTGCCATATATGTACTTTGATGATAAAGCGACATCGAATTTTAAACTTTTGAACATCGAGGATAGAGAGAGCAGTGTGGAGTCCACCAGTTTGCTCGGCATTTTGAGATAAAGAAGGAGGACTGTTGGGTCTCTTGAAGAATATTAAGGTGGGTAGGTCCCCAGCACCTGATGGGAGATTGACCAGGTTATTGAGAGAGGCAAGAGATTTTTGGGGCCTTGACCAATATCTTTATGTCCTCTCTAGCCATAGGTGAGATCCTGGAGTATGGTGAGAAGAGGAGACTCCTGGAAATTGTGGACCAGTGAGATCCACATTAGTGTCAGGCAAATTACTGGATGGATACTTAGGGATAGGATAGGATTTAGGAGAACTGGGAAACACACACACACACACACACACACACACACACACACACACACACACACACACACACACACACACACACACACACACACACACACACATTATGGGTAGTGTAGAAGACTGGCAAAGAATGCAGCAGGATATTGGTCAGTTGCAGATATAGGTGGTGAAATAGCAAATGGAGTTTTACCCAGCTAGTTGTGAAGTGTTGCACTTTGGGAACTCAAATAAGGAGTTAGTACAAGACCCTTAACAGTGTTGACGTGCAGAGGGATCTTAGGGTCCAAGCACATAGCTCAATGGGAGTGGCTATGCAGGTTAATTGTCTGGTAAAGAAGGCATATAGCATGCTTGTCTTGATTAGTTGAGCTCAAGAATCAGGAAGTTATGTTGCAGCTTTATAAAACATTACTTGGACCTCATCTGAATTATTGCTTTCAATTCTAGTCACCCAATATAGGAAGGACATTGTGACTTTGGAGAGGGTGCAGAAGAGGTTTACCAGGATGCTGCCTGGGTTAGAGGACAAACAAATGAGCTGTTTTCTCTAGAGTGTTGGAGGCTGAGGAGAGATTTGATAGAGATTTATAAGATTATGAGAGGCAAAAATAGTGTAGTCAGACAGTATTTTTTCCCCAGGGTTAAAATATTTAATATCCAAGAGCAAGCATTTTAGTTGAGGTGGTAAATTCAAAGAAGGTGTGTGGCGCACATTTTATTTGCACAGAGAATAATGGGTGCCAAGAGTGGGTGGTGATGGAGGCAAATACAACAGAGGTGTTCAAATGGCTCTTAAGTAGACACATAAATGTCCTGGAAATGGATATTCTGTAGCAGAAAGGATTAGTTTAATTGGGCATTGATTCCTTATTTAATTGGTTTGGTATAATAAGGTGGGCCAAGTGGCCTATTCCTGAGCTGTTCTATGTTCAAATTACAGCAAGTAATTTAGACAGGAATCTAAAATTGCAAAAGGACTCTAATTAGTATGGGAAAACTGAAGCAAATTAACATCAAAAGATGCAAATCTAAACTCATCTATATTTGAACAAAAATTGAGTCACCTAAATATGTTTTTAAATGGTGTTAAGCAAAGCAGGGGAGCCCAAATGATCACTAAAATGTAAGGTACAGAAAACAATAGAAAAGACTAATGAAATGACCATTTTTATGATCAAAATAATGAAACACTGTAACAAGTAAGTTTGCTAAACTACGCAAAATAATAAGTAGATCTTAACTGGAGTACTGTCTATAGTTCTGCCTAATGTACCTTTGGACTGGAGACTAGTGTCAAAATTGGGAGAGCTGTCCCACCGGGTATTCAAAACAAAATACTTTGTCCTTGTTTTCACTGGCACATTATGCCTGTGGTCACAGCTAGCCTGACAGAATTGTACTCGCAGCATCATACCTTACACACAATGTTCACTTCTATTGCAATTCCTGAGTACATTCTGTCCTAGCAACAGGAAAGACCCATCAGAGCTGATACACAAGATGCTGGAGGAACTCAGTGGCTTAGGCAGCATCTATGGAGGCAAATGGACAATCCAACTTTCATGTCAAGAACCCTTTGACTATCCATTTCATTTCATAGATACTGCTTGACCCACCAAATTACTCCAGCATCTTGTGTTACTCCTGATTCCAGAATCAGCAGTCTCTTGTGCCCCCACTGATCAGTGTACAGGTGGGAGACCCATGGATTCTCATTATCGGTTCCAGGTCTCATAGCATTGGGTAAGATGAGGACCAAGAAATCTCTTCATTTAATTTCAAGAGGAAATGCTCTGTAATATTGCTTATTCTCATCAAATTAAGTCAAATAAAACACTGGGATACTTATTTAACTATACGTCCTAAATTATTTATATTCTTTATCTATATTTGACCGATTGTTTTCATTGGCATGTTATGTCCATAGTAGCAGCTTGTCTGGAATGTTCACATTGAACATGGTAATCAATCTTCCCTGTCTTTCACAATTTGGATAATAATCAGTCATGTTTCCAACCACATAATCTGGGCTTTCTCAATCCTGGTAACACTATAGCAACGGCCAAGTCTGCTCCCTGAATTGTTTACATGATCTAAATAGAGATATCTTTCACATTGGAAAAGGCTCCCAACAATGGCTTGACAAAGATTTCAGTGATTAAAGAAAAAGATGAGGTATTCAAGATAGTGTACACTTTAATTAGATGCAGGCTTCACATGGAGGTAATGAGCTCTATACGGTGTATATCTCTATGTGAAGCTAACTTATAATTTTGTGATCATTATCCTTAAAACTCTCCCTCACAATCTACCTTGTTATGATCTTGCACTGTATTGTTCATCCGCACTGCATTTTGTCTGTAGCTGTTAAGCTTTATTCAGCATTGCTATTGTTTTAAAAGTCCTGCATGGGAGGCTGATCAAGAAGGTTCAGTCGTTTGTCATTCAGGATGAGCTAATGAGTTGGATTTGACATTGGGTTTGCAGGAGAAGACAGACACTGGTCATAGATGGTTGTCTTTCTGACTGGATGCCTGTCACTAGTGTGCAACAGAGATTAGTGCTGGATCCATTGTTGTTAGTTATCTACTGTATATCGAAGATCTGAATGATAATGTGGTAAAATGAATCAGCAAATCTATGGATGACATCAAAATTGAGGGCATATTGGAGAATGAGGAAGCCTACCAAAGCTTGCAGCAGGATCTGGACCAGAGAGAAAAGTGCTGGAGGGAATTTAATTATTCATTTATTTATTGAGATGCAGCACGGAATAGGCCCTTCTGGTCCAAGAAGCCACATCACCTAGCAACTCATGATTTAACCCTAGCCTAATCAGGGGACATGTATAATGACTAATTCACTTACTAACTGGTACGTCTTTGGACTGTGGGAGGAAACTCAAGCACCTGGAGAAAACCCACACATTCCACCGGGAGGATGTACAGGAAGTGCTGATGCAGGAAAGATGCATCCATCATCAGGGACCATCACCACCAAGGTCATGCTCTCTTCTTGATGTTGCTATCAGGAAGAAGGTACAGGAGCCTCAGGATTCACATCACCAGGTTCAGGAACAGTTATTACCTCTCAGCCATCAGGCTCTTGAACCAAAGCCTATAGCTTCACTTAACGTCACTTGCCTCGTCATTGAAAGGTTCCGTCAGTCTATGGATTCATTCTCAAGGACTCCTCATCTTATGTTTTCGATATTTATGGCTTATTTATTTTTTATTTTTTATTTATTATTTCTTTTTGTATTTGCACAGTTTGTGGTCTTTTGCACACTGGTTGAATGGCCAGTTGGTGCAGCCTTTCATTGATTCTATGATGCATATTATTCAAATATGGATTTATTGAGTATGCCCCAACTCTTCCCTAGAAGAGTTGACATATATGTACTCTAATAATAAATTTACTTTGAACTTATATTAATCCATATTTTATGCTTGATATATTCACATCAACTGCCCGTCAGTAAGCCCGAGAAGCCCCAGTTCTTGGGATATGGAGGTAACCTGAGCACTGGGTAAACATGCAAACTCCAGACTCAACACCTGAGGTCAGGATTGGACCCAATCTCTGGAACTGTGAGGCAGCATCTCTACCAGTTGTACCACTCTGTCATACAACATGGTCACCAAAGAGACTCTAATATTGGAAGGGGTGCACATTGTTCCATAACAACCCATTAATGTAGCCTCCAATGCCCAACTTGTGGCAGTCTGTGGGTTCCACATGGGGTTACAGTGTTATAGCGGAATTGTAGAACTGGAGTGCATGTTATACTCAACTTCAATTGATTGTCCAGTAAAAGAAGAAATAGGTTAATTACCATAACTAGGGAAGAGTTGAGGTATGAGGATAATGACATCACTTCCCACCCATGACAAAACTGCTGGAGTTGACCAGGACTGTATCCTGGGTCTAAACATATTCATCTGTTCCACCAAAGGGAAAAAACAGTGAGGATTAAAAGCCATAAACACAAGAAAATCTGGAAATCTAAACCAACCCACACTCAAAGCTTGAGGAGCTCAGCAGTCCAGGTAGCACCTTTGGAAATGAATAAACAGTCAACATTTCAAGCTGAGATCCTTCTTCAAGATTAGAAACCTGCAGATGCTGAAAATCTGAAATTGCAAAGAAAAATGCTGGAAAATCTCTGCAGGTCAGGCGACATCTGAGGAAATGAATACAGAATTAATATTTCAGGTCAAAAGCCTCCATCAAAAATAGAATAATGAAAAACAAGTTTGTTTTAAGTTACAGAAATAGTGGAGGTCACTTTAATATGACAATTTGAGGGGATGAGATGAGGGTTGCTGAGGTAATCCAACTGCACAGCAGATTGATGGATTAATGAGGCAGCTGGACCAGAAGCTCAAGTGAATCAGCTTCATCACATCTGCGGATACAAGGACAGGTCAGAGATCGTGTATACTGATGCACACTGACTTCTTGTGACCCACTGTTTTTCACTCTCTGCAAGGCCGATGTTAGTGGAATGGGCGAACATTCTTCATTAACCTAAGTAAGAATAACACTGACAATATTCAAACAGCTTGGGACATTCTAAGATAAAGTTCAATGGTTCAATGGTTTGATTTAATAGTATACAAACTGAAATACTTACTGTCTGCAGACATCCATGAAACAGAAGAGAAAAACCCAAAGAATGGATAAAAGAAAATATTAAAACCCTAAAACAGCCCCCACACACAAGCAGCAACAAAAGCATGAACCTCCCCCTCAGCCAACTTCCTCCAGCAACAGTATCAACCCCACCACCCACCATGCAAGCAATAGCAAAGCCCCCAAAGGCCACCATCTAGAGTCCATCAAAAACTACTGTTCATCCTGACTTTTTGACATCTCAAACAGGCTCTCTCTCTCGCTAGCGAGGGAGAGAGAGGTATCGCTCCTGCAACAGACAATTGGGAGACGAACAGCTTGCTGCTTTGATGTTACAATCTTCAGAGTTGCTTATTCAAGTTCCCCCAACTCAAGGGCCTTCTTATGACAGCAGCATACACTGCGGTCTCGATGTTTCAATCTCCCATGACACTTCAGTCAATGAGGAATTGGTTTGTCTACAGGGTTGCACCCTGGAGTCCCACGCCTTCCAGGCTGAACCTGGAGATATTGAAACGTCAGGCCACTCAGCGAGTTCCGAGGGTGAGAATCCACTGAATCGCAGTTTGAGTGCAGTTGTAGATCACTGACTCTGACAGGACCCCAGCCACCTTGAAAAGGTAAAAAGAGACAGTAAAAGAAAAGAATTAAACTGTTTTACAGATGAACTTGAAGAAGTCAATCAGGTCTGCGAAAAACTCTGCTGCCATCTTTAGCTCCTTCAAACATTTGATTAGCAACACTAGGGCCACAACAACATTTATTCTCTCCGTCATCTCAACATTGTGAATGGAGTTTGCACATTTTACACCATGTGGTTGCCTGCAGATCTTCACCAGCAGTATGCCTTATATCTATCACCTCCACAGCCAAGGGTAAACAGCAACTGGGAATATTATTACCTACAGTTATGGCCTCTTTTAAATATATTACTCTTCCTTCATGGTCACTGGAAGAAAGTAATAGAATCGTACAGGCCAGAAACAGGTCTCTCGGCCTACGATGCCCATTCCACCCTTGTATAAATACACTAATCCTATTATCTGTATCATCCTGCCAGGTCCATCTCTCTTCACATTTCGCTGGCCACTTTCAATCACCCCCTTCTCCATGCTTCACCTTGCCACTGATTACACAATTCTATATTAGTTGCACCTTAACTCTTCCTATTTTGGTTCCTGGTTCACTTTAAATGGCTCACTGAAACTGCTGAGGGAGTATTTATGGAGGCCTTCCGAGCATCCAAAGGGCAAATCATTGAGGAAAAATGGTATGATGACCAAAAAGAGACAGGTGGCTTTGGGAACAATTAACTAGAGTCATAATGCCATAGCATGGAATACAGCCCTTTGGCCCGTCATGTCAAAGTCACCCTTGTACTACGTACAGAAATCCGTATAATTTCTGCTTCAGGTCTGCTCCCTGTTCAGTTTCGTATTCAACTTCCACTCACGCTGTTCTCAGTGCTGTACCCTTCAGCAGGTTTCTGTTGTGCATTCCAGGATTAGTTACTCCTTATTCTGTCTGGTCTGGCTCCTGGTTCACCTTACATTGTCATCACTCTTTCAGGTCTGCTTCAGCCCTTATCTGCCCTTCACCTTTCAGGTCCCCCTGGGCTTTACTCCCTTTCACATTCCCTTTAGCTCCACCACACATTTACCCTTTCATGTCTGCTTCAGCTCCAAATTCCACTCCAGGTCATCCTGCCAGATCCAGTCTGGGTTATCCCGCCACCCCTGCTACCCACTACCTTGTGGTTTGCTCTCTCTTCGGTCTTCTATAGATTCCTCTCCATGCTTTCCTCTACTTACAGTGCTGGCTCCTCACTCTACACATCTCCACTCCACTTCCAAAATACTCCACTCTCCTTGATTCAACCTGTGGCCCATTACTGTTCCTTATTCCTGGGTCTGCAGTCCCTTGCTCTGTCTGGCCCTGCTCCCGGTTCATCCCACACAATCCCCTGGCTCATCTCCTTTTCGGTATATAAGAAAACACGCTGGTAGTACATTCATCAAAGGGGTTGCTTAAAGTAGGCAGTTTGTACCATGACTTGAACAACAACTGTTAGGCTTGTCAATAACATTCCTGTAAAATAAATAGCTTTAAAAATATCACTGTTAGGTTGCTGTGAAGTGCTAAGGTGCCAAATAAATACAGTTATGAAAATCACATCTGCTTAATACAGCTGAGATTTTGTACTTCTATAGTAAGAGCAAAAAAAAAAAGACATGAACATGAAGGTTAGAGGAGAGATTAACTCAGACCTGCTGTGAGCAGCCAATGAAGTCGGGAGATTACTATGTGTAGCCAACATTCTCCATGTTGTTCAGTAATTACTGATACAGATAGGAGTTCTGATATTGTAGGAAAATGGTGCAATACAAAGGTGACTCAAACCTCCTAAAATGCATTTGTGGAAGTTGCAGTAAGCCAAGGAAAGCCTGGGGCAGTCGTGAGACCACTCTTCTGCTTACAACTAGATAGGCTGAGGTAACTGTGGCAGAGTGTATTCAAACCGGGTGAGTGAGGCCTCTGTAGTGAGAATTTTTCAGAAAGGTCTTCCTAAAACATTGCATCCCTTTACACAATAGAGTCAGAAATGATAAGAATAATGAAAGGATGTGAAACATATGCAGCAACTAAGGCTCTGTTGTCCTTATTAACTTCAAAATATCATTGGCTGTCCACTTAAAGTTTTGATTGACTTTAATGCCTCTAATGTGAAAGGTGATTGACCTGACAAGTAAGGAATTCAACATATATGATTTACAATGATCAATATCCATAACTGATAAGCCAATTCTGTATAAAAATAGCAGTTTTCTGTTCAGACTTGAGAGCAGTGTGGGGGACAGGAGCCCATGTTGTTCTCCTTGTGCACAAGTTGAATAAAAAAGAATGCTTGAGTCATTAAAATGCATGTGTACTAGGCCCAGTTATTTTAGTTATTTTATTTTCAATGATGTCACATGCACACTGCAATGTGCTATGGGAGGCCTTTATGAACTGAAACTGTTAAACATCTGAAAGAGTATTCATGGAGGCTTTATGTGCATCCAAAGGAAGATGATGCAAATTCCTCAGAGAAGTATTGAAACCAAAGATGGGCTTTGCAAAATATAACTAGAGTCATAGTGATACACAGCATGGAACTGCATCAGTCAGCTCACCATGTCTGAGCTTGCCATGAAGAATGCATTTAGACTAAACTCTAATTCTATTTTACTCTTCCCACATTCAATTAATGTTCATTCTCCCCGCCCCCCCCCCCCCCCCCCCATGCACAGAAGGGCCAATTAACTGAGCATTTAAATGATTTTGGATGTGGGAGTAAACCAGGGCATCAGTTCAAAACCCTCACATGGTTCCAGGAGCAACATTGAAACTCTATACAGAGGTCGGGATTAAAGCAATAGACCATAAGGTACAGGAGCAGACTTAGGCCTTTTGGCCTATTGAGTATTCTCTGCCGTTTGGCTGATCCAATTTTCCTCTCAACCCAATTTCCTGCCTTCTCCCTGTATCCCTTCATGCCTTGACCAATCAAGAATCAATCAACATCTGCCTTAAATAGACATAAAGACTTGGCCTCTGCTAATGCCTATGGCAAAGAATTTCACAGATTCACTATTCTCTGGTCTTAGACAATCCCACCATAGAAAATATCCTCTCAACATCCACTCCATAAAGACCTTTTACCTTTTGATAAAAGTCACTCCTCATTCTTCTGAATTCTAGTGAATAGAGGCCCAGAGCCATCAAATGCTCTTCATCTGACAAGCCATTCAATCTTCGAATCATTTTCATGAACAATCTTTGAACCTTGTCCAGTGTCAACACAGCCTTTCTTGGATAAAGGGCGTAAAACAGCTCACAATACTTCATGAGAGGTCTCACCAGTGCTTTATAAAGTCTCAACATTACACCTTTGCTTTTATATTCTAGTCCTCATGAAATTAATGCCTTTTAACATTTGCCTTCCTCACCACAAACTCAACCTGCAAATTAACATTTAGGAAATCCTGCACAAGGACTCCCAAGTCCCTTTGTGCCTCAGTTTTTTGTATTTGTTCTCCATTTAGAAAACAGTCAACCTTTTCATTACATCAAACAAAGTGCTCGACCGTACACTTCCTGTCACTATGTTCCACCTGCCATTTCTTGGCCCATTTTTCTAAACTGTCTAAATCCCCTGTAGCCTCTCTACTTCCTCAAAACCACCTGCCCCTCCACCTATCTTCATGTCATCTACAAACTTCACAACAAAGCTATCAATTCCATCGACCAAATCATTGCCATGTAATGTAAAAAGAATCGGTCCCGGACCTCCAGGTGGAGAATGGAGTGAGTGGGTGTGTGTGAGTGTGGCTCCTGATTTTTATTGAAAATCTACATGTTTATCTTTGCCATATGCTCGAGATAACTGAATATTTAACAATGTGAACAACCCAGGATGTTGCTGGATACTGAAATGGCAAATAAAATGCGCCATTGAAGTAAAACCGGGGAAAAAGATAGTGAAGCCTCGAGCAATGGCACATTTGCACACTGCTGGACCTGGACCTGCGCTACCCGATGACTTGGAGAGGCTTCGTTTAGTACTTGTTACTGACGTGACGCAAGCGGTGCATTCTGCCCTAAGAAGAGAACTTGAAGATGTTTTGTCACCAATGAATGCTACCACGGATCAAATTATGTCTTATTATGAGTTGCACGAAGAACGCATTCATGAGGTTGAAGATGGCCTGAATGATTATAGTGACCGACTGGCGAGAGCTGAAGCCACCATTGCAGTGTTGCAGAGTGAAAATGCATTTCTGAAGGGAAAGCTAGATGACCTCGAAAATTGGTCGCGGAGATCCAATTTGAGAGTGGTCGGCATTCCTGAAAATTTGGAAGGTTCTGTTAAGTTTATGACCGAGTTGTTTGACTAAGTGCTGGGGACAAGTTTCTTCCCAAGGCCTCTCATACTTTTGCGTGCTCACCGAGTCGGGCCTAAACCATCTGGTGTCTCTGAAGCCAAGCAAACGAAACCAAGAACGTTCCTGGTTCTCTTTCACTTCTTTCAAGATAAGCAACACATCATCAGTAGACGGAAGCAGGAGCTGTATTTCTGTGGACATCGCGTGTTTTCTCATGAAGATTTTAGTGTGGAGATGGGGAAAAAAACAAGCAGCTTCAAGAAGGTGAAATCCCTGCTTTATGGGAAAGAGGTCAGGTTCGGCCTCTTGTATCCTGCCTGGCTTCAGGTCATCCATGAAGGTAAAAAGCATTATTTTGATACAACAGAGGTGGCCAAAGAATTTTACCATTCATGCTGGGGAGAAGAACAATGACTTTTTTTTAGGTTATTCACGCAGCATTGAAGGGGCCTCCTGCTGAAGGAAACTGTTAATTTTCATGATTCGCTTCTTTGTTCATTTTTTCCAGTTTAATTTGTGGAACGCGACCTGGTCGAACTGCTATGCTGCGGAATCTGATTAACAAAAACTTTCAACCACCAAAATGTAAATATTTGGGATTTGCGTCTCTGGCGTTTAGTTTCCTAGTTTTTTTTTGGTTTTTAATGCTTTGCTTGACCTGTGTTACCTTTAGCCTATATATATTGAATGTAGAATAAGTGATGGTATAAACTTTAAGGAGGGGAGCCACCCTAGATTAGATTGAAAGTTCTGGTTGTATGGGGAACGCTTTGGAAGTTTTTTTTTTGGTAATGCCCGCGATCATCCTCAGTTGGGAAGGTAGATCTAGGTTTGGGGGTTAATTGGGTTTTTTTGTTGTTTGTGTAAAGGGGTGGGGGGAGTGTTTTGGGGGATTACCATGGCAGCTTATTCTTTTGTGTGTTATGGATTGGCCAGACTTTCTTGTGTTACTGTGTGCAGCTTGTGTCCTCACACTGTTGTGTCTTGTGATATGGTTAACATGAGTGCTGCTGATGGAGGCCACCCTGTGAGGTTTATTTCTTGGAATGTAAAGGGGCTCAATGGTCCTGTTAAAAGAGCTGAAGTTTTCTCTCATCTGAAACAATTAAAAGCAGATATACTATTTCTACAAGAGACACATTTAAGAGTGAAAGACCATAATAGACTCCATAAAGCATGGATTAGTCAGGTTTTTCATTCCAGATTTAATAGTAGGTCCAGTGGGGTGGCAATATTAATCACCAAAAGTATGTAGTTTACACCATCTGATGTAATCAGTGACCCTAATGGTCGCTTTATTATAGTCTCTGGATCTCTCTTTCAGATACCTGTTATTTTGGTAAATGTTTATGCCCCTAATTGGGATGACGTCCAAATTGCAAATAAGGTTTTGTCATTAATACCTAACCTGAATACACACCAGCTAATCTTTTCAGGAGATTTAAACTGTGCTATTGACCCACTGCTTGATAGGTCTAGCTCTAGGGGAACATCTTCTGGTATGGCAAAGGCCTTCTCGATTTTTATGCAAGAAAATGCTTATATGAATCCTTGGAGATTTTTGAATCCATCAGTTAGGCAATTCTCTTTCTTTTCTCATGTTCACCACTCCTATTCCAGGCTAGACTATTTCTTTATAGATAGCTCCTTGATACTAATGATTAGACAAATTGAGTACACTGCTATAGTTACATCTGATCACTCGCCCGTGAAACTGGACCTATGTTTTCCTTTAAACATTAGAGAACGGCCTCTGTGGAGATTTAACCCCCTTTTGCTTTCCAATGAGAAACTTTGTAGTTATATATTGGCTAACATTGACACATTCTTCGAGATTAACAAAATTGAGTCGGTACCATACTCATTGAAAAATTTTAAAAGTTTACTTGAGGGGTCAAATAATATCTTATACTTCACATGCCAATAAAGAGCGTAGGAAGGAAATACAAGTGTTATTGCAATCTATTTTGGACCTGGATATTCTGAGGCACCCACTGCAGAATTATATAAAAGTCGGGCTGATTTACAAGCGAAGTTTAATCTTCTATCTACAAACCTATCAGAATAATTAATTCTTAAGACACGTGGCCTCTGTTATGAATATGGTGACAAGGCGAGCCGGCTTATGGCTCAGCAGTTGAAGCATCAAGCTGCATCACGACTTATTCCCCAGATAAGAGACATGAACCAAAACTTGACAAGCAATCCAAAAGAGATTAATAACATCTTTGCAACTTTTAATTCCTCACTGTATACCTCAGAGTTTCCCTCAGATATAACAAATATGGAACGTTTTTAAGATAATTTGGAAATACCAACTCTTGAACCAGAGGAGGTGGAGAATTTAGATCGGGCTCTTGGGCAGTAAGAGATTAATAATGCCATTATGGCTATGCAGAGTGGTAAGTTCCCAGGCCCTGATGGTTATCCGATAGATTTTTATAAGAAATTTAAGGATAAGCTCATACCTGTCCTTCTAGAAGTGTTTCAGGAATCTCTGGAGAATGGTTCCTCACCCCCCACTCTTCCACAGGCATTTATTTCACTTGTTCTTAAAAAGGATACGGATCCGACTCAATGTGGATCATATTGCCCCATCTCACTTTTGAATGTGGATGTGAAAATTTTGGTAAAGTGCTTGCATGCCGTTTAGAATGCCCCCTTCCCAAGATAATCTCGGATGATCAAACAGGTTTTATTAAAAATCGCCATTCTTATTTTAATATCCATCAACTGGCTGATGTGGTTTATTCACCCAATGACTCTCTGAGTCTGGAGGTTGTTATCTCCTTGGACGTGGAGAAGGCGTTTGATAGAGTGGAGTGGGTATACTTGTTTAATGTTTTGGAGAAATTTGGAATTTGGCAGAATATTTGTAGCCTGGGTTAAGCTATTATATCACTCATCTTTAGCGTGTGTACAGACGAATTATTTTCCATCTGACTATTTTCCATTAACACATGGCACTCGCTAAGGCTGTCCATTGTCCCCTCTTCTTTTTGCAATTGCAATTGAGCCTCTTTCTATTGCACTTGTCAACTACATTATTTCAGGGCGTTAGGAGAGGGGACATGGAACACCGTGTATCCCTATATGCTAACGACCTCTTACTTTATGTTAGCGACCCTAAAGGTAGCAGTCCTGCTATTGTGTCATTATTAGGTCAATTTGGAGCCATCTCTGGCTATAAACTGAAAGCAAATGCTTTCCCATTAATCACTTGGTCCTACAGATCTGACAGGAATCTTTGCCTTTTCCTTTATCTCAATATGGTTTTGTATACCTAGGAATACACATTACTCGCTCTTTTACATCTCTGTTTGAAGCTAACTACAGGCCTCAGGTTAGCCAAGTGAAGGCTGATTTTGAGAGATGGCGCAGTTTACCCCTTACTATAACTGGGAGAATTCAATCAGTGAAAATGACGATACTTCCCAGATTTCCTTACTTGTTCCAGAGCTTGCCAGTTTTCTTATCTAAGTTATTTTTCAAATCAGTCGACCAAGCTATAACCTCCTATATTTGGAAAAATAAGGTCCCAAGGGTTAATAAGCGCACTGTCCAAAGAGGTCGTGACGTAGTTGGAATGGGCCTTCCTAACTTTATTCATTATTACCGGGCATCGAGCATTCAGAAGGTATTATTTTGGCTTCACCGGCCAGATATAAACTGGTGGCTGCTTGAGACACGGTCTTGCCACTCCTCGTCTCTCCCAGCTTCAGTGTATTCTTCCTTGCCATTGAAATCCTTGCAATTCACATTTAATTCGGTCGTGCTCTCCACCCTCAAAATTTTTAATCAATTTCGCTGCCACTATAAGTTCACATCAGCTTCAGTTTTGGGTCCCATTCATAGAAACCATCTATTTCTTCCCTCTACACTCGATTCAGATTTCAGACAATGGGGTTTGAATGGTCTTATGCGCATTAAGGATTTGTACACTGATAACATATTTGATAGTTTTGATAGACTGTGCAGTAAATATGGCCTTCCACATAATCATTTTTTTAAAATACCTGCAGATTCGCCACTTTGTCAAGGAAAAGTTTCCCTCTTTACCTGATCTACCACCTGCAACGTTGTGGGAAAAACTCACTCTTAGCTTTAATAATAAAGGGCTAATCTCTATACTATACTCTCAGCTGATGTCTTTGGGAGTTCAAGATCTAAACAAAACTAAGACTAGGTGGAAGGATGACTTTGGTATGGATCTGGCTGAGGAATATTGGGCAAAAGCATTGAATAGGGTTCATTCCTCATCATCATGTGCTCGACTGGGGCTCATACAATGTAAAGTTTTACACAGGGTACATTTAAGTAAAGCCAGGCTTGCTGACATATATCCCAGGACAGATGCTGGCTGTGACAGGTGTTCCTTCTCTCCGGCTGGTTTAGTGCAAGCATTTTGGTCTTGATGGTTATTGGGCACAGGTTTTTAAAATTATCAGTGCGGTTTTGGAGGTGACACTGAGACTTTGCCCACTTATAGCTGTATTTGGTGTGACAGATGATGTTTTGGGTTTAAATGCAAGCCAGTCAGGTATCATTGCATTTACATTGCTATTGGCCCATAGGAGAATCTTGCTGGTCTGAAAATCTGCCACTCTCCCATTTGCTGCTGCTTGATTAGAGGACGTAATGTTTTTCCTGAAAGTAGAAAAGATTAAATTCACTCTGAGGGGGTCTGTCAAAAAGTTCTATTCAAAGTGAGGACCTTTCTTGTCATATTTTGGGAGTCTTAAGGAATTACCTACTAGTTGAGGGCATTTGATTGTACTTGGGAAGTTGCCTCCCTTTTAAAACACATATGCTTACCTCACAGGGTGGTTGATGAATTGTAACATGAGTGTATTTTGGATCATCTGACATGTTGTGGATGTGTGTGGGCCTTCGTCTCGAAGTAGTGTGGGGGTATGGCTGTGAAATGTCCGTACATGTATTTGTGAATTGTTGTATTGTAAATACATTAGCTCCCATGGTATGTTCGGGGAGGGAGGATGAGGGGAGGTTTGTTTAGGGGTAAGATATAAAAGCAAAATGGAGGAAAATGTAATCCATTATGTATTCTGTATTGTGTCATTCCTTCAATAAAAATATATTTTAAAAAAAGAATCGGTCCCAACACAGACATCTGTGGAACACTACTGGCAGCCAACCAGAAAAGATTCCCTTTACTCCCAGTCTTTGCCTCATGCCAACCAGCTACTGTTTTATCCATGCTAGAATCTTTCCTGTAATACAAAGGGCACATAATACCCTTTGCCTCATGTGTGGCACCTTGTCAAAGGCCTTCTGAAAATCCAAGTACACAACATCATCTGGTTCTCCTTTGCCTAATATGTTTCCTTTCTGCTGCCTCTCTCCCTTATTGGAGAGTGGAGTGTTATTTGCAACTTTTCAGTTTTATGGAACCTTTCCAGAATCTAGCAATTCTTGAAAGATCATAACTAATGCCTCCATGATCTCTTCAGCCACCTCATTTAGGAGCCTGAGGTGTACACCATTTGGTTCAGGTGACTTCTCTACCTTCAGACCTTGCAGTTTCCCAAGAACCTTCTCTCTAGTTATAGTAATTTATCACACTTCATGACCCCTGACACCTGTAACATCCATCATATTGGTAGTGTCATCCACAGTGAATAGTGATGCAAAATGCTCATTGAGATTGTCTTTTATGCTTTATGTATCTGAAGAAACTTTGGTATCCTCTTTAATATTATTGCCTAGTTACTTTTGAAATCCATCTTTACCTTCTTAATGACTTTGTTTAGTTGCCTTCTGCTGGTTCTAAAAAGCTTTCTAATCCTTTAACTTCCCACTAATTTTTGCTCTATTATATGCTCTCTCTTTGGTTTTTATGTTGATTTTGATTTCTCTTGTGTCATCTTTCCTTTACAATATTTCTTCGTCTTTGGGATGTATATATCCTGTGCCTTCCAAACTGCTTCCAGAAATTCCAGCCATTGCTGCTATGCCATCATCCATGCCAGTGTTCTTTTCCAATCAATTCTGGCCAGCTCCACTTTTATGCCTCTGTAACTCACTTAACTCCTCTGTATTATTGATACATCTGACTTCAGTTTCTCCTCCTCAAACTTCAGCTTGAATTCACTTATATTATGATCACTTCCCCTGAGCGTTCTTTTACCTTAAGCTTGCTAATCAATTCTGGGTCATTGCATGACATACAAACCAGAATGGCTGATCTTCCAGTGGGCTCAAACATGAACTGCTCTAAAAAGCCATCTTGTAGGAATTCCTGCTCCTGGAATCCAGCACCGAGCTGATTTTCCTGATCTACCCGCATATTGACACCCCCTGACTATTGTAACATTGTCCTTTTGGCATGTGTTTTCTATCTCCCATTGTAATTTGTAGGTCAACTCCTACAACTCCCATTAGAGCATTTTTACACTTGCAGTTCCTTAGTTCGATCCACGATAATTCAACACCTTCCAATCCTATGTCACCTCTTTCTAATGATTTGATTTCATTTTTATACCAACAAAGCAAGGCCGCCCCCTTTGCTCTTCTGCATGTCCTTTCAATACAATGTGTATCCTTGGACATTTAGCTCCCAGCTATAATCTTCATTTAGCCATGATTCAGTGATACCTATATCATACCCATTAATCTGCAACTGTGCTGCAAGTTCATCTACCTTATTCTGTATGCTGCGCACATTCAGATACAACACCTTCAGTCCTGTATTCACTCTTTTCGATGTTGTCCACCTTTTACACTGCAACTCATCCTGTTGACTGCAATTTTTCCCTATCAACAGCCTCTTGTCATTACACATTGCCTCCTTGTAACCTCTGTTTGTAAACCAGCTACCTCACCTTCAGCACTTTCCTATGATAATTCTTGCATTGAAAAATCGGCAGCTCAGGACACTGGTCGCACCATGCTCAAACTTTTGATTCCTAACTGTTTATGAGGTCTTACCAAAATCTGCCTCAACAATTTCTCCATGAAGGTCTAGCACTTTGGTTCCCATCCCCCTGCAACCCTACTTTAAACCCCAGTGTCTAGCATTAACAAACCTTCCTGCTAGCTCTACTCCCATCTACCAGTTATTTCTATCAATCAAGGATCAACTTTAAAGGAACAGAGAATATGACGTTTTAAAGTCTAATTTGTCAAAAAGACAGTGCACTGTTAATGACAGGACCCTTAACAGTGCTGAAATACAGAGGCATCTTGGAGTCTAAGTCCATAGCTGCAGGAAAGTGGCTACATAGGGTAATAAAGAAGACATATTGCAATGCTTCCTTTATTAATCAAGGAACTGAGTTCAAGAGGTGGAAAGTTATGTTGCAGCTTTATAAAATGGCCACTTAGTGTAATTGCTAGTTTAAGATAATGGTCAGCTGCCATGCTTGTTGAATTTGTGGCTTAGACTTGTTGCTTTTTAGGTGTTTGGTGGTGGTTTTTGGGGCTACGTGGGGAGTTGGGGTCAGGTTATGTTTTAGAGACAATGATGAAGGGAATTAGAGGTTGGGGCAGTAAATGAAGAGTCAAGATCAGAAGCTGGAGTCCAGGTCAGTGCATTTCATGGTAGATGCTGGGTGTGGGTGATGCTTGAAGCCCTTGAAGCCCCTTGATTGGAGTGTCTGGAAGTTGGAGGCTTGATGTCTTCAAGTCTGTGAGTTTGGTCCAGGGACTGGAGGGTGGAAGCCAGGAAGTGGTCTGACCTGGGGGGTTTGGTGTGAGTGTGTGTTTATGTATGGTTGGGTAGTTGGGAGGAAGGAAAGGGGTTTGTGTTTTTGCTGTTGTTTTGTTGCTTGTGTTGTTTTGCTGAACATTGTGGGCAAGCTCTGTTAGAACCAAAAAGTGTGGCAACACTTGCCGGCTGTTCCCAGCACGTCCTTTGATTGTGTTGGCTGTTAACACAAATGATGCATTTCACTATTTATTTTGATGTGCATATGTCACACATTGAAAGGAGATCCAACAATTTCATCCTAGAAAAGATTGGCACAAAACCAATACTTCTGGAAACCATTATCCAAAGGAAACTTTGTTATTTCGGACACATCTCAAGAACTGATGGCACACTGGAACGCACTGTGTTCGAAGGCAGAGTAGAAGGAAGCCTTCCGAGGCTGACAGAGGACAACCTGGATTGACAACATCAAGAAGTGGACCAGCCTCACCGCCAGAGATGCAAGAGGTTTGACTGCCGACAGATCACAGTGGAAGAAAGTGGTCGCCGAGGCTCTGGCAGAGTATGGCACATGATGATGATGACAACATGTGATAAATAAATGAATCTGAGTCTGAATTTGTGTGGCGCAACCTCTAACTGAAGTGCAGTTCCTGTGCTGTACTGTTCTCTGTTCTACATTCTGTGTTCTAACTTTCCAACTTGCATTCTTCACCTTCCCCTCACAGCCAATAGGTAGCATGACTTGACAGTTATTCAGACAGGACAGTCATCAGACCCAATTAGATAGCAATAATTTACTGACACACTTGCTGTTGTTTACAATAGATGTTGGTGTGAGTTTATTACTGTCACGTGTACCAAGATGCAGTGAAAAGCTTGTTTTGCATACTATTCCTGCAACTTAAATCATTACACAGTGAATTAAGTTGGAGTAAAGTAAAACTCTATCAATGCAGAATAAAGTGTAAGCAAAAAGAATGAACTGTAAAAGCTACCAAAAAAAGTTCAGTACATATAAATGGTAAAGTGCAAAATCATTATGAGGTCGGCTGTGAGACCAAAAACCCATCTTATTGTGCAGGAAGTCCTTTCAAGAGTCTGAAACAAACTGGAGCACTGCCTCATGGTATTTAAAATGTGCAGTACACATACTGTAGAAGAGGGGAATGTTAGCCCTGTGGGCACTAATGAAATTTTCTGTGGGCTATTCCTCCCTATCCAATAAGCTCTTCTGACTCACAAACTGCACTGTAGAGTACATGTCATATTTTCTTCAACACGACCACCACATTCTTCATTGCTGGTAGGTGATATCAAAGCTGTCTTCAAAGCTCAGGTTGTTACATGGAGTTTCACTGGGTATCATTAGAACAATGTAGGAGGTCAAATGGGAATATCATAAAAGAATGTGGACATCCCCTATTGACTTAAAATTTGGACAAGAATACTCCTAAAATAGGGTTCATTGATTAACTCCATTTCCAGACGAACTTTGCTGGATATGTCCAGCATTCTTTTTTTTATGAAACTTCATGTAACTGCTTTGTTCAGCATCTCATAGTTCCCACATGATCTTTTATTCATTGTTGCTCTCCCTCTCTGCATCCTTATCTTCTTGTCTTACTGCCTCTCTCCCTCTCTTATCCTCTCTCTCACTCTTTCTCTCTCTCTCTTTCTCTGTCTGTCTCTTTGTCCTTATAGCACTCAAGACATTAAGTCTCCTGGACAATGTTGGTGTTAACTGCATCACAGTCATTCCTAATATTCTCTCCACTCTTCAACCTTTACTTCAACCCCAGAAACTATTGAGTATTTCCATCACTTTCTATTTTTTTGTTTAGACCCACGTGTAATTGCCATTAGACAAGCTGGTAAAAATTTCTCCCTAAAGCATGGATGGGGTGGAAAGATTAGCTGTTATATTTTTTATCTGTGATATTAAGATGTTATCTACAAAGTGCAAAATGGTATCAGAAGCATCAAGTAAGCCTTGCATGAACACATGCATGTGATCATCAAGCTATTCTAGGCAGTTCCTGAGTGTATGTGTGTGCCTTTACCAAAGTGACATCCTTGTCTTTGAATTTCTGCACTAGGATTTTAGAGTTAATTTTGGAACTTTTATTTCCATGGTTATGCAGGGTTCTGAATCTCATTGGGACACTGGTAAGACTGCACCAAACATCCCATCTAGCTTGATATGGTAACTGCACTGCTCACGACCACAGAGACCGCAGCACATTATGGAAACCAGTGTGCCCTCCCTGGACTCAGTCTATACCTAGTAATGCCACATTAAAGTAGTTACCATAATCAAAGACCACACCATCCCAGACATTCTTCCTTCTCCTCTCTCTCATCGGATAGAAAATACAGAAGCCTTGAGAGTACGTATCATCAGGGTCAAGCAAGGCTTCTATCCTGCTGTTATAAGATTATTTAATGGTACCCTAGTATGATAGATGGAGTCTTTCTCTGATAATCTGGCTTGTTCTACTATTGACTGCATGCACTGCGCTTTCTCTGTAGTTGTTGCACTTGATTCTGTATTAGTTTGCCTACCCCAATGACTGTGTATTGATCTGATCTGTATGAACAATATGGAACACAGGCTTTTCACTACACCCTTGTACGAGTGACAATAAAAAACAATTCCAATGTGGCGCACTGACCTGGTTTCCCTCCCTATGGAAGAGTTGACGTGCTGAATAACCTAATTCTGCTCCTATGTCTTATGGTCTAATAGAGGGGTGGAGTGAAGGTTCAGAAAACGGATTCCTGGGATGTGAGGCTTTCCTGATGAGGAGTACTCATTATAGTTCAGAAGGATGAGAGGTGATCTCACTGAAGCATACAAATTCTCATGGAGACAAGTTTTATGTAGGGATGTTGCTTCCACTCCCTAGGATATCTAGAACCAGGGTCATTATCTCAAAATAAATAAGGGTTCAGCGATTCAGAATGATCCCTGTATCAGGGGTCAGTCACTTAAGACTGGCATGGGAAGAAATCTCTTCACACAGAGGGTGATGAACCTTTAGCAACAAACAATCTGCTGGAGGAACTCGAGAGGCCAAGCAGCATCTGTGAGACAAAAGGAGTCATCAGCATTTTGGATAGAACTCCTACATGCCCTCCACCATTGAGATTTCCTGGCCCTTACTATTTGCTCTCTACCACACCATTTTTATTAATGATTTCTCCAATTCAATGGAGGCCCTGGAGGTTGAGACGCTGACTGTATTCACGACAGATTAGACTTTTGGATATTCTGAAAGTCAAGGCATGTGGGTCTAGTGCAGGAAACGGTGCTGTGGTAAAGATCAGCCACTAAACCAGAAGAAGAGGGCCTTTAAAGATGGTGATCGGTTGGAGCTTAAAAGAGTTCAGAAGGAACTCAGAGTACAGATAAGGGGGGCAAAGGAGCAGTATAGGAGAAAGTTAGAACAAAAGCTGCAGGAAAAAAGCATGAAGGAGGTGTGGGATGGGATGAAGATCATCACCGGATGTGGTGCAAAGCGGGGGGCAAACATAAGTGGAGATGTGGAGAAAGCGAACCAGCTGAACAACTTCTTCAATAGGTTCGACAGCACAATCTCACCCTCACTGCAGAACTCCACACCAGGCTTACTTCCCTCACAGGAAAATATCCACTCACAGGAGACCTGGCCCACGCCCAGGTTTACGGCTGCACAGGTGGAAGGTCAACTGAGGAAGATCTGTACCAGCAAGGCGGCTGGACCGGATGGAGTTTCCCCACGATTACTGAGGGCCTGTGCAACTGAACTGGGAGAACCACTACAGCGCATCTTCAACATGAGTCTAGATCAGAGAAGAGTACCCAGACAGTGGAAAACATCTTGTATTGTCCCGGTACCGAAGAAACCACAACCAAAGGAGTTGAATGACTTCAGACCTGTTGCCTTGACGTCGCACGTGATGAAGACCATGGAGCGGCTGATAATACAGAATCTGAGGCCACAAACCAGGCACGCCCGGGATCCGCTTCAGTTTGCGTATAAGGAGAAGGTGGGAGTGGAGGATGCTATCACGTATTTGCTGCACAAATCACTCTCTCACCTAGATGGGGTCAGTTGTGCTGTGAGGATTACATTCCTTGACTTCTCTAGTGCCTTTAACACCATCCAGCCTAAGATCTTAAAGCACAAACTAACGGAGATGGGAGTAGACTCTCACATGGTGGATTGGATAGTGGACTACTTGACAGATAGACCTCAGTATGTGCGGTTGGGAGACTGTAGGTCTGACACAGTGGTCAGCAGCACAGGAGCGCCACAGGGAACCGTACTCTCTCCGGTCCTGTTCACCCTGTACACATCTGACTTCCAATATAACTCGGAGTCCTGCCATGTGCAGAAGTTCGCTGATGACACGGCCATAGTGGGGTGTGTCAGGAATGGACAGGAGGAGGAGTATAGGAAACTGATACAGGACTTTGTGATATGGTGCAACTCAAACTACCTGCGTCTCAATGTCACCAAGACCAAGGAGATGGTGGTGGACTTTAGGAGATCTAGGCCTCATATGGAGCCAGTGATCATTAATGGAGAATGTGTGGAGCAGGTTAAGACCTACAAGTATCTGGGAGTACAGTTGGACGAGAAGCTAGACTGGACTGCCAACACAGATGCCTTGTGCAGGAAGGCACAGAGTCGACTGTACTTCCTTAGAAGGTTGGCGTCATTCAATGTCTGCAGTGAGATGCTGATGATGTTCTATAGGTCAGTTGTTGAGAGCGCCCTCTTCTTTGTGGTGGCGTGTTGGGGAGGAAGCATTAAGAAGAAGGACGCCTCACGTCTTAATAAGCTGATAAGGAAGGCGGGCTCTGTCGTGGGCAAAGTACTGGAGAGTTTAACATCGGTAGCTGAGCGAAGGGCGTTGAGTAGGCTACGGTCAATTATGGAAAACCCTGAACATCCTCTACATAGCACCATCCAGAGACAGAGAAGCAGTTTCAGCGACAGGTTACTGTCGATGCAATGCTCCTCAGACAGGATGAAGAGGTCAATACTCCCCAATGCCATTAGGCTTTACAATTCAACTGCCAGGACTTAAGAACTTTTTTTTTAAAGCTATTATTAATGCTTTTTGAGTTAGTGATTTAGATGCATATCATATTATTACTGAGTTAAGTATTGTATGTACAACAAGTGTATGGGACATTGGAAAAAATGTTGAATTTCCCCATGGGGATGAATAAAGTATCTATCTATCTATCTATCTATCTATCATCTATCTAAATAACAGAGCAAGTGCACAGCACCAAAAGGTGGAACCATGTTTCTTTACTTGCTGTGTAATAATACAACTGGGCCATCTAGTGTTCAAAGTTTAAAATTAGTTTGTGACTTTCCATACTAAAATCCCTAAAACAGGACACTCTGCAAATAGATTCTTTTCACTTAGTCCACATAGTTAATCTGATACAATGCATGTCATTATGAATATTGCCTACAGACTACAGAATGATATTGTTCAATTCATGAGATAGGCAAAGCAATGGCAGATAGCATTTAATTCTGATAGTTGTGAGATGATGCGTTATGGAAGGTCGATAAAGCAGAATGTATCAGGCACATATCAGTCTGCTGTTTGATTACAGCTCAATGTTTCACCCAATAATACTCCCAGTTCTATTTAACAAGGTCCAAAATCTGAGCCCCTGTACCTCCCTCTGCAACTGACTTCCTCACTGGGAGACCAGTCAGTGACGATCAGAAATAATATTCGCTCCTCACTGAGGATCAACACTGGTGTACCACAAGGATGCTTGCTTAGCTCAGTGCTCTATTCTCTCTATACCCACAACTGTGTGGCTAGGTACAGCTCGAATGCCATCTATAAATTTGCTATTGAAACAACTATAGCGGGTAGAATTTCAGCTGGTGACAAGGAGATCTAGAGTCATCAAATAATTTACTCATCCCCAATCTAACTCCAATGTATGCCTCCTTACTTTTCTTGACCAGATTCTCAATATCTCTGTCAGGACACTGGAGCAGGGATTCAATCACAGACCTTGTACTGTGCACACAGTGATATTAATTGAGTAACAAATCCCGAGGTGCAAACAAACTCAGCATCAAATTTCAGGCAGAGATCAAAACAGACAGATAAATCCAAAGACCAGAATCAGGAATCAGGCAGAGTCGATATTCAGAGGGACAGAGTTCAGATACAAATGCTGGAAAAGCTCAGGAAAATTCACTGGCACAATCTGACACCAAACAGGTGAAAACACAGAACTGAAATACACTGAGCAATAAACAGAGAGGCAGATGATAGGTGGAGCACAATGAGACCCAGGTATCAGCAATACAGGTAATAATGAGAAACAGAGTATTCAGTGATACAGGGGCTGGAGTAGAGTAGGAGTGGGGACAGGAATGCATGGCAAAATGCAAAACTACAGACTGACAGCTGGGGGAAACACACAAACAGACAGAGTTCAACTGGATGTACAGACAATCTCCCGTCAGCTCGGGTTCCCAAAGCTTGCCAGTTTCATCCTTCAGCCCAGCAGGAACATGCTAACAATGGACAATTTATATTTCATTCCTAAGAACATCTCACTTGCCAGGGCGGCTGGAGCAGCGCAGATAGTCAGTGGTGGTGAACGTCTGAGCAGTTGAAGTGAGTGGCGGTGGGCTGGACTCGGGGTTGAGGAACTGCTGGGGTGTTGTGGGGGACGTTCTGTGGGAATATTGACCGACAGCCTGTATAGGCCCGGAATGATATTCGTACACGGTTCCTTGCAAACTCCAATAGTATGGCAGGGGGGAGACTGATGGTAACAGCAGCAGCAGCACGGAGTTTGAGTGAGACGAGGTGGGGAGAGGGACTAAGAATAGGAAGGTGATGGGTCGGAAGAGAAAGAAAAGAGGTGGGTCTATTGTAGGTGGATCGGAAAATGAGGGAAGAGAAGTTGAGGAGAAGGGCCCGAGGGCAAAATTGCTAAATGTAGTGGTAAGATTTGAGGGGGAAGGGGGAGACAAGAAAATCAATCCACTTAATCTAACAAAAATCATCAGAGGGCAAGTAGGGGAAGTGAGCCATGCGAGAACTTTAGGAGATGGAAGCCTGCTGGTAGGATGTAAAACTAAAGAGCAAATGGAGAAGGCAATGAAGGTGACTAATGTTGGGAAAGTCAAAGTGTCCAGGATTGTAAGAGTTGGAGCACAAAGGGTCAATGGTTGAAAGGGGGTGATCTCCGGGGTTCCCCTCAGTGTTAATATGAAGGAGTTAGTGGAGAACTTAAAGGTGAGGAATAGTTCAGTGAAGAGTGTGAAAAGAATGACAAGGGGAGCAGAGAAAAGGGAGACTGAAACTGTTCTGGTAAAATTTGAGGATAAGGTGCCTCCAAAGGAGTTATATTTTCGATTTCTAAGATACAATGTAAAAGAATATATACCAAAACCTATAAGGTGTTTCAATTGCCAGGAATTTGGGCATGTGGCCAAAGTGTGCAAAGGAAAGAGAAGATGTGCAAGGTGTGGTGGGGAACATGAATACGGAAAATGTGGAGAGGGAATGGGACTGAAGTGCTGTAATTGTGGAGGTAACCATAGTGTAGCGTACTGGGGATGTGAAGTGGTGAAAAAAGAGGTGGAGGTGCAGAAGATAAGGGTGAAGGAAAAAGTCTCATATGCTGAGGCAGTCAAGTTGTCAGGACAGAAGAAAATGAATGAGGGAGGATGTAGCAAAGAGCAAGTGGCAGCTAAAGAAAGGCAAGATAAGAAGAATGCATGAATAGGAGAAGAAGACATTGGTGACCTTTATAGCAGGAGAGGTAAATGCAACTTGTGAGATCAAATCTAAAACTGAAAGGATTCAGATGATTGTGAAAGCTGCAGAGCACCATTTGGGTATGATAGGATTAAAATGGGAAGAGGTAAATGATGAACTCAGGGTATAGTCAAGTCAAGAGACAGTATGTGTGGGTTGATATTACTAATAATGCTACTTCTTCAATGGAATGCAAGAAGCCTGATTAGTAATGGACAAGATTTCAAGCAGTTTATAGCTAGTAGGAGAGAAAAGCCAGATGTTGTGTGTATCCAGGAGACCTGGTTAAAACCTAATTTAGATTTTGTTTTATATGGTTATGAGGCAGTAAGGCAAGACAGGGGAAAGGGGGAGGAGGAGGAGGATGTGCAACTTATGTAAAGCAAGGTATTCCTTATAGAATACTAGGTATAGGAAGTGAACAAGAGTATGTAGTAGTCAAAGTATGGGCTGAAAGGAAAGAGTTGGTGATTGTGAATTATTATAATCCATGCAAAAGACTAGAGTTAAACAAGCTTGAGGAGATAGAAGGGCAGAATAGTAGTAACGTTGTTTGGTGTGGTGATTTTAATGGAGATGATATATTTTGGGGGAGTGGCAGAACAGACATCAATGGTCAAATAATAGAGGAGTTGCTAGATGAGAAGTATTTAGTGTGCCTACATGATGGCAGTAGTGATAGAATTGATGTTAATACAGGTAAAGAATGATCTTACATTAGTATCAAACTCTATTGCATCAGTATGTGAGTGGTTAGTGTACCAAGAAGGAACTGTAGGGAGTGATCATTACCCAATCTGGTGCAAGATAAATATTACTGCACCATTGGTCACAGAGAATATAGGTGGGAAATGGATCCTTGAGAAAGCCAATTGGGAGAAGTTTCTGGAAAAAAGTGACAGATATCTAAGTCGGGTCAGTGATGAGATGGACATAGAAGCACTTGACAGCGTATTAAAACAAGGTATAACATCAGCTGCATTAGAATCCATTCCAAAAAGTAAAGAAGGAACAAAGAAGAGAGTAATGCCATGATGGGATGATAATTGTAAGGAAGCAGTGAGAAATAGAAATAAGGCTTTTAAATTGGTTAAAAGAACTCATAACTTCCAACATAGGATTCAGTACAAACAAGCTCAGGCAATAGTAAGGAGGACAAAAAGACATGATAAAATTACGCACTGGAAAAAAGTATTGTGATTCAATTGGAAATACAACCCAAGTAGGAGAGGTGTGGGGGATGATAAAAAGGATGGGAGGGGACAGGAGAGAGTGGAGGTACCCAGTTCTGGTGGATGGAAATGTGACTGCAGTAACAAATAAGGAAAAGGCAGAGTTGTTGGCAAGTACTTTTGTTATGGTACATAGTTCTGATAATTTGTCCGAGAAGGGAAGAAGAGGTAGAGGGAGAACAAAAGCTGAAAATATGGAGGCTTTATGTAAGAAAACTAACCTTGACAGCATGCAAAATGTCCCTTTCAGCATGGGAGAGTTAAAAAAGGCACTAGATAGAGCAGGAAAGACTGCACCAGGTAAAAATGAAATATGCCATGGTATGATAAAACACCTGAGTGAAGGAAGTCTGGAGAAACTACTGCTTCTGTATAACAAAGCCTGGGATGAAGGGAGAATACCAGGGAGCTGAAGGAGGCAATAGTTACTCCAATCAGGAAAACGGAAAAGATGCCAGCAGGCCAGCAAATTACAGGCCAATTGCCTTGACGTCTCATATATGTAAACTTATGGAACGTATGATAAATGAGAGGTTAGTGTACTTTCTGGAAAGTAGAGGTATGGTGGCTATGTATCAAAGTGAGTACAGGAAAGGAAGGAATACTATGGATCCAGTGGTGTATCTAGAGGATGAAATAAGAAAAGCACAAGTAAATAAAGAGACAGTGGCTGCAGTTTTTTTTTGATGTTGAAAAAGCTTATGATATGTTATGGAAGGAGGGGCTCCTAATCAAGCTGCATTTAATGGGAATCGGGGGTGGGGGGCAATGTTCAATTGAGTTAAGGATTTTTTAAACGGGAGAACTATTCAGGTGAAGATAGGATCAGAGTTATCAAACCAGTATGTTGTAAAAAGCGGGACGCCTCAGGGGAGTGTAGTGAGTCCAATTTTATTATTCATTTTGATAAATGATATATTAGTAAATATACCAACAGAAGTGGGGAAGTCATTGTTTGCAGATGACGGGGATTTGTGGAAAAGAGGAAGAAATATTGAACACATAGTTATGAAAATGCAAGATGGAATTAATCAAGTTGAAGAGTGGGGGACAAAGTAAGGTGTTAAATTTTCAGTGGAGAAGACAAAAACCATATTCTTTACAAGGAAAAAGCTCAGGGGACTTAATCTGACTCTGTATCAAGTAACTTTGTATGAAGTAACCTGGAGAGAGCTGAAAGTTTTCAGTTTTTGGGAGTGCACTTTGACTTGAGATTAACATGGCGAGAACATGTTAGATATGTAATCGCTAAATGTAAAAATGTGATAAGTGTCATGAGGTGTCTTGCTGGTTTGGAATGGGGTGCTGATTTTGCATAACTGAAGTATATTATGTAGCATTAATCAGATCAAGATTAGATTATGGAAGTATAGGATACGGGTCAGCAGCAAAATCTGTGTTAGCAGAACTGGATATCGTGCAAGCTCGGGCTCTAAGGGTGTGCTTGGGAGTGGTTAGAACTTCCCCAGTGTGTGCACTCCAAGTTGAAGCAAATGAAATGCCATTGGGGCTGTGACGTAAACAGCTGGAGGCCAATTACTGGATTAATTTAAGGGGGCATGGTGATAGCCATCCTACAAAAAAGGTGTTGAAGACATGCTGGGAGAAGGAAAGGACACAAAAAGAAAGTTCTGGCTGGACAGGAGAGCAAACAGCAAAAGATATATGATAAAGAGTTTTGTCCAAGTGTGGTGTGGCCTGTCAGACCTTTATGGGTATTAGAAAATCCTTCTGTAGATTTGGAATTGCTTAAGATTAAATGCAGTAATAAAATGGCTGATATACTTAGTGAATATCATAGGTCTAGGGAATGTAAATATAAAGACGTACAGATTTTTACGGTTAGATCAAAGGATCCAAAACGAGTGCAACAGGGTCTGCAATTGTTGTGCCAAGTTATCAAGTGGAAATTAGCAAGCGAATGCCGGATTGCTTGAGTGTTTATGCAGTTGAAATGTTTGCCATATTGTTAGCACTAGGATGGAGTGAGCAGGTTGATAGTAATAATATTGTGATATGTAGCGACTCTGTATCGGCCCTTGCAAGCATCAAGGTGGGTACAGCTAGAGGACACCAGGATCTGCTTTATGAAATCCTGTTTGCAACTTCAAGACTGGCTAGACAAGGCAAAAATATCGTATTCGTGTGGATTCCAGCACATTTGGGTATTATGGGAAATGAGACAGCAGATAAGCTGGCAAATGCAGCAGTCAAAAAAGGATCTGTAGAGGTCAATATTAAACTATCAGAATCAGAGGGGAAGAGCATAGTGTGGAGAAGGATAAATCAACAGTGGCAGCAGCATTGGGATAGAGCAATAAAAGGAAGACATTTACATTCAATTCAGAACAGAGTAGATATGGGAAGGAGTAGGGGAGTAAAGTGGAAGGAACAAGTAATTATAAGTAGACTGAGAATTGGGCACAGCAACCTTAATGATACTCTGGCCATCATAAATAAACATCCGGCAGATTTTTGCAATCTATGTCAGGAGACTGAAACAGTAGAGCATATCCTTATTTCATGCAGGAAATTTGCACATGGAAGACAACAAATGCTACAACAGTTACACAAAATAGGACTGGTAGAGAACATTGTTAAAGGTTTATTGGAACGTGGGGAGAGTGATCAGGGGAGGAAATGGTTGTATAGCTTTTTACGGCTGACGGGACTGGAAAGACGACTTTAGGCAGTCAAGTGAATGGACACTGAGGGACAGTAAATCCTGAAGATGGCAGTAATGCAACAGTGTGGATGCCAACTGCCGTAAAAACTCAAGGAAGAAGATCCCACTTGCCATTTGTTCCTTTCCCTTCAAACAGGTTCACCCAGACAACCTCTGCTGGATCCTGATTAATTCCTAATAATTAGACCTGCTTCAGTTTAGGATGTGAACCTGTGGACTAATTTATGCTGCTATGAAAGTAAAATGTCTGGTGAGCAGGTTAATTTGAGAATGTTAATTGTTCCTATTGCAGGAGAGTTGGAGGAGAATTGGGGGAATGTTGATGGGCAAGTGAGAGAGAGAAAAAGTTACAGGGAAATAAGAGAGGGAATTGCTTCCAGGGTTAACATGGACTTGATGTGCACAATTGGCAGCCTGTGCATGACCTGACAATGAACAGCTTATTTCAGACTGAATCCTGGCATTTAATACTCAGGGCAAGGGAATCATTAAACCAGCACTGACCTTACCAAATCCCAGAACATTTTCAGTGAAACAAAGAACTCTACTGTAGCTGCTGGGAAAATGATAAAAAGCAGAAAATGCTGGAGATACCCAATTCCCTCCCCACGGATCTACCAGATCTGCAGGGTATTTCCATCTGAATGTCACAGGGATAATTAAATTAGCATCTTCTAAGTGATTCAAAATTCCTAGCAATCCTTGGTATTAATTTCAGAGTCTGATCTGAAGTCGTGCTCTGAAGCACGTTTTTTGCTCACTTAGATATTTTGTGTGTTCATTTGCTGCCTCAAGTACCCCAAGATATCTTCTGAGAGATTTATGGAAAGGACTTTGTCTCATCAAGCAAAGACACTTTAAAAAAAGTTACTTTTGAATCAAAACTTCACAAGAAATTTCAAATAGAAAGAATGTCATGTCCATTAAACTAACTGTTTATATAGAACTCGAATGAGAAAGGAAAGGTAGTTTTATCCGGGAAAAGCTCTTAATGAGGCCACGCTCTAACTAGTTCCATGAGATTTCACACTGTGCTTCAAATTTCACACCATACTTGCTGGGAATTACTGAGTTGCCAGCAACATGGGAATGCCTCCAACTGAACGACTGGCATGATGCAAGATAGTCGTAAACTGCTACCTTTCAAGGACATTTAGAAATGAGCAGCAAACACAGACCTTGTCAGCATTGCCCTCATTCATATAAAGGAATAAAAAAAGGCACCACTAGACCTGACAGCTTAATGACTAAGATTGGAAAATGACTGAATTTTTCAAACTGAGAAACTATAAAAACATATAACTAGTAGAAGTTTGAAAGCAGTGTCTCAGATGCAACATTTCCAAAGCAAGGGTGAGGATTTAAAAACACAAGGCTTTACCTAACTGTGTAAGTTAGCAAACACAGAGTTAATGACGAAATCAGACTTGATACAAGGTAGGGCATGGGATGCACAGTTTTAGGGTAACGGTCTATCTATTCAGGAAAAATCAAAGGAAGACTGCTTGGAGAAAGTACAAATCAAAAAGCAGCAAAGCTGAATATGAGGAGATAAGAAGGGCAGAAGTCAAGCAAAGTTGCAGAAATGGTGGTCCTGAAAATGATATGGGTATCTGATGCCCCTCTCAAGGTCATACATTGCCAGATTGCAGACAAAAAAACAATCCAGGTGTTTCCTTCTGAGGGATTGAATCACTGGACTTGATCTGAACCTTCAACCAGACTCTACTTAGGATTGCTGTGCACAATTTTAATAATATCTATAAAATGACATAAATGGTCTGGAGATGATGCCAAGATTTATAACTGTAAGAGCAGAAATACAAGCTCTCAGAACAAAGGTAGAACTTTCCAAGCCTTAGATTTTTATTTGAAAACCTGCTGTGTGGTTGAATTTACATCTTTAACAATACACATTGAAAAAGTTTCCAATTATGGTTAATGAGAGTGATGAGAATGTAGAAATCCTTGTGATAAGGAAATTTCAAGATAAATAATATGGCAGTTAAAGCAGGGCTGGATCTGCATACAAGGATTTTATCGATTTGATTAAAATACAGAAGACACAAGTAGTCTCACAGAGCACAAACAATGTGGAATGACTGGCACTATTGGCCTGTTTTGTCTGTCTTTTCAGTGTAATTATATCTAGACAACACAATAAACATTAAATGCACTGCTACTCTCTCATACTACATGTAATTATTTTTTCAGTTACTGCCATTCAGGAGTCTCGAATGTAATCTATAATCAAGGTCAGAAGAAGCCATTTGTAGCACTCCTTCAATTGAGGTCAGTTCCAGGTCTTCAGTTTGGGATTCCCTGTAAGGCAGGGGTTCCCAATCTTTTTATGCCATGGACTAATACCATTAAACAAGGGGTCTGTGGACCTCAGGCTGGGAATCTATGCAAGGTCCAGCCGTTGGATAAAATGTATCCAGCTAAGAACTCTTGTTGTTTTAGGGGTGGTGTTTGTTGGAGGTAAGGCAGATCCTGATTTTAGAAGAAGACTTCATGTAAATGGACACCAGTTGTTATATTGTTAACCAACAATCAGAAGTTTCACCAGGCTGTCTCATATCCTCACAGATCAATTGAACTGACAGGGAACATAATTGGTATGAGTTTGTTGTATAGAAAAATCTCTTGGTTAATTTGTAAAATAACTATGTCATTCTCCTGTTTGGTGTGTTTGATGATGTTGTTGTCACAGAGCATTGATCTCGCAATATTGAGAAATGACTTTGCAGTTTGTGCTGCTAGAAGATAAGAGCAGATAGAGAATGTGAGTGGAAAGACCCTTTGGTGAGATTGTGGTGAAGTGTCAGTGAAAGAAACTCTACTGCATCAGAAGGTAGTTTCTGTGCGTAAGGAGTGGCAGCCAGTTTGAAGAAAAGCACTGTGGAAGGAGAAGCACTGTAATATCTCAAATAAGCATGAGTCAGTGCACAGAAAAGAGACAGAGCTTAGTAACTGTGACGAAAGACCGAGGTGAGGATAGTTGGGACCTACATGCTAGAGTATCCAAGACCTGAATTGAGACACGATACGAGATTGAAATGAGAACAGAGTACTAAACTAGATGCTAGTTACTAGATGATAATCCAAGTAGAGCTGACGATTGAGCACTGAAGCTCCGTTCAGGTGCTCTTTAAATATTGCAATCCTCACACTAAAACATGACCACCAATTAGCAGGGTGGCCTAAACCTTCAAAGGGGCTGCCAGCTATCCAGAAAGTTAGAGTGTCTACATCCCGGAGGTTGGTGCAGTTGGGTGCATATTGTAACAGGACCTCCCTGCTATGGCTGACTCCTACAAACCTGGCTGCTCGGAGAGAGGGTGATGGTATTCATGGATGAGAGCCAGATCCAGGCTGCTCCTTTCATGAAACCTGCACCATTACTCCGAATCCTTCCCAGTCCACAACACCCCAAACAAGTTGTGAATCAAAGAATTCTTCTCACAGTGAAGACCTGCTTCCCATCGATAAACCCGGGTGGTGGCAAGACTGATGCTGGAGGGGCTGAAGAACTGGTGTTTACAGTCTTTAATTTGGAAATGTGGAAAGTGGGATTAATCTTGAGGGTCTTGGGAAGTTGCAAGGCATAAGACACTGGGTTTACTTTATTTGAGAACCTTGAAGGGTCCAATGAACTTTGGTGCCAGTTTCCTAGACTCCACCCAGACAGGTAAATCCTGAATCAACAGCCAGACTTGTTGCCCAGGCTCCAAAGCTGGTCCCTGTCTTCTCTTGTCAGTGGCCTTTATTTCAGCCTTCTGGGTAGAAGCTAACAAAATCTCCCTTGCCATAGTCCATTTCCCCTTGCAGCGTCCAAAAAGATTTTCAGCTGCAGGAACCCCAACCTCGGCCTTCTGCTCAGGGAAGAGTGGTGGAGTTGGCATCCTGTGCACCTAATGCCGTAAAGTGCTGTGGGCAGTCTCTGCCCACATTAAATGGTCGCACCGCTTGTCTGGTTTATCTGAGGCCAGGCATCTTAGGGATTGTTCCAAATCTTGCTGTGTTTGGCTGTCGGACTGTGCGTGAAACCCCAAAGAAAGACTCGCTGTTGCCCCAATCAGCTCACAGAATGCACTTTAAAAACATGATGCAAATTGTGGAATGCGATCCAACACAATGCCCACTGGAAATCCATAGATCCTGAGCCTGGTGCAGAACAATCTCGGCTGTCTCCACTATTTGTCCAAGGCGATGAATTTGCAGGCCTTCAAAAAATGATCAACAATTACTACAATGACATATTCCTATTGGAAGGCGGAAGACCCATGACGAGGTCCATGGAGATGTGCGCCCATGGTCTGTTTGGAACAGGCTGAAGGAGAAGGAGCCCTTGAGTTTGGATATGGGGCTCCTTATTCTGGGTGCACATCTCACATGTGCAAATATTGTCAGACCACTCTTGCCATTCCAAAGAGAAGTATGGCACAGAAACAGGCCCCTTGGCCCATCTTTGTGGGCTGAAGGGCCTGTATTGTGCTGTAGGTTTTCTATGTTTCTATGTTTCCAAACCTGAGATGGGAATTATTAGGGGAACTGTAAGACTACAGGGCAGAGATTAAGGAAAATAATTACATTCTTGTAAACATTTGTCTTTGATATATTGATTTTAATTATTAAAACTCCATTTTCTCATCTGAGTTCTCTCTTGTGAAATAATGCAACTGTGCCATCTAGTGGTGCTCTCCATAATGTTAGGCTGCTCCAGAACATCTTCTAAGCCAGAACAAACCCTGGGCAAATGTGCAGCAGCAGACCATTCTTCTCAGTCCACAGGGCTAGCTTGCACAGGCAAAGCGTGCCGTTTTTGGTGCATTCCTCATTGGAGTGGTGAGAATTAGAGTGGAGATTTTGGGGCTTTAGCTCTTCGAGGTTTCAGCAAGGACAGTCTTGAACGAGAGAAGGCAAAAACACTAAGCAGAGATTTTTTTTTGCCTTGCCCACAGTTTATTGTTCTTCTTTCTTTATATTTGCTCAGTTAGGAACAGTAGAGATAACAGGAAGGATAGTGGAACGCTCCTCTTGTGGGATGTGGGAAGGTAGGGTGACCTCCGGAGTCCTTGATGACTGCAACTGCGAGAACTGCATCCAGTTGCAAAGGTTAAATGCTCAAAGGTTCAAAGGTTCATTTTATTACCAAAGCGTTAACTCTGAGATTTGTCTTCTCCACACAGCCATAAAATATAGAAAAACCATGGAAGCCGTTTAGGTCCGCCTCCCATACGAAAAAGAAAAACAAACAAAACTCCCAAACCCCAAATCCCCCAGCCTCTCCCTCATACAAAAGCTTATAGATTACCCACCCAGACACAGCAGCTAAAACATCAAATCCCTAATCCCCCAGCCTCTCCCTCGTACAAACGCTTATAGATTACCCACCCGGACACAGCAGCTAAAACATCAAATCCCTAATCCCCCAGCCTCTCCCTCGTACAAACGCTTATAGATTACCCACCCGGACACAGCAGCTAAAACATCAAATCCCTAATCCCCCAAGCTCCTCCCACAAAAAAATAGAGCGACAATAACATCAATCTTCCTACCCCTCCCTCACCCAAAAAGTAACAAATGGTCCAACTGTCAATCAGCAGCAAGAAAGAAAACACAGAAAGCTGAAGGAGACCAATATAAACTACAGTCTATACCGATAATCAGACATGCCACGGAATTTCGAAAACATCCTCTGTCAGCATTGAAGAGAGCAACAGCTTGAACACAGTGCTTACATGGGGCCTTCATCCACCAAGGAGTGGTCTCTGGACTTCCAGCCTGACGCGACCTCCCTTTGGAAGTGCCCTCTGGTTCAATGTGGCCTTCCATGGGGAGTGACCTCCAGCCTGATGCAGCCTCTCAACCCCTAGCTTCTGACAATCCACCACAATGTTTTCTGGATCATTCAGGAGGCTGAGGGGGTGATGGGTAGGACATATCGAGAGGTAGTTACACCCAGGGTGCAGGACACAGGAAACTGGGTGACAGCCAGGAAGAGGAAAGGGGTTAAGGAGCCAGTGCAGAGTACCCCAGTGGCCATCCCCCTCAACAACAGGTATACTGCTTCTTGACCAACCTAACTCAGGGAGTTACATGCTAAGTTAAAGGGCAGGACCAGCAAGATTGTGATCTCAGGATTGCTACCTGTGCCATGTGCTAGTGAGGCCAGAAATAGGGGGTTGCAGGGGGATGGGAACCAGTGAGTGGAGAGGTTGTGGATAGAGATGTTATTAAGACCTCAGACAAAGACAGGAACCAGAAAGTTGAGCATGGCATAACTAATGTCCTGAGCTGTGTACATTTCAATGCAAGGAGTTTCGTAGGGATGGCAGATGAGCTCAGTGCTCAGTGCATAGAGCAACAGCTGGAATTATGATATTGTAGCCATTAGTGAGACTTGGCTGCAGGAAGTCAGGATTCTCGGCTTCTGTTGTTTAAGATGAGACGGAGCAGGAGGGATTAAAGGAGGAAAGGTCAGGGAAATGATCACGGCAGTGTTGTCAGGACAGACTAGAGAATTCATCTAGTGAGGTTTGATGGGTGGAACTGAGAAATAAGAAACATATGACCATGTTAATGGGACTGTATTACAGACCACACAACAGTCCTAGGGATTTAGAGGAACAAATTTGCAGAGAGGTTGCAGACATAAGATTGTTATAGTCGGTGATTTTAACTGACCACATACTGACTGGGACTCCCATATGGTAAAAGATCTAGTAGGGATATAGTTTGTCAAATGTGTTCAGGAAAGTTTCAGGATGTAGTAGTCCCAATGAGAGTGAGTGATACCTGATCTGCTATGAGGGAATGAGGTAGGACAGGTGTCAGCAGTTTGTGTAGAGGAACACTTTGCATCTAGTAACCATAATGCCATTAGTTTCAAAGTAAATATGTAAAAAGCTAAGTCTGGTCCAATGGTTGAGATTCTAAATTGGAGTAGGGCCAATTTTGAAGGTATCAGAAATAATCTGGCAAATGTGGATTGGGACAGGCTATTTTCTAGCAAAAGTGTACTTGGTAAGTGGGAAGACTTCAAAAGTGAAATTTTGAGAGTACAAAGCTTGTATGTGCCTGTCAAGATAAAAGGTAAAGATACCAGGTGTAGGGAATCAAAAGATATTGAGACCTGGTTAAGAAAAAAAGGAGGTGCATAACAGGTATACACAGATAGGAAAAAATGAGGTGCTTATGGAGTATAAGAGACACAAGAGAACACTTAAAAAAGAAATCAGAAGGCATGAGGTACCCTAGCAGGCAAGATGAAAGAGAATCCTAAGGGATTCTACAGATAATTTAAGTGCAAAAGGATTGCAAGGGACAAAATTGGCCCCCTGGAATTTTTGAATGGTAATCCATGTGTGGAACCAAAGGTGAAGGGAGAGAGCTTAAATAATATTTTTGCATCTGTGTTTACTCTGAAGACAGGCACAGAGTCCATGGAAATGGGGCAAAGTGATATCAACTTCATGGACCCTATACAGATTGCAGAGGAGGAACTGTTTGTTGTCCTGAGCAAATTATGGTGGATAAATCCCCAAGGCATAATAACGTGTCCCACAGACACTGCAGGAGGCAAGTGAAGAAATTGCCTGGGCCCTGGCTGAGATATTTAAACGATCCTTAGTGACAGGTGATGTAATAGAGGATTGGAGGATAGCTAATGTTGTTCTGCTATTCAAGAAAGGTTCTAAAAATAAAATAGGAAGGTAAGCAGGTGAGCCTGACATCAGTAGTGGGGAAGTTATTGGAACGTATTCAAAGGAACCAAATATATTAGTATTTGGAGACATGAACTGATTAATGATAGTCAACATGACTTTCTGTGTGGTCTTGTCTAACCAATCTTACAGATTTTTTTTGGAGAAAGTTACAAGGAAAGTTGATGAAGGCAAGGTAGTGGATGTTGTCTATGCAAACTTAGGAAGGCATTTGATAAGGCCCCTCATGAAAGATTGGTCAAGAAGGTTCAGCTGCTTAGCACTCAAGATGAAGTAATAGATTGGATTTTTTCAGTTTTTTTCCCAAACAACTTGGAATAAAAGAGGCACAACTGCGCAGGCGCGTGACCTCAGAGCGTGGAAGATTTAAAAAGAACACCGCCATATCCAGTGGGCAGTGTCGGAGCGGGCAGCGGAGTGAACGGGTACAGAGTGATAGGGCTTTGGCTCAACGGGCTTAGGCGGAAACAGGAAGAGGCTTTCTGCAACCGTTGAGTCTTACAGTAAAGTGGTAGGTTACAGGTTTGTTTACTTAGAGCTAACAGTTGGATTAGAGGTATGCATTTTGGATTAGTGTTGTGCCTGGAGTGCCAGATGTGGGGACCTTGGGAGACTCCCAGCCTCCCCCAGGATTACATCTGCTCCAGATGCAATGAGATCAAGCTCCTTAGGAATCGTGGGAAGGATCTGGAGCAACAACTTGATAACCTTCAGCTAATTAGAGAAAGTAAGGAGGTGATCGATAATACCTATAAAGAGATAGTGGACAGCACATCTGTGACAGTCCCCCTCAGGAATCGATATATAGTTTTAGATACTGTTGGAGAGGTTGACCTGACAGAGGAAGTCCACAACGAATGGGACTCTGGCACTCTGCCCAGTGCCGTGATAAAGAAATCAAGGAGAAATTCCGTAGTTATAGGGGATTCCATCGTGAGGGGACAGACAAGAGATTCTGCGAGCCAGACAAGGATACCCGGATGGTGTGTTGCCTCCCTGGTGCCAGGGTACGGGATATCTCAGATCAGGTCCAGAGTATTCTGAGGACAGAGGGCGAGCAGCCAGAAGTCTTTGTACATGTTGGTACCAATGACATAGACAGAAAAAAAGAGGAGGTCCTGAAGGAAGTTTACTGGGAGCTAGGAAGAAAATTAAAATGCTGGACCTCCAGAGTAATAATCTCAGGATTACTGCCTGAGCCGCATGCCAATGATGGTAAGAATAGCAGAATTAAGCAGATGAATATGTGGCTAAGTAACTGGTGCGGGGGGCAGGGCTTCAAGTTCTTAGATCACTGGGATCTATTTTGGGGGAGGAATGACTTATACAGAAATGATGGGTTACACCTGAACTCAAAGGGTACTAATATCCTGGCAAGATTGTTTAATATAGCTGTTAGGGAGGGTTTAAACTAAGTTGGCAAGGGGAAGGAAACCAGGGTGTTAGGGTCGAGGAAGAGGAAAATAGTAATAAGTCAAGGATACTGTGCAGCAAAGATGGGAAGAAGGACAGGCAGGTGAATAGACAGGGTAATTTGCTGTGCGATACAAATATAGCAAAATCAGTAACAGATACTGATCTAAATGTACTATACCTAAATGCCCGCAGCATTAGAAATAAAGTGGATGACCTTGTTGTACAGCTACAGGTTAAAAGATATGACTTAGTGGTCATCACTGAGTCATGGCTAAATGATGGATGTGATTGGGAGTTGAATGTTCAAGGATACACTGTGTATAGGCAAGATAGGAAGGTAGGTAAAGAGGGTGGCGTGGCGCTGATGGTAAGCAATGATATCAAATCACTAGAAAGAAGGGACATAGGATCAGAAGAAGTAGAATCCCTATGGGTCGAGTTAAGAAATGGCAAGGGTAAAAAGACACTAATAGTAGTTATGTACAGGCCTCCAAACATCAGCCGCAATGTGGACTACGAGTTACAGCTGGAAATAGAAAATGCATGTCAGAAGGAAAATGTCAAGATAATTATGGGCGATTTTAATATGAAAGTGGATTGAGAAAGTCAGGAAGATACTGGATCTCAGGAGAGGGAGTTTGTAGAATGCCTACGGGATTGCTTTCTGGAGCAGCTTGTCCATAAGCCCACCAGGGGATCAGCTGTTTTGGATTGGGTGCTGTGTAATGAGCCTGAGGTGATTAGGGAGCTAGAGGTAATGGAACCCCTTGGAAGTAGTGATCATAATAGAGTTCAGTTTCAAATTTGAAAAGGAGAAGCTGGTATCAGGTGTATCAATATTTCAGAGGAGCAAAGGAAATTACAGTGGTATGAGAGCGGAACTGGCCCAAGTTGATTGGAAAAGCAAGATAAATGGAGGGACAGTAGAGCAGAATTGGATGAAATTCCTACAAGAAATAAGGAGAGTGCAGGAAAATATATATTCCAAGAAAAAAGAAAATCATAAAAGGAAAAATGACACAAATGTGGCTAACGAGAGAAGTTAAGGCTAAAATAAAAGCAAAAGAGGCAGTGTACAAGGAAGCAAAAATTAATGGGAAAACTGAGGACTGGATGAATTTTAAAAATTTACAGAAGGAAACTAAGAAAGTCATTAGGAAAGAAAAGATGAATTATGAAAGGAAATTACCAATTAACATAAAAAGGACACTAATTATGAAGAGCAAAAGAGTGACTCGGGTTGATATATGACCTATTGAAAAGGATGCTGGAGAAATTATAATGGGTAACAAAGAGGTGGCAGAGGAACTAAATGAGTATTTTGCATCAGTCTTCACAGCGGAAGACCATTAGCAACATACCTGATAGCCAGAGGTCTCAGGGAATAGAATTAGGTACAGTCAAGATTACTAAAGAGAAAGTGCTTGAGAAGCTAAGTGGACTAAGGATAGATAAGTCTCCTGGACTGGATGAAGTGTATCCACAGGTTCTGAAAGAGGTGGCTTTGGAGATTGTGGAGACATTGGAAATAATCTTCCAGGAATCCGTAGATTCTGGCACGGTTCCGGAGGACTGGCAGGTCACAAATGTAGTTCGGTTGTTTAAGAAAGGGGGGAGGCAGCAAAAAGAAAATTACAGAATTATTAGTCTGACATCGTAGTTGGAAAGTTATTGGAGTCAAACCTCAAGGATGAGATTATGAATTACCTTGAGGAGCATGACAAAATAGGCCCAAGCCAACATGGTTTCATGAAGGGAAGATCCTGCCTCACCAACCTATTGGAATTTTTTCAGGTAATTTCAAATAAGATTGACAAGGGAGAGGCTGTGGATGTTGTGTATTTGGATTTTCAAAAGGCCTTTGATAAGGTGCCGCATAAGAGGCTGCTTAATAAGATGAGGGCCCATGGAATTACAGGAAGGATATTGTAATGGGTGGAGCATTGGCTGATAGGCAGAAAGCAAAGAGTGGGAATACAGGGATCCTATTCTGGTTGGTTGCCGGTTACTAGTGGTGTTCTGCAGGGGTCGGTTTTGGGGCCTCTTCTTTTTACACTGTATATCAACGATTTAGATTATGAATTAAATGGTTTTGTGGCTAAGTTTGCAGATGACACCAAGATAGGTGGAGGAGCAGGAAGTGTTGAGGAAACGGAAAGGTTGCAGAGAGACTTGGTCAGTTTAGGAGAGTGGGCAAAGAAATGGCAGATGAGATACAATGTTGAGAAATGTACAGTTGTACATTTTGGAAAAAGAAGCAATCGGGCAGATTATTATTTAGATGGGGAAAAAATTCAAAAATCAGAAGTGCAAAGGGACTTGCGGGTCCTAGTGCAGGATACCCTAAAGGTTAACCACCAGGTTGGATTGGCAGTAAGGAAAGCGAATGCTATGTTGACATTCATTTCTAGAGGAATAGTGTATAAGAGTAAGGAGGTGTTGATGAGGCTCTATGGGGCACTAGTGAGACCCCATTTGGAATACTGTGTGCAGTTTTGGGCCCCCTATCTTAGAAAGGATGTGCTGAAGTTGGAGAGAGTTCAGAGAAGATTCACTAGGATGATTCCTGGAATGCAGGGACTAACATATGAGGAGCGTTCGTCAGCTCTTGGATTGTATTCATTAGAGTATAGAAGAATGAGAGAGGATCTCATTGAAACATTCCGAATGCTGAAAGAGTTGGACAGAGTAGATGTGGAAAGGCTGTTTCCCTTGGTGGATGAGTCCAGGACAAGAGGTCACAGTCTTAGAATTAGAGGGTACCCATTTAAAACAGGGATGAGGAGAAATTTTTTTAGCCAGAGGGTCGTGGATTTATGGAATTCGTTGCCACATACAACTGTGGAGGCCTGATCATTGAGGGTGATTAAGGAAGAAATTGATAGGTATCTAATTAGTCAGGGTATCAAGGGATATGGGGAAAAAGCCGGAAATTGGAACTAGATGGGAGAATAGTTTAGCTCATGGTGGAGTGGCAGAGCAGACTCGATGGACCGAATGGCCTACTTCTGCTCCTTTGTCTTGTGAGCTTGTGATAATGTGGTAAGTGGATCAGCAAATTTGTGGATGACACCAAGATTGGGGGTATAGTGGACAGCGAGGAAGACTACCATGGCTTGCAGCGGGATCTGGACCAGCTGGAAAAACTGGCAAAAAAATAGATGATGGAATTTAGTGCAGACAATTGCAAAGTTTTGCACATCCGTAGGGCCAACCAGAGTAGGTATTACAAAGTGAATGGTAGGGCACTGGGGAGTGCAGTAGAACAAAGGGTTCTGGGAATACAGCCAATAATTCATTGAAAATGGTGACGCAGGTAGATAGGGTTGTAAAGAAAACTTTGGTACATTGACGTTCATAAGTCAAAGTAATGAGTATAGGAGATGGGGTTTTATGTTAAAGTTGTGTATAACATTGGTGGGGCCTAATTTGGAGTATTGTGTGCAGTTTTGGTCACCTACTTACAGGAAAGATGTAAATAAGTTTGAAAGAGTACAAAGAAAATGTACAAGGATGTTGCCGGATCTGGAGGACCAGTGTTATAAAGAAGGATTGAACAGGTTAGGATTTCACTCCTTGGAACTTAGAAGATTGGCAAGATATTTATTAGAGGTATACAATATTATGAGGGGTATAGATAGGTTAGATAAAAGCAGGCTTTTTCCACTGAGGTTGGGTGGGACTACAATTAGAGGTCATAGATTAAGGGAGAGAGGTGAAAAGTTTAAGGAAACATGAGGGGAAACTTCTTTACTCAGAAGGTCATGAGAGTGTGGAATGAGTTGCCAGTTCAAGTGGTGCATGTAGGCTTGATTTTGATGTTTAAGAGAAGTTTGGATAGGCTCATGGATGGTGGGGATGCGGAGGGATATGTTCCCGGTGCAGGTTGATGGGAAAAGGCAGTTTAAATAGATCAACATGGGCCGAAGGGCTTATTTCTGTGCTGTACTTCTCAATGACTCTATGACTGTAAAACTTGTGTTTGCCTGTCAGAATGAAAGGTAAAGATAACAGGTGCAGGACTTCTTAGTTTCAAGAGAAATTGAGGCCTTGGTCAAGAAGAAAAAGGTATATTGCTGGTATAGGTAGGAAGGAACAAATGAGGTACTTAGGGAGAATAAGAAGTACAAGAGAACAATTAAGAAAGAAATCAGGAGGGCTAATAGAAGGCATGAGTTTGCCTGAGCAGCAAAGGTGAAGGAGAATCCTAAAGGCTTCTACAGATATGTTAAGAGCCAAAGGATTGCAAGGGACAAAAATTGGTCTTCTGGAAGATTAGAATTGTAATCTATGCATAGAGCCAAAAGACATTGGGGAGATCTTAAATGCATTTTTTCTCATCTGTATTTACTCAGGCAATAGACACAGAGTCTATAGGCAAAATAGCATTTACTTCATGGGCTCTATACATATTTCAGACGAGGAGGTGTTTGCTGTCTTGAGGCAAATTAGAACAGATAAATCCCCAGGGTCTGAAAAGGAGTTTCCTCGGACCCTGCAGGAGGCAAGTGCAGAAATAGCTGGGGCCTTAGTAGAGATATTTTAAAAATAAACACAAGAAAATCTGCAGATGCAGGAAATCCAAAGCAACACATACAAAATGATGGAGGAACTCAATAGGTCAGGCAGTATCTGTGGAAAAGAATAAACAGTTCATGTTTTGGGACAAAACCCCTCTTCAGGAATTATCCTTAGCGACAGGTGAAATAACAGAGGATTGGAGGATAGCCAATGTCATGCTGCTATTTACGAAAGGCTCAAAAAATAAACTAGGAAGTTATAGGCCAGTGAGCCTGACATCAGTAGTGGGAAAGTTATTGGAATGTATTCTAAGGAACCAGATATATGATATATGGATTGACATGAACCAATTAGGGATAGTCAGCATGGCTTCATGTCTAACCAGTATTATAGAGATTTTCCAGGAAGTTACCAGGAAAGTTGATGAGGGCAAGACAGTGGAAATTGTCTACATGAGCTTTAGCAAGGCATTTGATAAAGTCCCACTTGGGAGATTGTTCCAGAAGATTCTGAATCTTGGCATTCAAGATGGGGAAGTAAATTGATTAGACATTGGCTTTGTGCGAGAAGCCAGGGAATAGTAACAGGTGGTTGCCTCTCTGACTGGTGGCTGAGACTAGTGGAGTGCTGCAGGAACTGGTGCTAGGTACACTGTTGTTTGTCATCTATATCAATGATCTGGATCAGTAAATTTGCGATGAGGTCAAGATAGGTCATATAGTGGACAGCAAGGAAGCCTACCATGGCTTGTAGCAGGACCTGGCCAAGCTGAAAAATGGGCTGAGAAATGATAGATGGAGTTTATTGCAGACAAGTGCAAGGTGTTGCACTTCGGTAGGACCAATCAGGGTAGGTCTTTTAGCAGTGGCGCTGAGGAGTTCAGTAGAACAAAGGGATCTGGGAATACAGGTCCATAAATCACTGAAAATGGTGGCTCAGGTTGATAGGGTTGCACAGAAACCTTTTGACACATTGGCCCACATAAATCAAAGTATTGAATGCAAGAGATGGGATGCTATGCTGAAGCTGTATAAGACATTGGTGAAGTCTAATTTGGAGTATTGTGTGCAGTTTTGATCACCTATCTACAGGAAAGATTTAAATAAGTTTGAAAGAGTACAGAGAAAATTTACAAGGATGCTGCTGGGTCTGGAGAACCTTCGTTATATCAGAATCAGAATTAGGTTTATTATCACTGGCATGTGACATGAAATTTGTTAACTTAGCAGCAGCAGTTCAATGCAATACATAATCTAGCAGAGAGAAAAAATAACTAAAATAAAACATAATAATAAATAAACAAATAAATCAATTATGTATATTGAATAGACTTTTAAAAAATGTGCAAAAACAGAAATAATCTATATTTAAAAAAAAGTGAGGTAGTGTCCAAAGCTTCAATGTCCATTTAGGAATCGAATGGCAGAGGGGAAGAAGCTGTTCCTGAATCGCTGAGTGTGTGCCTTCAGACTTCGGTACCTCCTATCTAATGGTACCAGTGAGAAAAGGGCATGCACTGGGTGCTGGAGGTCCTTAGTACTGGACGCTGCCTTTCTGAGACACTAAAAAAGTCCTGGGTAATTTGTAGGCTAGTGCCCACGATGGAGCTGACTAGATTTACAAACTTCTGCAGCTTCTTTCGGTCCTGTGAATAGCCCCTCCATACCAGACAGTGATGCAGCCTGTCAGAATGCTCTCCACGGTACAACTATAGAAGTTTTTGAGTGTATTTGTTGACATGCCAAATCTCTTCAAACTCCTAATAAAGTATAGCCGCTGCCTTGCCTTCTTTATGACTACATCAGTACGTTGGGACCAGGTTAGATCCTCAGATATCTTGACACCCAGGAACTTGAAACTCACTTTCTCCAATTCTGATCCTTCTATGAGGAATGGTATGTGTTCCTTCTTCTTGCCCTTCCTGAGGTCCACAATCAGCTTTTTCGTCTTACTGATGTTGAGTGCCAGGTTGTTGCTGTGGCACCATTCCACTAGCTGGCATATCTCACTCCTGTACACCCTCTCGTCTCCACCTCAGGTTCTATCAACAATGGTTGTATCGTCAGCAAATTTGTAGATGGTATTTGAGCTGTGCCTAGCCACACAATCATGTGTATACAGAGCGAAGAGCACTGGGATAAGCACATACCCCTGAGGTGTACCATTGTTGTTCATCAGTGAGGAGGAGATATTATCACCAATCCTCACTGATTGTGGTCTTCCAGTTAGGAAGTCAAGGATCCAGTTGCAGAGGGAGGTACAGAGGCCCAGGTTCTGCAACTTCTCAATCAGGATTTTGGGAATGATGGTATTAAATGCTGAGCTATAGTCGATGAACAGCATCCTGACGTAGATGTTTATGTTGTCTAGGTGGTCTAAAGCTGTGAGAAGAGCCATTGAAAATGAGTCTGCCCTTAACCTATTGTGGCGATAGGCAAACTGCAATGGGTCCAGGTCCTTGCTGGGGCAGGAGTTCAGTTTAGTCATTACCAACCTCTCAAAGCAGTTCATCATTGTCGATGTGAGTGCTACCAGGCGATAGTCATTAAGGCAGCCCACATTATTTTTCTTAGGCACTGGTATAATTGTTGCCTTTTTGAAGCAAGTGGGAACTTCTGTCCTTAGCAGTGAGAGGCTGAAAATTTCCTTGAATGATTGCAGGTCAATAGGAGTAGGCAGGTTAAACGGCTCAGCGCAGGCTAGATGGGATGAATAGCCTGGAGATATGCAATCACAGCTGAACTTAACATCCTGGTGCTTCATGAATCAGTAATTCCTCATTGTTACTGACAGGTCACAAGAGAAGGACAACTGCCATCTTCAGTTATTTCTTACGTCACAAATCGCTGATAGAAGAATCAGAAAAGCTAAAAAAGTCAAATGTTAAGTAGATTTGAAATTGGTAAATTGATTCATTATTGTCACAGGTAGCAAAATACAGGGGGAATCTTTGTGGTGCATGCCATCCAAACAGATCATTTCATCGCATCAGTACATCAAGGAAGTACAAGGGAAAAAGTAATAATGTAATGCAGGTTGTAGAGTTACAAGATATGCACAGTTAATCAAAGTTCAAAGTTTGATTATCCATCTATCTATCTATTTATTTATTTCACGGAGGTACCCCTGACAAACCTGATTAACCTTAACCTAATCATGGGACACCTTGCAATGACCAATAAGCCACTCTGTACGTCTTTGGACTGCGGGAGGAAACTGGAAGACCCAGAGAAAACCCATGCGTTCCACAGGGAGAACATTATTATCAAAGTATGTTCATATCATCAAATGCTACCCTGAGATTCATTTTCTTACAGGTTTCACAACAGAACAGAGAAATGTAATAGAATCAAAGAAAAACTACACACAAAGACTGACAAATAACCAATGTGGAAGACAAACCATGCAAATAAAAAAATGGAAATATATAATATGGAGAACATGTTTTGTAAAGTCCTTGAAAGTGAGTCCATAAGTTGAGGAATCTGTTTGGGGTTGAGGGGAGTGAAGTTATCTATGCTCTTTCAGAAATCTGACAGTTCAAGGGCATGAACTGTTCCTGAACATGGTGTTTCAAAGATGTGTTCAATGGTGTGGAGGGCTTTGCCTCCAACCATGGTGCTTTGGCATTTTGTTTGTTGCTTGTACATTTTCCTTATCATCGATTATACTTCACTTCCTTAACTTCCTGTTGACGAAATACCTTCCATCGTTATTTTCTTGCATTGATTCCTCATAACAGAAGCTATTTTGTGACAATTGTTTATTCTTCCTTCCACTATAATTCCCATTTATTGTCCTACCCCAATGCTCCTTGATTTCCTTCTGTGCCACACATGCTCCAAACAACCTTTTATAGTGTCAACACTCTGTGCTCTAAATCCCAGCATTCTTCAGTGGATGAGTCGGTAAGTTTTTGAACTTATATGGGAATGCAGATGTCAATATTTTCAGGGTAGGCTGAGCAATCCATTTTCTGGTTACAGAATCTTCAAAGTCTGGTAGTTGAGGAAGATCTGGCTGAGATTTACAGCAATTTACACTATGAATCTGTTCCCTGATTCCACACAGAATCATTGAGCCCATCTATTTGAATGTGTATTGTTGGGCTGGGTAGAAGGAAGGAAAAGTAACTTCCTTGCTTAACTGATTGTATTTGGTTTAATGAATTTAATAACTTAAAGGAGTGTGAAATTATTTCCCACCAAAGCACTTACAGGATTGTCCTTCACTCTATCTGAAATCCTGATGGCTTAATATGCAAGATCTGATTTTGTTTGGACTGTGAGTCTGCAAAATGCCAGTGTTAATTCAAAGAGGTGTTTCTCCTCATCAATGTGGTCCCGGCTGTAGAAAGGCAATTGCACCCAGTGCTTTTGTCCAGGTGGTGTGTGTACTTCTCAGTGGATGTCTGCTCTTGCATCTCAGACTCCACTCTCCAGTCCCACTTCTCCCTTGTACAATGATGCCACTAAACCATCTAGTGGCCATTACAGTAACTGCCAGAATGATGTCCTTTAATCAGGACAAACACTGAACAGCCAACAGTATTTTTCCTGCAAAAAAAAATGTTATTCATATGCATTTCAAATTGAAAGATGGAAAATATAAGATATGTACTTTAGAATATAGACAAGAAAAAATCTGCAGATATTGGAAATCCAAACAACACACAAAATACTGGAGGAACTCAATAGGTCACTCAGCAACTATGGAAAAGAGTATAGTCAATGTTTCAGTCTGAGACCCTTCATCGGGACCAGTTCTGCTGAAGGGTCTCAGTCTGAAACTTTGACTCTACTCTTTTCCACAGATGCTGCCTGGCCTGCTGAATTCCTCAAGCATTTTATGTTTGTCACTTTAGAATATCTCCAGATTTAAAATAGATTTTCTTTAGTTACAGTAGCTGCAGAACAATTCAGCATTACAGATAGACTTACTATTTTGGGGCTTCACCAATCAGAAATTCCACATAGCTATAGACAAGAGCAGCTGTTATACCCAGTTTATTATTTCATTGTAAAATTCAGATAGAGGCTTCACAAATGCTTAAGATTTTATTAATCATCAGGCTTGATCATTCATTTCTGCCTTGTTTCCATTCTATATTTGTCATCTACTATACATCAGTAATTTAACAATTCTCACATAGGGAAAGTTGTCCAGCATTTACTTTCTTGGATAGATAAAAAAGCCTGAAGAACCATTCCTCGAGTTCTGAATATAATTACTTCTTCACTACCATCAGGTTCTTGCACCAACCTGTAAAACCCTAACACTACCTCAGGAGCCATTAGTTCCTTCATTTAAATGGGAAGGAAAATGACAGCAATGCTGTGTAGAAAAATAAGAAAAGATGTTAATTTCTGTGGAGTCTAATCTCTTGAATGTAATGTATTTGATGAAATATGGGTCTCTCAGCAATATTATATTTGATGAATGAAAATATTTGGAAGAGCCTAAAAGTATTTCCTCTTAGACCACTGATGGAGGTTTTGTTCACTTCATCTGACGTTGGTTGTCTTTATTTGGAAGGTGTAGATGTGTGTTTGAATAGGGATCAGTAAAAGGATAATAGTGATTTTAGATCAGCCATACTCTGCCAACTACGTGTGCTCTTCACTGACCTGTTTGATTCTGGCTATAGACAGGTGTTTGCATTTAATATTTTTACAAAGATGGCTTCCTATTTCTTGTTAGAAATTTGTTCTTGGATCTCAGTCCTCTCTGTGATAGTGCAACTGGGCCATCTAGTGGTTGCTCCAATAATTGCTATTGTGACTATAACAGAAGGAAATCTAAATCAGGTGCAAACCAGAAGAAATTTAATTGACACAAAATGCTGGTAGAATGCTTCATCAGGGCTGGCCGTAATGTCAACTGTACTTCTTCCTATAGATGCTTCCTGGCCTTCTGCGTTCCATCAGCAATTTGTGTGTGTTGCTTGAATTTCCACCATCTGCAGATTTCCTTGTGTTTGTGAAAGTTAATTGAAACAACTCTTTCCACTAAGCCTGATAATTTGTGGTTTGACATGTGCAAATACAAAATATGTGAACATAAGCTCTTTTTGTTGCACAGTAGGTATTCTTTGGGTGCACTGGACTCTGCCCACATCCCAAAGTCTTAAGAAGTGTTTAGTAGGTTCACTGAATACTCTAAGTTGTTCCTCATGTGTAGGTACATAGTAGAATTGCTGGGGATATGTGAAGAATAGGTAACAGAATAGTATTTTTCTTTGAACTGATATTAATTGCTGAAATTACCTCATCCTGTGTCAAAATGAATTAGAAGTAGGCCATTCAATCCCTCTTCCCTCCCTACCATTCAATAAGATCTCGGCTGACCTTTTTCCTTGGTGTCACTTTCCTTTACCCATATCCCTTGCTTCATCTGAAAATCCCAACTCTTGTCAATCCCTGTCTTTGGTAAAGAATTCCAAAGTTCACTACCGAAGAACTCATTCTACACCTCCATCCTGAATCAATTACCTAATTTGACATTGTGTCTCCTGGTTCTATAAGCTCAGGCAAGCGAAACGTCACATTTGCTTTCATCCCAACAAAAATAATTCTGTATGTTTCAACTAGGGCTTTCCCATCTAAAAATATGGATTGTATAAGCTCTGTCCATACAACTCTGCCTACAAGACAACCCCTAGCAAAGAAATCAATCTTGTAAGCATTCATTTCACCCTCTCAATCACAACCATCTCCTTTGTTGGATAGGGAGACCACTGTAATACCTGCATACTAATTTTCCAGATGCAATCTCACCAAGGTCCTGTTCCAGGTTAATTACTCTTTACAGAATGGACTGGAAGGTGGCATCAGGTAAGGGTAGATGTGGTGGTATCTGCTTCATGGTGAACACATCACAGTGCTCAGATGTAGCTGTCTTGTCTCACTCTTGTTCTCCTGACCTATAACAGCTAATGATTAAGTGCTAACCACCCTATTTATCGAGAGATTTCTCCACTGTAATCCTGACCTCAGTTTATATACTGCCAAAAGCCAATGTGAAGCAAGCACTCAATGCATTAAGTGCCATGATTAAGAAACGGGAAACAGCTTGACCTAATACCTTCCACATCCTTGCCAGGGACTTCTAGAAGACCAGCTTGAAGAAATATCTGCCTAACTACCATCAGCACATTACATGTAGCACCAGAGGACCACTCTTGACCACTGCTACACTACCATTAAGAATGCCTACCATTCCATCCCTCAACCTCCTTTCAGGAAACCTGGTCACCTGGCTGTCCTCCTACCCGCATATAGGCAGAGGCTAAAGAGCGAAGCACTAGAGGTAAGGACGACAAAGAAGAGGTGGTCATGGGAGGCAGAAGAGCAGCCATGGGATTTTTTCAGGTTGGTGGACTGGGCCATGATGAGGGACTCATCAGAGGACCTAAGCGAATATACTACAGTTGCTACAGAATTTATAAAGACTCTCACGGATAAGTGTGTTCCCACAATATCATTAAGAATCTTCTAGATGAACCAAGAGGGCATTCGGGACTGGCAATCTAAAAAAAATACACGAGGTTCAGGTATGATCTCCAGAAAGCCATCTCACATGTAAAGTGGCAATTCCAAACCTAACTTGAATCACAGGAGGATGCTCAAAAGCTGCGACAGGGCTCGAATGCTGTCAGCTCCTACGAAGCAAAACCAAGCAACAAGATATCGCACCCAAATTAGTTCAACGTCTTCTATGCTTGCTTTGACCATGGAGTAACTTTCATGAACCCCCACAGCCTCTGAGGCCGTCGTGAAAGCATCCTTCATGAGCATGAACCCACAGAAAGCATCCGGACCAGACGACGTGCCTGGCCGAAGACTGAAGAGCTGTTCAAAGGAACTCAAAAATGTGTAGCTCGGGTTGCTGACGGTCGGTTTGAGTTGTTCTCTAAACTTGGCAGTCCACTTGCAAACGTTTCTTCACCATACAGAGAGACATGAACAGTGCCCTAATGATATCTCTTGGTATGGTGATGAAATGTTTGCAAGTGGATTGCCAAGGTCGGAGAACAACATGATCCAACCACTGAAGAACAGTGCTAATCAACTAGCTGGAGTGTTTGCAGACGTCTTCAACCTCTCTCTGGCAGTTTGAGGTACCCAACTGCTTCAAGAAGGCTTCCATCATACCTGTACCTGAGAAGAAGGTGGTAACCTGCCTCAGTGACTATCATCCAGTTGCACTTATGCACACTGTGATGAAGTACTTTGAGAGGTTGGGTCATGAAGTATATCAACATCTGCCTGACTAGTGACTTTGATCTACTCCAATTTGCTGAACAGGTCAATAGCAGATGCTCTTTATTCAGCTCCGGAGCTCCTGAACAATGAGGATGCATACATCAGAATGCTCTTCATTGACTACAGCTCAGCATTTAACACTATCATTCACTTGAAATTAATCTCTAAGCTCTAAGATTTTGGCCTCAGTTCCTCCCTGTGCAACTGTATCCTCAGTTTCCTCACTTGCAGACCCCAGCCGGTTCAGATTGGCAGAAACATTACTTTCACACTATCAGCACAGATCCACCACAAAGCTGTGCTGCCCTGCTCTGCTCACATTATACCAATGATTGCATGCCTAAGTACAGTTCTAAAATCATATTTAAGTTTGCTGATGACACCACTGTTGCTGGCTTTACCATAGTTGGTGATGAATCGGCATATAGGAGGGAGACAGAAATCTGGTTGGACGGTGCCCTAACAACCAGCCTTTCACTTAACATCATCAAAATCAAAGAGCTGATCATTGACTACAGGAAGAAACTGGAGACCCATTCATTAGTGAATCAGAGGTGGAGATAGTCAGTAGCTTTAAGTTCCTCGGTGTTACGATATCAGAGAAGCTGTCCTGGGACCTGCATGTAAGTATCATTACAAAGAAGGCATAATAACAATGCCTCTACATTCATAGATGTCTGTGCATATTCAGCATGTAATTTAAAACTTTAATAAACCTTTACAGATGCACGGTGGAGAGTATCTGAACTGGTTGCATCATGGCCTGGTATGGAATCACTGACGCCCAAGAGCAGGAAAGTATTCAAAAGGTGGTGGATACAACTCAGTCCATCACAGGAAAAGCCCTCCGTATCATTGAACACATTTAGAAGAAGCACTGCCACAAGAAAGCAGCATCCTTCATCAAAGAACCCCTTCACCCAGACTATGCTCTCTACCAGCAGAGGTACAGAAGCCTTAGCTCCAACACCACCAGGCTCAGAAACTGTTATTACCTTGTACCCATCAGGCTCCAGAGCCAGCATGAAGTAATTCACTCACCACAATGCAGAACTGACTCCACAACCTATAGAATGCTGGTGGAACACAGCAGGATGAAAGGTCTCGGCCCAAAACGTCGACAGTGCTTCTCCCATAGATGCTGCCTGGCCTGCTGTGTTCCACCAGCATTTTGTGTGTGTTGCTTGAATTTCCAGCATCTGCAGATTTCCTCATGGTTGCTCCACAACCTATAGGCTCACTAGCAACGACACTACAACTCATGATTTCAGTAATATTTAATATTTTTTAAATGTATTATTTGCACAGTTTGTCCTCTTTTGCATTTTTGACGTTTGTCTGTCATTGTTATGTATACTTTTTCATAAATTCTAATGTATTTCTTTATTATTCTGTAAATACCTGCAAGAAAAAGAATCTCAAGGTTGTATATAGTGAAATATATGAATTTTGATAGTAAATTTACTTTGAACTTTTGAATTTTAGAAGGGAAGTATTCAGAATGGTATTAGAATGGGAGAATATGTAAACAGAATCTGAATCAGAATCAGGTTTATTATCAATTTTGTGAAATTTGTTGTTTTGTGGCCACAGTACAGTGCAAAAACATAGAATTATTATAAATTATAAAATAAACAAATAGAACAGTATAAATATCAATATGATATGATATATTGGGGCATCCACTCTCAGCTCTGATGAAGCCAGTCAGAATGCTTTACAGTGTATACCTATAGAAATCTGCAGGTGTCTTTGGTGAAATAATCTCCTCAAAATTCTGATGAAGAAGAGCTGCTGGTGTGTCTTCATGACTAGATGCTAGTTTTAGATGTTATTAGCAGCAGGACTTATGACCAACCAGGAATTCTTCACTGTGATTTCAAATTTGCAATATGTTTTCCAGTTTATTACTCATATCCTGAAATTTTGATGGAAGGATCAGAAATATTTAGAAATTACAACTAAACATAAAACTTATATGTTAATCAAAAGCACAAAGGATTTTGCAGATGCTGCAAATCCAGAGCAAAACACACAGAATACTGGAGGAACTCAGCAGGTTGGGCCACATCTATGGATAATGAATAAATAGTCAACACTTCGGGCTGAGACCCTTCATCAAGACTGGAAAGAAAGACTGGCCCTTCCTCATTCTAATCTTGCTGCTTGTAACTAGTTGTAGCTTATCATATAGAGAGGAGGTGTTCTAGGCTTCTTTCATGACTAGTTACTCAAGTCGTTTGATGGGAATTGCTTAAACTCTTTGTGAGTCCTTCTCCTTTAATTATGCCTATCAGCTGTTTCCCAGAATCCCTTGATTCCTTTCTCCATGATCCATTCTTCAAATTTGCTGAAGGTCTCTATTTCAATCCCTCTGTAGGCTTTCAGATTAGTTTGCTGGATTTTGTCCCCAGTTCCACACAAAACTGCATTTTTCAACACAAATCCCGAGAATCCCACGATTTTTTAATTATTCAAAACGTTTAAACATCTTTTTGTGTTGGATTTGTATTTTTTAACTTCAACTCACTTTAAATTAATAACTTACTTAATTTGAAAAATTATTAAGTGTCTTGATTAGACAGTAAGACTGCATGACAAAGGGCAGACTTAGGCCATTTGGCCCATTGAGTCAGCTCCGCCATTCCATCATGCCTAATTTATTATCCCATTTAACCCCATTCTCCTGCCTTCTCCCTGTAATATTAGGCAGAGCGAATAAAAATAAAGCAGGACAAACTGAGTGGCCATTGTTGGAGTAGTCATTGCGTGAGTGGGCCAGTGTTAGAGTGGCTTTGGCTGATAAGGCTTCGGCAAGATTAGGCTTGGGCAAGGTAAGTATCTGGTAAGCTTCTTCTTCTTCTTCTTCTTCTTCATTCTTCATTCCCCATCTGTCAAGGCACAGTTAATGCAGCAAGGATGGCTCCAGGGGCTGTGTTGTGTTCTTTGTGTGAGATGTGGGATTTCTGAGAGACCTCCTGCCACCCGGATAGAATACCACATCTGCACCAGTTGCACCGAGCTGGAGCTCCTCAGAGAATGTGCTAAGGATCTGGAGTTGCAGCTCAATGACCTTCAGCTCATACGGGAGACTGAAGAAGTGATAGATAGGAGCTACAGGGAGGTAGTCACCCCTAAGTTGCAGGAGGCAGGTATCTGGGTGACTGTCAGGAGAAAAAAGGGAAATGGGTAACCAGTACAGAGTACCTTTGTGACTGTCACCCTCAATAGAAATTTTACTGTTTTGGATATTATTAAGAGGGGACAATCTACCATGGGGGAACTACAACAATCAGGTCTCTGGCACTGAGTCTGCTTCTGTGACTTAGAAGAAAAGAGAGGTGAAGAGAACTGCTATAGTAGAGGAGATCCCATAGTTAGAGAAATAGAGATGAGATTCTGTGGATACAAAAAGCCTCCCAGATGGCATGTTGCCTTCCAGGTGCCAGGGTCAGGGAGGGTAAGCAGCCAGAAGTTTGGGTACGTATTGGCACCAGTGACATGGGTAGGAAAGGTGAGGAGGTCCTGAAGAGAGGTTTTAGGGAACTAGGTAGGAACCTGAAAAGCAGGACCACCAGGGTAGTAATCTCTGGATTGCTGCCTGTGCCTCGAGCCAGTGAGGGTAAGAATAGGAACACCTGGCGACAAATGAGTGGCTGAGGAACTAGTGTAGGGGTTTAGATTTCTGGATCATTGGGACCGCTTCTGGGGAAGGTACGACATGTACTAAAGGGACGGGTTACACCTGAAACTGTATGGGGGGGGGTGCAATATCGTTGCTGGCACATTTGCTAGAGCTGTTCAGCAGGGGTTAAACTAATCTGGCATGGGGATGAGAACTGGAGTGATAGGGCTCAGGATGGGGTTGTTGGTTTACAAACTGAGGCAATATGTAGTGAGACTGCTAGCAAGAATAGACTGATGATAGAGCAAAACTGCAGTCAGTGGGATGAGTTGTAATGGAAAAGGGGACAAAATCAAAAAGGACAAAAAAAAAACAGGACTGAAGGTGTTATATTTGAATGCACGCAGAATACAGAATAAGGCCAATGAATGTGTAGCACAGTTATAGATAGGCATGTATGAATTGTGGTTGAAAGAAGATTATAGCCGGGAGTTTAACATCTAAGGATACATATTGTATCAATAGAATCGGCAGGTAGGTAGAGGGGTTGGATTGGCTCTGTTGCAAAACAATGAATTCAGATCCTTAGAAAGAAGTGACATAGGCTTGGAAAGTGTAGAATTGTTGCAGGTAGAGTTAAGAAACAGCAAGGATAAAAAGATCCCGATGGGAGGTATCTGCAGACCCTCAAACAGTAGTAAGGACGTGGTCTACAAGTTACAATGGGAGATAGAAAATGCATGCCAGAAGGGCAATGTGACAATAGTCCTGAGGGATTTCAATATGCAGGTAGATTGGGAAAATCAGGTTGGTGCTGGATCCCAACAGGGGGGCTTTGTAGAATGCTTTTGAGATGGTTTCATAGAGATCTTTATGGTTGAGCCTGCCAGGGGATCAACTAATCTGCATTGGGTGTTGTGCAAGGAATCAGAATTGATGAGTGAGCTAAGGTAAAGGAACTCTTCAGGTCAGTGATCATAATATGACAGAATTCGTCTTGCAGCGCCGTCGTTCCAACCTGCTTCAAGGCCGCCACCATCGTCCCCATGCCAAAGAAGTCTTCAGTGTCCTGCCTCAATGACTACCGTCCCGTTGCACTCACATCCATCATCATGAAGTGTTTCGAGAGGCTCGTCATGAGGCACATCAAGACCCTGCTGCCCCCTCACTGGACCCCCCGCAGTTTGTGTACCATCCCAACCGCTCAGCAGACGACGCCATTGCCACCACCCTCCACCTGGCCCTAACCCACCTGGACAAAAAAGACACATACGTTCGAATGCTGTTCATAGACTTCAGTTCAGCATTCAACACAATCATCCCTCAGAAACTGACTGGAAAGTTGACCCTACTGGGCCTGAACACCTCCCTCTGCAACTGGATCCTAGACTTCCTGACTAGGAGACCTCAGTCAGTCCGGATTGCGAGCAGTGTCTCCAACACCATCACACTGAGCGCGGGGCTCTCCAGGGCTGTGTGCTCAGTCCACTGCTGTACACTCTGCTGACCCACGACTGTGCTGCAACACACAGCTCGAACTACATCATCAATTTCACCGATGACGTGACCGTGGTGGGTCTCATCAGCAAAAATGATGAGTCAGCTTACAGAGAGGAGGTGCAGTGGCTAACAGACTAGTGCAGAGCCAACAACCTGTCTCTGAATGTGAACAAAACAAAAGAGATGGTTGTTGATTTCAGGAGGGCATGGAGCGACCACTCTCCGCTGAACATCAATGTCTCTTCGGAAGAGATCGTTAAGAGTACCAAATTTCTTGGTGTTCACCTGACAGAGAATCTCAGCTGGTCCCTCAACACCAGCTCCATAGCAAAGAAAGCCCAGCAGCATCTCTACTTTCTGCGAAGGCTGAGGAAAGTCCATCTCCCACCCACCCACCCCATCCTCATTGCATTCTACAGAGGTTGTATTGAGAGCATCCTGAGCAACTGCATCACCGCCTGGTTCGGAAATTGCACCATCTCGGATCGCAAGACCCTGCAGCGGATAGTGAGGTCAGCTGAGAAGATCATCGGGGTCTCTCTTCCCGCCATTACGGACATTTACACTACATGCTGCATCTGCAAAGCAAACAGCATTATGAAGGATCCCACGCACCTCCACACAAACTCTTCTCCCTCCTGCCACCTGGGAAAAGGCCCCGAAGCATTCCGGCTCTAACAACCAGACTATGTAACGGTTCCTTCCCCCCAGCCATCAGACTCCTCAATACCCAGAGCCTGGACTGACACCAACCTACTGCTCTCTACTGTGCCTAATATCTTGTTTATTATTTATTGTAATGCCTGCATTATTTTGTGCACTTTATGCAGTCCTGGGTAGGTCTGTAGTCTAGTGTAGTTTTTTTCTGTCTGTGTTGTTTTTACGTAGATTAGTGTAGTTTTTGTACTGTTTCATGTAGCACTGTGGTCCTGAGAAACATTGTCTCATTTTTACTGTGTACTGTACCAGCAGTTATGGTCAAAATGACAATAAAAAGTGACTTGACCTGACTTGACTTGAGAAGGAGAACCTAAAGTCAGATGTATCAGTATTACAGTGTAGTAAAGGGAATTACAGAGGCACTTGAGAGGAGCTGACCTAAATTGATTGGAAGAGGACACGAGCAGAGATGATGGCAGAGTGGTAATGGCTGAAGTTTCTGGGAGCAATTTGAATGGTGCAGTACAGATACTCCCCAAAGAAGAAGTTTAATGCTAAAGGCAGGACAAATGACTGACAAATGAAGTCAAAGCCACCATAAAAGTCAAAGAGAGGGCATTAATAATATAATAGGCATCCATCAGTCTCATGAGACCATGGATTTGCGCCTTGGAAGGTTTTTCCGGGGCACAGGCCTGTATGGGAGACCGGCAATTGCCCAAGCTGCAGGCCTTCCCCTCTCCACACCACCGATGTTGTCCAAGGGAAGGGCACTAGGACCCAAGCAGCTTGGCACCGGTGTCATCGCAGAGCAATGTGTTGTTAAGTGCCTTGCTCAAGGACACAAACACGCTGCCTCAGCTGAGGCTCGAACCAGTGACCTTCAGGTTACTAGTCTGATGCCTTATCCACTAGGCCACGTACCAACGAGGGCATATAATATCACAAAAATTAGTGGGAAGTAAGATGATCATGAAACTTTTAAAAACCAACAGAAGGCAACTAAAAATGTCATAAAGAAGGAAAAGATGGAGTACAAAGGTAAGTAAACCGATAATATTAAAGAGGAGACCAAAAGTTCCTTTAGATATACAAAGAATAAAGGAGAGGAGAGAGTGGATATCAGACCACTGGTAAATAATGCTGGAGAGGTGGTAATGCTGGACATGGAAATGGTGGATGAACTGAATGAGTATTTTTCATCAGCCTTCACTGTGGAAGACACTAGCAGTATGCCAGAAGATTGAGAGTGTCAGGGGGCAGAAGTGAGTGAAATTCCCACTACTATGGAGAAGGTGCTTGGGAAACTGAAGGATCTTAAGAAAGATAAGTCACTTGGACCAGATGATCTACACCCCAGGGTTCTGAAAGAGGTGGCTGAAGAGATCATGGAGGCATTAGTAATCACCTTTCAAGAATCAATAGGTTCTGGCATGTTTTTGGAGTACTGCAAAATTGCAGATGTCACTCCAGTCTTCAAGAAACGAGGGAGGCAGAAGAAAGGAAACTATAGTCCAGTTAGTCTGACCTCAGTGGTTGGGAAGCTGTTGGAGTCAATTGTTAAGAATGCGGCTTTGGGGTACTTGGAGGCACATGATAAAATAGGCTGTAGTCAGCATGGTTTTCTCAAAGGAAAATTTTGTATGCCAAGTCTGTTAGAATTCTTTGAATAAATAACAAGCAGGATAGACAAAGGACAATTGGTTAATGTTGTATACTTTGATTTTCAGAAGACCTTTGACAAGGTGCCTCACATGAGGCTGCGTAACAAGTTGAGCTCATGGTCTTAAAGGAAAGATACTAATTTGGGTAGAGCATTGGCTGATTGGCAGGAGACACGGATTGGGAATAAAGGGAGCCTTTTCTGTTTGGCGACCAGTGACTAGTGGTGTTCCACAGGGGCCTGAGTTGGGAACACTTCTTTTTACTTTATATATCAGCAATTTGGATGATGGAATTGATGGCTTTGTAGCCAAGTTAGCAGATGATAAAGAAAATAGCTGGAGGGGCAGGTAGTGTTGAGGAAATAGAGAGGCTACAGAAGGGCCTAGACAGATTAGGAGAATGGGCAAAGAAATGGCAATGGAATACTGTGTCAGGAAGTGTATGGTCATGCACGTTGCCAGAACAAATAAAAGCAAAGACTATTTTCTAAATGCAGAGAAAATTGAAAATTCTAAAGGGACTTGGGAGTCCTCATGCAGGATTCCCTAAAGGTTAATTTGCGTGTTGAATTGGCGGTGAAGAAGACAAATGCAATGTTAGCATTCATTTCAAGAGGACTAGAACATAAAAGCAAGGACGTAATGTTGAGGCACTGTTGAGACCTCACTTGGAGTATTGTGAGCAGTTTTGGGCCCCTTATCTAAGAAACAATATGTTGACATGGGAGAGGGTCCAAAGGAGATTCACAAAAATGATTCCGGGATTGAAAGGCTGATCATATGCAGAGCATTTGATGGCTCTGGGCTTGCACTCAATGGAAGTCGTAAGAGTGGGGAGGGGATCTCACTGAAACCTATTGAATGTTGAGAGGCCTCAGCAGAGTGAATGTGAAGGGGTTGCTTCCTATGATGGGAGAGTTTAAGATTAGAGTACACAGCCTCAGAATAGAGGGACATCCATTTAGAAAGGAGATGAGGAGGAATTTCTTTAGTGGAGAGTGGTGAATCTGTGGAATTCATTGCCACATTTGGCCATGGAGACCAAGTCTTTGGGGATATTTAAGGCAGGGGATGATAGAATATTAGAACATTGGAAAGCTTTTGGCACGAAGAAGCCACTTGGCCCAACAAAGCTTGCCAAATTCCTATTCATATAGTATGTTGAAATAACTAACAAGTCTAGATTTGGAAGTCTCTAAGGTACTACTCTCAACTACACAGCTAGGTAGTTTGTTCCATGTGTCCACGACTCACTGTGTAAAGAAATGCTTCCTGATGTTAGTCTGAAAACTCCCTGGGACCAGTCTCCACCTAGGGCCCCGTGTCCTCTTTGATGGATTAATTCTGAAATAGCAACTGGCATCCAGCGTACTTACACTCTTAATGTCTCCTGTGATGTCTCCTCTCATCCTACACCTACTTAGGCTAGAAAGACTGAATTATTGGATGTTGCTGTCATAACTGCAATGGAAGGTGGCCGAAGATGTGAATTAACAGTGGAGAGTTGATCATACTGTTTCTGGAAGATCTCTTGTCAACTTGTAATACAGGTCTTTGTTCTAGATCTTTTAAAGGAAATTATATCAAAGGGGTTCTGTAAAAAAAACTAGAAACATAGGGTTAGAAAATAAGAACGGAAATAAACCATTTGACACTCACTCATATTTCTTACAATGACTTTTTGGACACTCCAATCTCATCAGGGCCATGTTTTTATATAATTTTGCTTTGGATGTAAACTCTGAGGAAGGTCAGCATTTATTGCCTATCCTAATGACCCTTAAGAAGGTGGTGATTGAGCCACCTTCTTGAACTGCTGCAACCCTTCTGGTCAAAGTACACTTACAGTCCTGTTGGACACGGAGTTCTAGGATTTAGGCGCAGAGATGATGAGTACCAGTATAATATTTCCAGATAAAGGAGAAGATATCAGCCTTAATTCTGCATCCATGTTTGTGAAAGGGAACAGCTACTGATGTGTGGTTTATGTCTTATGCTGCCAGGTCCTTCCCCAGATCTCCCCTCAGCAGATGCCAGGCCAGTGCATATGGAATCACAATGTGCTGTGCTCAACGTACCTGGAGTTAAGAGGTTATCTCAAAGTTCCAAGTACTCAGGTGCTAAGAATATTTAAGGGTTTGCATAAAATGAGACGATGTCTTCCACTCTTAGGCTCACGGGCTTGAGGGTAAAGTTTGTTACTAAGACCATTTGTCAAGTTTACTGCTAGGACACATAACCCCAAAGACGGTATTTCTCAATGCCAGCAGGAAGTGGTTGTTGCATTTCCTGTAAGTCAGTGTTTGCTAACAGAGCCCAAGACCCAAGGTGACTCTCTACTGTTTGAAGTCACCCTTCTATTTACCTTACAGTCAATTTTCAAAGTTAACATGCATGGACGGAATTGAAGGCAAAGTTTATTAACTGATTATCTTTCTTCCTTATCTTCTTGCTTTATTTTGTCCATTATTAATGAGCAATCCATTTTCAGTTTTTGTTCCTAAAACATTCTTCAGTTTTTCCTTAATTTATCTCAATCACTTATTCTTCTCTGTTCAAACAAATTTAAATCAGGTTTCTAAAGCCCATCCTCAGTTTCATCATTTGAGCCAAACATTGCTCTCCTCCTGCTTACCCAATAGATCCTTTCCGAAGTGTGATGCCATAAGTCAAAAGCTGTGATGCATTCTTTGAACTTGTCAATAACATTCTTAACTTCCACAGCTGGGGCTTTCAATCTTGGTGATATAGCTCATAAATAATTAAGAGACTGCAGCTGCAAAAGTATGAAAAAAACACATAATCAGACTGCAATTAAGTCTTAGTTATTCCATTCAGTCTTATATATTTTATAGGCTTTGAAGCACACCACTGCTTTCCAATGTTCACAAAATAATTATTCACAGTGAAAACCAGACCAAGTTATCATTAATTATTTAATTTAGTTAACTACAATCTCCCAGCTAAGTAATTAGTTCAGGCTTTGCTGCTAACAGAATGCTGAAGGACAGTGATCTTTGGTTTGCTACCTTCATTTATCATTGAGGGTTGGAATAGGGTATTTTAGCAGATGACTGAGCCAAATTGGTGCAGGGGGCAGAGTTACAGATTTGTGGATCTCTGGGATCTCTTCTGGGAAGGTATGACCTGTGCTAAAAGGATGGGTTACACCCAAACTTGAGGGGGCCCAATAACATTGTGGATAGATTTGCTAGAGCTTTTGTGGAAGGGGTTTAAACTAGTTTGGCAGTGGGGTGGGAACAAGAACAGATGCTGGGGCAGTTGGTACACAGTAGATACAGTGTATAAAGAGACTGTGAGGGAAAAAAAACCTAAGGACAGGGAGGGAGGTAAAAGAGGTGAAAGTGTGACATTGTTAATCAGGGATAGTATCACAGCTACAGAAAAGGAGGACATTGTGGAGGGAGTTAATATGGGTGGAAGTCAGAAACAGGAAGGAAGCAATTACTCTATTTGAGTATTCTGTAGGAACCCCAATAGCCAAAGAGACACAGAGGAATAGATCAGGGGTCAGAGTATGGAGAGGTGCTAAAATATCAGGGTTGTTGTTGGGGTTATTGATTCCTAATATTGACAGGCACCTCCTTAGTGCAAAAGATTTAAATAGGAAGGAGTTGTGGACTCATTTTTGTAATCTTCTGTTTTGAATGTTATTTGCTTATTTTTATTGTTGGCACATTTTGCTTTTTTTGCACATTTGGTGTTTGATGGTCTTTTTTAGTGATTGCATTGAGTTTCTTTGTGTTGTGGTTGCCTGAAAGTTGGCAAATCTCAAGGCTGGATATAGTATATTGACTTTGATAATAAATGTACTTTGAACTTATGTGCTGGAACTTCTGAAAGACATTAGGGTAGTTCAGTCCCTAGGGCTGGACGGGATATACCCCAGTTTACTATAGAAAGTGAGGGAAGAGATGCTGCACTTGGTGACAGTCTTTCTGTCCTCACCGGCCACAGAAACAGTACCTGATGACTGGAAGGTGGCAGATATTATTCCTTTGTTCAAGAAACAGAGAAAGCAGTGGGCAAATTATTGGAGAAGATTCCTGGGGACAAGACTTTTGAGCATCTGGAAAAGCATAAGCTGATTAACGATAGTCAGCCTGGCTTTGTGAAAGGCCTCACGAGCCTTATTAAATTCTTTAAGGATGTGACAAAGCACATTGATGAAGGTAGAACAGTGGATGTGGTGTATATAGATTTTAGTAAGGAGTTTGATAAGGTTTCCCTATATAGTGTCATTCAGAAAGTCATGAAGCATAGGAACTTGATAAGTTTGTGGCCTAAGGTAGGAGATGAGTTATTAACTTGAAACTTTCTGCATAATCAGTCAAAGAGTTGACCTGCATGTACATGTAACAAGAGCTGTATAACTCATCTCCTTCTACCTTAGGCCACAAATTTATCAATCACCTCTGCTGTGGGCCACTTCTGGAGGTCCAAGACGCCGACTTCTACAAAGAAGGAATCCGTATGCTCCTCAACCGCTGGACTAAGTGTGTAAATGTAGGAAAAATAAATGTGCTAGGTTTTCTAAAATTGACTCCTTCTACCTTAGGCCACAAACTTATCAATCACCCCTTATATATTCTGGTTATATTTTGCTTTAACTAAAGTGTAGAAGTAACATTTTTTAAAATTCATATGAGAGAAAGAGAGAGAGAAAGTGAGAGAGAGAGGAAGGGTTTTGAGTACGGGTCAGACAAGTCACTGGTAAAGCACATGACTACACAAGATATCCTATGTTAGCAATTTCTTTCTTGTTTCAGTTTAAAGATGATACATTTTAGTAATCAAGCTGTAGCAGTGGCTATCACATGAAAATAATTTTTTAATTACCGGTAATTTTTTATGAGTTGCTACAATGTGACAAAGCAAAAAAATACAGTAAGAAAAGGTTTATACAGTGCAAAACAAATGTATCAAAAGTACAGTTCATAACAATTAAGAAAAGCACCCATAGTAGAATTGTATAGTTAGTTACCACCCCACCCTCCTACTACCCAACTCCAAGCCAACCTTACAATATATAAAAAAGTTAATCAGAACTTTATCATCACAAAGCTGTATTTATAAAAAGAAAGGCATATTGCCTACTACATGAGCTATGATACGTTTATACATAAAAACCCCCATGAATCTTAACCATAAGAAGTTGGAAGTAAGAGGTTTAAATGCAAAAGGAAAAAAAGGGAGGGATGCACCCTTAATCTAAAAGGGAATTATGAAAATATTCAAGAAAAGGTCCCCACACCTTTTGGAACTTTATGTCTGAATTAAGAAGTGAATAACGAATCTTTTCAAGGTCTAAGCAGGACATAATGTCTCTGAGCCATTGAGCATGGGTGGGGGGGGGCAGTATCTCTCCACCTAAGAAGGACTACATGTCTGGCCAAAAGAGAGGCAAAAGACAATGTACGACGCTTAGTCAGAGTCAGGTGCATGTCAGCTTCTCTCGAAGTACCGAAAAGAGCAATCAGAGGGTTAGGTTCCAAATAGCAATTAAGTATATGAGATAAAGTTATGAAACATCTCTCCAGAATTTCTCCAAGCTAGGACAAGCTCAATGCATATGAATAAGAGAGGCCTCGCCTCCTTTACACTTATTGCAACAGGGACTAATATCAGGATAGAATTGTGACAATTTAGTTTTAGACATATGAGCCCTGTGTACCACCTTGAAAGGCAGTGGCAAGCACATAGAGAAGTTGAATTAACTGACTTGAGAATTGAATCCCAAACCTCGTCGGACAAAGAAAAATTTAAATCATGCTCCCAGGCAGTTTTAATTTTGGCAAAGGGGGCTCACCTCAACATTGTTAACATATCTCGAATAGTAGAAATTAAACCTTTACCGAATGGATTCATACAAAGAAACATATCCACAACATTTTTAACAGGTACCTCAGGAAAGTTTGGTATTAAAGAGGTTGATAAAATGTCTAATTTGGAGATATCTAAAGAAATGAGTGTTAGGCAGGCCAAACTTTACAGACAATTGTTCAAAAGTTGCAAAGCGCTTCTCTATGAAAAGGTCTTCATAGCACCTAATGCCCTTTCTGTGCCAGTCTAGAAATGTTAAACCCTGCATAAAAGGCTGAAAAAGATGATTATGTAGAATAGGACTGGAGAGAGAAAAACCGTGAAGCCTGTTATATTTTCTGAACTGAGCCCATATTCTCAGAGTGTGTCTGATAACCGGATTAACAATTGATTTAGGCAAATGGCAAGGAAGTGCGGATCCCAGAAGTGGAGATGGAGAGATTCTTGTTAGACTTCAACTCCATTGCCACCCATATTGGGCAGTCAGACTGATTATAAGGGTAAGACCAAAAGATAGGACAATGTATGTTGGCTACCCAGTAATATAAATGAAAATTGGGCAAGGCCATACCATCTAAAAAGAAATTTTCAGAATTTCTGATTTCAGTATCTATGGAGTAAATGAAAAATGGGTGAAAATAGAAGATGTCACTCACACAGTTATAGGTGTGCAGGAAAAAAACCATGAGAAAAATAAAGAATATTCTACGTATCTTAGAAAGTGGCAGAAATAATTGGCACTTAGATGGGTTCCTCCAGCATTGATGTTTATGGGCTCAAAGTGAGGGCAGTAAGAGGAATGGTTATTCAATATGAGGTACTTTCAGACAGGCGACCCAGGTTAGTGATGGAGAAGCATTGATTGTGTCAAGAAAGAAGAAGTGGCCCCTCATCTATCCTGCTGAGTGATAGAGGCATAGAAGGATCAAGCATCTATAGTGAAAATGGGATGAACTAAGAAACTGGAGAACTTTACTCTGCCAGATTTTATCTCACTCATTTTTATCAAAAATTAGTATTCTGATAGTGCTAAAAAGATTCTGTGGAAGGCAACAACACGTTGTAAACCATTCTCCCAGTATAATGCACAACCCAAAGAAATGCCAAGCGCAGAATTCATACCCAAATATCAGACTTAGTAATATAGTGATTAAATTACTGAATGAGGTATGCAGAAAATGGAAGCAAAGACTTGGAGAAAATATATGCCCAAAAAGGATCCCATGCTTTCATGATGAAAAAAGTCTACTTGGGCTTCCAGCCGGGTACAAGTATTGATTATGACCGATGTTCTGATGATAAACTCTGCCATCTTCATGAAGATACACCTTTGGAATGTTGACAAAATCAGAGCATCTTGAGGAAGCCCACTTATTCAGTGGAGAACATGCAAACTCCTTCTGGACAGCGGTGGGAATCTTTTCAGCTGGCTCTGTAAAGCATCGCACGGACTGCTTTACTACCATGCCACCACTAACATGAGCAATGGAGACCATGTAACTGCTTGATTATTACTATAAATCTGTGGGGTTGCAGTTTAGAAATAGAGTATTGCTGCAATTTCCCAGCATGTTCGGAAACCACACTTATTCTGCTATACAGTGCTTTGGTTCACTCATTTAATGAATGATTACCAGCATTGGAAGCAACCCAGAAAAGATTCACCAGGCTAATTTCTGGGATAAGAGGGCTGCCTTTCATGAATAAAATGCTTAGCAAAGTGTGTAGAGAATAACTCATCAACCCAGTCCAAACTCTTACCCTTGAACAAGTAATTAATTTATTACCAAGCATGGATTATATTACATTAATATATGATGAACAATTAAACTACATATTTTTTCTCAGATTCACTGTTAATGGAGGCATTCACATCTTCTTGGGATCATGCCACTGCCAACATTAATATCACAAGAAACCATGCACTTATATTGCACCTTTACAGTATAAGCTATACATCATTTCACACATACTTAAAGAGAATAGAACTTGTGAGATAATATGATTGGGTAAAATATAAACTAGTGAATATGGCCTTTGAAGTCTATATGAAGTGAAGACGTACAAACAAGTTGGATGAACTCAGCAGGTTGGGCAGCATCCGTTGAAATGAGCAGTCAATGGATGCTGCCTGACCTGCTGAGTTCATCCAACTTTTTTGTACGTCTTGATTTGACCACAGCATCTGCAGTGTAATGAGTTTTTGCTACAACAAGTGTATGGGACATTGGAAAAAATGTTGAATTTCCCCATGGGGATGAATAAAGTATCTATCTATCTATCTATCTATCTATCAGTGTACTTGGTGTTTACTATATGAAGTGAAGGTTGGCTGAAAAAGATTTCATAGTTGCCAAGTGTTAGAAGAGTTTGAAGGAGGAGAACAGTGAAAAGCAAAAAATGTAAGATAAAGCATTTGGGCTGATGTTAGAAAATGCAATGGTTTTAAAAGTGTGATTGTTGAAACAGAAAGCGGCACTAAAGAGAAAAATACTATACTAAAGCTGTAAGAAGGCATGCCATGGTGTCATTTAGTGGTAAGAGCCTGGTCATCATCATAGGAATCTAGATTTGCAGAAGAGGTGAAGATATCATCAGGAGGAAAGGATTCTTTCGAAGGAATGTGTCATTGTACTTCGACCTGTTTTGTTTCAAGACCATGATGTTGCTGCAAAATCCACAGGAAGTTTACAAGGATAGCAAAGGGATTGTTTTTAAATGAATGGATGTCTGGAAGGGGTGGTGAAAGTCAGCTAGACCTTCCTGCTGCCAGTCAATTCAAATGCTTTCTAGGTTGAAATGATATTATTGTATCATTGCTTTGTTTGGTTATGTGCAATATCAGTGCAGCATTTATAGCAAAAAACCAGCAGAGGGCGCTGTCACACATTCTACTCAGCTTTGCTCTACACAGTGAACAAGAAGAAAGCTGGTGAAAACTGATCTTAGTGACATGAAGTCAAAAGAGGTGAGCAAAAACAAATAGTAAACTAATATATAAGCCTATTTTGAAGTATTATGTTGGATTTTTAATGGAGCAGTGTTGGAAGGATTGGGAAGGCCAACATTACACATGTAAACTCTCTTAAAAAGGATTATGCCAAGTTGTGAGGTTGATAAGCAAAGCATGATGGTTATTAAGTCAGAAATAACAACCACAAAGAATGTGATGAAACAGAATTTTGTTTAAACTTGCAAGGTGTGAAAGCACTTAATTAGGCTGTGAGACTGCTATGCCGTGTGGGAGATAAGATAAGGAAATTTGAAGTTAACATAAGAATTTATGATGTTGCTGACAGTAAAGAGATTGTATTCAGCTACAGAATGATATTAATGAGTTGGAAGGTGGTAGGAAAATGACAGATGTGATGTAACCTGTGGAAGAACTTTGTTCAGTCTCAGTGTCACATGAGAGGAGGAGTTTGCACTGGACAGGATGCAGATATGATCTACTATGGTACTGCCTGTGATGTTTTTTAGAACATTTCAGTTATGGGAGAGACTAGACAGGCTGGATTTGTTTTCTTTGGAATGAAGAAATTGAAGGGGGAACCTGATGTGGTGCACAGATTAGGTAGATAGTGAGATTGAAGACTGGCTTGGCATGATTGGCTGCAGGGCCTCGTCCTGTGTTCTGTGATATTATGAATCTTGTCAATCTGTTATGAACTGCATCAAATGCTGGTATATCCTTTATTAAAGAAAGAGGTAAAATCTGTACACAATATACCAGGTGCAGGCTCACCTGTGCTTCTGTAATTTTAAATCTGTAGAAATAAAGACAAATATGCCATTCCCGTTCTGACGTGTCAATCCAGGACTGCTTCATGTGCCCTCAGGTGGAGCAGCAACACTTTGTATTCCTTCTGGGTACCTCCCAATGTAATGGCAATATCGATTCTCCTGCTGCTAAACAATTAGCCCTGCCCCACATTCCTCTATTCACTACTATGTCTTTTTACTTCTTCTCACCTGCCTATTACTTTCCACTGGATCCCCTCTTTCTTCCCTTTCTCCTGTGGTCCACTTTCCTCTCCTATCAGATTCTTTCTTCTCCAGCCCTTGACCTTTCCTGACCCACTCACCAGGCTTCACCTTTCACTTTCTATGAGCTAACCTCTGTCCCCTCCCCCTCCCCCCCTCCTTTTAATTCAAGCATCTCCCCTTCTTTCTCAGCCCTGAAGAAGGATCTCGGCCTGAAATGTTGACTGTTTATTCTTCTTCATAGATGCTGCCTGACTTGCGGAGTTCCTCCAGTGTTTTTTGTGTGTTGCTTTGGATTTCCAGCATCTGCAGACTTTCTCGTGTTTGAAATATGCCATTCACCTTCTTATTTACTTGTTACCCTGCAAGCTAGCATTTTGTGTTTCATGTCTTCAGTCAGCTATATAAGCAAACTTCCTGTGCTGAACCAAGTTAACCTGCGAAGGATAAATAAATATTGAGGTTAGCTGACCTCTGCAACTTGCCTTTCCAATAATGAAATTCAGACTTTGTGTGTAATGGACAGTATGTCAAATACAGGTTTTCTGCTCTACTGAAGAACATGCAAACAAATGAATAAAAGAAGTAGATGTTGGAACAGGCCAAATATCCTCTCCTTCCAGTTTTGCCTTTTCAATAAAACCAAGCTTGAATTGATTTAATCTAAGCTCTACTTTCCTGGCTGTTTCCTAACTCTTGCCTTTCCCTTGGAACTATGATCTGTTATCTTTTGCAACAAGGAAATTCAATTAAGGGCTTCACAATTCTCTAGCTAGAGAAATTCAGACACTCTTGTCCACCTGAGGAAAAAAAATCATTATTTTTGTCCTGAATGTGTTATATTTTGTTTTGAAGCTCACTCTAGACTCTGCCACTTGGAGAAGTATTCAATATCAACCCTGTTGACTTCCTAAAATCCATGATTCTTTTGTCTGGGTGAGCCACAATGAGAGTTAAACTGTAAACAGTCTTTATTCAGGCACAAGTCTTCGAAGGAAAGTCAAATTTTAGAATCTCTTATACTGGCTTTGCACAGAGGTAGCAATGGGTGGTTTTATGCATTTTCACTTGTTACATGTTGACAGTGCTGAGTATAGAGAAATGGTTGCACAAGCCTGCATGTTTATAGTGAGCGCACATCTTAACTGATGACACTGTTGTTGAGGCAGAATAGTTCACAGGATTGTCTGAAAGCTGCTGAGGACTAAGCTCAGATATTCAAAAGCTTCGTTCTCTTATCATGGGTACTGTGAAGTCTGACTTTTTCAATTGATAAACATTTCAAATACTGATTGACAGAGCAAGCATGGTGATGACTATGTTTAATGTGCACGGTGACAAAATAACCAGTCTGGAATCTTCCACTACATCTCTCATAATGTTAAGTATCTTAACTCGAGATATCTGATGCATGGTTTGATGCAGACAATTAACAAAGCCTTATTGTCTGCGTGGTTGTCCAACACATATGAGAATGTCACATGTTGATTGTGAGCAGTTTTGCACCCCTTATCTAAAAAAGGATGCGCTGTCATTGGAAAGGGTCCAGAGAAGGTTCATGAGAACGATCATGGGAATGAAAGGGTTAGCATATGAGGAGCGTTTGATGGCTCAGGATCTGCATTCACTGGAGTTTAGAAGAATGAGAGGGGATCTCATTGAAACTATTGGAAGGCCTAGGCAGAGTGGATGTGGAGAAGATATTCCTATTGTGGGGTGTCTACCAGAGGACACTGCTCAGAATAGAAGAACAGAGGTGAGGAGGAATTTCTTTAGCCAGATTGTGGTGAATCTGTGGAATTCATTGCCACAGACAGCTGAGGAGGAAAAGCCATTGGATATATTTAAAGCAGAGGCTGACAGGTTCTTGATTAGTCAAGGTGTCAGTGTCAAAAATTATGGGGAGAAGACAGGAGAATGGGGTTGAGAGTGATAATAAATCAGTCATGATGGGAAGCCAGAGGAGACTCAATGGGCAAAATGGCCTAATTCTGCTCCTAATGTCTATGGTCTTATGGTCTTTATGTCAATTTCCAAGCTATATCTCTTCATTAGCCTTCTGATGTAATTCCGTAGTATGTTCTCTTCAAAGGTAGTGCTATCTTTGCAGTTGCAGATTGAAGAAAACTTAGTGATTACACCAGAAAGTGGTTTGAGGGTGGGTTCCTGTTTATGTTAAATGGTCACTCTATCTTACACTATCTGACTATAGCTGCTTCTCCCAAACAAGATCAGTTCTCGCTCTTTTAATCTCCTATGAACATTGGCCAATCATGCTTAATCATGCACTAATTTCCTTGAGTAGGTTGATGGAGATAAAAGAATTGTTTAGATAGCGGTCAGTCCAATTATCACCAGGTGTGCCGATGTCCATTCATTTTTACCTAAACATTCAGTGCCTAGTTCAGGAAAGGTGACATGGGAATCATGCTTATCCCCAGCGAACCAAGGTATTTGTTATGATAAGTATCTGTTTCAATTATTTCATCTAATAAAGAACTCTGTGCTGGAGCAGAGTTATCCCACGGGAAGTCACAAAGGTATCACAGCAACTCATTCAGGAAACAAAAGCTACCCCTCAAACATGGTCTTCCTCTTCCTGCTGTTCTTTCCAGAAGAAAATGCACCTGCTGCTTTATCCTTGAGGTAACTGCCTCACAAGAACAACACTTGGATATCTGAGTATCCAAGTCTTGTAAGGGATCTGTAGATGGATATGATCACCCAAGCATATAGACATAAAATCATTAGGCAGTGTCTGATTCCCAATTGTCTGTAACTTCATACCAAGAGAGAAAGGCTTCCCTTTGTCTATTCTATGCGGTAGTGTGTCTGCAGCATCCTGCTGGAAATTATATGCAAGCAGCTTCCACTGTGCAGTATGGAGTTCAGGCCTTGAAAAGTTAGAAGACTTTCAGAAGAGGGAGGGAGAGGGAGGGAGAGGGAGAGGGAGAGGGAGAGGGAGAGGGAGAGGGAGAGGGAGAGGGAGAGGGAGAGGGAGGGAGGGAGGGAGGGAGGGAGGGAGGGAGAGAGAGAGAGAGAGAGAGAGAGAGAGAGAGAGAGAGAGAGAGAGAGAGAGAGAGATTTCTCAGACACTACCTCCAAATCAGAATATTAATCTGAAGCAGGCTTCTGATCACTGACACATGTCGTGGAATTTGCTATATTGTGGCAGCAGCACAGTGCAAGATATTAAAAAGACTATAGGGTACAACAAAAATTAAAATAAATAATACATGCAAAAGAAGAATAACAAGGTAGTGTTCATGAACTGTTCAGAAATAATCTCTGTAATAATGGGTAACTTTCTCTACAACCTCCATGAATGTTTCTCAGTCTTGATTTCTGAATGGAATATACAGTTGAAATCAGATGTTTACATACACCTTAGCCAAATACATTTAAACTCAGTTTTTCACAATTTCTGACATTTAATCCTAGAAAACATTCCCTGTCTTAGGTCAGTTAGGATCACTACTTTATTTTAAGAATGTGAAATGTCAGAATAATAGTAGCGAGAATGATTTATTACAGGTTTTATTACTTTCATTACATTCCTAGTGGGTTAGAAGTTTAAATACACTTCATTAGTATTTAGTAGCAGTGCCTTTAAATTGTTTAACTTGGGTCAAATATTTTGGGTAGCTTTCCACAAGCTTCTCGCAATAAGTTGCTGGACTTTTGTTCCATTCCTCCAGACAGAACTGGTGTAACAGAATCAGGTTTGTAGGCCTCCTTGTTCGCACACACTTTTCCTGTTCTGTCCACAAATTTTCTATCAGATTGAGGTCAGGGTTTTGTGATGGTCACTCCAATACCTTGACTTTGTTGACCTTAAGCAATTTTTCAACAACTTTGGAGGTTTGCTTGGGGTCATTGTCCATTTGGAAGACCCATTTGTGACCGAGCTTCAACTTCCTGGCTGACGTCTTGAGATGTTGCTTCAATATATCCACATAATTTTCCTTCCTCATGATGCCATCTATTTTCTGAAGTGCACCAGTCCCTCCTGCAGCAAAGCACCCCCACAACATGATGCTGCCACCCCTGTGCTTCACAGTTGGGATAGTGTTCTTTGGCTTGCAAGCCTCACCCTTTTTCCTCCAAACATAACGATGGTCAATATAGCCAAACAATTCAATTTTTGTTCCATCAGACCAGAGGATATTTCTCCAAAAAGTAAGATCTTTGTCCCCATGTGTACTTTTAAACTGTAGTCTGGCTTTTTTATGGCGGGTTTGGAGCAATGGCTTCTTCCTTGCTGAGCAGCCTTTCAGGTTATGTCAATATAGGACTCGTTTTACTGTGGATATAGATACTTGTCTACCTGTTTCCTCCAGCATCTTCACAAGGTCATTTGCTGTTGTTGTGGGATTGATTTGCACTTTTTGCGCCAAAGTACGTTCATCTCTAGGAGACAGAATGCGTCTCCTTCCTGAGTGGTATGACAACTCCGTGGTCCCATGGTGTTTATACTTGCATACTATTGTTTGTACAGATGAACATGGTACCTTTAGGCATTTGGAAATTGCTCCCAAGAATAAACCAGACTTGTGGAGGTCCACAATTTTTTCCTGAGGTCTTGTGATATATTAAAGTGAAATAATCAGTCGGTAAACAATTGTTGGAAAAATTACACATGTTATGCACAAAGTAGATGTCCTCAACGCCTTGCCAAAACTGTATGGTGGCATCCGTTAGTCTCACGAGACCATGGATCTGTGCCTGGAATGGTTTCCAGGGTGCAGGCCTGGGCAAGGTTGTATGGAAGACCAGCAGTTGCCCATGCAGCAAATCTCCTTTCTCCATGACACTGATGTTGTCCAAGGGAAGGGCGAGGGCCAATACAGCTTGGCACCAAAGCTATAGTTTGCTAATATGAAATCTGTGGAGTGGTTAAACAATGAGTTTTAATGACTTCAACCTAAGTGTATGTAAACTTCTGACTTCAGCTGTATCCTTGAAAATGGTGAAATGTTTCAAATATTTGCAACCCTTTATCTGCCATTTTAGATAGCAACCTATTCATCCACATAGCTCTGAAGAAGGCCACCTAGGATCTTTCTCCACCAGCTCAGTTAGATCAAATCCACAGCTGTAGTCTTTCATTTTGTCCACTGCAATTCTATGTCATTTGAAATTATTCACTTTTCTTTAAAAAAATGTTTTGTGCTTCTATTATTTCCCAAGAGAAAGTGTTTTTACACAACATTCTTCCTAGCTCTCTTCTTGTGAAAGTTTTTACATTGGTGTAATGCCAAATAAAATGAGACATTAACCTGTGGTTACTCAAGCAATCCATGAAATGAATTGTAGCTTTTGTAAAAAGTCAGCAGAGAAAACTTGCCGTTATTTTCTTTCTCATCTGCAGGTAATGATATTTATTGGTTTCTTCTAAATATCAGTCTTTGTATGTGAAATAGAGAGTAATTGAGAGTTATTAAGGCCACAGGAGATATCACAGTAGATAGTAATCTTCCTCTCAGCTGTCACGCAAGAAAGCTTTTTATAGTAAGCATTGCAAGGAAGCAGTCAAGATGGTTTATTTTTCTCCTCCCTAACTGCAGGATGTTGAGACAAATTAAAGTGTTTCGTAAGAGTATATCCAGAAAAGAAAATTAATGGAAGAAGAAACAGGGCTTATATCACAGCAGATATAATTGTCTAAAAAGACACTAAATGCCTGCAATAAATAATATATATAAACCATATGAGCTATTGGGGAAAAAAGGCCAAAGTTAAATGTGGGAAGAGTCAAAACCAAGCAGGGACGAATCTGATAGGTCAGATAAACACTTAATTCCTGCTGAATTTTCTTAAATTCCCATGGGTGAGATGCCAACCTCTACCTGCAGAATCATGGTGAAGAGCAGTTGAATTGCAAGCAAGAAAGGAGAATTTATAATCAGGTTGACAGCAAAAACTGAAGGATTTAAAAACTGTCTTGGTCAGTTGAAGAATGGGGAATCCAAAGAAAGGAGATATGGACTATGGATATAGAAAGTAAATGAAAACTTGATGTAGTTTTCCCATTCAAGGAAAGAACAGGAAGCAGTAAGGTACTGGACAAAAAGGTACACTGTGGGATAATCCAGAAAGGAACAAAAATATTCCCAGACATAGCATGGGCCCAGACAAATTGACATAGTGGCAAATTTTACTTTTAGAAGGTAATAGCACAGATGAAAGAGTGCAGTGTTGGATAGGGACTGACTGTGGAATCATTCAAGGAAGATGTAGATCTTAAGATTATGTCCATGGAGGCTAAAGGTATGATGGGACTAACTGTACGACCTTGGATAGAATGAGAATCCAAAGTCAGTCAAATGTAAACTGTTATGATGTAGGAGGACAATAGAACTGGTGAATTATCTAGAGTCACAAACGTCCTTCAGGGAAGGTAATATGCTATTCTTATGTGGTTTAGCCTATATGAGCTCAGTTCAGTCAAGTGTCCCAAAACATGCTGATAGCTTAACTGACTGGTGTACGTTACTATAAGTGACAACGGGATCAAAGGGGAGATGGTGGGCAATGGAGACAAGCTGAATTCCAGGGCTATGGTGAGTTAATGAGAGGGAATGGGACTGATGGGACTATTGTGTTAGGAGCTGACATGGATTGAAATAAAGAGTGATAAGTGTGACAGAAAAATGGTCCATGTGAATTTGAGAGCAGGATGGAATTTATGGTGAAAGTGATAAAATTTGCATGGTTGCAGGTAGCGGCACCAGTTCAGTTGTTGATGTAACAGAAAAAGAATTGGGGCTGTTATTAGAGAACACTTTTTCCACTAGTCACCATAAAGGCAGGCATAGCTGGGACCTATGTAGGTGCTCATGGTTAAACAACAGCGATGAGATCGCCTACAGAGAAGTGGAAGAGCTCAAGGCCTTGCGTCAGGAAAATAAAGTTTTTGTTAATGTCAGCGAGACTAAGAAGATGGTTGTCGACTTTACAAGAACTCACAACCACTCACACCCTCCCTTACGTTGGTGGCACTGCAGTGAAGACTGCAAGCAGTTACAATCTCAGGGAGCGCACATCTCCCACAGCCTCTCATGGTCCCAGAACACATCTTACACTGTCAATAAAGCTCATCAATGTCTCTACTTTCTAAGGAGGCTGAAGAGAGCAGGACTTTGCACATCTATGCTAACATCATTCTACAGATGTGCAGTAGAGAACACACTAACAAGCTGCATTACTGCTTGATATGGAAACTGCACTGCAGCAGATAGCAAGGTTCTACAACGGGTAGTCAAAACTGTCCAACACGTCACCAGCACCAGAATATCCGCCATCAGGGACATTTATAAACCAACCCTTCTCATGGATTGTTTGTCCCACTTCCATCAGGGAGGAGGCTATGAAATTTCCATGCTAGAACCATTAGACTCCAAAACAGTTACTTTCCTAAAGCAGTAAGGTTGACAAACACCTCCACCCACAAACTCCACCACTTCTTTATTATTTCCTGATGTACAGGCTAGACATCCAATCGATCTATGCAAGCATGTATTTGTTGTGTTTTTATTGATATTGTGTCCTTTATATTTTGTGGTTCTTTTTGTGCTGCATCGGATCCAGATTAACAATTATTTAGTTCCCTTTTACACTTGTGTACACAGAACACAGTAAACAATCACAGTAAACAATCTTGAACCTTTGAATCATGGGAATTGAGAGAGGTTAAAAGTGAAGATGTTCGGGGTGAGAGCAAGTTCAGCCATGGGTGTAAGAGTGCTGGTGGTGAAGAATCTCAATATTTCTTATCCCTTCTTACCAAGTGACATCTGTCTTGGATTTGACATCTGCTGAATGGTATAAATCATCTGGATATTTCTGTTTCCAAGTGTGTCATAAGAATCTATGGAATCTGATGATTCTCTGCTTTCTGTATGGATCATTCTCTCTATGATACCCTTGTCCAATTGTCCCTCCCCACTGATCTTCCTCCTAGCACTTATCCCTGCAAGTGCTACATCTGCCCATTCACCTCCTCACTGACCTTCATCCATGGCCCCAAACAGTCCTTACAGGTGAAATGACACTTCATCACGTGAGTCTGTTGGGGTCATTTACTGTATCAGGTGATCCTGATGAAGCCTCCTCTCTATCGGGTAGACCCAACATAAATTGGGAGTTAGTTTTCTCGAGTATCTTTGCTCTGTCTGTAACAAAGCAGGATTTCCCTGGGGCCAGCCATTTTAATTCCTACCTCCAAACCCATTTTGATATTGCAGTCCATGGCCTCCTCTACTACCACGAGTGGCCACTTTTAGGTTGGAGGAGCAACACCTCATATTCCATCTGCATAGTCTTAAGTTTGATGGCATGAAATTTGATTTTATACCTTCTGAGTTCATCCCCTCTCCACCACCCACCTACCGTCTCCCTCACCTGACTTTACCTATCACCATCTAGCTTGAACTCCTTCTCCACCTCTCCCCCCCTCAACTTCTTATTCCAGCATCTTCACACTTACCTTCCAGTCCTGATGAAGGATCTTGGCTCAAAACACTGACACTTTATTCTTTTCTATCGATGCTGTCTGACCTGCTTAGTTCCTCTAGCATTTTCTGTCTTACTCTGGATATCCAGCATCAGCAGAATCTCTTGTGTTTAATATTATGTCTTTATGGTTGTCATAGGGTGGCAGAGTGGAGATACATCTCTACCAAAGGAGGAGTAAGGCGCTTCTTCCCTCCACTAGCCTGCAGGTTACTCTTGGGCAAGGTGTAGCACCTGCTTAGCCCCCTCCCCTGATCTAGGTCATGTGAAGCCCTGGGAGCAGGTGGTGGATGGTTGTATAAGCACCTGGTGCAGATCACAGGGTCTGGTTATGTGACCACTGACACCAGGCAGACAATCTTTGAAGGGTATTAATAATGGCTGGGATCATCCATCTTGTAAACACACTGCCCTGAAAAAGGCAATGGCAAACTACTTTTGTAGAAAAATTTGCCAACACCAATCATGGTCATGGAAAGACCAAGATCACCCATGTCATATGACGTGGCATACAATGAACAATTGGATGATGGTTGTCGTGTGTTGTCTGTTATAAAGTGGCTTTAAAAACACACACAATACAGATTTTTTTGTTGCTTATATTTACTTTTATTAATAAGATAAAATAGTAATCCAAGCATATAAAATAAAACAATAGAAGTGTAACATATTCAGTAATGTACCTCTGGAAGAATTTCCATGGACAAAATGTCTGCAACCTATGCTCCTACAGTTTCTTTAGCACAGTTTTAATGTCTGTGCATCATGCAAAAAAAGTACTCTAACAGCAAAAGCTCTTAATTATGATATACCTGAAGCACCTGAGTGACTTTGAATATTCTCAAGGATTGTTAGATCTTTGTATTCAAATATCTAATGTCTGGCATCCCTAGAGATTAGAATAGGCCATCCGGTCTCTTCAGTCTATGTTAGCTTGTGGTTTGTTTCTCTTAGCTTCATCATCCTGCTAAGCTTCAAATCACTTGATACCCTTACCTTAAAACAACGCCAAGGACAAAAATAGCACAAAGCAAAAATGCTCATTAGATGAAAATTTAAAACAAACATTTTGTTCAGTCAGTATTGATGCTCTGAGCATCAGAACATCTTGATTACACAAATATTTTGACATCTGACAATAGATAGGCTTCAATAATTGAAACAGAAAGTCTCTGTTGATTTTTCATTTTGAAGCTTCCAATCTAATGGGTTTCTCATGGGTTATTACAATCCTTTATAAAGCATTTCCTAAAAAGTGTCAGTAGGGTCCATGGTTGAGTTCCTATGTTAATCTTTTGTCGCACAAGACCTGCCCAATTCTAGCATATCCTTTAATAGAATTTTCAAGTATGCTTACTTTAAGTTTCATGCAATGATTAAACCTAGGGATGCAGTTGAAATACTTTACTGTATTCTCAAGTTCTATTGCTGGATAGTTTAAATGCAATAATTGACCTAAAAATCAATTTCTAATATGAAAATCAAGCACATTTATGAAAAAAAGGTAATTAATCACATGTTTCATGATGTTTAGTGGATTCCAATACTGAATATAATTTCTACTTGATTATCGTTAATACTAGAAAACTAGGAATCCACTGAGCTTCTGTAAGAAAGATGTTTTTGGAAATCAAAAGAGTAGAAGACATGGATGTTCATATAACTTAAAAATGACATCTGTCTTGATCTCTGTCTTGTTAGTTACTGCCATCCTCTACCCTGTTGCTTGAGAGAAACACAAAGAAAATATGTTACAATTATAGACAGATCATATGAACAGATTTATGAATTTACATAACATGTAAGGATTAATTTACAGAACACTGGAACATATTTTACATGGATGAAATATGGATGAAACGGATACCTTGAAGTTTTTCCAATGTAAAGCGAAATCAAATAGAATTGCAGGTATCCTGGTCAATAATTTTCCTCAATCTGCCTGACTAAAAATTATATCCCCCAGGCATTATTGTTCCTATTCTAGTTTCCAATCGTTTGCCATTTTCCTATGTTACAGTGACAATGCTTTAAAATAATGCCATTGTTCAGTTACTGTTTAATTTGTGCTGAAAAGAGATCATTTGTAATTCTTTTCATCTTCTTGTAAAGGAAGTTAGTTGTCAAGATTCAAAGGGAAGTGGCTCAGAAAGGACGAGTAAAGGTGAAACAAATAGAATCATGTTTTAAAAATGGAAAAGAATCGAGGCCTCAAGACAAGCTGACACAACTGAAAAGTGGAAGCAAATATGAAATTTGTGACGAATTGTTACTGGGTTTATAAAAATGTGGGGATTATTGTGTTTGAGATCCTTCAAAAGGACCGACTTAAAGCAGGACTTGAAAAATCTTGCCCTAACTGGCAGATCACAGATGAAAGATGTAAACGTATGGGACAGACAAGAAAGGGGAGAAAAGTCAAAGGAATTCTTCATGCATAAACACAAAAATATAAAGCAAGGGAGGTTGGAGATGGAATACATATCATAAATCATGATACATTTATCTAAAATGATGGATAATCTCTGAGAAAGGCAAGAAATACACTGGATTATTTATTAACAAAAGCCTAATGCTATTAAACATTCTAAAGTGAATTTTGGTATTTAACATAGCCTTATGCTTATTAACCATGATAATCCAGGTTTTCTTGTTGTACTGATTTTTTGACAGTTTCAGATATACTATACATTATTATATATTGGGTGGTAGTTCATGTATCAATTCTGCACTGACTGCACAGTATCTGAGAGCATCACAAGAACATAAAAACATAAGAAATAAGAGCAGGAATCGGCCATTTGTCTTATTGAGCTCACTCTGCCATTCAATAAGATCATGGCTGTACTGGCTGCTATGTATGCCCTACACATCCTCCGCACAATTTGCTTTTTCATTCAATTTATGTCATCGGCAAACTTAGTTATGCTACAGTTGGTCCCCTCTTCTAAATCATTAATGAATATCTTGAAAGATAGCAGGCCCAGCATTAGCCCCTGCTTATCACTGATTTTCACCCAAAGTAACGATCACTTCTTCCAAGTCTCTGCCATCTACTGGTTAACCAATATTCCTTCCACACTAATACATTTAACCAAACCCAAGCACCTTTATCTGTAGATAAAGATTGTAGATTGTAGATAAATCTTTTATCTGGCACCTTATTGAATGCCTTATGGAAAGCCAACATCTACCTGTTTCCCTTCTATCCACTGTGCTCATTATATTCTCATAAAGCTCCTGTAGGTTTGTCAAAGAGAATTTGCTTTTCATGAGTCCATACTCTGTCTCCCTGATGGAATCATTTTTATCCAGATATCTAGCTATTTCTTCCTCAGTGGTGACTTTAAGCATTTTCCCAACTACAGATGTTACGCTAAGTGGCTTTTAGTTATCCACCTTTTGCCTACATCCTTTTTCAAATGGTGCCATGACATTCACTCTCTTCCAACCCAATAGGAACTTTTGCAGAGTCCAGAGAATTCTGGTAAATGATCATAAACGTGTCCACTATAACTTCCACTATTTCTTTCAATACCCCGGGATGCCAGAGGACTGGCCTAACATTAGACCCACTAATTCACTCAACACTACCTCTTTAGTGTCAAATATTGCATCAAGATCCTCACCTCCTATCATATCCATAACATTTCGCTTTTTCATCTTAGTGTCCTTCACTACAAAGACTTACACAAAGGTTGGGGGTGTTGTGGATAGTGTGCAAGGCTGTCAGAGGTTACAGTGGGACATCGATAGATGCAAAACTGGGCTAAGAAATGGCAGATGGAGTTCAACCCAGGTAAGTGTGAGGTGGTTCATTTTGGTAGGTCAAATATGATGGCAGAATATAGAATTAATAGTTAGACTTTTGGCAGTGTGGAGGATCAGAGGGACCTTGGGGTCCGAGTCCATAGGACGCTCAAAGCTGCTGCGCAGGTTGACTCTGTGGTTAAGAAGACATACAGTGTATTGCCCTTCATCAGCCGTGGAATTGAGTTCAAGAGCAACGAGGTAATGTTACAGCTATTTAGGACCCTGGTCAGACTCCACTTGGAGTACTGTGCTCAGTTCTGGTCACCTCACTACAGCAGGGATGTGGAAGCCATAGAAAAGATGTAGAGGAGATTTACAAGGATGTTGCCTGGATTGCAAAGCATGCCTTATTAGAATAGGTTGAGTGAATTTGGCCTTTTTTCCTTGGAGTGATGGAGAATGAGAGGTGATCTGATAGAGGTGTACAAGATGATGAGAGGCATTGATCGTGTGGATAGTCAGAGGCTTTTTCCCAGGGCTGAAGTGGCTAACACAAGATGGCACAGTTTTAAGGTGCATTGAAGGAGGTCCAGAGGAGATGTCAGGGGCAAGTTTTTTAGTCAGAGAGTGGTGAGTGCATGGAATGAGCTGCCGGTGACGGTGGTGGAGGTGGATACAATAGGGTCTTTTAAGAGACTCTTGGATAGGTACATGGAGCATAGAAAAATAGAAGGGCTATGGGTAACCTTAGGTAATTTCTAAAGTAAGTACAAATTCAGCACAGCATTGCGGGCTGAAGAGCCTGTATTGTGTTGTAGGTTTTCTATATTTCTATGTCTCTAAAATAGTCATTTAAGGTCTTGGCCATTCATACACTACCCAATATTAATTTCCCCTTCTCATCTACCAATGGAGCCACATTTACTTCAACCACCTTAACTGTTTTATATAATTATAAAAGTTTTTATTATCTGTTTTTATATTTTGTGCTAGTTTACATTCTCAATCTATCTCCCCTTTCCTATTGCTTGTTTAATGGTTCTTTGTTGATTTTTAAAGTTTTCCAAATCTTGCAGTTTTCCACTACTCTTGGCGATATTGTATGTATAAGCTTCTACTCCGAATGCTCCTTTTACCTATTGAGATACAGTGCAAAATACGTCCTTCTAACCCTTCGAGTTGTGCCACCCTGCAACCCCCAATTCAACCCTAGTTTAATCATGGGACAATGACCAATTATCTTCCTGGTGCATCTTTGGACAGTGGGAAGAAACTGTCCCACTGAAAACTCGCTGCTTCCACAAGGAGGACGTACTGATTCCTTACATAAGATGTTGGATTTGAACTCCAAACTTCAACACCCTGAGCTGTAAAAGCATCATGCTCACAGCTGCACTACAGTGGCGTCTGATTCGTTTTATTAGATATTCAAGGCTGGCCCTCCCCACCCTTACTGTCTTTGGTTTTAACTGGAATATACTTTTGTTGAGCACAGTGAAAAATCTATAGACTAAAAGACCATAAAATATAAGAGCAAAATTAGGCAATTTGGCAAATCAAGTCTGCTCCGCCACTTCATCATGATTGATCCCATTTTCCTCTCAGCCCCGATCTCCTGTCTTCTCACCGTATCCCTTCTATTGAAAATCTTCCACTTTTCCTCAACTGTCCACCATATAATGGTATTCTGTGTCTATGCTAGCTATTTGCTCTCTCATCCCATTGTAGTCTCCTTAGTTTAGGCATAATATGCTGGTTCTAGCTCAGCCTATAGCATCCTGCATCAGATATTGCACATCTATAATAAGGTACTATAAGCAGCCAGAATATTAGCAAAATTAAAAAATAAAACTAAATCTGGAAATCTGAATTCATATGTTTAACTTACTTGATCTCATCAATCTTTCTTGTTACCCAACGTGCACTCGGGTCTGAACAGAGAGGTCCCTTGCTCACAGTGTAGAAACTAAAATGCCGGCGAAATGAAATTATCTTAGAACTTTCACAAAGTTAAACCACTTATCAAATCATTAACAGGAACACCAATCAAAACTATCATTAAAGCGAAAGAGAAAAACAAGAAGAAACACCTCCTGCAAATGAATAATCAAATATCACCTGTGGATTTTTTAAGAGATTCTTTACAAGTTAAGAGCTTAAAAATAATTACTTACATGACAGCAGGCACGCATGGAGGAAGAGCATTTTGAATCCTATAATGTGTAACATGATCAGTGATTATCCGTTTTGATACCATCTTGCAACAGTTAGTGGTAACCTTGCTTGGCCGAAGATCTGAAAAATATAAGGCAAGGGGTTTAAAATGCCAACTACATTGCACAACACCAAATCAAAGTGTTCCTTCATCATAATAACATTAGAAGTGCAAAACTTACATGAGTTTATTCCAAGGGCTATCCCCACTAGCATGAGAACAACTGTGATTTGAAGCAATCTGGTGGAACCCATTGCAGATTTCTTACAAAAACTATTTTCCAACCAGGAGCCGAAGTAGCTGCAGTGAAGTTTGAAGTAGCTCTGCCTTGAACTGCTCTTCAGTGTTCACTTATTTCCTATAATTGAACCAATAATGACTGATGTCATGCAAAAGAAGCCTGCGTAGTCACTATGGGTTATATTCATGTGGTTTTCAAGACATAAAAAAAAGGTCTTTTGCAAGACACACAAACTCATTCTCAACAATATTTTCTTGGAAACCAAAAGGCTATATCCATTGATAGGCATTCTATAGCAGACTATTGCTCTTGTAGATTTGCAGAAGAAAAAAAATGCTCCACTAAATTTCAAAAAGTGAAAGTTCCAGTTTTGCTCAATGAAACTTTTGCACTAACTCTGAAAAGAGGTATTTCACTGAATTATAAAAATGCATATAGTCATAGAGTGTAGTCTTACCTTACAGACACTTGCCTGTTGAGTGCAACTTACAAGAAGATGTATTCTTCTTGAGAAGCCCATGTAGATTTCTCTGACCCATTTCTGGAGGTTTCTGTGACCACCTCACTCTCCTAACACTGCAGCAAACTCTCATTCCTTGCCAAAGCTCTATTACTCCTGGAGTGTGATCTATTTAAGGATTACTCCCTGAAGTCAGAAAAGTGAGGAAAGGTGGAGAAATTTTTGGTACTATTTCTTATGTCAGATGTCCCTGATTTATTCATCTCTCAACGTGGAATCACTTTTCTGAAGTTTTTTTTCCTGGCTCCAATTTTGAAGGGCAACTATGGAAGACACAGGAGACTGCAGATGCTGGAATCCGGTGAAAGAAACAATCTGCAGGAAGAACTCAGCATCCGTGGGAGAGAAAGGTAGAAAAGGGAAAGAAGTATTAACTACACCTTTCCCCACAAAGGATACGGCTCTACTTGCTGAATTTCTTCGGTAGATTGTTTGAAGGGGGACCATTTGTGCAGTGCCTGTGGTGGGGTTAGTGTAGACGAGGCTCTTGTTTGGCAGAGTTGTACAATATTCTGCGTGTTTGCAGAGAAATGTGTCTGGCCTTCAAATAATACTTAGCTTGATCTTTCAACATAATGATATTTTTCTGCTTATGAACTTTGCTGATCTTATAAAGACTGCTGTGATTGAAAATCTCACCAATAATTAATTCTGAGTGTTAAACTACTATTGATATAATCTTGTGCAATAAAAATCCTTATTAATGGTTAAACGTTAACTCTCACTGAAGCCAATGCAACATGTTCTAATGCTGCAAAGGTGTGATTTTGGTCTTCACTATTCACAAGGCTATGTGTATTATCCATTCAAAATTTCTCTCATGTTATAGAAATGCATGCTATAGAAACATAGAAAATTTACAGCACAATAAAGGCCCTTTGGCCCACAAAGCTGTGCCGAACATGTCCTTGCCCTAGAAATTACCAAGGGTTTAGAAATTACCAAGGGTTACCCAAAGCCCTCTATTTTTCTAAGCTCCATGTACCTATCCAGGAGTCTCTTAAAAGACCCGATTGCATCCGCTTCCACCACTGTCGCCGGCAGCCCATTCTACATACTGAACACTCTCTGCATATAAAACTTACCCCAAGATCTCCTCTGTAAATACTTCCAAACACCTCAAAACTCTGCCCTCTTGTGCTAGCCATTTCAGCCCTGGGAAAATGCCCATCACTATCCACACGATCAACGCCTCTCATACAACATAGAATAGTACAGCACAGTACAGGCCCTTCAGCCCACAATGTTGTGCCGACCCTTAAACCCTGCCTCCCATATAACCCCCGCCTTAAAATCCTCCATATACCTGTCTAGTAGTCTCTTAAATTTCACTAGTGTATCTGCCTCCACCACTGACTCAGGCAGCGCATTCCATGCACCAACCACTCTCTGAGTAAAAAAACCCCTCCTCTAATATTATCCCTTGAACTTCCCACTCCTTACCTTAAAGCCATGTCCTCTTGTACTGAGCAGTGGTGCCCTGGGGAAGAGGTGCTGGCTGTCCACTCCATCTATTCCTCTTAATATCTTGTATAGTCTATCGTCTCCTCTCATCCTCCTCCTCTCCAAAGAGTAAAGCCCTAGCTCCCTTAATCTCTGATCAGAATGCATACTCTCTAAACCAGGCAGCATCCTGGTAAATCTTCTCTGTACCCTTTCCAATGCTTCCACATCCTTCCTATAGTGAGGCAACCAGAACTGGACACAGTACTCTAAGTGTGGCCTAACCAGAGTTTTTTAGAGCTGCATCATTACCTTGTAACTCTTAAACTTTATCCCTCGACTTATGAAAACTAACACTCCATAAGCTTTCTTAACTACCCTATCTACCTGTGAGGCAACTTTCAGGGATCTGTGGACATGTACCCCCAGATCATTCTGCTCCTCCACATTACCAAGTATCCTGCCATTTACAGTACTTTATACTCTGCCTTGGAGTTTGTCCTTCCAAAGTGTACCACCTCACACTTCTCCTGGTTGAACTCCATCTGCTACTTCTCAGCCCACTTTTGCATCCTATCAATGTCTCTCTGCAATCTTCGACAATCCCCTACACTATCCACAACACCACCAACCTTTGTGTCGTCTGCAAACATGCCAACCCACCCTTCTACCCCCACATCCAGGTTGATAATAAAAAGCACGAAAAGTAGAGGTCCCAGAACCAATCCTTGTGGGACACCACTAGTCACAACCCTCCAATCCAAATGTACTCCCTCCACATGACCCTCTGCTTTCTGCAAGCAAGCCAATTCTAAATCCACCTGGCCAAGTATCCCTGGATCCCATGCCTTCTGACTTTCTGAATAAGCCTACCGTGTGGAACCTTATCAAATGCCTTACTAAAATCCATGTAGGCCACATCCACTGCATTACCTTCATCTATATGCCTGGTCACATCCTCAAAGAACTCTAACAGTCTTGTTAGATATGATCTGCCCTTCACAAAGCCATGCTGACTGTCCCTGATCAGACCATGATTCTCTAAATGCCCATAGAACCTATCTTTAAGAATCTTTTCCAACAGCTTTCCCACCACAGACGTAAGGTTCACTGGTCTATAATTACCCAAATCATCTTGTTACTCTCATCTATAATTACTCTCATCATCTTGTACAACTCTATCAGGTCACCTCTCATCCTCTGTCGGTCCAAGCAGAAAAGGCCAAGGTCACTCAACCTATTCTCATAAGGCATGCTCCTCAATCCAGGCAACATCTTCGTAAATCTCCTCTGCACCCTTTCTATTGTTTCCACATCCTTCCTGTAGTGAGGTGACCAGAACTGAGCACAGTACTCCCAGTGGGGTCTGACCAGGGTCCTATATGGCTGCAACATTACCTCTCGGCTTCTAAATTCAATCCCATGATTGATGAAGGCCAATACACCATACACCTTCTTAACCACAGAGTCAACCTGCACAGCAGCTTTGAGTGTTCTATGGATTCGGACCCAAGATCCCTCTGATCCTCCACACTGTCAAGAGTCTTAACATTAATACTATATTCTGCCATCATATTTGACCTACTAAAATGAACCACTTCACATTTATCTGGGTTGAACTCCATCTGCCACTTCTCAGCCCAGTTTTGCATCCTATCAATGTCCTGCTGTAATCTCTGACAACCCTGCACACTATCCACAAGACCCCTAACCTTTGTGTCATCAGCAAACTTACTAACCCTTCCCTCCACTTCCTCATCCAGGTCATTTACAAATATCTCAAAGAGTAGGGGACCCACAACAGATCCCTGAGGCACACCACTGGTCACCGACCTCCATGCAGAATATGACCCGTTTACAACTACTCTTTGCCTTCTGTGGCAAGTCAGTTCTGGATCCACAAAGCAATGTCCCTTTGGATCCAATGCCTCCTGACTTTCTCAATAAGTCTTGCATGGGGTACCTTATCAAATGCCTTGCTGAAATCCATATACACTACATCTACTGCTCTTCCTTCGTCAATGTGTTTAGTCACATCCTCAAAAAATTCAATGAGGCTTGTAAAGCAAGGCCTGCCTTTGACAAAGCCATGCTGACTATTCATGGTCAAATTATGCCTCTCCAAATGTTCATAAATCCTGCCTCTCAGAATCTTCTCCATCAACTTATCAAGCACTGAAGTAAGACTCACTGGTCTTTAATTTCCTGGGCTATCTACACTTCCTTTCTTGAATAAAAAAACAACATCCGCAATGGTCCAGTCCTCTGGAACCTCTCCTATCCCCATTGATGACACAAAGATCATCGCCAGAGGCTCAGCAGTCTTCTCCCTCACCTCCCACAGTAGCCTGGGGTATATCCCGTCTGGTCCCGGCGACTTATCCAACTTGATGCTTTCCAAAAGCTCCAGCGCATCCTCTTTCTTAATATGTACATGCTCAAGCTTTTTAGTCCATTGCAAGTCATCACTACAATTGCCAAGATCTTTTCCCATAGTGAATACTGAAGCAAAGTATTCATTAAGTACGTCTGCTATCTCCTCTGGTCCCATACACACTTTGCCACTTTCACACTTGATTGGCCCTATTCTCTCATGTCTTATCTTCTTGCTCTTCACATACTTGTAAAATGCCTTGGTGTTTCCTTAATTTTGTCAACCAAGGCCTTCTCATGGCCCCTTCTGGCTCTCCTAATTTCTTTCTTAAGATTTTTCCTGCTAGCCTTATAATCTTCTAGATCTCTATCATTACCTAGTTTTTTGAACTTTTCGTAAGCTCTTCTTTTCTTCTTGACTGGATTTACAACAGCCTTTGTACACCATGGTTCCTGTACCCTACCATCCTTTCTTTGGAACGTATCTATGCAGAACCCCACGCAAATATCCCCTGAACATTTACCGCATTTCTACCGTACATTTCCTTGTGAAAATCTGTTTCCAAATTATGCTTCCAAGTTCCTGCCTGATACTTCCCCTTACTCCAATTAAACACAATTTACAGATTAGAGATTTTTTAAGATCCCAACTACATACATTTCCTACAAACCCTGATAAGAATATAATAGATACAATTTTTAATCTGAAACCCTTTGACAATGATTCAATATCTCACATTTACGATCTGCTGTTGGGACTGAAAAAGGCCTCTTCAGATAAAATTAAAGGAGACTGGGAAAATGATTTACAGATTCTCATATCTGAAGAGAACTGGAAGACTATGTTAAAATTGATAAATTCTTCATCATTATGTGCTCGTCATTCTTTATTACAATTCAAAGTGGTACATAGAGTTCATATGTCTAAAGACAAGCTCTCTCGCTTCTATGCAGATATTTCCCCCTACTGTGATAAATGTACTAGTGGAGTGGCCACACTAATTCATATGTTTTGGACATGTCCGAGGCTTGAAAAATTTTGGAAAGATGTATTTCAAACTTTTTCTGTACTCTTCAATGTTAGTTTTAAGCCCAATCCCTTGACTGCCATGTTTGGTATTGCTGAGGATAGTATTACAAAACTGAAGCCATCTAATTTGTGGGTATTGGCCTTTATGTCTCTTATGGCCAGGAGGGCGACCTTGCTCAAGTGGAAGGAGGCTGCCCCGCCCACCCATGTTCGATGGCTATCTGAAGTTATGTTGTGCCTTGATCTAGAGAAGATTTGTTGTTCGATTTCTGATTCTAAACATGATTTGCTAATGTTATGGGGACCCTTTCTGAGTTATTTTCATTATCTTTGAACTGTTATTGAAGTATGGTTCGGAGACATCATTATTATAATATTATATCGTAAGGGTTTTTTTTTCTCTTTTCTTTTTCACCAACCAGCTCATTTTGGTAGTGGGGGTAGATTTTTTAAAAATAAAATACAATCATTCTACTTTATTTCATTTCATAATTCTATCTTTTTTTTCTACATGATTGATTTGGAATATGGGATACTGTGATCATATTACTGTAATTTAAATGTAATGCAATTCATATTACTTGTATCCTTATGAACTTTGTATTTATATCCATGCAATTTATGTAATATTAATAAAAGTATTGAAAGAACAAATGGCCACAGCATCAGAGCTCCAAGTACTGATCAACGCTCTAAGCTCATCTGCTTTGTTCATAATACTCCTTGCATTAAAACAAACACATCTCAAACCATCGGTCTGAGCGCATCTCTTCTCTATCACTGGCCTATCCTACCTCTCGCACTATCTCCAAGTTTTCTCTATTTATGAACCAACCACCTCTTCCTCTGTCACTTCAGTTCAGTTTCCACCCCCCCAGAAATTCTAGTTTAAACTCTCCCCAATGGCCTTAGCAAACCTCCCCACCAAGATATTGGACCTCTTGGGATTCAAGTGTAACCTGTCCTTATCATACAGGTCACATCTGTCCCAAAAGAGGTCCCAATGATCCAGAAATCTGAATCCCTGCCCTCTGCTCCAAACCCTCAGCCACGCATTTATCCTCCACTTCATTCTATTCTTATACTCACTGCCACGTGGCACAGGCAGTAATCCTGAGATTACAACCTTTGTGGTTCTGCTTCTCAACTTCCTCCCTAACTCCCTGTAGTCTGTTTTTAGGACCTCCTCCCTTTTCCTACCTATGTCATTGGTACCAATAGATACCGTGACCTCTGGCTGTTCACCTTCCCACTTCAGGATATTGTGGATGCGATCAGAAACATCCCGGACCCTGGCATCCGGGAGGCAAACTACCATCCGTGTTTCTTTCCCGTGTCCACAGAATCGCCTGTCTGACCCCCTAACTATAGAGTCCCCTATCACTGCTGCCATCCTCTTCCTTTCCCTACCCTTCTGAGCCACCGGGCCAGACTCCGTGCCAGAGGCACTGTTGCTTCCCCCAGATAGGCCGTCTCCCTCAACTGTACTCAAACAGGTGATAACCCAGATAAGTGTGAAATGGTTCATTTTGATAGGTCAAATATGATGGCAGAATATAGCATTAATGGTAAGACTCTTGGCAGTGTGGAGGATCAGAGGGATCTTGGAGTCCGAGTCCATAGGACACTCAAAGCTGCTATGCAGGTTGACTGTGGTTAAGAGGGCATACGGAGTATTGGCCTTCATCAACCATAGGATTGAGTTTAAGAGCCGAAAGGTAATGTTGCAGCCATATAGGACCCTGGTCAGACCCCACTTGGAGTACTGTGCTCAGTTCTGGTCGCCTCACTACAGGAATGATGTGGAAACCATTGAAAGGGTGCAGAGGAAATTTACAAGAATGTTGCCCAGATTGGGGAGCATGCCTTATGAGAATAGTTTGAGTGAACTTGGTGTTTTCTCCTTGGAGTGACGGAGGATGAGAGATGACCTGATAGAGGTGTACAAGATAATGAGAGGCATTGATCGTGTGGTAGTCAGAGGCTTTTTCTCAGAGCTGAAATGGCTAGCATGAGAGGCCATAGTTTTAAGGTGCTTGGAGGTAGGTACAGAGGAGATGTCAGGGATAAGAGAGTGGTGAGAGCGTGGAATGTGCTGCCGGTGGCAGTGGTGGAGGTGGAAATGATAGGATCTTTTAAGAGACTCCTGGATAGGTACATGGAGCTTAGGAAGATAGAGGGCTATGGGTGCGCCTAGGTAGTTCTAAGGTAAGGACATGTTCGGCACAGCTTTGTGGGCTGAAGGACCGTCTCCTTTTAAACTCTTCTTGCTGATCTGACTGGCTGGTGTCCACGTGCTTGTGCAGTCGTGCCCCGATCAAACCACTGAAGAAATAATTGTGGGGGTTCTTAATGGTACCTTTATAGTGTATACAGTGAAATTCTCCTATGGAGCTGTCTGTGAAGTAGTTCAAGGAATATTTCAAAATAGTTTGAAAACTTGGGATGTAAATAAAGGTAATAATGATCTTGCATATTAACTGTTTTCTTATTAGGTAGAAGAGATCACAAGTTTGGGGTCTGCTACTGGAGAATGCTAGGTGATTCACTCTCTCTACCATGAATAGATAGTGGTAAATTGCCAAGAACACAGAGCAGTTTAACAGAGGACTGTAACTTTCAGCCTCTGATATCTTCACTGAACATCATGCCAAAGCAAATGAACCAGATTTTGTGTTGATGCAGTGACGCAGTGCATGTTGTAGAAGTTGCAGCTTGTCACCATTTACATGTGGTAGGGAGAGTACTTTTTTAAGGTAAATAGTAATTGATCAGTCTGCTCTGTTTTAGACTTAGTCAAGCTCATGAAGGTTGCTTGAGTTAGACACATTCAAGAAACAAAGAATGTTCAGATTTGCCCCTGACTTGTTGATGTCCCATCTCAGTACATCCAAGTCAAATAGCAGTCTTCCTTATGCAGATCACACAGTAAGCTGTCAGAAAACAGCAGAGGCTACTTTTAATTATACCCTGCACTCTTTTTGCATTATCATTTTCTAATGGAATTTTTTGTAGATTGTGGCTGCATTGGCTGAAGCAAGTGATCTGTGGGTCAATTTTCCATTACATATCATCAGACTATAATGGAATCTAGTACAGTATACTACAATACTGCCTGCATTCTGTGTGGCCAGATTTGGAGCAGTTGTCCCACTGCTGTCACCCTGTGGCTGTTTGCGGAACTGCAGTATTGATATAAAATCACATCTGTTTTTGAAGGAGAGGGATAAGAGAAAGCTGTAACCACTGAGTTCATACTGTAAGTAGCAATTTTTTTCATACATGAAAAGTAAACTATATCACATTTCTGTTGGAGAAGAGCCAGTTGTTGCATGCAGAGAGGAGATGGATTAGACCCATTGATTCCAAGCTATTCAATAGACAATAGACAGTAGATGCAGGAGTAGGCCATTCAGCCCTTCGAGCCAGCACCGCCATTCACTGTGATCATGGCTGATCATACACAATCAGTACCCCGTTCCTGCCCTCTCCCCATATCCCTTGACCCCGCTATCTATAAGAGCTCTATCTAACTCTCTCTTGAATGCATCCAGAGACTTGGCCTCCACTGCCTTCTGGGGCAGAGCATTCCACATATCCACCACTCTCTGGGTGAAAAAGTTTTTCCGCATCTCTGTTCTAAATGGCCTACCCCTTATTCCTAAACTGTGGCCTCTAGTTCTGGACTCACCCATCAGCGGGAACATGTTTCCTGCCTCCAGCGTGTCCAATCCCTTAATAATCTTATATGTTTCAATCAGATCCCCTCTCATCCTGCTAAATTCCAGTGTATACAAGCCCAGTCGCTCCAATCTTTCAACATATGACAGTCCCGCCATTCCGGGAATTAACCTTGTGAACTTACACTGCACTCCCTCAATAGCAAGAATGTCCTTCCTCAAATTTGGAGACCAAAACTGCACATAATACTCCAGGTGGGGTCTCACCAGGGCCCTGTACAGCTGCAGAAGGACCTCTTTACTCCTATACTCAATTCCTCTTGTTATAAAAGCCAGCATGCCATTAGCTTTCTTCACTGCCTGCTGTACCTGCATGCTTGCTTTCATTGACTGATGTACAAGAACACCTAGATCTCGTTGTACTTCCCCTTTTCTTAACTTGACTCCATTTAGATAGTAATCTGCCTTCCTGTTCTTGCCACCAAAGTGGATAACCTCACATTTATCCACATTAAACTGCATCTGCCATACATTTGCCCACTCACCCAACCTGTCCAAGTCACCCTGCATTCTCATAACATCCTCCTGACATTTCACACTGCCGCCCAGCTTTGTGTCATCGGCAAATTTGCTAATGTTACTTTTAATCCCTTCATCTAAATCATTAATGTATATTGTAAACAGCTGTGGTCCCAGCACCGAACCTTGCGGTACCCCACTAGTCACAGCCTGCCATTCCAAAAGGGACCCGTTAATCGCTACTCTTTGTTTCCTGTCAGCCAGCCAATTTTCAATCCATGTCAGTACTCTGCCCCCAATACCATGTGCCCTAATTTTGCCCACTAATCTCCTATGTGGGACCTTATCAAAAACTTTCTGGAAGTCCAGGTACACTACATCCACTGGCTCTCCCTTGTCCATTTTCATAGTTACATCCTCAAAAAACTCCAGAAGATTAGTCAAGCATGATTTTCCCTTCATAAATCCATGCTGACTCGGACTGATCCTTCTACTGCTATCCAAATGTGTCGTAATTTCCTCTTTTATAATTGACTCCAACATCTTTCCCACCACTGACGTCAGGCTAACCGGTCTATAATTCCCTGTTTTCTCTCTCCCTCCTTTCTTGAAAAGTGGGACAACATTAGCCACCCTCCAATTCATCTCACATCACTGCAGGATTCCTAAGTGGCTATAGTTGAGAATGACATCTCAAATGCAAAAATAGGAAATAGCTAAAGCTACAAAAACTGTTTGTCTACTAGATTAAAGCTTCCTAGGTCAATGGCAGTAAAAAGCATTTCACACCAAATAGATGCACAAGGTGTGAAGGGCTCCTGAAAATTGCAGTCAGCAAATTTTTACCTATTTTCTAAATAATATTGATGCACAACAATAAAACACAGACCGCAGGTGTTAGTTTCAACTGAGGCATTTATCTTTCCCTGATGTCCACACTGCAAATTGCTACTCTGTTTTATAAGAATACTGACATACGAATACTGAGATAATGGATTTATAATGCATACGATTCTGAATCTTGTGATACTTCAAGCAGTCTTCCACTGTGCACAGGCCAAGTTTGCTGATAACACCACTGTCATAGAACTATCAAAGCATGTGATGAATCAGAATATAGAATGGAGATTGAAAAGCTGGCTGAGTGGTGCCATAACAACAGCCTTTTACTCAATATCAGCAAGATCAAAGAGCTGACTATTGACTCAGGAGGAGGAAACCAAAGATCCTTGTGCCAGCAGCTTTATATTCCTCAGTGTTATTATTTTGGAGAACCTGTGCTGGGCCCAGCATGTAAGTGCAATTAGATAGATAGATAGATAGATACTTTATTCATCCCCATGGGGAAATTCAACTTTTTTCCAATGTCCCATACACTTGTTGTAGCAAAACTAATTACATACAATACTTAACTCAGTAAAAAAATATGATATGCATCTAAATCACTATCTCAAAAAGCATTAATAATAGCTTTTAAAAAGTTCTTAAGTCCTGGCGGTAGAATTGTAAAGCCTAATGGCATTGGAGAGTATTGACCTCTTCATCCTGTCTGAGGAGCATTGCATCGATAGTAACCTGTCGCTGAAACTGCTTCTCTGTCTCTGGATGGTGCTATGTAGAGGATGTTCAGAGTTATCCATAATTGACCGTAGCCTACTCAGCGCCCTTCGCTCAGCTACCGATGTTAAACTCTCCAGTACTTTGCCCACGACAGAGCCCGCCTTCCTTACCAGCTTATTAAGACATGAGGCGTCCCTCTTCTTAATGCTTCCTCCCCAACACGCCACCACAAAGAAGAGGGCGCTCTCCACAACTGACCTATAGAACATCTTCAGCATCTCACTACAGACATTGAATGACGCCAACCTTCTTAGGAAGTACAGTCGACTCTGTGCCTTCCTGCACAAGGCATCTGTGTTGGCAGTCCAGTCTAGCTTCTCGTCTAACTGTACTCCCAGATACTTGTAGGTCTTAACCTGCTCCACACATTCTCCATTAATGATCACTGGCTCCATATGAGGCCTAGATCTCCTAAAGTCCACCACCATCTCCTTGGTCTTGGTGATATTGAGACGCAGGTAGTTTGAGTTGCACCATATTACAAAGTCCTGTATCAGTTTCCTATACTCCTCCTCCTGTCCATTCCTGACACACCCCACTATGGCTGTGTCATCAGCGAACTTTTGCACATGGCAGGACTCCGAATTATATTGGAAGTCTGATGTGTAAAGGGTGAACAGGACCGGAGAGAGCACGGTCCCCTGCGGCGCTCCTGTGCTGCTGACCACCGTGTCAGACCTACAGTCTCCCAACCGCACATACTGAGGTCTATCTGTCAAGTAGTCCACTATCCAATCCACCATGTGAGAGTCTACTCCCATCTCCGTTAGTTTGTGCCTTAAGATCTTGGGCTGGATGGTGTTAAAGGCACTAGAGAAGTCAAGGAATGTAATCCTCACAGCACAACTGACCCCATCTAGGTGAGAGAGTGATTTGTGCAGCAAATACGTGATAGCATCCTCCACTCCCACCTTCTCCTTATACGCAAACTGAAGAGGATCCTGGGCGTGCCTCACACAGCGTTGCCTCTACTTTAGGAGATGGCGAAGTTTTGGCATGATGTCTACAACTCTGGCAATTTTCTATAGATGTGTAGTGGAGGGTATATTGATTGGCTTCAGCACAGACTGGCATGGGAACACCAATGCCCTTGAATGGAAAATCGTACAAAAAGAAATGGATGTGGTTCAAACCATCACAGGTAAAGAGGACATCTACATGAAACGCTGTCACAGAAAAACAGCATCATCATCAGGGAACCCCACCTCCCTTCTCGCTTTTTCCATCAGGAAGAAGTTACAGGAGCCTCAGAAATCACATCATGAGATTCAAGAACAGTTGTTGCCCTTCAACCATCAAGCTCTTAAACCAAAGCGGATAACTTTACTCCACTTCAACTGCCCAATCATTGAAATTTTGCCACAACCTATGGACTCACTTTCAAGGACACTTCATCTCGAGCTCTTGATTTTTATTGCTTGCTTGCTTGCTTGCTTGCTTGCTTATTTATTTATTTATTTATTTATTTATTTATTCTTTTTGTATTTGCACAGTTTTTTGTCTTTTGCACACTGGTTGAATGCACAAGTTGATGTGGTCTTTCATTGATTCTGTTATGGTTATTATTCTATGGACTTATTGCATATGTCTGCAAGACAATGAATCTCAAGTGTTGTATATGGTGACATATATGTACTTTGATAATAAATTTATTTTGAACTTTTTGAACTTTGACATAGTGACTTTTGGTATGAAGAAAAGACCCAAGTTGGATGTTATGCTATGTGCTTGTGTTCTGTCTTCATGGAGAGGTGAGAACCATTAGTTCTTAGTATAATTAGGATGGGCTAGAAAGATTCATCAGTGTGGTCTACAGTTACCTCCAACATTTCCTGTTAACTTTTTTTCTGCATACTTTCTCATAGTTACTGTTGCACTGACATATATCATTGCGGAATAGATACCATAGTAACATAAGCAACCTCAGTGTGCTTTACAGATGCATATACCTGCTAGGTGACACAGCTGCTGAAATAATTCATTTACTTGGCATGAGGAAATATAGTTCAAAATAAATCCAAAGCAACACATGCCAATTCCCAGCATTCTTGGCACTTGGTTGCCTCAATGGAAACATGTTAATAGGATAGTTTCAGAAAAAAAGCACAACCCTCCCTATAACAATAAAAACAGAAAATGCTGTAATCTCTCTGCAGGCCAGGCAGCAATTGTAGAGAGAGGAACAGTTAATATTTTGGGTATGGAACATTTTGTCATCACTCTGAGTTCTGATGAAATATCCCAGATCTGAAGTTTTAACTCTTTATCTTTCTGCCCATGATGCTTGACTTGCTGAACGTTTCCAGCATTTTCCACTTCTCCCCCCATTTTCCAGCAACTGTAGATTTTTTTCTTGATTTTTGTACTCTGTACCATCAGTGAAGTGCCAAATCATTAAATGTGCATGATTTGGCAAAAAAAAACATAATGTTATTACAACTTGGCCCAAATTTTAAGGCAATTGAAGATCAAACAGTAAGCAAATGTGACCATGGGAAAGATGTGACATTAATGGGTCATTATCCTATTTTGGTATGTTCACATGGATAGAAGCATTGCAGAGATTGTAATGGAAATCCATTTTATCAGGAGTGGAGAAAACATTCATCTTAACTTCAGATGTGTTTCATTATCCTTACCATTGGCTGTATACCTGTCCTCACTTTCTTGTGTTTTCTCTGCACCTATCCAAATCCCTGAAATCTTGCTCTCCTAACCCATCTCATCGCAAATTTAATCTGTCTACCTGCACTGCACTTTTTCCTGTAAATGCAACACTATATTTTGTTCTCCTTTTTGCTACCCATGTACATATATATAAGGAAAGATTTGTCTGGATGACACACAACCATAAACCTTTCATTGTAACTTGGTACCTGTGATCAGGCCTCAGTACGTCACAATCTGAAACAGGCCAGGCTGGTCTTGTCAGAGACAGGCATCAAGCTCCCCTGCCATCAAAGTGTGCCAAGCTTTTCTAATGCAGCTGATACACAGAGATATTCAAATACATTAAAATTACTTCAACTAATTAAGATGATATGGGTATGTCAACATGAACTGAAGAAAATCTGCAGATGCTGGAAATCCAAGCAACACACACGAAACTCAGCAGGCCAGGCAGCATCTATGGAAAAGAGTGAACAGTCGACGTTTTGATCTTGGACCCTTCATCGGGACTGGAAAAAAGAGATGAGAAGTCAAAGCAAGAAGGTGGTGAGAAGGGAAGAAAAAACACAAGGTGGTAGGTGATAGGTGGCACTGGGAGCGGGGGAGGGGTGAAGTAAAGAGCTGGGAAGCTGATTGGTCAAAGGGCTGGAGAAGGAGGTATCCGATAGGAGAGAGTAGAAAACTATGAAAGAATAGGGGAAGGAGAAGGAGTCCCAGAGGGAGGTTGGGTCAGGTAAAGAGATAAGGGGAAAAAGGGAAATGGAAATAGGGGAATGGTGACAAAGGGGGGGGGGCAGTGGGCAGTTACTGGAAGTTTGAGAAATCGATGTTTATGCCATCAGGTTGGAGGCTACCTTGACAGAATATAAGGCATTGTCAGCATCTGCCACTGAGTTCATTCCACCTCAGAGAGGCATGTACTTCCAGGAAGTGTCTACCATTGAATGACTGGACCATAAAGAACTACCAGTTTGTCGTAATATTCTAGCTAATCTCAGAGTGCATCATTATTACCTAACTATGTATTAGAGGTATATACCAGATTCACACCTCTACTTTTACTGAAAGAGGTACTGTATACAGGTGGAGTCAGCAAGATAAGAGTACACACAAGAAAACTGCAAATGATTCATAATGATAAAAATCAGACAAATCACCACAACAGAAGAATATGAGTCTTTGCATCATAACTAAAAGGTAATATGACCTGAAATCAAACCACAATAACCTCATTGACTTAAGCAGGAAACATGATTTGTAACTACTATCACATAATAGTGATGGGTAATATAACATGCAGAATTAAAACTTTTGTTTTTAACTGCTACTGATTAAAGGAGAACTGTCAGGTGTGTGGGACAATCTTCACTAGACAAATGCTCTTCCATTTTTGATATTTTTCTATCAAGTTAGAATCATAGAGTTATGGAGTCATAGAAAAGTACAGCATGGAAACAGGCCCTTTGGCCCTTCTAGTACATGCCAAACCATTTAAACTGCCTACTCCCACCGACCTGCACTGCGACTAACATAGCCCTCCATTCCCCTACCACCCATGTACCTATCCAAACTTCTCTTAAACGTTGAAATCGAGCTTGCACTGTCAGCTCATTGCACACTCTCGCCACCCTCTGACTGAAGAAGTTTCCACTCACATTCACCTTAAACTTTTCAACTTTCATGCTTAATGCATAGCCTCCAATTGTAGTGCCACCTAATCTCAGTGGAAAAAGCAACCCACACAAAATGCTGGAGGAACTCAGCAGGCCAGGCAGTATCTATAGAAAAGAATAAACAGTCGACGTTTCAGGGCGAGACTCTTCACCAGGACTGATAAAAAGATGAGAACTGAATGGAAAAAGCCTGCCTGCATTTACCCTATCTATACCACTTTATGAATAAGAAGACAGATATTAAAGAAAAAAAAGTACAATTGGAATGTTTTCTCACTTGCCCTTTATAGAGCTATTATTGTTTATTCAATTGACTGTGATTGAATGTAGTGGATTATTTGCACTGGAAAATGACACAACTATGCTTTACTCTCCCTCCAGCTAATCCCGGCATCAGTTTAAAACACTGACATTCAGAAATATTCAAAAGTAATAATCAGTGTCAAAATAAGAAGGCGTTTAAAATCACAAGCACAAAAAAATCTGCTAATGCTGGAAATCCAAGCAGCACACATAAAATGATGGAGAAACTCAGCAGGCCAGGCAACACCTATGGAAAAGAGCACAGTCGACGTTTCAGGTTTCGGTCCAAAACGTCGACTGTTTACTCTTTTCCACAGATGCTGCCTGTCCTGCTGAGTTCCTCCAGTATTTTGTGTGTGTTGAAAGGCTTTTAAAGTATTTCATGTTATTTAAGGAAGAACCATCATTGTTAAAGGCAAAAGTCAACCAATTTTGGTTATCAGTAAAGAAGTGAAAAAAATAGTGGAAAATAGATAAGAAGTTGGCTGTGAACATAAGCAGAGAGTTGAGGTAAAGGCTATTTTTCAGACTGGTGGAACAAAGGGTAAGCGCTTCCCTAAGGGCCAGTCTTCAGCCTACCCCCCTTTCAATATACAGGTATGTAAACCTGTTGAATAGGATGGCATCTAAAAGCAGGTTAAATGTGTAAAATTTATCGATGGTACCAAATTTGGCAGCATGGTAGTCAGTGAGGTAAATTGCAATAGTCTACAGCTCACCCACCGGAAAGGCCAGACATGGCAAAATGAATTTAATAGAGATATGAAGGAATAATATTGTACACTTTAGTAAATAATATGAGGAGAAGCAACATAAAAGAACAAAGAGGCCTGGAAGTATAAGTCCACAAACCTCTGTCAGAATTGTTATTTAAGCATGTCCGATTCCTGATACTCATAAACAGAAGCATTGATTTCAAAGCCAGATACATGAGTTATGGGAGTCCGCAGCTGGTGCTACAGGAGTAGCTTTAGGGTGCAGGAGGTGGGGTGTTGGTTGTGGATGTGTGGTGAAGGGGATGGGGTAATTGATGAAGAGTAGTGAAGGAGCTGGTGCTCTTGACGGTGGAGTGGAAGTGCAGGACGATGGGGGTTGGGTGTATAGATGGAGTAGGATTTGAGGACAGATGGTACACCAAGTGATGTAGGAGGGTGGGATTTGGTGATGAGTGTGATGGAAGAACTGGTGTTTGAGTGGTTGGAGGCTGGTGGTGAGGGATTGGGAAGTGGTGGTGAAAGCACTAAGAGTTTTAGGCTGGATTATTTGTAGTGAATGCTGAGTGGTCCAGAATAACCCAGTATATATCAGCAAGTTCTGAACTGCTTTACAGAATGTCTGGAACATTCTGATAGAATGCAAGAAATCATAAAGTCTACAACCCATAAAAATTTTCGACATGTTTCACAATTGTTTGCCAATGTAGATTCCTTAATTAATTTTATTCTTAAATCTTATCACTGAATTGTAAGCTGGGAGATATTTCTTTCATTTGAGGAAAGTATAAAATAAATTGATGGTGGGTATCTCATCACCAGATATGAAGATATTAATTTCAGAACATGATGATATCTCACGACTATCAATGCTTGGAAACCATCATTACTGATTAGGGTGAGTTATATTCAGGAAGTGAAATTTAGCTTCAAGCTGATGTCCTCTTGTGTAATGGGCTGGGGTGAACAGACACAAAATACCCAAACCAATTCGAGAGCTCAGGAAATGTGGTAATAAGCGTACAAGCACAACAAAGCAACTTAAATATAGCTTATCAGCATAAAGTAGAAAGCACAAATAAACCACACAAGATAGTACATAGCAGACACAAAATGCTGGAGAACTCAGCATGTCAGGTAGCGTCTATGGAAATGAACAGACAGTCAACGTTCTATTCATTGCCATAGATGCTGCCTGACATGTTGAGTTACTCCAACATTTAGTGTCTGCTTCTTTGGATTTCCAGCATCTGCGGACTTTCTCATGTTTATGACTGAATGCTATGTAGTAAGTTACAAAGTTTTCCACAGAGGTTTCCGGTCTCACAGTTCTTACTCTCTATTTGATTGTTGCTGTTGTCAGGGGACTTCATTGTTGTTGTTCTCGGGTGAACTCCGAATTCTGACTCATGAAATCACCCTGATCATGATTCTTCAGTCTAGGTAAATTCCCAAGGACTGAAGGAAAGGTGCCTGAAGTTCAATCCACAAGTATGGTGAAACACAGAGACAGACAAACCTGTTCAGACACCTTGACACCGTACATGCTGTGAGCTTACAAAAAGTTAAAGTGCTACTTGGAGCTGTTCAGACTTTCATCCAATATGCAATACACAACACATTGCGTTAGTGACCTGGAGTAGCAGGCGGACGTGTGATTTCCAAGAATACCAGAGTATTTCCTCCCTTGAATAACTTCATAGCCTAACGATAGAAACGGTTTTGTTTCTGGCACTTGATGGAGTTATAAGTAGAAAGAATGGAAAGTCCTTTATCGGTTAAGATTCCACCGAACGTGCTCCAACTCAGAAAATGTACAATCATGTCACTTGGCTCAAGCCAGACAGGAATTTTTAAGGTACTTGACGCTTGAAAATGTGAGCAAATTGTCCGATACCCTAGGAAAATTTGCTGCCACTACACTTCATTCAAGTGTTTTAAGTAAACGTGGATGTGGACATCCACCCCTAGAGAACTGGATTGGCTACAGGACAAATCAAGGCCACCAGATTTTGGCTCCAGAGTATGTTGAGGTGATTGAACTCGATGCTTGGACATAGATTTAGGTGCCAGGCTAGATTGAAAAGATGACGGGTCAGGTCCTGAGGTGAGGGACAGGCCAGTTCAGAGCACTGCTCCATGACTCGGCTCTGCGCTGAACTATGAGACTCACTTTACGGACTTCTGTTCAGAATACTATTTGATTGCAGTTATTGTTTGTATGGTGTGTTCTTTTTCTCTGCACATCGGGTGTTCAATGGTCTTCTTTACTTTTATGGGTTCTTTTTTAATGGGTTTTTTATGGGGCACGATGTCTTTTTGCTCTCTGCAGTTGGGTGTTTTTTCTAATGGGTTCTTTCTGGTTTCTTTGTTTCATGGCTGCCTGTTAGGAGACAAATCAGAAGGTTGTATAATATATACATTTGATAATAAATGTACATTCAGAATGAGCAATATTAACTTGAGTTTTGGGTTTCTGCTGAGACTCCATTGGGTCTCAAGACTTGCCAGTGTAATCACAGCAGGAGCTGAGCCACTAACAAACACTTCTGCCAATGCTGCACATATTGGAGTATTACAGCTGTTTTCCTTACTGTCATAGAGCAAGGTTTTGTACAAAAATGCTCTGCAGATAGGTTTCAAACTACTGAGAAAAATAAAACATGGACTTGGGTGGGTGGGTGAAAATTGTTTCCATGGTATATAACTGTTTCTCTGTGGTATCAAGTGTCAGAAGGAGCTGGGCAAAGTCTTCAATGTGCACTTGACAAGATCTTCAAAGAGTGGTGCATTGTTAACTAACTTAACAATTTACACTATGCAACATTGCATTGGAGCAAGAGGAGACCTTAAAGAAGGCAGAAAGAGCAAGACACAAACTGTGCAAATACAAATATAAATAAACAGCAATAAATAACGAGATCATGAGATGAAGATTCCTTTAAAGTGAGTTTGATTGGTTGTGGAAATGATGAGGCAAATTAAGTTGAGTGCAGTAATGTTGTTTTGCTCAAGAGCCTGATGGTTGAGGGGTAGTAACTGTGGGTTGTGGGTCCTGAGGGTCCTCTACCATCTTCCCAAATGCAAAAGCGAGGAGAGAGTATGTCCTGGGAGGTGGGGATCCCTGATGATGGATACTGTTTTCCTATGACAGTGTTTCCTGTAGATGTGCTCCGTGGTGTGGAGGGCTTTACCTGGGATGTACTGGATTACTCTGCTATACAGCAATGCTGTTCTCCTGAATTCCTATAGGTTTTTTTGAGAAAACTGTTACACATGTTGGAGAATAACCCTATTGGGTAAGTGCTACTTTAGTGAAAACAAAGCAAAATAAATAATTGTGTGTAAAGATAAAATAAAGTTGAATTCCTTCTCTTTCGTAGTCTACGCGGTGAATGTAAAAACCAAATGGAATTGGAAATTCCATTGACACACGCACTCAGAAACAGTGAAACCATCCGTACAGATCATCTCAAAACATAAGGGGATTGATGCAGTACAAGTGAAAAGCATAACGTAATACAGGATATAGTGTTACAGTTTGAAAGTGTAGTGAAAATAAACAATAGGATGCCAGAGTCATGATGAGAAGGATTGTGAAATCCATAGTTCACCTTTAATGTATAAGAGGTCCATACAAGAGTTGTTTGACAGTAGATAGAAGCAGTCCTTCAGCCTGGTAGTACTTATTTTCAAATTTTTGATATCTTCTGCCTGATGGAAGGGAGGAGAAGGTCTCAGGTGTAAGGGGTCTTTGATTAAACTGGATACTTTACCAAGGTGTTGGGAAGCATAGATAATCATTTTTATACCCTGAATGCAAAAGACGATCACAATCTAATTCAATACAAAATCAATCACAGAGTTCCACAAAACTGCAAAATTAGATTATTTTTGGAATTTAGTTTACAGGAAACTTATGAGTTTTGTACATTTAGACTATTGTCTGTGGTTAATATAATATGGAGTAACTGAAACTGAAATATTAATTGGGAAGGTTGAACTTTTTATATTGTTTCATTTCGGATTTAAGCTGTCTGTGGTTGAATGCTGTTGAATAATAAACAAATGTGTTTAGAATACTTCATTTTAAATTCATTAGAACTGTTTTTTAACACTCATGTGGTATTGAATAAGCCAGTTCATGATACTCATGTGACATTAAACCTAGAACATAAAAGCCTCACCCCAACAAAATGACTAACATTACCATGATCTCACAAGGACAGTATCTATATCCTCTCTAGTATTATTTGGAAGGAAACCTCATACCATCAGCTTGTTTCTAATAATAAAAAAAACATCTGTCTGGTACTCTCTACCCTGTAAAAAGTTACAAACATTATGTTACTGGCAGACCAATATTAATTGAAGTAAAACAAGGTAGATTTATGACCTACTCATGCAAATTTTCAATGAGTAGATTTAATAAAGGATCGTGAATAAACTATTAGAATTATATGAGAAAACTAAACTTGCCTAATTTCACATCAAATCAGTTTGTCTTCCATGCCTGTAAGAACCCATGATACAATTTCTTTTGCTTTTCTATAAGTGTGTATTTCCCAACTGGAATTTCATATTTAAAAATAAAGAATGAAGAAGGCAGACACATGGGAAAAGTGCACATGTCACAGTCAACGTAAAGCAAGTAGGAAAGATCTGAGATAGATAAAAATAAAATCACAACAAAGAAACACCACAGGGGTTAAAGCGGTAACGTAATTAAACTTCTTGTATATAAATTTTATACTATATGTTTATGAATAACTTATCAAGGAAAATGCTATATACATATATGTTATAGAAGAGCTGCTATTTACCATCAGTAATTACTATACAGATCTAAAAGGAATGAGGTCAAAGGTCACTTCAGGGGCCAAACTTCCACCAGAATATTTCCTTCAGCTAAAGGCAGCTTGAGCAGGAAAAGGAACAGAGAGCATGGACATTGCAAGCCTTGGAGATACCAGAGAGAGAAAGAGCAAGAAAAGGTTAACAAGGATGATATGAGGTACAATGTCATTTTCATCTCAAAAAAGCCATCTGTGCAAAGATTTTTTTCCCTTGAAATGATATTATTGGGGGCTGACCCTGTGGAAGCCTTTATAATTATAAAATATTTTTATAAAACAGATGCTAACAAGGAATTCCCTGCAATGAACCACAGAGCTAAAAATGGTTAATCTAAAATTGTCACCAAGAAGTTAAATATGGAAATTGGAAGAAACCTCTTTATCCCCAAAGTGTGGCTAGAATGAGGAACTCGTCATAACAATGAGTCATTGAGGGCTTTCTTTATTATTCATACACAAAAATGGATGTCACTGTTGATTGTGGATATCACTGAGTTATTGGTCATCTCAATTCCCTCTGAACTTTTGATACCACCATACTGGTTGGTCCAGAGACACATTTAGGCCAAAATTGGAAAGGGTAAGAGATTTTCTTCCCTATGGCACATTAGTCAACTAGATGTGTCTTTAATGATAATCCAGCAGATTCCTGGCTATTTTTATTGACTCTATGATTTTTATCCACATTTCCCATCTCTCCCATCTACTTTGTACTAGCTTTCTCCCCTCTCCACTTTCACTCTTGATGCAGGGTTTCAATTCAGAATGTTACAATTTCTTTCTCCCTACAGATAATGATCAACCCATTGCACTCCTCCAGCAGATAGCTTGTTGCTCCAGGTTCCACCATCTGTAGTCTTTCATGGCTTGATGATTTTGCGAAGTATTTCATACCAAAATTTAGGAAGAACTTTATTTCCCATCCATTTAACTAAATGATTGCTATTTTCAAAAAAAATAAGAAGGAATTTTAAAGTAGATGGAATTCTTACTTTCTACACCTGATAATAGGCCTGGGATATATCTTCCCTAGTGCAGATTTGTTAATCATTTTTAGCATAAGCAATGAATTGTCATAGTGATAAGCATGAAAGCTGATCAGAAATGTTTTAAATTAAATGAAAGCCTTCCTGCATTTGTTTATGTTTTTTCCTTATTAGATTACATCTATACTGCTCTTATGATAGCAACACAATAAAGAAGGTTGTCAGTACATTTTCACTCACTCTACAGTATGTATGGCCCTGATCTTAAGCCCAATCCCCAAAATATTCAAAGCTCCAGCATAAAAATATTCAGAACAAAAATTAAAGAGATTGATTTATAGAATGGTTAGTACTACATTTTGTCGTGATTTTAGACTGGGCCAGTGAACAATTTTTTGACAACAACTATTGTGAAGTTCAATAGTGCTTAAATTCAGTGGCCATGCTGTACTGCGGTACTGAATAGGCCTTATGCCTTTTTGTGTCTTTAGATAAACAGAGTGGAGATGCAATTGCTGCCTTTTGATTATGTGGGACTTCTTGCAGAGCCATTATGCACTCAAAAGTCTACCTTCCCTTTAATCCTACTGGCTCACGCCTAATATTATTAAACTGAATCAAATGTAAGTTATCTAACGTTAAATGTATAACACAATTATCCAATGATGTTCAGCACAGTTGTATATGAGAAGAATAATGACAACCATGGTATTTAAGTCATGTTCTAAACTATCTTCTGTTTTATCCCACAAATAAAGTCAGCTTTGCCAATCTGACTGGGCAATGATAGGAATAAATGACGCGGCAGGATTCTCATGAAATATTATCCCCAACAACTGATGACACATAGCAACCAGAAAGAGTATGGCAGCAATTGCATCCTCTTACACAAGGCAGGAAACAAAGGAAATGGTTGATTAACATTATGTGACAACCTTTAGCAGAATGAATTTTCTGTTCATGAATAAGTGATGAACATGCAGTGCGCTGAAGGATTTATTTTTATATTTCACTAACTTCATTTATAATAAAAATATATACAAAAGGAAGAAACAGTACAAATCCCTTTACTTTGTAGATTAGTACATTATGTCATGTAAACTTTAAAGAGAGAAAAGAAGCAAAAACACTGCCCCCTTTTTCACAATATGGCCCCCTCAGATGATGCCCCTTTCATTGTTTGATGGGCTTTCCCATCCAACCCCTGCCCATCTGTGTACAGTAGCAGAAGGAGTCTATACTGTGGTCCTTCCCCAAAGAACCTTAGCATTGGCCTCACTGTTTCCCTCAGTAAATACACCTGCAGACTGGACTCAGTCAGTTGGCAGCATTCCTTTACAGAAATTTCGCTGTGCTGGAAGAGAAAGCATACCTACCAAATTAATCTCAACGGAAACCCTTTCTAAAGAATGTCAAACTTATCAAGCTGCTAGGCTTAGCAAGATCATTGTCATTTTCGAGTAGTTCTGGAAAGACTGCTAGATACTTAATGGAAAAAAAAATGAACACCAGAGCAACCTGTTCTGGTCAAAACTCCTATTAACAGAGACCAATCATGAATAGATATTAAACAGTGGTACCGCTGTCACAGCTACACACACAAAATCAATTGTCCTGCTAATCGGTGTGTGCTTGCACATGAGGAAATTTCACTTTTATCCCACCTATGTAACAGGTGCACATATATAGAGCCAGTGACCTGAATAGAAAAGATGTGGTTTGTATATTTTTGTTATTTTAATTAATATTAATATTATTGTTTTTAATGAATTTGTATCAGTATTTTTTAGCTTTTCTGTTTAAAATGTATTAATTGTTGAATTATTTTGACCAAATTCACTGCATCTAACCCCTGATTATGAGAGATAATTAAACTCAGTTGAAAAGTCCTTTCAATACAGAAGCTGATATATCATAGAAAGTATCCTATTGGGATGTGTCACAGCTTGGTATAGCAACTGCTCTACCCAAAACCACAAGAAGTTGCAAAAAATTGTGAACACAGCACAGTCCATTATGAAAACTATTGATTTCATCTGCACCTCATAGCCAATGTAACCAAAGACCCCTCCCTCCTTGGCCATCCTCTCTATCCAACCCCCTCCCCCTTCTTTCCATTGGGCAGAAATACACAAGCTTGAGAATACATAACCAGACTCAAGGGCAGCTTCTATTCTGCTGCTATAAGACCCTTTGTACAATAATGAACTCTCCATCTCTCAATCTACTTCATTTTGGTCCTTGCACTTATTTCAATACCTGCATTACAATTTCTCTGTGATTTGTCACTATATTTTCCATTCTATTATTGGTTTTCCTTTTGAACTCCTTCAGTGTACAATGTACGGTACAAACTTTCTGGAAGGCATGCAAACCAAGGATTGAGAGAGGGCAGGTGACAGAGTTCGTGCAGGGGAACACTTTAAATCTGGTGATCACAATGCCATTAGTTTCAAAGTAAAGAAGCAAAAAGATAGATCTGGTCCACAGGTTGAGATTCTAAACCAGAGAAAGACCAATTTTGATGGTGTCAGAAAGGATCTGGCAAGTGTGGATTGGGATATGCTGTTTTCTGGCAAAGGTGTACTTGATAAGTAGGAGGCCTTCAAAATTGAAATTTTGAGAGTACAAACTTTGTATTTGCCTGTCAGAATAAGATAACAGTGTAGGGAACAACACACACAAAATGCTGGTGGAACACAGCAGCATCTATAGCGCTGTCGACGTTTCGGGCCAAGACCCTTTGTCAGGACTAACTGAAAGGAGAGATACTAAGAGATTTGAAAGTAGTGGGAGGAGGGGGAAATGTGAAATGATAGGAGAAGACTGGAGGGGGTGGAATGAAGCTAAGAGCTGGAAAGGTGATTGGCAAAAGTGATACAGAGCTGGAGAAGGGAAAGGATCATGGGACGGGAGGCCTCAGGAGAAAGAGAGGAGAGGGGGAGCACCAGAGAGAGATGGAGAACAGGCAAACAACTAAATATGTCAGGGATGGGGCAAGAAGTGGAGGAAGGGCATTAACGGAAGTTAGAGAAGTCAATGTTCATGCAATCAGGTTGGAGGTTACCCAGCCGGTATATAAGGTGTTGTTCCTCCAACCTGAGTTTGGATTCATTTTGACAGTAGAGGAGGCCATGGATAGACATATCAGAATGGGAATGGGACGTAGAATTAAAATGTGTGGCCACTGGGAGATCCTGCTTTCTCTGGCGGACCGAGCGTAGGTGTTCAGCGAAATGGTTTCCCAGTCTGCGTTTGGTCTCACCAATATATAAAAGGCCACACCGGGAGCACCGGACGCAGTATATCACACCAGCCGACTCACAGGTGAAGTGTCGCCTCACCTGGAAGGACTGTCTGGGGCCCTGAATGGTGGTGAGGGGGGAAGTGTAAGGGCAGGTGTAGCATTTGTTCCGCTTACAAGCATAAGTGCCAGGAGAGAGATCGGTGGGAAGGGATGGGGGGGACGAGTGGACAAGGGAGTCACGTAGGGAGTGATCCCTGCGGAAAGCAGAAAGTGGGGTGGGGGAGGGAATGATGTAGGGATCCTTGATTTTCAAGAGATATTGAAGCCCTGGTTAAGAATACAGGTGAATAGCCTGAATTGGCAGGCAGGAACAAATGGGATGATTATATAGTGTAAGAATTGCAAATGAACACTTAAGGAAAAGGGCTAAAAGAAGCAATGAGGTTACCCTGGTAGACAAGGTGAAGGAGAATCCCAAGGAATTCCACAGATACTTTAAGAGCAAAAGGATTCCAAGGAACAAAATTGGTCCTCTGGAAGATCAGAATGGTAAACCATGTGGAGCCAAATGAGATGGGGGAGATGTTAAATAACTTTTTGCATCTGTATTTATTCAGGAGACAGACACTATAGAAATGAGGCAAAGAGACATCAACTTCATGGACCCTGTACAGATTACAAAGGAGGAGGTACTTGCTACCCTGAGGCAAATCCCCAGCGCCTGACAAGATGGACCCTGCGGGAGGCAAGTGCAGAAATTGCCAGGGCCCTAGCTGAGATATCTAAATCATTCTTAGGGACAGGTGAGGTACCAGGGAATTGGAGGATTGCAAATGTTGTTCCACTGTTCAAGAAAGGCTCTAAAAATAAACCAGGACATTATAGGCCAGCGAACCTGAATCCACTACTGGGAAAATTATTAGAAGGTATTCTGGGGGACTGGATATACAAGTAATCGGACAGACATGGACGGATTAGGGACAGTCAGCATGACTTGTGTGTGGTAGGTCATGACTAACCAATCGTAAAGAATTTTTTGAAGAGGTTATAGGAAAGGTGATGAAGCCAAGGCAGTAGATGTTGACCACATGCACTTTAGCATGGCATTTGATAAGATCCTGAATGGGAGGTTAGTGAAGGAAGTTCAGTCGCTTGGCATTCAAGATGAGGTAGTAAAATGGATTGAATGTTAGCTTTGTGGGAAACGCCATAGCATGATAGTAGCTGGTTGTCCCTCTAGCTGGAGATCTGTGACTAGTGGAGTGCTGCAGAGATCAGTGCTGGGTCTGTAGTTGTTTGTCATCTGTATCAACAATCTGGATGATAATGTGGTTAACTGGATCAATATACTTGCAGACGACACCAAGATTGGGAGTGTAGTGAATAGTGAGGAAGGCTGTCATGGCTTGCAGCAGGATTGGACCAGCTAGAATAATGGGCTTAAATATGGGAGATGGAATTTAATGCCAACAACTGGGAAGTTTTGCATTTTAGTAGGACCAACCAGTGTAGGTCTTACACAGTGAACGATAATTTACTGAAGAGTGTGGTAGAACAAAAGGATCTGGGAAAAGGATCATAATTCGTTGAAAGTGGTGTTACAGGTAGTTTGGGTCATAAAGAAAGCTTTAGGCACATTGGACTTCATAAATCAAAGTACTGAGTTTTTGGGATGTTATGCTGAAGTTGTATATGACATTGGTGAGGCCTAGTTTCGAGTATTATGTACAGGTTTGGTCACCAACTTACAAGAAAGATGTAAATAAGGTTGAAAGAGTAAAGAGAAAATTTACAAGGATGTTGCTGTGTCTGGAGGACCTATGTTATAAAGAAAGGGGAATAGATTAGGACTTTATTCCTTGGAGCATGGAAGATTGAGAGGAGATTTGACAGAGGTACACAAAATGATGAGGGGTATAGATAGGGTAAATGCAAGCAGGCTTTTTCCATTGAGGTTGGTGGGACTCCAACCAGAGGTCATGGGTTAAGGGTGAAAGGTAAAAGTTTAAGGGGAACAGGATGGCAAACTTTTTCACTCAGTGGTGAGATTGTGGAATGAGCTGCCAGCACATGGTGCACACAAGCTTAATTTCAACATTTAGGAAACGCTTGGATGGTAGGGGTATAGAAGGCTATAGTCCCAGTGCAGGTCAATGGGAGCAGGCAATTTAAATGAGTCAACACAGATTAGACGAGAGGAAGGGCCTCTTTCTGTGTTGTACTTTTCTATGACTCTGAAGCAGTTTTGTGTATCTCAGTACATGCGACAGTAATAAATCAATAGCCAATCACCTATACCTGTCCTCAGATGGATAAAGGGGCACGGGATCGGAATCAGCAGCTGAGACCTGGTTGTCAGAAAGGCTGCAGCTCGGTCGGATCAATGGGATGCAAAACGTGAGTGTGGTTACGGGGAGTATGTGGGGTCAAATGTGAGATGTTGTCTGGGTCAAGCATGATCTACGGCATGAAACTGAGGAAGATAATGTCACAGCCTGGCATACAGTTCTCGTGAAATCTAATAACCATAAAGGCAAACATGAAAATCCAAATAACAATAAGCATTTGATGTGACCATCATAAAAATGTCTCTGATCACACCATTTGCTTCACAAAGCATTATAGATCTCTATGGAATTCTAAGGGACATTAATGTTGTGATGTTCCAACAAGTTTACAGTTATTTTTGTTAATCCTAGAATTTTTATCCAGATTTATTTAATTATTCCAATTCAGGCAGCGCAGCTGCCTTGGTGGAATTCAAATGAATTACTCTAGGTCAACATTCCAGGCCTCCAGATTCTAATTTAGCGATCTGCCGGTATGGACACCAAGGTGATGTTGTAGATCACTGACTCATTAGCTGCACTGTGGAGAAAGGAAAGCTGGAGAGAATAAAAGGGAATGCAAGGAAAAATCAGCTCTTCTTTCTCTTTCTAGACTAACAATCATTTTGCTCTCCTTCACACTCATTCAAAGATTAAAAAATTCAAAGTACATTTATTATCAAAGAACATATACAACCTTGAGATTTGTTTGCTGATGGGCAGTCACAAAGCAAGGAACCCGAGAGTGCCCAATTAAAAAAATAAAGGCCAACCCCGCTGTGCACAGAGAAAAAAAACAAAAACAAATCATGCAAACAATAGAAGCTGTTCTGTAGAATGTTAATAAACAATCTCAAATCTTGAATCTCCCCACAGATATTCCAGTACTGAGGGAGACTGAAGGAGAAATGTTATAATGTGATAGGCTGTTGTTTACCCCCAGTAAGTCTTTCAATGCTCAAGGCCTTGCTAATTAGGTCAAAGGGCACTTCATAATCCAAACTTCCACTGGAATATTTGCTTCAGATAAACGAAGATTGAGCGAGAAAAGGAGAAATGAACTCAGGATCGTAAGTTATAATTATCTGTCTTTCTATCAATAGGAGCAAACTGAGTGACCCTAGGATTTTGCTTCCATTTTAAGCTTGCCTAGACACAAGGGAGACTGCAGATGCTGGATATCTGGAGCAACACATACAAAATGCTGGAGGGACTTAGTGTGTCAGGCAGCATCTATAGAAGAAAATGAACAATCAATGTTTTGGGCCAAGACCTTTCATCAGTACTGGAAAGGAATGGGGAAGAAGCCAGAATAAAATGGGAGGGGGAGGAGGAGGAGTACAAGCAGGCAAGTGATAGGTGAATCCAAGTGAAAGGGAAAGACAGGAATAAGGGGTAGTGAGGCTATAATGTGAGAAGCAGGGTGGAGATTGGTGTGGGAGGCAAAGGGAAAAAATGAGGAAAAATGAATCTAAAGTAAGAGACTAGTATACTATGGAACATTACTGCTGTTAGGCTCTATTGATGAAAATCAAATCAGCATTTCTGTTGCGTTCTTAACAGTGAATATTCCATTACTTTGCTTTTTACAATTTATGCTCCACACCCATAGATGAGTTTCATAGGAGCGAACTAGCAAGCATAAAAATTGAACAAAGGAATAAAGCATGCAGCAAAAAATGACTAAAGTAACCAGATCTAATTCTCAAAACATAAAGTGATATTCACTATATAAAAGGTTGGGGGTGTTTGGCTTCTAGAAGTTGGCAATATGTCACCGTTGTTTGAGAAGAGAAGCCTGTGTCACTTGCCAGTGTGTTTTGAACTGTTGCCAATTTGTCATCGTGTCCTTTAAAATATATTAAATGAATTCATTGTCTTTTATTTTCTTCCTGTCAATATCTTATGATGTGGTCCCTTCAATTCTCTTTTCTTTCTTCCCACCTCCTCAACAGATATGTGGTACATCTAGAAGGGCTCCTGCTTCACAGCTCCAAACAGCCTGCCTCGATCCTGAACTCCTAGCAGTGGATGTGTGTATGTGGACCTTGCGGGTTTCCCCTCTGACTATATGGGTTTCCTCCAAATGCTCCAGTTTCCTCCCATGTCCAAAAGACAAGAGGTTGGAAAGTTAGTTGCCCCTAATATGCAGGTGAGTTGTAGATTTGAACAGGAGATGATAGGATGTGGGGAGAATAATAAAAGGGAATAATGAAAGATTGTTGTAAATGGGTGCTGTTTGATTAGTATAAACTCATTGTGCTATAGAGTCTGTTCTCATGCTGTGTGACACTATGAATACAAGGGTCCCTTTCCTTACATCTTGCAAAAGAAAAAAAACACCCTGACATTTTGACTTTGTAAGCTACTGCTCGTCTCCCACTGCTCCTCTTCAAATCCTTGAGCCCCTTGTTGTTACAGTACACACCCGACTGCGCCAGCTTCCGGGGTTTAGCTGCTCCGATTCTCCAGAGTATGGATAGCTGGCACAATTCCTTTTAACATTCTGGCCACTCCACCAATTGGCAGCCATATTTTGGCACCAAGATTTGGACAGTGAAGGAGCAGCTTAACTCAAGTTCGGTGCTCAATTGTCAGCTTAACTTTGGTTCAGTCTGTGATTGTGCTTAAGGTTTCTGTCTCATTTGGATTCTCGGTCTAATCTCATCAAACTTTTACAATATATTGCCTTGGAGTTTAAAATTACAAAAGACTAACCTATTAGGCCGATAAGGAACCTTGCAAAACTCTATTCCAGTGCTGACCAATTTACTTGCGAAAATCAAAAGCATCCACCAGTAAAATGTCAAATTACCAATATTATAGATTTACAAACGTGTATAAACAAATTTACATCGATATTATCAAATATTATTTACTTTTGCTCACCAAACCTGGTGAAAACACTCAAACATTGTCCTTTCCAGAATATGGCAACTCTTTATTCTACCCCACACGTGCAAAATTACATCACCATTTTCTCTTAAAGGCACAGACAGCTATTTTAGCATTACCAAGGTGAATAATAAGTGCACTCTAACAATAAAAAAATATATTCAACGGTCCCCTGGTTGTAATGACACTCCCTGTGACTGAATGCAAAAAATTATCCCTCCTCATCAGTTGCCTGGATTGGAGAACAAGTCATATGAAGCAAGGTTAGCAGAGCTGGGATTTCTCTCTTTGGAGCGTAGAAGAATGAGAGGGGACTTGATAGAGGTCTACAAGATTATGAGAGGCATAGATAGGGTGGATAGTCAGTACCTGTTTCCCAAGGCACCAATAGCAAACACCAGAGGGCATATGTACAAAATTAAGGGAGGGAAGTTTAGGGGAGACATCAGGAGTAAGTTTTTTTACACAGAGGGTTGTGAGTGCCTGGAATGACTTGCCAGGGATGGTGGTGGAGGCTAAACATTAGGGGTATTTAAGAGCCTCTTGGACAGGCACATGGATGAAAGAAAAATGGAGAGTTATGGGGTAGTGTGGATTTAGTACTTTTGTTAAGGATTATATGGGTCGGCACAACATGGAGGGCTGAAGGGCCTGTACTGTGCCGTAGTGTTCTATGGTTCTCATCCTTCATTCCTGTTGCTGACATCATCATTTTCTTGACCCCACATCCTTCTTCTGGAGCACCAGTGATCTATCCATTGCTCTTTCTTATTTTACAAGTTCATGTTGACCCTTGCCTAGAAACACAATGCCAAATTATTTATTTAGAGATACAGCACGGAAACAGGCCCTTCCACCCCAATGAGCCCAATTACAACCATGTGACAACTTAACCTAGTAAACCATATGTCTTTGGAGTGTGAGTGGATGCACTGATGCACCATCAATAACTCTCGGAGACTGGAAGTGAACGATAGGCTTTCATGAACAGCGAAAAGGGAGCACGACATGTCAAAGACTGAGGGAGGAGCAATGCCCCAATCGCCTTTATACAGGGGTCTGTGGGAGGAGCCACAGGAGCAGTCAGCAGGGGGGCGTGTCCAGACAGGTATACATAGTTTACCACATTCACCCCTCCTTTGTTTTAAAAGTGAGTCCCCATGGGGCTAAGTTTCTGACAAGTATATTTACAGGTCAAGTCTATCAGGCGGTCGAGTCCATCGCTGCGATCTACGTAGCACCGGTGACGGTGGTTGTGCTGGCTCCGGCCTGACTTGAGGTGCCAGCCCGTTAGGCATCAGTAACCCCTCATGCGTGTGCATGGCGCCCAGTATGGGAGTGTTATGAGGAGTCTGTGTAGGACTTGGCGTGCGCGGTGTCTCATGGGTGTATATACATCGGTGGGTACGGGGTTCATAGTCACCGTGGAGTGTTCAGGTTAGGGGTCTGGTGCTCCTGCGGGCACCAGGTCATGGATGGAGACCGTGTCCTCCCGCCCATCAGGTAAGACCACGTAGGCATACTGGGGGTTCCCCCGGGGATTATAGCTCGTGGTCCTAATAGTTGCAATACCCCTAGCCAGCAGGTATTGGCGCAGCTCGTCACTCATAAATGAGGACCCTCTATCACTGTGGATATAGCAGGGATATCCGAACAGAGTGAAGAGCTGGTGTAGGGCTTTTATGATGGACGTGGCAGTGGTATCGGGGCAGGGGATGGCAAAGGGGAACCACGAGTACTCATTGATTATGTTGAGGAAGTAGACATTGTGGTCGGTGGAGGGAAGGGGGCCCTTAAAGTCAACACTCAGTCGCTCAAAGGGGTGGGTGGCCTTGATAAGTTGTGCCTTTTCAAGATGGTAGAAGTGCGGTTTGCACTCAGCGCAGACTTGGCAGTCCCTGGTCATTGTCCTGATTTCCTTAAGGGAGTAAGGCAGGTTCCGGGCTTTCACGAAATGGTAAAATCGGGTGACCCCCGGGTGGCAAAGATCTGCATGGAGGGCGTATAGCTGGTTGAGCTGCGCGCTGGCACACGCTCCCCGGGATAGGGCATCGGGGGGCTCATTGAGCCTTCCAGGCCGGTACAGGATGTCATAGTTGTAGGTGGAGAGTTCAATTCTCCACCTCAAAATTTTATCATTTTTGATTTTTCCCCGTTGTTGGTTGCCGAACATGAACGCAACTGAGCGCTGGTCGGTCAGCAAGGTGAACTTTTTGCCTGCGAGATAGTGCCTCCAGTGCCTAATAGCTTTCACTATGGCCTGGGCTTCTTTCTCCACCACGGAGTACCGAATTTCAGGGCCTTGAAGGGTACGAGAGAAGAATGCTACCAGCCTTCCTGCCTGATTGAAGGTAGCAGCCAGCACGAAATCGGAGGCGTCACTCTCTACTTGGAAGGGAATGGTCTCGTCCACCGCATGCATTGTTGCTTTGGCAATGTCCCCTTTAATGCGGCTGAAGGCCACGCGGGCCTTGGCTGAGAGGGGAAATGTGGTGGACTTGACCAGGGGGTGGGCCTTGTCTGCGTAGAGAGGGACCCATTGGGCGTAATAGGAAAAGAAGCCCAAGCACCGTTTGAGGGCTCTGAGGGTGTTGGGAAGAGGGAGTTCCAACAGGGGGTGCATATGTTCGGTGTCAGGGCCAATGACCCCGTTCTCCACAACATACCCAAGGATAGCAAGTCGGGTGGTTCCGAACACACACTTGTTCCTGTTATAGGTAAGGTTGAGAGCTTTGGCCGTTTGGAAAAATCGTTGGAGGTTGGTGTTGTGATCCTGCCAGTCGTGACCGCAGATGGTGATGTTATCCAGATAAGGGAACGTGGCCTTCAGTTGGCACTGGTCCACCATCCAGTCCATTTCCCTCTGGAAGACAGAGACACCATTCGTGACACTGAAGGGGACGCGCAGGAAGTGATTGAGCCTGCCGCCCGCCTCGAAGGCAGTGTAGGGGCAGTCCTCCGGGCGGATGGGGAGCTGATGGTAAGCGGATTTCAGGTCTATCGTCGAGTACACCTTGTACTGAGCTATCTGATTGACCATATCCATGATGCGGGGTAGAGGGTACGTGTCAAGCTGCGTGAACCTATTGATGGTCTGGCTATAGTCCATGACCATCCTATTTTTCTGCCCGGTCTGAACAATGAGCACCTGGGCCCTCCAAGGACTTGTGCTTGGCTCAATTTTCCCCTCCCTGAGCAGCCGCTGCACCTCTGACTGAATGAAGGCCCTGTCCCCCGCGCTGTACCTCCTGCTTTTAGTTGCCACAGGTTTACAGTCGGGGGTCAGGTTGGCGAACAGCGGTGGGGGAGGGATCTTGAGGGTGGAGAGGCCGCAAGTGGTGTCCGTAGCGCGTCTGATGGCATGGTGTTGGGTGGGATGTGCGGGTCGGTGTGTGTGTGTGTGGTCAGTAGCGGGGTATGTGATGAAGTCCTACAGAACTGGGGATTTCTGACAGTGATTGGTGGGAGGGGCCCGTCATATTCCATTGTCACACTTTTCAGGTGGCTCTGGAAGTCAAGCCCCAATAGCACAGGGGCACACAGTTGAGGCATGACCAGTAACGCAAAGTCCCGATATTCTGTGCCCTGCAACACTAGTGTCGCTACACAACACCCTTGGATGTCTGTTGTATGCGACCCAGAGGCCAAGGTGACCCTCTGGCTTACCGGCTGTGTCACGAGTCCGCAGCGTTGGACCGTGTCCAAGTGAATAAAACTCTCAGTGCTGCCCGTGTCAAACAGGCAGCTAGTCCTGCACCCTTCCACCAGGATGTCCATCATTGACCTTGCAAGCTGGTGTGGAGCGCTTTGGGTGAGGGTCACGGAGGCCAGAGTTGAATCGCCGTCTTGGTCCGGCGTGGTGGGGTGCCCGGTAAGCACCCATGGGTCGTAGGCGGTGCGAGGTGGTGCCGACCAAGATGGCCGCCCCCATGCCTCACACGCGGCAGGCAGGCAAGATGGTGGCGACCAAGATGGCGACCTCCATGCCTCGCACGTGGTGCTGCTCGACCGTGATCGCGGTTTGGATTTAAAGGCCTTGGAGAAGTGGCCCTTCTTTCTGCAGCTGGAGCAGGTAGCTTCTCGGGCCAGGCGGCGTTTTTGGGGGTGCTTCTTGAGTCTGCAGAAGTAACACTTCACCGACTCACGAGTGGCAGCAGCTGTGGTTGATTTGCCGGCGGGTTGCAGGGACTTCATGGACTAGCGAGTGGCAGCAGCCGTGGTCAATTCGCCGGCGGGTGGCGGGGTCTGCAGCGTCCATGAGGCCGGCTGGAGATCGCGCACCTGGAGAGTGTCAGAGTTGTGCAGAGCGGCCTCCAGCATGTCGGCCAGCTCAATCGCCGAACGTAAGTTAAGATCGGCGTGTTCCAGCAGCCGCTGGCGCATGTACACTGACCTGGTCCCTCTGACGAAGGCGTCTCTTACTAGGAACTCTGCATGCTGTTCCTCCGTCAGCCCGCCGCAATCGCAGGCCCGCATGAGTGTCTGTAGGGCCCGGACAAACTCAGTGCCCGACTCTCCGGCCCACTGCTGCTGTGTTGCTAAGCAATGTCTTGCATAGACAGTGTTCACCAGCCGCAGGTACTGTCTTTTGAGGGCGTCCATCATGCCCTGGTAGCTCGGTTGGTCTCTGATCAAGGAGTAGACCCGTGGACTGATTCTGGAGAGGAGAACTCTGCGCATCGTGGCAGGCTCGGTCACTTAGTTCTCCTCCAGGTACGATTCGAAGCATGCTAGCCAGAGTTCGAAAGCGTTGCCGGCTTCCTGGGATTGAGGGTCGAGATCCAATCTGTCGGGTCGTAAAATACTCTCCATGTTTTAAAATCACTGTTAATAAAATTGATGCACCATCAATAACTCTAGGAGACTGGAAGTAAACGATAGGCTTTTATTAACAGCGAAAAGGGAGCACAACATGTCGAAGACTGAGGGAGGAGCAATGCCCCAATCGCCTTTATACAGGGGTCTGTGGGAGGATCCACAGGAGCAGTCAGCAGAGGGGCATGTCCAGACAGGTATACATAGTTTACCACAAGCTCCTGGAGGAAATCCACGTGGTCATGGAGAGAACACATAGATTCCTTGTAGTTGGCGGCTGAACTGAACCCTGACACTTGTTGCTGAAATAGTGTTACGCCAATCGCTACGCTACGTTACCACGCTGCCCTTATCAGCAATTCTACTTGTAGGTTGCTGATGCCTGACTCAATATCACTTTTAACTGTTCAAATGTCAGTGAAAAGTAGGAAAAGACTATATAGCTTTTTGTGTCCTGTGGGACTCGGAACTAAATAACCAACTCTTATTCTCTTCGTCAACAAGATCTTCTCAATATTGTGGGAATTCAACCCTGCCTTGGTTTATCTTTGAATACAGAACATAGAAATTTACAGTACATTACAGGCCCTTCGGCCCACAAAGTGGTGCTGACCATATAACCTACTCTAGTAACTGCCTAGAATTTCCCTGGCGCATAGCACTCTATTTTTTTAAGCTCCATACACCTATCTAAGAGGCTCTTAAAAGACACTATTGTATCTGCTTCCGCCACCACTGCCAGCAGTGCATTCCACACACCCACCCCTCTCTGTGTGAAAAGCTTACTTCTGACATCCCCACGGTACCTATTTCCAAGCACCTTGAAACTATGCCCATCTGGTTACCCACACAATCAATGCCTCTCATCATCTTTTACACCTCTATCAGGTCACCTCTCATCATCTGTCGCTCCAAGGAGAAAAGGCCAAGTTCACTTAACCTATTCTCATTAGGTACACTCTCCAATCCAGGCAACATCCTTGTAAATATCCTGTACACTCTCTCTAGAGTATCCACATCCTTTCTGTAGTGAGGGGACCAGAACTGAAGACAGTACTCCAAGTGGGGTCTGAGCAGGGTCCTATACAGCTGCAACATTACCTCTCGGCTCCTAAATTCAATTCCACGATTAATGAGTATCAATACACCGTATGCCTTCTTAACCATGGAGTCAACTTGCGCAGCTGCTTTGAGCATCCTATTGACTCGGACCCCAAGATACCTCTGATTCTTCACACTGCCAAGAATCTTATCATTAATACTATAGTCTGCCATCATATTTGACCTACCAAAATGAACCATTTTCCAAGATCGTTTGCTTCCAGCCTGACAGGGAAAGTGACAATCTCCTGTGTTTGCATGAGTGAAATTAAACAAGGAAAGCGCTGTGACATATTGTATGGTAAAGTACTGTATATAATAATCTTTGAGAAGAAAGCAAATGTTGATCAACATCTCATCAAGTACAAGATGGAAGTATTTACAATGAGCCCTAGGTTAATGAATCTCTTGCTAAATTTTGAAGAGAGTTGTCAATAACAAACCGATCCTAATCCTTCAGAAATAAAACAGCTTTTACTGGAGGTATACGGCAGCATTGGTGAAGAGAGAAACAGAATTAACATATCAGGTTCACAACTTTTGTCAGAGCCATCAGGAAAATTTTTCTGACAAACGCTCTCAACCTGAAACGTTCTGTCTCTGCAGACACATTTCCAGCATCAGGTTTTGTTTTTCTGCCTTTTGGTTTGTTTTCTAAGATGAGAGGTTGACCAAACTGTGGTTGCTTTCTTTGGAATGGAAAAAACAACCTGACGGGTGTTCTGATAGAAGTACAGTACCTAAAATTATGAGAGGCAAAGACAAGAGTAGACAACCATTATCTTTTTTCCACGGTTGCAATATCTAATGCTAGAGGCATGCGTTCAAGGTGAGAGGGAAAGTTTCAAAGGCAGTGTGCAGGGCAGGTTTTGTTTTTACACAGGGCGGTGGCTGTTTGAAATGTGTTGCCAGTGGGGATATTGGAGGCAGAAATGAAAATGCCATTTAAGAGATTCTTACATTGGCACATGAATATGCAGAGAAAAGAGGGACAAGGGCCATGAGCGGGTAGAAAGGATTTGGAGTCCAGCATAATTAGTTCAGCATAACATTTACGCTGAAGGACCTGTTCCCGTGCTGTACAGTTCTCTATTCTACGAGATCTTCAGAAGAAAATAGCTTGGAAAAGGGCAGCAAGAGTAAACAGATGAAAGTATAAGGCTACTGTGTTGAATTCACTATTTTCTTGGTCCCTAGAGCGTATGATAATCAGTCAATCTGTTAAAAGCTCAAGATGAAAGGAGGTACCGTCCAAACTGTGCAGGATTCTGTTTATTTTCTCAGACTGCACATACTATTCAAAATCTAACACCATCTTTTGTCTGTGGATTTCTTATATCACACCATTGTGCATTTACGAGGGTAGAAAGGAAGTAAGCCTGTTAAAATTGCAAGCATTGGTGTTACTTTCCAGTCAGCTCTATTACGTAAAATGCAGACGTGAAACTCATGTCTGTAATTTGAAATCTAAGTGTCTTTGGGACCATAGCTACATGTAAGCATTCAAACCTTACCTTATGTTTTGCCTGGATTTGTCATCTACAGTAAACATATATAATGCTTCTTTCCTCTTCAATCAATTGCCCTATCATGATTCATTAAGTTACAAGCAGTTACGCTGACTCCAAGAATTTAATATTATTTCACCTGATTTAGTTATTAGTCAACAGTGTTAACACTGGCCATAATGTGAGTGAAAGCTCCACTGTATACAAAACAGAGTGCAAATGGGTTGTAGATACTGGAAAACATTACTAGAACTCAACAGGTCAGGCAGCATCCATAGATGAGTGACATTTCTGGACAAGACCCTACATCAAGATAGGAAAGAAAGAGGAAGATAGCTAGTATATAAAGGTGGAGGGAAGGGGTGGAGCAAAAGCTGGTAGGTGATAGGTAGATCCAGGTGAGAGGGGGATGATAGACAAGAGGGAGGGACGAGTGGGAATGATGTAAGAGACTGGAGTGTGACAGGTGGAAGTGGCAAAGTGTTAAATAAGAGAGAAGAGTGAATCATGAAATAAAGGAAAGAATGCAGGTACTGAGAGAAGTGAATTTCGTTCTTGCAGGTTCAGGAAGCGATATAGTCAAGGTAACCGTGTGAGACAGTGAATTCATAAAAGGTTGTTTCCCTAGATGGCGACAGAGTCCAAAAAAGGGGAGAGAGACGTTGGAGATAGACTGAGCGAACTTGAAGGTGGGGTGGAAATTGGTAGTGAATTTGATGGGATCGTTAAACAGGAATTGAGTGCAGGAAGCACCACCAAGGCAGTCATCAATGTAGCAAACAAAGAGTGGTGGAGCGTTCCTGATGTGGGTTTGGAGCTGGATTGCTCCATGTAGCAATCAAAGTTAGGCACAACTACGTCCATGTGTTCAGGAGATAGAGGGGAGGGAGGAACCAAAAGAGAAGTTGTTGATGGTGGAGAGTAAGAGGTTGAGCACTTTATCCAAAAAGAAGTGGAAAGCCTGAGGACTTCCTGATAGGGGAAAAATATACAGAGATGATGTCCCTGGTGAAAATATAGCAGTCAGGGCCAGAGAACTGAAGTGGTGGAGAGCATGTGAAATGGGGACAAGATGGAGTCCAGGTATGGGGACCAAAAATTTGGGTGGGGTATAAACAAATGGGTTACCATGGTGTTTTGGATTGTGAATCAAGGTATGAAGTAGACGTGGGCAGTGTGGGTTGGGGAACAATGAGATTGAAGGTTGTAGAGAAGAAATCACCAGAGGTGACAGGGTGGGAGAAAGTAGCCTCACGCTTCTCAGTGGAGTCTTCATTCAGAAGTAAGTACGTTGAGGAGTCCACGAGCTGCCAACTGGCCTCTGTAAGTTCTGAAGGTGAGAAAAAGATCAATATTTAGAGAGATACAAGTTAACAGAGGGCAATTAACACGGATTGTTGTGTATGACAACAATTCTGTTTTTAAGAAAATAACAAGAAGACTCAGTGAGATTATTATATTTAAAGTGGTTAACAAGGATTTAGCATATGATTGGACAAATGGCCTGTGTGGTACAAAAGTTCTGTTCGTAGAATTACTGATCCAGGTTTATCCTGACCTCTGGTGTTGTCCGCGGGAAGCTTGCACATTCTGTCTGTGACCACGTGGTTGCTCTGGTTTTCTCCCGTGGGGGGCTATGGGAGAGGGAAGGGTTAGGTTGACCTTTTGGGTTAAAACTTTGGCACAATATCGTGTGCCGAAGACTCCGTACTGTGCTGTACCGTTCTATGTCTATGTTCTATCTCAAAACATGCTGGCTGGCAGATTAATTAGCCAGTGTAAAATTATCTTAATGTGCAGGTGTGGAAATGTCTAGAGAGATGTTGATGGGAATGTGATGCACCATCAATAACTCTCAGAGACGGGAGGCGAACGATAGGCTTTTATTAGCAGCAAAACGGTGCAAAGCATCTTGGAGACTGAAGGGGGGTGCAGTGCCTCCAATTGCCTTTATACAGGGGTCTGTGGGAGGAACCACAGGAGCAGTCAGCAGAGGGGTGTGTCCAGACAGGTATACATAGTTTACCACATTCAACCCCCCTTTGTTTTAAAAGAGAGTCCCCACGGGGCGAAGTTTCTTACAAGTATACTTACTGGTTAAGTCTATCAGGCGGTCGAGTCTGTCGCTGCAATCTACGTAGCACCGGTGGTGATTGCACCGGTGACGGTGGTTGTGCTGGCTCCGGTCTGACTTGAGGTGCCAGCCCGTTAGGCATCAGTAATCCCTCATGAGTGTGCGTGGCACCCGGTATGGGAGTGTCGTGAGGAGTCTGTGTAGGGCTTGGAGTGCATGGTGTCTCATGGGAATATACATCAGTGGGTACAGGGTTCAGAGTCACCGTGGAGTGTGCGGGGTAGGGGTCTGGTGCTCCTGCGGGCACCAGGTCACAGACGGAGACCCTGTCCTCCCGCCCATCAGTTAAGACCACGTAGGCATACTGGGGGTTCACAAGAAGTAGGTGAACCCTCTAGACCATCGGGGAGTATTTATTGCTCCTCGCATGTTTCTGGAGCAGCACTGGCCCTGGGGATGTCAGCCAAACTGGTAGGGTAGTCCCAGTGGCCGACTTCCTGGGAAAAGAAAAGAGTCGCTCATGAGGGGTGGCATTGGTGGACGTGTATAACAGGGAGCGGATAGAGTGGAGTGCCTCGGGGAGGATCTCCTGCCAGCGAGAGACCGGCAATCCCTTTGACCTAAGGGCTAAGAGTGTGGCCTTCCACACAGTGGCATTCTCCCTCTCCACCTGTCCATTTCCCCGGGGATTATAGCTCGTGGTCCTACTAGTAGCAATACCCCTAGCCAGCAGGTACTGGCGCAGCTCGTCACTCGTAAGTGAGGACCCTCTATCACTGTGGATATAGCAGAGATAACCGAACAGAGTGAAGAGCTGGCGCAGGGCTTTTATGACGGACGTGGCAGTGGTATCGGGGCAGGGGATGGCAAAGGGGAACCGCGAGTACTCGTCGATTATGTTGAGAAAGTAGATATTGAGGTCAGTGGAGGGAAGGGGGCCCTTAAAGTCGACACTCAGTCACTCAAAGGGGCGGGTGGCCTTGATAAGTTGTGCCTTTTCAGGACGGTAGAAGTGCGGTTTGCACTCAGCGCAGACTTGACAGTCCCTGGTCATTGTCCTGATGTCCTCAAGGGAGTACGGCAGGTTCCGGGCTTTCATGAAATGGTAAAGTTGGGTGACCCCCGGGTGGCAAAGATCTGCATGGAGGGCGTATAGTCGGTCGAGCTCGCGTTGGCACATGTTCCCCGTGATAGGGCATCAGGGGGCTCATTGATCCTTCCAGGCTGTTACAGGATGTCATAGTTGTAGGTGGAGAGTTCTATTCTCCACCGCAAAATTTTATCATTTTTGATTTTGCTCCGCTGTTGGTTGCTGAACATGAACGCAACTGAGCGCTGGTCGGTCAGCAAGGTGAACCTTTTGACGGCGAGATAGTGCCTCCAGTGCCTAATAGCTTCCACTATGGCCTGGGCTTCTTTCTCCACCGTGGAGTGCTGAATTTCAGGGCATTGAAGGGTACGAGAGAAGAATGTTACCGGCCTTCCTGCCTGATTGAGGGTAGCAGCCAGCACAAAGTCGGAGGCGTCACTCTCTACTTGGAAGGGAATGGTCTCGTCCACCGCATGCATTGTTGCTTTGGCAATGTCCCCTTTAATGCAGCTGAAGGCCGTGCAGACCTCGGCAGAGAGGGGAAATGCGGTGGACTTGACCAGGGGGCAGGCCTTGTCTGCATAGTGAGGGACCCATTGGGCGTAATGGGAAAAGAAGCCCAGGCACCGTTTGAGGGCTCTGAGGGTGGTGGGAAGAGGGAGTTCAAACAGGGGGCGCATACAGTCGGGGTCAGGGCCAATGATCCTGTTCTCCACGACATACCCAAGGATAGCGAGTCGGGTGGTTCCGAACACACACTTGTCCCTGTTATAGGTAAGGTTAAGAGCTTTGGCCGCTTGGAAAAATCGTTGGAGGTTGGTGTTGTGATCCTGCCAGTCGTGACCGCAGATGGTGATGTTATCCAGATATGGGAACGTGGCCTTCAGTTGGCACTGGTCCACCATCCGGTCCATTTCCCTCTGGAAGACCGAGACACCATTCGTGACACCGAAGGGGATGCGCAGGAAGTGATAGAGCCTGCCGTCTGCCTCGAAGGCAGTGTAGGGGCAGTCCTCCGGGCGGATGGGGAGCTGATGGTGGGCAGATTTCAGGTCTATCGTCGAGTACACCTTGTACTGAGCTATCTGATTGACCATATCCACGATGCGGGGTAGGGGGTACGCGTCAAGCTGTGTGAACCTATTGATGGTCTGGCTGTAGTCCACGACCATCCTATTTTTCTGCCCGGTCCAAACAACGACCACCTGGGCCCTCCAAGGGCTTGTGCTTGGCTCAATGATCCCCTCCCTGAGCAGACGCTGCACCTCCGACTTAATGAAGGCCCTGTCCCCCACGCTGTACCTCCTGCTTTTAGTTGCCCCAGGTTTACAGTCAGGGGTCAGGTTGGCGAACAGCATTGGGGGAGGGATCTTGAGGGTGGAGAGGCTGCAAGTGGTGTCAGTAGCGCGGCCATTGGCATGGTGTTGGGTGGGATGTGCGGGTCAGTGTGTGTGTGTGTGTGTGTGTGTGTGTGTGGTCAGTAGCGGGGTATGTGACGAATTCCCACAGAACTGAGGTTTTCTGACAGTGATTGGTGGGAGGGGCCCGTCATACTCCATTGTCGCACTTTTCAGGTGGCTCTGGAAGTCGAGCCCCAATAGCACAGTGGCACACAGTTGAGGCGTGACCAGTAGCGCAAAGTTCCGATATTCTGTGCCCTGCACCACCAATGTCGCTACACAACCCCCCCCCCCCCCCCGATTGTCTGCGGAATACGACCCAGAAGCCATGGTGACCCTCTGGCTTACCGGCTGTGTCACGAGTCCGCAGCGTTGCACTGTGTCCGGGAGAATAAAACTCTCAGTGCTGCCCATGTCAAACAGGCAGATAGTCCTGTGCCCCTCCACCAGGATGTTCACCATTGACTTTGCGAGCTGGTGTGGAGCGCTTTGGTCGAGAGTCACGGAGGCCAGAGTTGCATCGCCGTCTTGGTGCCCGTTAAGCACCCGTGGGTCGGAGGTGGGTCGAGGTGGCGCCGACAAAGATGGCTGCCCCCATGCCTCGCACGCCGTGGGCAGGCAAGATGACGGCAACCCCCATGCCTCTCACGCGGCACTGCTTGACCCCGCTTGTGATTTGGACTCACAGGCCTTGGCGAAGTGGCCCTTCTTTCCGCAGCTGGAGCAGGTAGCTTCTCGGGCCGGGCAGCGTTTTCGGGGGTGCTTTTCGAGTCCGCAGAAGTAACACTGCATGGACTTGCAACTGGCAGCAACCATGGTCGACTCACCGGCGGGTTGCGGGGAGTTCACGGACTCGCGACTGGCAACAGCCAAGGTTGATTCGCCGGCGGGTTGCGGGGAGTTCACGGACTCGCGACTGGCAACAGCCGTGGTCGATTCGCAGGCGGGTTGCGGGGTCTGCAGCGTCCATCGGGCCGGCGGGAGATCGTGTGCCTGGACAGCATCAGCATCATGCAGAGCAGCCTCCAGCGTGTTAGCCAGCTCGATCGCCGAGCGTAAGGTAAGATCAGCGTGTTCCAGCAGCCACTGGTGCACGTACACTGACCTGATCCCGGTAACGAAGGCGTCTCTTACTAGCAGCTCCGCATGCTGTTCCGCCATCAGCCCCCTGCAGTCACAGACCTGCACGAGTGTCTGTAGGGCTCGGACAAACTCAGCGCCCGACTCTCCGGCCTGCTGCCGCTGTGTCGCTAAGCGATGTCTTGCGTAGACGGTGTTCACCGGCTACAGGTATTGTCTTTTGAGGATGTCCAGTTCCCCTTGGTAGGTCGGCAGGTCCCTGATCAGGGAGTAGACCCACAGACTGACCCTGGAGAGGAGAATTTTGTGCATCGAGGCAGGCTCGGTCACATGAATCTCCTCCAGGTACGATTGGAAGCATGCAAGCCAGAGTTCAAAGGTGATGCTGGCTTCCGGAGATTGAGGGTCAATATCCAATCTGTCAGGTCGCAAAATGCTCTCCATGTTTTAAAATTGCTGCTAATAAAATTGATGCACCATCAATAAGTCTCGGAGATGGGAGGCGAACGATAGGCTTTCATTAGCAGCAAAACGGAGCACAGCATCTCGGAGACTGAGGGGGGAGCAGTGCCTCCAATTGCCTTTATACAGGGGTCTGTGAGAGGAACCACAGGAGCAGTCAGCAGAGGGGCGTGTCCAGACAGGTATACATAGTTTACCACAGAAGGTGGTGAGAATAAAATGATTTGGATAGGTTTGGTGTAAAAATGGGTGCTTATAGTTGGCTTGGACCCGATGGGCTGAAGGTCCTGTCTCTCTGCAGCAACTGTCTGTGACTGAACACTGGCTAGGAAAGTAAAGCTGATAAGATCCAAAAAAAGGTGGCAAGTTAAATTAAAAACTACCCTTAGTCGATAAAGCAAAGAGTAAATATCGGCCTGAGGTTTAATAAAAAAAGAGCAGAAAGCAGTAGCTTTCAGGCTGGGTCCCTTATTTTTGACAATGCTTGTTACTGGTATAGATGTACCTGTAATGTTAGCGTCAGGATTATAAATAACTCTGATGTTAAAATTGTTAGTTTCCTTGACAATTAGGCAAAAAGTTTTAAGCTAGTTTTTCTTTTGCCATTTGCTCAATTTGTTCTTCATTCTGTGTGCGGCGTTTCACATTTCTCTTTGAACGGGTTCCATGGTTTCCTTTCTTAGTTTTGTGGCTGTCTGAGGGAAGATGAATCTCAGGCTTGTATACAGCATACATACTTTGATAATAAAAGTACTTTGAATCTTGAATCTTTGAAGATATTCATCTTTTTGAAGTCTACCATCAGTTAAAAGATTGGTTAGTTGGGAACAAAAGTGGCAAACTGAACTCCAGGAAGTATGAGGTGACATACACCAGACATGATTAATAATAGGAAATGGAGAAGTGTAGAAGAAGACCTGGAGGACAAGCCCAGAAGCTCCTGATGATTACAGGGCAGTAAGGTAAGGCCTTAAGAAGGTATGAAGATTCTTGTCTTTATATAAGCACACGCATGCACAAGGACTCAAATACTTGCACTAACAGCACAAGGTGCATTACTGTGATATTCTGGTGCTGCTGCAACTTATTTTCTGCTTCTTATCTATTTAATACTGTTTTTCCATTACTGCTTTGCTTTTATCTACTGCTTTATTTAACTGCCTGAGAGGAAGCCAAACAGAGTTTCATTGTACTTATGCATAATGAAAATAAAGATCATTCATTCATTCATAAACTCAACCATACAACATATGAGCAGGGAAGTGAATGGTAAAACTTTCCAGTGCACAGGTAAGCCATATGTAACGTTCATGCACAAACACAAGGAAATCTGCAGATGCTGGAAATTCAACCAACACACACAAAATGCTGATGGAACACAACAGGCCAGGCAGCATCGAAAGGGAGAAGGACTGTCGATGTTTCGGGCCGAGACCTTTCGTCAGGACTAACTGAAAGGAAAAATAGTAAGAGATTTGAAAGTAGTGGGGGGAGGGGGAAATACGAAATGATAGGAGAAGACCGGAAGGGGTGGGATGAAGCTAAGAGCTGGAAAGGTGATTGGCGAAAGTGATACAGAGCTGGAGAAGGGAAAGGATCATGGGACGGGAGGCCGCAGGAGAAGGAAAGGAGGAGCAGGGGAGCACCAGAGGGAGATGGAGAACAGGCAAACTAAATATTTCAGGGATGGGGTAAGAAGGGGAGGAGGGGCATTAACAGAAGTTAGAGAAGTCAATATTCGTGCCATCATGCTGGCGGCTACCCAGCCGGTATATAAGGTGTTGTTCCTCCAACCTGAGTTTGGATTCATTTTGACAGTAGAGGAGGCCATGGATAGACATATCTGAATGGGAATGGAACATGGAATTAAAATGTGTGGCCACTGGGAGATCCTGCTTTCTCTGGCAGACCGAGCGTAGGTGTTCAGCGAGACGGTCTCCCAGTCTGCGTCGGGTCTCACCAATATATAAAAGGCCACACCAGGAGCACCGAACGCAGTATACCACACCAGCCGACTCATAGGTGAAGTGTCACCTCACCTGGAAGGACTGTCTGGGGCCCTGAATGGCGGTGAGGGAGGAAGTGTAAGGGCAGGTGTAGCACTTGTTCCGCTTACAAGGATAAGTGCCAGGAGGGAGACTGGTGGGAAGGGATGGGGGGGATGAATGGACAAGGGAGTCGCGTAGGGAGTGATCCCTGTGGAAAGCAGAAAGGGTGGGGGAGGGAAAGATGTACTTGGTAGTGGGATCCTGTTGGAGGTGGCAGAAGTTACGGAGAATTATACGTTGGACCTGGAGGCTGGTGGGGTGGTAGGTGAGGACAAGGGGAACCCTATCCCGAATGGGGTGGCGGGCGGATGGGGTGAGGGCAGATGTGCGGGAAATGGGAGAGATGCGTTTGAAAACAGAGTTGATGGTGGAAGCCCCTTTGTTTAAAAAAGGAAGACATCTCCTTCATGTGGCGGAGATGGAGGAATTGTGAGAAGGGGATAGAATTTTTTGCAAGAGACAGAGTGGGAAGAGGAATAGTCTACTCGCCCCCCCCACCCCCCACCATCCCTTCCCACCAATCTCCCTCCTGGCACTAGAACTAGGTGATTAATAGCGATACAATATATATGAAAGAAAAGGAAGGAAAGAAAAGGCACCAGAACTTATCAGGGTTCAGTTAATTTGTGCATGACCGTTGGAGCTCAGCCATCGAAGTCTTCGGTCCACTATTCGATCTTCTCCGACCTCCACGACCCGCCGCCTGGGACCAACCAGAGCGCATCCAGCACCGTCCACCTTCCTCGCGATCTCCCCTCCAACCCCCAAAAGCCTGCGCAACAACAGCTTACAGACCCACAAGAAAGAATAACATCTATCCCAATTGGTTAACAAATGAATACAATTCTCATTATCAGTAATTATCACCCAAACAAGCTGCGAGAGAAAGCACCGTCTCACCAGTTACCATAACAAAGAAGCATTCTTACTTTTAACTTAACAAAGAAGCCATTTTGATTAACATATGCAGTAACATAAAGAAGAAATCCCTTACACATACTTAGAGTAATATGCACATTTCTGGTGACTACATGTAGAAAGATATGTTAGCAAAAGAGATCGTACAGAGCTGAATAAAGCAAATGATATTGTGAAACCTGGAGAATTGAAGTTATGAGGGGACACTGACTAGACTGGCAAGTAAAGGGGACTGAGCTTAATCAAGATGGATAAAACTATAAAATGACTAGAAATATAAAGGGATGTAGCGATGTACTACATACAGAGCTAGAGACAACGACACGCAGTCGGTAAGTCGCTTTGAGTCTAGTTTATTCAAACTTCGTGGCGCTGGCATTTAATCCCTAGTGCCCACCCTCTCCGGGCGGAAATGATGTCGGAGGTGCATTACCAAAGTCTCTCCCCGTGCTCTGGCTATTTGTGAGCCGGTTCGTCTGCGCAGAAAGTGGGTCGCCACAGGGATATAATTATTTCAAAGAAGTAGTAGAGAGTATGCTAGAAAGATGCTAGAGGCTGAACCCCCATAAGGGTTAAAAAGTACCTGGAAAGTACTTGGAGTATCATAACAGTGCCATGAAGTGTAATTAATGTTTTGCTAGATCAGATGAAATAAACCCTTTTTCAGATGTAAGTATCAATGATTTTCTTCTGTGCTTGAAAATCAAAGGAAATGTCCCCAACACATTTATTGTATTCTTAAAATATTTTGATCAAATAAAACCCTTCTCAAATACAGTCTTCTTACCAGATATGATGAGAATCTGTTCGTAAAGTAAATTGTGCTGTGGAACCTACTGTACTTAAGGAAGTGAATGGAGGTTACCCTAGACCAAATTACGTGGAATTATTAAGGCTGAAGGAGAATAATTTGGGAGAGATATTAAGTCACACCCCAGAGGAAAAGCATCATTATCCTAATGGTCTCAAGTACACAATCTTGGGAGCCATTTGAAAAGACCATTACTGAAGACATTATTCCTTTATAAATGGATACAAAAATACTCTGTTTAAGTAAGCAATTTTATTGCAAAAATGTAAAATATAGATTTGCAAACTTATATACAGGAAAATATAATGATAAAATGACATTACAATACGCTACACAGAGCAATAAATATACAATTACGGAACAGACCTTCAACATGAACACATACAAATCTTTTTTATTAAATCATAATTATATTCTTCCAGTCTTAAAGGTCAATAATAATTTGTACAGCTTCACTGTGCCGTGGTATTCTGTATCTTGATACTATTAAAAAAAAAGACAAAAAAAATTGTGAAACAATCGCTACAAATTTTAACCATAGCACTTACATAGTGAACAATACTAAATACTAATTATTAAATTTCTTTGTAATTGTTCTCAAGATCAAGAAAATACTTCCAATGAATCACACAATATTAGTGTACAATTAAAATATTATAATGCTCAGTTAGAACTTATGCTAGATATTATGGCTTTGTGTATGAAATTTAACTGCAACTCATAATTTCCTCTTACATTGTAATATGAACTACAAACATAAAGTGATAAAGTATAAATAGAGCATCATATTTTTTATGTTTAGGTTACACTCTGTTGTTACTTAAAGATTCTTATCAGTCACTTCTAACTCAATAAACCCACTAAATGATCAACACTCCTTAAATGTTTGTGATACATATCAACGACTTAGATTATAATGTAGTATAGATAAGTGCATTGTTAAGTTTGCAGAGAACAGAAAGATTGGTAGAGATGTGGACAGTGAAGAAGGTAGTCTAAGGATATTGAAAGGTATTGATCAGTTGCAGCTATTGGCAGAGAAATGGCAGATGGAGCTTAATCCAGGGAAGTGTACGGTGTTGCACTTTGAGTGGTCAAACGTATGGGGGAAGTACACAGTTATGGCATTAATATGCAGAGGAAGCATAGAGTTCATCCATAGCTTGCTAAAAGTAGCCATGCAGGGAGATAGGGTGTTAAAGAAGGAATATGACATGCTTGCCTTCATGGTCAGAGTATTGAGTACAAGAGACTAGTAATCATGTTACTGCAGTATAAAACTTCAGTTAAGCCACACTTGGAGCATTATGTACAGTTTTGGTTGCCCCCTTACAGTAAGGATGTGAGGGCTTTGGAAAAGTTGCAAGAGTCTAAGAGAATGCTATCTGATTTGGAGTGTATGAGCTACAAAGAAAGGGTTGGACAAATGGGTCATTTTCTGTGGACTGTTAGAGGCTGAGAGGAGACCTGACTGAAGTTTATAAAATTATGAGAGGCGTAGATAGGGTAGATGGTCAGAGTAGAAGTAGTTTTCTCAGGGTAGAAATGTCAGATGCTACATTTAAGGTGAGAGGGGGAAGGTCTGATGGAGATTCACTGGACAAGACTTTTTACATGGGGATTGGAAGGTGCCTGGAAGAGGTTGCCAGGGTTGGGAGAGGAAACAAATATGACAGTGCAATTTAAGAGGCGTTTTGTTAGGCACATGAATATGCAAGGATGGAGTGATGTGAATCATGTGCAAGCAGAAGAGATTTCGTTTAATCTGGCATTGAGTTCATCACAGGCGCAGTGAGACGAAGAGCCTCTACCTCCACTGTGCTGTCCTATGTACTTACTCAATCTCATTTCTTTTCTTTTTTGTCCAGGGTGCTCTTGGATTAGCACAGAGTGGTCCTTTCTCTACAGTGTAAAATCTGAAAGAGCAGTGTGCATATTACTCAATATGAGTGATTGGAAAATAAATTTGAAATAGCCTAAGGATTTCAAAATACATGAATCAAACCTCCAACAATTAATGTTTTTCAGCAAAATAGATCCTAATGAGTTAATGATGTTTGAAAATTCACTATTTTTAACTTAAATTTTGACTAAACCTTGTTTTTTTTATACAGCATTCAGTTTAAGAGACGACTTAACATAAGTTGACTTAAAATCATTAGGCAAGAGCATAGACTGATTTTTCAAAAAAGAAACATTTCAGAATGAGAATTAGGTTTAATATCATCACCATATGCTGTGAAATTTGTTAACTTAACAGCATCAGTACTATACATGATAAATACAGAGAAAGAAGTTTTTGAAAATGTACTTAAATTTTTGATTTTTGGATGCTTTAAGTTTAGAAAATAAAAATGATTGAAAGCTTATATATATTGTGTAAATGCTAAAACAAAACATAAGCGAACGATCAGATTTAAACATGATGGAAAGACTTCTAGGAAAATAAAACAGAAAGATTACATACACAATGGCACTGATACAGGGAAACAATGCTGGCTGTATCCTGTAATGAGTAATTTCGAATGAAATCGGTTTTCGAGACACGGTTGTGCAGCAATTTGTCATGACATTTCCAGGACCTCTATCTGAAAATAAAAAGCATTGTTTGTCTTCAGTTTTACTCAAATGAAAACCCAAGCATTTCAAAATTATCTCATATTACATATATCAAAGCAACCTATTCCAAAATATCTGAAAAAAATTGTTTGTCCTCTCTTCACGGAAAATCCACACACTTGCTGCATTGAACTTAAGTCTTTCATTCACGTTTTAAATATTCTACATCTAACTCAAAGTTTCATTCCATTTCTGAGTTGACCAAAATTATTTTAGCTACTAAAGTATAAACAGACACACACACATTTTCAGTAGCTAGTTAACATTATATATATTGCTCTTTGGGTGATCTGGTCTATACTTAAGTTCTGTTATTGTATCTTGCTAGCTACAGTATATTCAACAGCACAACAAAACTCCTGACAGGGAGAGAAATCAATTATTTTTTTGCAACATTCCTGATGATATTGTCATTAGTCTATACAGACATCAATATTAAGACTATAGTTTTGGAGAAGAATACAAAACTTACATCTACTACATACTGAACCAGCACAGAAGATAAGCAGAACAACAACAATCTTCAGGTGCATGTTGTTGACCATGTGAAACCTTCAATAGACAGTGCTTTGCCTATTTACTCTGTGCTTGGTCAGCTGAAGTCCTTTCTTGCCTCTAGTGAGAGGCTGGAACCTTTTATATATTAGCAGTCAAGGGAATTTCCTGTCAAGTTGTAGAGAAAAGTATGACACATTGAGGGGTGTGGACAAAAATACAGTTTTAAAAAAGTACATATTTTAGTAACACCCGGTTTAACAATAAGCCAGAAACATTGCCCAACTTCTATGTTATTTTTATAAGGGGCAAAATGGTCAATGAAAGATGTTGTATATTTATTTACTATTCACATCTTTCAATTTATTGTCAATGGATCCTTTACAAACATCCAGAATATCAGTTACTTCAGGGGCTAATATCAGCACAAGGAAAAATGATTTATTTGTAGAAAATGTCTTAATCTCAGAGAAATGAAAAGTTAAATACTTGCTGGAAAAATATCTGCAGCTGAAAATATAATAAATTGTGCAGTATGAGCTCTTTTAGTTGATTCCTGGCTGTACGTGAAGTGTCAGCCGTTGAAATCCATAATGATGTGGAGATGGTTCCTCCCTTGACTCAAGTTGTAAACAGTGGAACGCAAAAGAGTTAGGATTGTTTCGGTCAAAATAAAAGTGGCCAAGATGTTGTTTACAGAATTATCAGGGGCTTTCAGAGATTCAAAGTACATTCAATATTCAAGTGTGTATACAGTATACAACCTTGAGATTCGTCCTCCCTCAGGCAGCCACAAAACAAAGAAACAATATGAAACCCATTTTTTAAAAAAGATCAAACACCCAACGCCCAAGAGAGGAACAAATTGCACTAACGGCAAAAAGTGACCAAATAACACGCAGTAGATTAAACATCAAACCACAGAGTCTTCAAAACAGTCCAGGAGTGACAGCCACTGAGTCAGTGCAATCTAGCATTCTGTCAATGACTGCAGGCCTTCGCCGCAGAGCCATTTCTGTGCCGAAGCACCTCTATCAAATCGCACAGATAGCAAAAAAACAGTAACCAGACCCCCATGGAACATAAACCACAGAGTCCTCCAAAAGTTAGTCCACATCCACGGAGCACACTCAACATTGAAGACATAACACATCAAATCACAAATTCCCCTGAAAAAAAAGTCCCACAACCATGAGCCATGCCAACAATGTGATGGAAACTTCACCCTCCTCTGGCAACAGTGAGAGGGAGAGGCAAGCAGATAGTCAGCGCTGTCTTCCAATCTCATCCTTGTTAATATCAATCTGGCTTGAGACTTTAATCAGTGCTGAACATCCACTTACTTTCACTCTTGTCCTCATCAATTTCAATTTTGCTTGATGCTTTAACTGGCAAGGAGTAATGGAGTCAATCGTGGGTTTGTATTCTGCCATTAAGATATGATGCCTGCACATTGTTGAAGATGTCCTTGATAGTGACAAGGCTAGTTACACTGATGGAGCCAGATGAGTTTACAACAGTCTGCGGTATATTTCTGATCTTGTACATTGGACCCTCTATACCAGATGGTAATGCAAGAAGTCAGAATGCTCTCCAAGGTACATCTGTAGGAATTTTTCGAATCTTTGCTGACATAAGAAATCTCTTCAAATGTTTGATGAAATATAGCCAATGGCATGCCTTCTTCAGAACTGCATCAACGTGTTGGGCTCAGGATGGATCTTCAGAGATGTTGACGCTCAGGAACTTCAAGCTGTTCTCCTGTTTTCACTGCTGTCCCCTTGATGAGGCTTGGTACATATTCTCCTGACTTTCCCTTCCTGAAGCCCACAATGAATTCCTTCATTTTTCTGATGTCGAGTGCAAGCTTGTTTTTGCGCCACCACTCAACCGGCCAATCTGGCACACTTGGGGAGACCACAGGAGCCACAGTGATCGGGAAGGCAGCAGGGTGCATCGTCTCATGACTGGTGGTTCCTCCGCTCAACTCCTCTAGTGCCAGCCTGACGTTTGTCAATGGTAGACTGTACACTGCGACTAGGATGACGGCAGAAAACTCCTTCAACAGATAAAGCAGATGACACTTGACCATCAAATGTTCTAAATCAGGGGAGCAGGACTGAGATGAAACCACCACGTTTGTGCATCATGATGAGTTAATCATAAAGCAAACTTGATGTTGGGAAGCTTCTCACGTGACTAGATATCTTGTTCCATTAAAGTTCTTTTTGTTCCTTTCATGCAAATCATGCTGAGTGTGGCTGTTCAAATTAATACACTACAGAGTCTGGTCGCATTTAACCTCATGTAAGCTGAGTGCTTGAGAGCAAACAATGAAATTAGGTCTGGATTTGAATTGACTGAAATGCCAAATAGACTACATTGCAGATGTCAGTGCAGTTTCATTGAGACAACCAGCTACTGAGAGTACTTCTTAGTCAAGTGAAATGATAGCCATTTGCAACTCCTGCCAATATATACTCAGTGGCCACTTTATTAGGTACATCTGCTTGTTAATGCAAGTATCTATCCACCAATCATGTGACAGTAACTCAATTCATAAAAGTACACAGACATGGTCAAGAAGTTTAATTGTTATTCAGACCAAACATTAGAATGAGGAATAAATGTGATCTAAGTAACATGACCATGGAATGACTGTTGGTGACACGTGGGGTGGTTTGAGATTTCAGAAACTGCTGATCTCCTGTGACTTTCACAGACAAGAATCTCTAGGATTTATGAAGAATGGCGCAAAAAAACAAAAAGAAACGTCCAGAGAGCTGCGGTTCTGTGGGTGAAAATGCCTTGTTAATGAGAGAGGTCAGAGGAGAATGGCCAGTCTGGTTTCAAGCTGACAGACAGGTGAGAGTAAGCCAAATAACTATGTACCGCAGTGGTGTGCTGAAGAGCATCTCTGAATCCACAATACATTGAACCTTGAAGTGGATGGACGACAGCAGAAGAAGACCAAGAACAGCCACAACCTCAACAAGAGGCCACTCCTCTGAGAGTATACTTGAATACTTGTTGAGTCCAATAGTATCAGTTTGGGGTCTTTATTTATAGATGTATCATATACACAGAAGAATGGGCTAAAGTTCATCAAACTGCATAATGACATTGTGCTATGCATTGAAATGACCTTTCACTTCAGAAAATTTTAGATTGTATTAGCCTTGACTGACTTACAGTGATTTACTATCCTCATAATATTTACCCATGTATTTATCTCCTTTAATTTGGTCTATGTGTAATGTCATAATGTAATTGATTTGTTTTTAAGTATTTCACATTTCTGGATTTTTTGAATGGACAATGAACCATGAATACTACCTCAGCATTTTTTTCCTTTATTTTGCTCTTATTTTTTAAATATGTGTACTTATTGTAATGTAAAGCTTTTTATTATTATGCATTGCAATATATTGCTGCTGCAAAACAGTAAATTCCTTGACATATGCCTGTGAGATTAAACCTGATTCTGATTCTAATGTTTTGTGATAAAATCACCAACTGACCAAGAATACTGAAATGCCTTTGCCCGGTATTATCTATGCATCCATTAAACTCTCAGCAGTTCCTTTGTAATTGATTTTAAAAGACAATACAAGGCTCTGACAAACAACTAGTGCCATGTGACTAATCTTCACTGCGAAAAGGTTTTGGTGCTCTAAAAATGGAATCGACATGCTAGTGAAACTAAGTACAATTACCATCAGCTGTGATGTATCAGATGCATGAAAACTGAGCTCATGTGAGCTGTGAAGATATTCACTGTGCTTTTAGTATGTGGGAAATTCAAGAACTTCTTATGCATTGAGATGGCCCGGAAATATCCTGACATGATGATTCATGTTGCATAAAAAGAAAGGGAATCTATCTGATCACACCAGTTTCGCTGAAGGAAAACAGACTGTAAGCAAGCACTCGTGATGTCTTTAACATCTTATTATAGCAACATTGAATTTTAAATTCCGTCACACTGATGATCAACTACAAGCAGTCAACTCTAAGTATTCTTTGCTGGACTTCTTAATGACATTAATTTTTAAGTCTGCAAAGTTATTCATCAAAACTTGTACCTATGGTGATTTGAATCCCTGACGAAAAAAGGATTTTGAGTTGTTGCTAAATTTGGAGCTGTTTTCTGTAGTATTGCATCATAGCCCTCAGGCTGATAATAGTTCTGAATCCGTTTCCTTGGCTCTTTCTCCTAGGAGTATATCATTTATCAGAACCATTGTTATGCACCAATAAACATATTGCTTGCTGAATTATTTATTACATTTCCAAACATAATATGCCTATACATTGGACTGCTGGCATCATTAGATTGACAGAGGGAATGGGATTTTCAGTGGGAAACCACTGACTTGGAAATTCCCTAAAACTATACTAAGATTTGATTTTTCAAAATAGCTACTGGTTCAGCTTTCAGGAAGATAAAACATTCAAATGCTCGTTTTTTTCCCAGTTTATTATTGTTATGTCATCACTATATTCTATCAGCTGACTCAAGCTATCATGTTAAAATCAAGTGAACCAGAACTAAAAGATTTATAATCAAGGGGACAGAAAACATGTTTTCACACAGAACACGATAAAGTGGAAACTTCTAAAGTTGTGGGAGACGCAGAGGCAATTATTAAACTCAAAGGATGGAAGCTTGTATTAAATTAGTGCAATGTTAGTAAAGAAGGGATATTCAGATGCCTCAACGTGACGCTGAAGGTGAAGGGCCAGAGGAGGAAAAATAATTTGAACCATTAGCAATTGGGTGATGTAAGGGGCAAAGGGGTCTCCTTGCCAGTCTGCCAGTCTGAGAGGCGGACAGGTCTGCGAGCTGAAAATTGGTGCAGAAGCAGAGACGAGGAGTCAGACATCAGGAAGAGCCATGGTAGTAGCGGACTCCATAGTGAGAGGTACGGAAAGAGGTTTCTGCGGCAACAGGCGAGATTTAAGGATGGTGTGTTGCCTCCCTGGTGCTAGGATCCAGGACATCACGGACCGATTGCAGGGAATCCTCAAGGGTGAAGGTGAACAGCTGGAAGTGGTAGTGCATGTCGGCACAAATGACATCGGGAAGAAGAGGAAGGACATTCTGCAGCGGGACTTCAGAGAACTCGGAAGAAGGCTAAAAAGCAAGACTTCCAGGGTGGTTATCTCCGGTTTGCTTCCAGTTCCTCGTGCTGGAGAGGGCAGGAACAGGGAGATAATTGTTCTGAATGTGTGGCTGAGGAACTGGTGCAGGAAGCAAGGATTTACATTCTTGGACCACTGGGATCTGTTTTGGGGTAGGGATGAATTGTACAAAAGGGACGGGTTGCACCTTAATAGGAGGGGGAACCAGCATTCTGGCAGACAGGTTTGCCACTGCAACACGGATGTGTTTAAACTACGGAGTGGGGGGGGGGGGGGGGGAGGGGATGAACTGGAAATATAAGGATGGAGTTAAAGGGAAAGTGAAAATAAGAAAAGTTAAAAAGGACAACAGAATCAATGGAGTAGAAAGCTCAAGAAGAGATCATACAGTATGGCCAAGTGAAATAGGAATTGATATGAAAGGAGAGGGGAGTAATGAATTAAAAGTATTATATATGAATGCATGAAGTATAAGGAATAAAGTAGATGAGCTTGAGGCTCAGTTGGAAATTGGCAAGTACGATGTTGTGGGAGTAACAGAGACATGGCTTCAAGCGGACAGGGCCTGGGAAATGAATATTCAAGGATATACTTCTTATCGAAAGGACAGACTGACTGGCAGAGGGGGTGAGGTGGCTCTGTTGGTGAGGAGTGATATTCAGTCCTTTGCAAGGGGGGACATAGAATCTGGGGATATAGAGTCAGTATGGATAGAACTGAGAAATTCTAAGGGTAGAAAGACCCTAATGGGAGTTATCTACAGGCCCCCAAACAGCAGTCTGGATGTAGGGTGTAAGTTGAATGAAGAGTTAAAATTGGCATGTCGCAAAGGTAATGATACAGTTGTCATGGGGGATTTCAACATGCAGGTAGACTGGGAGAATCAGAATGGTACTGGACCCCAAGAAAGGGAGTTTGTGGAGTGCCTCCGAGATGGATTCTTAGAACAGCTTGTACTGGAGCCTACCAGGGAGAAGGCAATTCTAGATTTAGTGTTGTGCAATGAACTGGATTTGATCAGGGACCTGGACGTAAAGGAGCCATTAGGAGGTAGAGACCATAATATGATATGTTTTAACCTACAATTTGAGAAGGAGAAGGGAAAATCGGATGTGTCAGTATTACAGTTGAACAAAGGGAACTATGGAGCTATGAGGGAGAAGCTGGCCAAAGTTCAATGGAACAATACCCTAGCAGGGAAGACAGTGGAACAACAATGGCAAGTATTTCTGGGAATAATGCAGAAGGTGCAGGATCGGTTCATTCCAAAGAGGAAGAAAGATCCTAAGGGGAGTAAGGGGCGGCCATGGCTGACGAGGGAAGTAAAGGGCAGTATAAAAATAAAAGAGAAGAAGTATAACATAGCAAAGATGAGCGGGAAACTGGAGGACTGGGAAGCTTTTAAAGAGCAACAGATAACAAAAAAGGCAATACGCCAAGAAAAAATGAGGTACGAAGGTAAACTAGCCAAGAATATAAAGGAGGATAGTAAAAGCTTCTTTAGGTATGTGAATAGCAAAAAAATAGTTAAGACCAAAATCGGACCATTGAAGACAGAAACGGGTGAATTCATTAAGGGGAACAAAGAAATGGCAGATGAGTTGAACAAGTACTTTGGATCTGTCTTCACTAGGGAAGACACAAACAATCTCCCAGATGTAATAGTGGTCAAAGGAGCTAGGGTAATGGATGAACTGAAGGAAATTTATATTAGGCAAGAAACGGTGTTGGATAGACTGTTGAGTCTGAAGGCTGATAAGTCCCCGGGACCTGATGGTCTGCATCCCAGGGTACTTAAAGAGGTGGCTCTAGAAATCGTGGACACATTGGTAATAATTTTCCAATGTTCTATAGATTCAGGAACAGTTCCTGCTGATTGGAGGGTGGCTAATGTTGTCCCACTTTTCAAGAAAGGAGGGAGAGAGGAAACAGGGAATTATAGACCAGTTAGCCTGACGTCAGTGGTGGGAAAGATGTTGGAGTCAATTATAAAAGATGAAACTACGACACATTTGGATAGCAGTAGAAGGATCAGTCCGAGTCAGCATGGATTTATGAAGGGAAAATCATGCTTAACTAATCTTCTGGAGTTTTTTGAGGATGTAACTATGAAAATGGACAAGGGAGAGCCAGTGGATGTAGTGTACCTGGACTTCCAGAAAGCTTTTGATAAAATTCCACATAGGAGATTAGTGGGCAAAATTAGGGCACATGGGATTGGGGGCAGAGTACTGACATGGATTGAAAATTGGCTGGCTGACAGGAAACAAAGAGTAGTGATTAACGGGTCCCTTTCGGAATGGCAGGCTGTGACAAGTGGGGTACCGCAAGGTTCAGTGCTGGGACCGCAGCTGTTTACAATATACATTAATGATTTAGATGAAGGGATTAAAAGTAACATTAGCAAATTTGCTGATGACAAAAATCTGGGTGGCAGTGTGAAATGTCAGGAGGATGTTATGAGAATGCAGGGTGACTTGGACAGGTTGGGTGAATGGGCAAATGTATGGCAGATGCAGTTTAATGTGGATAAATGTGAGGTTATCCACTTTGGTGGCAAGAACAGGAAAGCAGATTACCATCTAAATGGAGTCAAGTTAGGAAAAGGGGAAGTACAACGAGATCTAGGTGTTCTTGTACATCAGTCAATGAAAGCAAGCATGCAGGTACAGCAGGCAGTGAAGAAAGCTAATGGCATGCTGGCCTTTATAACAAGAGGAATTGAGTATAGGAGTAAAGAGGTCCTTCTGCAGCTGTACAGGGCCCTGGTGAGACCCCACCTGGAGTATTGTGTGCAGTTTTGGTCTCCAAATTTGAGGAAGGACATTCTTGCTATTGAGGGAGTGCAGCGTAGGTTCACAAGGTTAATTCCCGGAATGGCGGGACTGTCATATGTTGAAAGATTGGAGCGACTGGGCTTGTATACACTGGAATTTAGAAGGATGAGAGGGGATCTGATTGAAACATATAAGATTATTAAGGGATTGGACACGCTGGAGGCAGGAAGCATGAACTAGAGGCCACAGTTTAAGAATAAGGGGTAAGCCATTTAGAACAGAGATGCAGAAAAACTTTTTCACCCAGAGAGTGGTGGATATGTGGAATGCTCTGCCCCAGAAGACAGTGGAGGCCAAGTCTCTGGATGCATTCAAGAGAGAGTTAGATAGAGCTCTTATAGATAGCAGGGTCAAGGGATATAGGGAGAGGGCAGGAATGGGGTACTGATTGTGTATGATCAGCCATGATCACAGTGAATGGTGGCGCTGGCTAGAAGGGCCGAATGGCTTACACCTGCACCTATTGTCTATTGTCTATTGCTTTATGGAGCACCACACACAAAATGCTAGGGGAACTCAGCAGAGTTCCTTCCTTTCCTTGTACTTCTGTCGCTAACTGAAGGAATCAATCTGAAACCCCAGGTAAACATGCGTACTATTCTATTCAAGTAATTCAATTTCTATCAGCCAAACTTGGCAGCAGTAATTTCTAAGTAGAATCACTTTTTACAAGGAAATCATTTAAGCGATTTATAGTTTTGAAAGTCATTTTAATTTCATTGAAGTCTTTCCACTGAGATTAATTATAGAAATTTTGATACTGGTTTAACTACTTCATTGACCAATTTTCTATTTCCTTCACTCTGCCTCCTTCATATAATCACTGTCAAATGTTGAAGTTAAATTTTATGTGTCCTGTTCCTCAGTATATGGCTGTTCTCATTGGCACAATGAAGATAACGCACATTGTTTATTTGATAAATGAAGTTACTGTAGCTATTATCTTCTCTGAATGTTTAAAGTTTACACATTCCAACAGCAGACTCTAAAGAAAGGAGCCTGCTGGAGATACAATTTTAAACCAACTCAATGATATGAAAGAGATCAAAAGCCTGCTGATGCTGCACATATTACATTTTTTATAAAATCATAAAATGATGGAATTATCCAGCAGGTCATGCAGCATCTTTGGAGAGAGAAACATGATTAATGTTTCAGGAAAGATCAAATTGAAACATCATTTCTGCTTCTGTCTCTGCTGACACAAACATTTCCAAAAGATTCCGATTTTATAGTACAGTACAAAAGTCACCCTAGAATTTTTTTTGTATGAATTCAGATGGTATGCGCTCCACAGATCCCCAATCTCAACATCGTCGAGGCTGTCTGGGATTACCTGGAGACGCAGAAGCAAGTGAGCCAGTCAAATTCTGCAGAAGAAATGTGGCAAGTTCTCAAACATACCTAGTACAACCTACCAGTCAATTTTCTGATAAAACTGCACTACAGCGTACCTAAGATAATTGATGCAGTTTTAAAGACAAAGGTGGTCACACCAAATATTGTTTTGAGTTAGATTTTTACTGCTACAGCTCTTTATAATAAGCTTTTGATATTTAGAAGCTTTTCATTTCATTATTTTCAGAAGCATCTTCACTTCACAGATTTTTATTTACATGTGCCTAAGACTACTGCACAGCACCATATTTCAGATTTCCAGCATCTCCCATTCTTTATTTGGAGTCTGGTTGCTGTTTTGAGAGGATGTAAGGATAATATAACCATCAAAATGTCCTGCAAACATACTTAACCCCAGAAAACATTGTTAGATATAGGTAGGAATGCCTACTGTTCCATGCCCAGACCGCATTTTGGGAAATCTGATCACTTGGCTGTCCTTCTCCTACTTGCATGGAGGCCGAGGGTAATGAGAAAAGCTCCAGAGATTAGGACAACAAAAAGGTGGTCAGAGGAGGCAGAGGAGTGGCTAAGGGATTGCTTTGAGACAGTGGACTGGACCATGTTCAAGGACTCATCTGTGGTTTCGAATGAATACATCACGGTTGCCACAGACTTTATAAAAGAAAGTTGTAGACAAGTGTGTCCCCACAATATTATTCAGAGTCTTCCCTATCCTGAAGCCCTGGATAAACCATGAGCTCCACAATCTGCTGAGGATCAGATCAGAGACATTCAAGTCTGGTGACCAGGAAAGTTACAAGGGATCCAGGTACGATCTCTGGAAAGCCATCTCGCAGGTGAAGTGGCAATTCTGGACTAAACTTGAATCAATGAAGGATGCTTGACAGTTGTGTAAGGGCTTGAATGCTGTCACCGCTTATAAACTAAAATCAAGCAACATAGGCAACAGCAGGGCTTCGCTTCCAGATGAGCTCAATGCCTTCTATGCTCACTTTGATCATCAAAACATGGAGGAACCATCACAAACTCCCTTAGGTCGCAGTGGTTTCAGTCTTTGACACTGATGTGCAAGCAGCCTTCGGGAGGTTGAACCCACAAGAAGCATCTGGCCCAGATGGGGAACCTGGCCAAGTACTAAGGACCTGTGCTGATCAACTAGCTGGGGTGTTCACCAATATCCTTAACCCCTCACTTCGCCAGTCTGGGGTACCCACCTGCTTCAAGCAGGCTTCAATTATACCGGTGCCTAAGAAGAACGTGGCAAGCTGCCTCAATGACTATCAATCAATCGTACTTACACCCACAGTGATGAGTGTTTTAACAGGCTGTTGATGAAACATATCAATTCCTGCCCGAGACGTGACCAAGATCCACTCCAATTTGTCTACTGGGGCAACAGGAATGGTATATCTGGACAGCAAAAATTCATACATTACAATGCTCTTAATCGGCCAGAGCTCAGCATTCAATACCATCATCCCCTCAAAACTCATCAATAAGCTTCCAGATCTTGGCCTCAATACCTTTTTGAGCCTTGATTTCTTCACTTGCAGATTCAGTTCTGTTCAGATTGGCAACAACATCGCAATCTCCATCAGCACAGGTGCACCACTTGGCTGTGTGCTTAGTCCCTTGCTCTACTCACTGTACACTTATGACTGTGTGGCAAAGCAAAGCTCCAATGCAATATTCAAGTTTGTTGATGACACCACTTTCGTAGGCTGATTCAGCATATGGGAGGGAGATTGAAAACAGCTGAGTGGTGCCACAACAACCTCTTACTCAATGACAGCATGATTATCGACTTCAGGAGGAGGAAACCAGAATTTCACAAGCCAGTCTGCAAAGGAGGATCAGAGGTGGAGAGGTCAATTAACTTTAAATTCCTCAGTATTATCTTTTCAGAGGACCTGTCCTGGGCCCAGCACATAAGTGTAATTATGAAGAAAGCACAGCAGTGCCTTTACTTCCTTAGGAGATTGCAAAGATTCAGTATGCCATCTAAAACTTTGATATACTTCCACAGATTTGTGGGGGAGAGTATATTGACTGGCTGCACCACAGCCTGGTATGGAAACAACAATATCCTTGAATGGAAAATCTAAAAAAAAAGTGGATACATCTCAGTGCGTTACAGGTAGAGTTCTCCCCACCATCGAGCACATTTACATGGAGAGTGCAGAGTTGTTGCAGGAAAACAGCATGCACCATCAGACTCTTGAACCAAAGGGGATAACTTCCCTCGACTTCACTTGTCCCTCACTGGAATGTTCTCACAGCCTAGGAATGCACTTTCAACGACTCTTCATCTCATCTTCTTGATATTTATTGCTTATTTCTTTATTTATATTATTTCTTTATTTTTGTATTTGTATAGGTTGATCTCTTTTGCCCACTGGTTGAACGCCCAAGTTGGTGTGGTCTTTCATTGATTCTATTATAGTTATTATCCTATTATGGATTTATTGAGCATGCCCACAAGAAACTAAATCTCAGAGTTGTATATGGTGACATATAGGATCACTAACTTTGAACTTTGTATTTTGAACACCACATAATCACCACCCAAGAAACTATTTAGTATGTAAAGTATTCAGCAATAATTGGAGCCATAATCCACAATTAAGGTTAGTAATAAATTGAATATATGAAAGAAAAGAAAGATTATTTACATATGTGTTGAGAACTATCTTCTTGCAGACACAAACTGACTGGATCAAATTGCATTATTATTTGATTTTGGAACTTGTATGCTTCTCTTGTTTAACCTGGCACTCCCTTTCCAATTGTATGAGTTTGTTCCAACAACAGGACTCCATTACCTTATCTTCACTCAGCCTCCTCCACTCTGCTTTCTGTCAGCCTCGTGGCTTTGGTTGCAGTTCAGCCCTGATTTCACAACCCACCAGCTACAGCTCTTATAAGAATATACTTGACTGGTGGAATATTGCAACGTCATTTTAGATGGCAAAGTTTAATTGTATCATGGCAGGAAGAGGTTAAGATTAAAACTGATGATTGATTTGTATTGTGTCAGCCTAAAAACTGGCATTCTGAATACCCAGAAAATCAATATAATGAAGATGAAAGCCTTGTTAACACATTAGTAATCACGTTTCACTTCTTTCTGAGTGAGTTAATGTCAATTATTAATGGGGATGGACCATGTGGCCCTTGCGCACTTTCATACTGTCACTTTAGTGTCGAGCTCTCTAGTATTACTAACTGAAAAGCAACAAAAAGGAAAGGAAAAAATGTATTAAAGGTTCAAACGGAGTGTTATTTAAAGGATTAAGACCCTCTCTTGTGCAGTCAAAGATAGAGTGCTACGGAACCGTCAGCCCAACAAACAATGCAAAATGCCAAACCGGGTATCATTCACCACAATGCCAGGTAGTTTCAGCAGCTTGCCACTCAAAATTACTTGGCAAGAAATTCTAGAAAAAAGTCCTGCAAAAAGGAAATAGATTGCATGTTTTTCACTTAGAAAGGAATAATAAACAGAAGACACTGTACAAGAATTGGCATTCATGGTTAAGTAATAGCTAGCATTATTCTTTACAGCATGGACATTTTCCAAATGGCAATGCATTTGAGAACCCTACACTAAAGTCAAATGGCCCTTTCAGCTGTGAAAGTATAAAGGTGCATTTGGGTTTCCCACATTTCTGATAGAACTGTCCTTTTCTAATGTAGCATAGAGCAGCAATGTGCTATAAACAGCATTTGTTAGCAAAGGCAGCTGCAGCTATCCTGAAGCAAGTTTTCTGCGGGTCAGGTGATCCTGACTTTGAGAACAGTACGTGCAATCATTTTGTTTGTGTCTGCAATCTAGCAAACAAGCATATGAGCAGATAAATTGATCTGAGATAAGTGTGTCTGTGGAGATAGGTATTCTTTCAGCAAAGTGCCAGTAATACACCGCACAATTTATGGATGAGATTGGCATTCACTGAGTAGATGGATGCAATGGAGGGCTAACATTTTAAGGCAATCAAGTCTACACACATTCAGTAATACAAAGTCCCAGTGCAGCTCAGTTTATACATTATAGACCAGTTAACCAATTGATGAATGTTGACAGATAAAAACACTCAACTCTCAATGATTAGTTCAAATCAGTGCCTTTGTACAAGCTATTACTTTTCACTTGAAGCACTCCTATTCAATCTCTAATATAAGTGAGCACACAGGAAGAAGGGATACAGAGGAGCAGATTTTCCATTTTACTGAGCAACCTGTTTTCTGGTTATTTGTCACTCTTTGAGTGGCCTCTGGAACTAGAGGGAGAGCAGAATAAACAGGAAAGAAGAATCATGAGATAACATACAACTTTGCTTCAATAAATATAAAGAAATCATTGCATTGAAATACAACAAAGAATAGTACAGCACAGGAACAGGCCCTTCAGCCCAAGATGTCTATGCTGACCATAATGCAAAACTAAATTAATCCATTTTGTCCTGCACATAATCCATATTCCTGCCTGCTCATATGCTTTTCCAAATTCCTCCGAATGTCTGCTTGCACCACCATCCCTGGCAGCCCATTCAAAGCACCTACCCCTTGCTATGTAAAAATTTTTTCCACACTTTTCCTTTAAACGTTCCCCTTCTCATCTAAAAGCTACATCCTCTAAGTATCTCAGAATTAGGACACTTGCACAACAGACCTGCAATCTTTGCAGAAATGTATTATTTATTGAGATACCGCATGGAAGCGGCCCTTCAAAGCATCCCCAATTTAATCCTACCCTAATCACGGGACAATTTACCAATTAGGTTACTAACTGGTACATCTTTGGACAACGGGAGGACACCGGAGCACCTGAAGGTAACTGACGCAGTCATGGGGAGAGCATACAAACTCCTTACAGACAGCGGTGGGAATTGAACCCAGGTCACCTGTACTATAAAGCGTTGTGCTAACCACTACACTACCAGGCTGCTCCAAACAATATTGAAAATTACGAACCAAGTTCTAGTAAATGGAATTAATATAGCTGGGTACTTGGTGGTCAGCAATGACATGCTATGCGGATGAACCTATATCTATGCTGTATGGTTGCATATTAAGGAATATAGCAGAGTCTGCAGAAATACAGAGGTTGCATCAGTCTGACTCATCCCTACAGAATGAAGGATGCACAAAATGAGAATGAATTTCAACTGCTCTAGTGTATTTACAAATTTTACAGGAGAAATAATTTCAATAAATATAAGTGGAAACTGACATTTCTTAAGTTGATGACACCATAGTTATTTTTGTGTTTCTTGGCTTTACAAATAGTTTTTAAAATCCCATTGGGGTCCTGACAAAGAGGAAGTGGAGATCATGCAGGTTTATCTATAACTTGAGGTCTCTGCTTTTAATATCACTTTTTTAAGACAGGTATTTTTGGGTGGAGTTGAGTCTTTGAATAATTTTAAAGCAGAATTAGTTGGATTCTTGAAAAAAAGTATGATGAAGAGTTAAAGGGATTGAGAGGTCTGCAGAGATGAGGTTACAATCAGTTCAGCAATGTTCTTACTTAATGTCAGAAAAAGCTCTAGGACCTGACTGATCTATTCCAGCATCTAATTTATATGTTGATGTACACATTCATATGTAGGACCTTGCTGTAACCTGGTTACTGAAATTCTGTTCCTTTTCACCTGAGTCCCAATAGACAAAGAACATAGAACAACACAAGACAGGAATGGGCCCTTTGGTCCACAATATTGTGCCAATCTAATTAAATTAGTAATCAAATGCCCAGTTAAACTAATTCCTTCTGCCTACACAATAGCTCTATCCTCCATTTCCTGCATATTCATGAACCTTTATAAGAGCTTCGATCATATTTGCTTCTAACACCACTCCAGGCAGTGTGAAAGTACTGGGTTTGATGACTGCAAAGTTCAAAGTAAATTTATTATCAAAGTGTGTATACTATATACAACCTTGAGATTCATCTCCATACTACAAGCAGCCACAAAACAAAGAAACCCAACAGAACCCATTAAAAAGAAAAGCTGACCAACAAACAAATCGTGCAAGCAATGAAAGGAAGCAAGTAACATTCAGAACTGAAATTCATGAAAGTGAGTCCACAGCCACGAAGCCAATGATCACTGCAGTGATCCGGAAGCCTGTTAGTTGCAGGCCACAGCTTTAGTTCAGCGCAGAGATGAATAAACCTTGCGGAGCAGCAAGCTGAATCCCTTGTCTGTGGTCTCAAAATCCCGACCTTTTCAATCTGGCCTGGTGGCTTACATCAGCCAAACAGCCCTCAACCTTGACTCTGCCTCGCCTCGGTTCCGCTGCTTTGAATGGCCTCTAAGTCCACTCCAGCTTTCTCCGCTCTCAGACCCGGGCCGCACCACCTCAGTTTGGCCTGTACATGCCATGCCACAACCGTCCTGCATCTTCAGGACCTCACACTGCAAAACTGCCAGGTCGCACAGGTGATTCAGAAACTCAACTCTGAAAGGGAAGTTACAAGCCATTGATTGCAGTGATTGTTTTCAAGAAAAAAGACAGATTAATAATTAATAGTTGTTTTTGTTGCCAGCAAGTCGGCTCTGTGCTTCACCAGCACCATTTTGAACCAGAATCTTTGAGTTCTAAACTCAAACAAAGACCTCAAGCCCTATCGGATATAAATAGACACAAGTACTTTCCCTAAAGGAAGATTATACTGAAACTACCCAATCTTCAAAAATTAGTTCATTTCATTGTTTATTCTCCAGTAGCAACTTTAGCTGCAATACCCACTATTTCAGTGGTGGGTCCCCCTCCCTCTAAAGGATAAGATAGTTACATCTAAGTAGTTTTATAAATAAATTATTATCAGTGATATACATTCTTAAAACACATTTAAAAGGTACAGAAGATTTCTATCTTAAACATTTCAAAATTGCAAATCTTTCTTAAAACACAAAAGGATTTCCAAAACACAGGTACAATTCCTATAAACTAAAAAGACATACCAATGATACAGATGAATGAATTGTCTGTTGCAAAAATCAAAGCCAGAGGAATTAATACTAGTTCACCCATGTTTTTATCATGCATCTTGCTGTTCCTTACCCCATTCCGGTTCCTTCCTTTCCTCAGGTCCATCAAGTATCGAAAGATTGCCTCTCTCCAGACTGCAGATTCTGAGTCGTCTCCAACTCTGGCAGCTGTGGACACCCCAGACCGTGATCCCTGCTGCCTCTTGCTCCAACTTCAATTCCATTGAACACCCCCAGATTACAAATCTCCCTGAGATCGAGTGTGAGCATTCTCAAGGCATGGCTATACAGACAGTTTAACTCTATATTTTGTTTTAAATCATGAATATTGCTTAGGGCTGAATTGTTTGTTCCTCTGTCTGTTGACATTAACACCATGTGACTGAATACACAGAATTAAAGGCAGGTTTGTGGATGCAACATTGTCTATTTGGGGAATAATGTCGTATGTGTAACCCTAAAATTTAACGTTATCAAATGGTCTCCAACAGCAAAATCTGTCAGACGCTTCTTTTTCCCAGTTTTCAACTCTGAAAACACTTGAATTCATAAGGCCACCAACAATACTGAAATAATTTTCATTGTAAGGTGTTATTCATACCACACCATTCATGACTGTTTGATCAAGGGCAAGTTGGAAGATTGGGTAGATAACAATAGTCTATGCAATTAAAATCTCTAAAAATCTTATTCGATTAACAGTTTCAGTTCATCAGGAAGGAAAACGTTTTGTTTTATCTTAGCTTCTGCTTCAGTGCATCTTTTCATTTTAACCTCCCATGCAAAAACACAGATCAAGGGCTTTGCTGAACCAGAAATGCATAAAATTATATTTGTTACCTTGACATTTAACAATGGAGTGGAATAGTGGTCATAATTGGGGAAATAGAATCATTTAAAGTCTTTGTATAATCCTATACTTATTAGCTATAAAGGGTGATGCACTATCAATTACTCCAAAAGACTGGAAGTAGAGTAAATACTGAAAGGCTTTTATTAACAACAAAATGGATCCACGTCCATGCTGTATGTCTGCCCTGGACAGTGGGAGGAGCAGTGACACAATCGCCTTTATTCAGGGGTCTGTGGGAGGAGCTACAGGAGCAGTCAGCAGAGGGACGTGTCCAGACAGGTATACATAGTTTACTGCATTCACCCCTGCTTTTTAAAAAGAGAGTCCCACGAGGTGAAGTGACTGACAATATTTAAAACAAGTATATTTACAGGTCAAGTCTATCAGGTGGTTGAGTCTGTCGCTGTGATCTACGTAGCACCGGTGGTGATTGCACCGACGATGGTGATTGTGCTGGCTCCGGCCTGACTTGAGGTGCCAACATGTTCGGCGTCGGTAATTCCTCGTGCGTGTGTGACACGCTCGGTATAGGAGTGTCGTGTGGTGTCTGTGTAGGCCTTGGCGTGCGCTGTGTCTCATAGGTATATACATCGGCGGGTATGCGCTTTATAGTCACCGTGGAGTGTTCAGGATAGGGGTCTGGTGCTCCTGCGGGTGCCAGGTCGCGGATGGAGACCGTGTCCTCCCGCCCATCAGGTAAGACCACGTAGGCATACTCGGGGTTCGCATGAAGTAGGTGAACCCTCTCGACCATCGGGTAATATTTATTGCTCCTCACATGTTTCCGGAGCAGCACTGGCCCTGGGGACATCAGCCAAGCTGGTAGGGTGGTCCCAGTGGCAGACTTCCTGGGAAAAGAAATGAGTCGCTCATGAGGGGTGGCATTGGTGGACGTGCATAACAGGGAGCGGATGGAGTGGAGTGCCTCGGGAAGGACCTCCTGCCAGCGAGAGACTGGCAATCCCTTTGACCTAAGGGCTAAGAGTGTGGCCTTCCACACCGTGGCATTCTCCCTCTCCACCTGTCCATTCCCCCGGGGATTATAGCTCGTGGTCTTACTAGTAGCAATGCCCCTAGCCAGCAGGTACTGGCGCAGCTCGTCACTCATAAACGAGGACCCTCTATCACTGTGGATATAGCAGGGATATCTGAACAGAGTGAAGAGCTGGTGCAGGGCTTTTATGACAGATGTGGCAGTGGTATCGGGGCAGGGGGTGGCAAAGGGGAACCGCGAGTACTCGTCGATTATGTTAAGAAAGTAGTCATTATGGTCGGTGGAGGGAAAGGAGCCCTTAAAGTCAACACTCAGTCGCTCAAAAGGGTGGGTGGCCTTGATTAGTTGTGCCTTTTCAGGTCAGTAGAGTGTGGTTTGCACTCTGCGCAGACTTGGCAGTCCCTGGTCATCGTCCTGATCTCCTCAAGGGAGTAAGGCAGGTTCCGGGCTTTCATGAAGTGGAAAAGTCGGGTGACCCCCGGGTGGCAAAGATCTGCATGTAGGGCGTAGAGCCAGTCGAGCTGCGCGCTAGCACACGCTCCCCGTGATAGGGCATCAGGGGGCTCATTGAGCCTTCCAGGCCAGTACAGGATATCATAGTTGTAGGTGGAGAGTTCGATTATCCACCTCAAAATTTTATCATTTTTGATTTTGCCCCGCTGTTGGTTGCTGAACATGAACGCAACAGAGTGCTGGTCGGTCAGCAAGGTGAACCTTTTGCCGGTGAGATAGTGCCTCCAGTGCCTAATAGCTTCCACTATGGCCTGGGCTTCTTTCTCCACCGCGGAGTGCCGAATTTCAGGGCCTTGAAGGGTACAAGAGAAGAACGCCACTGGTCTTCCCGCCTGATTGAGGGTAGCAGCCAGCGCGAAGTCGGAGGCGTCACTCTCTACTTGGAAGGGAATGGTCTCATCCACCGCATGCATTGCTGCTTTGGCAATGTCCCCTTTAATGTGGCTGAAGGCTGCGCGGGCCTCGGCTGAGAGGGGAAATGTGGTGGACTTGACCAGGGGGCGGGTCTTGTCTGCGTAGTGAGGGACCCATTGGGCGTAATAGGAAAAGAAGCCCAGGCACCGTTTGAGGGCTCTGGGGGTGGTGGGAAGAGGGAGTTCAAACAGGGGGTGCATACGGTCGAGGTCAGGGCCAATGACTCCATTTTCCATGACACACCCAAGGATAGCAATTCAGGTGGTTCCAAACATACACTGGTACTTGTTATAGGTAAGATTAAAAGCTTCGGCTGCTTGGAAAAATTTTCGGAGGTTGTTGTCGTGGTCCTGCCAGTCGTGACCACAGATGGTGATGTTATCCAGATATGGGAACGTGGCCTTCAGTTGGCACTGGTCCACCATCCGGTCCATTTCCCTCTGGAAGACAGATACACCATTCAGGACACTGAAGGGGATGTGCAGGAAGTGATAAATGCTGCCATCTGCCTCGAAGGCGGTGTAGGGGCGGTCCTCCGGGCGGATGGGAAGCTGATGGTAAGCAGATTTCAGGTCTATGGTTGAGTACACCTTGTACTGAGCTATCTGATTGACCATATCCGTGATGCGGGTATCCATATCCACGACCATCCTATTCTTCTGCCCGGTCTGAACAACAACTACCTGGGCCCTCCAAGGACTTGTGCTTGCCTCAATGATCCCCTCCCCGAGCAGACGCTGCACCTCCAACTGAATGAAGGCCCTGTCCCCCACACTGTACCTCCTGCTTTTAGTTGCCACAGGTTTACAGTCAGGGTCAGGTTGGTGAACAGCATTGGGGGAGGGATCTTGAGGGTGAAGAGGCCACAAGTGGTGTCCGTAGTGCGGCTGTTGGCATGGTGTTGGATGGGATGTGGGGGTCGTTGTGCGGGGGTGGTCAGTAGTGGGGTATGCGACGAATTCCTACAGAACTGAGGATTTCTGACAGTGAGTGGTGGGAGGGGCCCGTCATACTCCATTGTCACACTTTTCAGGTGGCTCTGGAAGTCGAGCCCCAATAGCACAGGGGCACACAGTTGAGGCATGACCAGTAATGCAAAGTCCCGATATTCTGTGCCCTGCACCACTAGCACCACTACACAACCCACCCCGGATGTCTGTTATATGCGACCCAGAAGCCATGGCGACCGTTTGGCTTACCGGCCGTGTCATGAGTCCACAGCGCTGCACGATATCCGGGTGGATAAAACTCTCAGTGCTGACCGTGTCAAACAGGCAGCTTGTCCTGCGCCCCTCCACCAGGATGTCCATCATTGACCTTGAGAGCTAGTGGGGAGCGCTTTGGGCGAGGGTCACGGAGGCCAGAGTTGAATTGCTGCCTTGGTCCGGCGCAGTGGGGTGCCCGGTAAGCACCAATGGGTCGTAGGCGGGGCGAGGTGACGCCGATCAAGATGGCCGCCCCCATGTCTCGCACAAGCGAGGTGGCGACGGCCAAGATGGCGACCCCCATGCCTCGCACGTGGCGCTGCTCGATCCCGCTCGCGGTGTGGACTTACAGGCCTCGGCGAAGTGGCCCTTCTTTCTGCAGCTGGAACAGGTAGCTTCTCGGGCCAGGTAGCATTTCCAGGGGTGATTCTCGAGTCCGCAGAAGTAACACTTTGCAGACCTGCAACTGGCAGCAGTCGTGGTCGATTCACTGGCGGGTTGCGGGGTCTGCGGCGTCCACGAGGTCTGCGTGCCTGGAGAGCATCAGAGTTGTGCAGAGCGGCCTCCAGCATGTCGGCCAGCTCAATCGTCGAAAATAAGGTAAGATCAGCGTGTTCCAGCAGCCGCTGGTTCATGTACACTGACCTGGTCCCCGTGACGAAGGCGTCTCTTACTAGCAGCTCCGCATGCTGTTCGGCCATCAGCCTCCGGTAATCGCTGGCCCGCATGAGTGTTTGTAGGGCCTGGACAAACTCAGCACTCGACTCTCTGAGCCACTGCTGCTGTGTTACTAAGTGATGTCGTACATAGACGGTATTGACGGGCTGTAGGTATTGCCTTTTAAGGGCGCTCATCGCAGTGTTGTAACTCGGCTGGTCTCTAATCATTGAGTAGATCCGTGGACTGATCCCGGAGAGGAGAAATCTGCGCTTCGCGGCGGACTCGGTCACTTCAATCTCCTCCAGGTATGATTCGAAGCAGGCTAGCCAGAGTTTGAAAGCGTTTCCGGCCTCAGGCGTTTGCGGGTCGAGGTCCAATTTGTCGGATCTCAGGACGTGCTCCATGACTTAAAATTGTTGTTAATAAAATTGATGCACTATCAATTACTCCAAAAGACTGGAAGTAGAGTAAATACTGAAAGGCTTTTATTAGCAACAAAATGGAGCACGTCCATGCTGAATGTCTGCCCTGGACAGTGGGAGGAGCAGTGACACAATCACCTTTATTCAGGGGTCTGTGGGAGGAGCCACAGGAGCTGTCAGCAGAGGGGCGTGTCCAGACAGGTATACATGGTTTACCACAAAGGGAAAGTGCAATTTGACATCTGTCTAGTAGAGAAGTCTTCATTAAAAAATAGGTTTCATCACAATGTTCTAGTCTAACAATTTCACGGTCAAGTCCCATGAATGGGACCATTCAATGACATAATAGTGTGTATACTTTTCTTCAAGTGTAGAAGGTTCCATGTTAAGGAATTTTTCTAATAGTTTAACTTCAATATCTAGTCTGGAATCATAAAGATTTGTAAGGGTTTTATTAATCACCTTTGTGAGTGATTTTTTACCTTCCTATGTATCTATGTTAATTTTGTCTGCAATGCGGTCAGAGTGAATGCTGAAGTGTCTGGAACATTCACTTTTCTAGAGGCAAGGATCAAGGGTTCCAGTATATAGTTCATATATGACAAAGAGGTAAGGACCATTTAGTGATATTTAAATTAGAATCATAATTGCTCACTGATCCTCTTAATCTGATATTCTCTGAGTCATTAAGTTTTAGGAGTGCCGAACCAGATGAGAAAATTTTCATAGTAAATGTGACCTTGTCTGTGAAAAAGCAAATGTAAAGTAAGGCAGTACTGAACAATAATATAAGCACAATTATTAAAAGTAAAGTGCTAGAGTGCTGGATATCTCAGAGCGGCTGCAGGAGATCCTCAAGAGGCAGGGTGAGCAACCAGAGATTGTGATGTACATTGGCACCAATGACATAATGAGGGGGAAGAGGTCCTGGGCAGTAAGTAGAATGAGTTAGGGAAAAGGCTGAAGAACAAGACCCCAAGGTAGTCATCTCTGGATTAGTGTCAGTGCCACATGCTAGTCAGGGTAGGAATAGGATGATAATACAGAGGAATGAGTGGCTGAGAAACTGGTGCGGGGGGGGGGGGGGGGGGAGGCACAGTTTCAGATTTCTGGATCATTGGGATCTCTTCTAGGGAAAGTATGACCTGTATAAAAAGTTCAGGTTACACCTGAACCTGAGGGGGTCCGATATCCTTGTGGACAGGTTTGCAGAAGTCATTTAGGACGGTTTAAATGAAGTTGACATGAGGATGGCAATTGGACTGATAAGACTGAGGATGGGGGAGTTGGTATACAAGTTGATGCAGTGTGTAATGAGACTGTGAGAAAGGACAGGCAGATGATAGGGCAAAATTACAGTCACTGGGAAGTGTAACATGGGGGGGGGGATTGAAAAGGGTGATGAAAGCAGGACTAAAGGCGTTATATTTGAATCTACGCAGTAGATGGAATAAGGTAGATGATCTTGTAGTGTATTTAGAGATTGGCAGGTGTGACGTTATAGGCATGACTGCACATAGAATTCACCCCGCAGTTTGAGAGGGAGAAACATAGAACATAGAAAACCTACAGCACAATACAGGGCCTTCGGCCCACAATGCCGTGCCGAGCAAGTCCTTATTTAAGAAATTACCTAGGGTTGATTATTAAAAATAGCCCTCTATTTTTCGAAGCTCCAGAAGATAAAGAGTCAGAATCATGTTTGAATATCACCAGCGTATGTTGTGAAATTTGTTGTCTTTGTGGCAGCAGCACAAGGCAATACGTAATTATAGAGAGAGAAAAATGTGAATTACAGTAAGTATACACTGTATATATTAAATAGTTAAATTCAACAAGTAGTGCAAAAATAAAAAAAGGTGGTGAGGTAGTGTTCCTGGGTTCACTGTTCCATTCAGAAATCAGATGGAAGGTGTCCTAGATACTACGGAAGCTAGTGCCCAAGAAGTTCACAACTTTCTGCAGCTTCTTTCAATCCTGTGCAGTAGACCCACCGCCATACCAGGCGGTGATGCAGCCAGTTAGAATGTTCTCCATGGTACATCTGTAGAAATCTGCAATTTTAGCCCCCAAGACGTTCCAGCATCACCCCACACACTGCACCAAAGCTTCTACTGGCCTGGGTACAGGCTGGATGTGGAGCTGTTCGTGCATAGACACAACACTTGCATGTATGAAAAGGGGCTGGGCCACCAGTCTAGGATGATAATGCAGCAGTACATGGGGTGGGGGCCCCAGTATGGGCCTACTGCTCCATCCAGAAGAAATGACTAATCCCCAAACTGGGATGCCACTGGAAGGGGTCAGGAGAGGTGCTCAACCGTATCTCTGATGTGGTATATTGGGTGCAGTTACCTGAGTGACGGAAAGCAGTCGTGCTGCACCAGGACCGGCTGGCACTGTATCGGCCCGCGGCCACCACGGACCCAGCGAGGCTGAAGGAAGGAAGTGACACCTCGGCTGTCCTGCCTCTTGCTTCACCAAGCAGTGCCTCCTCTGGTGGGTCCAGACACCCTTCGGCAGCCCAGGCGGCAGTGTCGACCACCAGCAGGATTTCTGAACTCTGTTGTGGACTCTGGGCATGCTGGCAACAGCTGACCACTCTGATGGGGGAACTGTGGTGCTCTGGGGGGAGGGGTGGTGTTTGACAACCCTGCCCCAACATTCCTAATGACCAGTGCAATTAATTGTTCTTGTTTTAAAATGCCTTCATGTGATTATGGTGGGATGTTCAAGTTCATTTATTGTTACATTTTAACTTGGGTTATACAGTTATTTGCTTGTGTGTTTGTGCGCCATCCTGATTATAACTGGGGTGTGTAATAATCCCCTCCCCCATCTGTATGAGACTGAGTGGGTTCTCTCCCTGGATCATAGCACCCGGTCTGTTTTTGTGCTTGTTGCAATAAAGACATCAGTTGAGATAAATGAGCTCATCTCGTCTGTCATTAAGGACTGAATGCTTGCTACAATACTTATTGGTACAACGTGACCACATGTGATTGCATTGAGTTTACTGACTGAACTGAAACAACGACCTTAAGCCCTATCTGATATAAATAGTCACGAGTACTCTCACGAAAGAGAGACTATACTATAATTACCCAATCTTCAAAGACTCGTTCATTTCCCTGTTTATTCTACATGGCACATTTAGCTGTCAATACGCACTATTTGACTGGAGGGATTCCACATCCCCCACAACTAAGGAGAAGATAATTCCAGCTAGCAAAATAGTTTAAAACACAGTTCATTTATTTTCAGTGATACATCTTTAAATCCAAACAACATTCTTAAAAAAAACATTTCTATCTTACAGAAGATTTCTATCTTAAATATTTCCAAATTACAAAGCATTTTGAAATAAAAATAAATGATTTCCAAAACACAGGTACAATTCTTGTAAATTAAAGATATATCAATGATGCAGTTGAATGAATCACCCAATACAGGAATTGAAGCCAAAGAAATGGATGCTAGTTCACCCCGTGTTTCTTTCATGCTTCTTGATGTTCCTTACCTCATTATAATAAGCCTGAAATTCTCTCTACATTTATACCCAATTTCTGCCACTTGGGTGACTTCATAGATACAATGATACTTCCTCAGATACCTTTTTTACACAAAAGATCTGAAATCTTTTTGGAGACACGGACCCCAGCTGCCTACCATTGATGTAGTGAAGTTAACTTCCTTGATTACATAAAACTTCCAACATTAATAACTGTGGTGAACTACATATACCTGTCTGGACACGTCCCCCCTGCTGACTGCTCCTGTGGCTCCTCCCACAGACCCCTGTATAAAGGCGATTGGAGGCACTGCTCCTCCCTCAGTCTCCAGGATGTTGTGTGATGGTCTCTTGCTGCTGATAGTGCTCTCTTTTCCAGCTAATAAAAGCCTATCTCTCGCCTTACGTCTCTGAGAGTTATTGATGGTGCATCAATAACCCAAGTATTTGATACATTAAATATGCTATCCATCTGGTCTACAAGCAGCCTTAAACTAAACAAGTTCAGCTTGTCTACTTTGAAAAAAGCCAAACTAAATAAGCTATTGTCTTATACTGCACCTCTTGAGGAACAAGACAGGTGTTATTAGCCAACAAATCCATGGCTCTATACAGAGCTTGTTTACAGAACTGTATTTTCAAACTTCAAGCTGATTACTGTTTTCCATTTACATTTTAAAATCTGAAGGCTGGATCCCTTTTATGACAAGAGGCTAAACAATGTTTGTTGGAAGTTTACTTACAACTGTTTGGTCTTACAAGTGACAACTGCTGTGTTTAGAAAGTGAGCCTGATCCACTGATCTCATCACAACAACACATAGCAGTATCCCACCATTCTTGGTTTAAAAATTTGCACTGCACATATTATTTGAACTTACCTCTCACCTTAAATGCATGTCCTCTGTTATTAAACATTTCAACCATTGTTAGCTATTTTATCTATGCTTATCATGAACTCATTATCTTATAAACCTCCATCAGATCTCCCTCAACTCCCATCAGTCCAAAGCAAACAACATGAGCTTGTCCAACTTCTCCTTCTTGCATATGCCCTCTAATCCAGGCGGCATCTTTGTAAACCTCTTCTGCACTCTCTCCAAAGCCTTGCCATTCTCGCTTTACTGGGATGACCAGAACTAAAAGCAATACTCAATATGTAGCCTGACTTGAGTTTTATAAAGTTGCAACTTAACTTCACAACTCTCAAACTCAATTCCTCACTAATATCCTTGATGATTATTAGAAGCTGGTGCTCGAGAAGGACAGGCTTATTAATACCCCAGAGTGATGACTGGCAGTGGATTGCAAATGACCATTTTGGCTGTGAAGCACCAGTAATGAATGAACTGATGCCCTCGTAAAATGTCACTGAAGTTCTGAACTTTTAATTTTTGCTCTTTAAAAGTTTGATTTCTCCATTAGTGGGGAAGATGGTGGGATGAGGAGTAGAGAGGTTAGTATGGTGAGTGCAGTAGATACATTGTGTGTGTGTGTGCGTGCGCATATGTTTTTGTGTGTGTATGTGTGTGTCTGTGTGCATGTGTGTGTGTCTTGTGTGTCTGGGTGTCTAGGTTTCAGTCCATCATTCTAGGTTTTCAGCTCAAACTTTGATGATTTTTACCACCTTCTATACTTTACAAGTGACGTTTTTGACTAATTATGACTAAGTTTGACTAACTAAATATGTTAGTTGTTTGTTTTTTTCTCTCTCTCTGCCTATCACCCTGCCTGTTCTCCATCTCCTTCTGGTGCTTCTCCCCCTCCCCCTTTCTTTCTCCCGAGGCCTCCCGTCCCATGATCCTTTCCCTTCTCCAGCTCTGTATCACTTTCGCCAATCACCTTTCCAGCTCTTAGCTTCATCCCACCCCCTCCGGTCTCCTCCTATCATTTCGCATTTCCCCCTCCCCCCACTACTTTCAAATCTCTTATTATCTTTCCTTTCAGTTAGTCCTGACGAAGGGTCTCGGCCCAAAACGTCGACAGTGCTTCTTCCTATAGATGCTGCCTGGCTTGCTATGTTCCACCAGCATTTTGTGTGAAGTGTTTATCTAACGTTCTTCTGTGGACCCTAATTCAGCCCTGTTGGTAATGTTCTCTTTTCAGAGACAATATTGCTGCAACCTGAGAACATTCTGAATTGTGTACATTGTCTCAGTATTTCTGTGAAATACTGCAACACTTACAGCTATAATATATAACCATATTAACAATTACAGCACGGAAATAGGCCATCTCGGCCCTTCTAGTCCATGCCGAACGCTTACTCTCACCTAGTCCCACCGACCTGCACTCAGCCCATAACCCTCCATTCCTTTTGGGTCCATATACCTATCCAATTTTTTTAAATGATGATATCGAACCTGCCTCTACCACTTCTACTGGAAGCTCATTCCACACAGCTACCATATTTTACATGTATATTATAATAGAAAACTCACACCCGGGCACAAAACGTAATTGTGGATAATAGATTGTGAACAACTAACTGTTGAATTGATTAGATACACATTAGAAACAGTAACATAGTTTCTCAGTATAAAGTAATCTATCTAACAAGTGGAGAAATAACACTATCAGACTAAACTTTGGAAACTACAATTATAAATTATGGATATTAAATTATAATTAAAATAAGTGCAATAATCATATTGCACTGAACAGAATTGAATGCATTTCCTGTTTCAGAGATTTAAACTCAGCACATTCATTACATTTTATGTTTATGTTCTCAAGACCCCAGCAGATGATTAGAAAACTAAAGGTCACTGCCTAATGTTCTAGTTTAAATAAATCCGAGCTTGTCTTTGGAATTTCCTTCATTAAGGTCAATACTTTTACATTTTCACTTACAATTCAATGAATTTTCTCTGCTGCCAATATAGTGAGATAAGCTGCAGAAACACTGTTAGCAATGGAACCAATAGCACTTTCTGAGCATACATCAAAACTGCAAGATCCTTAAATGTGACTTGGAAAATTAACTTTCAAAGCATTCATATCAGTATGATGACTGCACTGTATGTGACATCAACTGCTGAAATTTAGCAAGCAATATTGAGGGGGAGCAGGGATCTTCAAGCCTCTCTGGGATTTTCTGTCATTTTCTCTGACTAATTGTGTATATATTTAGTCTTTCCTTTCGTCTTTGGCAGCTCTTCAAGATTGTGGTTAACTTGCTTCCATCCCAGTTTCCTGGTTTCTGGGTTGACTAATAAGGTCAAGACGGTGAGAGAGTAATTGTGGCAAACACCAGGAAACCAGTACTTCAGCCTATAGTGACCATGTCAGCCATCGAATATCTGCCTATTAAAAAAATTTCCAGCACTTAGCCCTTGGCCTTCTCAACACTTAATATTACATTAATTAGGTGAGAAAAATCTTCCCAAAGTCTCTTTCAATCTCCTAACCCTTAGGTTAACCTATCTCTATCATAATCCTATAAACTGATACCTGATTCATCACCATATGGTATCAGAGGGTGGGGCGGGGGAGGCCACTGCATAAAGTTGAAGTAAGCTGCAGAGTGTTGTGAAATTAGTCAGCTCTATCATGAGTACTAGCCTCCATAGTAACCAGGGCATCTTCAAGGACCAATCCATCATTAAGGACTCCCATCACCCAGGTCACGCTTTGATCACATTGCTACCATCAGGGAGGAGGTACAGAAGCCTGAAGGCACAAACTCCGTGATTCAGGAACAGCTTCTTTCCCTCTGCCATCTGATTTCTGAATGAATACCTTTTTATTTCCATTTTTTGCACTACTTATATATATATACATACAGTAATTTATGTTTTTTCTATTATCATGTATTGTATTGTACTGCTGCTGCAAAGTCAAAAAATTTTATATGACATATGCTGATGATATTAAACCTGATCTGACTCACTCATGTCATAAAGCTGCACAACAGGAATAGAGTTCTCTTGTCCTCATCTGCCCCCCTGAGCCTCTGCATACAGAACATCATTTCCTCCAACTTCCACCATCGTCAATGGGACCAAATACATCACCCACCCCCTCCAATTTCCACAGGGATCAATCCCTTTGCAATTCCCTTATACATTCATCCCTCCCCACTAATCTCCATCCTGGCACTTATCCCTGCAAGTGGAAGGATTGCTAGCCCTACCCATTTCCTCCACTTTCACCTCCATTCAGGGCTCCTTCCACCTGAGGCAACACTTCACTTGCAAATCTGCTGGGGTCATCTATTGTGTCTGGTGCTCCTCTACTTTGGTGAGACCGAATGTAGAATGGGGGACCATTTTGTTGAGCAGCTTTGCACCATCTGCAAAAAGCAGGATTTCCCAGTGGCCAGACATTTAAATTCCAATCCTCATTCTCATTCCAATATGTCAGCCCATGGCCTCCTCTATTGCCATGAAGAAGCCTCTTTCTGGTTGGAGGAACAACACCTTATATTCTGTCTGGGTAGTCTCCAACCTGATGGCATGAACATTGATCTTTCCTACTTCTGGTAATTTCCCCCCTCCCCCTTCTTCAATTACCCATTCTGGCTACCTTCTTACCTTTTCTCTTTTCCTCACCTGCCTACCACCTCCCCCTGGTGTCCCTTTTCCTTCCCTTTCTCCCATGGTCCACTCTCCTCCCTTGTCAGATTCCTTCTTCTCCAACCTTTTACCTTTTCCACCTATCACTTCCCAGCTTCTTACTTCATTCCCCCCACCTCCAACCACCTAGCTTCACCTATCACCTTCTAGCTGGTATTCCTTCCCCTACCACCACTTCCTCATGCTGGCTTCTTCCCCCTTCCTTTCTAATGCCGATGAAGGGCCTCAGCCCAAAATGTTGTATGTTTATTCATTTCCATAGACGCCGCCTTTTCTGCTGTGTTCCTCTAGCATTTCATGTGTGTTGCTCTGAATTTCCGGCACCTGAGGAATATCATGTATTTAAAACCTATCCCACTCCAGTTTTCTAAACCAGTCAAAAGTTATTTTTTTGTCCTTCATCCAGCTCTTGATATCTGTTGACATTCTTGTTCCTTGATGTTACATTTCACTACAGGGGCATGATGACTCTGAACTTTTACTATTTTGAATGACTCCCAGTCATCACATGTTCTTCCCAGTCATCTCTGACCATCTCCCGCCTAATCATGTTGACATCAACCTTTCCCCAATTCAGTCTTTAATTTCTGGTCTATCATTATGCTTAAAATCTCTAAGTCCATCAAGCACCTTTCATAAAAATCCTGTTTTATCTGCCTTGCATTCCTATCAATTGTCTTTTATCTACACACAAGGGTCGATTTCCACCCAACCCACAGCTTACACAGGATTTTGTAATGATCCAAGTGGAATTCTCAATACCATTCCGCTCTCTCTCCCTTCCCCCTTCCCTCATTCTCTCTTTCTTTCCTTGTCCATTCGTCCCTCCCATCCCTTCCCACCGATCTCCCTCCTGGCACTTATCCTTGTAAGCGGAACAAGTGCTACACCTGCCCTTACACTTCCTCACTCACCACCATTCAGGGCCCCAGACAGTCCTTCCAGGTGAGGTGACACTTCACCTGTGAGTCGGCTGGTGTGGTATACTGTGTCCGGTGCTCCCGGTGTGGCCTTTTATATATTGGTGAGACCCGACGCAGACTGAGAGACCATTTCGCTGAACACCTACGCTCTGTCTGCCAGAGAAAGCAGGATCTCCCAGTGGCCACACATTTTAATTCCACGTCCCATTCCCATTCTGATATGCCTACCCATGGCCTCCTCTACTGTCAAGATGAAGCCACACTCAGGTTGGAGGAACAACACCTTATATACCGGCTGGGTAGCCTCCAACCTGATGGCATGAACATTGATTTCTCTAACTTCCGTTAATGCCCCTCCTCCCCTTCTTACCCCATCCCTGACATATTTAGTTGTTTGTTTTTTTCTCTCTCTCTCTCTCTGCCCATCACTCTGTCTGTTCTCCATCTCCCTCTGGTATTCTCCTCCCCCTTTCTTTCTCTCTAGGTCTCCCGTCCTATGATCCTTTCTCTTCTCCAGTTCTGTATCTCTTTTACCAATCACCTTTCCAGCTCTTAGCTTCATCCCACCCCCTCTGGTCTTCTTCTATCATTTCACATTTCCCCCTCCCCCTCCTACTTTCAAATCTCTTAGTATCTTTCCTTTCAGTTAGTCCTGACGAAAGGTCTCAGCCCGAAACGTCGACAGTGCTTCTCCTATAGATGCTGCCTGGCCTGCTGTGTTCCACCAGCATTTTGTGTGTGTTGTTGTTTGAATTTCCAGCATCTGCAGATTTTCTCATGTTGTCTTTTTCCTTCTTCTGCATTATCTTCCTCCCTCTCTCCCTCTTTGCCTCTCTCCCTATACCCCTTTACTGCCTCTTTCTCTGTCTTTATCTCTTTCATTGTTTATTTGTAGTTTTTTTTATGTTATTTCTTGTTTTAGTGAATGTCACTCAGTCCTTGTACATATTTGTCAGTTTTTCTTTCCTTATCTATAACTGTTGGGGTTAATCTCTTTGAACATTTTGGGTGTTAGCTCTAACTTCCTTTTAATTCTTCACAGGATGTGGTCATCATTGGCACATTGCATGTCATCAACTGAACAGATGCAATCTATGTATCAAAGTTGCTCCCACAATGAACAGAATCAGAAGTCGAAATCAAAATCACTGGCATATATTGTGAAGTTTGTTGTTTTGCAGCAGTATAATAATAAAACTATAAAGTACAATATAAATATTTTTGAAAAAAGAAAATTAAATTAAATAAGTAGTGCAAAATGAGGGAAAATATGGTGTGAAAAGCAAGAGTAGATGAAAAGAAAGGAGATTTTACACCTTACAGCTTTTTTTTCTTGCTGTCAAAAGCAGGAGATGACCAGAGTCCTTGACAAGGATAGTTTGGACCAAAATGCTGGTGAATCTGAGGCTAGGATTGAGACATGGTATAAAATTGGATCACAAAACTAAACACAAAACAAAATGCTAGACAAAATTGCTGGTTGGGCTTACAATTGAACATGAAGCTCCATTCAGTTCTAGGCATCCAAAAGATGATTGCCATTTAGCAGGACGGTCCTGAATCTTTAAAGAGGCTGTGCCAGCTCTCCATATTCCGGGGAGTTAGATTGTCTAATCCCTGGAGGCTGGTGTGGTTGGGTGCATGTTGCAACAGAAGCCCCTCCTCTATGTTTAACACCTGATAGCCTTGGCTGCTTGGAGACACAATGATGGCAGTCATGGATGAGAGCCTGATCCATGATGTCTCGTTCAGGAACCCAGAACCATTCCTAGGGTCCGAATCCTTCCCAGTCCACAAGGAACTGCTGAGCACCCCAAACAGTTTGTGAATCCAAAATTCTTCTCACAGTGAAGACCTTTTCCCCATTGACAAATCTGAGCAGTGGTGGGACTGAAGATGGTGAGGCTAAAGGGCTGGTGTTCTCAGGTTTTAATATGGAAAAGTAGAAAGTGGGATTGATTTTGAGAGTCTTGGGGAACTACAATGTGCAAACCACCAGGTTTACTTTCCTGAATATCTTGAGCGCCAATTTCCTAGACTCAGAAAGGCAAATCCTGAGTCAAGAGCCAGACCTGTTGCCCATGCTGCAAAACTAGTCCCCGTCTTCTCTTGTAGTTAGCCTTTATTTCAGCCTTCTGGGTTGAAGCTAACAAAATCTCCCTTGCCCTAGTCTATTTCTCCTTGCAGGGCAGATAAGATCTTTGGCCGTAGGAGCCCCAACCTCAGCCTCCTGCTCAGAGAAGAGTGGTGGAGAATAACCAAACTGGCATTTGATAAAGGACATCCCATGTGCCGAATGCCATTAAGTGTTGTGGGCGACCTCTGCCCAAAGTAAACGGTTGCAACACTAGTCTGGTCTTTCAGAGGCTGGGCATCTTGGGGTTCATTCAACATCTAGGTTCACCCGCACCATCTGGCCATTGGACTGTAGATGGTACTCAGAGGAAAAAATCATTGTTCCCCCAATCAGCTTTCAGAACCTCCTTCAAAAATGTGATGTGAATTATGGACTGGGATCTGACTCAATGTCCATTGTAAAACCATGGATCCTGAAGACCTGGTGCAGGGTTACTTTGGCTGTCTTTGCCGTAGATGGCAGTTTGTTCAAGGTGATGAATTTGCAGGCCTTCAAAAAAACAATCCGCAATTACCATGATAACGGTCTTCCCCTTGGAAAGAGGAAGACCCATGACGAAGTCCATGGAGATTGTGCCCATGATCTGTCTGGAACAGGCAGAGGTGAAGGAGTTCTTCAGGTTGGGTGTAGGGTTCCTTGCTCCAGGCGCATGCCTTGAATGCCTGCATGTACTGACAGACCTCCCCCTTTCCAGGCCACCAACATTATCTTCTTTTAATAAGCTCGTCCTGGAAATCCTTGGGTGAGCACAAATTCTCGAGGCATGTCCCCATTGTAGAACCTGAGACCAGATGGAACTAGGAACAAACAGCCGACTTGGAGGACCATTCTGAGGAATCTCCCCTTGCGCCAGGGCCTTGTGAGCAACTGTGTCAATTCCCCAACAAATTGCCACTGTTGCCTTGGCTTAGGACAAAATGGTGGAAGGCTGATCCTCTTGTTTGTATTCATCAAATTGATGGGACAAGGCATCTAGTTTCTGGTTCTTTGAACCTGGTTGATAGGTCAGGAAATTAAAGTGGTTAGTTTGTCTAAGTTCTTCTGTAGACTCTCTATATTCTCAAAACTACCAGCCCCTCCACCTATCTTCATATCATCTGCAAACATTGCAACAAACCCATTTATTCCATCATCCAAATCATTGACATATAATGTAAAAAGAATCGGTCCCAACACCAACCCCTGTGGAACACCGCTAGTCACTAGCAGCCAGTCAGAAAAGGCTCCCTCTTTGCCTCCTGCCAAACAGCCACTGCTTTACTCATTTTAACATCTTTCCTGAAATGTCATGGGCTCATAGCTTATTAAGCAACCTCACATGTGGCACCTTGTCAAAAACCATCTGAAAATCCAAGTACACAACATCAATCAATTCTCCTTTGTCTATCCTGCTTGTTACTTCTTCAAATAATTCCAACAGATTTGTCAGAAAAGATTTTCCCTTGAGGAAACCACACTAACTATGTTCTATTTTATCAAGTGCCTCCAAGTACCCTGAGACCTCATCCTTAATAATCGACTCCAACGTCTTCCCAACCACTGAGGTCAGAGTAACTGGCCTATAGTTTTCTTTCTCCTGCATCTCTCACTTCTTGAAGAGTGCAGTGACATTTACAATTTTCCAGTCTTCTGGAACCATTACAGAATATAGTGATTTTTGAAACATCGTTAGTAATGCCTCCATGATCTCTTCAGCCATCTCTTTCAGAACTCTGGGGTGTACACCCTCTGGTCCAGGTGACTTATCTACCTTCAGACCTTTCAGTTTCCAAAGAACCTTCTCCCCAGTTATCATAACTTCACACACATCATACCCCCTGATACCTGGAACATCCACCATACTGCTAGAGTCTTCCATGGTGAAGGTAGATGCAAAATACTTATTCAGTTTAACCACCATTTCATTGTCCTTCCATTACTTCCTCTCCAGCATCATTTTCCAGCGGTGCGATACCCACTCTTGCCTCTCTTTTACACTTTATGTATCTGAAGAAACTTTTGGTATCCTCTTTAACATTTTAGGACAGCCTACTTTTGTATTCCATCTTTACCTTCTTATTGACTTTTTAGTTGCCATCTGTTTTTTCAAAGCTTCCCAGTCTTCTAACTTCCCAACAATTTTTGCTCTAATATCTGCTCTCTTTTTGGCTTTTATATTGGCTTTGACTTCTCTTGTAATCATGGTTATGTCATTTTTCCTGTAGAATACTTCTTTCTCTTTGGGTTGTATATATCCTGTGCCTTCCAAATTGCTTCCAGTGATTCAAGCTATTGCTGCTCTGCTGCCATCCTTGCCAGTCAATTCTGTCCAAGTCCTCTCTCATGCCTCTGTAATTCCCTTTACTCTTCTGTAATAGTAATACATCTGACTTCAGCTTCGCCTTCTCAAATTTCAGGGTAAACTCAATCATATTATGACATATAAAATGGTAAAAAAATGTTCTTTTACCTTAAGCTCTCCAATCAATCTTGATTCATTACACAACACCAAATCCAGAATAGCTGATCCTCTAGTGGGCTCAACCAAAAGTTGCTCTTAAAAATAAAATCTTATAGAAATCCCCTCTCCTGTAATCCAGCATCAACCTGATTTTCCTAATGTACCTGCATATTGAAGTCCCCCATGACTATTGTGACTTTGCCCTTTTGGCGTGCATTTTCTCTCTCCCTTTGTAATTTGCAGGCCACATCCATACTACTATTTAGGGGTTTTTACACCATTCTCATCAGGGTCTTTTTAACCTTGCATTTCCTTAGCTCCATACAAATGAGTCAACAGCTTCCAACCCTATGTCACCCCTTTCTAGTAATTTGATTTCATTTTTTACCAACAGAGAAATGCCACCCCCATTGCCAACCTGTCTATCCTTTTGATGTCATGTGTGTCCTTGGACATTAAGCTTCTAGCTATAATCTTTCAGCCATGATTTATTGATGCCTATAACATTATACCTGCCAATCTGCAACTGTGCCGCAAGTTCATCTACCTTATTCCATATACTGCGCACTTTCAGATACAACTCCTTTTCTGTTCTGTATTCACCCATTTTGATTTTGTCGCACTGTGCTCAACCTTTTGATTCCTAACTTTGTCTGAGGCCTTACCAACATCTGCCTCCACAACCTCTCCACTAACTGTTCTGGCACTCTGGTTCCCATCCCTCGCAACTCTAGTTCAAACCCCACCATGCAGCATTAACAAACCTCCCCACTAGGATATTAGTCCTCCTGCAGTTCAGATGCAAACAATCCCTTCTGTACAGGTCCTACCTTCCCTGAAAGAGAAACCAATGCTACAAAAATCTTATGCCATCCCTCCTACATGAACTCCTGTTAAACTGTATAATCTTCCTAGTTCTAATCTCACTAGCACGTAGCATGACTAGCAGTCCTGAGATCACAACCCTGGAGGTCCTGCCCTTTGATTTAGCACCTAACTCCATGAACTCCCTATGCAGAAACTCGACACTCGTCTTCCCCATGTTATTGGCACCTCCGTGTACCAGGAATTCTGGCTGATCATCCTCCCATTTTAGAATGCTGAGGACTTGATCTGAGATATCTTGGACCCTAGCACTTGAGAGGCAACATACCATCCAGGAAGCTCATTCTCGCCCAGAGAACCTCCTGTCCATTTCTCTAATGACTCGTCAATCACCACAGTGTGCCTCTTCTTCCCCTTTCCCATCCAATTCAACGAAGCAGACTCAGTGCCAGAGACCCGAACACTGTGACTTTCTTCTGTCAGGTCATTCCTCTGACAGTATCCATAATGATGTACCTATTGCTGAGAGGGATGGCCACAGGGATACTCTGAACTGGCTCCTTAACTCCTTTCCCCTTCCTGACTTTCACCCAGCTTCCTGTATCCTGCACCTTGGGTGTAACTACCTCTCTAGTGTGTGTGTTGCCTCCATCGGTCGTGATAGACCATGGGTACTGCGCCTTTGGTAGTCACTGGTTTGTCAAGAAGCGTCGGCTGTGGCTATTGCGGCTGATGCTGGAACGGTAGGCTCTGCCACAGTTGCTGCATGTGTAGGGAGTTGTGGAATTGTTGTCCGCTGTTCGCTGTGCTCTCCATTTAGCTCTCCGCTCCTCATACTGACTCAGGATCACTCTTCCGCCTTGCTCTAGGTGTTGCTGAAGAGTACCTTGCCATTTGTTGCCGTCATCTGCTGTATCCTCCCAGCACTCTGTGTTGATTTTTAAGGCTTTCATGCCACGCTTGCAGAGGTCCTTGAAGCGAAGCTGGGGTTGACCAACGTTCCTCTTGCCTGTTGCTAGTTCTCCATAGAGGATGTCCTTTGGCAGTCTACCATCCTTCATATGTTGGATGTGGCCCAGCCAGCACAGTCTGCGTTATCTTAAAAGTGTGAACATTGTGGGAAGTCCAGTGCGGGACAGGACCTCTGAGTTTGGGACTTTGTCTCTCCAGGTGATGCCAAGGATGTGGTGAAGGCTGTGCTGGTGAAAACTATTGCGTTTCTTCTCCTGCTTGGGGTAGATGGTCCAAGTCTCGCTACCATACAGGAGGGTGCTGATAACGCATGCATTGTACACAGCAGTCTTGGTCCTTGTAGCGAGTTTTGGATTCTCCCAGACCCACAAGGAGAGTTGAGCAAGGATCGATGCTGCTTTGCCGATACACCTATGATTTCAGCATCGAGGGAGACAGTGTCGCTACTGGTTGACCCCAAGTATTTGAACTCGTGGGCCAATTCTAGATCGTAATTGTTGATGGTAATGACTGGTATCTCCACTATGTTCTGGGCAAGGACATTTGTTTTGTTTAGGCTGATAGCCCAAAGTCCTTGCATGCCTTAGAAAAGCAGTCCATGATAGTTTGTAGTTGCTGTTTGGTGTGCGAGGTTATAGCAGCGTCATCGGCAAAGAGCATGTCATGTAATAAGATCTTTTGCAACTTTATTCTTGCTGTCAGGCGCGTAGGGTTGAACAGCTGCCCATCAGAGCTGCTGTGCATGTAGATGCCTTCTGTTGACGTCCCAAATGTGTGCTTCACTAGCAGAGAGAAGAAGATGCCGAATAATGTTGGGGCCACCAATCATCCTCGTTTGACTCCACTATGAACAGCGAAGGGTTCTGATAAGCTGCCATCAAACTGAACAGTAGCTCTCATATCGTCATGGAATGACTTGATGATACTTTGAAGTTTCGGGGGACAGCCGATCTTGAGGAGAATCTGAAAGACCCCATCCCTGCTGACAAGGTTGAGTGCCTTGGTTAAATCATGAAAGCGACATAGAAGGGTTTCTGTTGTTCCCTGCACTTCTCCTGGAGTTGACAGAGTGAGAAAATCATGTTGACAGTTGACCTCCTTGCACAAAAAACATATTGGGACTCAGGGTAGACCCGTTCTGCCAGACTCTGTAGACGTGCCAGAGTTACACGAGCAAAGACTTTACCAACAATACTCAGGAGGGAGATATCCCTGTAGTTGTTGCAGTCGCTCCTATCACCCTTGTTCTTGTACAAAGTGAGGATTTTGGAGTTGCGCATATCCTGTGGTATGGCTCTTTCCTTTCAGCATTGACGGAGGACTTTGTGTAAAGTTTGGAGGAGTGAGCTCTTGCAGTGTTTGATCAGGTCTGGAGGAATCCCATCATTGCCAGGAGCTTTCCCTGGGGCCAGACTGTCAATTGCCTTGCTGAGGTCCTCAATAGTTGATTTGGAGTTGAATTCATCCATTAATGGTAGAAAATCGATGGCATCAATGGCTGAGCTAACAACGTTTTCCTTCAAGAAGAGCTCAGAGTAGTGTTCTACCCAGCATTCCATCTGCTTGCTTTTATCAGTGATTATTTAAATGCTGGATGATTTCAGGGGTGCTGTCTTGCTCTGTGATGAGTCAAGGGCCTTCTTGATACCATCATACATTGATCTGATTTTGCCTGTCACGGCTGCTGTCTGAATGTCCTCACTGAGCTGGAGCCAGTACTCATTTGCTTCTAGCAGCTCGAAGTGCCTGGAGTGTTTGGTCCAATGGTGAGCACTTGTACTTTGTGAGAGCTGCACGCTTGGCTTCGATGACAGGAGTCATGATGTTGGACTTTGACTCAAACCAGTCACTGTTCTTTGTGGTCTTTCTCCCAAAGATAGAGAGTGCTGATCCGTGGATGGTGTCTCAAAGGTATGATCTTTGTTTTGTTGCAGTATCTCCTTGTGAGGAGGTAGTCATAGTACCTTGTACTGACTTGGCAAACTGGTCAACCTTTTCTGACTCTTTCATCTTTGTTGTGTTGGTGCAAGGTTTTCCAGTTTGTTTGAAGTGGTGGATTTTCTTTGGGCGTAGTTTGATCTTGCAGCATACTAAAGCATGATCCGTATCACAGTCTGTACTGTGGTATGAGAGGGTGATCAGTACAGAGTTGATGAAAGAGTATCTGCTGATGATCATGTCTAGTTGCTGCCAGTGTTTAGACCGTGGATGTCACCATGAAACTTGTACTGCGACTTTGTCTGAAAGTAGGAGTTAGTTACACACAGGCCATGATAGAAGCAGAATTCCAGGAGACGTTGTCCATTGTCATTTATTTTGCTAATTCCAAAGAGGCCAAGAAAAGACGGCCAGGAATCATTCTCAGCTCCCACTCTGGTGTTGAAGTCACCAAGGAGAACGAGGTGCTCAACACTGGGAATATTCCTGACAACAGCTTCTAAATTGTCATAGAACATGTCTTTTGCCTCAGAGGTGGAGTTCAAGGTAGGGGCATACACACTGATGAGAGATACTGGGCCATGACTGGTGTGTAGGCGGAGAGTCATAAGTCACTCTGATCCATTTTCTGGTGGCTCCACCATTTGCAACAAGGAGTTCCTAACGGCAAAACTCACTCCATGCCCACAGAGCTCGTCTTGGTTCTTTCCCTGCCAGTAAAATGTGTAGTCCCTTTCTTTCAGTGTACCTGAATCCACTAAATGTGTTTCTTGTAGGGCAGCTATATCTACCTTGAGCCTTAGTAGATCATTGTTAATGACCGCTGTTTTTCGTGCATCTTCGATACCTGTGAGCTTTTGGTCAAGTCCAGTCATCATTGTGCGGACATTCCAACATCCAAACTAGAGGGGTGTTGTCTTATTCGATTTGTCTTCTTTCTTGTCTGGTGCAGTAGTTACAGTCAGCTCTTCATGGAATAATCCATTATCCCCATGCACCCAATGAGGAAGAGTGACTGTGGTGGGACAGCACCTTATTGGCTGGCGGCTGCCCAGCTTGAGGCGGGCGGTAGCTGTCCAGTGAAACGCGATCGTCTCTACCACCATAGGAAGCAACCCCTGGCTCCATGCTCTACGCAAATCAAGCATTATGATTTATAACCGGTAACTGCTGCTTCCCATGTTTGTCTGGCACTATAAAGTGAAGCTGGAGTGGCCTCCCCAGGGTGGAAGACAGGGTAGAGTTGATATGGAGATCCGTCTGTTGCCCATGCAGTGGGATCCCCCTCTCCATGCTGATGACAGAACCAAAGAAATGACAAAAGTTGATACAGTTTGGTGCCAGTAGCATCACAGGAGTTGCCGTGCCAGTTCTGGGTACAGCAGTCAGCCGCCTTCGTGACTCCAACTCCAGATATTTCCTCGGGGTTTACTCCCAAAGCTTTTCCTGTGAGAGGGTATAGCCGCAAGGCAGCAGAGTTTTGAAATCAGAGTTTTGCCTCTCCTAAATGAGCTACCATCCATGGTTAATGAGCCCCATCTGTCCAGAACAACTGGTTTTAAGGCACCAGTGGCCGGCCTTTGTCCCTTCTCCTGTCAGTGAGAACAGCTCCGCCGGGCATAAGAACTATGCCACACGTGAAGCCCAGGAGTTGAACTTGGTTGTCAGAGGCTATTTGAGACACACTCCAGGAAGAGCATTTGTTTAGCAGTGGGAGCTTGTCCCCACCACCACACTTCAGCTACGACTACCTTTGGAACCTCTGAATGTCCTATCTATCACCTCTTCAGCCTCCTGAATGATCCGGAGTTAATCCAGTTGCAGCTTCAACAGGTAACATGAATTGTTAAAAGCTGCAGCTGTTTGCACATCTCACAGTGGTAGTCGTCAGAGACATTAAAGGTCTCCTTTCTTTCCCGCATCCTGCAAGAGGAGCGTTGCACTATCCTGCCTGTCATCTCCAGTGAGCTGAGCAGAGATAAAGAAGAGGAGGAAAAAACGTGAACTGTTCTTTGCTTTCTCTGAGGGAAGCCTCTCTTCTCTGAAGCCTTGAAGAGCTAAAGCCTTAAGATCACCACTCTGACTACCTCCACTCAGACAATGGCCACTGCGCTTGCCCCGCCTTCATTTAATTTGCTCTTACTAATCAATCCCAGTTGCCGACTGGCTGCTGGTCAAAGCTCTATTATTCTGTTATGAACGCTCCTGCCTTTTATCATTGGGAGGTGGATCTGATTGAAGTCCCCTCTTCTCCAAAGTCCCAATGTTTGGATTGACTGCTGGTCAAAGCTCTATTACTCACAAACTTTCCTCAGAGGATGACTCCTGAGGGGCAGACCGTAGAGTTTCCTCCATTGTTCATATGAGTCTTTAATGAAAATAGAGGCCAAATTACAGTCCAAGTTCTTGTCCATATCCTCAGACAATGGCAGTGAGGTGTGACAAATGATCTTTGAGTTCCTGGGACTAGGCTCCAAGGATCTCCATTTCGGAGCATTCCCCTTAGATGGGACCTGGCAACTGGAGTCCCTTGGCTTAGCTGCTGGAGTCCCAGACTGGTTGGGTACCTCCTTGTCTTGCTCCTGAACCAGTTACAGCACACCTCTGACCGTACAGGTTTGGGATTCATGAGGGATGGGATTCACGTGGGCCTGTTGGATGGAGCTAGCTGGTCTGCCCTCAAAGGCAGGACTGGGTTTCCTGAAGGCTCCAGGTTATCCCGAACAGAAGTCTGCCCATCGTTGGCCACTGGTCTCAGGAGGGCCGGGATTCGGAATGCCAAGCTGAAAACATACTTCCTTGCTATGACTGGACCATGTAATGATTCCCTCTTCCTTCCAGTTCATGGAAGGGTGATGCTGGGACAGCCAAGTGTGCCTGAGGTTCAGGGGTATGTGAGGAGACCCAGTGATATAGAAACTGATGTCCTTTGCATGGTCCTCTATCTTGATCTGCAAGCCCAATGGTTGCTGCTGGATCTGCCTGGTGGCTGGGTCACCATCAAATCTCTCCGGGTTGGAACCAAGCAGAATCCAATCGGTTGAGGGCATGGGATAGCTCAACTCCTGCAATGGTATGTTGAGCCAACAGGTGGTATCCAAGTCCAGGAAATTTCCCACTATCGCAGAATCCAAAAATAGCATTCACCTCTCGTCGGTTCATAATCCAGGAGATCTCCACCCTCAGCGTGACACCAAAATCCACGAGATTGGGGCTAATGGCAGCCACAGTCACAGCCCACCCGACACTGGACAGTCTTAGCAGTTCTCCTGATGGCTGCAGCTTTGGACAGTCCTGCAGGTGACCTGCTTCCCTGCAGCAACAGCAGTAACTTCCACTCTGACGCTGGAACCTCTCCTCCGCAGAGATCCTGATGCAGCTGATTTGCATGGGATTGACAGGATCCTGATCAGGAGATGGGATGATCATGGTCTGAAATGGTGGGGTGGGGTGAGTGGGGGGAGGTGGAACAATGATAAATTGAAGGCCAGGCTCAGGCTAACCCTCTTTGACATCTTGATGTTGTCCCATTTACGCTCTGCCAGATGATTAGTGGGACAAATGTATTGGTCGATCAGGACCTCTCACTCCTTGGCTGTTTCTCCTGAGGTTGAGGCATCCTTCAGTTCATCTTGGAGTCTATGGTGGTATAGAGTGATCAAGGCAATCCTGTTTCAGCCACTCTCTTGGGCCAATGTCCAAAATTTGATCGCATAGCCAGCTGCTGACTATCCACCCTGTCAAATCTTTAAAAGAGTGTCTGAGGCTCAGCTGGCAGGGTGATAGAACACCTTCTTCATGAATTCCTCCGAATTCAAGCAAGCTTCTGACCTTCGTTCCCAATGTATGCTCGTCCAGAACAGGGTATTTCCAGTCAGATAATGAAGGCCACCTTTCCACACTCTGAAGGGAACCCGAATGGCTGCAGTTTGAAAACTAATGAGCATTGAATGAGGATGCTGTGCCAAGATTCCAGGCCACCGTCAAGCCTCTCCAGGTTGGAAAATGTATTCATTCTGCAGAACGACCGACTGCCTCTCCCGAGCAGCTCTGACTTCCTCCTTGCGAAAGTTGACAAATGGCTACCTGGAGGTTGTGTGTCTCTAGGCTCTGTCTATAAATCTTCTCATTGTGGCTGGTCACAGCAGATGAAAGACTGGGTGTAAACTGGTGGAATCGTACTGCAATGAGAGTCCTTGATGAGGATGGTTTGGACCCAAATGCTGGAGTATCCAAGGCTAGGATCGAGGCACGGAATAAAATTGGATCGAGAACTGAGCTCAAAACAAAATGCAAGATGATATTTCTGGTTGGGCTTACGATAGAGCACTGAGGTTCTGTTCAGGTGCTATTTAAATATTTAATTCTTGGCACCTAATTGCCTATTAGTGGGATGGTCGTGAATCTTTAAAGGGACCATACCAGCTATCCATAGTCTTGATCTTGATCTCTCGGTCTCCACCTCTGGAGGCAGACTATCCACTGACGTCTTCCACAAACCCACTGACTCCCATAACTATCTTGACTATACGTCTTCCCACCCTGCCCAATGCAAAAATGCCATTCCCTATTCCCAGTTCCTCTGTCTCTGCCGCATCTGCTCCCAGGATGAGGCTTTCCTTTCCAGGACATCTCAAATGTCCTCTTTCTTTCAGGATCATGGTTTCCCTTCTGGCGTCATCAAAGATGCCCTCACCCGCATCTCCTCCACTTCCCGCACTTCAGCCCTCAACCCATCCTCCTGTCACCACAACAGAGGCAGGGTTCCCCTTGTCCTCACCTACCACCCCACCAGCCTCCGGATCCAACATATTATCCTCTGCAACTTCCGCCACCTTCAACAGGACCCCACTACCAAGCACATCTTTCCCTCCCTACCCCTCTGTGCTTTCTGCAGGGATTGTTCCCTCCACAACTACCTGGTCCACACATCCCTCCCCACAGAACTCCCACCTGGCACTTATCCCTGCAAGGGTAAATGCTACACCTGTCCCCACACCTCCCCCCTTACCACCATTCCGGGCACCAGACTATCCTTCCAGGTGAGGCAACACTTCACCTGCGAGTCTGCTGGAGTCGTCTATTGCATCCGGTGCTACCGGTGCGGCCTCCTCTACATCAGCGAGACCCGACGCAGACTGGGGGACCGCTTCGTCGAGCACCTACGCTCTGTCCGTCACAATAGACAGGATCTCCCGGTTGCCACCCACTTCAACTCTGCCTCTCATTCCCATCTAGATATGTCCATACATGGCCTCCTCTACTGCCATGATGAGGCCAAACTCAGGTTGGAGGAGCAACACCTCATCTACTGTCTGGGTAGCCTCCAGCATGGTGGTATGAACATTGAATTTTCCAATTTCCGGTAATTTCCTCCCCCTCCCCCTCCCCCTATCCCAGGTCCCTCTCTGCCTCTCTCCCCTTTCAACTTTCTGCTTCTTTATCTCTACAGTTCTTTCATGCTTATCCCCTCCCCCTCCCCCTTTATCTTTCCTCTGACTGGTTCTCCACCTGGCGCCTCTAGGTCCTACCCCCTCCCCATCTCTATTACTGGGCTTCGGCCCTCTCATTCCCCCCCCCCCCCATTCCTGATGAAGGGTCTCGGCCCGAAACATTGGCTACTCTTTTCTCACGGATGCTGCCTGACCTGCTGAGTTCTTCCAGCGTTGTGTACGTATTCTTTGATCCACAGCATCTGCAGTTGTATTTTTGTGTTTTGATCCATAGTCCAGAGAGATACAGCATCTAAACGGACGCTGGTGTGGTTAGGTGTGTGTTGTAATACAGGGAGGATCTGTTGATACTTTTCTTAATGACGCTAAAGTAGTCTAATAGAGCTCAGACTGTTGAAGCTACAGTCTCACGTGTTTAAGGATTAATTTAACCGAGGTCAGGTTGTTTATAAACTTCCGTGCTTAGCTATTACAGGAGAAAGAATTAATATCAGAAAAATATGCACAGTTATGCAAATCTGTAGAGTCAGCCAAAGCCAGGCTGGAAATGTTGGATGGCCAACTGAAGACAATACACGAGTGGATATAAAACAATAAAGATTAAATATGCTACGTATTGCAGAGCTGGCTTACATGCTGTAGGCCTTGTGGGTGGCAAGGTGCAAATAATTCCTTACGCATGATAGAAAGTGCACCTTTGAAATTTGGTTTAACCAACAATCCACCATGAGGAGGACATCAAAAATACTTGGAGTGGGTGAGATGAACTTTGCAGGTAAAAATACAAGTTCAAGTTCAGAAAGCCCATTGAACAAATTGTATCTCGTTCCAGACAAGGTTGATCTTTCACAAGGAACACACATTTTATGAATTACATGTCAAAGATTTAGAGCAAAGATAATAATTTTAAGTTGACTAGGAAGTGAGGTATAATGTCCTTCCAAAACAAACAGTCATGAAATAATGTATTTATAAAAGATGACTCAAGTGCTGTTAATACAGCAAGAAAATGCTGAAGTAATCCGGGGGGTGCTTTCTGAAGTGGTGATTCCAAATAATCAAGAGAGCCATTGACATGGATTTCATTGACAAATATACTCCAAGGAAATTGGAGGCTGAATGTACTGGAGATGGCCAAGTCAGAGAAAGTGCTACCACAGAGGGAGCAAAGAGAGTCAGTGCTGTGAGTCAGAGACAGAGACTGAGAGTGATCCACTTTGAACTAATTCCAGATGTGGGAGAACACACATCACACTCCAGATCAAGCAAGGTCACAAGTCTGTTCCCTATTTTGTTACAGTAAATTTACTGAAGTGGCTAGGCACAGCTCCATCTATCAGTAGGCACACTCTAAAGAAAGCACTCTGTCTGTCTCGAAGTTTTATTGGTTAATACGTATGTTACCAGTTTAACTTTGTGGGTATTCTTTCTCAAATTCATAGTCCTTCCTTCTCATCTATCCACATCTGTACTTGCTCCTCTTTCTGTTTTTTTAAAAATGTATTTTCTCTATGCTTATCTATGAGAGTTAAAAAAAACTTGCTTTCTGGCATCCATGGTCATCCATACAGTGCTTGAGTGGCAGCCAGAGCATGGGGCACATTAGCGGATAGTCTTGAAACTCTGAGTCACACTGAAGTTTTGTGCGATGAAACCGATATAGTTTAGTATCACTTTTAACATGAAGTAAGTTCCCACCTTTAAATTGTCTGCATTTATTTTTGCCGTGTATACAATTAAACTGGTGTGAATTTGTAGCTGGATACAACCCTATAAGTTAAGTAAAGTTCATACGGAAACTTTATCACACTCCTGCTCTCCTAGTAGGCTAATCAGCCTCTCCTTGTCATTTTCAAGTCAATTGCTCTGTACCGTGAAGTTTCCGAATGCTATGTATCAATGGAATAAATGGCTCATGAATTAATATAGTCATCTTGAGAGCATTTGGCATCTAGTTCTTATTCTTGCAATACCATCACGTGAGATAAAGGCTAGATTAGCTTGAGCTGTATGGTTCATCATAGCACATCTTACCACACGTCAGCTAACCCATTATAGAAGATATATTTTAAACTGTCCTTGTATTGGGGTAAGACTACTTCCTTTTACTGAAGTTTAAAAACGTTATTTGACAAACTAATACTTAGAGTATAATTGTATTTTCAAATAATTGTATTTGTTTTGGACCTTCAAGATGATTTTTATTTTGATCTACAAAAACACCAAAAGATATCTTTACTTTTAAAAATTATTAACAAATATTCTTCCGAACATTCAACAAATTGAAGTACAATTGTGAAAACATGAAAACACCAACTTAGAAAGGCATCTACATAACTTCCAATTAACACTTTGCTTCTAAGGTTGCAAGATGGAATTTTTTGACCCTTAAGATTACCCATTCCATTCAAACTAATAAAGATGGATTAGTTCCCTACAGATATTAACAGAGCATAAATGTTTACATTAAATTGCAAAGAACGTTTCACAGATGCTTTAGGATTTTGAATAAACCAGACTTCTGATTATTGTCCATCAGACAAGGATTTAATCTAACCAAATGCCTCCCTTTGCTGCTGTTTACGTGTTAAAGCTTGCTTAATGTTTTTCAAGGGACAGACAATTCTCTTAGCATTGTAGCTAGCATTCTTCCTCTAAGTTGGTGAAACAGTATCATGGTTCAAGAACTTCCAGAACGTTTCAGAAGATTTTACAGATGGTTCTAAGAGAGGCAATGAGGCATTCCGCACATACAGATTTTTTTTAATGCTTATTAATGCATATTCTTCAAATTGTTCAAGGAGACCTCATAAGAAATAACATTGAATAAGATGGAGCCACTTCAGAGACCAAAGGATTATTCTGAACAAAGGCAAGAATGAAAGAAAGGGACAGGGCAAAAGATGAAGATATGGAAGATAAGTGGAGTACATAAATATATATGTACTGTATTCACCATAGAAAAATGTACAAACCAGCTGATGATAAAATACTATGGACAATAACTGTATCAATTTAGGAGATATAAGGCTTCAACAATTCCTTTTCACATTGGATATCAATTCCAGATTGTCCTTATGACCTGTATCACCTATTTTTTCTCAAGACTTTCAGTTAGTTGTTGACTATATTTTTACTTTTAGCTACTTTTTTTCTCTTAGTATAGTGAAGACAGTTAACACCAGCCTTAGAAAACTGAAGAGTGATAACAGCTGGATGCTAAGTCTGTAACAGGAATATATTTTGTTCTGAGAGCTTCAGATTGGTATACCTACAGCAGAAAACCTTCACATATCACTCAGTGTGTGAGGATAAGAATTACAGGATACTATCATCTTGTAGCTGAGGAACGGTGCTGATGCAATAAGTGTGAATTCTGTAATTAACTGACTCAATTGGAAATAGATAGCTGTGCTCTGTCTGAAGAGTTAGTCCCACTTGTTGGAGCTTCATGAATTTTACAAAAAGCCACACAGCTCAAGTTGGAAACAAGAGGTAACTGAAAACGATGTGATTTTGAGAGTGCTTCAATGCTTGCCCTTGTTGATGTTTCAATCAGTCTCAGGCTCCAAAAGTGACATAATGACAAGAAAATCTGCAGATGCTGGAAATACGACTAACACACACAAAGTGTTGGAGGGTCCTGAAGGAACTCGGTCTGAAGCATGGACTGTTTACTCTGTTCCATAGAGGATGCCTGGCCTGCTGAGTTCCACCTTCATTTAATGAGTGATATAGTTACCTGTTAAGACAAGTCTTTTTGCATTCCTGGCAGTTCTGTCTTGTTCATGCTCATCCTAGTGCAGTACCAGGGGTGATGTTGTAATAAACTATAGTGACCTGTACGCACAGAATTAACTTCTGCTAACAAGTTCGTAATTTTTTCCACCATACCCAACTTCACAGTAATTTGTTCTTCCTGTCTTTCACCCACGTCCTGCTCTCCCACGAGGCTCTGAATAATAGTTATTCAATTCTATAACTGGATCCCTTATAATTTTCAGTGCAACCTCCTATCTCCTGCCTATTCGCCACCCTGAAATGTATTTGAAATCTCAGGCTCTGAATGAGCTGATTTGCAGAAACACATTAGCACTATAGGTGCTGATTACTGCAGATGAAGCCATATGTACAATATGGATGGAACAATTACAAATTTTTTTAATGCCCAAAGTCATGAATAACGGTATACGAGGGGTGATTGATAAGTTTGTGCCCTGAACAGGAGGTCTAGAATACAAGAGCAAAGATGTGATGCTGAGGCTTTATAAGGCACTGGTGAGGCCTCACCTTGAGTACTGTGAACAGTTTTGGGCTCCTCATCTGAGAAAAGATGTGCTGGCATTGGAGAGAGTCCAGAGGAGGTTCACAAGGATGATTCCAGGTATGAAAGGGTTATCATACGAGGAATGTTTGATGGCTCTGGGTCTGTACTCGCTGGAATTGAGAAGGATGAAGGGAGATCTTATTGAAACCTTTCAAATGTTGAAAGGCCTAGACAGAGTAGATGTGGAAAGGGTGTTTCCCATGGTGGGAAAGTCTAGGACAAGAGGGCACAGCCTCAGGATAGAGGGGCTCCCTTTCAAAACAGAGATGCAGAGAAATTTCTTTAGCCAAAGCGTGGTGGAGGCGGAGCAAAGTTAAGATGACGCTAAACAATGACTCTTTTGCTTGCATCTTTGGAAACAACTCTATTTCCATCTTTAATACCTTTATTTTTCCCTTTCAGGGTTCTTTTGAAGACCCTGACCTGAGTTACACGCTGACTTCGGTTCTTTGTGGAAATGGGGCCCATTCTCAGGGTTTCAGGACTGGCCGTTGTTCGGCATGCCAAGGGTTCAGCCTGAGAGTTCAGCTTGGATTTGGAAGCCTAAGATCTCGGGGCTCTGGAGATGGGCGGATCAGGCAGGAGACCTGTGTGTCATTGGGGAGTTGGAAAATCTACTGCTGTGTGCCCAAAGACCCAGGATCTTTGAGATCTTTGTGAACAGAGCTCAGAAAAAGTGACATAATGGACTCTTAACCTCGTAAGCTAACGAGTTGTTTGTTATGACTCTGCACTTCCTGGGAAAAACAGAGACACCTCTTTCTCCCTTATTAAGGAGAGAGAGCAAACCTGTGGTATGTCGAATGCCAGGTGAAACGTGAAGTCTTTGGGGTAACTGCAAGTCTGTGTCTTTGCTGTTGCTTTGCTCACACTTGAGTGCTTGGTGGTGGGTGCTGATGCTTTTTTTTGGCTGGTGGGGGGAGGAGGGATTGTTGCTTGCTGCTGCTTATGCGTGGGAGGGAGGGAGCTGGGAGGTCTTTGTTCATTCTTTAGGGCACTTCTCTGTTTTCGTGGATGTCTGCAAAGAAAAAGCATTTCAGAATGAATGTTGTATACATTTTTCTGACATTAAATTGGACCTTTGAACCTTTGAACTTGTGGAATTTGTTGCCACATACAGCTGTAGAGGCCAGGTTGTTGGGTGTATTTAAGGCAGAAATTGATAGGTTCTTGATTGGACATGGCATCAAAGATTACGGGGAGAAGGCCAAGAATTGGGGTTGAGGAGGAGAAAAAAAAGGGATCAGCCATGATTGAATGGCGGAGCAGACTTAATTGGTCAGATGGCCTAATTCTGTTCCTATATCTTATGGTCTTATGGTCAAATCCATGGGGAACTCTACAGCATATTTGCCTCTAGTTGAAGAAAAAAAAATCCCTGAGCAACACACACAAAATGCTGGAGGAACTCAGCAAGTCATTTCAATTAATATCAGCCATCCGTATGTACTTATGGACAACAGATGTTAATTAAAGGGAGAGTCATTCTTCAAGAAATTAAACCTATTCACAATTTAATTTCAACCTTTGAGTAGCTTTAAGACTACTGAAACCAATCATTGGGTGGGGGACATTCTGATTCTGTCTTATTGAAACTATTCAGGGGAAGACAATAGCTGACAGTTCATACTCATTGATGATCATTAAAAAATTCTATAGAGGCTCCAATGCACATGAACAAAAGAGGTTGTAAACACTGCTAGCTTCATCATGGACATCTTCAAAACATAGTGTCTCAAGAAGGCAAACTCTCAGCATTTGGGAAATGCCCACTTTTCATTACTACCTTAAGGGAGGAGGTACAGGAGCCTGAAGACCCACACTCAATCTTCACCTCTGCCACTGACTTTCTAAATATTCCCTGAACCCATAAGTACTACCTCACTTTTCCACTTTTTGGTGTAATTTAAAGTAATATATTTATATCTTGCACTGCTGCCACAAAACAACAGATTTCACAAAATATGTCAATGATAAATGTAATTCAGATTCAGATTCTAAACTTCAGGATGAGATCACGGAAGTGGCCACCCCCTCTATTACCACAGTGTTAAAAAAGCACATCGATGTCACTTAATGTGCAGTTCTGTCTTGTCACTTAATGTTTTAATCAGTTATATATTCAGGGAGCCATTCTTTAACATTGTAACAAAATTTTGTTTGTTTGGGGTTTGTAGTCAGAAACTTTTGGACTGGCCACCAGTATTAAATATACATAGGGTTTCTGATAGTTGGAATGTGCTGCCAATGTAAATAAGTAATTCCACAAAGTTACTTGCCTACATAATGTTAAAACTAAATAGGTGATTATAGCCATTGAAACTATAGTTAATTACTTATTGTCTTTGTGTTTAAAGAATATAAAATGTTGTGTCAGGAGAGAGAAATAAGATTCACCCCAGAAGATCTACTGTATTGAATAAAGGCTTCTGTATCTCCTAGCTTCTATGTGGCTCAGATTAGTCAGTCACAAAATCACCCTGCATTCCCTTCATTAATGAATCTCTGTTATTAGTCAAATATAATTTGTCTTTAACAAATCCAAGGTGTATTTTTCTGATTAGTTCACAAGTGCTCAAAATACTGCTAACTCTGTTCCTGATTATTGTTTTTGGAACTTCAACCTGCCCCGTCTGTAGTTATTGGATTTATAGCTACACTCTTTCTTGAATTTTCCACACAAAATGTTGGAGGTCGGATAGCATCTATGGAGGGAAATGAAAAGTCGATGATTCAGGCTGAAATCCTTCATCAGGAATGAAGGGCCTGAATCATTGTCTGTTAATTTTACTGCATAGATGAAGCTTGATCCTGCTGAGTGCCTCTAGCATTTTGTTGCTCAGGATTTCCAGCATCTGCAGATTTCTGATGTCTTGGAATTTTTCATCTGTTTGGAAAATCCCTGAATGTCTAAGTGCTTTTAATGCATGAAAGATTATACTGCTTAAATTTCCTTTCTTCCTTTGTTACAGTAAAATCTATCCCATAAGCACCAAATGATTTATCTGTTTTAAATGTATCTAGTTTTTCCACTGTCCTCTCTTATAAGATTCCACTTTCTTCAGCCTTCCACCTATCAGTATCTAGTTTCTTACTTCAATCTGACTCTCCTCCACCTGCCTATTTTCCCCGCCTTCACCTGGCTTCATCTATCATCCACAAGCTATCACTTCTACCCTTTAATGCTGGATTCTTCCCTCTTCTTTTCCAGTCACATTGAAGGGTCTTGGCCAGAAGCATCTGGTGTCCATTTTAGCTGCTGCCTTACACATTGAATTCCTCTAACATATTGTATGTTGTCTCAGACTTTCCACATCTGTAGACTTTCTTGTGCTGAAATTTAAATCATTCCTTCTCACAGTGACTATTTTTGCCATGCAGTGGTCCATATCCCTTTTTATTGCAAAATCAATCCCTATGGTATTGTCCCACTTTGATAATTGTCCCACTTGGCTTTCCGCATTTTCCTGTTATGTACAGAAATGGCACATTCTTCATTTAGCCCGAAACTCTAAAATCAATGAAGTTCTTGTGAACATATTTTAGGGACTCCTTCCATTCTAACATTATTGCAATTCTCATCTGTATTCAGAGAATTATCAGAGAGTATTGATAAGGGGAGGGGGATTTCAACTAAAACTATGAGACCAGATTTCGGTAATTCCCCAGAATATTTCCTCCTGACTTCCCCTCCCATTAGTTGGTCGCCAACGGAACAGTCCAGGAGTGCTATTGTTTCTTAATCCAAAACAGATAGCTTCTGCCCTTATTCATTCAAAGACAGACTCTCCCTCCACCACAGCAACGTTCACAATCAGTACCGAACCTCCGCTCTTTTCTTCCCATCCCTGCCTTTTCTAGATCCTGTGTATCCGAGAGAAGATTCAGAAAAATTTCCTGCAACTTTTTTTTATTCTGCTCACTGTTATTGCCAAAAATGTGTTTATTTGGGTTCCAGCTCACAGCACTTATGTTCACAAATGAAATGTGAAACTATCTTACTGCAAATATACAAACACATGAAGATGCAAATTATGATTAATAGAAGAACACATGGCCCCTTGAGCCTCCTCCGTCATTTAACAAATTAATGACTGATCTGATTGTCTGCACATGAGTAATCCTTCATCCTCTTGTTCATCAAGAATCTATCACACTCTGCGTTAAAAATAGTCAAAGGAAAAGATTTAGAGACATATGACCTAATGAGGGAAAAGATTTACTTCATCTTTGTCCTAAATGGGAAATTACTTATTGTTAAACAGTGATCATTAATTGTCAATTCTTTCATAGGAGGAAACATCCTCTTCCAAAGAAACACCCACTGAAAGTGTTGGAGGAACTCAGCAAATTAGGCAGCATCTATGGAAATAAACAAAGAGTCAACATTTCAGGCCAAGACTGTTTTTCAGGTTGGAAATGGAAGGGGGAAGACAACAGAATAAAAAAGTTGGGGAGGGGAAGGAGGACAGTTAGAAAGTGAAAGGTGAAACCAGGTGGGTAGAAAGGGTGAAGGGCTGGAGAGGAAGGAATCTGATAGGAGAGGAGGGTGGACCATAGAAGAAAGAGAAGGAGGATGGTCCCAGGGGGAGTGATAGACAGGTGAGAAGAGTTAAAGGGCCAGATTGGGGAATAGAAAATCGGGGAGGGGGAGGGATTTTTTTTACCAGAAGGAGAAATTGATATTTATGCCATCAGGTCGGAGGTTACCAGACGGAATATCAGATGTTGCTTCTCTGATCTGAGGAGGGCCTCATCTTGGCACAAGAGGAGGCCATGGACCAGAACGACATGTCATAATGGAAATGGGAATTGGAATTAAAATGATTGGCCACTGGGAAGTTTGGCTTTTGGCAGATAGAGTGGAGGTGCTCGTCAAAGTGGTCTCCCTATTTATGATAGTTTTCACCAATGTAGAGGAGGCCCCATTTGGAGTACCAACCCCAGCAGATTCTCAGGTGAAGTGTTACCTCATCTGGAAGGACTGCTTGCAGTGCTGAATGGAGGTGAATGGGCAGGTGGAGGTGAACAGGCCGCTCGCAGGGATAAGTGCCGGGAAGGAGATTAGTGGGGAGGGATCAATGGAAAAGTGAATCACAGATTCCCTACAGTAAACGGAGAGAGGAGGAGGGAGGTAAAGTTATGTCTGGTGGTAGGATCCCTTTGGAGATGGTGGAATTTGTTGGGAATGATCTGTTGGATGTGGAGGCTTATGAGTGTACTGCAAAATATACCAGGACTAATGTGGGCAATGAACCTGATTTTTAGGAGACTAATGACATTTTCAAAGGTTCAAAGGTTCAATTTAATGTCAGAGAAATGTATACAATATACATCCTGAAATGCTTTTTCTTTGCAACCATCCATGAAAACAGAGAAGTGCCCCAAAGAATGAACGACAGTTAAACATGAGAACACCAAAGTCCCCCCCAGCTCCGCCCCCATGCATAAGAAGCAGCAAGGCAACAATACCCCCCCCCCCCGGCAAAACAAAGCGCACACGCTACCGAGCACAAGCGTGAGCTAAACGATAGCAAATACATAGACCTTGCAGCTATCCTAAAGTCTATCGCATTTCATCCAGCATTCGGCAACGCACAGGTTCTCTCTCTCTCAGTAATAAGGGAGAGGGAGGTGTCCCCCATTTTCACAGCAAGTGGGAGACATAAAAACAGCACGTTGGTTTACGATGTTAAAAAGTCTGTTTCATCAGTTTTTCGTTGCTAAGATCTCGGGACTTTGGGCCCACAGTGAAAGATTTTCCATCCTCCCTGATGACACACGAGTCTCCTGCCTTGACACCGACCCTCGATCCACTCGTCTCCAGAGCCCTGAGATCTTAGGCTTCCAAACAATAGGCCTCCTCTCAGGCCGAACCCTTGGCATGCCGAACAATGGCTGGTCCTGAAACCCTGAGAGCGGGTCCCATTCCCGCAAAGGACCGAAGTCTGCGTGTAACTCCAGGTCAGCGTCTTCAAAAGAACCCTGAAAGGGGAAAATAAAGATGTTAAAGATAGAAATAGAGCTGTTCCAAAGATGCAAGCAAAGGAGTCACGATTTAGGGCCATCTTAACTCTGCCTCCACGAACATTTTCCCCTACATTCCTGGCATTTGCGTGGCACTCATTGTGTCTGCAGTCAAATGGTATGGTTTAAAATGTACTGGTGTGAGTATAGTGTAGGGGAATCCACGGGCCCAGGTTAATTTGGTGACTGGGAAATCTGACTGTTAGGATGCTTCCCAGAAGCTTAATGTTCACCATAAAGGAACTCTTCTTGTGATATGCGGTGAAGTGAGAACCTTTCCTAACCATTGAATATTGGAGATTTTAATGAATTCCAAGGAGCATGTGAGTAAAGCTTGCAGAAAGCCAGCAAAAACTGGAAAGCACAAATAAGGCCCTCTGTTGGTCAAGGTCAACCATGGATGTTTCATCCTAGCTGTCTGAGTTGGAGGCAGTACACAAGCCAGAGCAGTACGATATGAAGAGCAAGCTGGTTGTTGTCTGTGCAGCGGACTCTCCTCCCTCTCCACAGCTGATGAATCCAAAGGAACAGCAGAGACTGATACAACTTGACCCCGGCAGCGTCACAGGAATTGCCAGGCAACATTTAACCCAATGTAAAATGGCCTTAGGAACTCCAGCTCCAGGTTTTTCCCCTCAGGGTTTACTCCCGAATCCTTCCCCATGAGTGGGTATAGCCACAAGGTAGTGGAGGTGTGAAATCAGAGTTTTTCTTCTCCTAGATGAGCTGCCAACCATGGCTGATGAGATGACACCATGGTGTGACTGGTTTTAAAGTGCCAGTAATCTGCCTTTCCACCTTCTCCTGTCAGTAAAAATGGTTCCACTAGGTTTAGTAACAAAGTCATATGTGAAGACCAGGAGCTGGACTTAATTATCAGAAGCTATTTGAGATGCATGTCATTGGAAGCATTTAATAGGCAATGGGATCTTATCCCAACTACACCCATCCCACCCCGGCTATGAAAACTTGAGGAGCCTGGAAAAAAATATGTGAGCTATCACATGCTCTTCATTGAAATCGAAGTAGATTAAATCGCTTCTCCAGAGGTGGAGAGACTGGGTGAATTCTCTCATGCTGTGATATGCAAAAGTTGTAAAATGTGTAGGGATCTGGTGCAGCATTGGGAAAGATCCTATGACATGGAAGCTATGAATCTACCTGTCTTGACTTCCACAGAGATAGCAGTCCAGTCAGGATGTGTTCAAAGGTCACACTTTTCTACAACGCACAGTCTTGGAAACCTAAGCCGGCAAACATATCGGTCCGAGTCAGCATGGATTTACAAAGGGAAAATCATGCTTGACTAATCTGGAATTTTTTGAGGATGTAACTATGAAAATGGACAAGGGAGAGCCAGTGGATGTAGTGTACCTGGACTTTCAGAAAGCCTTTGATAAGATCCCACTTAGGAGATTAGTGGGCAAAATTAGAGCACATGGTATTGGGGGTAGGGTACTGACATGGATAGAAAATTAGTTGGCAGACAGGAAACAAAGAGTAGGGATTAACGGGTCCTTTTCAGAATGGCAGGCAGTGACTAGCGGGGTATCACAAGGCTCGGTGCTGGGACCGCAGCTATTTACAATACAGTATACATTAATGATTTAGATGAAGGGATTAAAAGTAACATTAGCAAATTTGCAGATGACACAAAGCTGGGTGGCAGTGTGAAATATGAGGAGGATGTTAGGAGAATGCAGAGGGACTTGGACAAGTTGGGTGAATGGGCAGATGCAGTTTAACATGGATAAATGTGAGGTTATCCACTTTGGTGGCAAGAACAGGAAAGCAGATTACTATCTGAATGGTGTCAAGTTAGGAAAAAGGGAAGTACAATGAGATCTAGGTGTCCTTGTTCATCAGTCACTGAAAGTAAGCATGCAGGTACAGCAGGCAGTGAAGAACTCTAATGGCATGTTGGCCTTCATAACAAAGGGAGTTGAGTATAGGAGCAAAGAGGTCCTTCTGCAGTTGTACAGTGCCCTGTTGAGACCACACCTGGAGTATTGTGTTCAGTTTTGGTCTCCAAATTTGAGGAAGGACTGTCTTGCTATTGAGGGAGTGCAGCGTAGATTCACGAGGTTGATTCCCAGGATGGTGGGACTGTCATATGTTGAAAGATTGGAGCAATTGGGCTTGTATACACTGGAATTTAGAAGGATGAGAGGGGATCTGATTGAAACATATAAGGTTATTAAGGGATTGGACACACTAGAGGCAGGAAACATGTTCCCGATGTTGGGGGAGTCCAGAACCAGAGGCCACAGTTTAAGAATAAGGGGTAGGCCATTTAGAACAGAGATGCAGAAAAACTTTTTCACCCAGAGAGTTGTGGATCTATGGAATGCTCTGCCTCAGAAGGCAGTGGAGGCCAATTCTCTGGATGCTTTCAAGAAAGAGTTAGATAGAGCTCTTAAAGATAGCGGGGTTAAGGGATATGGGGAGAAGGCAGGAACGGGGTACTGATTGTGGATGATCAGCCATGATCACATTGAAAGGCGGTGCTAGCTTGAAGGGCCGAATGGCCTACGCCTGCACTTATTGTCTATTGTCTATTGTACATCAGAAAGGTTCAGGTAGGATATGGTGTAACAGTGGCAGTGGGCTTTTCACTGAGGGTTATGTTGTTTTTAATCCTGTCTCAAAGTTCCTAGCACATTCAGCATGGCCAGCCATACCTATAGTATTACCTGTAGTGCTGAAGTGTTTTGAGCAGAGTCATCACCCATTGAAAGAGCATCCCAGCAAGCAAATGCAAGGGAGACAGACAATCCGAATTGTAGTGCGGTCATGCATTTTGATTACTGTGGACAAATTTGAGATCATACATTTCAATTCAAAGCTCAAAAGTTCAAAGTAAATTTATTATTATACATGTCACCTTCTACTACCCTGAAATTCATTTTCTTGTGGGCGTTCACAATAAATACAAAGAAACATAAGGAATCAATGAAAATGTTCTTCCAGTGACTGTATGGCTTTCCTCTGGGTGCTCCGGTTTCCTCCTACAGCCCAAAGATGTTCCAGTTAGTTCATTGCAAAATTGTCCTGGTAGTAGGTAATAGGTTCGTTGCTGAACAGCATGGTTCATTGGGTTGGAAGGGCCTGTTCCATGCTGTACCTCTCAATAAATAAAAACTACACACAAAGATGGACAAACAACCATTCTGCAAAATACAACAGATTGTACAAACACAAAAAGAAAAACAAACAAAATAATAATAATACAAAACAACTAATAAATAATATTGAGAACAGGAGTTGTACAATCATTGAAAGTGAGTCCGTAGGTTGTGGAATTCTGGGACCTCAGTCTCTGGGTGAGTGAAGTTATCCCCTTTGGTTCAGGAGCCTGGTGGTTGAAGGGTAATAACTGATCCTGAACCAGGCTGTGTGAGACCTAAGGTTCCTGTCCCTCCTTCCTGATGGCAGCTCTGAGAAGAGAACATGGCCCAGATGGTGGGAACCTTTGATGATGGATGCTGCTTTCCTGTGACAGCGCTCCTTCTAGACATGATCAATGGTGCACATCTATGACTGAGTGGTGGGGTTGTGTTTACCTGTGATGGACTGGCTTTTTTAGGTATTTCCATTCAAGGGTATTGGTGTTTCGATACCAGGCCACGATGCAACAGTCATCTGTAGGAGTTAGTCAAAGTTTTAGATGACCTGCTGAATCTTTGCAAACTTCTAAAAAGTGCCTTCTTTGTAATGGCACTTGTGTATTGGACCCATGACAGATCCTGTGAAATATTAACACCGAGGGCTTTACATTTACATGCTTCTCCACCTCTAAACCTCTGATGAGGACTGACTTATTGACCACTTGTAGTCAATAATCGGCTCTTTGGTATTGCTGCAATAAGATAAATCTAAAGGCAGACCATTAACTAGATGAAGAAAGTTGCAGATGAGGGAAGTATAGTTGGTCTTAAGGGAACCTTTGTGGTAAAGTGATAGAAACACACAGAATTGAAGAGAAGTAAGTGGTGTGTGGGTTATCATTCATTCTTTCAGTACATTTACTTAGCACTTATAAACGTTGTTCCATTAATGCTATTGTTGGTCCTTTTGTGCAGTTAATGCTGAGTGAAGCAAGTTGAAACAACTGAGTGCCAATTTTATCCATATTTTTCATCACCAGCATACTGTCCTGACCTAACCAGGACGAGGCATTGGTATATATGTGAAGATGCTAATTCGAAGACAAGAACACATGTGAATGGATACGTGTTGTATTCTGTCCTCCTCTGTTGTAATACTAGAGTCCCTTTCTTGTGGTCATCTTGTTGGCTAGCTCTCATTGGATTATTTGGAAGGAGAGTGATCCCAAATGTATGAGCTCAATCTAGAGTCAAGTATCTTTGATTAAGTACAGTCAAGTAATGTCAAGTATCACATGAGGTTACCCTGACCTTTCCATGATGACTCAATGTTCCTCCAATGATACTCTCAGGCTATACTTTAAATAGTAGTGATCCATAGAGCCAGCGTTTCCTCAGAAATTCTCCAGTTCTATAGAGTCCAAACAGTGGAAAAAGTCAGTAATAAGTGATGTGAAATGTTCTCGGAAATACCAGATTGATCTGAAATTAATCATTATAGGAGCAGACAACTCAGGATTTTCTAATTGAGAAAGTTTGTCCTTGGCAAATCATTGCTGTTTGAAGAAGCAGAGACGAGTAGGGATAGAAGTATCTTTGTGAAGCACATTAGTTCTCAGAGCTGACACCATTATTGCTGTGTAGGGATTTCATTAGACCAGTAGAATCTTGGTGTTGCTGGCAAAAGTTGTTGTTATAAATGGGGAGATTACATTATGACTTGTCCATATGCCTATGAAATCTACCACGGCACAAGTAAATACCATGGCATCCAAATGTGGGAAGAAAGATGGGACAGAGAGGGGAAAGGGAGGCATTTATATCAAATACAAAAGAGTGTTACAGGTACTAGGGTAGGCAGTGGATACAGAAGAGAGGAAACTGTGAGGACTAGGTTAAGGCTGGGGCACTGTGCACTAAACAAAACATTGAAAATGATAGGGAAACACCAGATAGGATTGTGTGAGGAATGTCAGAAAGAGGAGTCAGTAGAGCATGTAATTCTGAGTTGCAGGAAGTATGGGATACAGAGAGAGATGATGAGAATTAATCTAAGGGAATTGGGGGTGCAGGAATTCACATTAAAAGGGAGCACAGGTCAGGGTACCTTTAGCTTTCTTAAGGGATACAGGGAATTTTTATAGGATATGATGGATAAGTAGGAATAGGGTACTAGGATGGCCAAAGAAGAAAGGATAAAGTGTAGATGTGTGTGTGTGTGTGTGTGTGTGTGTGTGTGTGTGTGTGTGTGTGTGTGTGTGTGTGTGTGTGTGTGTGTGTGTGTGTGTGTGTGTGTGTGTGTGTGTGTGTGTGTGTGTGTATGTGTGTGAGTGAGTGAGAGAGAGAGAGAATGGGTGAAGGGATTTAGAATGTAAGTCTATCGTCTGATCCACACTCCAGAGCAGAAGGTGGCGGTAATGTACCATTAAGCTGGATGCCAACCACCGTAAAACAAGAAGAAGAGATGGCACAAGTGCTCATGTCCAGTCCACCTGTTCTCGTGAGCTGATGATGAAGACCAAGTGTGGTCTTGCGGAATAGAGTATCAATGTCTTAACAAATGCATTGATGAGTAGTAAATGAGTATCTATTGGACAGAATGATACTGATTCTAAGAAGCTGAAAATAAAGGTAACGTTGACCATGTGAGAACATGTATAGGTTTGTACTTAATATTTTATGAGCTCACAGATGTCATAGAGGATTACTTTGTGGAAACAGAGCATTCCTCTATGAATATTGCTAAAATAACTGGTTCCTTAGCAAGTAAGATCTTGAATGTTGAATTACTTTATTTTTCCTCTGAATAGTCCCTGAGTGCTATGAAGGCAGGGCAGGAGTGTTTTTAAATATATTTTGTATTTTTTAGTGTTTCTGGTTCTAGAAGAGTGCCCACTACAGCCCAGTTTGGTTGCAATGAAGAATCTGAAGATATAAGGAAGGGTCAGTGTACAGAGTAAGCTGTGAGTACACATTGCAGCAGTGGTGCGAGCTAAGAATGTGTCACGCTTCAAATAATATTTTAAGATTTCAATATTAGCGCAAACTGACTCAGCTTTCTGTAAGCAAAATGCTGCTGATGAGAAATCTGGGGTTTCAAGTGTTGTTGCATCATTTGGTCAAGTCTAACATCATAAACAAGTGTGAACAAACATGAAATTCTCACCCTAAGTGAGACGACTATGTTAATGACTGGCAGCAGGACATTTCAAAATAGATGTAGGTGAAGATGTGTTCCACTGCTGATTAACTCAATTTTCAACTGCACCATTGTATTTTATCTTGGAGTTCTCTACGGGAGTTACTAGCTCTGTGTTCCTCTTCATGAAAGACAGAATCTCACATGCTTTACTAACTACTTTCTAAACATCTATTGTCATTTTTTAAGAATTCTGCACATGCACACTCACATTCCTCTGATCCTACACACTCTTCAGAGTTTGTTCTATTTAGCTTACATTTTCTCTTGTTCTTTTTGTTGTTAAAATGTACCATTGAATACTTCAGGAAATGTCATGTCTTTGTCCATTCAACTAGCCTATTTATGTCTCCTTTCAGTCAATTACTGTTCCTCTTCACTTTGTCATTATCTGCAAATTCCATAGTTGCTGTCACACACCTGCAGCCGATTAGTACAATAATAATCTATGACAATACAATTATTCTGTGTGCCTATTTGTCCCATAACATTGAGGGCATGACTCCAAAAGATGGCCTTTGCGCAGGCTCTTGTTTTATCTTAACTGATTAAGTTAGGAGCACAAGACATTCCAGTGTCACTTAATGTGACTGTCTTGTTCAACTTTTAAAAACAAGAGTTTGTTAAGTGGTGTTGAAGTCACAATCAAATGCCAGGACAAAGAAGTATTCAAGCAATGAGTCCCTGGGGAACATTAATCCCTACTATCCTCCAGTCAGAAAAGCAGCCATCTCCCACACCCTTCTGTTTACTGTCCTTAAGTAATTATTTCATCCATGCATTTGGACATGGCAATGTTGCTATCAACATAGGCCTTCTCATACCCTTCATTTCCATTTCATCCCCTCCTGCCCTCCACCACCACCACCCTGCTCTCTCTGCTCTTCCAAACTTCTTCCAGTTTCACTATGTCTTTATGCTTTGTTTATCACTTCCAACAACTGTCCCACCTTCACCCGTTCCATCCCTGTTCTGGTTCCTTCTTCCTCTTTTGTTTTTGTCTACTCTGCCTATCATTTTTCCAATTGTAGGCCTGAAAAAGTTAAAAATCTGTGGTACAGCAAATTGGAACAAGCGAAGGACAGTGGTCATGTAGACAAAGCATGCGTCTTAATTTTCAGCAGGTTGTGGATGAAGTGGAGGCTGTCATTTTCTAAACTAACTCTTGCTGGGTTAAAGTAATCAAAAGTGGACATAACAAAGGCCTACAGATAACCTGCTAATCATAAATAATTTCCAAATAAGAAGTTATTTGTGGGATGCTCTTTGATAAGGCAGAAGATTCAACGTGAATTTATAAGAATAGTCTGTGTCCATGAACTGAAATAAGCTGAGCCCTGTGTCTGACTTGAAGTGCATATAATTGTTGTGAAATGGCCAGCTTCAGCAAAAATCCAAGGAATGATTTTGGAGGCATACCTTTAATTGGGAGAGGAACAGGGAGAAAAAGCCACCTGTAGACTTGGGCCAGAACTATTCCAACGTGGATACAGGAGATCGCAGTAAGGCAGAAACAACAAAATGGAAGTATAACAGTGCAGAACTGAACTGAAGAATAATAATGAATGTTTTTAAGAGGAGGAGCAGTGAGAACTCAGGAAACTAACAAGCAGGAACTCAGGTGGCTAGCAAGTGAGAACTCCAGGGAGACTAGCTACTGTGAGAAAGTCTCTATCCCCAGGGCAGGGCTAAGAAGAATGATTTGGTGGGAGATCTCCTACTTCAGAGTTGTAAATGGAAGATGTAGTTTGAGTAAGTGCTGATCCTTAAGGAACAATAGCATTTAGGGACTGTTATTTATTTATTGATTGATTGACTGCTACAGAACAGGCCTTTCTGACCCAATGAGCCAAGCTGCTCAGCAAATCACTTACTTAACACTAGCCTAATCACAGGATAATTTACCTACTAACCAGTACATCTTTGGACTGTGGGAGGAAACTGAAACACCTGGAGGAAACCCCTGCAATTTGCAGGGAGAACATGCAAACTCCTTGCAAAAGGTGCCAAAAGAGAACTCTGAACTTTGACACCCTGAGATGTAACAGAATTCTGCTAACTGTTACACTGTTGTTGACACAAGGTTAACATAACTTTCCTGGATACTTGCATTTGATGTAACACAGTTGTGTGTTTAAATTAATTTTGATTTATGTGGTCATTTGTTTGACTTCAGTTAGTTAACCAACATAATGATCAATACCTCCATTTCCCAGACACCTGCCCTAACCCAATCTTCCCACTATCATGACAGGTATAAAGTTCCCTTTGTCTTTACCTACCACCCCATGAACTTCAGAATCTAGCACATTATTCTCTGTAACATCTGCCAGCTTCAAAAGGTTCCCACTGTGGAACACATCTTTCCAGCCCCCCCTCCACTTACTGCTGTGAATACTCTCTCTGTGACTCCTTTGTCCACGCATCCTACTCCATTGATCTCCCTCCCAAAACTTATCCCTGAAAGCAGGGTGAAAGTTACACCTGTCCCTACACTCCCTCCCTCACAACCATTCAGGGCCTCAAAGTCATTCCAGGTGAAGTGACACTTCACCTACCTGCACACTATTGGATTAGCTTACTGTATCCAGTACTCCTCTACACTGGTGAGACCTGGTCTAAATTGGGGATTGCGTTGCTGAGCACACTTATTCCATCTGCCACAAAGCTTGGACATTTCCAGTGGCCACCCACTTTAATTCCACTTCCCATTCCAATATATTGGTCCATGACCTCTTCTACTGCCTTGATGAGGTTGGAGGACCAACAAATCATAGAGCCTCTTTTCTATTAGCGCATACATTGACTTACAAAGTACAAACTTCGAAGTAAATCTATTATTGAAGTATGTATATGTCATCATATATTACCCGAGATACACTTTTGTACAGGCATTCACTGTAGAACAAAGAAACACAAAAGAATCAATGGAAAACAAAATGCCAACAAAGACAAACAAACAACCAATGTTCAAAAGAAAACAAACTGTGCAAGTACAAAGAAAACAAATAAATAAGTAAAAATGTAATACAGTACTGAGAATATGAGTTACAGAGACCTTGAAAGTGAATCCAGAGGTCATGCAATCAGTTCAATATTGAGGTGAGGGAAGTTATCCACACTGGTTCAGAAGCCTGATGGCTGAAAAGTAACAACTTTTTCTGAGCCTGGTGGTGTATGACCTAAGGCTCCTGTACTTTGTTCCCAGTGCATTCTAGGCACCCACCATAAGCTGTGCAAAAAACTTGCCCTTCACATCTCCTTTAAAATTACCCCCTCTCAGCTTAAATGCATGCCCTCTAGTATTAGACATTTCAACGCTGGGAAAAAAGATACTGCCTGCCTACTTTGTCTATGCCTCTCATAATTTTATAAACCTTTATCAGATCTCCCCTCAGCCTCTGCCACTACAGAGAAAACAACCCAATTTTGCCCAGCCTCTTATTATAGCACATACCCTCTTATCTAGGCAGCAGCCAGGTAAAAGTCCTCTGCACCCTCTTCAAAGCCTCAACATCCTTCCTATAGTGGGGCAACCAGACATGACCTGTAGTATGCAATACTACAGACGTGACCTTTCTTGGGTTTTACAAAGGTGCTACATAACTTCCTGACTCTTAAACTCAGTGGCTTGACTAATAAAGGCACGCATGCCATCTGCCTTCTCAACCACTCTACAACTTCTGAAGGTACTTCTCGGAAACTATGAACTTGGACCATAAGTTCTCTTTGCTCATCAACACATGTCCTAAAAAGTGTACTGTCTCTTTACCTTTGACCTACCAAGGTGCAACTCTTCACATTTGGTGGGGTTAAACTTCATCTGCCATATCTCCACCCATATCTGCAACTGATCTACATCCCGCTGCATTCTTTACCATTCGGCTATACTTTCAACAACAGCACCAAACTTTCCATCATCTATACAAACTTTTATCCCACCGATCTACATTTTCATCCAAGTTATTTATATACAGTATATCACAAAATCAGAGGTGCCAGTACAGATCTTTGTTGAACACCACAAATCACAAATGTCCAGATAGAATAAGTCCTATCACCAACCACCCTCTGTCTTCTATTGGCAAGCCAGTTCTGAATTCAAACAGACAATTCACCATTAATCCCAAGAATCTCAATCTTCTGGATGAGTCTCCCATGAGGGACCTTGTCAAATGCCTTACTAAAATCCATGTAGACAACATCCACCAATCTACCTTCATCAGTCACCCTTGTCACCTTGTTAAAAAAACTCTATCAAGTTCATAAGACACAACTAGCCCTGCAGAAAGCCATGCTGGCTCTCCCTAATTAGGTCATGGTTTTTCAAATCCTCATAAATCCTATCCCTAAGAATTCTCTCCTGTAACTTCCCTACCATTGATGTGATACTCACCGGCAGGACCCCAGCAATCTCTTCACTCGCCTCTCTTAATAGCCTTGCATATATTCCATCAGGCACTGGGAACAGATCCACTTTAATGCTCTTTAACAGACCCAATACTACCTCCTCCTTTACTTTGAAAGGACCTCACATGTTAATACTCTTGGCACTGATCTCCCTATCCTCAAGCATGAAAAATTCTGCAGATACTGGAAATTCAAGCAACACATATGAAATGCTGGAGGAACTCAGCAGGTCAGGCAGCATCTTTCTTCTTGACTAACTTTATCACTTCCCTCAAAATGTAAGATTCATTTCTATTGTCATCCTTGTCCTTGCTTCTGACTGGAACATACCTTACCTGTCCTATAGTCTGTGCAGTTGGTCTTCAAACACCCTCCATATGTTGGATGTGGACTTGCCCAAAAATAGCTGTCCTTAATTAACTCTCCCTACTTTCTGCCTAATGCTCTCATAATTTGCTCTGCTCCAGTTTAATACTCTCCCACAAGGTCTATGCTTATCCTTGTCTATAGCTGTCTTAAAACCTGAGGAGTTGTGGTCACAGTTCCCAAACTGTGCTCCCACTGAAAGGTCAGTCACCTGGCCAAGCTCACTACACAAGACCAGGTCCAGTCCAACAGCCTTCTCGTGTTAGACTATCTCCATATTGATTTAAGAAACCATTCTGGATGCATCTATCAAATTCTGCCCCATCTAATCCACTTGCACTCAGAAAGTCCCATTTTTTCCATTAGGGATGTTGAACTCTCCCATGACAAAAAGGCTATTGCTTTTACATCTTTCCTTAACCTGCCTGCATATCTATTCCTCAATGTCACAGTGGCAATGGGGGGGGGGGGGGGGGGATCAGTAGTATAATCCCATCAGAGTGAATACACCTTTCCTGTTTTTGAGTTCTGCCCATGTAGACTCAGTGGGTGAGCTCTTCATTATGTTCCCTTTGAGTTCAGCTGTGATATTGTCCCTGATTATTAGTGCAGCTCCTCCCTCTTGTTTACGCCCTTCTCTATGTTTTCTAATAAATGAAAACCTTGGGACATTAAATACCCATTCCTGTCCTTCTCTGTAATAGCTACAACATCATAGTTCCATGTAGTGATCCATGCTTTAAGTTCATCGCCTTTACCCACAATACCCCAGCATTAAAATGTATACACTTTAGACTATCTGTCCTATCGTATTTATTACTTAGCTCCTGCCTGTGTTTACTGGCACTGACATCTACCTTCCTTTCGATCCATCCACTTTTTAACCTGGTGATCCGGCTCAGTACCAACACATATAAAACCCTCTTGGTAATACTAGTGAACCTCCTGTTTATGGTTCCCCTACAGTTTAGGTGAACCCATCCCTCTTTTACAGGTCACCCCCTGCCCCAGAGGAGGTTTTGATGATCCAAAAAGCTGAAGCCCTGCTCCTTACACCACATCCTCTGCCATTCATTCATCTGTACTATCACCCTATTCCTTCCCTGACTGGCATGTGGCACCAGGAGTAATCCAGAGATTACTACCTTAGAGGTCCTGCTCCTCAGCCTCTTTCCTGACTCCTTGTACTTCCTACACAGGACCTCGTCCTCCTTTCTATCTTAGTCAATTGCTGCCAATGTGCACAACGACCTCTGGCTGCTCACTCTCCCTCGTGAGAACATGCTGCAGCAGCTCTGAGACAACACGGTATCCTGGCTTCTCTTTCTTGTCCACTGAATATGCTGACCATCCTCCTAACTATCGAGCCTCCTATCCCTGATTTTACCCTTCCCTGCTGAGCCTGAGAGCTAACCAGAGTACCACTGGTCTGGCTGCTGCTGCTGTGCCCTGATAGGTCAACCCCCCCCCCCCCCACACCCCCAGCAGTGTCCCAAGGGTTGTACTTGTTGCTGAGGGGAATGGCCACAGGGGAACCCTGCATTGAATGCTTATTCTCCTTACTTCTCCTGGTGGTCACCCCTCTACTATCTGAAGCTTGCACTCTGGCTGTGACCTCAGTAAAAGTTTCATCAATGAGGCTTCCAGCTTCGAGGATGGTGCTGAGTGTACCGAGCTCTGGTTCCGGTTCCTAGACCTTGTCGGTCAGCAGCTGAAGTTGTGTGCACTTCCTGCAGGTGTAGTCATCAGGGATACTGTCAGGTATCCTGAAATCCCACCTCTCACGGAAGGAGCATTGCAGCGTCTTAACTATCGTGCCTACACTGAACTAAGAACTAAGGATTTACAGACAATAAAAAAGCTTACCTGTTCTTACCTGTCCCTTCTCTCCGAAACTTTTGAGATTTGCACTCACCTAAGTCACTTACTCAACCTCTTCTTGCCCAGCTTGTTATACCTTTGGTGGCAACTTCTCAAGCCCAAGTTCCACTATCGAACAAATGTTAACAAATGTCTTAAGCTTCCTTGTCCTCGGGATTAGGACCTTAGCCATTCTTACTCCCAATGCAAGGTTTCAAATTGAAATGTCAGCAGTGCCCTTTCCCCACCGCAGATATGCTGCTTAACCTGCTGAGTTCCTCCAGTTGATTGCTTGTTCCACCTCTTGAATTCTGTTGACTACATTCAGAGATTGGTTCAGCAGACATGTGATGGGATATATTGCACTTAGAAAATCTTACCCTTCAACCATGTCCCAGAATTTTTTGAAACCATTGCTGGGTTGACCCTGACCTGCTGTCAGACCCAAATCACCAGAGTGAGCTGCACAGTGGGAATAGCCCTTGGAATCCTCAGTGTTGTCTTCTGATCACATGAAATCTCATATCAAAGAAAGGCAAGGAAATCTCTTTATGAATGCTTAATATCCATCCTTTACGAATCACTACTTTTGTTGAAAGAAATGGAAGGATAAAGAAAGTAAACTAGGTGAAATCTTCAACATCTATTAGCAAGAGCTTTGAGATTTATTTAGGGTCAGCAGTCACATTTAGTCCAGTATGGGGAAGGATGACAAATTTCTTTCCATGAAGGTTGTCAGTGAACCACATGGGTTTTATGATATATAAAGTGAAACAGTTTGATGGAATATATTTTTGAAAAATTGACATATGGGGAAAAGGAAATGATTATTCACAGCTTTATACAAAATAGCAATTTCTGTGAAAAACTTATTTTTTATAAATAAATAAATAAGAATAAACCAAACAATTTTTCCAACTGACCAATTCATATTACTGATAATGTCATCATCTTGGTTGGTTTCAAAGAAGTTTCGCTGTGGTCTTCTGCTTCGTTCATAGTTAATTTTGCTCTTGCTGAGGCTGAACATTTCCTGGCTACAATGGTGCAAGACAAATTGTGAAACCTCTTTGTCACAGGAATCATAATGTTAGCATCTGATGTTTAGAATCATAAGCCTCTATGCTTTGTTTCTTCCTCTGAAATACACCTTAACCTACCTCTTTTGGTCAGTTGTTTTGTTCCATGACTTAATAATCAGATTTTGTTTGATAGCACAAGTGTGAAATACTTTGAAATTTTTGTGGTCTTAAAGACATATTATCAATTGAAGTATTTGCTTTATAAGGAAGAAAGTATTAACCCACCCTGCAAAAACAACAGCACAGGAAGAGCTGGGGCAGGAATTACCTCTATTGAGAATTCCAGCTTCTTATGTTCTACAAGAGGAAAGAGATTGAAAGGACAGCTGAAGGACAGTGCTAAGAGTCTAGACCAGTGGTTCCTGAAGTGCGTGATATAGTTTCCCAACCCCCTACCCAGGGGCTGTGGAAGTTTCTAAGATAAAGGTAAAGAGGTTGGTGAGAGGGTACTTGGTAGCAGGGGAGAGGGCGCGTGATGAGGGATTACAGGCTTAATTTAAGAAATGAACTGCTTATTATAAGCACTTGGTCCTCAGTGCCTCAGTGATCATGTAATCACCTCATCTCTTGTTAACCCACCATTGTTAGACCTTGCTCAAAGCTCATTACAGTTGTTGGAAAGCAATGTGACACTTCTATATTTGAAATATCATGAGGAAAATGGACTGAAGAAAGTGTGTTATTTCCAGGCCTGGCCGGCACATTATTGCCTCTCACTACTGTAGTACAGTGTTAGCTAGTACAATTCCCATACTCTAATCACGCAGTGACACAATTAGGCTACGCCGTTCAATGGGGTCAGTCAGAGTCTTCCTTTAAATAGCCTTGACCACATTCCTCTTGCCCACAGCCCAATCACAATATTGCTGCCCCTCTTTATATACTTTCAGCCAGAGTCAGGTTTTGCTTGAGCGGTGATGGCATCATAACGTTCCGTTTTACTGATTGTAGCACTTGATTGTAGGACTTAAACAATAGGCGATTGACCATTGTAATTAATCTGAACAAAAATGGCAGAAGCAGACTAAACAAAACAGTGTAGTGTTTAGTATCTGAAATATAGATTTATACCATCACTAAGCAACCAACAGCAGCAATGTACCTGTTGTGTGAAAATATTTTTTTCAAATGAGGCAATTAAACCACGGAGGCTCCTTGAACACTTGAAGACAATATACTCTGATAAAGCAAAAAAACAAATTGGCTTAGTTTCAGTCATTTTGTGAGAACTTTCAGAAATGGAAAACACTTCAAAACAAGTTTACTAGCACTTCCCAACAAACAGTGATGGCTTGTGTGCTTCATACAACATTTCATTGCTCATTGCCAAATCTGGAAAGCCCCATACAATTGGAGAAGATCTGATTCTGTAGCAGTAGGGTAGGTACTGAGTACGGTTTTGCATAAATCACCAAACTGAAGAAATAAAGCGATTCGAATGGGTGGTGACACTGTTCAAAGACAAATAGGTGAAAATTCTGGGAATGTGCAAGACATTGTGCAACATATTCAGACCAATGGAATTTGTTCTGCAGTTGAATGAGTGAGTTTTGCCAGACAATGAATCATTACTTCTTGGTTATGTTTGCTGTATAAAAGATGAAAGCATGGTTCAAGAGTTATTTGCAAGGAGACTAGAGCAGAGATGAAGTTGGAGTCAATATTTTCGGCTGTGGAGCAAATTTCAAAGAGAAGGACACTCTGCTCATCAACATTCTTGCTTGTGCAATAGATGGGCTCCATCGATGACAGGACAGCACTGAGGATTATTACTTTCTTGAAAAAAAGCTGAACCTAACATATTTACCACTCACTGTGTAATTCACTTACAACTCCTTTTTGCAAAAATAACTGTGATTGGTTGCACTAATCATTAAATACCGCTACCACATTGTAAATAGAATCAAGTCTGATGCTCTCAATTCTCGGCTATTTTGAGACCTTTGTATAGAGGACAATGAACATCTGCTATTGCACACATAAGTCAGATGGCTCTCAAAAGGAAACTGCCTGAGATGCTTTTGGAAACTGATAACATTCTTTGAAGACTCAAATGCTTCTTTCAGTAATCAACTCAAGAATATATAACCATGTAACAATTACAGCACGGAAACAAACCATCTCGGCCCTTCTAGTCCATGCTGAACGATTACTATCACCTAGTCTCACCGACCTGCACTCAGCCCATAACCCTCCATTCCTTTCCTGTCCATATACCTATCCAATTTTTTAAAAATAACAAAATCGAGCTTGCCTCTACCACTTCCATTGGAAACTCATTCTCTACCACTCTCTGAGTAAATAAGTTCCCCCTTGTGTTACCACTAAACTTTTGCCCCTTAATTCTCAACTCATGTACTCCTGTTTGAATTTCCCCTACTCTCAATGGAAAAAGCCTATCCACGTCATCTCTATCTATCCCCCTCAGAATTTTAAATACCTCTATCAAGTCCCCCCTCAACCTTCTACTCTCCAAAGAATAAAGACCTAACTTGTTCAATATCAGGCATGATATTGCTTATTTATCAGAATTATTCACAAAATTTAATGAAATTAATCTTCAATTGCAAGGCAATGCTGTGAACCTCGTCAAGGTCAAATCAGTTATCTCTACAGCTCAGTCTAAATTAATTCTATTTAAGTGCAACATTGGCCTTTGCAATGTTTTCCAATGTTCAAAACTCCTCTGTTGGAAGAGAAAGAAAAGTACCAGATGATGATCTTCAAGTATATTGTGCCCACCTGGGTCAGCTCCATAAATACATGTCAGAGAAATTTCAGGATTCTCTCAATCCAAGTTCCAGTATGGGTAATAAATCCATTCCTGAACACTTGTATTGAAGAATTAACAGGACGGATGAAGGAACTACTGATCTTGTTACAAAATAACTTTGAGCTGAAGCCAAGTTCAAAAAATCATATTAAGGCTTTTGGTTGGAGAAAGACATCTCTGACCGCTATCCTGCACTGTGGAAAAAGGTCAAGATGTTCTTTACCACCTTTCCAACATCATACTTAGTGGCGCACAGCTTCAGTGCAGTGGCCAAAACTCTTTCAAAACAATGAACCAGACTGCAAATTAGAGAATGTGCTGATCTGAGATTCCTGAGTGACATTCAGCCTGATGTTGAGAAGCTGACATCACTGCACCAAGCCCATCCATCTCATTGAAAGACGAGAAAGGAATGAAGCAGTGAATAGTTGGACTACAAATGTATGCTCTAAAGTTGATGAAAATTGTTCTTAATACAATTAAATAAAGAAATCATATTATTTGTAGCTTTAAATAGATTTGAATATTTTTGCAATTATTTGTCACTGCTTTGAATTTGCAGTTCCTATTTTCTTTCCTGATCCTGTGTATCATAAATCAAAATTCTTTATAGTTTTTTATGTAATGGTTGGAAAGGGAGGAGGCACGGGGGATGTGGTCAGGGAGCCAAAAAAAAGTTTCGAACCACTGGTCTAGACCATACTTTGAAGATAAAACTGAGAATTTTGTGTCTTACATTTTGTGTAGATAATGTAGAAGGTTATGAAAAATGATGAGGGGATCTTGATCAGCTGCAGATGTGGGCTGAGGATTGACAAATAACTTTCAATCCGGGTAAATGATGGGAGGTATTGTAATTTGGGACATGAACCATAGTAGGACTTTACAGTGAATGGTTGGGCCCTGGGTTGCATTATGGAACAGAGGGACAAGGAATCCAAGTACATAGTTTGCTGAAAGTGATGTCACTGGTAGACAGGATGGTGAAGAAGGTGTTTGACTCACTGCCCTTCATCAGTCAGAGCACTGAAAATAGAAGTTGGGAGTTATGTTGTAGAAATATAAAATGCCAGTGAGAAAGCACTTGGAGTATTTTGTACAGTTTTGTACACCCTGCTATAGGAAAGATGTCATTAAACTAGAAAGAGCACAGAAAAGATTTTGCTTGAGCTTAGGTTGCTTGAGCTGGGTTGCAAGGAGAGGTTACATAGACTGGGACTTTATTCCCTGGAATAGTTGAGACTAAGGGGTGACCTGATAGAGGAAAAGGAGGTTAGAAGGGGCATAGACACAGTGAAAGATCGTAGTTTGCACCCAAGTTAGGAGTACTAAATACAAGAGAGCATAGTATAAGAGCAGGGGTGAAAGATTTAAAAGAAGAACCAGGGGTAGATGGGGTATCCATTTGGCATGAGCTGCCAGAAACAGTGGTTGTGTTAGGCGCACTAGCAACATCTACAAGATCACAAGAGAAAGCAGCAGAAGTAGGCGATTCGGCCCACCGAGTCTGCTCCGCCACTCCACCATGAGCCAAACTATTCTCCCATCTAGTTCCAATTTCCGGCTTTTTCCCCATATCCCTTGATACCCTGACTAATTAGATACCTATCAATCTCCTCCTTAAACACCCTCAATGATCGGGCCTCCAGTTTTAAAAACCATCCAGATAAATACATGGACAGGAGGGGTTTAGAATACTATGGGGAAAAGGTAGGCAGATAGGACTAGCTCACTCGTCAACACCAGTTGGACCAAAGGGCCTGTTTCCATGCTACATTACTCTATGAATCTATGTCACTGTCTCTACTAGAAACTCCACTGACCCAGGAGGAACAAATCTAATTTCTGTGATCCGTCCATCAAAGTGAAATCCCTCTTTGCTAGAATGATATTAATTAACTTCTTCACATCTTTGCTAAAGGCTTATGTCCAGAACCAGACATATACAGCTAGTTGTGGCTGAGTTAGTGTTTCATAAATATTCATTGTAACTTTCTTGTTTCTGATCTCCACTATGTACAAAGCCCAGCAGAATAGTAAGACATTGTGACGAATGTTAAGGGGTTAATGACAATCTTATAGTATGTGAATTCAAAGTCTGTAGTCACCTATCTGTGACTAATGTACACTGTGTGACTGAAATGTGCTTTGTAGATGGGAGGGGAAAATAACTATGTCTGTGCTTTCTTGTTCTAAGAATCATCATATGTCTGCACTTGGGAAGGCCTGATATACTGTCCTGAGAACTAACTCTGAAGAAAATGTATAAAAGCTCAAAGACATATAGTGCAACTTCGCTATTCTAATGAGTTGTAGTTGAAGTCCCCTCCTTTTTAATATTTAAGTGCTTCTTGTCACGTACACTCAGGGTATAAATAAGAGTGTAATCCATTGTTGAGCAGAGCTGTGGAGCTCCACTTTCGGAGTCTGGGCTCTCCATGATACCATGTCATAAAACCCTTTAGTCTGAATCAATTATCTGAGTATACCATCTGCTGCTCTGAGATTTTTTTCCACAATAGTTTGGCGATGAAGGATAGGATCCTCAATCTAGTCTCCTTGCTGAAAGGGGGAGGCTAGAAGAGCAGTATCCAAAAAATAACCCTAGGCAGAAAAGGAGAAGCAAGACAGAAAGGTGCCTTCCAAGTTGGGAAGGATAATCAGTCTCCTATCTCAAAGGGGGAGACTGGTGTCCTGCATCCTAGCTGAAAGGGGGACGGCAGGTGTCCTGCGTTCTAGCTGAAAGGGGGAGACAGGTGTCCTGCGTTCTAGCTGAAAGGGGGAGACAGGTGTCCTGCGTTCTAGCTGAAAGGGGGAGACAGGTATGCTGCATCCCAGCTGAAAGGGGGAGACAAGTGTCCTGCGTGCTAGCTGAAAGGGGAAGACAGGTGTCCTGCGTCCCAGCTGAAAGGGGGAGACAGGTGTCCTGCGTCCCAGCCGAAAGGGGGAGACAGGTGTCCTGCATGCTAGCTGAAAGGGGGAGACAGGTGTCCTGCATCCCAGCTGAAAGGGGGAGACAGGTGTCCTGCGTGCTAGCTGAAAGGGGGAGACAAGTGTCCTGCGTGCTAGCTGAAAGGGGGAGACAGGTGTCTTGCATCATAGCTAAAAGGGGGAGTCAGGTGTCCTGCGTCCCAGCTGAAAGGGGGAGACAGGTGTCCTGCGTGCTAGCTGAAAGGGGGAGACAGGTGTCCTGCGTCCTAGCTGAAAGGGGGAGACAGGTGTCCTGCGTCCTAGCTGAAAGGGGGAGACAGGTGTCCTGCATCCCAGCTGAAAGGGGGAGACAGGTGTCCTGCATCCTAGCTAAAAGGGGGAGACAGGTGTCCAGCGTCCCAGCTGAAAGGGGGAGACAGGTGTCCTGCATGCTAGCTGAAAGGGGGAGACAGGTGTCCTGCATGCTAGCTGAAAGGGGGAGACAGGTGTCCTGCGTCCCAGCTGAAAGGTGGAGACAGATGTCCTGCGTCCTAGCTGAAAGAGGGACGGCAGGTGTCCTGCGTCTTAGCTGAAAGGGGGACGGCAGGTGTCCTGCGCCCCAGCTGGAAGGGGGAGACAGGTGTCCTGCGTCCCAGCTGAAAGGTGGAGACAGGTGTCCTGCGTCCTAGCTGAAAGGGGGAGACAGGTGTCCTGCGTCCTATCTGAAAGGGGGAGAAAGGTGTCCTGCGTCCCAGCTGAAAGGGGGATGGCAGGTGTTCTGCGTGCTAGCCGAAAGGGGGAGACAGGTGTCCTGCGTGCTAGCCGAAAGGGGGAGACAGGTGTCCTGCGTCCTAGCTGAAAGGGGGAGACAGGTGTCCTGCGTCCCAGCTGAAAGGGGGAGACAGGTGTCCTGCGTCCCAGCTGAAAGCGGGAGACAGGTATCCTGCGTCCTAGCTGAAAGGGGGAGACAGGTGTCCGGCATCCTAGCTGAAAGGGGGACGGCAGGTGTCCTGAATCCCAGCTGAAAGGGGGAGACAGGTGTCCTGCGTCCTAGCTGAAAGGGGGAGACAGGTGTCCTGTGTTCCAGCTGAAAGGGGGAGACAGGTGTCCTGCGTCCCAGCTGAAAGGGGGAGACAGGTGTCCTGCGTCCCAGCTGAAAGCGGGAGACAGGTATCCTGCGTCCCAGCTGAAAGGGGGAGACAGGTGTCCTGCGTCCCAGCTGAAAGGGGGACGGCAGCTGTCCTGCGTCCCAGCTGAAAGGGGGTGACAGGTGTCCTGCGTCCTAGCTGAAAGCGGGAGACAGGTATCCTGCGTCCTAGCTGAAAGGGGGATGGCAGGTGTCCTGCGTCCTAGCTGAAAGGGGGAGACAGGTGTCCTGCGTCCCAGTCGAAAGGGGGAGACTGGTGTCCTGCATGCTAGCTGAACGGGGGAGACTGGTATCCTGCGTCCTAGCCGAAAGGGGGAGACAGGTGTCCTGCGTCCTGGCCGAAAGGGGGTGACAGGTATCCTGCGTCCTAGCTGAAAGGGGGAGACAGGTGTCCTGCATCCTAGCTGAAAGGGGAAGACAGGTATCCTGCGTCCCAGCTGAAAGGAGGAGACAGGTGTCCTGCGTCCCAGCTGAAAGGAGGAGACAGGTGTCCTGCGTCCCAGCTGAAAGGGGGAGACAGGTGTCCTGCGTCCCAGCTGAAAGCGGGAGACAGGTATCCTGCGTCCTAGCTGAAAGGGGGAGACAGGTGTCCGGCATCCTAGCTGAAAGGGGGACGGCAGGTGTCCTGAATCCCAGCTGAAAGGGGGAGACAGGTGTCCTGCGTCCTAGCTGAAAGGGGGAGACAGGTGTCCTGTGTTCCAGCTGAAAGGGGGAGACAGGTGTCCTGCGTCCCAGCTGAAAGGGGGAGACAGGTGTCCTGCGTCCCAGCTGAAAGCGGGAGACAGGTATCCTGCGTCCCAGCTGAAAGGGGGAGACAGGTGTCCTGCGTCCCAGCTGAAAGGGGGTGACAGGTATCCTGCGTCCCAGCTGAAAGGGGGTGACAGGTGTCCTGCGTCCTAGCTGAAAGCGGGAGACAGGTATCCTGCGTCCTAGCTGAAAGGGGGACGGCAGGTGTCCTGCGTCCTAGCTGAAAGGGGGAGACAGGTGTCCTGCGTCCCAGTCGAAAGGGGGAGACTGGTGTCCTGCATGCTAGCTGAACGGGGGAGACTGGTATCCTGCGTCCTAGCCGAAAGGGGGAGACAGGTGTCCTGCGTCCTGGCCGAAAGGGGGTGACAGGTATCCTGCGTCCTAGCTGAAAGGGGGAGACAGGTGTCCTGCATCCTAGCTGAAAGGGGAAGACAGGTGTCCTGCGTCCTAGCTGAAAGGGAGAGACAGGTATCCAGCATCCCAGCTGAAAGGGGGTGACAGGTTTTCTGCGTGCTACCTGAAAGGGGGAGACAGGTGTCCTGCGTGCTAGCTGAAAGGGGGAGACAGGTGGCCTGCATGCTAGCTGAAAGGGGGAGACAGGTGTCCTGCGTCCTAGCTGAAAGGGGGAGACAGGTATCCTGCATCCCAGCTGAAAGGGGGAGACAAGTGTCCTGCATGCTAGCCGAAAGGGGGAGACAGGTATCCTGCGTGCTAGCTGAAAGGGGGAGACAGGTGGCCTGTGTGCTAGCTGAAAGGGGAAGACAGGTGTCCTGCGTCCCAGCCGAAAGGGGGAGACAGGTGTCCTGCGTCCCAGCCGAAAGGGGGAGACAGGTGTCCTGCGTACCAGCTGAAAGCGGGAGACAGGTGTCTTGCGTCCCAGCTGAAAGGGGGAGTCAGGTGTCTTGCGTCCCAGCTGAAAGGGGGAGACAGGTGTCCTGCGTGCTAGCTGAAAGGGAGAGACAGGTGTCCTGCGTCCTAGCTGAAAGGGGGAGACAGGTGTCCTGCGTCCTAGCTGAAAGGGGGAGACAGGTGTCCTGCGTCCCAGCTGAAAGGGGGAGACAGGTGTCCTGCGTCCTAGCTGAAAGGGGGAGACAGGTGTCCTGCGTCCTAGCTGAAAGGGGGAGACAGGTGTCCTACGTTCCAGCTGAAACGGGGAGACAGGTGTCCTGCGTCCCAGCTGAAAGGGGGAGACAAGTGTCCTGCGTCCTAGCTGAAAGGGGGAGACAGGTGTCCTACGTCCCAGCTGAAAGGGGGAGACAGGTGTCCTGCGTCCCAGCTGAAAGCGGGAGACAGGTATCCTGCGTCCTAGCTGAAAGGGGGATGGCAGGTGTCCTGCGTCCCAGCTGAAAGGGGGAGACAGGTGTCCTGCGTCCCAGCTGAAAGCGGGAGACAGGTATCCTGCGTCCTAGCTGAAAGGGGGAGACAGGTGTCCTGCGTCCTAGCTGAAAGGGGGACGGCAGGTGTCCTGCGTCCCAGCTGAAAGGAGGAGACAGGTATCCTGCGTCCCAGCTGAAAGGGGGAGACAGGTGTCCTGCGTCCCAGCTGAAAGGGGGAGACAGGTGTCCTGCGTCCCAACTGAAAGGGGGAGACAGGTGTCCTGCGTCCTAGCTGAAAGGGAGAGACAGGTATCCAGCATCCCAGCTGAAAGGGGGTGACAGGTTTTCTGCGTGCTACCTGAAAGGGGGAGACAGGTGTCCTGCGTGCTAGCTGAAAGGGGGAGACAGGTGGCCTGCATGCTAGCTGAAAGGGGGAGACAGGTGTCCTGCGTCCTAGCTGAAAGGGGGAGACAGGTATCCTGCATCCCAGCTGAAAGGGGGAGACAAGTGTCCTGCATGCTAGCCGAAAGGGGGAGACAGGTATCCTGCGTGCTAGCAGAAAGGGGGAGACAGGTGGCCTGCGTGCTAGCTGAAAGGGGAAGACAGGTGTCCTGCGTCCCAGCCGAAAGGGGGAGACAGGTGTCCTGCGTCCCAGCCGAAAGGGGGAGACAGGTGTCCTGCGTACCAGCTGAAAGCGGGAGACAGGTGTCTTGCGTCCCAGCTGAAAGGGGGAGTCAGGTGTCTTGCGTCCCAGCTGAAAGGGGGAGACAGGTGTCCTGCGTGCTAGCTGAAAGGGAGAGACAGGTGTCCTGCGTCCTAGCTGAACGGGGGAGACAAGTGTCCTGCGTCCTAGCTGAAAGGGGGAGACAGGTGTCCTGCGTCCCAGCTGAAAGGGGGAGACAGGTGTCCTGCGTCCTAGCTGAAAGGGGGAGACAGGTGTCCTGCGTCCTAGCTGAAAGGGGGAGACAGGTGTCCTACGTTCCAGCTGAAACGGGGAGACAGGTGTCCTGCGTCCCAGCTGAAAGGGGGAGACAAGTGTCCTGCGTCCTAGCTGAAAGGGGGAGACAGGTGTCCTACGTCCCAGCTGAAAGGGGGAGACAGGTGTCCTGCGTCCCAGCTGAAAGCGGGAGACAGGTATCCTGCGTCCTAGCTGAAAGGGGGATGGCAGGTGTCCTGCGTCCCAGCTGAAAGGGGGAGACAGGTGTCCTGCGTCCCAGCTGAAAGCGGGAGACAGGTATCCTGCGTCCTAGCTGAAAGGGGGAGACAGGTGTCCTGCGTCCTAGCTGAAAGGGGGACGGCAGGTGTCCTGAATCCCAGCTGAAAGGGGGAGACAGGTGTCCTGCGTCCTATCTGAAAGGGGGAGACAGGTGTCCTGCGTTCCAGCTGAAAGGGGGAGACAGGTGTCCTGCGTCCCAGCTGAAAGGGGGAGACAGGTGTCCTGCGACCCAGCTGAAAGCGGGAGACAGGTATCCTGCGTCCTAGCTGAAAGGGGGAGACAGGTGTCCTGCGTCCCAGCTGAAAGGGGGACGGCAGCTGTCCTGCGTCCCAGCTGAAAGGGGGTGACAGGTGTCCTGCGTCCTAGCTGAAAGGGGGAGACAGGTGTCCTGCGTCCCAGCTGAAAGCGGGAGACAGGTATCCTGCGTCCTAGCTGAAAGGGGGACGGCAGGTGTCCTGCGTCCTAGCTGAAAGGGGGAGACAGGTGTCCTGCGTCCCAGTCGAAAGGGGGAGACTGGTGTCCTGCATGCTAGCTGAACGGGGGAGACTGGTATCCTGCGTCCTAGCCGAAAGGGGGAGACAGGTGTCCTGCGTCCTGGCCGAAAGGGGGTGACAGGTATCCTGCGTCCTAGCTGAAAGGGGGAGACAGGTGTCCTGCATCCTAGCTGAAAGGGGAAGACAGGTATCCTGCGTCCCAGCTGAAAGGAGGAGACAGGTGTCCTGCGTCCCAGCTGAAAGGGGGAGACAGGTATCCTGCGTCCCAGCTGAAAGGGGGAGACAGGTGTCCTGCGTCCCAGCTGAAAGGGGGTGACAGGTTTTCTGCGTGCTACCTGAAAGGGGGAGACAGGTGTCCTGCGTGCTAGCTGAAAGGGGGAGACAGGTGGCCTGCATGCTAGCTGAAAGGGGGAGACAGGTGTCCTGCGTCCTAGCTGAAAGGGGGAGACAGGTATCCTGCATCCCAGCTGAAAGGGGGAGACAAGTGTCCTGCATGCTAGCCGAAAGGGGGAGACAGGTATCCTGCGTGCTAGCTGAAAGGGGCAGACAGGTGTCCTGCGTCCTAGCTGAAAGGGGGAGACAGGTATCCTGCATCCCAGCTGAAAGGGGGAGACAAGTGTCCTGCATGCTAGCCGAAAGGGGGAGACAGGTGTCCTGCGTCCTAGCTGAAAGAGGGAGACAGGTATCCTGCGTGCTAGCTGAAAGGGGGCGACAAGTGTCCTGCATGCTAGCTGAAAGGGGGAGACAGGTGGCCTGCGTGCTAGCTGAAAGGGGAAGACAGGTGTCCTGCGTCCCAGCCGAAAGGGGGAGACAGGTGTCCTGCGTCCCAGCCGAAAGGGGGAGACAGGTGTCCTGCGTACCAGCTGAAAGCGGGAGACAGGTGTCTTGCGTCCCAGCTGAAAGGGGGAGTCAGGTGTCTTGCGTCCCAGATGAAAGGGGGAGACAGGTGTCCTGCGTGCTAGCTGAAAGGGAGAGACAGGTGTCCTGCGTCCTAGCTGAAAGGGGGAGACAGGTGTCCTGCGTCCTAGCTGAAAGGGGGAGACAGGTGTCCTGCGTCCCAGCTGAAAGGGGGAGACAAGTGTCCTGCATCCTAGCTGAAAGGGGGAGACAGGTGTCCTACGTTCCAGCTGAAACGGGGAGACAGGTGTCCTGCGTCCCAGCTGAAAGCGGGAGACAGGTATCCTGCGTCCTAGCTGAAAGGGGGATGGCAGGAGTCCTGCGTCCTAGCCGAAAGGGGGAGACAGGTGTCCTGCGTCCTAGCCGAAAGGGGGAGACAAGTGTCCTGCATCCTAGCTGAAAGGGGCAGAGAGGTGTCCTGCATCCTAGCTGAAAGGGGGAGACAGGTGTCCTGCGTCCCAACTGAAAGGGGGAGACAGGTGTCCTGCGTCCCAACTGAAAGGGGGAGACTGGTGTCCTGCGTCACAGCCGAAAGGGGGAGACAGGTGTCCTGCGTCCTAGCTGAAAGGGGGAGACAGGTGTCCTACGTTCCAGCTGAAACGGGGAGACAGGTGTCCTGCGTCCCAGCTGAAAGGGGGAGACAAGTGTCCTGCGTCCTAGCTGAAAGGGGGAGACAGGTGTCCTACGTCCCAGCTGAAAGGGGGAGACAGGTGTCCTGCGTCCCAGCTGAAAGCGGGAGACAGGTATCCTGCGTCCTAGCTGAAAGGGGGATGGCAGGTGTCCTGCGTCCCAGCTGAAAGGGGGAGACAGGTGTCCTGCGTCCCAGCTGAAAGCGGGAGACAGGTATCCTGCGTCCTAGCTGAAAGGGGGAGACAGGTGTCCTGCGTCCTAGCTGAAAGGGGGACGGCAGGTGTCCTGAATCCCAGCTGAAAGGGGGAGACAGGTGTCCTGCGTCCTATCTGAAAGGGGGAGACAGGTGTCCTGCGTTCCAGCTGAAAGGGGGAGACAGGTGTCCTGCGTCCCAGCTGAAAGGGGGAGACAGGTGTCCTGCGACCCAGCTGAAAGCGGGAGACAGGTATCCTGCGTCCTAGCTGAAAGGGGGAGACAGGTGTCCTGCGTCCCAGCTGAAAGGGGGACGGCAGCTGTCCTGCGTCCCAGCTGAAAGGGGGTGACAGGTGTCCTGCGTCCTAGCTGAAAGGGGGAGACAGGTGTCCTGCGTCCCAGCTGAAAGCGGGAGACAGGTATCCTGCGTCCTAGCTGAAAGGGGGACGGCAGGTGTCCTGCGTCCTAGCTGAAAGGGGGAGACAGGTGTCCTGCGTCCCAGTCGAAAGGGGGAGACTGGTGTCCTGCATGCTAGCTGAACGGGGGAGACTGGTATCCTGCGTCCTAGCCGAAAGGGGGAGACAGGTGTCCTGCGTCCTGGCCGAAAGGGGGTGACAGGTATCCTGCGTCCTAGCTGAAAGGGGGAGACAGGTGTCCTGCATCCTAGCTGAAAGGGGAAGACAGGTATCCTGCGTCCCAGCTGAAAGGAGGAGACAGGTGTCCTGCGTCCCAGCTGAAAGGGGGAGACAGGTATCCTGCGTCCCAGCTGAAAGGGGGAGACAGGTGTCCTGCGTCCCAACTGAAAGGGGGAGACAGGTGTCCTGCGTCCTAGCTGAAAGGGAGAGACAGGTATCCAGCATCCCAGCTGAAAGGGGGTGACAGGTTTTCTGCGTGCTACCTGAAAGGGGGAGACAGGTGTCCTGCGTGCTAGCTGAAAGGGGGAGACAGGTGGCCTGCATGCTAGCTGAAAGGGGGAGACAGGTGTCCTGCGTCCTAGCTGAAAGGGGGAGACAGGTATCCTGCATCCCAGCTGAAAGGGGGAGACAAGTGTCCTGCATGCTAGCCGAAAGGGGCTGACAGGTATCCTGCGTGCTAGCTGAAAGGGGCAGACAGGTGTCCTGCGTCCTAGCTGAAAGGGGGAGACAGGTATCCTGCATCCCAGCTGAAAGGGGGAGACAAGTGTCCTGCATGCTAGCCGAAAGGGGGAGACAGGTATCCTGCGTGCTAGCAGAAAGGGGGAGACAGGTGGCCTGCGTGCTAGCTGAAAGGGGAAGACAGGTGTCCTGCGTCCCAGCCGAAAGGGGGAGACAGGTGTCCTGCGTCCCAGCCGAAAGGGGGAGACAGGTGTCCTGCGTACCAGCTGAAAGCGGGAGACAGGTGTCTTGCGTCCCAGCTGAAAGGGGGAGTCAGGTGTCTTGCGTCCCAGCTGAAAGGGGGAGACAGGTGTCCTGCGTGCTAGCTGAAAGGGAGAGACAGGTGTCCTGCGTCCTAGCTGAACGGGGGAGACAAGTGTCCTGCGTCCTAGCTGAAAGGGGGAGACAGGTGTCCTGCGTCCCAGCTGAAAGGGGGAGACAGGTGTCCTGCGTCCTAGCTGAAAGGGGGAGACAGGTGTCCTGCGTCCTAGCTGAAAGGGGGAGACAGGTGTCCTACGTTCCAGCTGAAACGGGGAGACAGGTGTCCTGCGTCCCAGCTGAAAGGGGGAGACAAGTGTCCTGCGTCCTAGCTGAAAGGGGGAGACAGGTGTCCTACGTCCCAGCTGAAAGGGGGAGACAGGTGTCCTGCGTCCCAGCTGAAAGCGGGAGACAGGTATCCTGCGTCCTAGCTGAAAGGGGGATGGCAGGTGTCCTGCGTCCCAGCTGAAAGGGGGAGACAGGTGTCCTGCGTCCCAGCTGAAAGCGGGAGACAGGTATCCTGCGTCCTAGCTGAAAGGGGGAGACAGGTGTCCTGCGTCCTAGCTGAAAGGGGGACGGCAGGTGTCCTGAATCCCAGCTGAAAGGGGGAGACAGGTGTCCTGCGTCCTATCTGAAAGGGGGAGACAGGTGTCCTGCGTTCCAGCTGAAAGGGGGAGACAGGTGTCCTGCGTCCCAGCTGAAAGGGGGAGACAGGTGTCCTGCGACCCAGCTGAAAGCGGGAGACAGGTATCCTGCGTCCTAGCTGAAAGGGGGAGACAGGTGTCCTGCGTCCCAGCTGAAAGGGGGACGGCAGCTGTCCTGCGTCCCAGCTGAAAGGGGGTGACAGGTGTCCTGCGTCCTAGCTGAAAGGGGGAGACAGGTGTCCTGCGTCCCAGCTGAAAGCGGGAGACAGGTATCCTGCGTCCTAGCTGAAAGGGGGACGGCAGGTGTCCTGCGTCCTAGCTGAAAGGGGGAGACAGGTGTCCTGCGTCCCAGTCGAAAGGGGGAGACTGGTGTCCTGCATGCTAGCTGAACGGGGGAGACTGGTATCCTGCGTCCTAGCCGAAAGGGGGAGACAGGTGTCCTGCGTCCTGGCCGAAAGGGGGTGACAGGTATCCTGCGTCCTAGCTGAAAGGGGGAGACAGGTGTCCTGCATCCTAGCTGAAAGGGGAAGACAGGTATCCTGCGTCCCAGCTGAAAGGAGGAGACAGGTGTCCTGCGTCCCAGCTGAAAGGGGGAGACAGGTATCCTGCGTCCCAGCTGAAAGGGGGAGACAGGTGTCCTGCGTCCCAGCTGAAAGGGGGTGACAGGTTTTCTGCGTGCTACCTGAAAGGGGGAGACAGGTGTCCTGCGTGCTAGCTGAAAGGGGGAGACAGGTGGCCTGCATGCTAGCTGAAAGGGGGAGACAGGTGTCCTGCGTCCTAGCTGAAAGGGGGAGACAGGTATCCTGCATCCCAGCTGAAAGGGGGAGACAAGTGTCCTGCATGCTAGCCGAAAGGGGGAGACAGGTATCCTGCGTGCTAGCTGAAAGGGGCAGACAGGTGTCCTGCGTCCTAGCTGAAAGGGGGAGACAGGTATCCTGCATCCCAGCTGAAAGGGGGAGACAAGTGTCCTGCATGCTAGCCGAAAGGGGGAGACAGGTGTCCTGCGTCCTAGCTGAAAGAGGGAGACAGGTATCCTGCGTGCTAGCTGAAAGGGGGCGACAAGTGTCCTGCATGCTAGCTGAAAGGGGGAGACAGGTGGCCTGCGTGCTAGCTGAAAGGGGAAGACAGGTGTCCTGCGTCCCAGCCGAAAGGGGGAGACAGGTGTCCTGCGTCCCAGCCGAAAGGGGGAGACAGGTGTCCTGCGTACCAGCTGAAAGCGGGAGACAGGTGTCTTGCGTCCCAGCTGAAAGGGGGAGTCAGGTGTCTTGCGTCCCAGATGAAAGGGGGAGACAGGTGTCCTGCGTGCTAGCTGAAAGGGAGAGACAGGTGTCCTGCGTCCTAGCTGAAAGGGGGAGACAGGTGTCCTGCGTCCTAGCTGAAAGGGGGAGACAGGTGTCCTGCGTCCCAGCTGAAAGGGGGAGACAAGTGTCCTGCATCCTAGCTGAAAGGGGGAGACAGGTGTCCTACGTTCCAGCTGAAACGGGGAGACAGGTGTCCTGCGTCCCAGCTGAAAGCGGGAGACAGGTATCCTGCGTCCTAGCTGAAAGGGGGATGGCAGGAGTCCTGCGTCCTAGCCGAAAGGGGGAGACAGGTGTCCTGCGTCCTAGCCGAAAGGGGGAGACAAGAGTCCTGCATCCTAGCTGAAAGGGGCAGAGAGGTGTCCTGCATCCTAGCTGAAAGGGGGAGACAGGTGTCCTGCGTCCCAACTGAAAGGGGGAGACAGGTGTCCTGCGTCCCAACTGAAAGGGGGAGACTGGTGTCCTGCGTCACAGCCGAAAGGGGGAGACAGGTGTCCTGCGTCCTAGCTGAAAGGGGGAGACAGGTGTCCTACGTTCCAGCTGAAACGGGGAGACAGGTGTCCTGCGTCCCAGCTGAAAGGGGGAGACAAGTGTCCTGCGTCCTAGCTGAAAGGGGGAGACAGGTGTCCTACGTCCCAGCTGAAAGGGGGAGACAGGTGTCCTGCGTCCCAGCTGAAAGCGGGAGACAGGTATCCTGCGTCCTAGCTGAAAGGGGGATGGCAGGTGTCCTGCGTCCCAGCTGAAAGGGGGAGACAGGTGTCCTGCGTCCCAGCTGAAAGCGGGAGACAGGTATCCTGCGTCCTAGCTGAAAGGGGGAGACAGGTGTCCTGCGTCCTAGCTGAAAGGGGGACGGCAGGTGTCCTGAATCCCAGCTGAAAGGGGGAGACAGGTGTCCTGCGTCCTATCTGAAAGGGGGAGACAGGTGTCCTGCGTTCCAGCTGAAAGGGGGAGACAGGTGTCCTGCGTCCCAGCTGAAAGGGGGAGACAGGTGTCCTGCGACCCAGCTGAAAGCGGGAGACAGGTATCCTGCGTCCTAGCTGAAAGGGGGAGACAGGTGTCCTGCGTCCCAGCTGAAAGGGGGACGGCAGCTGTCCTGCGTCCCAGCTGAAAGGGGGTGACAGGTGTCCTGCGTCCTAGCTGAAAGGGGGAGACAGGTGTCCTGCGTCCCAGCTGAAAGCGGGAGACAGGTATCCTGCGTCCTAGCTGAAAGGGGGACGGCAGGTGTCCTGCGTCCTAGCTGAAAGGGGGAGACAGGTGTCCTGCGTCCCAGTCGAAAGGGGGAGACTGGTGTCCTGCATGCTAGCTGAACGGGGGAGACTGGTATCCTGCGTCCTAGCCGAAAGGGGGAGACAGGTGTCCTGCGTCCTGGCCGAAAGGGGGTGACAGGTATCCTGCGTCCTAGCTGAAAGGGGGAGACAGGTGTCCTGCATCCTAGCTGAAAGGGGAAGACAGGTATCCTGCGTCCCAGCTGAAAGGAGGAGACAGGTGTCCTGCGTCCCAGCTGAAAGGGGGAGACAGGTATCCTGCGTCCCAGCTGAAAGGGGGAGACAGGTGTCCTGCGTCCCAACTGAAAGGGGGAGACAGGTGTCCTGCGTCCTAGCTGAAAGGGAGAGACAGGTATCCAGCATCCCAGCTGAAAGGGGGTGACAGGTTTTCTGCGTGCTACCTGAAAGGGGGAGACAGGTGTCCTGCGTGCTAGCTGAAAGGGGGAGACAGGTGGCCTGCATGCTAGCTGAAAGGGGGAGACAGGTGTCCTGCGTCCTAGCTGAAAGGGGGAGACAGGTATCCTGCATCCCAGCTGAAAGGGGGAGACAAGTGTCCTGCATGCTAGCCGAAAGGGGCTGACAGGTATCCTGCGTGCTAGCTGAAAGGGGCAGACAGGTGTCCTGCGTCCTAGCTGAAAGGGGGAGACAGGTATCCTGCATCCCAGCTGAAAGGGGGAGACAAGTGTCCTGCATGCTAGCCGAAAGGGGGAGACAGGTGTCCTGCGTCCTAGCTGAAAGAGGGAGACAGGTATCCTGCGTGCTAGCTGAAAGGGGGCGACAAGTGTCCTGCATGCTAGCTGAAAGGGGGAGACAGGTGGCCTGCGTGCTAGCTGAAAGGGGAAGACAGGTGTCCTGCGTCCCAGCCGAAAGGGGGAGACAGGTGTCCTGCGTCCCAGCCGAAAGGGGGAGACAGGTGTCCTGCGTACCAGCTGAAAGCGGGAGACAGGTGTCTTGCGTCCCAGCTGAAAGGGGGAGTCAGGTGTCTTGCGTCCCAGATGAAAGGGGGAGACAGGTGTCCTGCGTGCTAGCTGAAAGGGAGAGACAGGTGTCCTGCGTCCTAGCTGAAAGGGGGAGACAGGTGTCCTGCGTCCTAGCTGAAAGGGGGAGACAGGTGTCCTGCGTCCCAGCTGAAAGGGGGAGACAAGTGTCCTGCGTCCTAGCTGAAAGGGGGAGACAGGTGTCCTACGTTCCAGCTGAAACGGGGAGACAGGTGTCCTGCGTCCCAGCTGAAAGGGGGAGACAAGTGTCCTGCGTCCTAGCTGAAAGGGGGAGACAGGTGTCCTACGTCCCAGCTGAAAGGGGGAGACAGGTGTCCTGCGTCCCAGCTGAAAGCGGGAGACAGGTATCCTGCGTCCTAGCTGAAAGGGGGATGGCAGGAGTCCTGCGTCCTAGCCGAAAGGGGGAGACAGGTGTCCTGCGTCCTAGCCGAAAGGGGGAGACAAGTGTCCTGCATCCTAGCTGAAAGGGGCAGAGAGGTGTCCTGCATCCTAGCTGAAAGGGGGAGACAGGTGTCCTGCGTCCCAACTGAAAGGGGGAGACAGGTGTCCTGCGTCCCAACTGAAAGGGGGAGACTGGTGTCCTGCGTCACAGCCGAAAGGGGGAGACAGGTGTCCTGCGTCCTAGCTGAAAGGGGGAGACAGGTATCCTGCGTCCCCGCTGAAAGGGTGAGACAGGTGTCCTGCGTCCCAGCTGAAAGGGGGAGACAGGTGTCCTGCGTGCTAGCTGAACGGGGAAGACAGGTGTCCTGCGTCCTAGCCAAAAGGGGGTGACAGGTATCCTGCGTCCTAGCCAAAAGGGGGTGACAGGTATCCTGCGTCCTAGCTGAAAGGGGGAGACAGGTGTCCAGCGTCCCAGCTGAAAGGGGGAGACAGGTATCCAGCATCCCACCCGAAAGGGGGTGACAGGTGTTCTGCGTGCTACCTGAAAGGGGGAGACAGGTGTCCTGCGTGCTAGCTGAAAGGGGGAGACAGGTGGCCTGGATGCTAGCTGAAAGGGGGAGACAGGTGTCCTGCGTCCTAGCTGAAAGGGGGAGACAGGTATCCTGCATCCCAGCTGAAAGGGGGAGACAAGTGTCCTGCATGCTAGCCGAAAGTGGGAGACAGGTGTCCTACGTCCTAGCTGAAAGGGGGAGACAGGTATCCTGCGTGCTAGCTGAAAGGGGGCGACAAGTGTCCTGCGTGCTAGCTGAAAGGGGGAGACAGGTGGCCTGCGTGCTAGCCGAAAGGGGAAGACAGGTGTCCTGCGTCCCAGCCGAAAGGGGGAGACAGGTGTCCTGCGTCCCAGCCGAAAGGGGGAGACAGGTGTACTGCATCCCAGCTGAAAGCGGGAGACAGGTGTCTTGCGTCCCAGCTGAAAGGGGGAGTCAGGTGTCTTGCGTCCCAGCTGAAAGGGGGAGACAGGTGTCCTGCGTGCTAGCTGAAAGGGAGAGACAGGTGTCCTGCGTCCTAGCTGAAAGGGGGAGACAGGTGTCCTGCATCCTAGCTGAAAGGGGGAGACAGGTGTCCTGCGTCCCAGCTGAAAGGGGGAGACAAGTGTCCTGCGTCCTAGCCGAAAGGGGGAGACAGGTGTCCTGCGTTCCAGCTGAAACGGGGAGACAGGTGTCCTGCGTCCCAGCTGAAAGGGGGAGACAGGTGTCCTGCGTCCCAGCTGAAAGCGGGAGACAGGTATCCTGCGTCCTAGCTGAAAGGGGGATGGCAGGTGTCCTGCGTCGTAGCCGAAAGGGGGAGACAGGTGTCCTGCGTCCTAGCCGAAAGTGGGAGACAAGTGTCCTGCATCCTAGCTGAAAGGGGCAGACAGGTGTCCTGCATCCTAGCTGAAAGGGGGAGACAGGTGTCCTGCGTCCCAACTGAAAGGGGGAGACAGGTGTCCTGCGTCCCAGCCGAAAGGGGGAGACAGGTGTCCTGCGTCCCAACTGAAAGGGGGAGACTGGTGTCCTGCGTCCCAGCCGAAAGGGGGAGACAGGTGTCCTGCGTCCCAGCTGAAAGGGGGAGACAGGTGTCCTGCGTCCCAGCTGAAAGGGGGAGACAGGTGTCCTGCGTGCTAGCTGAACGGGGAAGACAGGTGCCCTGCGTCCTAGCCAAAAGGGGGTGACAGGTATCCTGCGTCCTAGCCGAAAGGGGGAGACAGGTGTCCAGCGTCCCAGCTGAAAGGGGGAGACAGGTGTCCTGCGTCCCAACTGAAAGGGGGAGACAGATGTCCTGCGTCCCAGCCGAAAGGGGGAGACAGGTGTCCTGCGTCCTAGCTGAAAGGGGGAGTCAGTTATCCTGCGTCCCAGCTGAAAGGGGGAGACAGGTGTCCTGCGTCCCAGCTGAAAGGGGGAGACAGGTATCCTGCGTTCTAACCGAACGGGGGAGACTGGTGTCCTGCGTCCTAGCCGAAAGGAGTTGACAGGTGTCCTGCGTCCTAGCCGAAAGGGGGTGACAGGTATCCTGCGTCCTAGCCGAAAGGGGGAGACAGATGTCCTGCGTCCCAGCTGAAAGGGGGAGACAGGTGTCCTGCGTCCCAGCTGAAAGCGGGAGACAGGTATCCTGCATCCTAGCCGAAAGGGGGAGACAGGTATCCTGCGTCCCAGCTGAAAGGGGGAGACAGGTGTCCTGCGTCCCAGCTGAAAGGGGGAGACAGGTGTCCTGCGTCCCAACTGAAAGGGGGAGACAGATGTCCTGCGTCCCAGCCGAAAGGGGTAGACAGGTGTCCTGCGTTCTAGCTGAACGGGGGAGACTGGTGTCCTGCGTCCTAGCCGAAAGGAGTTGACAGGTGTCCTGCGTACTAGCCGAAAGGGGGTGACAGGTATCCTGCGTCCTAGCCGAAAGGGGGAGACAGATGTCCTGCGTCCAAGCTGAAAGGGGGAGACAGGTGTCCTGCGTCCCAGCTGAAAGCGGGAGACAGGTATCTTGCATCCTAGCTGAAAGGGGGATGGCAGGTGTCCTGCGTCCTAGCCGAAAGGGGGAGACAGGTGTCCTGCGTCCTAGCCGAAAGGGGGAGACAAGTGTCCTGCGTCCCAGCTGAAAGGGGGAGACAGGTGTCCTGCATCCTAGCTGAAAGGGGGAGACAGGTATCCTGCGTCCTAGCTAAAAGGGGGAGACAGGTGTCCAGCGTCCCAGCTGAAAGGGGGAGACAGGTGTCCTGCATCCTAGCTGAAAGGGGGAGACAAGTGTCCTGCATCCTAGCTGAAAGGGGGAGACAGGTGTCCTGCATCCTAGCTGAAAGGGGGAGACAAGTGTCCTGCACCCTAGCTGAAAGGGGGAGACAGGTGTCCTGCGTCCCAACTGAAAGGGGGAGACAGGTGTCCTGCGTCCCAACTGAAAGGGGGAGACTGGTGTCCTGCGTCCCAGCCGAAAGGGGGAGACAGGTGTCCTGCGTCCTAGCTGAAAGGGGGAGACAGGTATCCTGCGTCCCAGCTGAAAGGGGGAGACAGGTGTCCTGCGTCCCAGCTGAAAGGGGGAGACAGGTGTCCTGCGTCCTAGCCGAAAGGGGGTGACAGGTGTCCTGCGTCCTAGCCGAAAGTGGGTGACAGGTATCCTGCGTCCTAGCTGAAAGGGGGAGACAGGTGTCCTGCGTCCCAGCTGAAAGGGGGAGACAGGTGTCCTGCGTGCTAGCTGAACGGGGGAGACTGGTGTCCTGCATCCTAGCCGAAAGGGGGTGACAGGTGTCCTGCGTCCTAGCCAAAAGGGGGTGACAGGTATCCTGCGTCCTAGCTGAACGGGGGAGACAGGTGTCCTGCGTCCTAGCTGAAAGGGGGAGACAGGTGTCCTGCGTCCTAGCTGAAAGGGGGATGGCAGGTGTCCTGCGTCCTAGCTGAAAGGGGGAGACATGTGTCCTGCATTCCAGCTGAAAGAGGGAGACAGGTGTCCTGCGTCCCAGCTGAAAGTGGGAGACAGGTGTCCTGTGTCCCAGCTGAAAGCGGAAGACAGATATCCTGCCTCCTAGCTGAAAGGGGGAGACAGGTGTCCTGCGTCCTAGCTGAAAGGGGGATGGCAGGTGTCCTTCGTCCCAGCTGAAAGGGGGAGACAAGTGTCCTGCGTCCTAGCTGAAAGGGGGAGACAGGTGTCCTGCGTTCCAGCTGAAACAGGGAGACAGGTGTCCTGCGTCCCAGCTGAAAGGGGGAGACAGGTGTCCTGCGTCCCAGCTGAAAGCGGGAGACAGGTATCCTGCGTCCTAGCTGAAAGGGGGATGGCAGGAGTCCTGCGTCCTAGCCGAAAGGGGGAGACAGGTGTCCTGCGTCCTAGCCGAAAGGGGGAGACAAGTGTCCTGCATCCTAGCTGAATGGGGCAGACAGGTGTCCTGCGTCCTAGCTGAAAGGGGGAGACAGGTGTCCTGCATCCCAACTGAAAGGGGGAGACAGGTGTCCTGCGTCCCAGCCGAAAGGGGGAGACAGGTGTCGTGCCTCCCAACTGAAAGGGGGAGACTGGTGTCCTGCGTCCCAGCCGAAAGGGGGAGACAGGTGTCCTGCGTCCTAGCTGAAAGGGGGAGACAGGTATCCTGCGTCCCAGCTGAAAGGGGGAGACAGGTGTCCTGCGTGCTAGCTGAACGGGGAAGACAGGTGTCCTGCGTCCTAGCCGAAAGGGGGTGACAGGTATCCTGCGTCCTAGTTGAAAGGGGGAGACAGGTGTCCAGCGTCCCAGCTGAAAGGGGGAGACAGGTGTCCTGCGTCCCAACTGAAAGGGGGAGACAGATGTCCTGCATCCCAGCCGAAAGGGGGAGACAGGTGTCCTGCGTCCTAGCTGAAAGGGGGAGACAGGTATCCTGCGTCCCAGCTGAAAGGGGGAGACAGGTGTCCTGCGTCCCAGCTGAAAGGGGGAGACAGGTGTCCTGCGTTCTAGCTGAACGGGGGAGACTGGTGTCCTGCGTCCTAGCCGAAAGGGGGTGACAGGTGTCCTGCATCCTAGCCGAAAGGGGGTGACAGGTATCCTGCGTCCTAGCTGAAAGGGGGAGACAGGTGTCCTGCGTCCCAGCTGAAAGGGGGAGACAGGTGTCCTGCGTCCCAACTGAAAGGGGGAGACAGGTGTCCTGCGTCCTAGCTGAAAGGGGGTGACAGGTGTCCTGCGTGCTAGCCGAAAGGGGGAGACAGGTGTCCTGCGTCCTAGCTGAAAGGGGGAGACAGGTATCCTGCGTCCCAGCTGAAAGGGGGAGACAGGTATCCTGCATCCCAGCTGAAAGGGGGAGACAAATGTCCTGCATGCTAGCCGAAAGGGGGAGACAGGTGGCCTGCATGCTAGCCAAAAGGGGGAGACAGGTGTCCTGCGTCCTAGCTGAAAGGGGGAGACAGGTATCCTGCATCCCAGCTGAAAGCGGGAGACAGGTGTCCTGCGTTCCAGCTGAAAGGGGGAGGCAGGTGTCCTGCGTCCCAGCTGAAAGGGGGAGACAGGTATCCTGCGTCCTAGCTGAAAGGGGGATGGCAGCTGTCCTGCGTCCTAGCCGAAAGGGGGAGACAGGTGTCCTGCGTCCTAGCCGAAAGGGGGAGACAAGTGTCCTGCATCCTAGCTGAAAGGGGGAGACAGGTGTCCTGCATCCTAGCTGAAAGGGGGAGACAGGTGTCCTGCGTCCCAACTGAAAGGGGGAGACAGGTGTCCTGCGTCCCAGCCGAAAGGGGGAGACAGGTGTCCTGCGTCCTAGCCGAAAGGGGGTGACAGGTATCCTGCGTCCTAGCTGAACGGGGGAGACAGGTGTCCTGCGTCCTGGCTGAAAGGGAGACGACAGGGGGTGCTCGTGGGAGTGCCAAGATAGCTACCGATTTATTCCGTGACCGAACTCGGAGACTAGTGGAAAGACAGAGGAAACACACCAGTGAGCGCTCATTGTGTACATAGTGTGAATAAAGAAACTTTGAGCTGTCTTAACTGAAATTAAAATACTAAACAGGAAAAACCGGAGTGCGAGCAGACGATCGGCTAGCACTGATCCTGATAATAAACCAGAGTTCCGGAGGTAAAACGAAGGCTTTGAACACTCGACAACAGGTGGGAAAAAACGCCGCAAAAAAAGATTGAAAAAGATAAAGCGACACCGCCAGCAAATAGGAGACCCCTTCGTCCCGTCTGGATCCCGGCGGATCTGGTGATCAGAGAGACCGGAGATGATCCTTATGCGGTAACATTCAGTAGTGACTTGCATGAGTGGTCACAAGGGGAAGTTTTAATTTGAGACTAATCCAGTACTGGGAGGACGCCACCGAAATGGGAATGGCCACCCAAATTTGGGATGCTGATTACATGTAAAGACGTTTTAATCGATGTAAGGAGGTGGCTAAAAGACACCAACCTCCAAAGAAAAAGGAAGCTGAAACAGAGAAGGCTGAGGCTGAAAGGAAACCTGCCACGGAGCTTTATCCACAACTCCCCGTACCGGCCGGTGCCCCACTGGCACCCAATAGTAAAACAGACCATTTAATAATGACAAAGGCTGCTTTGGGGCGACCCGCACCCACTCCTTACAACCCCCCCCCCATGCCAGAGGCTCAGGCATCTGACACCCCCAGGGGAGCAGACATCACTGTAACGATAGAAGGATCTCAGGAAAGAGGAATTGAAGCGGAGGGAGCTGAAGAAAGTGCTAGCAGTACTAGAGATGATTAAAAAATATACGCCCGAATAAGCAAAAAAAAAGAGGCAAGTCAAGAGAAAAACAGAATGAAGGATAAGCTTTTAACAAATACCTTCATTATATCTAAAACAGTCCCGCTTCCCCTGCTGGGTCCGCAGACCCTTGGTAAATTAGAGGCAACACTGCACTGTACAGCTTAAGGTATATACATGGAGCTTCCTCAAATTAGGATCCCTCAAATGCTAAAATTAATGAATGGGCGAGAAAAGGACGGTTCAGAACCCATACTGTACTGTTGGCAGCCGGATGGCAATCTCTATGCTTGGCAAGTTCAGAGACTGTGTGACACATGGACAAGACGATCCAACCTCTACATGCAAAACCTGCAATACTTGATCAATAGCAGCCGAGAAAAGAAGCAGCTCCACTGCACGGTCTGTTACACTTCACAAACTGACCCGCACTATGATCAGGCTGTACACCCTTATTTAAACGGTGAAGCTGAAGGCAACGCCGTATGTGTATTTTGGTCCCGAGGGATTAGGGCTCCTGGTAGACTTAGTGGAAGATCAAAAAACAGATTCCGACTCGGGGACTCCTAAATGCCTCATTTGACAGTGGCCATAAAACCACCAGCAAAAGCCTAAAGAGATCGGGACGATGATAGAACGATTGGCCAGGCTGTCTAAACTATAACTCTGCCGGTACTGGGGCAAGAAGCCCCAATAGAATTCTTTAACGAAAAGGAGGGCAGAATTATATTAAAGTCGAGAGCTGGGAAACAACCTTTGAAAAGTAACATCCACCAGCAAAACACCCTCTACTTCCCCCTAGAGCCTTAGAGAGGGTAGAAGGAACGTAAGGGCCCAACATAAAAATCATGTGGCAAAGGCCCAAACAGCTCCGGAGCATAAAGTTACTCTTTAAAAAAAGAACGTGCCACTGCCCGGTACTAAACAGTACCCTAGAGCTACTGAAGCTGAAGAAGGTAGTAGTCTCTCGAAGTCCGAGGAAGACGGATGTGTTGACCAGTTAACGTCTGTGGGCACGCATATGACTTCTGAGGCCGAAGTCCGAAGCGCAGATACGGTCGCAGATGGGGCAAGGAGCACCGCCTGCTGGGGCAAGGAGCACCGCCTGCTCGGGCAGGAGCGGATGCCTTCCTGTGTCTTTCTTGACTCGCCTTGAGGCGCTGCATGCGCCAGTTGGCTTGGAAGTTGTTTGCTGCCGTGGAGCATAGATTGCGCCACTTGGACCGATCAGCAGCAGTGCGTTCGAGATCGCGGGGCTGGAGTTTGGCCCACTTAAGGTTTGACTTGAGGTTGTCCTTGTACCTCTTCCTTGGGCGACCTTGGGCACGGTTGCCCTGCTCCAGTTCTCCGTAGAACAACTGGCGCGGCATTCTGGACTCATCCATGCGGATCACATGGCCGGTCCATCTGAGCTGAGCCTTCGAAACCTTGGCTTCAATGCTTGTGGAATTGGCTCGGTCCAGGACTGTCAGGTTGGAGATGTAGTATTGCCAGCGGATTTGCATGATTGATCGCAGAGCCCGATTGTGGAATTGTTCAAGCTGTTTGACATGTCTGCGATACAGTGTCCAGGTTTCACAGCCATATAGAAGTGATGAGACCACAACAGCATTGTAAACCTTCAGTTTAGTGGAGAGGCGAATGTCTTTGTGCTGCAGAACTTTGACCCGGAGCCTTCCGAGTGCCTGGCTTGCTTTCTGGATCCTTGACGTGATTTCTTTATCAAGGGCACCGTCGCTGGAGATGGTACTCGCCAGGTATTTGAAGTTGTCAACGTTCCGTAGCTGTGTGTCATCGATGGTGATGCATGGCTGTGGCGGGGCGCTATTAGGTGTAGGCTGCAGGAGGACCTCTGTTTTACCGAGGCTGATTGTCAAGCTGAACAATTTAGATGCGGCGGAGAATCTGCTGACCATTGTTTGTAGGTGGTCCTCTTGGTGTGCAGTCATCTGCAAAGAGCGCTCCTATGAACAGCTTTCGGAGGGTCTTTGTGTGTGCTGCAAGGTGACGTAGGTCAAAGAGTGACCCGTCCAGGCGGTATTTGATATATGCCCAGGTTTAGGTCTTTGACGGCATGCATTAGTACTTGAGTGAAGAAAAGGTTGAAAAGTACTGGTGCAAGCACACAGCCCTGCTTAACGCCGTTGGAGATGTCAAATTTCTCGCTAGGTTCGTCAGCTGAGAGAATCTCTCCAGTCATGTTTTCATGGAAGAGGCGTATGAGGTTGAACTTTGGAGGGCAGCCAAGTTTCCTGAGAATGATCCACAGGGCTTTTCTGTTGATAGTGTCAAGCGCTTTTTAGGACAGCGCTGCCCACCCTGTAATCAGGGCGGGGCCTAGAAGAGGTGGCCTAAATATCGCCTGCTCTAGACCACCGGCCAGTTAACCGCGACTGACGGATCACCCAGTCACTGCGGTCGAAATCAAAATCAAAAGAAAAAGATTCTCCCTATAGGAGCATGGAACGTTCGCACCTTAATGGATAAGGAAAACACTGCAAGACCTGAAAGGAGAACAGCTCTCGTTGGTAAGGAACTTGCTCACTACAACTTTGACATTGCAGCGCTGAGCGAAACCAGGGTTGCGGATGAGGGATCCATCACTCAGCTTGCCAGCAGCTACGACTTCTTCTGGAGAGGAAGGGCGCAGGACGAAGACAGGATCCACGGAGTGGGCTTCGCCATAAGGAGTACCCTGATGAAACAGCTCCCCGACCTGCCTGTTGGCATCAGCGAAAGATTGATGAAGCTACGTCTGCCCCTCAGCCAAAACCGACATGCAGCTATCATTAGTGCCTATGCCCCCACCCTGACCAGCCCTACTGAAACCATAGAGCAGTTTTACGCCGACCTTGACTCCATCCTGCGCTCAGTGCCGGCCAGTGATAAACTGATCTTGCTGGGAGATTTCAATGCCCGAGCCGGCCAAGACCATGATCAGTGGAGTGGAGTGCTTGGCAGACACGGAGTCGGGAAGATGAACAGCAATGGCCTTCTTCTTCTCCTCAGCAAATGTGAAGAGCATGACCTCACTATCACGAACACAGTGTTCAGAATGGCCAACAAATTCGAGACAACATGGATGCACCCTAAAAGCTGAAGAACGTATCGCTCCAGTAATTGACTCATTGCAGCAAGGGGTGCTGGTGAAGACTGTGTAGCATCCCTATATTACCTATCCCAAAAACGAGCCGGAGAAATGAGTGGCATTTTGTGCAGGACCTCAAAGCCATTAATAAGATAGTCATCCCTATTGCTCCGTTGCCGGACACCAACATTATGCTTACTTCTATACCTGCGGGAGCTGGTACCTTTACTATAGTCGATCGGTGCTCAGCATTTTTCTCCATACCTTTGCACGAGGATAGCCAGAATTTATTTGCCTCACTTATAAGAATGAGCAATATACGTGGACACGTCTGCCTCAGGGATATACCGAAAACCCCGCAGTTTATGCTGCAGCAGTTAAAAATTATTTGGCCAAATGCCAGCTGTCCGAATATTCCACGCTGATTCAGTTTGCAGACAACATCCTGATAGCTTCTGCTACAGGGCTACAATGTCTGACAGATTCTTTAACACTCCTTGAACTTTTGGCGAGAAGAGGGCACAGGGAGCCTGTGGAGAGAAGGTAGTTTCTCAACACCAGCTCCGTAGCCAAGAAAGCCCAGCAGCGCCTCTACTTTCTGCGAAGGCTGAGAAAAGTCCATCTCTCACCCCCTCATCCTCATCACATTCTACAGAGGAGATCGAGAGCGTCCTGAGGAGCTGCATCACCGCCTGGTTCGGAAATAGCACCGTGTCGGATCGCAAGACCCTGCAGCGGGTAGTGAGGTCAGCTGAGAAGATCATCGGGGTCTCTCTTCCCGCTATTACAGACATTTACCCCCCACGCTGCACCCGCAAAGGTATTGTGAAGAACCCCACGCACCCCTCACACAAACTCTTCTCCCTCCCGCCATCTGGCAAAAGGTACCGAAGCATTCGGGCTCTCACGACCAGACTGTGCAACAGTTTCTTTCCCCAAGCCATCAGACTCCTCAATACTCAGAGTCTAGACTGACATCTATATCATTTATTATTATATTGTAATTTGTCCTCTACTGTGTCTATTGTCTTGTTTATTAATTATTGTACTGCCCTGCACTGTTTTGTGCGCTTTATGTAGCCCTGTGCAGGTCTGTAGTCTAGTGGAGTTTTTATGTTGTTTTACGTAGTCTAGTGTAGCCTTGTGCTGTCTCACATAGTCTAGTTTAGTTATGTGTTGTTACATATAGCACCGGGGTCCTGGAGGAACGTGGTTTCGCTTTTACTGTGTACTGCACCAGCAGTTTATGGTCGAAATGACAATAAACTTGACTTGAGTTTTGCCAAGAGAATGTCCAGGACCTTGGATTCCAGCTCAGTAAAGGTTGGCGAAGTTTGGGAAGGGATCGAATAAAAGCAATAAAGAAGATCCCAGTCCCCAAAACAAAACAAAAAAAAAAAAGACACTCTTTCTTTTCTGGACATGGTAGGGCACTGTCGACAGTGGATTCCCGAATACTGGGAGAGGGATGCAGTAATGCGTTCTGCTACATTGAAAACGGAGCCCCTCATCGTGGAATAGACACCCGAAAGGGAGAAAGCCTTCCATGACCCAAATGAAATGGTAGAAAAATCTATTCCTATTGTATTGGATCACCCGTGTACTGTGATAGTACCCCATGCCGTAATGCTACTGTTGAATTCAGCTGCTACTCAGCATTTTACCATGGCCAGAAGGACAGGTTATGGGGTGATTCTTCTCTCTCGATCCAACTGTACGTACAAAAGATCTCCGGCTACTAATCCAGCTACTTTTGTTCCGTTAGCATCTGCACAGCAGGATGGGGATGGCCACGACTCTCTGCTCGCAGTGGAAGCCACTACTACTCCCCGACCAGATCCGAGAAGCGAACCTATTGACAAAGCCGATTTAATTCTTTTCACAGATGGCTCTTTGCACCGCCCAAGAGATGATGTGTTGCTGGCAGAGTATGCTATAGTAACTCCCCACCAGGTAGTAGAAGCTTACGCCTTGACAATAGGAACATTAACGCATGCGGCAAAACGCTATGCCGTTACCCGAGCTTGCTTGCTTTTGGGCCGAAGGAAAAGCTGCCAATGTTTATTCCGACTGACGTTATGCGTTTGGGATAGCAAATGACTTCGGGAAATTGTGGAAAAATAGAGGATTTATCACCTCCTCGGGGGAAAGCCTCCTTCGGGGGAAAAGAACCTTTTAGAAGTTACACGGTTGCCACAGACTTCAGTAATAATTAAGTGCGAGGCACGCACCTCAGCCGAGGATGAGGTCTCCAAGGGGAATCGGTTTGCAGACATGGTAGCAAAACAGGTGACCCTTCAGTGACAACCCGTGCCACAGACCCCTCGGGCTGAATCGGGAGGGAAGGAGCTCCCTGTGTGTAGGTCGGGCAGCATCCGTGGAAACGAACGGTCAACGTTTCGGGCCGAGACCCTTCGTCAGGACTGAAGAGGGAGGGGGCAGGGGCTCTATAAAGAAGGTGGGGAGAGGATGGGAAGGAGAAGGCTGGTAGGTGCCAGGTGAAAAACCAGTAAGGGGAAAGATCAAGGGGTGGGGGAGGGGAAGCAGGGAGGGGATAGGTAGGAAAGGTGAAGAAGGAATGCACTAGAGGGAGGCAGAACCGAGGAAGGTGATAGGCAGCTGGAGGAGGAGGAGGCAGAGTGAAACTGGGATGGGGAAGGGGGCAGGGAATTACTGGAAGTTGGAGAATTCAGTGTTCATACCAAGGGGCTGGAGACTACCCAGACGGTATATGAGGTGTTGCTCCTCCAATCTGAGTTTGGCCTCATCATGGCAGTAGAGGAGGCCATGTATGGACATATCCGAATGGGAATGTGAAGGAGATAGATAGATAGATAGATAGAGAGGGGGGGGGGAATGACACTGAGAACCAAGAACCAAGTGTTATTGAGAGACTGGAACATAAATCATTTTTAACCTATACCTCATGTTATATACATAGTGACTGATTATTAACAGAATCTATACTCAGCAGAGGATGAACATGAAGGAAGTAGTGGTAATAATCATATTGAGGGTGGGAGTGATTGATTACCTAACAGTGTCGGAGGGCAAGGAAACAGGAAAGTGGAGAAGTACTATCCTGGGAAGGAGGGGTCTGTGCATTGGTAGGGAGAGAATGTTGCATACCCGATACCCGATGCTTCAGAAAATATGACCCATGTGTTAGAACATACGACCCAGTTGCGAGATGGAATGCATAGACTGAACTCTCAAGCCCCTCCAGAAGGCTGGGATTTCTTCAGGTGGGTTAAATCAGTGTTAGCAGAGGGAATATTTTCCTGGCTACAGCCTCTCTTTTATGGCCTCATTGCCCTGATCTGCTTAGCGGTGGTAGTTCATTGTGTCTTACTACTATGCATTCGCTAGGTCTGCGCCTGTGCAAAGTCAAAGTCAGGGAGACAGCAGCATTACTCTATGCACAATCACACATCCTGAGAGATGGGAAAAAGAGGATAGTTACGATGAAGAGGAATGTTGTACTTATATTCGCAATGCCACAGAGAAGATAACTGACTTAGGCCAGCACATTATGGAGAAGGTTAAGGAGATTAGGAAGGTGGGAGAACAGCTTGAAAACTTAACAGTGGAGGATCTTGGTTGGAAGGAATATGGGGATGGTTTTCTGGCTGGGGAAGCTGGATAACGCATGGAATTATTATAGTGGTAATGATATGTGTTTTAAGGTGCTGTGTATGTGGAGAACAGAGGCTGTGCTGTTATCAGTTGATAAAGAGGACTTCGGCCCGCCCTGAGGGTATCCTGATGATATCCCAGATGGTAAAAGATAAAGCTAGCAAGGAGCACTGGTGGGGTGAAGAGGTGCACCCAGGGAAGGAAAGACCCTTCCCCTATGGATATGAGCCCCCTTATGAGGAAGGGGAGGAAATACCACAGTAAGAAATGTTAATCTAGAAGATTAACAAGGATGGAACTGTGGAAGAAAATAGTAAGACATTGTGACAAACATTAAAGGGTTAATGACCATCTTCTAGTATGTGAATTCAAAGTCTGTAGTCACTTATCTGTGATTAATGTACACTGTGTGACTGAAATGTGCTTTGTAGACGGGAGGGGAAAATAACTATGTCTGTGCTTACTTGTTCTAAGAATCATCACATTTCTGTGCTTGTGAAAGCCCGATATACTGTCCTGAGAACTAACTCTGAAGAAAATGTATAACCACTCAAGGACATATAGTGCAACTTCGCTATTCTAATGAGTTGTAGTTGAAGTCCCCTCCTTTTTAAGATTTAAGTGCTTGTCACGTACACCCGGGGTATAAATAAGAGTGTAATCCATTGTTGAGCAGAGATTTTTTTCCACAACACTGAGCAATGCCACAATTATTTTCTTAACCTACCACTTCCACTTCCAACAAACTATTCACATCTACCTTCAAATTTCTTTATTCTTGTACTGTTTTCATCCTTCAGCTTTTGCAATCTCCAGCATGAAGATTTGTCGGTCACTCATTCCATCCACCGATTTCTCCTTGAAGTCTAATCTTATCCTCACACTACACTGCTCCTCCAAATTTTATGTCACATGCAAACTTCAAAAATTTACCCTCTATTCAAAGTCTAAGGCATAAATAAATGTGATTTTTTTAATTGTTCCAAGTGAGTTGTTCTTATTGAGCAGCCAGAAGTCATGGTACCACCAACACAGATAGGAAAAGGGAGGAGGTCCTGAAGATAGCAGATAAGGAGTGAGGTAGAAAGCTGACAAGCAGGACCACCAGACTAGTAACTTTTGGATTGCTGCCTGTGCCACGAGCATAGGATGATTTAGCAGATGCATGTGTGGCTGAGGAGTTGGTACAGGGCAGGCTTTCTGATTTCTGGATCACGGGGAACTTTTCTGGGGAAGGTATGACCTCTACAAAAAGGATGGGTCACACCTGAAACCAAGGGGGAATCAATATCCATGTGGGCAGAGTTACTAGAGCTGTTGGGGAAGATTTAAACTAATGTGACAGGAAACTGGGTACAGCAGTGATAGGGCTGAAGATAGGGCAGTTTTTATACAAGTAGATGCAGTAGACACTGAGACTATGAGGAAGGACAGACAGGTGATAGGGCAAAATTGCAGTCAGTGGGATGAGTTGAAGTGTAACTGGGGGGGGGGCAAAATTGAAATGGGTGATGAATACAGGACAGAAGCTATTATATTGTAATGCATGCAGAATATGAAATAAGGCAGATAGTCTTGTAGCACAATTAGAAATTAGCAGGCATGATGTGGGCATCTCTGAGTTGTGGCTCAAACATCATAGTTGGGAGTTTAACATCCAAGGATATACATTGCATTGAAAGGACAGGCAGATAGACAGAAAGGGTGGAGTGGCTGTTGGTAAAATACAAAATCAAATCCTTAGAATGAGGTGACAAAGGATCAGATGATGTAGAATCCTTGTGGGTGGAGTTATGAAATGCCAATAGAATGATAAAAAGATGCTAATGGGAGTTATATAACAACTTCTGAACAGTAGCCAGGATATGGACTACAAATGACAAGAGGAGATAGAAAATGCAGTGTTATGATAGTCATGGGTATTACAGTACAGTACAGGGGTAGGTTGAGAAAATCGGGTTGGCGCTGATTTTGGAGAAAGAATATGTACAATACTTATAAGATGGCTTTTTAGAGCTGCATGTGGTTAAGCCCACTAGACAATAAGCTATTCTACATTGGGTGATTTGTAATGAACCAGATTTGATTAAGGAGCTTAACAGAAAGGAACCCTTAGGAGGCAGTTATCGTAACAAGATAGAATTCACCCTGCAGTTTGAGTGGGAGAAGATAAAGTCAGATGTACCAATATTACGGTGGAGTAAAGAGAATTACAGAAGTTTGGGAGAGAAGCTGTCTAAAGTTGATTGGAAGATGGCACGAGCAGTGATGATGACAGAACAGAAATGGCTGCAGTTTCTGGGGGCAAGTTGGAAAGCGCAGCATAGATACATTCCAAATATGAAGAATTATTCTAAAGGGAGGATAGGGCTGACAAGGGAAGTCAAAAATAGCATAAAAGGAAAAGAAAGAGCATATAATATCACAACGATTAGTAGGAAGTTAGGGGATTGGAAAGATTTTGCAAAACAAGAGAAGGCGATAGAAAAGCCACACAGAGAGAAAAGTGACAATATGAAGGTAAGCTAACCAATAATATCGAAGAGAATACCAAAAGTTTTTTTCATATATATCTAAAGTGTGAGAGTGCATATTGAATTTCTGGAAAATGACACTGAGAGGTAGGAATGGCGAACAAATAAATGGCGGCCAAGCTTAATAAATATTTTGCATCGTTCTTCACTATGCCAGAAATTTGAGAGAATCAGCAGGCAGAAGTAAGTCTAGTTGCTAATACTAAAGAGAAAGTACTTATAAAATTGAAATTTCTGAATGTAGATATGTCACCTGGGCCAGAAGGATTGCATCTCAGGGTTCTGACGAGGTGGTTGAAGAGATTGCAGGAGACATTAGTAATGATCTTTCTAGAATCACTAGATTCTGAAATGGTTCCTGAGGACTGTAAAATAGCAAATGTCACTCCACTCTTTAAAAAGGGAGGCAAGCAGAGGAAAGGAAATTATACGTCAGTTACCCTCACTTCAGTGGTTGGGAATATGTTAGAGTCCATTATTAAGGCTGAAGTTTGGGATATTTGGAGGCACATGATAAAGTAGGCCCAATTCAGCATGGTTTCCTTAAGGGAAATTTTGCGTGATAAATCTGTTGGAATTCTTTGAGGAAATAACAGGCAGGGCAAACCAAGGAGAGTCAGTGGATGTTGCTTAGTTAGATTTTTAGAAGACTTTTGCCAAGGTGCTGCATATGAGGCTATTTAACAAGATAAGAGCCCATAGTGTTACAGGAAAAATTACCTGACTGGCTGAAGGGAAAGAATGGGAATAAAGTAGGCCTTTTCTTGTTGGCTGCCAGTTCCACAGAGGTCAGTGTTGGGACTGCTTCTTATCACGTTACATGTCTATGATTTAGATGACAGAGTAGAAGACTTTGTAGCCAGGTTTGTCAACAATATGAAGATGGGTGAAGGGGCAGCTAATGTTGAGAAAGCAAGGAATCTGCAGAAGGATTGGACAAATAGGGATAATGGGCAAAGAAGTGGCAGATTGAATATTATGTAGGGAAGTGTAGAGTCATGTACTTTGGTCATGGTGTACATTACCAAAGGTATAAATTATTTCACACTTTTGTACATTAGTTTAAAGGTGTACATTATCTTCTCAATGGGGAGAAAATTCAAAAATCAGAGGTGCAAAAGGACTTGCAGGATTCCCTAAAGGTTAACTTGCAGATTGAGTCAGAGGTAAGCAAGGTAAATGCAATGTTATAATTCATTTCAACAGCCTGGGTGACCTCACTGTGAGCAGTTTTGGGCCCCTTACCTATAAAAGGATGCACCAACATTGATAGATAGATAGATAGATAGATAGATAGATACTTTATTCATCCCCATGGGGAAATTCAACATTTTTTCCAATGTCCCATACACTTGTTGTAGCAAAAACTCATTACATACAATACTTAACTCAGTAATAATATGATATGCATCTAAATCACTAACTCAAAAAAGCATTAATAATAGCTTTAAAAAAAAAGTTCTTAAGTCCTGGCAGTTGAATTGTAAAGCCTAATGGCATTGGGGAGTATTGACCTCTTCATCCTGTCTGAGGAGCATTGCATCGACAGTAACCTGTCACTGAAACTGCTTCTCTGTCTCTGGATGGTGCTATGGAGAGAGTCCAGAGGAGGTTCATGCAAATTATTCAGGGAAGGAAAGTGTTAACATGTGAGGAGCATTTGATGGGCCTGTACCAGCTAGAATTTAGGAGAATGAGGGGGGATATCATTGAAACCTATTGAATATCAAAAGGCCGAGATATAGTGGGTGTGGCGTAGATGTTTCCTATAGTAGGTTAATCTAAGACCAGAGGGCATAGCCTCAGAATCGAGTGACATCCATTGAGAACAGAGATGAGGAGGAATTTCTTTAGCCAGAGGGTAGTACATTTGTGGAATTCATTGCCACCAATGGCTGTGGAGGCCAAGTCATTAAGTATATTTAAAGTGGAGGTTGATGCATTCTTAATTAGTCAGGGTGTCCAAGGATATGGGTAGAAGACAGGAGAATGGGACTGAGAGGGATAATAAATCAGCTGTGATGGAATGGCAGAACACATTTGATAGGCCAAATAGCCTAAATCTGCTCCTATGTCTTATGGTTTTATGTATTTTCCACCAGTACTAAAAGCAGCTATCACTCCTAAGCTATTTTCTGACACTTAGTCATTCCATGGCTACTATAGATATGGTGGTTTGAAGGGCCTGTTTCCCAGCTCTATGATTGGATGACTATGTTGGTAATCTGGTATCTGCTATATGATTTTTAATTTCTGCTTTATTCTTCTCTTGTTATCCATGGAGTTTTGGCTTGTCATCTTCTTTCTTCTGATAGTATTTTTTTTTCCCTTAATGTCCTATATTCAGGACTGTTTAGAAACTACTGCTGCTCTTTTGTTAGCTTGGTGTCTACTATTTGCATGACCTTGAAATCCCAACAGTTCATTATCCCTGCAGCCTACCTGCTTTGTTGAGCAGACCTCGTGCTTTTACACAGCTGTGTACCGTTCTAGTTACCACATTGCAGGTAAGAAATAGGGAATGGGAAAAGTGTAGAGGAAATTTACAAAGATGGCCTTACGCATGCAAGATGGAACACAACAAAATGGAAGAACAGACCAGTTTTATTTTCTCTTAGAAAAAGATGGCTGAGGAATGACCAAATGGAGATGTGTTACTTTGTATATCATAACCAATGAAATGAAACATTAAACCCATGCATTACTTGAGTAATAAAGATGATGTCATATCATAATCAGCAATGAAAACTGATCTTGTTCAGTAAAACTATCTGGAAAAAGTAATATTGCAAGAAGTCCAGAAGTAAGTTATTACCTGTCACATATCAAATTTAAATTTTTGTTCTAATAATGGGTGGAAACTTTTAACATGTTGGCCCTGACTGTTAGTTTTGATTTCAAGAATTGTGAAACTCACTAGTTTTCTGGATGTGCAGGTCTGAAACTATGCAGATTTGTGAGAGGAGGTCACATCGCATAAATACAAAAGTAACACATACTCACAGTTAACTATCAGTAGTATTTCAGCTTTGAGAATTAAAGGAAAGAAATAACCCTTTCTGTTACCCTTGTAACAGTTAATGCAGTTAAGCTAAATAGCTAAACATTTGTGCAAGGACTGCATTAAATAAATAACCATTTTCAAACGAAGCAAAAACATAAATCACAGTAACAATAAAGGTAAAATACCAGACGTGCATGGCAACACAGCCAGCTGCAGAAAAAATAACCATAGATGAACATACGAGATAATTTCTGTGACAAGGACATTTTAAGATCACTATATATTTATCCTTTAAATCTACTTTAATTATTTTTATTTCCTCACATGACGTACTTACATCATTGAACAATACTTGAACCAAAATATGAGATGTCATGAATTAATGACTATAAGTACATGTTTAAAGTTAACTTTCAAATAAACATGCTTTAAATGTTAAAACCAATGATTCTGTTACTAATACCACATGGTATCATTTTCATCAATCTATGACGCAGACAAACATATTACCACAGTAAACAGTGTGTTTTCCAAGGTAAAACACAGATGCATATAACTTATGACTGTGAGAAAATTCAGCTGTTAGCAAGTATAACTTAAAATCTAGTAAGTAGATAACAAGATATTGACATGATAAAACTTTTATTAGGGAGTTGATTTAAATATAGTAGTTTGTTGTAAATAGCTACCCAGAACACTCATGTCACTTGGGGAATTTGTCATGGTCCCTTCTGGCAATCCCACACCTTGCTATTTACCTCAGAAATTGGTCCTCAATCCCCTCGTTTAGTTTCCCCAGGTTCCACTAACTACATACTCCTGCTTTCCAACAGATAATGTAGGATAAAGACCCTGTGATCCCAACAAGGAGCTGCCAGTTTGTTGTTCAACTCCGGTGTGAGTAACCTTATTTCATGGTTCTTAGGACTGCCGGTTCTAAGTCTAGCATCGCTTCTGGATACCGATTCCACGCTCGCTATGTCAAGAACACCCCCCCGACTCTGCCTCCATGCCCGTGTTCTGCACTTGGGTTCGTCCACCGCCTCGCTCGTGTAACAGAACAAACTGGCCATCATGAACCCAGTGGACATGGATCCCGTACAACAGACCCTCACCAGTCAAGGCTACCTACTGGGTGCTCACGACCAACTGATTAGGGAGGTCATGGAAAACCTTTGGACATTCTCCATGAATGTACGGAAGGTCAGCGAGCAAGTCCGTCCCCTCCAAGAATCCTGATTACCCAAACTGCACCACTCGGGATGGCGTTGCCACTGGGATCAGCAACACAGTCCCCTCGAGAGCCATACATCCCCGAGCCTGAACTCTACGCTGGGGACCTCTGGAGGTTCCTGTTACAATGCTCTCTGGTCTTTGAGCTACAGCCACGTACCTACACTTCAGATAAATCCAAGATTGCGTACATCATGGGCCTTGGCTTGGCTGACCGCGATATTGGATAACCGACCAGAGTTTTGTTCCTCCTTCCCCTCCTTTGTCGCTGAAATGAGGAAGGTCTTCGAACAGCCCATTCATGGTAAGAATGCTACTAAATGCTTGCTGACTCTTTGTCAGGGTTTGCGAAGCGTAGCAAGGTATTCCATCGAGTTCTGAACCTCAGCCACAGAGTCAGGGTGGAATGATGAGGTCCTACGGGATGTGTTTCAACAGGGCCTCTCGGACAAGATAAAGGATGAACTGGCAGCGAGGGACGACACAGACTGTCTGGACTCTCTGATCTTGCTAGCCACTAGATTAGATAATTGACTTCAAGAGCAGCTGAGAGAAAGAACCACAGTCCACCTTATCAGCCGCAGCCAGCCTCCCTTCCCCAGCCGCTCCAAGTGTAGCTCCTGCTCCAACCGTCCCCACCACACTGGGGGGAGGAATCGATGCAGCTGGGATGGAACTAGCTCTCCCCGGCCGAGTGACTTCAGAGGTGGAGAGCTGGGGATTGTTTCTATTGTGGCCAGCCAAGACATTTCCAGGATATCTGCCCTCAGCGGCCAAAAAGGAGGGCACCAGCGAAAAAGGGTGCCCTGGTGAGCCGGACGATACTCCCTTCAGCCTCTCAGACTCGGATGCAGATCCCGGCTACCGTGAATTACCAACAACAGTCTCTGTCCCTATCTGTTTTGGTGGATTCCGGTGCCAAGGACAACCTGCTGGACAAATACATAGCTTCCCAGGCTGGAATGCCTCGCCAGCCGTTAACTACCCCTCTGGAGGCTCGGGCCCTGGACGAAAAACTGCTGGCCCATGTAACCCACTGTCTGCCGCCCCTGACCTTGATCCTATCCAGCAACCATCAGAAGGAGGTGCAATTCAGTCTCATTTGTTCACCTCAAGCCCCGGTAGTGCTAGGGTACCCATGGCTGACCCAACACAATCCCCACATCGACTGGTCTACCAGGAGGATGGCCAAATGGAGCCAGTCTTGCCACGCCAACTGTCTGCGGTCAGCCCAATCTCCCAGGGAAGCTACCTTGACTCTGTCTGCCCCAGAACCTCTCGATTTGTCCCGAATCCTCACCGAATACCATGACCTGGGACCGGTATTCAGTAAACAATAGGCCCTTTCCCTGGCTCCGCACCGCCCATTTGATTGTGCCATCGACCTTCTTCCCGGGGCCTCGCTACCCACCAGTCGCCTTTTTAACCTATCCCGACTGGAGAGAGAGGCCATGGAGAAGTACATCAGCGAGTCCCTCGCGGCGGGCATTATCAGACCTTCATCTTCCCTGGTAGGTACTGGTTTCTTTTTTGTAGAAAAGAAGGATGGGTTGCTTCATCCTTGTATTGATCACAGAGGCCTAAACAGTATAACACTTCCAGCCCAGGGACTATCCTCTCACCATCCTGTGTGGTTGCCACCCTCACTTGGAAGATCAAGTCCAAAGTAAAAGAAGCCCAACGGGATGACCTTGACCCCAGCAATGGACCCGGCAATCGCCTGGATGTGCCCGTTTCTGTCAGGTCTCAGGTTCTCCAATGGGGGCACATGTCTCAGTTCGCCTGCCACCCCGGGAGTGATCGGACCCTAGCGCTCCTGAAAAGACACTTTTGGTGGCCGTCCATGGAGGCGGATACCCGTTCCTATGTCTCAGCATGTTCTATCTGTGCCCAGGGAAAAGCCCCTCATCAGCCACCTGCGGGTTTACTTCGTCCTCTACCTGTCCCCTGGTCGTCCCTGGTCGCACATCGCTCTAGATTTCTTCACCGGTCTATCCCCTTCACATGAGAACACTACCGTACTCACCGTGGTAGACCAGTTCTCCAAGGCAATAAACTTCATAGCCCTCCCTAAACTCCCTTCCTCTCAAGAAACCACAGAACTTCTCGTCCGCCACGTCTTCTGCCTCCATGGAATCCCCACAGACATCGTCTCCGATCAAGGTCCCCAGTTCGTCTCACAGGTTTGGAAGGCTTTCTGTCAAGCCTTAGGTGCATCGGTCAGCCTGTCATCCAGCTTCCACCCCCAGACGAAGGGGCAGTTGGAATGGGTCTACCAGGACCTGGAGACGACGCAACATTGTGTAATGGCAAACAACCCGTCGACCTGGAGCGACCATCTCCTGTGGGTTGAGTACGCCCACAACTCGCTGGTGAGCTCTGCCATTGGAAGGTCTCCATTCGAGTGTTCCCTGGGGTACCAACCCCCCCTATTCCCTGCGCAGGAGGAGGAGATTGCGGTACCGTCGGTTCAGGACCATACTGATCGGTGCCTTATGGTTTGGGAGGAGACACGCATGGCCCTACTCAGATCAGCAAAAGGCAATAAGAAAACGGCCGACCGACACCAGACTCCGGCGCCTGAGTACCAACCGGGGCAGATGGTGTGGCTTTCATTCAAGGACATCCCGCTCAAGAACGAACATAGGAAACTCGACCCTCGCATCCTGGGAACATTCAAGGTCGAAAGGGTTATCAATCCCGCAGCGGTCCGCCTAAAACTGCCAAGATCTATGCGTATCCACCCAATTTTTCATGTTTCCCAGTTAAAGCCAGTTTCCATCAGCCCCTTGTGTCCCCCGGCTGAGACTCCCCCACCTGCCTGTATCATCAACAACTATCCAGCATACACCATCCGAAGACCACTGGATGTGCGCCGTAGGGGCAGGGGTTTCTAAAACCTGGTAGATTGGGAAGGGTTTGGTCCAGAAGAGAGTTACTGGGTTCCCCGCTCCTTCATCCTAGACCCTTCCCTCATCTAGGATTTTCATCAGGACCATCCAGACAGGCCTGGAGGATCGCCTGGAGGCTCCCATTGTGGGAGGGGTACTATCATGGTCCCTTCTGGCAATCCCCCACCTTGCTATTTACCTCAAGAATTGGTCCTCAATCCCCTTGTTTACTTTCCGATCATTTCCAGGTTCCACTAACGACACAAACCTGCTTTCCATCAGAAAATGCAGGATAAAGACCCCGTGATCAGAACAAGGAGCTGCCTGTTCGTTGGTTGACTCCGGTGTGAGTAACCCCATTTCATGGTTTTTCGGACTGCCAGTTCCAAGTCTAGCATCGCTCCTGGATACCGATTCCGCGCTTGCGACGTCAAGAACGCCTCCTGACTCTGCCTCCGCGCCCGTGTTCTGCACCTGGGTTCGTCCACCACCATGCTCGTGTAACAGAAGTCTGTGTTTATGGCCATGTGGGTGATTCTTAAATGGCCTGTGAAATCTACTCAAATGAAGCCAATAAATGCTGGAAATACTCAGCAGACCTAGTAGCATTGGTGTACAAAGAAATAGAATTAATAGTTCAGCTTGATGACCTATTCTAATGAAAGTTGATTGATCTTAAATGTTAATCTGTTTCTTTCTTCACAGATGTTGCTTGACAAGCTAGGCATTTGCTGTTTTAGTTTCAGTTTCCAGTATTATTTTTGCTTTTATAACAACATACCCTATTGTACAATAAAAATAAATATAAAACAGAAAAAAATGAATTTGGTTTGGAATATTATTGTTCATTTCTATTGTTTGCATGATTTGCTGCTTTTTCTCTTTCTCTTGTGCATTGGAGGTTGGTATTTATTTTTTTTAAGTGGGTTCTTTCAAATCTCTTGCTTCTTGGCTGCCTATAAGCAAACAAAAGTCAAGATTGTATAATCTATATATTCTTTCATAATAACTGTACTTTGAAACTTGGATACAACTGGATGGACTAACTAACAATGATGTAAACACCATGTTACAATACAGAAAAATCACCTCAAGCCTGTTGAGAAACATTTGCTCATTGGCATCTGAATTAGGAGAGCTCTCCTGTAGATTGGTCAAGAAATAATCTGATGTAGTTTTATTCACAGGGTCATATCTTACAGATAAATGTCAGACTCATTTATCTCAATCTCGGGATATATCCTGTTTCAGTGAAGAGGCAGCCCTTAATCAGTGTATTATCACCAGCATGTGTCGCGAAATTTATTAACTTAGCCGCAACAGTTCAATACAATACATAATATAGAGGAAAAAGATAAAAATAAACAATTAAATCAATCACAGTATATGTATATTGAATAGATTAAAAATTGTGCAAAAATAGAAATAATATGTACTAAAGTGAGGTGGTGTTCATTTGTTCAATGTCCATTTGGAAATTGGATGACAAAGGGGAAGAAGCTGTTCCTGAAGTGCTGAGTGTCTGCCTTCAGGCTTCTGTATCTCCTACCAATGATAACAATGAGAAAAGGACATGCCCTGGGTGCTGCAAGTCCTTAGTAATGGACACTGCCTTTCTGAGACACCTGTCCTTGAAGATGTCTTGGGTACTTTGTAGGCTAGTTCACAAGATGGAGCCGACTAAATTTATGACCCTCTGCAGCTTCTTTTGTTCCTGTGCAGTAGCCCTGCCATGCCCCGCCCCCCCATACCAGACAGTGATGAAGCCTGTCAGAATGCTATCCACAGTACATCTATAGAAGTTATTGAGTGTTTTCAAGTGACAGAGATCCTTCAGCATTTCTCGATTCTTCTAGGAGGTGGCATGGAGCATCAACGCAAGAGAAGTGTACACCATCACAAAGGAAAGTTTATGGGATATGCTTCCTTCCGTCATCATCATCTGTCTGGGGATCTGCTCTGCTTCAATAAGGAGTGCAGAATGATATGCGTCTTAAAATTGTTAACTTGATGAAGCTGTTGTGATGTAAACTTCATAAAAACCATGCAATAGATGAAGAGAAACAAGAGCACAACCATCAAAACTCTGCAGTCCTACCACATCTGAATGACAGTTGTACAGTACATCCACAAACATCTCCAAACTCAGTAATGGTGGGTCCAACATGCAAATGTTAAAGTTAAGGCTGGAACACTTGCAACAACTTTCAGCCAAAAGTGCAGAGATAATACATCTTTGCTTCCACCTGAGATTTACACTATCATAAGCCAGACTTTAAAAACTCAACTTCTGTAGCAAGTATTTACAACTTACCCACCCATTTCCATGTTGCCCTCAGCTTGTTCAATACAGGTGTGGGGCTGCCTCATTGGCTGAGGAGGCCGCCAGTCAGTTCTGGGCCTGCTACTCTACTGGGCAGTCAAAGGCCCATTGACTGCGAGGCCAGTGGCTGAAGAGAGCAGAGCAGTCTGTCCTGGGGTGGGGGGGGGGGGTGTGTGTGTATTTAAGTAAATGATGTGGCTTGGTTAGCTGTTGTTGTGTTGCTGCTGTTCTGTAGTTGTTGTTTGTGGGCTTACTATGTTGGCATCACTTACACATCATCAGACTGTGTTGGTGATTAAAACAGATGACACACTTCACTATATGTTTCAATGTACATGTGATAAATAAATGACTCTGAATGTGAAATCTGCACAGAATAACCATCTGAGGGATGGCTGAACGGCTCCTGAGAAAAGTGGCTGTGAATTACTCATCAACTTTATAAGCATGGAATCTTAACAAAGCCAGACTGCAATCAGGTTATTTTGCATCTGGGCATGTATAATGAGAGAAGATTAATAAAATTTGCTGTAGATAAAGGTTCCCTGAGAAGTAGTGATCACAACATGGCAGGTTGCAAGGGAACACCTTTAATCCATAACCAATTCCTTTCACTTAAATAAGGCATTTACATTTACATGAATGTAGAGTGGTCTGTACATTTGAACAGTAGTATACTGGGCAAATAGGTGAGCAATGACACTCAGCAGAAAGTTACCCCAATTGAAATGGGGGATTTCAGGAGAAAGATGAATTATGCATGATTAACAAGGCAGGTTGAAGGAAATAGTAAATCAAAACCCAGTGTATATGGTGAATGGTAGACCAGAGACCGGGAAATCTAAAGAACCTGCATTGAGAAACTGTAAAGTTAGTACGAAGGGAGGAAGCTGATTATGGGAGAAAATGTTCAAGTAACATCAAAACAAGTAGTAAGTGTTTTTATGAAATATAAAAAGTAAATGGTAGCTAGGGTAAATATGTTGCCCTTAGAATGTGAGACTAAGAAATTAATATCAAGAAACAAGGAAACAGCAGTTATATTAAATAAATACTTTGCTTTGGTCTTCATGGTGCAGGACATTGCAAAGATCCTAAAGACTTCTGATATTAAGACCTTGTAACAATCATTATCACTAGGGACAAATTATTAGAAAAATTAATGTGACTGAAGTATATCCCAATAGGCTACACCCTATTAAAGAAAATGCTGTGGAGATAGTGGACTCAAGGAGTTCTAGGAATGTACCAGTGGTTTTGAAAACCCCCTGATGTAACTCCATGTTTAAGAAGGGAGAAAGACAAAAGTGAATAACTTTATTCTTGCTAACTTAGCATCTGTTGTTGATGTAGTGTATGGATCTATTTCTTTTAGCGTAATGACTGCCTTAGCACTACTTATTGACTGATAACTTGCCCATGTGCATTGACCCATTATCCCGCATACTCGCCTTGCGCCATTCTCTCTCACTGCAAAGTGAATATACAAGTTAACCTTCACTTCCGTGTGCATGCCTTTATTTATTTGACATGTAGCTGGACAGACACAACAAATTGGCAACGAGTACGAACTTGAGCGTCAGCAAATATCACCAACTGCACCAACAGTTACGGGATGACAAAATTTGGAGGAAGGGAGAGAGACAGCGAGATGAAAGAGTGAATCAGTATTAAGAACGCAATCACGGATACTAACAAAGGGATACATGAGTAATAGTGCATGTTACACAGTGAGAGACGCACAACCAGCAAACCACAACTTATTGGCTATAGCTCAGCAATTAATACCATCACTCCTACAATCCTGATTGAGAAGTTGCAGATCCTGGGCCTCTGTACCTCCCTCTGTGATTGGATACCTGACTTCCTAATCAGAAGACAATCTGTGCAGATTGGTGATAATATATCCTCCTTGCTGATGATCAACACTGGTGCACCTCAGGGGTGTGTGTTTAGCCCACTGCTCTACTATCTCTAAACCCATGGCAGTGTGGCTAGGCATAGCTCAAATACCATCTGTAAATTTGCTAATGATACAACCATTGTTGGTAGAATCTCAGATGGTGATGAGAGGCCATACAGGAGTGAGATATGTCAACTAGCAGAGCAGTGTCGCAGCAACAACCTAGCACTCAACGTCAGTAAGACGAAGGAGCTGATTGTGGACTTGAGGAAGGGTCAGACGAAGGAAAACATACCAGACCTCATAGAGGGATCAGAGTGGAGAGAGTGAGGAGTTTCAAGTTTCTGGATGTCAAGATTTCTGAGGATCTAACCTGGTCCCAACATATCGAAGCAGTTATAAAGAAGGCAACACATCGGCTATACTTCAATCGGAGTTTGAAGAGATTTGGCATGTCAACAAATACACTCAAAAACTTCTATAGATGTACTATGGAAAGCATTCAGACAGGCTGCATCACTGTCTGGTATGGAAGGGCTACTGCACATGATCAAATGAAGCTGCAGAGGGAGGTAAATCTTGTCAGCTCCATCTTGGGTACTAGCCTACAAAGTACCCAGGACATCTTCAGGGAGCGGTGTCTCCGAAAGGCAGCGTCCATTATTAAAGACTTCCAGCACCCAGGACATGATCTTTTCTCACTGTTGCCATCAGGTAGGAGGTACAGAAGCCTGAAGGCACACACTCAGTGATTCAGGAACAGCTTCTTCCCTTCTGCCATCTGATCCCTAAATGGACATTGAATACTTGGACACTACCACACTTCTTTCAATATACAGTATTTCTGTTTTTTGCACCTTTTTAAAATCTATTCAATATAAGCATACTGTAATTGATTTACTTATTTATTATTATTATTATTTTTCACTTCTATATTATGTATTACATTGAAATGATGCTGCTAAGTTAACAATTTTCATGTCACATGCCAGTGATAATAAACCTGATTCTGATTTTGAGTCTGATTCTGTTAAAGTGAAAAAAAAAACATGACAATGGTCTTAGTTGATAAAGTTGATGAATTTGATAGTACTAACAAGGACTGAGAATCATATACCGAGAGGGTTGAACTGTACTGAGAAGCAAACAATGTAGATGAGGAAAAGAAAGACTCCGCGCTTCTTTGCTTAATGGGCACTAAAACATAGAGGTTCTTATGCAACTTAGTAACTCCTGAAAAGCAAGCAAACAAGAAGCTGACAAAATTGTTACAATTTTACAAAATCACTTGAGCCCTAAACCGCTAGTAATAGCTGAAAGATTTAGATTTCACAACAGGCGTCAGTCAAAGATGAAAGCATTTCTGAACACATTGCAGAACTGCGCAAACTTTCCTAATACTGTGACGTCAGAGATGGACTTTCTGATGCAATAAGGGACAGGCTTGTATGTGACGTGGCTAGTCAAAGCACTCAAAAGAGGCCTAAGCTGAGAACGGGCATTGACTGTTAAAATATTGTCAAAGACTGCAGCAAACGATGCATCAGATGTACTTAGAACGTGAAATGCACAAAATGTCCCTGAATTGTGGAAAAACCCAAAAATGTTATCAATGTGGCAAATACTCCTATGATGGAGATGTCTGTCGGTTTAACTTTGCAGGAAGTGTCACAGACAAGGCCACACAGAGAGAATGAGCAACCAAAAAACATAACTAAAAAGAGAAACCACACAGACTGAAATTTTTCAAACACAAAACTAAACAACTGCATAAAGTGACTGAATGTGAAATTGAACCCTGTAACTCAGAGTCTGATGGTGAGCTGTCACATCTAGAGCTGTATAGCATTACTGAAGCAGATCGCAAAACAGGAGCAAAGTGGTAACGGTCAGAAAGATGTGAAAGAGCGTTCAAGGAATCAAAGATACTAATAACATCAGATGAACTGCTCAACCATTATGACCCATCCCTGCCCATCAGACTAGCGAGTGATGCATCCTCTTTCAGTATTGGTGCCATTTTGTCACACACTATGAAAGATGAACCTAAATGTCTGATTGCATTTGCTTCAAGATCACTGAGGAGCGCAGAACACAACTACACACAGATCGACCAAGGGCCCTTAGTCTAATATGGGGAATAAAGAAGTTCCACCACTACTTCTACAGACAAAAGGTTACTCTAGTGAAAGATCACCAGCCTCTTGTGTCCATTCTCAATTCCAGTGATGTCTGCTGCCAGTTGCAAAGTTGGGCACTTTTCCTAGGAGCCCTTATGAACTCTTATGAAATAGGGTTCAAGGGTACCAAGCAAAATAGCAACACTGACAACTGAAAAGTTTCCATTCTGTGACCCAGCAGAAGTGCTCCACACAGCATTGGTGGACCAGTTGTCAGTAACAAATTCTGAAATACACAGAGAAACAAAGAATGACCTGACATTGTGAAATGCCTATGACATCAGCCATTCAAGGATGGCCAGCTCATGATAATCCTAGGTTTTCAGAGTGTTCAGTGAGATGAGACCAACTGTATGTCTGTCAAAGAACCCTGATGTATGGATCTTGTATTGTTGTTCCCTCTAAACTATGCACCAGTGTGTAAAAAAACCTGCATGAAGGACACCTGGGTACAGTCAAGATGAAGAGTCTTGCCTGGAGCTATGTGTGGTGGCGGGGATTAGATAGACAGATTGAAGACTTGACCAAAAGCTGCTCGGGATGCACAAAGTTCAAAATGCAACCGGACGGACACCATTACACCGTGGGAGTGGCTGTGTTCACCATGGCAAAGAGTGCATAGCGACTTTGCTAGGCCACTCATGAACTCCATGTTTGTGATTGCTGTGGATGCTGACTCAAAGTGGCCAGAGATCATACCAATGAAGTCAACCACATCAGAAAATACTGTTTCTGCTCTGAGGACTAACTTCTCCAGAAATGACTTACTTGAACAAATTGCGAGTTGCAACAGACCACAATACACATCAGAGGATTTCAGACTATTCATGAAGAAAAACTGCATCAAACAGTTCAAGCCAGCTCCACAGTACCCAGCAACAAATGGGTGAGCTGAAAGGTTTGTCCAAATCTTCAAGAAATCCATTAAAGCGATTGACAAGGAGCACAATGTGGACAACTTCCTTTATATGTATCTCAACTCTGTTCATGTGATGATAAATCAAACTCCTGCAATGCTGTACATGAGAAGGAAGCTGAGATCTTGCATAGACCTCCTGAACCCAGATCTACAGAGGGAAGTGCAGAATAAACAGTTCAGCCAGTTGCCAAGTAAATCAGCAAGGAGCTTTGAGGTTGGACAGGAAGTCCTAGTGCATGATTACTGAGAAGACAAGTGGACACCTGGTATGATAGCTACAGGAACTGGACTACTGCTTTACACAGTGGATGTGCGTGCCTTTATTTATTTGATATGTAGCTGTACAGACACAACAGTTGGCAAGAAAGAAATAGTCATTTCAAGAAGCTTAATGTAATGTTGGATGGCATGCTGGAGATACAATTCTATGAAAGGAGGTGTGAGGCACTTCTTCCCTCCGCTAGCCTGCAGATCACCCTTGGGCAAAGTTAGAACCTGGTTAGCCCCCTGATCACGGTCAGCCAAAGGAAAGGCAGACAGTCTCTGAAGAGTATTGATAATGGCTGGGGTCACCATCTTGTAAGGACATTGCCCAGAAGAAGGCAATGGCAAACCACTTCTGTAGAAAATTTGCCAATGACAATCATGGTCATGAGACCATGATTGGGTACGTCATTCAACATGACACATAATGATGATGATGAATGCAATGTAACCAAGTCACCATCGCTTTATCAAAAGTAAACCATGCGTAATAAATTTGTTAAAAGTTCTTTGAGCTTCTAACAAGTAAAATTGATAGAGAAGAATCTATTGATTTATTTGTAGTTTCAGAGGTAGTTGACTAAGTGTCACCTAAAAGATATTACACAGCATACAAGCATGTGGTATTAGGGGAAGTGGTTAGTGTTAAGAATCATTCTGGGGTTATGAAATTATGGATAGCGTAATTATGAACCAACTAAAATGAGAACCAGACATCCGGAAATAAAACCTATACATAATTTAACTTCCAACTGATACTTTGAGGCTAGTGAAACTAATCATTCTGATTCTGTCTGATTGAAACTACATAGGGAAAGGCAATAGATGAATGTTGCAGCAATTAACGAAAGATTTGTTTTATTACTAAACCTTTGGTTAGTTGTGTATTCATGGAGACATCCTCACAAGTTCATCAAAAGGAGTATATTTTGGTTGTCTTGGTTTTGCAACAGATGTTAGTATTGAATATTTAAAGGGGTTCTGCTGGTTGGGATGTGGTACCATTGTAAATATGTAATTCTATATATACAACCGCTCAACAGATGACGCCATTGCCACCACCCTCCACCTGGCCCTAACCCACCTGGACAAAAAAGACACATACGTTCGGATGCTGTTCATAGACTTTAGTTCAGCATTCAACACAACGATCCCTCAGAATATGATTGGAAAGCTGAGCCTCAGTCAGTCCGGATCGGGAGCAGCATCTCCAACACCATCACACTGAGCACGGGGGCTCCCCAGGGTTGCATGCTCAGTCCACTGCTGTTCACTCTGCTGACCCACGACTGTGCTGTAACACACAGCTTGAACCACATCATAAAGTTCACTGATGACACGACCGTGGTGGGTCTCATCAGCAAGAACGATGAGTCAGCTTACAGAGAGGAGGTGCAGCGGCTAACAGACTGGTGCAAAGCCAGCAAGCTGTCTTTTAATGTGAACAAAACAAAAGAGATGGTTGTTGACTTCAGGGGAGCACGAAGCGACCACTCCCCGCTGAACATCGATGGCTCCTTGGCAGAGATCGTAAAGAGCACCAAATCTTTTGGTGTTCACCTAACTGAGAATCTCACCTGGTCCCTCAACACCAGCTCCATAGCAAAGAAAGCCCAGCAGCGTCTCTACTTTCTGCGAAGGCTGAGGAAAGTCCATCTCTCACCCCCCATCCTCATCACATTCTACAGGGGTTGTATTGAGAGCATCCTGAGCAGCTGCATCACTGCCTGGTTCGGAAATTGCACCATCTCGGATCGAAAGACCCTGCAGCAGATAGTGAGGTCAGCTGAGAAGATCATCGGGGTCTCTCTTCCTGCCATCACGGACATTTACACTACACGCTGCATCTGCAAAGGAAACAGAATTATGAAGGACCCCAGGCACCCCTCATACAATCTCTTCTCCCCCCTGCTGTCTGGGAAAAGGCTCCGAAGCATTCGAGCTCTCACGGCAGACTATATAACAGTTTCTTCCCCCAAGCTATCAGACTCCTCAATACCCGAAGCCTGGACTGAAACCTTTCCTTACTGTCCTGTTTATTATTTATTGTAATGCCTGCATTGTTTTTGTGCACTTTATGCAGTCCAATGTAGGTCTGTAGTCTAGTATAGCTTTCTCTGTGTTTTTTTATTACGTAGTTCAGTCTAGTTTTTTTGTATTGTGTCATGTAAACCATGGTCCTGAAAAACGTTGTCTCATTTTTACTATGTACTGTACCAGCAGTTATGGTCAAAATGACAATAAAAGTTGACTTGACTTGACTTAACCTGACTATATTCAATATGCTAAAGTGAAATGGGCAATTATAGCAATTGTAACTGTAGTTGATCAGTTATTGTTACCTTTCTGTTGAAAAGATAGAACGCATCATGTCAGGAGAATGAAATTCCCTTTGCTTCTCCTACTTTCTCTCTCATGGAGGCTCTCCATGTGAATAATAATTTTATATTTCTCAGTTACAGCTTCCGTGTGGCTCAGTTTTAGTCGTAACAGTTAGCATGGACTGAAGATAGCTATTTTTTATAGAAGCCAAGAAGACAGAATAAATGAATCCTTTTCAGGCTGGAAAACTACAATTATTTGCAATTTATATTCATGGGCTGGAAGAGGAGAATGAGTACAAGGTATCCAAATTTGCCTGTGACATGAAAAAAAGGTGGGAGGAGACGTTGCAATGAGGATATTATGACTCTGCAACAGGTTATAAATAAGCTGAATGAGCGTGCAAATGCTTGCCAAATGGAGGTTAATGTGGGTAGGTGTGAATGCATATATTTCAGTAAGAGGAATCTGAAGGCAGATCATTCTATAGATAAAGAGTGTAGATGAGAGAAATACACATGCAGATACAGAGAATGGTTGGGAAGGCAAATGACCTATTGACATTTATCTTTATTACAATTCTGCAATGTTCTGGTGGGGCCACACCTGGATTCATGTTCCATGTTTTGGTCCATTTATTAAAGGAAAGGTATACTGGCCTTGAAGACAAACTAGAAGAGAACCCCAAGGCTAATTCCTAAGATGAGCAGATTGACCCATCATGAGAAAACAAGGTATTAGATATTTATTCTTTATAAGCACATAAGATAAAGTAGGAATTCAAACCACCTCTGCTTTCTTGAAATTCTAAAGCACTATTCATAAAATTCAACATAACACAAATAACTGTACCTGCTGGCTTTCAATGCTAAATCTTGGAGAAGTTTTAAAAAATAACTAAGTAGGTGGAAATTGTGGCTACTTGTAGTAGTTCAGTCAGATTGAGAACTGCAGTGGTGGATAGGATGTAATGGCTGACTGTAAATTTGTGTTCATACTTTTGATTATTATTTATACTTATCTTTGAAACATAATGTAAAATGAAAACAAAATGATTTGCAGGAACGAAACATGGCTCCAGAATTGGCTCCAGAACAATGTCCACAAAACACTGAAACTGCCAATTAATATTTGATAAGGTTATGGGTAATGTTGTGCACATCAGAAGAACAAATCCTGACATCTGCACTTCATGAGTGTTATTGAAATCTATGGATGACATTTTACAGAACTCAGACCTCTTAATCATCTCAGTCCTCACAAGACTGAACAATGAAAGCAATTCAAGTGCTAAACTACATCGCAGCTATTGAACATAGCCACATTGTTGCTGCAATTTTCCAGCAACTTATCTTCAGCCATAGCACTGAGCAAACTACATCGTTCACTCAGTAAGTGATATCCTGCCTCGAAAATTTGTTTGCTTGAAGTGCAATGTGCTGACATGATTATAGACATGTTTACTACTTCTAACTGGGACTGAATTTCAAGTTATTGGTGTTTTTTCAGATCACAGCAAGAACTTGTTTTGCATAAAGCAAATTTAGCTACTTGATAATGACTGATAAAATTGCAGAAAGGAAAAGTTGAAGGAGAAGAGAAGGGTTAGTGAATTAACAATGGCTACTTCAAAGTATCACCCAAACTTATAGTAAATACAAGTCTACCTCCCTCCACTCCCCCTACAAACACAGCAGAGCATGAGAAGAACTGGCATAGAAACTGCAGTGTGCCCTAAAGTGACAGCTTCCAATGATGGTCTGATTGTTCTTTCCCTACTCAAAATGTTACTTCAGCTTTGACAATGAACTAACTAGCTCTCACTTTTGAGATCAAGCACTGAGTTTGGTTGGGTTTCTGCCATGGCCAGAGATGGGCTGAGTAGCATTAGGGTCTGTTACCTAGAGAGGATGGTAGTGTGATCGAGAGTGAGGAACTGATATTTGATGGAAGTGATTGATGGTATGGCCTTCTCCAACAAAGTTAACACTTTAAGGAAAGTGTGATTTTTTGTTATTTCATGAGGTAGAAGATCTCAGCAGATCTTAGACAAGTGAAAGAACAATTTGAGATGTGAAAGGAGGACAGAGAGGAGAAATAGGTGGGCAAAGAGACTGGAAGCAACATCAGTAAAAATCAAGCCAAGGAAAAAAAGATTGGATTGGGTTATTTGCCATTTACTTACTGCATTCATTAGGGGCTCAGGCATTGATGCTGGGGTACACTCTGGTAATGCATTTATTGATCACAATGTTCATCATGTTCTGTGTTTGCTCTACTCAATCATAGCTGGGTAGAACAGATTAAAGTCTCCCTATATTAAACTAGGATAAGTCCGGTGCATGCTGGATATGAAATAGTGTACTCACCACACTGTCCAGTCAAAGGTTCCCTGAACAATGAGAGCACAGGATGGATATGGAGACCCTATTTCACTATCTTGCTAATGTCCTCTGTTTCCCCCTTTCTCACCCCTTCACCCCTCCATCTCCTCTACCCCTTCCTATCTCCCCATCCCTCTCTGTCTACTATGTTCTGCTTTTCATCTCTCTTTCTTTCCTTCTTCATCCATCTCTATCTATTCAGCTTTTTGAGAACCTGTGAACATCAGGTAATTATTTCAAATATATTCATGAAGTTTGTAAGTATAGCACTTGCGTATTAATTTCTGAATTCAGTTTCTCATTCTTTTCATATTAAATGTGACAGAGAGACAGTCATGGAACACAGTGGCACACAATAACAAGAGGGCAAAGTGAAATGAAAGTTCCATTCACCAGTGTATGTGCTGAACACTTGGCAAGAATTGATAGTAATATACATACAAACACACACTCACATTGTACCTATTCCACACCTGACATGAGTGGACTATTACCCCTCATCTGATGTGTTCTGTGCGTACTCAGCCCGACTCAGAATTGTACACAGCAGACTGGAACCATAATTGCAGATGCAGCACTCTCGAGTGAAAATCCCTCTACAATTTTCTATTCTTGTACAGTTTCACATCTAGTTCCTGAATACGGAGCGTTCCTTCCTCATTCTCACTACTTTCTCTCACTGTCCTGTTCCCTCATTCAGAACTGGATTTTTCTTTGTTTAAATCTCTCTCTCTGGACTCCCTCTATTATGTTCTCCTTCTTTCCTCCATAGTCCTTTCTCTCTCTTTTTCCCTACAGCCCTTCCATCTTTTTGTCTTTCTGACTGTCCTTCTCTTTTGCTTTCAGAAAAACAACGTCAAAATCTATAGAGACAACACCTGTATAAATCTAGGCATTCAGTCATTTTGAATTATAAATTTAGATTTTCATAGCAATGGAATTTATTTAGTCTGGCATATCACTAATTTAACTTTGAATCTTTTACTATGTCAGAAAGACAGGCATGTTCAAATTTGTGATTGCACTGGTCATGAAACCACTTCAGGTTTCTATTGTCACACAGCAAAACTGTTAGCAATTTCATGCAAGTGCTATTTTAAAGAGGAAGTGTTTAAGTTTCCCTCCACCACGTGCTGTGAAGTCTTGCAGCTTTCAGTGTAGTCTTCATAAAATATCCTCACCTTTCTCGTACATTATCATGCATATCATCATAATTATCATCTAATCAAGTCACTGTAGCCAATTGGTTCCTAAAATTTGGACCAGTGAGTACAGTTGACACAGGAAACCATAAGGACATAAGTAGCACATTATTTCCAGTTTGAGTGTCTGTGTACTAGGACGGAGGTAATACTAAGAAACGGACTGAGAAAGAAAATCCACCACAATGGAGTTTAGAAAATTGAGGGTATTTATTGAAGTTAGACATATTTTGTAAAGTTATAGAAACTAAGTAATGCTACAAGTAATAAGAGTGCAAAATATGATGAATTCTGATTACTCCAATGATATTCCCCTACCATCACCCTGTAGATTGATTAGACCAGCCAGTGTTTCTTTGTAAAACTGTTAGACTGTGAGGAAAATGCCTTTCCTTGCAGCTTGTTCAAATTGCTTTCTATGTTGAAATGTTGTTTTAATCATTTTTCATTATCCCTCATTGCATGCTAGATAGAATTTTATGAAATTTAGGTCGGGAGTTAAATGGAAGGTTTCCTAAAACTGCTGCAAACAGAAGCTCACACTAAATGTTTGGTGACTTGATTCCCTGGGACACTGGTCACTTCTAAAGACCTTCCCTTGCTCTATCTGAGACAGAATCTCAATTTGTAATACTGTATATGTGAATGTTGGGCTTAATGGTCTTATGCGAGGTGATGCAATTTGACAGTGTGATAATAAAGCTAGGACGTACACTGTGAATGGTAGGTTCTCCGGGAATGTTGAAGAACAGAAGGACCTTCAATCCTTGAAAGAAAAAAGAAAGGTACATAATGTGAGTTGGAAGCATATGGGTTATCGGTCTTCCATTCATTGCAACATTGAATACAGAAATAGGAAGGTTACACTTCAGCTTTTTAAAACCTTGATCAGACCTCAGCTAGAGAACTGAATGAAGCTATTCTCACCGATCTATAGGGATGATGTGTTAGCACTGAGGGGGTGCAAAGGAAATTCATCAAGATGTTGCCTGGATGGAGAAGTTCAGATATGAGGAGAGATTGGAGAACTTTTGAACCTCTCTTCTCTCTAGGGGAAGGGAACTTAACAGTGGAAATGATGGAAGTATATAAAATTATGAGAACTATAGAAGGAGAGACTGCAGGAAACTTTTCTCCATATCAGAAGTAGATAAAACTAGATGACCTAGATTTGGGGTAAGGTATAAGAAACTTTCGTGCCTAGGCCTGAGTCGATGTAGTAGTAGTTGTTTGGTCATTTTAGGCTGGACTTCAGTTTTAAGCTAGTTAGTTTCATATCTAAACTTCAGATGTACTCTTCTAAGTTTAGAATTGATAATGGGTCAGATACAGTACTGTGCAAAGGTCTTAGGGACATATAGATATATATATATATATATATATACAGTGCCTATAAAAAGTATTCAACCTCCTCAAAGTTTTCATGTTTTATTGTTTTACAGCATTAAATCACAGTGGATTTAATTTAGCTTTTTTTGACACTGATCAACAGGAAAAGTCTCTTGTGTGTTAAAGTGAAAACAGATCTCTACAAAATGATCTAACTTAATTACAAGTATAAAACACAAAATAATTGATTGCTAAGTATTCGCTCTCTTTAATATGACACACCCAATCATCACTGGAGCAGCCATTCGGTTTCAGAAGTCACATAATTAGTGAAATGGAGACCTGTGTTTGGAGACCTGAGTGCAGTCAAAGTGCTTCAATTGATTGTGGTAAAAATACACTTGTTTCTGGAAGGGTCAACTGCTGGTGAGTCAGTATCCTGGCAAAAACTACACCATGAAGACAAAAGAACACTCTAAGCAACTCCACGAAAATGTTATTGAAAAGCAGAAGTCAGGAGATGGATACAGAAAATTCCAGTCTCTGAATATAAACATAAAACATAGAAAATGTACAGCACAATACAGGCCCTTCGACCCACAAAGCTGTGCCGAACATGTCCTTACCTTAGAAATTACCTTGGGTTACCCATAAACCTCTATTTTTCTGAACTCCATGTACCTGTCCAGGCGTCTCTTAAAAAGACCCTATTGTATCTGCCTCCACCACCGTTGCCAGCAGCCCATTCCATGCACTCATCACTCTCTACATAAAAAAATTACCCTTGATATCTCCTCTGTACCTTCTTCCAAGCACCTTAAAACTGTACCCTGTCATGCTAGCCATTTCAGCTCTGGGAAAAAGCCTCTGAGTATACACACGATCAGTGCCTCTCATCATCTTGTACACCTCTATCAGGTCATCTCTTATCTTTTGTCACTCCAAGGAGAAAAGGCCGAGTTCACTCAACCTATTCTCATAAGGCATGCTCCCCAATGCAGGCAACATCCTTGTAAATCTCCTCTGCATCCTTTCTATGGCTTCCACATCCTTCCTATAGTGAAGAAACCAGAACTGAGCACAGTACTCCAAGTGGGGTCTGACCAAGGTCCTATATAGCTGCAACATTACCTCACGGCTCCTAAATTCAGTCCCAAGGTTGATGAAGGCTGATGCACCATATGCTTTCTTAACCACAGAGTCAACCTGTGCAGCAGCTTTGAGTGTCCAATGGACTCGGACCCCAAGATCCCTCTGATCCTCTGCACTGCCAAGAGTCTTACCATTAATACTATATTCTGCCACCATATTTGACCTACCAAAATGAACCACCTCACACTTGTCTGTGTTAAACTCCATCTGCCACTTCTCAGCCCAGTTTTGCATCCTATCAATGTTCCACTGTAACCTCTGACAGCCCTCCATACTATCCACAACACCCCCAGCTGAGATGGCAGAGACTGTGTGAACAATAACCTTTGCCCGGGTGCTTCACCAGTCACAGCTTTATAGAAGAGTGGCAAAGAAAGAGCCACTGTTGAAAAGAACTCTCATGAAATCTTGGCTAGAATTTGCCAGAAGGCAGGTGGGAGACTCTGAAGTCAGCTGGAAGAAGGTTCTATGGTCTGATGAAACTAAAATTGAGCTTTTTGGCCATCAGACTAAATGCTATGTTTGGCATAAACCAGACCTGCACATTATCAAAAACACACCACCCCTACTGTAAAGCATGGTGGTGGCTGCATCATTCTGTGGGGATGCTTCACTGCAGCAGGCCCTGGAAAACTTGTGAAAAAACAACAAAGTTCATGTCCTGGCGTGGCCAAGTCAGAGTCCAGACCTCAATCCAATTGAGAATTTGTGACTGGACTTGAAAAGGGCTGTTCACTCACAATCCCCATGCAATCTGACAGAGCTTGAGCATTTTGTAAAGAAGAATGGGGAAAAATTGCAGTGTTCTGATGTGTAAACCTGATAGAGACCTATCCACACAGACTCAAGGCTGTAATTGCTGCCAAAAGTGCATCTACTAAATACTGACTTGAAGGGGGTGAATACTCATGCAAACAATTATTCTGTGTTTGTATATGAAACCTCACTGGTTTCTTCGACTGCACAATTGGAGGGACGACACACTCCGGTCCCCCAACCCTGTGAGATTGAGATGGTTCACCCACCCCAAGCCCCGGTTTGTGTGGATGATGTGTAATTTGTAACCCTGTTACAACTCAGTGACAAGAAACAACAGACAGCACACTGCATGTGATTAAAGGAATTATATTTATGAACCTTAACTGAAGGGTTAGTGAGGAAAAGAAAGAAAAAACAAACAAGAAGAGTTCATTATAATTAAACAGTCAAATGTGCACCAGTTGGAGCTCAATTCATCAATCCTCAGTTGATTGTCGCCTCAGTCCATTGAATCACGATCTCCCGACCGTGTGGTATCCTACAACCAGTTCTCTCCAGCATCTTCCCTCTTTATATCACACCGAACAAAAAACCCAGCTCACATTCCGAAGTATTCATGATCTCTAATCATAACCCAAGCACTTCTTCTACAGGAAGACAATTACATTAGCAGTAAACCTTTACCAGGGTGTAACATATATTTGTAATTATTTTAGATCACTTTGTAGAGATCTGTTTTTACTTTGACACGAAAAAGTCCTTTTCTGTTGATCAGTGCCAAAAGCAAAGCCAAATTAAGTCCACTGTAATTGAATATTGTAAAATAATAAAACAGGAAAACTTCTTGGGGGGGGGTGTGAATACTTTTTATAGGCACTGTAGTTAGGGTGCCTAAGACTTTTGCAGCGTACTGTAGTAATTTAATGTATTGCACTGTACTGCTCCCACAGAAAAAACAAATTTCATAACCTATGTGAGTGATGATAAACCTGATTCTGAAATGGGTCTCTATTGTGGACTGTGAGTGGGAAGCTGGTTATGGATAGGGAAAAGTTGGGAAAAGTGAGAGGGGAGGGAGCAGGAAGTACTAGAGTAACATTTTGTAATGATCAAGGTGGCACAGCAGTACTGTGGTTAGCATAATGCTTTACAGTACAGATGACCGGAGTTCAATTCCTGCGACTGCCTGTAAAGAGTTTGTATGTTCTCCCCGTGATTGCGTTGGTTTCCTCCCATTGTCCAAAGACCTATTGGTTGCTAGGTTAATTAGTCATTGTAAATTGTCCCGTGAACTAATTAGGATTAAATTGGGGGATTTCTGGGCAGCATGGCTCAAATAAACAAACAAACCAATTGCTTGGAATCAATCAAATGACCTTAGGTGATGTCTCAGTGCTGGGTGTCTCTGTATCCACTCCACTCCCTCCCTTAGGCGCTCCTTCTCTGCCATCTATCCCGCACTCCTACTGTGCCACTCCTCCCTTGCCATCCCCAACATACTTTGCTCATGCCAGATTTACCTGTTCTCCACTCCACATTGACAAATACAGTATTGTGCAAAAGTTTTACGCACCTTAGCTATACATATGTGCCTAAGACAAACAACGTTGGCATGAAGGGAAAATCTTGCCTGACGGACTTGTTGGAATTCTTTGAGGAGATTATAAGTAGGATAGATCAACGGGATGCAGTGGGTGTTGTATATTTATTCTTTCAGAAGTCCTTTGACAAGGTGTAACACGAAGCTAAGTTAAGAGCCCATGGTATTACAGGAAAGTTGCCTGCATGAATCGAGCATTGGCTGATTGGTAGGAGGCAATGAGTGGGAATAAAAGTATCCTTTTCTCTTTGGTTGCCAGTGACTAATTGTGTTGCGCAGGGGTTGGTGTTGGGACCGCTTCTTTTTATTCTGTATATCAATGATTTAGATGATGCAATAGATGGCTTTGTTGCCAAGTTTGCAGATGATACCAAGTTTGGTGGAGGGGCAGATAGTGTTGAAAAAACAGGTAGGCTGCAGAAGGAGAATGGGCAAGAAATTTGCAAATGAAATATGATGTTGGAAAATGCAAGGTCATGTACTTTGGTAGTGGAAATAATTGGTAGTGGAAATAAATGTGCAGACTAGTGTCTAAATGGGGAGAAAGTCCAAAAGTCTGAGATGCAAAGGGACTTGAGAGTCCTTGTGCAGAACAACCTGAAGGTTAACTTGCAGGTAGAGTCAGTGGTGAGGAAGGCAAATTCAATGTGAGCATTCATTTCAAGAGGTCAAGAATATAAGAGCAGGAGAGTGATGCTGAGACTTTATAGGGCACTGGTGAGGCCTCACCTTGAATATTGTGAAAAGGTTTGGGATTTTCATCCAAGAAAAGTTTTGCTGATATTGGAGAGTGTTCAGAAGGTTCACAAGGATGATTCCAGGAATGAAAGGGTTATATGAGGAACATTTGATCTAGGTCTGTACTCGCTGGAATTTAGAAAGATAAGGGGGAATCTGATTGAAACATTTTGAATATTGAAAGGCCTAATAGAGTAGATGTGGAGAAGGATGTTTCCCATGTTGGGGGAGTTTAGGACAAGAGGACACAGCCTCAGGCCAAAGGGATGTCCACTTAAAACAGAGAGGTGGAGAAATTTTGTTAGCCAGAGGGTGTTGAATTTGTGGAATTTGTTACCACAGGAAGCTGTGGAGGCCAGGTCGCTCGCTGTATTTAAGGCAGAGGTTGGTAGGTTCTTGACTGGACACGTTATCAAAGGTTCAAAAGCCATAAAGGAAATTTATGAAGCTGCAAATTCATAAATTCTTCTGCCATCCAAATTCTGAATGGATGTTGAATCCATGAACATTACCTCACTACTTTTTATTACTTTTTTAAATTAATTTTTAGTAAGTTTCTACAATGTGACAAAACAAAAAAACAGTAAAAAAGGAGGTATATATAGTGCAAAACAAATGTATTAAATATTCAGTTCATCACAATTAAGAAAAAGCACCCATAGTAGAATCGTATAAAGTTAGTTACCACCCCACCCTCCCACCACCCAACTCCAAGCCAACCTTACTATATATAAAAAAGTTAATCAGAACTTTCATCACCATTGAGATGTATTTATAAAAAGGTATATTGCCTACTACCTGAGCTATAATATGTTTACACGTCAAAAAAAAACTGTAAATCTTAACTGAAAGAAGCTGGAAGTAAGGGATTTAAATGCAAAAGAAAAAATGGGAGGAATGCACCCTTAATCTAAATGGGAATTATGAAAATCTTCAAGGTCCCCACACCTTTTGGAACTTTATGTCAGAATTAAGAAGTTAATAATGAATCTTTTCAAGCTCTAAGCAGGACATAATGTCTCTGAGCCATTGAGCATGAGTGGGTGGGGCAGCATCTCTCCACCTAAGAAGGACTGCACGTCTGGCCAAAAGAGAGGCGAAAGACAATTTACGACACTTAGTCAGAGTCAGATGCATGTCAACTTCTCCCGAAGTACCGAAAAGAGCAATCAGAGGGTTAGATTCCAAGTAGCAATTAAGTATATGAGATAAAGTTAAAAAGACATCTCTCCAGAATTCTCCAAGCTAGGACAAGCCCAATACACATGAATAAGGGAAGCTTACTATTTTTACTTTTTACACTTACTTAACTATTTTTATTTATTTATTCATTCATTCATTTATTTATTGTAATCCACAATTTTTTTCTCTATTACTATATACTGCATTGAACTGCTGCTGAAAAATCAACAAATTTCACAATGTATGTCATTGATATTAAAGCTGATCCTGATCTGTATCAGTCACTGTGAACTACTAAACAGTGTTTGAAGACAGAATATAATATTAATGGTAAGACTCTTGGCAGTGTGGAGGATTGGAGAGATCCTGGGGTCCATGCCCGTAGGACATTCAAAGCTGCTCCGTAGGTTGACAGTGTTGCTAAGAAGGCATATGGTGTGCTGGCATTCGTCAACCATGGGATTCAGTTCAGGAGCTGTGCGGTAATGTTACAGCCTATATAAGACCTTGATCAGACCCCGCTTGGAGTACAGTGTTCAGTTCTGGTCACCTCACTACATGAAGGATGTGGATACTCTAGAGAGAGTGCAGAGCAGATTTTCAAGGATGTTGCCTGGATTGGAGGGTGTGCCTTATGAAAATGAGTTGAGTGAACTTGGCCTTTTCTCTTTGGAGCAGTGGAGGATGAAAGGTGACCTGATAGAGGTGTATAAGATGATGAGAGACATTGATCATGTGGATAGCCAGAGGCTTTTTCCCAGGGCTGAAATGGCTAACATGAGGGGGCATAGTTTTAAGGAGCTTGGAAATAGGTACAGAGGGGATGTCAGAGGTAGGTTTTTCACACAAACAGTGCTGGGAGCCTGGAATGCACTGTCAGTGACAGTGGTCGAAGCGGATACAATAGGGTCTTTTAACAGCCTCTTAGATAGGTATATGGAGCTTAGAAAAATAGATGGGTATGTGATAGGGAAATTCCAGGCAGTCTCTAGAGTAGGTTACATGGTCAGCACAACATTCTGGGCCGAAGGGTCTGTTATGTGCTGTAGATTTCTATGCTACAGAAAGAAGGTTGGGGTGTGAGGCTGAGGAAGGAAGAAATGGTTTGAATGGCGGAGTAGACGCGATGAGTCAATGGCCTAATTTTGCTCCTATGTCTTACGATCTTAATCGTGTACTACACCGTACTGCTGCCACAACGTTAACAAAGTTCATGACAAATGCCACTGATATTAAACTTGATTCTGATTCTTCTGGGTTTCTTTGTTTTGTCACTGTCCTTAAGGAAAAGAATCTCATGGTTGTATAATGTATACATACTTTGATAATAAATGTGTTTTGAACTTCCAACTTTTGAACTTTAATATAGCCAGTAAATCCACTGTTTAGCAGACACAGATATGTCTGATGATAAACAGAGATGATCTATTTACAGATGATAAATCCACAATTTATTGAAACAGAAAATAAATTCCAGGAAATTATAATTAAAATACATAACCATACTTTCGACTTAAGCAGAAGGACCCTCTTTGTGGGATGTTGTAAAGTACTGAAAGAGTGGCATTAAACAAAAGCTTGAAATTTCAGTATATTTCCTATATGCACATTCTGTGGGCTATTATGCAATCAATCTTGAAAATAAATTCTCTTCTACGCAGTCAGTTTAAGGGGGCCCATCCTTCATTCAACCTTTTTTGAAGGAACAATTAACATGAATGAATTTTCACAACCTGACAGTGAAGCCATTTTAAATTACAAAATATCATTGTTTTGATGCGCATGGTCCCTTTATGCTAAAGCATTACTTACAATATATGTGAGTATGTGTTTACAATGTAAGCAATTTGGAGATGAGAACACATATACTTGTGGAGGTCCACACAACCAGCACTGAGGTTCAAGCTTTTGTTTTTCAGATTGAGATCTTACTCTTTGGGTAAATTTCATGGGAACATGCGAAACATCTGACTCTTCATCAGTGAGAAAGTACTAATTTTACACTTGATTAACTACTATTGCACAGCATTGATAGAAGTATGGAGGACAGTCAGATTTTATTTATTATTTATTTTGCAATATGCATACCTAACTAATGGCACATGGAAAGGTGGTAGTGGTGGTGGCAATATACGGAAACAGTTCAAACATCAGAGACGATCAAATAAGATGAAGCTGGTTTACAATTTTTTTGCAATTTATTTTTTATTGAAGTGCATCATCAAACAAATATTTCTATAAGATGTGTTTCAGACATTTTACATATATATCATATAATCATATATATCACAAATCTCCACAAAGTACTTATCTGAGGTATACACATATAGAAAAGACAGGAAAGAAAAACCAAGCAAAAGGAAAATACTATGTACAAGTAGGGAGTGAACATTTTTACAACATATTCAGTGATTTGTGAGAATAAAATCAGGCCTATGAGGTATTATGTAGTTAAACTATTTTTCCCAGTATGAATCAAATTGTTCCAGCTTATGATTAACAGATGCTGTTATCTTCTTCATTTTGTAAATGTCCATTGTAATTTCCATCCATGCATTTAAAGTTGGGCTCTCCTGTGATAACCATTTCCCAGTAAGAGTCTTTTTACCAGCCACCAACATTAAATATTAATCTCTTTTCAACCATTCTTGAGGTATATATCCAAAATATATGGTCTTACTCTCCAAGGGTATTTCACATTTAAAGATGTCTTGTAGGGCATTGTGTATCCCCCTCCAATAGTCTTTGATAACAGGGCAGTCCCAAAAAGTATGATAATGATTTGCATTTTGATTTCCACAATTTCTCCAGCAAACAGGGAGGTTACTATCATAATGGGATCTCTGAGAGGGTGTAATAAAATATCTTATCAAGTTTTTCCATCCAAACTCCCTCCATTTCTGTGAACTGGTACACTTCCATTGATACCTTCATATTATTGTCCATTCTTCCTCAGATATAATTATCCCTCCTTCCTTCTCCCATTTTGTTTTAATATATAAAGTCAAATGTATTTTAAGATTTGACAACCCCTTATACATGCTTGAAATGACTCTACTACTGTTATCTGAATTATATACTTTTCTAAATAGCTCTATCAAGCATGTACTTGCCTTAGTTACATTTTTAAGTGTCTTATCAACATATTGTCGCATCTGTAAATACCGAATAAAATCTTGTTTTTCTAATAAGTATTTCTCTTTAAGCATTTCAAAACTGAACAGTGTTCTTTCTTTCATTATGTTGCAAAGAACTGTAATTCCTTTAGCAGTCCAGTCCTTAAATCTAACATCCAATTTACTTGGTGTAAAATCCGAGTCATATGCACACCATTTAAGAATTGCAATATCTCCCTATAGATTATATTCTTTTATAGTAGTTTTCCATATTTTAAGAGTCAATTTTCACCCATAGGTTATCAAATGTTTTTCCATTGAGCGTCATATGATGGGTTGCACCAACATATCACAGCTCTCAACTGTGCTGCAAAATAATAATCTCTAAGAGAAGGTAGGCCCCATCCCCCCTTTTCCTTTGCTAATTACAAAGTTTTGAGACGAACTCTAGGCCTTTTACCCTGCCAAATATACCTTGATAACATCTTGTTCCATTCATTGAATTGACTTTGATTAATCTCTATTGGTAGGGTCTGAAAGAGATATAACAGTCTGAGCAGTATATTCATTTTAATAGACTCAATCCTTGAACTGAGACTGAAAAAAGCAATCAGGTTCCATCTTGCCATATCTTCCTTAATTTTATTATACAAAGGCTGATAATTACATTCTGATAATTTTGCCAAATCTTTTGGCATAATGATGCCCAAATATTTGAAAGACACTGTGTACTATGCCCAGGGATATCTACTTTCAATTTATCTTGGTGAGCTATAGTTATATGAAAGTAATTGGATTTTATCTATGTTGATCTTGTATCCTGATAATTGACCATATTGTTCAAAGGATTGCATCAATCTAGGTAAAGAGTATGTTGGTTGCCCTAGATAGATCAAAATGTCATCCGCATATCAAGCCAATTTATGCTCTGTCCCTTTAATAGTAATTCCCCTGATATTTTCATTTTGTCTGATGTATTGAGCTAATGGTTCCAGATATAACGCGAAGAATAGTGGTGACCATGCACAACCCTGTCTCGTGCCCCTTTCTAGGGTAAGACTATTTGATAAATATCTATTGATTTTAATCCTAGCAGTAGGATTGTCATATAGTGTCTGTATAGTTTTAATAATTGTGTCTTGGAAACCAAATCTATGTAAAACTCTGTAAAGAAAATTCCAATTAACCAAATCAAATGCCTGTTCAGTGTCCACAATTATCACTATTGCTTCGATTTTATTTTTTTTGTATATGATCCATAATGTGAAGTGTCCTTCGTATATTGTCTTATGTTTGGCGTTGTCATATAAAACCTGTCTGATCGTTACGGATCAGTATGGGTAAAAACTCCTCTAATCGTTTGGCCATGATGGAGGTAAATAATCTATAATCTACATTAAGAATGGATATTGGTCTAAATGACCCGCATTCCATTTTATCCTTGCCTTCTTTGGGTATAGCTGAGATTATTGCTTCCTTCCAACTGAGTGGTATTTGTGTCTTTTTTAGAGCCCAGTTCAATATGGGGAGTAAAACAGGAATTAAATCATTTTTAAATTCTTTGTATCACTCTGCCGTATACCCATCTGATCCTGGTGACTTGCTTAATTTAAGCCTACTAATTGCAGCTTTTAATTCAACTTCAGTTATGTCAGCAGTCATCATTCTATTTTGTTCTTCGCTTAAAGTGGGTAACTCTAGAGAATTCAAGAAGGCGTCAACTTGGGTTATGCTTGCCCTTGGAACTTTGGAATATAGAGTTTTGTAAAACACTTCAAAAGCTTCTTGAATTTCACTTATTTTTTTTTAATGATTTTCGCTCTTGGGTCCCTAATTCTATGAATTGTATTTTCTGCTCTTTTTTTTTTCCAGTTTCCACACCAGTATTTTCATAGATTTTGATCCACTTTCATAATGTCTCTGTTTCAGAAACATTAAATTTTTCCTGATTTCTTGCATAGCCAAACTATTAATTTCATTCCTAATCCTTTTAATTTCCCCTAATGTATCCTGTGCCAAATTCAACTTGTGTTATTTCTCTAGTTCCTTCAGCCTATTTTGTAATTCCTCTGTTTTATTTTTTTATTATATGAAGATATCGCTATAATTTTCCCTCCTAAGACAGCCTTCAGAGTATCCCATAAAATGGGAGGTGAAACATCTCAATTATCATTAAATTCTAAGTAGAGACCAATTTCTTTTTTAATTTGTTCCGTAAAGTACAGATCATTGAGTAGACTTGAATTTAGTTTCCAAATAGTATTCTTTGGTTGTAGGTCAAAATGAATAGATAAATATATAGGAACATGGTCACTTACATCTATTGTCCCTATTCCACAGATGTTTATTTTGTCTTTTCCAAATGTTATGAAATAGTCTAATCTTGTATATACAGAATGGGGAGCAGAATAATGAGTGTAATCCCTTCTGTCGGGGTAAAGGTCCCTCCATATATCAATTAAACCAACATCCTCAAGAAGTGTATTAACTTTCTTATGTAAAGATTTTGTTTCATAGGTTTCTCTATTGGAAGAGTCTAAGTTTGGTTGTAATTGTAAATTTAAGTCTCCCCCACATATCAGGAGACCTTCTGTTTCCGCTACCATTATATCAGTAATATTCTGAAAGAAACCAATATCACTTCCCGGGGATGTATATATATTCAATAGAGTAAACTGAATTTCCGTCTATATTCCCCCTTACCATAATATATCTGCCCTCTTTATCTCCCTTTTCAAATACTTTTTCAAAATTTAGCTTACTTGAGATAAGAATAGCAATCCCTCTCCCATGTCCTGATTTATATGAAGAGAAAAACAAATTAGTGAAGCCCATTCTCTTTAGTTTTTTTATGCTCATTATCATTTAAATGAGTTTCCTGTAAATATTCTACATGGGCTTGTTCTTTTTTCATTTTGGATAAAATTCTATTACGTTTGATTGGATTTAATAGCCCATTGACATTAAAAGAAATGAATTTTTACATTGTTCTTAGCCATCTGTATTTATCTGTCAATGTATCATTGAAATTAGCAGAATAAAACTTAATCCATCTACTCCCTGAACAAATAAGAACCAAGAAATGCAAATAATAACAAAAATAGCAACAGACGTGTGATTCCAAGGCTGAGGTCTCTAGTAGATGACCTTGTGTTGAGCTAGAGGAGATGTCTAGCTGTGGGGGATAACTCCTCCTCCTTGTGAGTTGAGGGCCCCCATTGCAGTATTCATAAAATTCAGCGAACAAATCCATTACACACAGAAAAGATTCCCCTGCTATATATGTGTACTCCTGATATATATATACACACACACATACACACACATATATATTACAAACATACACATATATGCACACATATATTCTCATTTTGGTGGGGAAAAAGGAGTAAGGGAGTGAATAAAGAATAATAACTAAGTAATATAAAATCCACATTATAATAAGTATTTCTCGAGATAGGTATATCACCGTGTACTTTTGCTTTCATTTAGCTTCTCAACATTTTTAAAGTTAGCCAAATCTTATGGCTCTTTTGGAGGGAGTGAGGACTGTCTTTGGAATACTCCCAGTCTCTTCCTGATATGTTTCTCTTGGCCTCTCCTGCCTTTTCGATTCTCGCACTATTTCCCAAGTGGAGCAGGACAATTCATCAGCCAGGTTTTCCCTCGTTTTGATCATGCTGATGGGCAACCCTCTGGTCTTCATGTCTGTAGTCACCTCTTCCACTGTCTGGTACAACTGCGTCCCATCGTCATAAAACACTCAAAGTTTAGCAGGGTACAGTGTTTGAAATCTAATCCTTTTTTGCTTTAGTACTCGCTTTACTTCAGAGTATTCTTTACGTTTCTGCAGGATCACGGGGGGGGGGGTAATCTTGGTCGAAATATATTAATTTATCATCTAAAAACACCCTCTTCTTACCCCAGGCCCTTCGTAGAATCTCCACCTTGGTACTGCACTGAAGGAATTTAATTATTATTGAGCATGGCTTTTCCCGGGTAGGCTTCGGGACTAGCACACAATGCATTCTCTCGATTTCCAGCTCCATGGTCAAGGGAAGCTCCAGCGCATCCCACAGCAACTTTCCGACAAACTCCGTCATAGAGGAGCCCTCCGCTTCTTTGGGAACGTTGTATATTCTGATATTTTTCCCCTGTAATCTTCCCTCCAAGTCAAGCAGTTTACCTTCTTGGCGATTTAATATTTTTATCGTCTTACTCAGTATTCGTTCCACGTTTTGAACGCGATCTTCCACCTTCTCAATTTGAGCGTCTGCCACCACTATATTTGATTGACGGTGGCGAGCTCTAACTTAATATCATGTAGCTGCTGCTTTATTTCTTTCTGAAACTCCCTCATCTCTTTCAGAATTTCGATCATATTCGCCACTTCGCCTGAATGAGGCCCAGCGTCCGCCTCACTAGCACGCGGTCGGGTAGGAGAGCCGCTCACTGCACTCCTCTCGGCCACATGCTCCACAGTTTCGCTTTTTTTATTTCCATTCTTTTTCCCCCATTCTTGCCCCTCTTTTCAGTTCAAATATTTTTCAAAAAATACTATATTTGTTGGATTAATGGGGCTTAATACGTGTTTTTCCGGAGGAGCTAGTGACTGAAGCTGCCATTCTCGACGATGACATCACCGGAAACCAGCTGGTTTACAATTTAATGATACAAATGCAGACATTGTTTCCATGTGCAAACTTTCCAAGGATATGTGTAAAATACGAGAAAGCATAATATTAAGTATTTGAAAACTTACTTCATTTCATGGGTAATTTAATCCAAGAGAATCAACATGATTTTCAACTTCTGTTCCTTTTCTGAGAATTTTTTCAAAGTTTTAATGACCTATTTCTTTTTTGGATCTGCACAGATATGTTTGCACCCAGCTGCGAATCTGAACAGAAATGGATTAAATTTTCGTACAGTGCTCCAAGAATAATATTGACACAAAACTAGGATCCAGTGCTAGCCAGAGTCTGAGTACTGAGATATTAGAATGCGTGCGTGCTAAATCTTTGCAGCAGAATTTGCTATCCTGTTGACTTGGCAGTCCTTGTCATTGGACCAAGACCTTGTTTAATCAAAGCCATGTGGTAGCTGATATGCAACAACTATCCCAAGTTAAACATAATCAAATAGAGGCATGTTCCACTCCTCAGTATAACAAGTCATCTTTGATCCTCAGAAGAGAAAGACTTACATTACAGCATTAATCCTGCAAGGGCCATCATTGGTCTGGATTTCAAATCTTTGGATTTTCTTGATGGCGGGGACTTTCTTTGAATACCTCTTGCAACAGCTGGCCAGTACACACAAGGTCAATACTCATTTCAAGAGGTCCAGAATACAAGAGTAGCGATGTGATGCTGAGGCTTTATAAGGCACTGATGAAGCCTCACCTTGAGTACTGTGAACAGTTTTGGGCTCCTCATCTAAGAAAAGATGTGCTGGCCTTGGAGAGGTTTCAGAGGAGGTTGATAAAGATGATTCTAGGAATGAAAGGGTTATTATATGAGGACCGTTTGGTAGCTCAGGTTCTGAACTCGCTGGAATTTAGAAAGATGGAGGGGGGGATCTCATTGAAACCTTTTTAAATGTTGAAAATTCCTAGACAGAGTAGACATGGAAAGGTGGGGATGGCTAGGACAAGAAGGCATAGCTTCGGAATAGAGGGGCATCCATTTAAAACATAGATGCAGAGAAATCTCTTCAGCAGGAAGGTGAATTTGTGGAATTTATTACCACAGGCAACTTTGGAGGCCAGGTTGTTGGGTGTATTTATGGCAGAACTTGATAGGTTCTTAATTGGACAAAGCCTCAAAGTTTATGGAGTGAAGGCCTTGGAATGGAACTGTAGAAGGGGAAAAAGAGGATCAGACATTATTGAATGGCGGAGAAGACTCGATAGGCCAAATAGCCTAATTCTGCTCCTATGTCTTATGGTCTATATCAGTATTCAGTTCCTTTCCTTGGTGTAAAGATAATAGCATTTATGTCATTTGAGTCAGTACAAAATATTAAGTGATTAACTGCTGTCATGACATCTGAAAGGCTTTACCATATTTGTTACACAGTACATCCAATTCCATCTGTAAGCTGAATTAATAAATTCTAGGATAGAGGTATACAAAATTATAATGGGTACAGATAGAGTGAATGCAAGCAAGCTTTTTCTACTGAGGCTAGGGGAGAAAAAAAATGAGGACATAGGTTAAGGGTGAAGGGGGAAAAGTTTAAAGGGAACATTGGGGGGTCTTCTTCACGCAGAGAGTGGTGGGAGTGTGGAATGAGCTGCCAGATGAAGTGTTAAATGCGGGCTCACTTTTAACATTTAAGAAAAACTTGGCAGGTATATGGATGAGAGGTGTATGGAGGGATATGGCCCAGGTGCAGGTCAGTGGGACTAGGCAGAATAATAGTTTGGCACAGCCAAGAAGGGCCAAAAGGCCTGTTTCTGTGCTGTAATGTTCTATGGTTATATGTTTATACCTCAAGTGAATCTTGTCTTCGGCTGGTTGATATTAATTGTATCGTTCCTGTATTAGCAAATGCTTTGGTGTGTACCTCGTACACCTCCATAATTTCAATGTTCAACTTCAAATTTTAAAGTATATTTATTATCAAAGTTTTTATACATTACACAGCCTTGAGATTGGTCTCCTAATAGGCAGCCAGGAAACAAAAGAAACCAGAAAGAACCCATTTAAAAAAAAACCAACAACCAAAGAGAGCCAATAAAGAGATAAAAGACCCTATTAAAAACATGTAGAGAAAAAATATCCTGCAAACAATAACTGCAAATAAATGGTGTTCTGAACTGAAGTCCAGAGAATCCCATAGTTCAACATTTATCAGCGCAGAGCTGTATCACAGAGCAGCAATCTGAACCGGCCCATCCCTAGCCTTGGACCCCGATACCCTGACCTTTTCGATCAGTCCTGATGCCTGAATCTCCATCCAAACATTGAGTTCACTCACCTCCATACACTCTGTGGCCTGGACTCTGTCACCTCGATTTGGCCTGTAACTGACTTCTCCGATTCAGCACAGCGCTTATAATGATCGATCCTCAGGTCTTCCACACTCTCGGTGACAGGACTGTCGTCTCATCTTGCCTCACTTCTGCCACGACAAATTGTCTCTAAATTCAAAGCGAAGTTACAGACTAATACTTGCAATGATCATTTGCCAGAAAAAGTGAGACTAACAAAGTACTTTGTTGTTTTCCACCAGCCAGAAGTCACTGAAGTTTCCATTATTTCAAATGGATTGCATCTTCCCTGTTCAAAAGCTTATCACTTGACGAAGTTTTCAAGATATTAAAAGGAACTCATTGCTGGTTAATGTGAAACTGCTTCTAGGATCAAAAGGCATATTCTAAAAGATTAGAGCCAAACCTCAGGAGTGAAGGTAAAAAAAACTTTTTGATGCACAAGTTTGAACCAACTAGAAGGGTTAATGTCCTGCTCAAATTCCTACTTTCCTATCATGACCAATATGGTGGGGTGTACTACAAAAGGCAAGAACAAGAGGACAGAGTAAAAGGATGTAGAGCAAACCTCCATTGTTATCACCTCTCTGCCCTGGTTAGGTTATTGCAAGCCATCTTGTTTGGATGTGGCAATGTGGCAATGGTTTCCTGAAGCTAACTGCTAAGTAACAATGTTATTCTAGTGACCCCAGCTGACCATTTTTATTCTCTATTACTGTTGTGCAACTGCACTGCTCTGGGTTACAAAGGCTGCCCAGAAGTGCATCCAGGGACATTTTAATGAAGTGAAGTATAACCTTTCGTGGCCTTCCTTTCATTCTGAAACTCTTCCTTCCTATTTTCCCCAACTCCTGCTTTAAATACGGTCTTTATATTGAACAGAGTTGTGATCCTGTCATGCCAGTAATTAAGATTTCAACTAAAATTAATTGGACAATAAATAGTTAATGATATTACTGCATTAAGAGACATTGACAAATCACTGATTCAGACATTCTCTTTTATCTTCATCCCATTGTAACCCTCCCCTCCCACTTCCCCACATCAGTTCATCATTAGTGCTTCTGAATGTCAACATCCAATCTATTTAGCAATAAATAATAACATTTGAAGTAACTGACCTTTGGCCCTGAAGCTTAAGTACTTATTGACCACTTTCTGTTATACTCAATGCAGCAGGACTGAATACTATTCCTCGATTTACAAAAGAATGCATTAGTGGAAAATATTTTGTTGAAAGTGAAAAATTTCAACTGTGCTGAACAAAATGCATTATGGGTATTCTGTTACCCAAGATGCTGTTTATCAACTTCAGCTTGGTGTTTAATACGATCATCCCTCAGAAGTTGGAGGGTAGACTGTCCTTGTCAGGTCACAACACCTCTCTCTGGATCTTGGACTTTTTGACACAAAGACCACAGTCAGTCAATGTTGACAGGAACATCTCTTGCTCCTTCACACTGAGCACAAGTCTCTCCCCGTGGCAGTGTGCTCAGTTCACACTGCTGACTCATAACGGTACTGTGAGATCCAGCTCAAACCAAATCATCAAGTTTACTGACAACTCAACAGTGGTTGACATCAACAACGATGATAAGATGGTATACAGAGAGGAAATTGAGCGGCTTGTAGAATGGTGCAAGCACGTTAACTTGAGTCTCAATGTGAACAAGACCAAAGAGATGATTGTGACCTTTAGTTAGGTGCAAATTGACCACTCCTCACTGCATGTAAATGGCTCCCCCATGAAGAGAGTTAGGAGCACCAAGTTTCTAGGACTGCACACAATCTCATGTGGACTCACAACACCACTTCTTTAGTCAAGAAAACACAGCAGTGTCTTCATTTCCTGAGGAGAGTGAGGTGAGTGGGGCCTCCTCACCCCACCATTCTTTTACAGGAGCACCATTGACAGTGTCCTTGTCTGGTCTTGTCCATACTGCATCAACCTCTGCCACTGGCCTCTAAATGTGCAGTAACTGTGTGTGGTTAAGTGCATTGCTCAAGGACACACACACTGCCTCGGCTGAGGCTCGAGCTAACGACCTGCAAATCGCCACCTCAAAGCCTCAACCACTTGGCCATGCACCAACACTGAGCGACTGCATCACCATCTGGTACAGGAACTGCAAAGCATCTGACCACAACATCCTACAAAGGATTGCAAGGGCTGCTGGGAGATTCATCAGGGTGTCTCCTCCACACATCCGAGATATCGATCAGGAAATAAATAGGGCCCTCAGCATTGTCAAGAGTCTCTCTCAATCTCTTTAACCCTGTACCAGCCGTCAGGAGATATCTTAGCACAAGGTCTGCTAGGATGGGAAACAGCATCTTCCCTCAGGACATGAGATTACCAAGCTCTCTGATACCACCCAGGTCTCATCATGGATGAAGCACAAGTAGCTTATGCTGCTTACTTGTTGATCTGTGTTATAAGTGCACCTTGTGCTAAATGTCACTTCTCTGAAATATATTTTATTGCTTGTTAATTTGATTTGTGGTAATATTACTTTCATATATTGAGTGCGAGTTATATGTGCTGTGTTGTGCACCTTATTTCAGAGGAATATTGTTTCATTTGGTGGTATATATGTATGTGGTTGGCCAGTCGATGGTGTAGTGGCATCAGCACTGGATTCCGAGGCGAGTGGTCCCAAGTTCGAATCCGACCGGCTCATTGCACGTTTTCCATTTGTGCTGGGTTGAGCATTGTGCTGGCAACTTGACCTTGTAAAAAGCAGTCAAATGCTATGGAAATGGCAAAAATGCCACCCAAAGCACCACAAGGAGTGAAAAGGAACAACACTTGTATATGGTTGAATGACAATAAATTTAAATTGAACTTGATCCTGGCTGGGAGTGCGATGAATATTCACTTTCCAGGGCCCTGGAGGCTTATTGCTAACCTCGGCTTTCTAGTACAGCAGCATGAAGTTTTCAAAGGTTCAGAGTTGTTTGTGATAAAGTTAAAGTTCTGGCCAATATTCCTTGCTTAGCTTCAGGTTGAATACAAGAATGAGCTTTCAGTTCTTAATGTAAATTGTAATCAAAAAGTCTGAAATTGAAAGGTTAACCTTGCAAATCAGGCAATTACAGTCATTTGTAACATTATGATAGAGATCAAGGTAGATTGCAGACCAGACTTACTTTGTTACTTGGCACATCAAACATGCTCCCAGGTGGGATGAATCAATAGATGGAATATTTGTGTACTCAGAGTCAGCCCTCACATCATTAATTTTGGGTACCTGGGACCTCTGTCCTGAGAAGCTTTCAGACCATCTATGAGAATTACTTTGTCCCAGCAAAAGTTTCCGAATAATGTCACATGCACATAATATCAACTAGTAGCAAAGCAGTACAAGTATTAAAAAGTATTGGGAATTATGAGGAATGACAAGGAGAATGACAGAAAGGAGGACTAGAATTCATTCCTTAACTCATTTTCTGTGATGGATAACTCATTCTCTGTTCATTGGTATGTTCAATGTACCTGTGATTGGAAATCTTATGCAATTTATAATCTATTTGGGATTCAGAAATCTTTTATAAATCAGAAATTCCCTGTGAGTTTTAGATATATGTTAAAAACTATTTGTCTAAATTTAAATGTGTATCTTTAAAATAAGTTAAACTGTTCAAACTACTTTGTTAGCTGGAAGTATCTCCTCCTTGATAGGGAAGGGAAATCCACCAATCAAATAGTGAGTATTGGCAGCTAGACCTTGCTGCAGAGACTAAACAGGGAAGTAAGGTAGTCTTTAAAGAATAGGAGGATACAGTATAACCTCCGTACAGTGAGGGTACCTGTAGATATCTATAATGGGTAGAGTTTAAGTCTCCTTTTGAGTTTAGGGCTTTGCAGACAGTGAACTCAATACCATCATGACAATTATGGTGAAAGATAATTCTGTAAATTGAAGATATAGAAGTCTAAAGGGTCAATGGTGTTATGGCAAAAATTTGTAAATGGAATGTTTGTAAATCAAATAGTATCTCTACAATTAATTGATATTATCCACACAGACCATTGACCCTGGTACCAGAAACATGTTGCTCCCATATGGCGTCTGCAAAGATAATCGTAATAATTTTCCTGCCACCATAAAGCATAGTAGCCTTCGATTACTTTATTTTCCATAACAAATTAATTGGAGGCGATTTTGCCATTTACTTTCATGAATATAACATGATTCCATAATTCATTGGAAGCAAGCAATAAGCTTCTATAATAGTCATATTCCTGGTCATCTCCCCAAGTCCAAGCCAGGCTGCTGACACATAGAGGTTCTTTGAATTAATGATCCCTCTTAACTTGCCACAGTAGCCTGTCTGCTCAGATGACTAATTATATGTTGCTGGAGTAGAGCCAGAAATGACTTAATTTGCAGCACAAACAAAAGAAAAACTGCAGAAGCTGGAAATCCAAGTAACACACGAACTGTTAGAGGAACTCAGCAGGACAGGCAGCATCTATAGAAAAGAGTACAGTCAACGTTTTCAGACTGAGACCCTTCAGCAGGACTGGAGGGCAAAAGGGTGGGGGGAGGCGAGAGAGAAGCACAAAGTGATAGGTGGAACCTGGAGGGGGGATGGGTGAAGTAAAGATTTTGGAAGTTGATTAGTGAACGATAGGTCCAACTGGTCTGGTCTCTTATATATTGGTGAGACCCAACAGATCGGGAGACTGCTTTGCTAAGTACCTATGCTCCATCAGTCAGAAAAAGCGGGATCTCCCAGTGGCCACCTATTTTAGTTCCACTTCTATTCCCATTCTGTCATGTCCATCCATAGACTCCTCTACTGTCATGATGAGGCCACACTCAGGTTGGAGGAATAACACCTTATATTCTGTCTGGATAGTCTCCAAACTGATGGCATGAACATCGAAATCTCGAACTTCTGGTAATGCCCTGCCCCCAGCTCTCCTTCTCTATTCACCATTCCTATTTCCCTCTCTCACTATATCTCCTTGACTGTCAATCACCTCTCTCTAGTGCTCCTCCCCCTTTTTCTTTCTTCCATGGCCTTCTATATTCTCCTATTAGATTTCCCCTTCTCCAGCCCTGTATCTTTTTCACTAATCAACTTCCCAACTCTTTATTTTACCCCTTCCCTCCTCCCAGTGTCACCTATCATCTTGTGCTTCTCCTTCCCATCTCCCAGCCTCTTACTCTCACTCCTCATCTTCTTTCTCCAGTCCTGCTGAAGGGTCTCACACTGAAACGTTGACTGTACTCTTTTCCATTGATGCTAACTGGCTTACTGACTTACTGCAGCATTTTGTGTGTGTTACTTAGCCTAGCTTGTTTTGATAAAGTACCAGATGTTCTACACTGAAGTAAGAGCAATTTCCAGGAAACACCAAGTGGTTTCTCTGAAAAATTATTGGGGCTTCACCTGAGATGAAACGAAAAAGCATTTTTGTGTGCTCAAATGGGAATTTTGAAACTGAGTCAAAAACATAATTCATATAAATCCTAGATTTAAGATTCTGAGTGGCTATATTTACAAGCCAATCTTCAGGGTTTTTATTCACGTTTAGACTTAATGGAACTTGGGTGAACATCTTAGCCAAACATATTCGTGCAAACAAAATTCTGTTTTATTGTAATAAACAAAAAATGTCTGTATTCAGAAAAAAAGGTTTCAGAAGATCAGTAAGAGATTTGAAAGTAGTGGGGGAGGGGGAAATGCAAAATGATAGGTGAAGACCGGAGGGGGTGGGATGAAGCTAAGAGCTGGAAAGGTGATTGGCGAAAGTGATACAAAGCTGGAGAAGGGAAAGGATCATGGAACGGGAGGACTCAGGAGAAAAAAAAGGAGTGGGGGGGGAGAACAGGCAAACAACTAAATATGTCAGGGATGAGGTAAGAAGGGGAGGAGGGGCATTAACAGAAGTTAGAGAAGTCAATGTTCATCCACCATCAACTCTGCTCTCAAATGCATCTCTCCCATTTCCCGCACATCTGCCCTCACCCCATCCACCCGCCACCCCACTCGGGATAGGGTTCCCCTTGTCCTTACCTACCACCCCACCAGCCTCCAGGTCCAACGTATAATTCTCCATAACTTCCGCCACCTCCAACAGGATCCCACTACCAAACACATGTTTCCCTCTTCCCCTTTCTGCTTTTCGCAGGGATCGCTCCCTACACGACTCCCTTGTCCACTCGTCCCCCCCCATCCCTTCCCACTGATCTTCCTCCTGGCACTTATCCTTGTAAGCGGAACAAGTGCTACACCTGCCCTTACACTTCTTCCCTCACCACTATTCAGGACCCCAGACAGTCCTTCCAGGTGAGGCGACACTTCACCTGTGAGTAGGCTGGTGTGGTATACTGCGTCTGGTGCTCCCGGTGTGGCCTTTTATATATTGGTGAGACCCGATGCAGACTGGGAGACCGTTTCGCTGAACACCTACACTCGGTGCGCCAGAGAAAGCAGGATCTCCCAGTGGCCACACATTTTAATTCCACGTCCCATTCCCATTCTGATATGTCTATCCATGGCCTCCTCTATTGTCAAAATGAATCCAAACTCAGGTTGGAGGAACAACACCTTATATACCGGCTGGGTAGCCTCCAACCTGATGGCATGAACATTGACTTCTCTAACTTCCGTTAATGCCCCTCCTCCCCTTCTTACCCCATCCCTGACATATTTAGTTGTTTGCCTGTTCTCCATCTCCCTCTGGTGCTTCCACCACCCCCTTCTTTCTCCCGAGGCCTCCCGTCCCATGATCCTTTCCCTTCTCCAGCTCAGTATCACTATCACCAATCACATTTTCAGCTCTTAGATTCATCCCACCCCCTCAGGTCTTCTCCTATCATTTCGCATTTCCCCCTCCCCCCACTACTTTCAAATCTCTTACTATCTTTCCTTTCAGTTAATCCTGACGAAGGGTCTCAGCCCGAAACGTCGACAGTGCTTCTCCCTATAGATGCTGCCTGGCCTGCTGTGTTCCACCAGCATTTTGTGTGTGTTGTTGTTTGAATTTCCAGCATCTGCAGATTTCCTCGTGTTTGTTCAGAAGATCAGTGTCCAGCGGGAACAGAAATACTTTCTACATATCGGTTTCTAGGATGAATTGCCATGTGCCATTAGTTCTTAGTATTTCCCATTTCCTCCCTCAATCTCTGCATCGTTTGATTCCCTTAATATTGAGAAATCTCTTGATTTTTATTTTGAGTGGACTTAATAACTGTGCTTCCACCAGCCATCTGGAATAGAGTATTCCAAAGGAGAAAAATTTCATCCCAATCCTAACTAGCCCTGCCCTTATTCGGAAATTCTCAGCCAAGGAAATACCATTCCTGCATTTAGCCTGTCTAGCCTTTTAAGATCCTAAACACAAGAGATTCAGCAGATGCTGTAAATCTTGAGCAAAACGCACAAAATGCTAAGAACTCAACAGGGCAGGCAGCATACTGTATACAGAGGGGAACAAACAGCCAATGTTTCGTGCACAGAGACCTAATGAAGGGTCAACTGGAAAGTTGACTGTTTATTCCCTTCCATTGATGTTGCCTAACCTGCTGAGTATGTTCAGCATTTTGTGTGCTAGCCTTTTAAAATTCTTCTCATTCTTTTAAGCTCCAAAGTCACAAACTTCTCAATTTTCCCTTATATGATAAATTGTTCAATGCAAAACAATGAATCTTTGCTACATTTACTCTATGGCAGATACATTCCTTCTGAGGTGGGGAGAGCAAAGCTCTGCATAATATTCCAAGTTCTCTTTCAAATAAGGTTCAATACAATTGCAGTAGGATTTCTGTACTTCTGCATTCAGACCCTCTTGAAATAAGTATTGAGGCATTTGCCTTCTTTTATCATTTATTGTACCTGTACGTTGGCCTTTAGAGACCTGGATGCACCAAGGCCTTCTTGAACATCAACATTATTTAATTTCTCTCCATTTCACAACTATTCCACTTCTCTATTATGTACAATTTTTTTCACATTCTGTACTTGTCATGGAGACAGCGAGCTTATCTGTTCTGATTGGTGATTGACAATATTGAATGGATCCAAAATTTAAAGAAAAGATTACCAGGCATTAGGGTCTGCACTACCTTTGGTTTCGGGCTTGGGGTGAAGTAAATACTCCAGAGCTATCCTATATTTGCCATCATGTCTTCTATCAGGAAATTTTTCTAACTTCAGATCAAAGTCTGAAAAACAAAAGTGGAACTATACTACAACCTCTCAGATGAATTGGAAATGATTCACATTTCTTGGAAACTCACTCAAAATGAAACAGTACCTCAACCAACAGCCCCTGAACATCATGCACATGGGAGGAGTGTCTCTAAACTAACGTGTTTTTTTAAAGTCTGGTAACTTATCCAAACATCTGGTAGCTTACATTTCTTAGTAATACAGATATTCATACACAATTTTTTAGGATTCTCTTGATATTTGATAAATATCAAGAGATGTAAAATCTTAATTAGGAATCTGATAAGATTGATACTGATCATACATGTCTATATTATTCATAAGAAAATAATATAGATTTACAGGAAAGTAAAATAGATCAGGAAAATTACCTCATAAGACATGCTCTCTAAGCCAGACAGCATCCTGGTAAATCTCCTCTGCACCCTCTCTAAAGCTTCCACACCTTTCCTATAATGAGATGATTAGAAGTGAACACAAATCTCCAAGTGTGGTTTAATCAGACTTTTATATAGCAGCAACATTACCTCACACCTCTTGAACTGAATTCCCCCAACTAACCATATGCTATTGCACCGGATACCTTCTTAATCACCCTATCAACTTGTGCAGCAACTTTGAGATATCAATGGATTTAGACCCCAAGATCCCTCTGTTTCACCTCCCTGCTGAATCCTACCATTTACATTGTACTCTGCCTTCAAATTCAACCTTCCAAAATTTATCACTTCAGACTTTTCAGACTGAACTCTGTTTGTAATTTCTCCACCCAGGACTACATCCTGCTAATGTCCTTCACAATACCCATACCACCAACTTTTGTGTCAAACTTAATAACTCAACCTTCCAAATCATTTATATTTTTTAAAAAAAAATCACAAATAGCAAAGTTCCTAGATATTGTGGAACACCATTAGTCACAGATCTCTTGAGAGAATGTGTGCCATTTACTACCACATTCTGCCTTCTTGTGGGCAAGCCAATTCCATATCCACACAGCCAGGTTTCCTGACTTTCTGAATGAACTTATAATTGGGAACCTAGTTAAACACATTACAAAAATTCATATACACCAAATTCGCCATTCTACCATCATCAATTTGCTGTCACTTCCTCAAAGATGTCTCTCCTATCCCTCACAAAGCCATGCTGACCATCCCTAATTAGACTATGCTTCAATAAATGCTTATAAATCCTGTCTCCAAGAATCATGTTGAATAATTTAACCATCACTGATGTACATTTCCTATAAAAAGTATTCACTACCCCCACTCCCTTGGAAGTTTTCTGGTTTTATTGCTTTACAACATTGAATCCACATGGATTTAATTTGGCTTTTTTTGACACTAATCAACAGAAAAATACTCTTTCGTGTCAAAGTGAAAACAAATCTCTATAAAGTGATCTAAATTCATTACAAATATAAAACACAAAATAATTTATTGCATAATTACTGACCTGCTTCAAGTCGGTATGTAGTAGATGTATCTTTGGCAGCAATTACAGCCTTGAGTCTGTGTGGATAGACCTCTATCAGCTTTACACATCTGGACACAGTTGCACATTTCCCCATTCTTCTTTACAAAACTGCTCAAGCTCTGTCAGATTGCATGGGAATCATCAATGAACAGCCCTTTTCAAGTCCAGCCAAAAATTCTCAACTGGATTGAGGTCTGGACTTTGACTGCCACTCCAGGACATTAACTTTGTTGTTTTTAAGCCATTCCTGCGTAGCTTTGTCTTTACGCTTGGGGTCATTGTCTTGCTGAAAAACAAATCTTCTCGCAAGTCACAGTTCTCTTGCAAGTTGCATCAGGTTTTCTTCCAGGATTTCCCTGTATTTTGCTGCATTCATTTTACCCTCTACCATCACAAGCCTTCGAGGGCCTGCTGCAGTGAAGCATCCCCACAGTACGATGCAGCCACCACCATGCTTCACAAGAAGGATGGTGTGTTTCTGATGATGTGCAGTGTTTAGCTTATGCCCATCATAATGTTCAGTCTGATGGCCAAAAAGCTCAATATTGGTTTCATCAGACCATAGAACCTTCTTCCAGCTGACATCAAAGTCTCCCACAGGCCTCTGGCAAACTCCAGCCAAGATTTCATGAGAGTTGTTTTCACCAGTGGCTTTCTCTTTGCCACTCTCCTATAAAGCTGTGACTGGTGAAGCACCCGGGCAACAGTTGTTATATGCGCAGTCTCTCCCATCTCAGCCACTGAAGCTTGTAACTCCTCCAGAGTTGTCATAGGTCTCTTAGTGGACCCCCTCACTAGTCCTCTTCTTGCATGGTCACTCATTTTTTGAGGATGGCCTGCTGTAGGCAGATTTACAGCTATGCGATATTCTTTCTATTTTTTGATGATTGACTTAATTGTACCACAAGGGTATTGCAATGAGCGACTGAAGTGGACCCAAGTGCAGGACACAGGCATGGAGATTGAGTTATGATACTTACACGGACGTGAACATTGGACAACAAATAGGAGGGATCGTGACACAGAGCCTTGACGCGGAACTTCATAGGTAAACCTTGAAACTGGAGCAAAACTTACAACACATGGCCCTAAGCGGCCAGGAAATGTTAATCACCACACAGGCAAAACCAGCAATCTGGTGACTAGTGTTTGTAATGCCGGGGTTCTTATGCTGCCGGTCTTGATGGAAACCAGGTGTGCCATCATCAAAGAGAATTAGAAGCAATTGGGAAATTAATGGCCAGAATCATGGCACAATCAAAGGAAATTAGGAGCAAGATAGGGAATTAATGATCGGGACTGTGACAGTACCCCCACCCAGCCACTCGATGGGAGCCTCTAGGCGAACCACCAGGCTTGTCCGGATTATCTCAATGGAAATCACTGATGAGGGAAGGGTCCAGGATGAAGGAGTGGGGTATCCAGGAATGTTCCTCCGGGCTGTATCCCTCCCAATCGACCAGGTATTGGAGTCCCCTGCCTCAGTGGCGCACATCCCGTATTCGCCGGATGGTGTAAGCTGAGTGGTCGTCAATGATCCCAGCGGGTGAAGGGGGTTCGGCAGGAGGGCACAAAGGACTGACAAATACAGGTTTCAGTTGGGAGACGTGGAATGCAGGATGAGTGTGCACGGATCTGGGCAGTTTAGGTCTGACCGCTGAGGGGTTGATGACACACTCAATCTCGAATGGTCCCAGGTAACGAGGGGCAAGTTTCTTAGGTACATTCTTGAGGGGGATGTCTTTTGACGAGAGCCAAACCTTCTGCCTATGTTGATAATTTAGTGCAGGAATTCGATGGCGATCGGCAATCCACCAGTTGTGGTCGGCTGAGCAGAGCAGGGCCACACATGCATCCTTCCAGACCTTGCGGCACTGGCGGAGATGGGCCTGAACTGAAGGCCCAGCGATGTCGTCTTCATGGGCAGGAAACAGAGGGGGTTGGTAACCGAGGGAGAGATACTGGTGGCGGTGCTGACCAGGGAGTACTCGATCCAAACGAGATGGGTGCTCCAGGATGACGGGCTGTTGGTGGTTATGCAGCGCTGTGCTGCTTCCAAATCCTGGTTTGCTCGTTCCCTTCGACCATTAGTCTGCGGATGGAAGCTGGTAGACAGGTTTACTGAGGCTCCAAGGGCTTGACAAAAGGATCTCCAGACCTGAGAGGTGAATTGGGGTTCCGGGTCAGAAACGACGTCAGAGGGAATTCCATGAAGGTGGAAGACATGATGGACAAGGAGGTCGGCTGTTTCACGGGCTGTAGGGAGTTTGGGAAGGGCCACAAAGTGCACGGCTTTGGAGAAGCTATCCACCATGGTGAGTACAGCAGTGTTCCTATGTGAAGGGGGTAGTCCAGTAGCAAAGTCCAGAGCAATGTGGGACCAAGGGTGGCCAGGGACAGGTAGGGGATGAAACAGCACAGCAGGTGGCCGATGGGAGGCTTTTCCGTGGGCACACACAGAACAGGCAGAGATGAAGGAGCAAGTGTCAGCATCCATGGAGGGCCACCAGAAATGTCTCTTCAGAAGGGACAGAGTTCGATCGATTCCAGGAAGGCAGGCAAAACGAGAAGTATGCCCCCACTGGAGAACCTGAATTGAATAGAGTCAGGCACGAAGAGACAGTTGGTGGGGGGGGGGGGGGGGGGTCCATTGCCTGGGTCACGTCAAGTCCGTTGGGCCTCTGACTATAGATTTGATCTCCCAGGTGAGGGCAGCCACAACACAGGATGGTGGAAGGATGGTCTCGGCGTTCGGAAAACCCTCTTCTGAAATATTTTCATGGAAGAGAGCAATGGACTTCCCATATTTGGACCCCGGACGATAGGCGAGTGTGAATCTAAAATGGCCAAAAAATAACACCCAATGGGCTTGGCAGGAATTCAGCCGTTTGGCGGTTTGGATGTATGCGAGGTTCTTGTGATCAGTCCAGATGATGAATGGATGTTGAGCTCCCTCCAGCCAGTGCCTCCACTCCTCCAAAGCAAGTTTGACGGCCAGCAACTCCCGGTTCCCAACGTCGTAGTTCCGTTCAGCGGGGGATAGATGACAAGAGAAGAAGGCGCAGGGATGGAGCTTTTGGTCTGGGCCTGAGTGTTGGGAGAGGACCGCTCTCACCCCAGAGTCGGAGGCGTCAACTTCCACAACGAATTGGCGAGAGGGATGAGGTTGGACCAGGATGGGAGCGGAGGTGAAACGCCTCTTCAGCTCCGAGAAGGCTGAGTCCACTTCAGGGTCCCAGTGGAAAGGGGTCGCAGGAGAGGTGAGTTCAGTAAGGGGCGCTGCCACCTGGCTGCAATCCCTGATGAAACGATGATAAAAGTTTGCGAACCCCAGAAATCGCTGGAGTTGCTTGAGTATCATGGGTTTTGGCCACTCCACCACCGGCCGGATGGGATCTGCCCTCATTTACCCGCTCTCAATGATGTACCCCAGGAAACTGACAGAAGGGATGTGGATGGAACTCACACTTCTCAGCATTAACAAATAGTTTGTTCTCCCAAAGCCTCTGCAAACATGATAGGTGTGTTCCTGAAAACTGCAGGAGAAGATTAAGATGTCGTCCAAATAAACAAAATGAAACAGTTAATAAAGTCCCTAAGGGTATCATTTATCAGGGCTTGGAAGACGATGGGGGCATTGGTGAGTCCGAATGGCATGGCCAGGTGACCAAGAGGGCTGTTAAAAGCTGTTTTCCACTCATCTTCCTCCCTCATCCTGACCAGATGATAGGCACTTCATAGGTCCAACTTGGAGAAGCTGGTGGCTCCATGAAAGGGTTCGAAAGCAGAGTTGATAAGGGGCAGTGGATACTTATTCTTTATGGTTATGCTATTCAGGCTCCGGTAGTCAATGCAGGGGCACAGTGAGCCGTCTTTCTTCCCCACAAAGAAGAAACCTGTGCCTACAGGGGAAGATGAGGGTCAGGTAATGCCTGCCGCGAGAGTAATTGAAGTAAGCCTCCACTGCTTCCCTTTCTGGCCGGGACAGGTTGTACAGCTGACTGGTGGGTAGAGGGGCTCTGGGGAGAAGGTCGATTGCACAAGGGCAATGTGGAGGCAGGGAAACAGCCCGTTGCTTGCTAAACACTTCTCCCAAGTCATGATACTTTGCTGGAACCTTGGACAAGTCAGGAGTTTCAGAGGCAGACGAGGTCGCAGTGACTTTCACAGGGGAAAGGGCCGATTGTAGACAATTGCAGTGACAAACAGGCTTCTGCTGGCCTTCTTGCCAGTGACCCAGTCAATATGGGGATTATGGCGGCTTAACCAGGGGTACCCAAGAACTATAGGAGCTTGAGGAGAGGAAATTAAGTTAAATCATACCTGCTCCCAGTGGTTCCCAGAGAGAATAAGAGACAGGGGTGGTGTGCAGAGTGTGACTCGGGCCAGAAGTCTACTGTACAGTGCCCAGGCTTCCAATGGGGTACTCAACAGCTCACAAGGAGTTCCAGCCTGGAAAGCCAAGTTCTCATCTAAAGAGCTTCCCTCAGCGCCAGAGTCCACTAGAGTTGCCAGAGGCAGGGACTGTTGGTTGTAACGTAAAGTCACTGGGATCTGCATCCACATTTGGGGAACGGAAGGGAATGTTGTCTGGCTCACTAGGGTCCCCCTTTCTACTGGTGGGCCTTCCCTATTTGACTGAAGAGGACAGGTAGCTCGGAAGTGGCCAGACTGGCTGTAATATAGACACTGACCCGCTCTCGATCTCCGGAGTCGTTCTGTGGGGGAAAGGCAGTTCCGACTCAGCTGCATGGGTTCCTCTCCCGGGACGGTGGAACCGGCCGGGCTGGGAGCTACTCTTGGAGCAGGAGGAGGAGAGAGGCTTGTTCTGGCGGGAGGCGGTAATGAGTGCCATGGAGTGGCCAAAGGTGGTGGACGACCAGATCTCTCCCTATGGCATTCTTGAAGGCGATTGTCCGACCAGGTGGCTTGGGAGCTCAAGGAATCGAGGCTGTCGGTGTCATCTCTTGCCGTCAACTCGTCTTTCACCATGTCGCTGAGACCATTCCGAAATACCCCTTGGAGTGCCTCATCGTTCCACCCCAAGTTGACTGCTAACGTCCGGAACTCCACGGAATATTCGGCAACACTGCGTGAGCCCTGACGGAGAGTGAGTAGGCACTTAGCAGCATCTTTACCATGGATGGGGTGGTCAAAGATCTTCCTCATCTCCGCGATAAAGGTGGGGAAAGAAGAGCAGATATCCAGTTGATTGTCCCAAACAGCTGTAGCCCACTCTAAGGCACTTCCCCGCAATGACCCCATTATATAAGCTATCTTTGACCTATCTGTGGAGTACGTGGATGACTGCTGTTCGAACACCAAGGAGCATTGCAGAAGGAAGGCCCGGCACTTCCCCAAATCCCCAGCATAGTGCTCCGATTCAGGTACATATGGCTCTCTTGGCAGGGGTGTTGCTGACACGTAGGGGGTTACTATTACAGGTTGTCTGGGCTGGCTAGACAGGGTTCCAGGAGTGGATGGGGTAAGATGAACAGATAAACGGTCCACCTGGTCACCAATCTTCATTACGTTAGCAGACAGGGAAGGGGGGGGGGGGGGCTCTCCATGACATCCCGGAGAAGCTGATCATGCAGATCAGTAGGGAGCCCTGCCTGGCGAGGGCTTGTTGCAGGGTAGTCGTGTCTGCTTGGTCCATTGTGGCCAGATCGTTCTGTTGCAACAAGCAACTGAAGCAGACCCAAGTGCAGGACGCAGGCACGGAGATTGAGTTAAGATGCTTACTCAGGCGTGAACAGGAGGGAGCTTGACACAGAGCTTCATAGGTAAATCTTGAAACTGGAGGAAAACTTAGAACACATGGTCCTAAGCAACCAGGAATCATTAATCACCACACAGGCAAAGCCAACGATTATGGCAACTAGTGGTTGTAATGCCGGGGTTCTTATGCTGCCGGTCCTAATGGAAACCAGGTGTGCCGTCATCAAAGAGAATTAGAAGCAATTGGGAAATTAACGGTCGGAATCATGGCACAATCAAAGGACATTAGGAGCAAGATAGGGAATTAATGATCGTGACCATGACAAAAGGATATTCAGTGATTTGGAAATTTTCTTGTATCCATCCCCTGACTTGTGCTTGTCAATAACCTTTTTACAGAGTTGCTTGAAATGTTCTTTTGTCTTCATAGTGTAGTTTTTACCAGGATATTGACTCACCAGAAGTTGGAACCTTCCAGATACTGGTATATTTTACTACAATCAATTGAAACACCTTGAGGGCACATGGTTATCAGCATCTAATTAATTATGTGACTTCTAAAACTACTTGGCTGCACCAGTGATGATTTGGTGCATCATATTAATGGAGGTGAATACTTATGCAATCAATATTTTGTGTTTTATATTTGTAGTTCATTTAGATTATTTTCTAAAGGTATGTTTTCACTTTGACAGGAACGAGTGTTTTTTCTGTTGATCAGTATCAAAAAAGCCAAATTAAATCCACAGTGATACAATGTTGTAAAACAATAAAACATGAAAACTTCCAAGGAGTCGAATACTTCTTATAGACACTGTAAGGCTCACTGGTCTATAATTCCAAGGATTATATAAGTGTTAACTTTCTTGAACAAATGAGTAACATTTACCACACTCCCATCTTCAGGTACCATTGCTGGGCCAGTAAGGATGCAAAAATCCTCACTGTTTTGCTGGGTTTTTGTGCGGGAGGAGGAATTTGGGAGTTGATGTACCTGATCCACTTTGTTTGGTTTTTTGTAAATGGGAGGTGGGATTTGGGGTTGATGATTGTGCTGCCTTTCTTTTCTTTTTTGGTTTCATGGCTTCCCATAGAATTGAAGAATTTCAGAGTTGTGTACTTTGATAATAAATGAACCTTTGACCCTTTGAAAATCGCAAAACAAACTCTGCCCTTGCTTTCTGTAGTAACTTGGGCTATACTCATCTGGCCCTGGGAACTTACCTATTCTAATATTTTTCAAAAGTTCCAGCACATTCACTTACTTATCCTTAGCATGTGCCAGCATATTAACTGCTTCTATTCTTATCTCACGTTCCTCAAAATCTCTTTCATTGGTGAGCACAGAAGTAATGAATGCACAAGGCACGTAGTTCCTCTTTGATCCCTGATTGTTCCTACCCTCATTCTAATCATCCTCTGTTCTTCATGTATATGTAGAACATTTGGGGGTTTTCTTTAATACTACTCACCAAGGCTTTCTCATGCCCCTTCTGGCTCTCCTTATCTTCTTCTTAAGCTCCTTCCTTGCTACCTTGTAACTTTGAAGAGCCATGACTGAATTTTGCTGCCTAAATCCTAAGTATGCTTCCTTCTTCCTCTTGACTAATTGCTCCACCTTTCTTGTCAACCATGGTTCATTCACCCTACCATTCTTTCCTTGGCTCAATGGGACAAACCTGTCCAGAACTCCCTACAGGTGTTTCCTAAACAGACTCCCACTTCTACTGTAAATTTCTTTGAAAACATCTGTTCCCAATTGACACTACCAAGATTTTGTCATAAAGCATCTTAATTATCCCTCTCACAATACACACATGCGAAAAAATCTACAGATGCTGGAAAACCAAAAGAAACTACACAAAATGCTGGATAATCTCAGCAGGCCAGGCAGCATCTATGAAAAAGAGGAAACAGTCGATGGTATCAGCCAAGACCTTTCATCTGTAGTGGAAAGGAAAAGGGAAGCACTCAGACTGGGAGGGAGGAGGGGAAGAAGTAAGGAGATGGGAGATTGATTGGTGGACTGAAGAAGGGGGAATTTGATAGGAGAGGACAGAAGACAATGGAAGAAAGGGAAGGGAAGGAGCACCAGAGGGAGG